>NW_026535820.1:19065000-20301250 GCF_028551555.1 Melozone crissalis
AAGCATGTTTGCATTGCTTTTTCCATGACCCACTTGTAAATATCACCGGTGATACAGGGAGGATGAAGAGATTGTTAAGTGTTGGAGAGAAGAAAAATAGGGGTGGAAAGAGGAAAGCAGACCTCCTAACATCATTTTATATGGACATAAAGATACAAGACTGAATGCTGCTGGTCTTAATCCTAGAATCCAGACCATGTAACCACAAACTAAGGTATCATGGCTGAATAGTTGGCCATTAGCAGGCCACAGAAAGCAAATGCATCAGAGGATTTTGTTCCAGTCTGTTGTTGCTGCTGCAGTGATACTTATGGGAAAAGGAAGAGAGGATTAGCTAATTGCTGACCTCAGTAGTCATTCAGTTATAGAGTGGATTGAAAACTTACCCTCCAAAATTTCTTCTTTTAAATATGCAGCTGTGTCAACCTAAAATTGCTGGGAGCAAATTGATATCTCTAGCTTAAAAGAAAATTTAAGAATAATTATAAGTTTTACATGTTTTTCTTTCAAGTTTGTAATAAACACTAAAATGTTCAGGGTTTACATTCAAATTGAAATAGTCTCAGTTTATCAAATCAAATATTTTCATTGTCTGATTTCAAATATTATTTTGTTCCATTTCCCAAACAAGTTATTTATTTTCCACACAGGATGAACATTTTACTAAACAAAAATATTCTTTATTCAATAAAAAGGGGCAGCTTTAGGGATTTGTCCTTATATTCATTCTGTATTTCTCCTTTACATTTCTAATTCTCAATGCTCCTGCTAGAGTAAAATGCAGACAAAACTTCACTGGTCTGCTTTCCTCTGTCTGGATTGTTTTCAGAGCCTGCTTGCTTATTTCTAAGCTGCTGTGCTAGTTTTGCCATGGAGGGAGGGAGAGCAGGACAAAATTTATAACAATATTCTCTTTGGGATGCTGTTCTCATAATGAACACAAATTGCTCTCATTTATCATCTTGTGATGTAATCATATAAAAGCCTTTCCCGTCCTCATTCCTATAAGGTAACTGTTTTGCTGTATTGGATTATAATGACAAATGACAAAATCTTTTGCATGACTTAAACTGTTCGAGTCTGAAGGGATTTTTACTCTGTAATGCCACTGTGGACTTCCAATGGATGCAATCCATGCTGAAAGATACAGGTGGAAGTGTACAGTACACCAGCAACTTAACTATGCTGTGATGGCTCTTAGAGGGGCAAAAAGAGAAACAAACCAACCCAAACAAACAAACACAACAGTAGTCTTTAGGACAACCCAAAATTTTAAACACCATAGGGAGTAAATTGTGGCTGCATATTGCATCTGAATAGGGCATAAATCCAAGGATTCTACTTTTAGGATGTTTTATTCAATAAACAAAACCCGTTGGATTTCTCACTATATCAACGTTCATAGGGTGCAAATTACCATGGAGTTATCTACAGGGTTCATTTGCTTCATGTCTTTTGGAGTCTAATAAATCCATTCCATTCAGGGCTGCCAAAACATGCAGAGTTCCTGTAACAAGTGATGCAAGTTAAGGGTGCTCAGCAATACAACATCATTGTCTACCATTTCTCAGAAACCTACTGTGTTGGTATTTCCAGTAGAAGAGGCAGAAATCTTCCCCAGTGTTCCAGGAGAAAACTTCACCATTTCATGTTTCCCCAGAGCATGGCAGCAATTTAAAATTCGTGATGTACTATTTGCAAATAGTTAAGTACATAATAAATACTCCCTTTGAACTTAGAACATTTGCTCTGTTGAGCACAGAATTTGACACATGAGCGAACTGCCTTTTCAGTAAAATCAAGGACAGCCACTTCCATAAGACACACGATCTGCATGAGTCCTCAACAAGCACCACAAAGAAGTTGAGGTATGCTTTTCCTTTTGTCTTCCACAAGTTTTTTCTGGAGATTTTGATTAAGTACCATGCACTCTCACATCCTTACACATCGAGTGACAGAAGAGTTGAGTCATCTTTCTAGTATCATTCTTTTCCTCATTTATGCTGCCTGTTCTGTACACGACTAAATATTCAAATTACTTATAGACTGTACTGTTTTCTTTATTAAAATGAATAGTGATACATTTAAAATACATTTACTCTAAATCACATTGTAACACCTACCTCCCATTGAAATAATTGAAATATATTGCAAAAAAAATATACATATCTACTCTGTATTTCATTAAAGAATTTTGCAGGCTTAATCAGCCTTGAATACACCTGTGCTTCAGCTCTCCACAAAATTAAAATAAAACAGTACCATATTACTCTAATTATAATATTGACCTAAAATCAGCCACCAGCTCTACTGAATTCAGTGAATGTAATGGTGAGGGTACTGTGATTTTTTTTATATTATTTGCTGGGGAGAGAAATAGTTGGCAAAGAAAAAGTTGATCTCTTACCACCATGAAGAAGAAATGTTATGTTTTCTATACTTATCCCCCGAGTAAGCATAACAGCAAAACTCTTGCTTGTAACTTAGATGCTACTCTATTAAAATTAGTTTCTCCCACACTTTAAAGGCTCTGCTTTTTGAGGTGCCAAGCAGCAAAGTGACAGAAAATTGCAGGTCTTCCATGAAATCTCCTTTGCCCCCGACTATTTTGGCTTTTTTATTGAGTGTTTTTAATACCATGGCAAGCAGCACATCAATGACACTATTTAACTAACAGTTGAAGAGACTAGGAAATAGGAACCGGAGTACCATAGCTCTTATCTGATGTTAATCTCCTGCTACCAAAGACAAAGTTTCACCACACATACCCAGAGTCTTTCAGTTCATTGATTGATATTGATAATACATTACTGCACAGTGGACATAAAGAAGAAAACCACAGGGACACAAACACGGGGCTCAAAGAAACTCTTAGTGACACAGTCCATCCCCTGTCCCAGTTCAAGTCATCTACAGAAGCCTTAACAGGTTATGTCTAAATAATTCCTTAAATCCCCAAATGGAGTTTTTCCAGCTAAGCATTTTATTGTTGAGTTTAAATATACATAATAAATACAAGTCCTTTCAATGCTTAAACTGGACCACCATGGCCATTGTTTGAATTCAGTCCCATAAAATGCTCCTTTTCTTAGCAGAGACCTTTTATGTACCTCTGAAGACTGCCACAAGCTCCATCAAAGTCTTCTCTGTAAATTCACCAAGTTTATTCCATTTTTCCACTGAAGTCACATTTTCTGCATGTCCTGTTTCTCTCTGCAGGCTCTTTCCTGTAGCTCCATGAAAGCCTATGGGTCCACAGTGACAACCTGCAACAAACTGTCAACAAATATTTGTCACATCACAAAAATGCATTAAAAAAATCACTGTGGAAATAATGTCTGGTTCAGCTATTCTTGCCCATAAGGGACAGATATAAAACCCTGCAGAGAGGAGTATGTGAAGCACTTCATCAACATTAATTTTTAACTTAATTTTATTAATTCACTTTGATGGAAATATTTAATTAGCTACTAAGAAATAAAGGAGGTTTGGGATCCAAAAAACATGTTTTTGGATGACTTTCCATTTCAGGGAGTTCACATTCTGCCTACTCCAGCTGTTGGCACTACCAGGTATTTGTCAGGGATTCCAGGCTGTTCTCAGTACTGTACAGGACTCTCAGTGAGTACGAAGGGCTGGAAATAACTCACACATAAACAGAGTCCAAAAAAATCCTTTCAGATTTTCAGAACTCTGCAGTACCTGTGGTGACAGTGTCATGTTATTCTGTTGAAGAAATGCACTTCTGTAAGAAAAAATCTTGTTTAGCTATCACTCAAGTTCCTAATTGAATATTTGGAATACAAGACATTTGGAATTATTTTGCTGGTTGAGTTATGAAGGTACACTTAGCTGTGGATAAGTTACCCTTTATCTTTGGCTGAAAGCTTTGTATAACAAATTATGCCCAAACTAATATATTTTCTTTAAATACATCTACTTTTTCAACAATTGTCTTTAAGGCTGACACTCTTTCCAAGTAAGTGATTAGCTGACCTTCTTCTAAAGTTTTTCTTTTGTTATAAGCAGTTTTTATGGCCATTTTTATGATTATAATGTATTGTTATCATAATATTCAGGCACTTGTCATTGTCATAACATTGTCATTTTGTAGCATAAGAACCCAATATTGAAATTAACTGGAGGCTGACAAAACACACATTTTTACAAATCTCTCTATGGCCTGTGCAAAGCATCACAGTAGTTTCTCACATTCTGCCCATCTTCCTTCCTGCTTGGGGAGGGATGGAGGTTTTGCAGGATATCTCAGTTTTTGAGTCACGGCCCCCCTGAGATTTTCATCGACAATCTTTGTAAGAGATCACTCGCCCTGTCTTGGTCTTTTCTTTTAGTGTCACTTGCTGTTCAGCCACAGCCAGATCTGAAGTAAAGCATGGTAAGGATATCTTACAAAAAAACCCTCAATTTTTTAAAACCTGATATTGCTTCTTCCTCCATCACCTGGGGGACACAGGCAGCCAAATGCTCATGTCTGCACAGGCCAGGTGCTCTCACTCCTCACAGCTTTAATCTGTTTTGCCTCCTTAAGTCCCCGGAGAAGGTCAAAATGAATGGCATTGACCCCAGGCATGCAAAATGTCAAAATCTCATTAACTTCATTGTTTCAGCGCTTGGAGATTTTCATTAATTACCCTTTTGTGCCTCTGGTGTCAGCAAGAAGTGTCCTGTGGGTTGTTCAGAGCTTCAGGAGCTGACAGATCATCAAAGATATCCTTATAAGGCTAATACCATAGAATAATTGTGGCTCCCATACCACAACAGTTTCAATTTTAGTGAGAACGGTTCCTGTGGCAGTTGATTTAGGTTCATAATTCATAGTTTTATATTCATGATTCCTTATTAGTATCTGATTTTTCAGATACCCTTCTCAGCACCTTGGAAAGTCAGTTCCTGTTTCTTTCACTAGAACATCATCTGCCCTTATGCTGATGGAACCCATGAATATGATTTCTGATTTATGTCTAGCAACATGTCAAAGGAATCAAAAAACAACATATTTCTTATGTGAATAAACAGAACAGTGAAAAGATATTATGTAGTCCAAAGCAAAAACAGCTATGGGCTGAACTAAATAAGGAAGCTGGAAATATGAAAATACCTTTCATCACTTCACAGCAAGCAATTTGGTTCTGCTCAGCAATTCCATAACAGCCATACTATTATCTCATGAAATCAACAGCTTGGCCTTTGCATGTTATATGCTCACTCTTCACTTGATGATGTGAAGCAGTTCCCAGGCAGAAGCAGACAAAACTTAAATTTTTCATTATTTGCCTGCAGGCTAAAAAAAGAGACTAATAAATTATAGAATTTGTAAAAATGATTCTGTTTTTACTGTTTTTCAGGAACATGGATTTCATTTTGACATTTTAAGTTCAATGTGTGCGAGATATCACATGGAGTTGGCTGACTCAGTATTTTGGAGCTGCTCTGAAAAAATGGTCCCAAGTAGGAGAAAAGTACTTAAGAAGCAGGATTAGCATCAGAATTTTTTGGACTATTACAATCTTTTATGACTATTATAATCTTTTAGAAAAATCAGATGATATAGATGTTTTTCAGGCTTTTGGGAAAAGTTGTTCTAAAATGGCATCCTTATTTGTGCAAAGAAAGACAGTTTTGAGATCTAGTTCTAAATCTTGTTACGGTTTTAAAAAAAGATAAACCTACAAAAAGATACATTTTTTACTATTAAGCACTGTAAATAATGATCAAGTCAACTTTAAACCCTTTTTAAATGCGGTGATCAGTGACAGAATCCACAGCATGAAGCTGAGTCAGAGATGTTTGTGGTTCAAGTTAAGCCAGGAAAAAGGGCTTTGCCATAGGTATTGAAAGCTGTGGTATGAATTTCCTAGGATTTTATTAAATACCAGGAGGTAATGAGAAAAAGAACAGAAAAGTGAAAAGAGAAAAAATATAAATAATATCTAGTATAGAGACGCAAATGAAAACAAAATTATATTTTCAGGAAAATTCAAACACCAAATTGAACTGGTGTGAAGTACCTCTTTAGACAAAAGAGAGGTGGAGAGGAAGAACAGGTAACAGATAAATGAAAAATATGTAAAGAAAACAGAAACAGCTTTGGCCAGACGCAGACACATCTATGCCCTCCTTGCCCTCCAAGGAAGGGCTAAGTCCTTGAGGTCATTCTCATCATCCTCCCACCATGTCTGAGCAAACCTCAGCACTGGAAGGGAATCTTTGGAGCTCTCACTGGGTGCTGTAACCACCTAGCAGATACCCAAAGGATTTTCACTTACAGTCCAGGAAATCAGCTGTCCAACATCCTCTGCAGTTATCCATGTAGCCTGTGACTGAAGTCAGGCAGGAAAGCCAATGCCTGAGCCTCGCCCAGAGATACATTGGTATCATATTCTGTGCACAGATACCTCATATACCTGCCAGAGCCAGCTGTGGGCATTCACTTGCTCCTTGGCACCAAAAAGTAGAGGTGAACTCACTGCTTTTGCATTGCACCTCATTTCACACATTCCAAGGACGATGGTGAGAGAAAGTGCTTTTTCTGCTGCAAAAAATTTATCAGTATCTGGTACTCCAATTACGGCCAAAGGCCATGTTTTCAATATCTGCCCAAATCATTGAAGAACTACTTGACAAAGAAGTGCTACTGCTAAAAAGAATGGTGTGGAAGAGATTAACTGGTCACCAAATGGAGTGAGTGAAGCATTCAATAGATGATACAGAGGACTGGCCCTGTCTGAGAGGTACTGCAGATGAAACTGAAATAAGGTATTGCCACTCATCTTAAGGACCTTTTACAGCACATCTTCAGCACCCTGGAGAAACCCTTCTTACAGTTGTCTGTGTTCCAGCTGCAGGAAGGGAGTTTGTGTGTTTATTCACATCTAGTTACTAAGAAGGTTTGAGTCTTTAAATTAAAAAAAATCCACTTGCCTAATGTCTTCAGTTGGGTAGCCAACAGAATCCATAGATTAAAGCTAATATGTCTGTATATTGGAGTATTTTATTCCAGTTCTATAGCATCATCTCATTGTGAAAGTCTTAGTGTCATTTAATGAGTACAATTTTTTCAAATATCCTTTCTTTTAAATATTCACTTACCCCATCTCCTGAAATACCAGCTACAGAATCTACTAGCTGTTACTGAACATTCACAAATAAAGCAAGGTGTAAGAAAATCAAAACACATAGACTTGGTTAGCTTTGTACAGGCCATGAGTGATAGATATTGTGTTTTAAGTCAAAACAGCACACCACAATACTCAGAGAAATCTATAAAACAGAGCCAAAGAGATTATTTATGTTATTTCTGCACCCTAAGGATCAACTGTCTTTCCTAACAGATTTCCCTCCAGCCTGTTCTTAAAGGCAGTCTGACAGATTCCAGCATTCTCCTGGCAATCTATTTCAGCACTTCATTGCTTTGTTAAAAGAATATGTCTCATCCTGAAGTCAATTCCTTGACTTAGTATTCTCTGTCTTCAAAAAGCAACAGATGTAGAAATTAAATTGATTTTCCTTCTTGTCTCTCCTTCTTTTTGCAGTTTTGAATTGGAAACCTGTGGGAAGAGATTGAAAAAAAATTGTAAAAAATGAGAAATATGTAGTAAATTCTATTACTTTATCTAGTCAATCTTACATCTTACATGATTCTATGGTTTATTTATATACTTTTTTTTTTGTCATTCATACACTTACTAAATTTAATACCCATACAAGCTACATCACTGCAGTGAAGGTTGTGCCACCACAGGATGTTATTACTTCATATATCTGAGGGGTAGTGGATTAGTTTATACACACCATAATGTGATGCTTGCTTTACCACAACACCATAACTTATGTTCATCTTGTGAACCTTTGTAATTAATAATCTCCTCTGCAGTGTTCCTGCATTATTCTCCATTCTGCACCTGTACATAACTCTCCTGATCTATTTTTGCATTTCTCTTAGCTAAATTGCATTCTACTTCTTTCTAAACCATAGCTCTTTAAGAAAAAAAAAAAAAAGAAAAAGAAAAAACTCTACTCCTATCTTTCAACAAGTTTGAAATCCTTAGAAACTCTAGCTTTAGTAACTTCTATGTTTAAGGACTCTTCCTCCAATGATAAAGCTTTGCAGTCCTTCCAGATCTTAGTCTCATATTCCAAAGAGTCCTCCTTCAAAAAATCTGGGAAGGAGGAAAAAAATCCCAAACTGATGAAGTTGCATGTGTGTATCAGATGAAATGAAATGAAATGAAATCAGATGACATTCACATCACATGAAGTATGAAATTAAATATACAGGCATGCTAGAGCAATACTTTTTAATTCAGTCCTGAGAATTAAACTAAAAGCAGATTTTGTAGACAAAGGTTATTTTGTTCCACTCACAAACTACATATAAAATCTTTCCTAGTATTCCTCAATCAAATGATCCATCCCTTGAAGACAATCAGAAAATGGTCATTTTCAAGCAGTGAATATGCTAATATGTAGTATTTGTTTGAAGGCATAAGGAAAATAAAACCTCCCACTATAAAACTATGGAATGGACCTTTTTAATTCTTATGATGATTTGTCTTATTTTGTAAGAGGAATCTCATCCAGTTTAAGAGTGACATTTTACTTTACATGCCAAAAGGAATGTGAGTACTGAGTATAACCTCACCTTCAAACAGAGGAAGCGGGGACAGAAAAGCTGATTATGAATTCTGAACAAAGCATGATCCACTTAGGGTAAAATTCTACATAAAAAATGCCTTTTTTCCTTTTATTAAAATTTATTCAAAGAACAGATGGGTATGGAGTTTTTTAGCATTTAAAATGGTCTCTTAGGTGTTTAGAAGCAATGATACATGGAAGCTTGTCAACAAATGGCCTAGGGGATAAAGAAGCTTGACAGTAACAGAGGACCAAATATTCTTTTAAATACTTTCAGAAACAAGCAAAACATTTTTTAGACACACTGGACACATAAAAGCAAACTCTACATTGTATTTTTTAATAATTTAAATGTGTGGCTTCCTTCACAGTGAGGAAAAGTGGTTTCTTCTTGGATTCTACTTCTTGTTTTCTCTACAGATAACTTCTATCTTCCACAATTCCTTTTCAGATATTAGCAACATCAGTATAAAGGAGACCTAGTGAGCTGAAATATTTGTTCCTCAGGCAGCAAGTAGAGGAGCCCTGCATTCAGTGCAGACCAAACCCCTGAGCTCCTGTGTGTGAATGGAATACACTCCAGAATAAAGTCTCACAAATTGACTCCAGAAATATCTTAGCCATGGCTAGTTTATTTAAAGCTACTCATGATTTCTCTTTAGTATAGTCTGTCTCATCCAAAGGAATAAAATTTTCCTGGTCAACAATAGCAGTGGGATGGGCTGTTTAAGTGGATGACTTGGACGTGTTGAGGGCAACCACGCCTAAAAGAAGCCGCAAGAGTGAAATCCTTGGATATTTCTGCTTCATACATGAGTAGTGACAAATGTGAGTTATGTGCGAATGCAATCCCTGTTCTCTCTCCACTAAAGACAAAAGTCCTTTTTCTTTCAGAAAAAAGTCTCTGCACTCCTGCAGTATCATCAGGACTTCTGGTGAGCAGTGGTCTTGAGCATGTGCACACGCTGGCAGGCTGTAGTGAAGAATAAACGTCGAATCAAATCAAATCAAATCTTTCCAGCAGGGATATCTAGAAAAGTCACAAGGCTCACTGAAGTTCCATTTCTTCCTGAACTTCCCAGAAGACACACAAAAACATTAGCAGCAAATTACGGCAACATCAATATTAATTTTGGGAACACCTAGGAATCCTTCCAGCACTTTGGCTACACTTAACATCGTCACACTGTGAGAAACATACTTGTTTAAAAAATAGTAAAAAGTAATCGCTGTGGGTATGGAAAAAGCAATATTCTTGAGGTACAATGAAAATTGTTATTCATTTGAGGTATGCACCTTCTTAAAGATCTTTTTATTTTACACACTCAAGAAAAGCATGCAGATGTTACCACAGAGCCATGAAAATATTTCACTATTTTAAGGGGTTAATGGAAGGCAAAACAAAGCAGCTGTAACTTTAAATCCTGATAATTTAAAAGATGTTGCTCTGTCATTATTACAACTCATAAAAAATGTATTGTTGCCATAACAACCGCCTCATCACATGTGAGACTGCCTGCAAAACTCAAGCTTTCTTTAATCAGACAGACACATGGGCCCAAACCTGAAAATATTTCACCAATACATTCATGACATTTACTCTCTTGTAAAATGAACTTTAATGCACACAATGATTTTTTAACAATCATTATTGTAAGAAAAAAAAAAAAACCCACATACTATTACCAGAAGGCTCCAACAGATTCTGCTTCTCCTCCTAGGCAGAAAATTTGTGTCAGGGAATGATTGCATTTCTTCAGTTGGAATAGGGTCGATGAATGCATTCAGTGTACATTCTCTTTGCTGCCATCATTTTCCTGGGGCTGCACTATGTATCATTTGAGTAACGCTGCACATAAATCCCAGATGGTGGCAGGACTTGCAAATGATCTAATGTGGCAGTCCCTGCCTACATGCAAGGATTCATTGAAGAGAATTGCATTTTAATGGCAGTAGAACGTGCACCACCTGGCTCCATCTGATAAAAAGCCCACACACAAGAGCAACCACATTTCCCATCCTGTGGGCCTGAGAGTGATGGCTGAGTACAGGACCCGCTGCGAAAGTTGAAACATGGAGCTGGCTGGAAGGATGGCCATCCAGAGGGATGGGCAGCACGTCCCCCTGCCCTGTGGCAGGCCATTCCACAGCTGCTGTGCAGCACAGGTGTCTGGTGAGATGGACAGCAGTGCAGTCACACTGCTCCTGGCTGCCCAAAAGTCATCTCTGCAGCAGCAGCCACCTCATTCCTGTCCCAGACCTCCACAGGAGCAGATTCCTCAGATGGTCCCACACTTGGGCTGAAGCCCTCAGCCTGAATGAGCCAGCAGCAGGGGACTTACACCTGAAGTCCCATTCCCAGGGGAGCCTAATCTCCAAATTAATAGGTATCTGAGGACAATGGCTGGGCTTAGAACAAAAATTTCGGCTTTGATGAAGCAGGGCTTAAGTTACACCCTCCAAATTTTAGTTTCCACAAACTGAATCTTTATGCAAAATCTTATTTTCTTGGATTTTTGTCAGTCAGTCCTCCTCTACCACACAAATGATGTTTAATGTGCTACATTTGATAAAAAATTTAATGTATCCTTTCTTTCCATATGGGAATTTTCTTCAAATTTTGGTAATTTTCGGTCCTAATTCCTCTTAAGTGGTGTTCAACAAGTAAATGCATTCCCTTCTAACATATCTTCTTTTTTAACCATGGTTTAATCTGATTTTCTGCTTCAGATTTTACGGGTCAAAGTGTTTGGCTCAAATCTGAGAGCAAACTTGCTTTCTGTGCTTCCTTTGCTTTGTGTTTCCTGATTTTTTTTTTTCCAGGATGTCCCAAAACATGCTCAATGTGCTCATACAGTCACTGGTGCTAAGTGCCCAAACTAGCTGTATAAGTAGGAAGAGTGTTGTGCACTTGTCATTATAGCATTCAGGCTTCAGCAAATATCCCTCATGAAAAAGCAACAGCCCAGAAATATGTTTCTCCTTCAACTGAAATCCTATTGTATTCTGCTACTACCTTTTTTCCCCCCCCATAGTTCCACAGACTGGGCTAAATTTACCTGTAAAAAGGAGAAGGAAACAAGAAAACAGCACAGAGAATTTATCTGGTTCAGAGGAATACGTGCCTAATGTCAGAGAATGGTGGATTAGAGAAACCAGAGGTCTGACTCACTCTGGCAGTTCCTGACTTTCCTCTGTTTTTCTAGAGAAATGCACAAACACTTGGTGAAACGCCAGTCCTTGACATGCACCTGCCTCACTGATAGCTCCCACACACACTGGGGAGGTGGGGATTACTTTGGGAAAGATTTAAAGAAAAAGAGGAAGAGAAAAAAAGAGGATGATAGGACAAAACCATGAGTGAATCCAGCCCACAGGTTCAGGGAATGGTTAAAGGCAGACTAAGGAAGAAAGATGCAATCCTCAGCCACCAATAAATCATTTCTCTCACGAGCCACCGCTAGAAAACACCTGCTGAGTCACGGGCTCTATAAGCAGTAATTTTAGGAGAGATGATTGGACAGTGTGAATGGTCTCTTAAAACACTAATCTGCTTTGGAAATATTTTATGTCATTCAAGGAATACAGAAAACAATCTTCCCTGAAACCCATCTGTCTGTCCAGACAGTTTTGGACCACAAAGAATTAGTTGTTTATTTTGCTCATATTTCTATTAAAAGGTTATATGTTAAACTTAGTACTAATGAGAGGAAAAATAATGGCACTCAGCCTCCATCCCCAAATGAGTCCCTGCTAGAAGTGTTTCATGTAAAATGTCGAGATTGTTATGCAATTATATTTCAAATTCACACACAGACGTACTGTACTTGCATATTTAACTATGTTTTCCTATACAAGACCTGCTTTCTGTCTTTTGGACTGAATCACTGGCTGAAATGTCCCTTCTGGCCACATTTAAAATCTTGATTGTAATCCTTGATGAAACAGGGAAGTGAACAATCCTTGTATTTAATCATAATAAATTAAACTAATGAGCTTTCCTGGCAGATTTATTACTTCTCCTATGGATGAAATTCCACTGGCTGATCGTATGCAAGCCAAAGAAAGTCTTATATAAGGGGAGGGGGTGGGGGAAGGGGTGCATAATATTCTACTTGAAAACAGAACAGTGCCTATACATTCCTAAGAACAACTAGGTTTGTGATTTTTTCCTTCACACTTGTATGAGAACCAGAGAGGAGGAGTCAAAGGCAAAGTTCAGGGACTCAGCAGTGGGGTGGAGAGGTGCAGGATAGTGCCAGGAATGCTTTTAGCCAGTAGCAGTCCTATCTGACACAAGGAGATGGGCTTTAGTTCTGTGCCATTGCATTCACGTAGTACAATACAGTGACTCTTTTGGCGGCACTCTAAAATATATACTCCAAAATTGCATGTACTTATCTAAGACTATACATGAAAAAAGGTAATATTTTCCACTTAAATCCAAGAAGCTGTTGAAGCACTTTTCCTTTTTCATCAGGGAAAGCAGCTTAGGATGGGGTCTGGTCTTGACTCTGCAGAGATTTTTCTCTGTAATGCAAAGACAAAGCCTGGATCCTGAGCTGCAAGTAGAATCAGATAGGAGGGCCTTCCTCCTTGAGTTTCCTGGTCCCTTTCAAAAGTAGGCACAAGACAAGAAGTATCCCCCTCTTCACATCTGTCTCAGGGCTGTACTAATGTTGGCTGATAGCAAACCAGAAGAAGACATACCACAGAGTGAGGAGACACATTGTCCAAGAGAGCTGTGACCATGCATAAACTCTGATGGATGATTGTTAGCAACAGGATTGCAGACGGTGCAGCAATAAACAAAGTTCAGTGCATGAAAGGGCACAAAAATCTCCATATCCAAGTAATAGTAATTTGCCCTTGCAATTCTTTCCCTTCTTTTTCTCCTGACAATCAGATAAAGTGTGGGAGGCCATCTGTCTGCAAGAAGACAATCACAGCTCTGCCATCCCCAGTAGGGTGAACTTAGTCACTGCTTAAGGAGAATCACAGGTCTGAGTCAATTACTGCAGACTTTCTACACACAACATGCTTGCTTCTTTGCTCCACTCAGATAGAAAACTATTTTTAAATGCAATCCTATGACTTTGTTTTCAGACCTCTTGTAATAAAACAGGAAGTGCTTAATGTTTCTACTTCTGAAATTTTGGTCATTCTTGCTCCATCACTTTAGACCACGTAGTGCCGGTCCAAGGACATGGCTAAAATTTGTTGATGTGCCTTTCAAAGACCAGTCAATTTGCAAGCACCTTGTTAAAAGAAATGAAAAATTTTGTTTTCTGTTGCAGATAAAACTTGTTCCAGACACCAGCAGCAAACTCGGGCATCAAAGAATTTCTGGTCCAGTGGAGCCCTCACAAGCCTAATCAATACTTCAATTGGATACTGCCTGGCAGGGCACCATCTCTGTAATAATTTTCTTCTGACTTTCTTCTCACTCTGTGAAATATCAGGTGAGAAAAATTCCCAATCCAGAAACAAACCAAGACACAGAGATATACAGCACAAGCAACAGTGGGAGAGCTGGGCAGCTGCTTCATTACAGGGTTACAGGCTACTGGCATTTGACTGACATTCCTACAGCAAAAGACAAACAAGCTCTGGCTACTAATATTCATTTTTCTCTCTCCTGCATGCCTCTCTCAGAAGTGGCAAGCCTCTGATAATTGCTGCTGGATTCTCCCCTAAGAAATGGGTAAGTGCACTGTGCAAATGCAAACACAACAGAAAGAGAAGAAATTATATTAAATTCCAGTGTTCTTACTTTCTTCTTGTCTAGGTTAGCTGCTTCTGGGTGAGTATGGATTCAGCATGGTATACATGGAGAATTTAATTAAGGAGGGCCAATGAAAGCAAACCTTTCCCTGCTCAGCACATGTATTCTGACTTCAGTTTTAGAAGCTTGCGTGATTACTGCAGGAAGCAGTTATACAGAAAAGTAAATTTTGATTGTTCTTCATTCTTAAACTCTGTTTGATTACATCTGGTAAATATTGTGCCCTAAAGTCATTTAATTATTCAGCTTTTCCACTTTTAAATAATATTAGTGCTGTATGAAAAGTTACCTGAAGGGCCAATTTTAATGGCTGAATACATCCTGAATAAAAATATTCAAAATTATTTCCAAATGTTTACCAACCCCAGCTTTAATAATATTCTTTTACAAGCATAGTTAAATTTCAATGTGTACATCAAACTTCATTTATTTTTCTGATTTAATTGCTGGGCTACTCCAGTTGTGGATTTCTGGATATTTTGGAAACAGGTGGCTGTTAAACTAAGTTCTGGTTGAGAGGACAGTATTAATCAGTATATTGCAATCTGCAAGACACTTAAGACTTGGATCCCGCATTAAATCCAAATCTACCCTCACAAGACACTAATTATGGAAATGCATTCATATATTTCAGTGATATTAGTTACACATCGACATCTGCCTCAGACAGACAAATTAAAAAATACTGCTGCAAGTTAAACATGGGGCTCTTAGACACATGAGAAGGGACATGCAGCACCAGGCTAGCACCCATTGCAATGGAATTTCATTTCTATGCAGTTATAATTGTTTCAAAGATGATAGATAATTTCCAAATACAATCACAGAATAAAAACAGACAAAAATCAGAAGTTAGCTGAACCCTCTCAGTATAAAAACCTCATATTTTTACATTGATTGAAGTCCCAGACTGAGCAAATATTCATTTGGAGTCACTAGACTACACTCTCCATCATTTTACATGCTGCTATGTTGCGCAATAAAAAGTATAGGAAGCACAGCAGTATCTGTCAAAAGTATTGGCAAAAATAAGGCACTCAATTTCAGCAATTTTGCTAGTTATAGTATAAAAAATCGTCCTATTACCCTGCCTATAATAAATAATAATCTTCACAAGGGTTTGAAAAAATGATATTACAGTCATGGAAATTCATAACTCTGGGGATATATAAATGGGTGAATAATATCTAAGGTAAGCAAAGCCTTCTGAAGCCTTCCCTTACTAACCACAGTCATGCAGTAAAGACTGCGCAAAGTTCAGCAAAGCCAGCTGGAAGGCTTCTGTGAGCCTCAGGAAGGATTGATCAGACCATGACAAAAGCACTTCAGTCAAACATAAATAGAACTCACATTCATTCAATAATGGTATATCACTAGTTTAAAAGACAAAGAGCTTTTCTGTCTTCTAAAAAAAGAACATCTGAGTTGAGAGTGTGATGTAAAAACCCTTACAAGTAGATGAATCAAAATGGATTTTCACCATCCATTGGGTCACACATCCGTAACCCAAGCCCCTTGGTTCCTGATAGATTTAGTGTCTTTTCCAAATCATGACTTTCCTGTTTAAATTGCTGAGGCTTTACTTTTAGCACTGCAACAATATGGGTGGTTTAGGCAGAGGTAAATTTCTTCACAGGAAAGGAGATCTGGTACAGCTTGAACCCATTGCAGAAAGAAAAAAGAAAAAAGAAAACAGAAAAAAAGAAAAGAGAAAAACGAAAAAAGAAAAAAGGAAAAAGAAGAAAGAAAGAAAAAAGGAAAAAGAAGAGGAAAAAGAAAAAAGAAAAAAGAAAAAAGAAAAAAGAAAAAAGAAAAAAGAAAAAAGAAAAAAAAAAGAAAAAAGAAAAAAGAAAAAAAGAAAAAAAAAGAAAAAAGACTGACAACAACCATGTAATTTTTCAAAGTGAAAGGCAAATATTTGATGAGGTTATAATAGACTCAGATAGACTTCTCCCAAGGAATAACATGTGCACCCTTACTGGCAGCAGGACTCTGCTGTAATGAATATACCTGTTTCTTCAGACCTCATGGGAATGTGGACCTGGGGTTGGGGGTGCTGGTCTCAAGCTGAGGTGCCACTTGGGCTGGAGATCTGGTTTACAACCACACAAAACCAATCAACCAAACCCACCCAGACAAAAGGGACATAATTTTTGTCTCTGAACTGAAATTCTCTGAAGTGATTGGATGTTGTTGAGCTTCCTGGTCAAAGAATGGACTTTCCTTGAGGTACCTCTAGTGCCCATTCTGAGCACCACAAGAGACGCTACAGGGAGACAGGAAGTTCTCTAAGCAAATCTCTGCAGAAGACCCAGGTTATCAGAAGACAATGTGAAATGGTCACAGCCACTTCTTCCTTAGCACACCTTCTCATACCACCCTCTTTCAAAGTAAGGGGGAGAGAAGGAAGATAATCCTCATCCAGCAGAATTTTTGATGGAAACTCCATCTGGTTTTGCAGGCATGAGAGAAGCCAAAACCTGGATCTCCTGAGGCTGATGACAGTTTGGAAACTACACTCCAAAGTGTTCACTGTGTTAACACTTCATTTCAGGAAATAAAAAATAATAGGGAATGAGGGTGAATGCTGTACTTCACTAGATGAGCAGTTTTGGAAAAGATTCCAAGAACTCCTTCATATATTTGAGAGTGCTGCTGGCACCAAAATCATCTTGTTTTACTGTGATACTGCTTTCACCTAGGTGGATAAATGTTCAGCTTCCAGTTTCCAAACAAATATCATCTCACTTGTGAGGTTCTTTGTCTTCCAAACAAAGCTTTAGCATTTTGGGTTTTTCCTGAAGAATTTCAGCCTGATGGATATTGGCAGTAGAAGGCATGTTAAATAATGCATGAAGAAAAAGATGGACACAAGAAGTGTCAGTTTTCCATTTTATACCCTTTCCCCCTGCAGCCTTTGAAACATATTTTATGCAGTTTCTTTATAATTCATACAAATATATAAAGGCTAACCCTTCACATTAGGCTCTCATGAATATACCATGCAAATTCATATGCAAAGCAGATGTAACCCTCAGGCCATTGCCACATGCCCAGCTGTAAAAGAGGTACCACTGTGTCAGGCAGAATTTTGTTGTTTCTGGCAATCCCTCTGAATTTAAGTCAGTAATGAAACAAAATGGAACAGACAAAGGCAGTATATTTTACACTCCTTTACACTGGAAGTACAAGTACAGATCAACACACTGTCTCTAACCTTATGGGATTTTTAGCTGTCTCCAGGGTAAATAAATCAGCCTCTACTTTGTTCCTTCTCTTAAAAATGCCCACAGCTCTGTCAATGATTTGAAAGTAGTGGTGTAGTAAGATATTATCTCAAAAACTGATTCCATATGTACAACAAACATTCTTTATTTCAAACACACATATATTTGCATTGCTTGCTCAGAGCTAGACTGCGACAAAACAAATAGATTATCTCATTCAAGAGAATTTTCTTTCTAATGATACATGTTGGCATCATATATTTTGATAAAGAAAATACCTTATCTTACTAAGAACCAGTAATTACACAAGTGTCAATATGGAACTGAAGAGAAGTATCTGAAAATGTTTTCTTCAGCATGATCCAAAACCAACTGAAACCACTGGAAAGACTTTCAGTCTTTCCTTAACTTAGTCTTAATCCCTTCCAGGCATCACACACTATCCTGCATTGATACTCCCACCTAAATAAAGTTGAAAGATTTGTGCATGAAAGAACAATTAGTCTGAGAAAAGCAAAAATAAAAAATACCTTCAAAGAACAGTTTCTACTAAAAATTTAATATCAGTATTTTACCACTAGGCTAAAACAGCATAATACAACCATGAATGTTGACATAAGACATCCCTTAAAATCTTAATTAAAGTGCATTCTGCATAACAGCAAGTCTTGGCAGTGCAGGCCATCTACAAAACACTATGAATTGCATTTGGAATTTGAAAAGAGTATGTGGAATTCTCTTTAAAAAAATACATCATTTTTCTCAAGAGAGAAGGAAGTTTAATAGCATTCAAATTGTCCAGCACTTTAGGTTTGCCTGAAATTGCAAACACATTATATCATTTGATCCTTATAAATGTTATTATTTATCCTACCCAAATCTACCATGCTATCTAGGCTGAGGTCCCTGTAAACTGGTGTTTTTGCAGAAGGGCTTAACACTTGTAGCTCTGATCCAACAAATTCCCTCCACCATAATCTCTTTGGAATTAATAATTTACTATACTTAATGAGACTTCTAACATGCAGAATATTAGACAAGTCGTTATGTCTTCAAAGGATCACTTCCTGCCAGGCAAAAGTAAGAAAGCAGCCAACACTCAGTAGAGGGATGGATGATCTCTCAGGCTCAGACAAACAGCTCACTATTTTTTTTTTAATGTATGAACTAATCATCCCCAGTTACCTCTTATGAAGCCATTGCTGCTTAGTTTTTACATATAACTATATGTCTCAAATCTTTATATTCAAGTGTTGCACATCTGTCAATTAGCATTAATGTGGTACAAGGCTCTCTATTTTAGGCTTCATGAGAGCTTAAAGTAGTTAATTTCCTCTCAGGTGCTCCTAGGCATTGAGCTTAACTTCAAAACACTTTCCTCTCTTAAAACTTCCTTCATTTATCTCTTTGTCAGCAGAAATTCTGTTTCTTTTAAACAAATACTGTTGTGTTGACACCATGACAACCAATTTGCGCAGCAATAAAAATATGGTCCTTGTCCTCCACTGCTTCTTCCCTTCCTTTGGATCTCACATGCACAGTGCTGGATCAAGACTTAAAGGGTCTTCACCAAAAGAGACCACCCCAGACATCGTTCCTGGGGAACGTCAACTGGTTCAAATTAAAGGCTTAGATTCAGACTGACACTCAGAAAACTGCTCTTGCTTGAGCCAATTCATCTCCATAACACAGAGGAGGAAGTGGCCCTTGCCATGTAAGAAGGGCTATTGCACCCTTGTGAGGAAGCCATTGTGCTGCCTGTGTTTGGTTATGGTTTTATTTTAGAGTGAAGCATACTCAGTAAACCTGGTAAAAGGAAGCTATGAGAAAAATGGGAAGATGCTAAACCAGGGTGGAGGTCAGCAGAAAACAGATGCCAGTGTAAGAAGGTGGGCCATATTCAGAAATAATAGGATATGGGTTTACACTAGGGAAACCAAGTGTGGTAGGATTCAATAATGCACGTGGAGATAAGATTCTGGTGTGAGGATCTTAGATTTTCAGTCCTTTCTTTTCTCCAGAGATTAATTTTCAGGGTCTGATCCGGTTTCCACTTTTCCATTCATAAATGACAGATCTTGGTTTCACTTCCTTAGGCTGTGGGACCAATCAATGTGAAAGGAGAAAAGTGGGAGATGAAAATACTGTTTACCCACTGTAAACATTTACAATTAAATATTTGCTCAGAACTGCCCATTCTTTCCTAAGGGGACTTTAGTGGAAGAAACTGGAAACAAGATACAAGACTCATCTTGTTTTTTTCAGCCTCTTACACTGCTCCAAGATAGGAAAAGCAGAATGTGGAAATGTGCAGAATTAGGGAAGACCTATTGAGCCACTAACTTTCGTGACCAGCATGGAATCAGTGTTAGCTGTTTTTTTCTTTGGGGCTGAAGGATGGGATTTAGCATCTGGAATGATTTTTTTGTGCTATGGTTTCTTTAACTGCTGCCTTTGCAATGTACCAAAGAAGCCAGTGCTTCTTGAGATTTCCTCTACATTTACCTTTTCTCGTAAGAATTTATTTTAATAATCACACATTACTCCAGAGCAGCAAAAACGTGCCCTTGTTTCTGTCAGAAACATTGCACTTGGTATGCAAAGTTGTTTTTAATCTTCAGATTGGTCTGCATACGTATAGATAGCGCCTTACAGCATTGTTTTTGCAGCCTTAATGGGGAAAATGTACGTACTGGGGCAAAGTAATTGGATTTCAGCTGAGAAGCAGCATTTGAATGAAATCAATAAAGATTCTGTCATCTAATATTTTAAGTTTGGGACAATGTGTATACTGCAGGTCAGTGTAAATTCATTAAAAAGATCAATGCGATGAAATTTGTCTTGGGTGCCTTGAAATATCCTAGGGTGACTTGAGAGGAAGTTGCCAAGGAAACAAGAGATGCAACTCAGAGAAACGTTTAGGTGTTTTAACTTGATGTCTGAATTCTACTGAGTTTCTGAGATAGTATAATATAGGAAGTTGTCATGGAAACAACATGCAACAAATGGTTAATGAAGAGCCAGGCCAGGCAATTACTGCAGGTGGCTGTGTCAAACAGTTTGGACCAGAGCACCCTCAAAAAATGAGAACTCTCCATGGGTCCTTGGTTGTTGGTTTTTACAGCAAATAAGAAGAGAAAATTATGCTTAGGCACCAAAATGGTAGATGCATTCTCAAAACTGCTAACAGACAGACATCTTTATAGATATGTTAATTTTTGATAATATAAACCATAACTCCTTAACTAGCATCTAGAAGCTCTCCTACAGGTAATCAGCCTACTTTAAAGATCAGATATAATTCTCTTGTATTATTGTCCATATTAAATGAAACATTTTAATTAAAAATACTTTTAAAACTCAATTTTTATCTTGATTGATGCCTCTTCCAAAGGCTTTTTGTTTGACATGATGTTTTGGTTTTGCTCTTTTACCCTAGGTTTAGTCCCATGTATACTTTTCTTCAATAGTAAATCCTTGCCAAACTTATTTTAATTTCTGTAATAGAACATAACAGTCATTTGCCAGGATCATGCAAGCATCAATATTTTTCTTCCTTTATTATTCCATTTCAGCCTCTCAATTTCCTGTCTCATTAGGTCTGAGGCATTTCTTAGCATCTGTACAGTGCTTTAGGGCCTCAGCACTGAAAACCCACAACTTCCTATCAAATCCAAAGGAGAAACCTAAGAACACATTCAGTAGCATGCAATCCATATTCTTTTTTAATGCATTGAGGAAACCATGGCATTGGCAGTCTCAAGGAGATTAGCTGATACAGGCTCCATAACTAAATATGCAGAAGGCATTTTATTCTGTTATATACAGAAATAAATATATATACATTCTGTTCTATGCAGACAGACCACACCTAATGAATAGATAAGATAGAAAGGTAATCTAAATACTTCTGCATGGAAACTCCTTTCACAAAGCTACTTAAAATTCACAATAGTTTTATTTCCTCAATGGAATACCCTCAAATCGTTGTTCCTGGGACGTATTTCCTATCTAACACCCATACTAAGAACATAATACTATTTCATTTGCTAAAAAGGCTCCTGACCATTATGTTCTAGTTTCAGTCTGTCACTTGTTAAATATAAGGCTTTTTGAGACTTTTCACAAACATTTTTTTCTGCCTTGAACAGCAAGGGATTAAGATGCCAAGTACTGGATGACAGTATTTGTAGCTACCTCACTATTTTCAGTTATAGCTACAATTGTGAAATTTCATTGTCATTTCTGCCAGCAACACACACACACACACAAGTGGGACATTTTGAAACATATCTGTGCTTGCACAGGAATGAGGGTAAATAAAGTTTGTGTCATGTATAGGCTTGGCTATATGCCTTTAATGAGGTTTAGCTTTTTCATGAACACAAAAAAATCTTCTCTTTGATTCCTCCACCTCCTCCTCACCACTGTACCACAAGGATGACAAAGGTTGGTGAAGCATCCACATACCTGTGGTCCTGTCTCCCTCTGCCTGCTGCCCCAGGTTGTTCCTCATTTAGTGCAGCTGCATTCATGGTGAACAGGAGAAAAAATAGGAAATCCAACCCAAAACTACAATATTTCTAGCTCAGCAAAACCCTTCCAATTTGTTATAAGATTTTTGGGGGGGTTTTTGACTTAAAGAAAGGGAACATAAGATGGAATATTGCTTTCAAATCTGTCTTCACATGAGCTTCACAAGCTCCAGATGGATGCTAGAGGAAAAAAAAGAATAAAACTTTCACAATCTCAGTAATATTCTGGAAACATCAGGACTTCCCCATTCCTTTGAATAAAGATTTCCAGGAAAATTTCATCTTTTATGTAAGTTTCTGGACTTCATGGTCATGTAGAAAAGTGCTTAAAAGGTTTAGAAAGAGAGGACAGGTAGGCTAAGCCTTGTATAGGATTTTTTTGTATGCTTTTTATAACATCTACACATTATTGAGAGGCTGAAAGCATAATGCATGAATGATTGGCACTGGTCAATTATCAAGACTCCAAATGTAAACTATATTTAACATGAATGCATGCCCTTGGAAACCACACACAATCTCTTTTACCATCAATCCTTCCAGTAGAAAATCTAAATACAAGTAGGATTTTACCAAGCACCAGATGACATCCCTGAGCTGTGAAGGATACAGAAAGATAAAGAGAGGAAAAATAATTCATTGTCATTCCCAACATAGTAGTTAAGCCTACCTTGCCCTTAAATGTATTTTGCAAAACTGTATGGTTCTGTAATTGTACAGCTTTGTGCTAAAGATAACACAATAACCTTGAATTGTGCTTCATAGCAACACAATCAATTAACTACTTACATATGGACAAACACTTGAATATATTGCATTGTGTCTGGATGCTACATTACCCTTCTCTTGCAGACCACATTCAATTAACTCAAGGCTGCTGCAAGTTCCTGACCATGCTGCAGAAAAAAGTCCTTCAGTGAAAGGGTGTTTGCCCCTTGTGTGTCAAGATATTCAAACTTTAAACTTGAATAAGTCCTCTGAAAGTTTAATTGCAACACTATTAGTGCTAGAAAGTCTCTTTTTAAGGCCTGTTGCAGTTTAAGGTAGCTGAGGAAGCAAATCTGACTCTGGCTTACTGCTCATTGCCCAAAGATGATGTAGTCAGCTGGATAAAGGCAAAAATGCATCTTTGTTTGCTATGCAGTCAAATGCCATATGTTCTCTGGATTTTATTTTTTAATAGCATTTATTAGAATTTATCAACTTCTTGAGATCCTAAGTAAAGGGGTATGGGAATTAAGAACCTTAAAGTTAGGGGGTTTTTAATCTTCTCTACTATTTGTATTAGCTTACAAGAAAAAAAGGTGCTCTGCTATAACAGCAGTATTTTCCCAGCAACTCATTTTGCTTGGTGTTCTGAAAATACAAACTGAAGGGATATTGAAGCTATGGGAATCCTGGGATACAAAGTTATGCTATCTTATTAATCATCTGTCCTTTTTAAATGCTCACATAGGTTAGCATTTATGTAAGAACCATTGGCATCACTGGGTTTCTTGTATTCTTTGTAATGCCCAGTGCTACTATGTTCAGTCAGGGGTAACAAATTATACTTTACCTAACTAATACAATCATAATTTCACATTTTGACTACTCACATAAAGCAATAAAGCATAAAGCAATTTGCATCCCATACACAAATTTAATGCTTGCACCTGTGAAATTGGCAGCAGTTCTATAAAGAAAACTGATTCCTTATAAATGATTTTTCAAACTGTAAATGTGAAAACTCAACCTTAAAAAAATTCAACAGTCCTTTTTCCATTAATATAACTTTCAAAATGAATAGGTTTGTGAGCTTTTTATTCTTGAAAAACATAGTGGAGAGAGGCCAGAGCTGTCTTCCCAGGAGAAGTCTGTTAAATAAAAAATATAAACCCCAATAACTTTCAGGCACTTCAAACCAGGCACAAAATCCAGAAAACTCACAGCAGTTAGTCAGTAGATCAGAACCAGGGATTCAAGTAATTTTTATTCACTTGTGCAACTCAGGGCAGTTTGTCTCTCACTGAATTGCTGTTTACACGAAGCATCCACACCAGAAGAACATTTTAAACATCTTGTGTATGGAGCTTCCCACTAGGAAACACAGCTGGTGATATGGCAATTTAACAAAAATAAATCTATACATGACCCTCTCAAAGGCAGAGCAGTTTGCCAGTGCTTTGGGGGAAATTCTCCTCTTTCACAAATTTTCAGGTCTCTTCTGATCTGCAGACCCTCCCTGCATCTTCAAAGTATGGTCTCATGGGTAAATTGAAGCCTGTGGCCAATTGACCTGGCAGGGACTGAGCAAGAAAATCCACATCAAAGGGTACAGGGAATCCAGTCAGCCCCTTGTTCAGCATCAAGGCAGGAGTCATGCACTGTAGGATGTGACTCATGCGCAGGATGTGAGAGCCAAGCCTCTGGCAAAGCTGGTGTGGTCTGCTCTCAGTGAACAGTGACAGGACAGGGCACAGAGCTAAGGCTGCTAAATGCCAGTTGTCCCTTGCTGGGGGGCTGCAGCATCTGGGGTGGACACCTCCAGCAGTGAAACCTGCTTCTCCTCCATCGAAGAAACTAGACCACCTGCTATCAAACACATCTGGCGCAGGGTCTGCTCACCCTGACTGTGGCATCCTTCGTTCCAGGTGGAGAAATCCTGACCTCTTTCTTCCTTGTCCAGCACTTTTCAGCCATTCCCTGCACTGGACAGACTGCATTGCTGAATTGGGCCACCCCTCAGCAGTGACCTTGACTTTAGACTGTGCCCCTCACTGGGCAAGCAAAGATCTGTTCAGAGCTCACATAAGCACAGGTGAAAAGTTTAAGTGTGCTGCTGACAGAGAGATTTTTACTAAAATGTATGTGGAAGCCTGAGTTAGCCTGTGGTGAAAACATGGTCTCAGTCTAGATACTCCATCACAAGAATGACAGATCCAAAGTGCACCAATGCACTGTCCTAAATCACACTGTTGCTAGCGTCAGGAAAGGAAAGCAAATAAAGCAAGGAGGTAAGGACAAAACATGATGAGTGAAAATATGTATGTGTATCCATAAGCATATGTGCCCACCTTACACACACACTACATAACCTAATTGCATTTCCCATGATAACACCTTCAGGAAGACAGTTCAATTTCAGCCATGAAACATAGCCCCATTTTTTTGGGTATGTCATAGATTTCAAATGGCACTTTAGTAGTTGATAGTTTGAGGCTGAAGGAAACAGTTTCATTCATTTCACCGAGGGTAATCATGGTGTGCAAAGGCACTGATTAAAATGATAAACTGAAAGAGGGCCAGAAGTGAGAGAAAATCTCTCTGCCCCTCCTGCCTCTACTCACTTCCTGCTCCTCAGCGCTGGATTCCTCAACCTTTGCCACAACTTGCTGGTAAATAGTCTAGGATAAAATTAGATATATAGGAAAGGGTAGGTGTTACCATCTGGTGCATGTTGTTAATTCTTGATGGCCTGATAATATCTATTTTTTATGTTCTTTATTAGCTTTCAGGGTAAGAGAACACAGGGATGGGGCTCTAGTGCCACCATCAGTGGTTCGCAGTATTTGTTGCTTTTCTTCAGTTAACAGCCACCTCTGTCACAGCAAAGGAGTTTAAGAACATGCTACGTAAGACAAGCGACCATGACAATATTTGAGATATTAGCCTTAATTTCAGTGCTTTGAAATCACCACTGCTTTTTCTCATCTGGTTCTGAACTCTCCATTTTCATTCTCCACCTACAATCATGCTCCCAAAGATGGAGTAAATGAGCGAGATAAGAGACTTAGCACACATGACTCTCAGCCTCTTAGTAGGTAGTAAGCATGTAAGTGATGGTTCTTTAAAGACAACAGCTGAAGGCCTGAGCTGCCTTTCTGATCTTTTACATTATACATGGCTAAGTATTTTGCATCATGCTCAGCTAAGCACACTGCAAGCAAAACCTGGGAAGAGAAAATAACTCAGAAATTAACTCAGACCTCTCAAACTAAAGAGAATCTTAATCATAGGTCAAATTTTCAAGTGAAAAGTTCATTAAATATTTTAAAGGTTAAAAGAGACTACCTTTTTAACACAAGCTTGGCATGCATTACAAGTTTTCACCTGGAATCCTAAGCTTTATACTGACCCATTACTTTGGAATTCCAACTTTATGTAGACTTACTCTCATCTTGCACATCCTCATAAAAGCTCCTTCATTGCCTGCTACCAGTCATCTTTTCCTAGAAAATGTATGTTGGTCATACTCAGTAATTATCATTCTTCTCCAAGGTGCCAGAGATTCACTATGACACCAGCTGTGACAATTAAGTGCCTCATCCTCTAATGAACCAGATGATGCAGCAGTCCAGCTCTCGATCCCATTGAGCTGCCATCCTGGCTGGGTGCCTCTGCCATGTTGACCTGTCTGCCCAAAGCCCTTCCTGAGAAAGCTTGGCTGTGTTCTTCCAAGTGCATGAAAAAGCCAACAAGCCAAGCACTGCTTTCAGGACTGGCAAGTATATTTGTTTTCAGCATCTCTGCGGTGAGTCAGTGAGACAGATGTACTCTGGAGGGCTAGCAAAGTCACATTGCCTTTTTATGAATAGCTGAGATATTCAAAACTGCAAAACAGCTTCCCAGAGGAGGCAAATGCACCCCAGCCTGAGTCGGCTTAGGCCGTCCTGGAAGGCTCAGTGTCTGGAAACATTAAGAAGTAAGAAATATCAACAGCAACTGTAAATGTCAGCAAAGAGAGTTACTACTCACAAGTGATACATTAAAGATCCCCATCCAGTGGGAAAACTGTATCTGATATTAAGCTCTCCCCAGACATAGAGCTTTGCTACAGAAAGATGGAATACTTGTAACTGAAATAGATAAATGCTCTGGCTGCTTTTAGAAAGCTCCTGAATTATGTGCCTTTTTCAATCTAAAGAGATTTATATCTCAACATGAGCGGGCTCTACTAGAACAATCAGAAAAAAAGGGAATGTCTGCAGGTGACAGTGTTACCCAACTCCAGCACACCATGTGACCTAGAAGTAATAATTGTTAGATACTTAGCTCAATATTTCTAAAATTGCGGTCTGTGATGTTTCTAAGGGTCAATAAAAGATACAAAATAAGTTTACAATGTTAGATATCAGGAGCAGCTGCAGTTCATTTCTAAAGGAGGTGGGTTTTGGATGTGGATTATAACACGAGGCTGCAATGTTCACAAGATGAGGAACTCATACACCCTCAGCTGCCACCAGCAGTTCAGTTCCTTCAAGGTAAAGCATTAATTAAAATCACATGTAGCTGGCAATTATAGTCTGGTTTGGTACCCCTGTAAGACATGGAAGGAGCGATGTCTGATGCAGTGAGTAAAAATTTTGGGATTACATGGAAAAAATGAGTCAAAAAATAGTCACAGATGGTTTAGAAAATACTACGCCTGACTTATAGCGAGCTATCTGTTGTTTTCTAGTCTGAATAAGCTGAGAAATTCACAGAAGGGATGATCAGTGATGAGAAAAGTGGACACCAGAAGCTGTCAGGCAAAGGCTTTGTTTGTGTAATATAGCAGCATTTCATCAGCTTCCAAGAAAATTCACAAGTTCATTCCAGTTGAGGACCATCACATGCGCTGCTGCTATGAAGAAATGGAAGAAAGAATAATGGTCTTGCAAATATGAAATTATCACCTATAGTACCCACTCAGAGAAAAACTAAATAGTTGTATCCCTAAATCTTATTCACATACCCCTTCTCTCACAAACAGACACACAGAGTATGCAGAAGGATAAGGACTGCTTGCTAATCCCTGGCTGTTGCAAAGGAAGATAAGTAATCCTCTGTAATCAAATCTGTATGAAGCCTTCGTTTCTTCATAATAAAGCATTCATGTTACAGATGCCCTGCCAGATTTTACCATCTTGCCTTTATATTGTTTCTTAAATAGGAAAGCTATCATACTTCTGACTGCTTCTCACAAGGAGTCTAATTAGATTATTTCATCATCTGGTTCATCAAAGCAGGAAATACTTAAGTGTCACAGCTGGTCTCAAACTAAATATCTAGTACCAAGATTTTAAGTGAAAATTATTACATCTTCAGTGGGTAAGCATTTCATAAATGGCTAGACAGTAAAAAATTATGAAGATAACAGATATAATCTCACATCTTTGGGCTGCAAAGGGAGTCAACTCTGCAAATGCATTTGGATTTATTTTCTCTTGCTTTTGCTAGTACTATCATCAAAGAGGTTTTGTATAATGAAGAGATCTGGAAAGCTGAGAGAGCTATTTAGATTTCTGGCAAAGATTTATGACTGAGAATTAAAAACTCTGAGGCAACATCTTCATTTTAAGTGAATCTCCTGTTATTGATGCAACCTTTCCAATCAGAGCACTCACCACTATGGAAAGATAAACTACAAAAAAGCACATCCATCCCCCTTGCAAAGGAGCCATCCCACTGCTCAATCACTATTCACTGCCCATCATTCCTTTCTGGATTTGTAAAAGATCATCCTCTTTTGCACACACTGTGTACATTCAGCAAATCCTCCTGTAAAGAAACTTGTGTGACAAAGCCACAACTTTGTTGTGCTTCACCTTCTATATATACACAGAGGAAAAGGCAAACTACTCATGTGAAATAAGAGTTTGTTACCACAGTGATTTGGAGTGAAATGGCCACCTATCACCAGCAGACACTTAGGAAAAGGCCTAGGTTTTGCAGGGCTACTTAAGACCTCAAAAAGAGCAGTGTGATAGTAGGCAAATAATTTCCTTTAAAGAGTGTTCTCATGAAAATCATATGTAAAAGTAGAGTCTTCATATTATATCAAAACCTTAGTAACTTTGTTATGGGATAATATAATCCTATTTCTCTTACAGACCTATAATGTCATTATGTAAATGGCTATACAAAGCCATGATTGTATCAACTAAATGAAATTGTTGTGTAAGACAGTTGCCAGCCTCTGCAAATGAGGCTTTTCAGCACTGTAATACCAGAAAGTTTCCTCCTATAATGCTAGAGGTAATGTTAACATTGTTGATTCCTGTGGCATTTTTTACTTTGAGGTTTATCTCAATTAACCTTGAAGAGCACAGGACCAAAAAAATAATAAATCTGTGGAAGTTGCATCATGTAGTGAAAATTGTAATATTTAGACTTCTCTTATGTTCTACACTTCCTTGACTTTATTGGAAATTTAGAAATCCTCATAAATTTGTTGGCCAGTTTACTTGGTCAAAAATAGCTCCTTGTAATCTAAACTCTCTTGGGTACTTTAAAAAATTAGGCTGTAGGCCTCATAAAAATTTTCAGCTGAAGTTTTGACTGGGTCACTTTGATGTGGAAAAATGTAATTCTTATTTCATAACTATCTTTTTGAAGTTATATGAACCAATAGATGAACCATGAACCTCAGAAAAGGACACATACTTTCTTTCTGAACTCAGCCTAATTTTTGGAGTGCAGAGTAATGGAAGATGCAAATCGTTTAAAACACACATGCAATAGTTTGTGGGCAGTAACAGTGCCATAAGAATATTTCCAATAAGCTGTCTCCTGAATTAATGGCATAAAGCTGTTACAAGACAGTGCTATTAAATAAACTGGTAAAATTTTGCTACAAACTTCAGTTAATGATCCTGTAAAATCATGACCCACGATGCAGATATTTTTAGCCTATTACATCATTATCTATTCTTAAATTTCTAACTTATCTCTAGCTTTGTGCTGGTTTTACCTTGAATGCATTTCATTTTCTACATAGTAGTCAGTGTGCAGCCATACTTTATGCTGAAAAAAAAGGCCACAAATGAAGTTCAGATTTTTGTACAATTCTGCAGCTGACCTGTAACCAGCAGTGTGCAACGTCTGCTGTGCTAAAAATGCTGGCCAGGGGACTGCACCCACCGTCCTGTGTTGAAAAACGTCTCCATCTCCAAAAAGGCAAAGAGATGGATCTTTACAATAAAAGTTCTCAAACATGTGTATGAGCTTGTCCACAGTGATGGTTTAGAGAACCATAAGCACTCCCATGGCACTAGCTGTGAAGTGTACAATCTTCATTATTCCACTGCCTTTTGGGCACTGTTTTCCACTTTGTTTTCTCCTCTTTACAGGCCCTCATTTCCTCATATCAAAACTGTGTGTTACAGAAATACCCTTTAAGGAAGGACACAGAAGGGTAAAAAGAGATCTAAGATACCACAAAGTGACTATTCCACCAATCCCAGGTGCTTAAAGGACTGTAGGCTCCACAGTCTGAGGCAAATGGAGGCAATATTACAGACAAAATGAGAATGTATGACCTCCTTCTCCCTCAGCAGAAGTTATTGTTTGGGTTTTACACAAGAAAGGGAAAACTGAATATGGATGCCTGACATCAAAGCAGTCATAAGCAATACTGCTATTTTACTTTAACACTATTTACTTACTGACATGGGAAAAAGGAAGACATGCCACTCCATATTGAACAACAGCAGGGAAAAATCTTACTCAAATATTTGCCTTCACAGCATTTTAGTAGTAGTATTTTGTGGTAATCACATATCCTTTGAACAAAGAGACACATAATTCTCTCCCAGGATTTTCCTGGGAAGCTGTGAGAAGGCTCAGAGAAAACAATTCTTATCTCTACTTGCTGCACCTGTTGTTGTGCACATGTGGAATGTGTTACAGAGATTATTTACCAAAGAGTGATTTCTTAATTGGACTCTGGTGATGGTGTTTTGATTGATGACCAATGAGGTCAAAGCTGTATCAGACTGTCTGGGAAGGGTGATGGGTTTTCATATAGTACAGGAGAGTGTAGCAAGAATAAAGTGATTGATCAGCCCTGTGCAACCATGGAGTCAATGCTCATCATTCCCCAGTGGGGACCACTGCTACTACAGTACTTTAACCATGAATGCTATCTCCCTAGCTGATCTGAAAAAGTCTCCTGAATTCTGTCAGGGCTATCTTTTCCATAAAGGTCATCAAATGAGGCCTTACTTTGTTGTTTTGCTATCAAAGAGGTAGCACCAGAGAAGTGATAAATAAAAATTCCCTTGTGGATAGTACTCCTGCTATAGTACTGTTGTCCTTTTTTACTTACAAGTTAGGCAACACAACAGAGAAATCACACCTTTCTCTCATGTGGCTTGACCATTTTTATGTTCTTGTGGCAGCAGCCAATTTTGCTATTGCCACAATTTCCCATCCTCTAGCTTACATTTACTAAGTAGCCCCTCATTCCCCCCTAATCACCAGATGTGGCATTCATGTTTCCAATCCCATACCACATGGGGTTCATGTTTCCAATCCCATGCCACACTCTGTTATCTACAGATGTTTGTGGAAACAGGTAACAAAAAAATAAATTCAAACCATGCAATTCTAAAGACAAGCCTTCTTGACAGTTAAAAGAAAACTAAAGGCACCGCCAGTAAAAAATATTTAACAAAATAAAGTTACTAATGTGTAAATGAATATTAGATTGAAGAAAACCAGTTGAGAAATAGAGAAGGAGGAAGGAAGAACTAAGCAGCAAAAAACAGAGCTTACGGAAAGTCAGATTTACTTTGTTGTGAGTAAATGCAAACTACTAACTGAAATATAAAAATGGTCTGAAACAAGTAATGGAAATTTCAGATTTTTCTCATCACAGGGAAAATATGAAAGATGACACATTTCTTAAGAAAGCATTGTGATTGCAGTGTCAAGACCTCAGTGTCAACAGCGCCTCCCAGCCCTCCTTTTCATAAGACAGGTAGCTAAAAAGCCAAAAAGCCAGAAGGGAGGACCACTACAGAGCTCTGCCTGCAGTTTGGCAGTCAGAGTACTTCCAAGAATGCCTGGATGCCTTGAGACCAGAGGCATTTTGAATGCTAGCCCTCAGAGCATGGCCCATAATTCTCTAACCCCATGTGGCAGGCTCAGACCCAGAGCTGAAAGCCCAGCCTCTACAGCACATCAAGAGTTCAGCAGGTTGAATAAAAAATGTTTGCAAGTAAAAAGCAACTTTCTTTAGAAAATTTTCAGTCTACTTGAAGAACAACCCTGACAAGAAGGTGATAACCTCAACTCCTTTATGCCAGGAAGGAAAGCCCTCAAAGCTAGGCCCAGCTAAGTGACCCAGCCCCATTAGAACAGCTCTGATGTCATTTTAGTGATGTCAAGGCACATTGAAGCTGCCAAAGAACCCACAGAACCATGCACCTGCCCAACCCCCTGCAGGCTTCCCATGCTTCTGAGATGTGGCCAGGGTTATGGGAACACACCTGGGCAGCTGCTATGCTGTTCACTTATCAGTGACAATGTTATGCTTTCAGAAGACGACAAAGCAAAAATATATCCATTAAACAGCCCCCAAGCAAGCTTTCAAACCATGCATGGTATTGGGACATCTCTAACCAAATAAATAGTACCTTTTCCCCACAAATTGGTAACCTTAGGACACTGACAAGTAAAAATATGGTGATATTAAATTTCTAGCAATGCACATATCACTGTTATTCAAAGCACTGCGTACTAGTGGTTCACACTACTCCAACAGGTCAGCTTTGCCTGCACACACACATGCACATACACAATTCTCTCCACAAAAAACTGGCAGACCCAGTCATGGAAACATTGAAGGTCAGGTAGGGGCTGGGTATAGGCCTCTCGGCAACCTGATCTGGACAAAGATGTCCCTGCTCATTGCAGGGAAGTTGAACTACATGACCTGTAAAGGTCCTTTCCAAATCAAACTATTCTATGAAAAAAACTGCTAGCTGGGACACCACAAGACTTCTTTCAGCAACTGGAACATAGCTTGTGTCCCTTGGCTATTCTCCAGCCACCTTCCATTCTCCTCCTCTTATGTCCAATCCAAATTAAGCAGTAGGCAAGTCTTTATTGGTGTGTTGAGGCTAATGAATGCAATTATCAAGGCAGAGTAGCATTATTTCCTGTAATTTATAGTTGTTTATGTAATTTGGAAATCTATTTTTAAAAGTCAACCCTTTGCTGCTGCTGACACCTATCCAAGCTGAATGCTATGAAGAGGTACGACCTCCTCACTTATCTCACTTCTTTAATAATGTTTAATCTTGCAAAAGAAATTTTGCTGTTTCCACAGGAGTACATGCCTAGCAATCATTATTCCAAAAACATATCTTACTGGTATAATTCTTTTTACTTCACAGAAGTTTAAAAATACAAGTAAAGGTCATATGCTAATTTGACATTTCAAAATCACACTCAAACCTGAAGATTCATAAAAGTTTGATTATGACACTTGATGTACTCTACGTATAGAAAAATCTTAAAATTACTTCTTTTTGTAATGCTACTGAGTTTTTTTGCAATAAGACATAATGTTAAAAGGCTTTAAATAGTAGAGAATACCTAGCCAAAGAAGCTTTTACCATTGTCCTGCTAAAACAACAACAGATGTACCAAACAACATACTTTCTGAAAATTCTTCAATAATCACAGTTGTCACTTGTTGTCACAAGAAGAATTTAGAGCTTAAAAAACCCTTTTAATTTGTTAATGTTGTAAGTAAAATACACACTCCACCAATTTTTTATTTGAATGTGTGATGCAAGAATACTAAAGAAAATCCCATTTAAAATGGGGAAAACAACCTTACAATTCCTTAGGAACACTGAAGATGTGCATAATACCTAGGCTGATACTTATTAAATACACCTTTAATATCTCATTACCATCTTGTATTCCTCCACCCTTATCTTCTCCCTTTTTTTTTCATTTCTTACCAACTTTGTAAACTCTTCAGAGCAAGTTTGCTTTTTTTATACAGGACTTGACACAACAGAGAGCATTGTACCCTCTGAGCAATTGACATATATAACATAAAAGGAAACCAGATCTTAAATTGTCCTGTTATATTAGCTGGTTTCACTTATCACTGATACGCAGATTCTGCCTCAGAAGAATCTTTTGACAGACACTGAACAATCTGATGGCTGGTTAGGAACAGCTGGGGTCTTGGAGAGCTACAAAAGTGTAAGGGGCTATTTAAATTATGAATTCAGCATAACAGGCAAATAATTATGTTTAAAAGATGACCCTATCACCTCAAACTATCAACTGCTAATACCACCATGGGATTTCCAAGTTAGCAAGTTTTCTCTTCCAAGTTTTCTCCTCCTGAGAAAATGCAATGGTTTCAGGTTGGCTGCAGATGTGGAACATCACTTCTGTCATGTTCACAAGGTTTTATTCATGGCCAGAGCAGTGGAAAAGCAGCAAACAGGTGTCCAAGGCATAATTTTGTAACTATTTAGGACATGATCATATATGACAAGTTCCAATCTTAAACTTCTGACTTAGTCTGAGAAGCTTAGAATCTGCCTGCACAAGTCCTCTACATACAAGCCATACTTAGGAGGCTGGATTCCCAGGTGCTGGAAGTTCACCTGTTTAGTGGTGAACACAGTGATGGCAGGTTAACAGCTGGGCTTGATCTTAGAAGTCTTTTCCAATCTTAATTCTTCTAGGATTCTAGAAAGCCACTGTTTGCAAAGGACTCCACAGAAAAGACAAATCAATTCTTAAACAGCCTAAAGAAGGTTATTCCCTTAGAAGGGTTCTGCTGCTTAGCTCGAAGGAGAAAGGTGGTTTCTTGATCCCTAAGATTGTTCATCTATCTTTTAGTTGGAATTAAAAAGATAATGGAATTGTTCATAGCAGCGGATGTGGAACAGACAACATTGTCATTTCTTGTGCTGTACATCTAGAGTACAAGGGGTAAACAAGGTAAGTGCAGCAGTTATCATTTATTACATGCTTAAGTCCCATACATCATTTACTACTGGATGAGAGCATCTTGGGAGGGCAGGGGAATTCTGACTGGGAAAGCAGAAGCTCCAGGTAGGGAATGTCTTCTAAAACTAAAAGCAAATAAAGAATCGTCTATCCCTTGTAGCTGTAGGTAAGATTGCTTACGTAGTTGTAGGGGGATAGAAATTAAGTAAATAAAGGTAGTGTAGAAAGTAATCTTACCCCCTAAAGAGTTGCAGCTGAGCCAATTATTAGAGATTGGGAACAGGCCTGATGTTAACAGGCCACAGATGTAGCCAATAAGATCAGTGTTATAAAAGAGTGGATTGGTTGGCTGAGGGGAACTGGAGTCAGTTGGCTGCTGTGAGGACAAGGAAGAGTCAGTGCCTAGAGGGGCTATCTACAAGAAACATCAAAGAGCTACGAAACTCTAGCAATATGGAGCCCTTGCAGTGTAATGACAACACATACTGGCACTTTAAAAGGCAGACTAAGTAAAAACCTGCAGCAAGAAACATTTCCCTGGGAAACTACTTCCACTGTTACGTTATCTACTTATTTTGAGTATATGTTTAACTGTGGGGGGAGGGAAAAAAAGCATTTTCCTTGTTTTATTAACTCCACTGCTCCAATAGGCAAAACATGGAATTGAATAGTAATATAGAAACTGGAAATAAGACACGAGTTTTCATTTTCATCTTTATTACAAAATTATCAAAAAATACTCTGCTAACATTTTGAAGTTAAATTTAAATAAATCTTCACAGCTCACCAGGCTACCAAAAGGGAAATGAAGGTTAAAGAAGTTAGGCAATGTATTTTGTTCTCCATTACAAACAGTCAGAACTCAGGAACCTGCCATCAGGAAAATCAATTTGTCCAGCACCTCTGCCTCAACTGCTATAAATGAGTAAGTGGCAGAGGCCTCATTACATTTTCTTTATATTTTTCAAAGTAAATTTAAGAACAACAAATGATACACAAAGTGTACAATTCTTTAATATTTTTTAAAGGGATCATTTTTTTGTTAGATGAAAAATACAGCTCACAAGCATGGCTTTATAATGTTCCAGAACATAAGGAAAAAGTCTTTTAAAAAATACATACAATGTGTTAAAACTTCAGAATTTTTAAGATGTTGAGGCTGATCATTTAAAATGTAGTCAAAAAATTAACACCATATACACAAAGACAGAATTATCAATTGTTTTAAAAGTAACATTTTATATAGAATATGGTCAGTCAAGAATTCATATGCCAGTAAATATAAGCACTGTTCCTTTTATTTTCTCTAAGGCAGACAGAGTAGGAAGATACACTGCCTTCATAACTATATTAGTTCAAAATCTATTGTTTTGCAAAAAAACTTTAAGAAAACATGCATCATTCAGAATTGTTTACTTCCACTGACTCTTGAAAAACAATACAATTCTTTATTATAATTCTTTAAAAATAGCACAAGCTACAGTACAGCAGCAGCAGTGTGCTATCAGCTCAGATTTGATAGCTGTAGTGAAAATACTTTAAAATATCTTTCTTTTCTTGAGGTTTGAAAAAGAACAGGGATGAACTTACACTCTAACATTGTTGGCAGATGAAAAATTATTGTTTTAACCCACCATATTAACCTGATGGGTTAATATGATTATTCTTCAAAAACCACAAGCCTATAGAACCACAAAATGCTTATTCTCTAGGGTCATGTTAAACATTGACCAAGAAGGAAAACTGCAGAGTAACTAGCCCCAGTTATGCCAACTTTTTACCAGTTCACTGGATGGTCGAATGTGATTTTGGGGTGGCTGACCACCAGGAACCACCAAAGAAACCCGTGGTACAGAAGAACGTGTATGCAAAGGGAAGGGAGCCTGTGTTAATGATTTTGGGGAAATTAGTATCATCAATGTCAATGAATATGTATGTAAAATACAGAATATAAACAGGAGCTTTCTCTGTAATCAGCATACAAATATTTCAGAGAAGATACTCCCTCATGCACCTGACCAAATAAAGAATGCCTGCTTCTTAAAGCTACACTGCTGTTAAGGGGTTTTATCTTCACTGGTTTTTGGTAACAAAAGTATCTAAATATGTTCAGATCATCAAAATAAGGGACCACCTTGCACAGAGGGGAGATAGCATTAAACACATATATTGTCACTTAAAGAATTCTAACTAAAATGCAATTGGTTTTATTTCTGTTACCTTTAGGTGCACCATCAGTAATAAGGCTAAGTTCAAGAGGCCCCTGGGATGATGTGGAATTTCAGAAGGTATAGATGTTTAAGACCCAGTTCAGTTTTCATTCTCCAGAAGAGTGAAATAATCAATGTGCTGAAACTTCAAGACCTCATTTCCCCAGCTGGTCCAACCAGGCTGTAGATTGCGAGCAAATAACTCCAAGCATTCCACATCTGGCTTGATAAACTCTGCCAGAACTGCTGTGCAAGAGAAAAAAAAAAAGACAACAACAATGACAATGGTACAAATAACAATAGTAAAAAAGTAAAACCTCCCCTGTGATGTTGGCAGATGAAAAAAATGAATGTTTCATTAAAAAAGGGAGAGACAGCAAATTAATTTCAGAGGTTTCATCAAACAGCTGGACTATTTATAGTGAGAAAGTAATCTTAAATAAATGCCCTTGAGATTCTGAAAAATACTGTCAAGGCCTTCAATAGCCTTGATTTATTGGTTTTCATTTAGATGAAGGGAAGGAGGATTTATTTCAGCCTCTACATAAATGAGTCCTGAATTTTTTTTACTAATATCAACCAAACACCTCCTAAAGCCTCACTTAGCTCCAATAACATGGGGGCAATACTTATATATATAAATAAATAAATACATAAACCCTTTCCTTAATTAAGAGCACACTCTCTTTTCCTCCATAACTTAAAGGGGATAAAAGTATTTTTGCAATGACAACTTAAAAGTAATACCAGTTAAATAAGTATAGCACTAAAAGGGCTATAAAAATGCAGGAACTATTTTTTTCACCAATATCAACCTGGCACCTGAAGAGATATTTCTATAACTGTTACTGCTATTCAGTAACATAAATCTCAAATTTCTTTTACAGTTAGGGATTTTTACTGCCTAAATCCAAATATAAAGACGTCTGTCATTAACATCAACTGTGTCACTGATCACTGGTATTCTGGAGATAGAAAAAGATCTTGCATTTTGCTTGAAAAGTATTATTGTAAAGAGTTTATTGTTAAATGTGTTACTTGTCATATAGAACCATTTAGTCTGTGGCTGGTTTGAGGAACTCCTTAACTACGTTTCATGAAAAAAAAAAAAAAACATGAGAAAAGCAAAGGGTTAAGGAGCACCCAACACAGAGAAGGCAGAAAGACTGAAAAACTTATCTATACTAAAAACTGCATGTTAAGTTTTGTGTTTTGCTGCTGAAGATAAAAGAAGAAAAATTATGGAAACATGACCCTTTCCAAAGAATACTTTGGTCATTTTTAGATCAGATCTGCTAGTGATTTCTGCATATCTGTCACTTAAAAATACAGCTCATAAGGCCAACATTTTGCTGCTTCACTCAGTCTCTTCAGATATGATCACTGCATAAAGCAAAAACACATCCAGTCAACATACACCAAAGTATGAGAGGAAATGTTTTTTCTTCTTTTTTTTGGTGCAATCCAAGTACTGACTTTTTGCATCAAGTTTGCCAGTCACGGATGCCCTATGTGAGACTGCAGCTGGTCAGGCCATGGATTGCTCCTGTTGCAGAAAGATGAGCACCCGCTTCACTTTCTAGTGTTAGCCAACCCAAGATGCATTTCCTGTCTACGTGATCACCACTTCCAAAGCTCCACTGCATGAAAAACTTTTCTGTAAATATTTTTAATGGGTGTTTCCAGGCTTTTTTGTATTTTGGCATGGTGTAAAAATCTATTCGCCTTCTCCCAATCTTTAACAAATGTCACATGAATATCTCAGATGGGCTATCATCAAGGCAGCTTTTAATCTAAAAAATACTGCTACCAGAAGGAATCTTAGTCCAAAAACCTGCTTCTTTTAGAGGCAAGATAAAATGTTTAAACAAATCTAGCATTTACAGAGAAGAGTCTGGGAAGTTTAGAGGAAAATGTACATTCTGACAGAAAACTCACACACTGTTTGGTGTCGTGGGTGTTCATCTAATTAGACACCACTTATGAGTAGTTGCTTAATATCATTTTGCAAACACATCATAATAAAAAAAGTGGTAAAATTTATTGTTCTTTTCACAGCTCCATTAAGATAAGAATTTCTTGGGCATAATTTGCTGACAATTTGATCAGAGGGCCAAAGCACCTCCCCTAGGAGGACAAGCTGAGAGTTGGGGTTGTTCATTCTGAAGATGAGAAGGCTTCAGGGAGACCTGATTGTGGATTTTCAATGCTTACATAGGGCCTATAAGAAAGAAGGCAACAAGCTTATTTTAGCAGGGCCTGCAGCAATACGACAGGGGATAAAGGTTTTAAACAAAAATAGGATCAATTCAGACTAGATATAAGGAAACAATTGTTTACAATGAGGGTGCTGAAACACTGAACAGATTGCCCAGAGAGGTGGTAGATCTTAAAATTCATAAGTTAAAAATAATCATCATAGCATTAGGTTCTGTAATCCAAAGCAGCTTCAATAGTCACCAAAAATTTTCATGCCTAAAAGAACAAATTTGAAAAGCACACATCAACCAATCTCAAAGACTGGTTCACCAGAAAGCAAAAAAGGGGTAGCCAAGAAACCAATCAGTTCAACAGAAGCAGGAAAAGTGTGCCAGTCTTTCTATCAATTTAGTTCTAGAATTTAAAAAGGAAGTCGCAGGAATCTCCCTCTCTCCTTCTGGCAGAGACAACATCTTTTTAAACTTGGAGGGCTTTTTAAAAAAACCAGACACATTACATATCATTTGAGATCACATTATAGTATGATTCTTCATTGCTAGGTTGTAGGCATTTACATAATCACATCAGGCAGCAACTTGCACTGCAACAAAATTACCATATCAAAAGAGCTGAATTTTGTTGGCTTAAAATCTCATTACATTGGTTTCCTTCAAATAGGAAAAATCAGTGTTCAAGTCCCAAATTATGTCTTCTTTGTTATAGGCTATCTTAACACACATGGATCTGATCTGCAGCCCTCAAGCAAACCCTTGGGGTTTTTCCTCTGAAAACAGCTTAGAGGAGTTCCATCAGTAGAAAAATTAAGTATTGAGTTTTTCTACCACAGGAATAGATTGAAAAACAAAACCCAGAACACAATTACTTCTATCCACTTACAGATACCACTGACAGGAAACAGGTTAAATAGATTATAAACAGCCTGTTCTTTATCATTTGCAGGTGTCACAAACACCAAGACAGCAGCTCAGGTACTTGAGCACCGAATGCCCTAGGACACGTAAAGTGAGCACAAAGGCAGCTGGCAGACACAACAGCTCCAGAAAACCCATTTCCTTCCGAAGCTCAATCCAGTGGCCAGCCAGGAGACTTGACACACCTGCACACTCCTAATCCCAGACACATATTGAAGATGCATGCTCCTAAAAATGTTTAAATGAGCTGAAGAATTATCTTTGAAACAAGCAACATTTTTTGAACTTCCACTGCCTAAAAAGCAGGTTCTGCATTGACAAACTGGATATATAAAGTGAAAATAACTGTCTGCTTTTTCACTGCCTGATCAGTGAGCCATGTAAAGCATAAAGCACAAGCTATTTCAGTTTAAAACAACCCTTCAAAAGAGTTTGCGACATAGAGGTCCTTATTGCCCAATTTGTCTAAACCCTGGACCCTGAAATCCAGCTCAAAGATGGCATTACAGCACTCTGTCTTTCCTGAACTTCAAGTTAAACCTAGATGCTGATGCAACAATCAATTAGTCTTACAGCAAGGGCTCACAAGGCCTATAAGGAAACAAAAGGCATTTACTTTTTTTAGTTCCAAGCAAACCTTTATAACATGGCCTAATAAACAATCATTGCTACAGGAGGAGGGATCTCCCATGACTCCTCCTTGCACAGTTCTGCTGAATATATGCAAATTGGTTAGAACATAGCCAAGAATTAATTCCACTGCTTTTAGGCAAACTCCTACACAACAGCATTATTTTCTGACAATAAATGCATATACTTAAAAACTGGAAGAGCAATGGCTGTAACAAGAACAATCTATAGTACAGGAAAAGGAAAAAAGCTGATGTGAAGTTATGTTGAACTTCATACATATCTGTAACAGAGTATCTTTTGTACTCTCTAAGAGCACCATTGAATTGAATTAGGAAGAAAACCTGCTGTTATTTGAATCAAAACCTGGAGTAATAAAATTTGATTTTAACACATTTGCATAAGGCAGCTTAACTACATTTACAATGACATATTAGAGCTCTAAGCATTGAACACAGCACATGCATCACCAAAACCCCTACAGTTGCAATTTCATGGTTAAATGCACTGTAGGAACACAAACATCTCTTTTTGATGGCTTACTTTAATTTACATCTTTCTTTTCCCCCAGAGAGATAAACTCTTATAATCAGTCATTAAGTGGCTACATATGTACCAACATACAACCTTTATTGTTGTAATAAGAAACGAAGTGCCAGACAGCATCAGTAAATACTAATATTTTTGGCTTTGTTACTACTAAAACAAAGCATAAAGAATGTGTGTGACTCATCAAGTGTCCTTCTCCCCCCTTGCCAAATCTCTGCTTCTGTTCAAATTTCTTCTGAACCCCTCTAGGATGTAGCTCAGCTGCTCTCTACTGGCTGCTTGACATTATTGCCTGGTGGTGAAAGCAACACCTTGTACAGCACAGAAGTTAAAGCATCAGCAATCAGCTTTTGCTTTACTGTCTACCTTTTCATTACATAACCATATTCTGCATAGACCTGCCAAAAAACCTATAGGATATATGTGGATTTTCACAAAAACTTTTTAAACCATTCATATTGCTCCAAGCAAGTTCATTTTTTCAAAGAGAAATACAAATGCTGCACAATGTTATCAAATCCCATTACTCAAATGAAGACTCAAGGAATACACACGAGAAATAAGGAAGGACAGTTTCCTTCAAATTCCACTCAGGGTTATAATTTATAACCCTGAGCATTCTCCAATATGGTTTCTAGATCTGCCCTACAAAATAATTGCTCCGAGGACCATTGTTGCACTAAAATTTTCCATAATACATCCAAACTGCTGGTTTGCACCCTTGGATGCCTCACAAGTCTCCTGTTTGTGTCCAAGTTTGTTGGTAAATACTGGCTTGCTAAAGAGACCCTAGTGACAGCCTCATAAATAACCACCCCACTGTTCATTAGCTTAAATCAACACATATACACCCTGCTGTAGCCCTAATTCTTGAAGATGTGGCTTCAGGATGGCACAAAGATCCTCCCAGAACTGCCCTTCTGTTTCTTCTATTTTTAGCTAACCAAAGTATGTCTTTCTATTAGTTTTTTAACAGGTGTGTATGTACACATATATATATATGGTAATTTAATAAATGCAAGCCCCCAAACACAGATGTTAGAACATCCCTGGAGGTACAACAATTGCTCAGATCAAAAGTAGTTCTACCCCTTGGGAAGAGAAAAAGGAAAGCATATCAGTGAAGCAAAGTGTGACACCTCTCCTCTCCAAGAGCATTAAACATTTCTTCTACCTGCCTTTCTGATGTGAATACAAAACACCTGGAATATTTGCAGACTCATTGCGAGCTTCCCCCTTGGCGGAGGATTAAATCGATTTTGCATGAGATTTTAAATATATTTCTTACCACAACCTCGTAAAGTTCTAAGGTGCTGTAATGATGAAAGAAGTACCACTTCCTGTTGACTAAATTAGTCCAAGTGCTCCAGAACAATTCTTTGTACTAACTCTAAAAAGTTTAATTTATACCCACACTAACTGGCTGGCTGGAATTACTGCATCAATTTCAGTGAGTGAAATACAACTTCAATGAGCGAAATATAACTCCTCATAAACAAGCAAGGCATACCTTATTTTTTGCCTCTTGTTAGCAGTTTTAAAATAGTTAAGTTTTTGGATTTAAAGGCATAATTGCACTGTAGGCATATAGTCAATTCATGCAGATATGTAAACATTTATTTCAGGATGACATAATAAAGAAAGAGGTTTCTGCTTTCCTATTTTATGTATTCCCAAAGTTCTCTCTCACACAAGGTACTTTAGGTCATTTGTCACGACTTCATATATGAAGTATCTGTAAAACTGTTTCTACAGCATTTAAAAGATAAATTTTGAAAAAAGCAATATTTTTTCTACGTCTACCCAAAATGTTCACACAGTACTACTTGAAGTTCTGCTTTTCACATTAATTTTCTCTCAGGACTGAGGTGCTTCAGAACACTTTAAGAGGAACCACAAGTTCTGTTGAGTAAAATTGCTTGACAGATGGGAAATTAAGGCATTTCTAGGTACATCCCATAATGAGGCATCCAAGACCACTGTGCCACAGAAACATTAGGCATAAAAACCAAAACATACCAGCAAGAGGAGGTTTATGTGAATGCAGACTGCAGGGTATGCTGACAATTAACTGATGCTCTGGAATTGGAAGAACACCTTCAGATTTCCTGTCATACAAAGCAGAAAAGAAAAGAAACGTGAGAATGAATGTTACCCAATGTGATGCTACAGCTCTTGCAGAATTATTTCAGATGGGAGATAACACACAGAATGTTCATTCACAAACTTCAAAGTCCAAGGGAAATTAAATGTTGCTCAGACATAATACATAAAACAACAGATTATGAAATCATTGAGGCTTTGGACAAAACATGGTTTACAATAGCCATGCAAAGCCACTGAGAACAAACAATGCAGTCTTTTATGTCATAATGTATGGAACAACAGCAGCATCCCCAAAATGGCATCAGCCTGTGCCAAGGACTGTGGTCCAAGAGAACCCGTCAGCAAAGGAAGCCCTGTCCACAAGGCTTTTGTCCAAGAGTTTCCCAAGACAGCAAATGCAGGAACAGATGGGGGTTCCATTCTTTAGTCTCACTAAGGCACTCCCTTACTCCAAAGCTAATAAGGCTATCTTTAGGTTCACAATCAGCCAAGAGATTTTGGCACATTATATTGCATTATGAGTTAGTGATACCTACAAAGGGAATCCTAGCAGCTGGAAAAAAAAAGTAATAAATAAATATCCTGACATACCTTAAGGCTTCCTTTACATCTCCTTGAACTCTCCCCAGTATGAGAACTTCATAGGGTTTTTTGTGCAAAGAATCCAAAGGCAACACAAATTCTCCAGCTGTAGTAATCTGACACAAGAGAGTTAAAATATACAGTAGAAAATTTTAATATCCCATATTTTCCCAAGACCTTTTCCTTTAACAAAAGAAGGATATTGATGATATCACAGCTTTCAAATACCAAAGCAAATGGTAGTAAATAGACAAATTAGAAGAACACAAAGTGTCATAGTGCAAGTCTTCTCAGTCTCCAAGAAAGCAACAAAATAAATTAAGAACTTACTTTTACCCAGTGCCACTCAGCAAGTGTTTTCACTGACCAATGAGGATAAAGTTCATCCTTAACAAAACGTAAGTGCTTCTGTCTGTTAGTCACCCACGTGACTACAAGACAATTTGGAGCAGCTAGTGCTGGTACAGGAATCTGCTTGATTTGCCATGAAGACAAGTAGCTGTACCTATGTCAATAAAGTGAGAAAGCAAATTAGTATATACCAACCATAAAACTTTCAAAGCAAAACAAATGGATAAAAAAATTACACAGACCAGTCACTTCAAGAATTATCTCCTGACAATCTAAGTCACAAAAATAGTTCAAGACTGACACCCAGTGGACAATTCTGAGAGATCTGATATAAAATCATTAGTGTATGAACATAAGTTTTGCTGAGCAGAACCTTGAACTATGTACTTCCACTATGCCTTGAAATAAAGCACTATTAGTTGTGATTCTTAAGTTTAGGAGCCCATGTTTCTTTTCATTTAAGAACTATCAGATGTAACTCAATATTCTCATCTTTGTGCCAGAACAAAGCTATTTAGTGAACAGCTTCTTAGGCAATGTAATGCTATTCATTTCTCATAATAAACTCCCTTCTGAATGAAAATGACAAGTGAGTCACACTAATTTAAATGGCAAGAGAAGAGGTCATTAGAGATAACAACTTCTCCAATTATTTCACAAGTGGTTCATTTTTTTTAATTATCAGCCATGGTAGAAGTTTTCTAGGTTATTCAAAACCATTCTGCGCTTTTCTGAGCTAACTGAATGCTACATTGGTGAATCGAGGATGCTTTCCAGATCCTGTCCTGTTCTACAATTTTTTTTCATTATGCAGTTCTATTCTATCAATAAACTGCAGCTCGTGGAACCTACACATTGCAGCACCAAAAATATTGGCACACTGCCTAATGAAAATTGGCAGCCACCATGTGGGTAGCCAGGACCCTACACAATGCTACAGTGAGAAACAGTGAACAAGGATAAAATCCAAATACCTCCTGGACTGTCTAGAGGAGAAAGTATTCACCTAGATGAGAAATGCTTCACAATGATTAGCTGCCAACAAGATAATTATGAGCAGTGATGGCTCCTCCACTTTTTGCCTTTATTGCATAAGGGAGAAAGGATCTTGGTGACTAACTTATGCTCGTAACTGCAATTATTCTCTGAGTACCTTATATACTCAAGAAAGACACTTCTGAATGAGAAATGTCTCATTTGAATGAGAGTTTAGACAGGTTTCTGAAGGGCTTTCAAAGGACAGCCTACACATCAGTCTCTACATCTTCAAATTTTATGTCTTCATAACAAGATCAAAAGCCACGGCAAACTTTATTCTAGGGAAGTTGTAAGACCATATTTCCTGTCTACCCTTCTTTCAAAGAGATACAATTCTACGGTAATCAAGAGGACTCCACTAGCATAAACATGATGTTACTCAGCAGTGGAGGAAGCCCATAAAAATTTAAGTTAATAAGTAATCATAAACTACAGTACTCAGAGCTCCTATTGCACTAGATGATTTCACTGCTGCATTATCATGTTCTTGTAAACATCAGACTGAAGCTTAAGCTACACCTCAAATTAAATAAAAATGCACTCAAACTTGTGAGCAAGATTTCAGTCCTGGAAATACTTACATATTTATCTAGCTTTATGTCCACTGAAGTAACCTTATTAATTACAAACTAATATGTGCATGATCTGGGCTGTACAGAACAGCTGAATCCATACTTTCTTTGTAAAGAGCTAACATTCTCTCACCAGCTAGATAATTCAAGATCTACTCTTGCAAATATCTTGTATGCCAAGTATCCAACCCATTTCAGTGAAATACCTAAGGCAGTCCATAGATTTGAAGGTAAGCATGTGTGAAAATATTTACAAGTTTGAGCTACAGTCTCACAGTTATACTGGTCCAGGATTGGATCAATATATTAAAATGTTAATTACCCTTTGTAAGCTACAATGACAAAGTTTGTTTGATTTTACTATAAAACCTACCTGTTACTCCTTTTAACAGACTTGTTCTCCCATGGTGGATCAATCACAATTACATCATATTTTTTCTTGTCTGGCAAGTGAAATTAAAAAAAAAAAAAGAAAAATCAGTAAAGTAGCTTGAAAAAATATCTATGAGTTAAAACAGATATATAGCAAAACTGCAAATTTCTTCTGTTCTTTTCAAATAAGAAGTTAAAAGACTTTTGACATGCTTGTTTTAATTCAGATAATCATATCCAGAAAATTCAATATTTTTTGGCTGATTACCTAAGGAAAAGACTTTTATGTAGTCTGTGTCAGATCCCTCTAAGAAATTTTGAGTATCTTTAGGACTTTCAGGGGAAAAAAAGGATAGCAGAGTGCAAGTCTCAAAAATAAAATTTTTTCAAAGTTTCCCAACAGAAGCTATGCAATAAGGCACCCAGCTGAGTGAAAAGCTACAGCCCTGAATGCAAGATTTCTGTCCTGTTTGATCTTTTATCACGCCAACAGAGACATGCAGAGCTTCAAGCCAGCTCTAGAAAACTGTTTTGCACTACTGGAGGTAAAGAGAGACAGATAGCTAGACATAGTGTATGAAATGGGAATCAATGAAGAGTAAAAGAACCGATAGAGTTTTCATGGGAGAAGTTGAGTTTACTTTAGCTGGAGGATAAAAGATACAGAACACATCCATGAAAAAACAGAACTCCCCAATTTTAATACTCCAGAGAACATTTTTGTTCTTTCATTTAGTCTGACAGCAAGAACAACAGCTTAGTATCTGATGTTCATGAAATGTGATTACTACACATTATTCATTTAACACTGGAGGTGTTATCTTCACAGTGGACTGATCAGCAAGAATTACTTCTCTTTTGGCATGTGAAAGGGAAGATGAAAAATAATTATTAAAATGGACAGCAGATTTACTCAGGAAAAAAGTCTACAGTCAGAGCATTATGTTAACATTCACTGTTGTTTACTTCAAAAGCATTTGCTCAGATTTCTTGGACTGCTCTGTAACTCCTTGGAGAATCTTATATGCTCCACTGTGGAGACTGGTAGCAGAATGATAATAATCTTCTTTCTTTCCTACAGATGAAAACAGCTTCCTAGCTAGATTTTGGACTTCAAATGCAAAATTATTATTTAGATAGTAAGATTCTACCTCCTGATTATCTTCTCAATAAAAAACAAAATTAAAAAATCATAGCATCTAAATTACATATGCTTCCTCTCTTCTCATGTGCAATTAAAAAAAATCTAAAATTACTGATTAGAGGGAAGAGCAGTAATGCCCAGCTCTTGCTCACAGGCAACATCTTTCCTGTAAGACTTTCTGATAAATCCTAGCTATGACTGATAGTGATAAAAATAATAGTAATAATGAAGGTCAATTAGAAAACTCATGGAATGGCACTGAAGACTGATGTATGCTGTCAGCTTAAGGCTGGGGATAGTGCCTTGGATAGCTTTTGATCTACTTTTACAGAGAACTTGATTATTCCAAAATCCCCTCACTTCCTCGTCACTGATTTTTACATAAGCCAATACTCTCAGCTGTGAAACACAGCAGCTGAAAAGTCAAGTCATGCTTGCTACTGGTGGTCTTGCTAAAGTGGTGTTGGCTACCAGCTGGGTGCAACAGCCTCTCAAACTGTGACATTCCCTGGGGGATACTGGGTTTTGTTCCACAACCTGTTTATTCCAATCTAAAAACACCCTGCCACTGAACAGGATGAGTCTGTAAGTGAACATTAGCTTTATGGTGCACTATCTCATCCCTCCCCCATGGATTAATCTAGCTAAAAAATCAAGACAGCAGCACCACCACTTCAGCAGCAGCATGGACCTACCTATGCTAAAGGCTTATCCTGTGGGACAGGGACCCAGCAGCACAGCTAGTCTCAATTCAACGTGTGACTTCTACGCTGACAGAGGCCCAGAACGCGCTCACAAACTCCTGTACTTTGGCTGCGACTTTTAAAGGAGCCTCCTGGAGACAAATAATCCCCTCATAACATGAATTCCTAGCCAACCTTCAACATTCCTTTGGAAGTCCTTATCTATTTGCACAAAGTTAGAAATATCACCTTGAAAGCCTGCAGCAGCATTTACTATGAGCGTAATGCTATAGCTAAAATCTGTTCATTGAGTCATCTTGATATTAACTGCCCTTCTTGGGCAGGAGAAAAACACCTAAAGATACTTACAGTTCAGCAGGGGCTGTAAACATGAAATATCAGATAAGAGGAAACTGCTTCTTGGTGGCACCAAGTATTTCTGCCCCATTAACACAATTATCTTTGCACAGTTTGAGCTGTTTTCCACAACACACGAAAGCAGGTCCTGCTCTGCACTGGAGGTTTCCTCCTCTAGCACACATACAGCTTGATGGTCACTTTCATTCACAGCTGGAAACTGCTTTGCCATTTCACATAGTTCAGCCAACCCACAGACAATGTGCTGAGGAACATTATTCTTCCTGCAACTGAGTTTTGCAGTCATACGGTGAAGAAAACCACTTTTGAGCCCCTCTTGGACTAAATCCAAAGTCCCTTCCCAAATGAGCTTCCTGACCTGTATGGCGACAAAAAAACCCAAACAAACAAACAAACAAACAAAAAAAAAAAAAAAAAAAAGAAAAAAGAAAAGATCTTTGAAGTGTCTGTTTGACCAGGGAATGCAACTGAAATCAAAACATTTTCAATCTGCAGGCAGGGAGAAGGATCCTTGCCAATTACTGAGATCATTGGCTCAAAAGCTACAAAGGTATTATAATAAGGCGTCTTGGTCTAACCCCAGCTGGCAACCAAGTACCACACAGCCATTTGCTCACACCACGTGCCTCCCAGCCCCTGGTGGGGAGAAGAATCCAAGGAAAAAAAGCAAACCTCATGGGCTACTGTAAGATCAGTTTAAAAACTGAAACTAAAAAATTATTTTTATTATTGAAAAGTGGGAGTGAGACAGAAGTACGGCCCAAAAGACACAACTGATGCACAGTAAGAACACCTACTGACTGATGTCCAGCCCATCCCTAAGTAGCAAATCCATGGCTCCTGGCCAACTCTCATTGTTTTATAGTAAGCATGATATCCTATGCATGAAATATCCCTCTGGCCAGTTCGGGTCACCTGTCCTGGCTGTGTTCCCTCCCAGCTTCCTTTGTGCACCTGCTCGCTGGCAGAGCACAGGAAACTGAAAACTCCTTGACTCAGGGTAAGCATGGCTTAACATGCGAATGTTTCAATTGTTGCTGTCAACATTACCCTCATGCTAAACCCAAAATGAGAATATTTGATGTTTTCTGATCTATCCTGATCAGGCTGGAAAGGACAAAGCAGCTGCACCTCGATGCAGACATTTGGGCAACAGATCTAGCTTTAGCATCCAGTATGTTGACTCTGGGGCTTTTTAAAAGTCTTAGGTTTATTTTTCATTTGCAGCACTTCCACTTCATCAACTCTGCATTAGCTGTCCAGCTACCAAGCAGAAAACTAACTCTATCCCAACCAAAACCAGGACACCATGCTGATGTTGGTTTTCATGTTTTGGTAAAGTTACAATTGGAATGCTGGAGAAAGAAAGAGTGAGAAACTACCAAAGAAAACATTTCAGACAACAGATGTGGAATATCATTGTTTCAACCAAACATAAATTTCAAACCAATTAACTGAAGTTTAATTTAAAATTCTAATTTAATTTCAAGTTACTGTGCCCATGAACATCTTTTTAATTAAAATGTATACTGGGATCTAAAAATCAGTCATTTTCCACATTTCAATTCACTTCATAAAACAACAGTTTATGCATTTTACAGTCATACAGAAGTACAATCAGTAAATCAAATTAAAGTATCACAACTCAATTTTTGCAACTTTTCTAAGTGGCAGACATCTCAAACAGCCTGTTAGTCAGTCCAGGATGACACGAGTCTTGGATGTATTTACCCTGTCATTCACCTACTGGGGAGTCAGCATCTCCCCTTCACAAAATTCAGAGACCCATTTTATTCCAAATCATGGAGCCTTTATGAGTTTTGATTGTCAGTGAGGTGGGTTTATCCATTTGTCCATTGTCAGTTACAGGGGCTTTATTAAAGTCCCTGTAAAAAGCCATTATACTGTGGTTTTAAAAGCTTCTGATTACAGAATCTTCAAGATTACAAGAGGGTTTAACAAAATGCACTTTATTACAATTCCCAGATTAGTGGAAGGAGAAGAAAAAGATTTTTTTTTTTATAATTTAATAGTGCCACCTCTAGATATCAGACAGTACAGAGTTATAAATTTTTAGTACCTACGTTTGTGATAAGAAAAGCTCATATTACTTCAACAGAATTAATAAACAGATCTTCAGAAATTATACCTTCTTACATGCATGTGTTAACTCACAGATGGACAAAGTCTTGAAGATGAAGCAATCAAAGCAGGAGATTTAACAAATGGCTGCTGAAGGAGTTTAGCATATTTTGTACTGTTCCCTATGTTGACACTGACTGAAATTCATAAACGGATTCAACAGCTGAAATTCATAGATTCACTTGCAAAAACAAGAAATTGTGGTTGTTTGGGTTTATTTTTGATGAGTCTACAGATAGAAATAAGTGTCAAAATAATCTGGCTTAACTTGCAGAGCTATAACCTTTAATAACACAAATTTAGAAAAAACCCAATACTTTCTAATCTGTGAATGATACAAGAGGCTAACTGGAGTCACTGATTTTCCAAACTCTGTATTTTCCACATATTCACCAAATATCACCAAAGTTACACAAACCTCCAAGGCATCAAACTTCTTTTTTTCATTTCTTTCCTTATTTCTATTGTTGAATGATTTTTTAGCCTTTGTGTTTTCATACTCATGTTGATGCTGAACTTCAAAGTTTTCTCCTTTAAGGTGATTCTGCACATGCACAAACATGTTATTCACAAACATAATCACAGGACCTCTACACTGTATCAGCAAGTTTACACATGCACATGTTTACCAGACTGCTGCCATATAGAAGAAAAAAGCACAGTCATCTAAATGTGGTTCAAGCAGAACAGATTTAAGCTAAAAGCCCAATATGATTAAACCTTTGCCAAAGGAAAGAAAGCAAGTGTAGCTCCTAGTTCAGGTTCACATTACTATTTGGGAAAGCAGTAATACATCAAACATTACCTACAGGTTGCATTTCTACAATTCACTACTATGTTTCAGTGTAATTCAGTTCTATCTTCGCCAGTACACAACTGACATAAGCATACAGACTTGAACTCAAATTCATTCATAATGTTTTAGTAGGACAATATAAAATGTTAGAGAAAGATGAATTTTTTTTAATTGCAGAATAAGATATTTTGAAGCACATTTGGTCACAAAGTCTTGAGTAACTCCAGCGCAGTGTCCTGAAACACTGAAAGCTGATCTTCAGAACAGGTTATGCTGCCAATTTCAAATCAGCCAATTCCTAATCTTCAACTCATCACAACACAATGTTCAGTTGTCTGTAACAGTCCAAGTTACTTTGTGAATGCAGCTTCCAGGTCTGTCTAATGTCTCAGATGCAACTTCACATGTATCCACATAGAAGACCTATGCTGTAAGGACAAATTCAAATGAGGACTGGAGAGACTGACCTTCCTTTCCCTTTCCTTCTTTTCACCAGTGGAACAAGCTACCAAACCAGAATTTGTTGGCAACCATGCCCTTCACTCGGCACACGCCCAAAGTCAAGTAGCAGGTACTTGCAAAATAGACATTTTTTCCAACTTACCTTTGAATGGTATTCCAAAGCATCCAGTTCACCTTGGTTGAACGCACATTTCCTTTTACGTTTCTGCAGAATTAGCAAAAACCAACAACAAAATCCGTATCATTCCACAATGAAATCAAAGGGAAAAAGACACCAAACATACCTGAATTACAAATTAACTCTAAAAGCAAAAGAAAGTTTCCTGTTTTTCTATCACAAGTACAAGTCAAATAAGCAACAAGATCCAAAAATACCTAACCTGCTGCAGGCTTTCACAAGGTACATAGGCTTAAAGCTGTTTTAAATTATTCATGGCACTAGGATCTGAAGGCACCTAGTGCACAGTTTGTGCTCATGCCTCCTTTGGGCCCATACTAATTTCAGCTGCCAAGGGCAGTTTACCAATTGGAGAAAAAAATTCACTATGTCTTCATGATTACATTTATTGGCTTAGACAAGTGACTCTTATTTTCTTTTGTCCATATGGAACAGTACTAAACAACACTGAAAGTAAATTCATACTGTCCTTCCCAGCTTGCTAATCTGCACAATCTCAACAGCTACCACAGCTTCACACTGTGTACCTGACCACAACCAGCGTCAGGAGATTTCTGGAGCAATCCACTGCTTATGAGACACAGAATGCACATTACTGACATGAGGGACACAGGAATACTCTCAAAAGTTCCCACTCTTCTACACTACCAAAAAAGACTTGGGTATGCAAAACCATATTAGCAGTATACTATTGATCAAGGGATTACTGTAATTTACTGTGTTACAGATAACATACCTTCCTAGCAGTGGCAAGAGAATCTCCAGTGTCACTCTTTGCTCCTTCTTGGTATTCCTCTCTGTTGCTGTTGGCCTTTATTTCTGTCAGACTCACCTCAGGGCATCCCTGACACAGCTGCTCCTCAGGAGCTGCAGCTATATGGGGCTTAGAAACATCAAAGAACTCCTCCCGAAACACATATCTCATTTTTGCTCTTTTACCTTCTCTTTCTATGGCATTTCCAGGACAGTAAGAAGGACCGTTGCTTGATGACGGGGTGGCAGCAAAAGCAGAAATACTGTGACAGTCTTCAGTAGATGTGGCACAAGTATTGGGAGAGACACCACCAGGGTGTGCAAAGCAGTCACAGATCTCATAGCTACACTGGTTGATGAAAGAGAGATGATCCACAAGCCATCCCACTGCCAGACGATGTACCACGGACATCGTAAGTCCTCTTTTCAGGATGAAAAATCAGCTCCCTGAAACCATGGCCTTCATCAACCATTTGCCCTTCCTGGAGCAACCTCCTCCTGTGGGAATTTTTATAAGAATTCACTTCACAGAATTATCACTGTTTAATAAATTAGCACCTGCCTTCTCACAGACATTTCCATGCCCACACAGGGCACACTGTTGAAACTCCTGACTTCAGCTGCTTTCCCCGTTATGTTCATCCCTATACCACTACTATTTTTATAGCAGCTAAATTTTACACAACTTTTTTATACTTTTATACGGTATGCACTTACTCTTTTTAACAAGTCAGAAAACAGCCCTATGACCCACCAATTAAGTCTAACACTATGTGGTATGTGTGTATATCTACACACTGCATATACACCACATATACATGCATTTACACTACATGTCTTTACTATATATGTTAGACACACGCTATGTAGACTACATATATACTATTTATATGCACATGCTAGATATACACACATATGCTATACATATTCACACATGTGAAAAATGCCAATCACTTGCTTTTAAAATTTTAAAAGTTTAATAGTAATAAAAAGGGTTATAAAAATAGCGATTTAATTAGAGTAATAATTATTTGGACAATTTGGATTAGGACAATATGAGACAATAGAAACAAAGAGTTACGGATGTCCAGGTACCTTTTTCTGGGCAGCATAAGCCCAAAAAAGGACAGCCATTAATGAAGGATTAACCCCTAAAAACAATAACCTGTTGCATATTCATACACCTCATACATGACAAATAAATTCCATTCAAACACAGGATTCTGTCTGGTCAGTGTCAGCTTCTTCCTCTCAACCCTAACTGGCATCTTCATGGCTGAGCGAGGCGGGAAGAAGTTAGAGAATTTATTGCTCTCTTATCAGGAGAAACTTTCTCGGAAAGATTTAGGTGTCCTGTGGCTGCTATCCTGCTGCAAGTCCTTTCTTTAAAAAAATATCTTACATAGCATAGTTTCGATTTTAACATTTTGTTATAACCTAAAACTACATTTAACACACTACTTAAGAAAATTAATACAGCATCACTTTCTAACATAACACACATAATATTCATTTTAATATTTGTGAAAACCCAATCATAAAATATGCATTTTTCACACACATAAACACACACATATATGCACACATACACACTATAGTTATATATACGTGCATACACCGTATCTACACACACACAAATATACATACATATACATACAGAGACATAGATCACTATGACCGGGAGCAATAACACAGGCACAAGGGCAGGGGCAACCGCGGCCCCGGCGCTGCTGAGGCCGGGCGCCGACTCCCATCCCCGTGGGCACACAGGGACCGAGAGCTCGCCGGAGAAAAACCCGGGGCTCGCCGTGGCCCGGCAGCGCCTGGCAGACACTCACCGTGGGCACATCCACGTCGCCGTACGGCCATGGCCCTTCCCCGAGCCTTTCCGGGGGTGGAGCCTCCTCCTCTGTGTTTCCCCCGCTCCTCCTCCGCTCCGTTTCCCCCGCCCCTGGTCCCCGCCCGCGGCGCTGCCCGGCCCGCGGCCCCGCCGTGACGCAATTCCGTGTGACGCCTGGGACACGTCCGGGCGGGCGGGTTTGAAATTGCGAGGCGGCGGCGGCGCTGGCGGTTAACGGCAGGGCGGGGAGCAGCCGCACCAGCACCAGCACCCACACCCTCACGGCTTCACTCACTGGGACAAGTGTCCGTGCGGCGGCGGTGCGTCCCGGGCTGCGGGCTCGCCGCTGAGTCCCCTCGGTCGCCTTCGGTACGGTTTTAGACGCGCTCTCAGGGCGAGCGGGTGGAGCTGCGCCCACCTTTGACGCGCTCTACGCTTTCTTGGTTTTTTTCTTGCTGGCATATTGGCTCTGGCAATCTGCTCTTAAATCTCTGCTCTTTCAGAGTCCTGCCTTTTGTCAGCAGCTGTGTGGCCAGCAGGACCGGGGCAGTGACAGAGCCCTGTGCGCGGCACTGGTGAGGCCGCACCTCCAGCGCTGCGGCCACTTCTGGGCCCGCGATTCATTGAGGGGCTGGAGCGTGTCCAGAGAAGGGCAACGGAGCTGGGGAAGGGTCAGGAGCACAAGTCCCGTAAGGAGCGGCTGTGGGAGCTGGGGGTGTTTAGCCTGGAGAAAAGGAGGCCCTGGGGAGCCTTATCACTCTGGAACCACCTGAAAGCAGGCTGTAGCCAGGTGGGGGTCGGCCTCTTCTCCCAGGCAATAAGCGAGAGGACACGGTGTCAAACTGCACCAGGCTTTGGTGGGACAATTGGAGGAATTCCTCCACAGAAAAGGCGATTATACACTGGAATAGACTGCTGTCGTGAATGAGCGTGTTAAACTTGCTCAAACAACCACCACACCTGCCCAGCACGGTGGTGGAGTCAGTGTCCCTGGAGCTGCTTAAGGAAAGGCTGGATGTAGCACTTAGTGCCATGGTCTAGCTTACAAGGTGGTGTTTGGTCATAAATAAGTTGGACTTGATGATCTTGCAGGTCTTTTCCAACCTAATTGATTCTGTTGTTCTAGAAGCTAATTGCTTGCTATGATTGTGAAAATTCATTCTCTCTGTGGTTGGTCCCAGTTAAAGTAACGGAATAATGCAGATTCTTCCCCAGACACAGTGAGAAATGCTGCCCTATGAATTGAGCTTGAGCTAAACTTCTGTTGTGGTTTGTGAGCAGTGGAACTGGAAGCAAAATGAAGCAACAGTTTCTATTAATAATGTGTTTTGGTAGCATCTGTAATAGAGGGAGTTTTTATTAGTTATAATTCAGTCATTTAAGCCCATCCCACAAATAAAGTAGAACCTCTGTAGAGGGCAGAAGCAGGCAATTTTTGTGACTTAATGTATTGTGAGTTCTGTTTACTTCAAATTCCCCCTTAATGCCACAGTGGGGATAGTGGTCTTAATATTCCAGTTTGATTTATATTCTGCATGCAAATTCTGAAGAGAGCCATAATGTTATCTCAGAATAGGTTTTCCAGTTATTATGCTGTAATACTGGGAGATTGTTGGAGAGTTTAGTTCAAGCACGGCTTAAAGAAAAAGGCCATGAAGACATACAATTGAGAGAAAAGTAAAAGGTAGAAGTAAAGCAGTTCCTAAAGCAGTTCCCAGGGTTAATATTATAAACAATAAGGTTCTCAGACAGTCTTCCCATAACAAGCAAAGCACTCTGTCTGGGAAAAGCTGGCTCCCTGGGAGCAGATATGGAAGTTTTGGGAAACTCTCATATCACAGTGGGAACGTTGGTTCTGTTTCTAATAAACAATTGTAGGTATTGAAAACAAAAGGAGTGGTTAGAGTTTTCTCTGTTAGCCTATCGTGAGCTTGGATTTTGCAATATGCATGAAGTTCATTACCACTGTTATATAAAGTGACTGGTTGATCAATAAATCGGAGTTCGATGCATCACCAGGATGGTCGCTTCTCCCCTTCACTTCAATAGGAGCTCAGTTGCAGAGGAATGGGTGGGCTAAGAAAAGAAGCTCGGGAGCTGATGTACAGCAGAAGTGCTGTAAGCAGTGCTTGTGTATTGAAGTGAAGGGGAGAAGCGACCATCTGATTGATGCATCGAACTCCAATTTATTGATCAATCAGCCACTTTATATAACAGTGGTAATGAACTTCATGCATATTGCAAAATCCAAGCTCACGATAGGTTAACAGAGAAAACTCTAAACCCTCCTTTTGTTTTCAATACCTGTGGTTTGTTATTGAATCCAAGATTTATTTTCTCACCCTGTTATGAAAGTTCTCAAGGCCTCCATGTTATTGAAGACAGGCTTGAGAACTTAGCTGTTTACAGAAACAGGCTGTGAGAATTTGCTCCTCACAGCTGCCTTTTAAGCCATTTCTGAGCAAAATTCTCCAACACTTGTGTAGTCGTGGTAGTGAGGCCTTTTTTCCCAGTGGACTGAAATGAAAAATTTCTCAAGCTCTTTTGCTTTTGGGACTCATAGGTCTGAAATGACCAAATATAAAGAAAGACAAAACAGTAGGTTTGGAAGAAACAATAACACTTTTTATCAACAAAATGGTTGATTTAAAGGGCTGTGGCTGCTCTTATGTATTTGTGGAGTCTAACATAATTTTTTTCCTTTCTTCTTTTTTTTGGGGTTGGTGTTTGTTTTTTTTTTTTGGTCCAATGTACAGGTCTACTTGTTTATTCTGAGCCTTTGGAAAATCATTGTGGCATTTAGAAAAGAACATACCCTTAGGTCCTGGATTTTCTGATACTGCTGGAATACTGAGGGATTGTGGTTTACAGCAGTCACAATGAGGCGAAGCTCAAGTACTGCTGGAAGCAGCAGTCGACAATCTATGATGGCACTGAGAGTGCAGGACACCGGCAAGGGTCTTCAGACACCTCAGATGTAAGTCTGGCTGGTCATGTTGCTAAAAATAAGTATATAAAACTAATTCTGAAGAGATTTATCATAGTGTGTTTGAGTGTGAGTAGCAACTGAGGGGAAAAAAATAAGACAGTGAGAAGGCGGCTCCCTACAGCCAAGGGTGTTGGCACATGTGCTCCAGTTTTGCAAAAATACTTGCTTTAACCATTTTGTGTACTTGTGTCATGTTTCAAGTTGTAACACTTTGTTACCTGTTTCTGAGGAGATAGCTGGATGCATCAGTTAACCTTTCTAAGATGTTGGGGGATGAAGGTGCTTAGGAATATATGACTGTTTGTATCACTCTTGTATGAGCTTTGTATGGTCTATCCCTATGTCTATTCCTTTTAAATATTCCTTAAATATTTTAGATTTTATTTACAGTCTTGTACTATAATACAAGTACTATAGGAGCTACTTACTGTAGCTCTTGTATGAATTGGTAGAAGTAGTCACTTGAATCTTTTTCTGCTCCTCAGGAAGGACAGAAGCACCTTTGGGAAGCTGAGCATGAGCAAACCTACATCTGGAGCTTCAGAAAGAAAAGTCAGCTCTTCTGGGAACAGGTATGGATAGCTTTTGTTGTCTGCACTGTACATTAAAACAAAAATGGTCCTCTAATTTGGTGTTTTTCTTTCTTGACAGATTTTCACTATAGGGAATAATGGATCTGAGGCAAGCAGACCTTCAGGTCTGCCTTCCTCCAGTCCTTGATCACTAAACAATAATGCTGTGGAGCAGGAATTGCTTTGGGAGCTTTATTTTTTTTTTCTTTTGGGAATGATGTGCACTGCAGACCTTAGGAGTATTTCAATATATTTTCTTGTTTAAGGAAGAATGACATCTGAAGTATACTCTGCATTAGTTTCCTCTCTCTAAGATACAAACTTTCCAAAACTCTATGATCTTTCTACTTAGCTCATGACTTTCTGTGTTCTGGGTATCTTCTTGATAGTACCCCATTGTTGCAGGGGTTATTCCTTTTAAATATTCCTTAAATATTTTTAGAGTTTATTTACAGTCACCAACATTATTTTTTTTCATCTTTGGGTATTTTTCTGCTCTCTAAAAGTTTATTTATTTCAATAAAATGAAGAAAGTATTCATCTAGGATGCAGTAATCTTTGTTGTACTTATGGCATTGTGACTTCCAGGTTGATGGTTTTTCCAATGACCTTAAACAAAGAGAAAACTTCAAGTATCACTCTGTGTAACAAATGCAAAGAAAACACAAAGCTGGCAGTTGTGACTTAAACATGAAGAGAGTTCTTCTTTCTATGTATTGTCACAAGACCTGTGTTCATTGTCTGTCCCTAGAGCGAGTGGGGCTGGAGGGTCACGCAGCAGCCAGTTCGGTGTGTTTGGGACAGAAAAGATAAAGGATCCCAGGCCCCTTCATGACAAGGCATTCATCCAACAATGTATCAAAAAGCTTTGTGAGGTAACATATTCACTCGTTCTGCATGTATGTTATGAGGTGTAAAATGTGCTAGTCAAAATGGTTCTTTCCCTTGGTTTCAACTATAAATTTTATTTAGTGACTGGTATTCCGTGTGTCTTTTGCACAGTTCCTTGTTGAGAATGGTTATGCCCACAATGTTTCTGTGAAATCACTACAATCTCCATCAGTTAAGGACTTTTTAAAGATCTTCACCTTTATCTACAAATTCCTCTGCCCTTCTTATGAACTGCCTGACTCAAAATTTGAAGAGGAAATTCCCAAAGTTTTTAAAGACCTTGGGTAAGATGATTATTGTTAGTCTCCTCGGCTGAATAGATATGTTATGGCTAGAAATTTAAAAGCTAAGAATTCTGCATTGATAGTTGGGGGGAATGGATAGGTTTATTTATTCAGATGAGACTCTAAAAGTACAATGTTGTGATTGTTTTGTTTCACTTTTTGTTTCACTCTAGGTTTACTCTCTGATTTTCAGCATCTGCTATACATTTTATATATGAATTTACAGAACTATAAGCTCTGGGGATCTTGCTTTGTCATGTAAAATTTAATTGATTATTTGTATAGAACTTTGGAGGACAAGGCACGATTTTCTTTTACAGACCTTTCTGTTCATTTTGTTAGAATCTAAGAACTAAAATTTCCAGAATTTTGGACCAAGACAATTTAATTTGAGTTTAAACAAATTTAGTTTAAAATATGTTTTCCTGCAATTTTTCTCATTCTGCTTTCAAAGCAGAATGTGGGAATAACAAAATTACTGTTGAGGGGAGAAAAACACTAAGCAGCTGAGTGGTTTATTGCTGAATTTGTTCAGGGTTTGATATCATTAATGCCCCAACACTGTCTTGGAAAGAAAATCCTCTGCCTCTTGATAACTGTGAATCTTCAGTCTCATTAAAAAAAAAAAGGGAACGTATATCCATGAGGGTGTCAGAGAGCCAGGGCTCCTTAAATGTAGGTGCAAATCTTTTTTGTACACTTCTCAGCATTTTAATGAAGCTTTGTTTTAATCTATAACATTTGAAACTGCTGATATAGCTTAAAATGCTGAAAAGTATTCCACTCTGCTGCACCAAGGGTGTAATTCTGGATAAAATGACTAATTCTGACAAGTCACTTGAAGTTTTGAGAGTTCAAGGAGCATCTGGATGACACTCTTGATCATATGGTTTAGTTGTAGGCAGTTCTAGGAGGATCAGGGAGTTGGATTTGTAGATCCTTACAGGTCCCTTTCAAGCCATGTTATTCTGAGAGTTGCAAAATGAGAAACCCATGATAATTGAATAAAATCGTACTGTAAGAACTCAACTAATTTCCTTTGAAGTACAGTAGAATTGAGTTTGCTCTTCCTTCTGTGCTTTCATCTACGTAGAAAAACATGCTGCTTTGTTTTCAACATGTGCTGGTTTGTTTTCATCACTGCCTGCCACAGCTATTAAAAATGTATCTTCTTTGGCCGTACAGGTACCCCTTTGCTCTGTCAAAAAGCTCCATGTACACTGTGGGAGCACCACACACCTGGCCTCAGATTGTGGCAGCTTTGGTTTGGTTAATTGATTGTGTCAAGGTAATGTTTGTCTTAAGATAAATATTTTCACTTTCCAGGCTGGAATGTTAGTTTCAATACAGATTTAGTACATATTTTCTACAAATCTTTGTTTAACATATATGTAAACATATATGTTCTTAGCTGTCATCTGGGAGCTGACCCTTGGCCTAATGTTTTGGTAACTTTTCAAGTGAACTTTTCATGTTATATTATGATAGGGTTTTTTCTTTACATGTATGCGCTGGATAAATTAATGTATAAAAGGAGGTGGCAAAATGCTGATCTGTACATACAATAAACGTGAGAAGTTAATGAGTATAATCACTGAATGGAACGTGTATCTCCAGTGCAAATGTTGTGACATCCGCCATTCTCTCCTAAATTTGAAATCTAAGGATGGAATTTTCAATTGAAATTATTCCAATGTCCTGTGATTCTGATACAGAGTGGCAAGTTTTCAGTTTGAGTGGGGTGTTTTTTATTTAATTTTGGTTTTGTTTGGTTTGTTTGGGTTTTTTAGTAGTCCTAACAGTTGCTGCTGCCAACTCGGGACTGAGCAAAATTTGGCATCTGTGACAGAAGTTGACCACTGCTGAATTGAGCACCCAGGAAAACCCTGTCCTTTTCTGCTCAAAAGACACAAGACAATTTGGCAGTGTTGACTGTCTAGTTCATGCCTCTTTACCTGTGTGTTTAGTCAACTCAACACAGCTTCATTCCAACCTGCTTGCTGAAATGCTAATCCGGTGTTACTCTGCTTCTTTTCACGAAAACCAGCATGGAAACTAATGGATGTCTCCATATTTGCTCTCTGTTGTATGCACCTCTGCTTTTCAGCTGTACAATGCGATGAGGGAAAATGCACCGTCGTTCGATGACAGACAGAGCTGGGGAGGAGAGACAGATGATGGAATTGTACATAATAAGGTACCATAAAAAGGAAATTAGTATCAGAATTGCTTAACTGGATTTTGCCACGTGCTGTAACAACACAATTTAATTACAGTTTAGATTGCTGGGTCATGTATTTATAGATTCTGTTCCCTTTTATATTCACAATGCTTTCTAGGAGGTAGAGTAGCATTGTATAAAAAACCTGATCAGCTATTTCCTGAGCAGGTATCATGGTCAGTCTGTTGGTGTAGACTGGGTATTAAACAAAATATTCTCTTTATTTTATATTCACCTTATTCTACAAGTATATACTGTTCTCCTTTGTAGAGAAAGGGCATCCTTATGCTGTTTATTTTTTTAGTTTCCGATATATTTTCCTTTAGCCATCAAGACTTCTGAGGTTAACTGCAGTGCAGTATAATGACAGTGACTTAATTCTAAAGATAGTGACTTGTGCCAATATCTACTCAGTTGACTATGTAAAAATTGGTTGTAAAGTTTTATTTCTGAGCCACAAAATAGGGTGGCAGTATAATTCGAGCTCTTAATCCAACAGCTTGCTTTCTTTTTAATTTATCATGGATTATTAGTACTACTCAGATTTAACTCCGTGTTAAATCACAGCAGGTGTTTGGAGAGGGTTGCATTATAAGCTAAAACATTTAATTAGAAATTGCAAAACTAAAGTAAAATCATAATTTTGGACTAAGGTTACAACATGATGGTTGGCAACTAACAATGCTTTTAAACTAAATACGTTCTTCTACATTGGCACTTATGCATATATATATATATGTAGATACAAAATTCACAATACTGGTGTAATTGCTTCTGAAGCATCTGTGACTTAGTGTCTAGCAAATTCTTTTTGGGTAACCTTTCTTTAATTCTAGATAAGAGTACTTTGAGACCTGCAGATCTGAATTTTAATGGTCATATTTATAGAAAAGGTCTGTTAAACAGACCTGCAGTTTCCATAAACTAGCCTGAGAGAATCATATGCATCAAGATGAAAAAATTCTTAAATATTCTATCTACAATATTTGTTAAATATCTTTGTAAGAAATACAGGATTTCCAGACCTTTCATAGTGTGAATTATAGTTGTCTCCTTCTGCCTGAATATATAATCTGTTGACATGCTATGTTCAAAGGGCGGAAAAAAAAAACTAATTTTACAAAAGTACAATCGAAGCATTAAGGATATTTTTGATGTCTGTTTAATTCCACTGATTGAGTAGCTTTAGACTATCCAGATATTTTACAGGTCTTGGAATTGTTGAAATGAAAGATTTTTAAATTGTTTTCAGCTTTTCATGGACTACTGTGTGAAGTGCTATGATCTTTTCATGAAAGGGAGAGATACCTTTGAAGAGGTGGATGCTGAAGTGCAGTCAAAATTAAGTAAGTTTTTAAATTCTAAGAATTCAATTGTGTTACTGGTTTCTTTTCTCCTAGCATCAGTTTGTTCAGTTTATGAGTGAAAGTGATCTAAGGGAGTCTGAAACACCTAAGTATGTTTCAGTTACTTCAACTTAATGCTCTCTTTTTGATGTGTATTTTGAGCAGTACAGATGGATAGGTCATGATCTGCTATCAGCTGTAGCTGTGTCACCTGATTTTTTTAATGTCTTTGTCACAGAAAAGCAGTATACAGTTCTTCAGATGTGAACTCCATCTGTGCAGATGGCTCTTGTTTCTGTCTGGAAAAGCTAACAATTAAAAAAAAGAAAAATATTTTCAGAGCATGCCCAGCTGACAAGAAAGTTCAGCTTTTGAAAGATCTGAAAGCACTCTGCAAGAGTTCCAAACTCTATTGTGAGGGTTCTGTATGTGATTCAGCATGCACCTGTGTTTGTCTTCAGGCAGGTAGAAAATTATTAGGTTTTTTTGACTCACTCATTTCACCACCTGCAGAAATACAAACACAATGTGAGAAAAGGAAGAAAAACATTTCTTACTTTCTTTGCTCTCCTATGAAAAGCCAGACTAAGGGCCCTTTGTTTGCAAACTGGAGCCATCAGTTGGAGAGGAAACAAGATACCACACTGTTACTGGATATTGGGAAAAAATCATCATCCCATTTTTTGGCAAAGCCAAATCAAGTTAGGGAAAAGATGCCTCAAGAAGCAAGGAAGTATATGGATAAGAAAGAGGTTGTTAAGCAAGTTTGATTTGTTCTAGCTTCACAAGGTAGTCCTGACTTGTATACTCTCCTGTGGTGTGGGCTGTATGAGAGTTTGGAAACCCTTACCTCTTGGGAGTGACTTTGACACGAGAACTCTTTCTGACATGAGGACTGAGAAACCCATTTCTCTTCTTGTTTTTTCTGGGGTTTTTGCCTGCTTACATTTTAATGAAAGGTTTTTCTGGTAAGTTTCTTGGTTGTTTTTAGTTATTTTTTAGTGTAAAATAATTGTCCAGATAATGGGTATTTACTGTGCTGAAGCTCAAGTTCAGATACTCCAAATAGGTGGTGATATTGAGATAAATTTGTAACTCCACTCTCTCTTCTGCTCTCTCACAGAGGATTTATTTAATATAGATCCATTCCAGATAGAAAGTTTAGAAGCTGAGAACAAAAGACTTCAAGAAGAGATTGCAAGACTAGAAAAAGAAAAGGAAAGTGAGCCGGTTAGTAAATTGTGTCTGTTTTTATGGTGGAGTTGAATTTTATAATATCGACCATTTCTGAATGAAGATACTTATGATACATAACAAATGGAAAAATTTCAGTGCTTTGAGATTTTAATTAGGCCAGAGTTTTACAGACTCTATACTATTAGAGAACAAGGGTTTTTTCTGTGGAGTCTTCAGTAACTATTTCTTTGATAATGTGCAGGTATTTACAGGTAATAAGGTCTTCTATTGACTGAAATATCAATAAAATACTTGAACCAAATTTTTTAATATAAATTTCAACATTATTTTTTTCAAGTGTGCTGGTATTCAAATATGAGGCATGGGATTCAGTGATAACAAATATATTTTATGGAAAATACTTTGCTTGAAAAGCTGGATTCTGCTTTTAATACATCCTGAGTTTAAAAATGAGTTAGTGGCTGTGCAGGTGGCCAATTGAAATTCCTGCCAACTGTGCAAAATGTGCTCAGTTTATTCCTGGCTTTCCATGCCCCTGTTTCATCTGCCCTCCATATACTATTAGAGTTAAGTTGTGGACTATCTGTAGTAAGAATTGTCTAAAGCACTGTCTGATGCAAATGAGAGACATAATGCTGAAATGCAAGAACCTTTTCAGCCTTCTTTGCTGTTATTTTTAAGGTGTCCTGACTGGACTTAGCTGTCACAGGGATAAAAAATGATTAAAGTTCTTTAGTTCTATATTTGTGCTATTGATATTGATCAATTACTCTACTGTCTTATCTGGAAAGTGAAGTCATTATTTTATATTTATCTAAGAGTGGTTGTTCTTTTCACCCATTTCCTAGGATCGTAGAGTAACGCTACGAAATGTGAAATCGTCTCTTGAAGCAGACGTCCAGAAATACCAGGCTTATTTGGCTAATATGAAATCTCATATATCCATCCTTGATCAAAAGCTGGAAAGTCTTAATGATGAAGTTGAGACAGCAGGTAAGGAGGACTTGATCACAGTCAGGACAGTGAAGCTAGAAATAGTCTTCAAATAATTGTAGTTCTTAGCTTGAGAGCAGAGCAAGGTACTTGGAGTAGCATGATGCTACAGATAAACTTTCCAGAATGGATTGCTAATAAAACTTTTTTTTTGTCTAATAGCACTCTGTGCACTAGTAATGAAGTGGAGTAATGAAATGGTAATGTTATGTAATAACTGTGTCATTTACTCATACAATACAGAGGTGAGGTTTATGTATACAGGCTGGTATTTTATGTCCATTTCACAAATGTTTGATGTACTTAGGCGCAGAAGTAGAAGCCATGAAGCAGGAGAATGCCCGGCTCCGGCACATCTTAGATAACCAGAAGTACTCGGCTGCGGACATTGAGAGAATAAATCACGAGAGAAATGAGCTGCAGCAAACCATTAACAAGCTGAATAAGGAGCTGCAAGCAGAACGAGATCAGATGTGGAATGAAGAGATAAAATATGCTAGGAATAGAGACGCGGTATGTGAAAACCCCACAACGCTCAGAGGTGGCTGCCAGTTCTCATCATGCAAGCTTAAAATTGGAGTCTTGATAATTCCTTTCCTAAATAATCGAACACCACCATACGTGTATCTAACCAGGCAAAACTGACAAGAATGGCCTCTGTTTACAGTATCTCTGAAAAATGTTGCACTCTTTTCCCTTTTTCTGTTTTGCACTTAATGGAAATGTACTTTTTTCCTGCATCGTAAGAGATGCGTCTAGAATATGAAGCATGGTAAGCTGTCACTGCTGTAGCATTAAGAGCTTTGATAACATTAGCATGCCATTGCTTTGATAACACAAGAAATTACAGGCTAATGTTAATATTTCAGAGCAAGGAAGTAAGGCAAAACTAGAGAATTTGAATCAACGGCTTTGCATGCATTTAGGGCCTGATTAGTTCTTTGTGTAGCAGTTGTAACATATTTCAAGGGCCAAGTTCAATCCCTTCAAACAGAGTGAAAAGATATAGTCCTGTAAGTGATGGGATTTAAAAGCTTCTGCTTTGCCAATTGGAGAACTAAAGAAAAAATTTCAAATATGTTTGGTAGGGTGACCCTTTATCAACTTAAATCCTCAGGTGCAAGTATGAAGCATATAAAACTGGAAAAAAAAACCCTGGGTTCTTTAATGTTTGCATTTATTAGCACTCATTAATTAGAAATGAAAGCATTTAATAAGCTTTGTTTAAAGGCATGCTCAAGTTAGTTTGTTGTTAGGATGTGTGGCTGTGTAGCGTTTCCTGACAAAACTAATGAGAGAAGGCATATTGACCTTATAACTGATCATTTGTTTAGTATTATTTTCTAGCACATTTTTAGTTCCCAATCAGCTAATTCTCAAAAACTTGAGGCAGGAAAAATTATGGCAGATGAATATGGAAAACCACAGGTGAAACCATTCAGTGTTCTCAGCCATAGACACTAAGAAACCTCAGTGTGCAAACTCTGAAAGAATCATAAAACAGTACCTAATGCAGCAAACTGCTGTACTGGCATTGCATACAGCTCTTGAATACTGTGGCGTAGCAAGGAATTATGGCTATAGAGAGCAACTCAGGAACTTGTTTAAAGTACTATATGAATACTTCTTGCACAGCTTTTCACTTGTATCTCTTCCATGATTTGTGCCCTTTTCTCCTCTGAGCAGATTGAAATGCAGCTGGCAGAGTATCATAAACTGGCTCGAAAGCTGAAATTAATTCCAGTAAGTGCTGAGAATTCCAAAGGCCACGACTTTACCATTCAGTTTAATCCTGATTCAGGACCAAATTGCCTAGTCAAATACAGAACTCAGATCAAGGTAAGTAGAATCAACACTGAAGGCTTTAGATACCACTCACAAAAAAAATGTGTTTCTTTGGGAATGCTGGGAAGGTCTCTCAATCTCACAATGAAATGTCATTGAAAAGCTTGTGTGATGAGTCATCATAATGACATTGTAGTATATGAAAGAGATTTGGTGTTGGAGAATACAGTAGCCTATAAAAAATAAAAGGGAAAGATGTACTGGGGTGCATCTTGGTTCAAATTAGCAAATTGCATTTGTTCGATCTTCTTGTATACATATTACAGGCTCCCCTCATGGAGATCATCAATGAGACTGAGGAAGAAATCAGTAAAGCCACTCAACGGAAAATTACTCTGGAAGACACTTTGGAACAGGTGAGTTAGTTAATGAAGATTAACACTAAGATACCAACCCTAAAACCTTATCTGCCTCTTTCATTCAACTTTTTGCACGGTTAAAGTGTGATGGGTTGGTTTCTTGAATTACTTGGGGTTTTTCTGAGGACAAGTAGAGGGGGAGAAGCTGTGAGAAAACTGCTTTTATTGTAATGGAACCTAAAAGTTTTTCTAAGAACTGAGGTCTTTGTTGGTTGAAATATCGTGTATTCCCTGAATTAAAGTTTAAGTAGCTCACATATACTTGACCATAACCATTGGAAGTATTTGTTTCTAATAAGTTGTTCATTCCAGTTGATTGTGTGGCTTACCGTCACCGACAAATTGTCATCAGGAAGATTTTTAGTACTATTGGGTTTGGGACAGATAGAAAGAAGGAGAATTTTATTTCCTCGGTCTTCTACCTGCGCGTGGTGTTATGTGGTATGGAATGTCCTCTTGGCCAGCTGGCCTCGCTGTGCACCTTCCCAGTCTCTTGCCTGTCCCTACCCTACTCAGTGAGGGGCCTGGGGAAGCACAGAAAGCCTTGGAATGCTGTGCTAGCACTATTCAGCAGTAACCAAAACTTTGGTGTGTTACCAAGACTGTTTTAGCCCCTTCTCCAAAACAAAGCATAACATAGGTTGCTATGAAGAAAGATAATGCCATCCCAGCCTAGCCTAGTTTAACTGTTTAACCTGTTTAACCAGGTATGGTTTGTGATGGCATGGATTTATATGTTGGAATTCTTTTTGAACCATACTTCCTTGGTTATGTTTTCATCCTAGGTGAATGTAATGCTAGAGGACAAGAAACGCAGTGTGAAAATGCTGACAGCAGAAGCTGAAGAGCTGGATGATCTTTACCAGCAGAAGCTTAAGGTAGAACTTCTTACACCTTGATGACAACTTATCCTTAATGACACCCTTATCCTCAATTTTTGTATTTATCGGTAAATTTTTGGGTTGCATTTTTGTTTGGGCTTCTGCCTTTGCCTTCTTCCTTCCCTCTTAGAGGATTTTTTCATTCTTTTCAGAAAAGTGATTTGACTGCCACCTTAACTGAATCAATTTTCACTTTCTTGTTAAGAGAATCTGGCATCATACTGTAGCAGATCCTGTAAATCATAAATTCCTGCATCCACTAATCAAAGCAGCAACAATCATCTGACCTCAGGATGTCTCTGGGCATGTGCTTGAAGGAAATTTTAGGATTAACAGAACCTGTCGTGTCTAATCGATTTGTATATAATAAATACATTTACAGTTTTTAGTAAACATGTTTAATCAGCTTCTGTAAAAACTAAGGAAAACATTGACCAAAAGCATGTTAAATTGTTTTAATGATCTCAGACTGTTACTTCCTTTAGCTTCCTTTGCCAGCACAGGAGCAGTCCCTATTCTTTTCCCCACTTGCAGTTCAGCAACAAAACATAACCCTCTCTGTTAACAACTGAGTGGCTATTTTGGTACCTCCCTACTTCTCTGACAACACTGCTTTAGTGGGGCCGTGGTGCTCTGCAGAATAATGTTCTTTGAACTACGCCAGTGTTTACCATATATGCTCCTGTAAATCCAAACTCCTGTGCTATAGCCAGGAAACAGGGCTATTTCACTGCTGATACCTGCTGAGGCAGGTGTATATATAGGTATATAAAGGCAATTAATTTAGTTTATATTTTTCAAAACCACATGACATTTAGCTTTTGATCTGTGCTCTTGCATATACTTTTCTCTAAAGTTAAGCTCATAAAATACACGCTTGCCCCCAGACGCTTAGTCATTTAATTCCTCTTCTAATATTTAAAATGCTGTTTGTAAGTCTTAAGTATTAAAATTATTTTTGAAGGATGATGTTTCGGTAATCTACCAAAATTGCATGTTGAGTTGACGTCAGAATTTTGTTTGGTTTTGTGGACTGTATAGCATGAACAGTGTCATTCTCCTAGAAGAGATGATTATTTGGAATTATACTCTCTTTCAGACAAAAAAACAAGAACTATTTTCTTACTCAAACGTGGTTGTATTTTTTAACCTAGAAACAGTTGTTCATAATGTGCCATTTCTAAGCTATTTAGACTATCTAAACAACACTTTTTGAGCTTTAACTCTGAAGGGAAAGTAGCTGCAACACAGGCCTTTAAATGTGGTTAAAGGAATAAAGAGATGGTTAGGCTTATTCTGGGATGGGGATGATACAGAAAACAGCTGAAACTTTAGGTTTGGGAGGGATATCCTTGGGGCTTTTTTCAGTTCTGAACTTGGAACTATTTGCGTGAATTTTGAATTCAAGTATTAGGATATAATCAGGTAATAGAAAAAAAGATCCAAATTATACCTGAGAGAGGCCATTTTTTTTCCTTCTCCTTCCTTATGACAACAGGAGATAGAAGAAGAAGAGAAGAAATGTGCAAATGAACTGGAATCGTTAAAGAAGCATAAACAGTTACTTGAGAGCGGTGTCTATGATGGGCTCAGTGAAGCTACAAATGAATTGCATGATATCCAAAGAGAGTAAGGCTCCTAACTTCCATGTCTGCCTTGTTTCTTTTGGTTTTTAAGGATAAAGATATTTTCTTGAATGGAACATAAAGTTGTTTCAGCAGGTATCCATCTCAGTGTGTTCATTTCACAAGTTAACAACTGAAAGATGTTTCTCCTCAACAGTATTTTGCTAAAATATTTGTCTGCTGTATCAGAACTCCTGTTTTCCGCGTAAGGGTTTTTCTTTAAGTTGAGCATTAATATATTGTAACTTGGTTCAAATTAATACTAATGGAAAAAAAAGTATGGCTAAACGTGATGATAAATCAGACTTGAAGTGATTGTTTTAAATGTCAGGAATTCTCTAATTATGGACACCACCATCTGAGTATCTTTACCTTTTAGATATCAACTCGTTGTGCAAACAACAACAGAAGAGAAGAGAAAAATTGATGCTAACTTGAGTCGTCTTGTAGAAACAGTTACTACTCATATACAATCTATAGTGGTAAGCTAAAATTTGGTATTCAGAATTGAATCTCTCTAGAGACATTTTGCAGTTAAACACTTAGAAATTAGAGCTTACTCTTTCTAAGGAAGTATCAGTTATTTAGCTGTTACTAAGTCTGTGGATTCTAGTTACATTTTCTGACAAAACCTTTGGTGTAAATAATCAGAATTGATTGTTCAGTTTCAGCAGTAACATCCTGTCAGGTTAAACCTGCTTCTGAGAGATGTCTTTCAGGAAAGTGTTTAACTGAAATCAGTTAACCTGTGCAATGACTGCTTAAAATGCTTTAGCAGAATCAGTGAAATACAGACATGACAGAGCTAATAAAGCTTTCTGTACCTCTTTTCTAGAAATACCTTGATGAACAGAACGCAATAATATGCAGAGACGATGAAGAATTCATGCCTGAAGATCTATTGTCAAACTTGACCGGCATCCTAGACAGTTATAAAAAGAAGGCTGACAGTGTCTAATCACTAGAAAGATGAAGATAAAAATGTTGCATTTCTGAAGCTCTAGTATGGGGCTTTCTAAAGGGGTGGGTACTTACCTGTGTTTAGCACTGAAACTGATTTTAAGTGCAAGAAAGTAATTCTTTGTTTTGTTGACACAAATACATTTAAGAATTAAACAATATATTTGCATTTTCTTAAATGCTTTGCTCAGACTTTGTACTTTCAATAGCATATCTATGTGTTTAGGGCATCACAGACAGTTCGCATCCTTCCCCAAGCCTTATTTTACTAGCAAGACTAAATGTAAATGTCTGTCTGCTGCTTGTTCAGTTACCTATGAAACTGCACAGAGACACCTCTTACATGAGTAAAAAATCAAAACCTCTTTTGAAAAGATTAGTCCTTGTATAGTAGTCTTGTAATAATCTAGAAAAAGAAACACAGTAGTTTGAAAACCAAGCTTTGTCTTTAGCTGCTCATACTCCCAAATGAAACTTCTTGAATATATATACCAGAGAAAGCTCTAAATAGGACATCATATGAATTCTGGCTGTATATCTAATCACTTGTAGGTTTGGTGCATGTTAGGGACATCAAAATGGTCTAAAATATCTGTATTCTTCTTGTTAGGCCAGTTGGACAGATTTTGATGTTTCCTCAGGACAGTAACAGTAAAATTAGTGTATGGGCACCTCTGGTCCAAATACTTTAAAGAAAGTGGATCAATGCTATGTGGAAGTAGTATGTTTTTATCTATTCTGTGTATAATTTTGTGTTAAAAATAAATAAATAAAACCCAGCATTCATATTTTGGAATTGTTTATGATGGTATTTCCTATTAAAAGCATTGAAGTATTTGAGTGTTGTTTTTATAGGTCAAACATTCAAATATACAAAGATAAAAACAATTTTGCAGTTGTTTAAAGGCAATTAGCAGCTGATAAATAAAGAAAGCTGCTCCTTAATTCTACAATATTTGAATGTAGCACGGATCCCTAGGATATATAACAAAACCTGAGTTAGACCATCTAAACACAGACTGAATTGTCTAATTCTAGGCTATTTTTGCAGAATGAGTTTAAAACTCAGTTGTCCTTAACATAATGTGTGAATCTTCTGGCGCTGGTAAGAGTATTTTGTTTCAGATATGATAATGATGACATTATTTAAGCTTCTAATTTTCTGTTCCTTTTTTATACTCCAGAATTCTAATTTAACAGCTAGAAAAGTCTTCTGATAGCTGGGAAGTATTTATGCTTTCTTTTGTTCTCCTCTTTTCTCTTATCTTTACAGACTTACTTTTTGTTTTCTGTAACAAATTTGGATCCAGGTTTTGTAAAATACTGTAGGGCTGTGTGTTGTAATCCAACAGATCAACATCAGGCAATGTTTACTAGGTACTATGTCTTCACAATTTAAAAATGGAGGGAATTTTTTAATCCTCGTTCAACATGTTTTCTCTGTGATATTGAAAGGCAGGCAAGTTGGTTTTGATTTGTGTTCTGGAATATGGCTTCTAAATTTAGGCAGTAGGCACTAGAACATAATTACTGTTCTTGGTTTTGGTTTTGTTTCTTTATTGGAATATAAAGTCTTAATGAGAAAGTACCACAGCACCTGTACATTTCAGTAGTATGAGTCATTTGTAAATGTTGGCTCTTGTATGGATCCAGTTGCCTCATTTAGTGCTAGCGTACCTTTTGTACAGTTTAATGTGACAATTTTTGTATTCTTACACTCAATAAAATTTCTTATGCCTGTTTCTATAAAAGACTGATCCTTACTGCAAGTGTAGAAATATGACATAAAATCCCAATCATCTGACTTTCCTTGAGGAACTAGATAATCATTTTAGCAGCAGATACTAATTCCCTGCCTCTCCTTGCTATTGAAACTGCATTGTGTAGGGGAAAAATAAAATGCACAAACATCTTCATGTAAGTTTTAGAGGAATAAAAATTGCTTTAACCTTTTAAAAAATAGATGGCTTTTTAAAAATTCTTAGGAGCATAGGGCCAAGCTGCTTTGACAGTGATTCATGTAGTATGCTTTTAGCATTAATCTCATGAACCAACCTTTTGCTATCTTCATATTACATAAGTATTTCCTTTACGTGACCACTCTTGCATCTGCTTTATTATTATTATTTAGCTATAAAAAATAACAGTTGATGTTGTAGAAGCATGCTGGAATGCTTTCTCTGGCATATGTTGTTTTTTTCATTTTTTGTTGTCAGAAACTCATCACCAACAAGAACATGGTAGTTCTTTTTTTGGAGTATTTCTTGAGGGTGTCATGTAGATTCATTCAGGTTGGAAAGAGCTTCTAATTTCATTGAGTCCCGCTGTTAATCTAACAGTGCCCAGTCCACCACTCAACCAGTCTCTGAGTGCCACATCCTCATGACTTATAAATGCCTCCAGGGCTGGTGATTCAACCATTTCCTGGAGCAGCCTGTTCCAATGCTTGACAACTCCTGCTGTGAAGAAATTTTCCTAATAGCCAATTGAAACCTCCTCTGCTGCAACCTGTGCCTGCTCAGGCTTTGGCTTTGCAGTGTTTTATATGAGGCTTCTGCAATGCTCTTCATTGATTTTGCCAACATAAAGCATGGCATGCCTATGCAAGCCTTTAGTTCTGAGCTGAGTAACAATTTGTGCTCTGTGGCTCTGTAATACTTCCAATAGTTTGCCTGCTCTGGCCTTTTATGGGAGCTCTCATCCCTGCTCCAACTTATGTGGTAGAATTAAAAAAACAGCTATATTTTTTTATGTTCTTTTTTGAAAGAGTAAGGAAGAAGAAAAAGTCAATAGCTGAAGACATTCCCTTTTCATTAACATGAGCAATTCCCTCAGTGCAATGCTCTAGTAAAAAAGGAAAACTCTGGTCTCATGCTAAATGACTGTAAAGCAACGGAAATTTTGTTAACAAGGGTATTGCCTATTCATTGCTAATTACATGTTATATGGTATACAAGTATTTTGAGCACTGCAAACAACCTCTGAAGAGACTATATATATAATCTTTCCAGTCTTCTTCAGGGTGCTCTTGTTTGCTTAATACTGGAAACCTTAATGTGTCCTTCAGAGCCAGATAACCTTCCTCTTTTGGCAATAGTACAGAACAGGGAATTTACCTGTTTTTTCAATATTTCAATATTTTTCAATATTTCAATCTTACTGTCTACAGATTTTTGGCTGTGAAAACATTCTGGTATGATGAAATCATGTATCATTGAGTCTTTTTTGCTTGCAAAGCACTCCATCATACAGGGCTATTGAATCTTCATCAGGATTTTACATTTTAGGTTCTTGTTGGAAGTTTTGATGGTATTCATCCCTTTTTTAGAAATGGAAGAAGCACAGAAGACACAAAGGCCTCAGTGTCCCCCACTGGATGAGGGACTATCAATGTCTTAGCCAATATCATATCTAAAGGATGCGCACTGACATCTTCAGCATTTTTAGCCCTCTATCAGGAGATTCACAGAGTCCTATCACTCAGCCTGAGGAAACTCCTGATTTTGCAGGCTTTTTTTTCTTTTTTTTTTTTGGTAGGACTTGATCTGTTTACAGGATTTTTCTAGACATGACAGATGTCAGCTCTATTGTCCACTGCCGCCCACTGGAGAGTGGAGCTTTTGTGAACTCTGGTTCATAAAGGTCTACCAGTCCCAGTATTTGCCTGAGGTAGACAGTATCACTTGTCTGTCTACAGGGTGATTGGCTGCACTGTCCCTCCATTACAGAAGTTCTTACCAACAGCTTCACGATAACAAGGAGCCTTTGTGATGTGTGGTCTGTATGTTGTTTTCTCTACCACCTCATGCATGAGACCACAGTTTCAACTGGCAGTGACCTGATAAGCATTTTAGTCTCAAGAACCCTTTGCACAAGGCAAAGATTTAAAAGGACATCTCTTACTCTAACTTCACCTCTAAAGAAACATTTATTGGTCTGGCAAGACTCCAAAGCAAAAGGAAAGGTGATGGAATGTGTATAAGTATTTTGAATCAAGCAAGATGTATGTAATTTTATTTCACTTTTCCTCCAAAGATTCAGAATAGTGCATGCCTTTGTATTGGTAGATGTTATGTGGTTCTGAGAACACTGAACACTAGCACAGTCATGCATGACAACTGGTATGCCCAGCTGAAAGGCATTCACTATTCTGCCTGGTAAAGAGCTCCTGGAGTTACTAGTTCTAATTATCTGGAAGGTCTTGATTAGCAATGGAAATTACATTACATTTGAAATGCAGAGTGGACACCAAATAATGGGGTCTGCTTGACTACTGCTGGGTAGCGACTTACCATCTTCTTCCCCCTCCCAAAGGTTAAGCCATCACTCATAACAAAGTCATAAGGAAAGCTGCAGAGTTGAGTCACACAAGACAAGAAAGCAGTCACAGGTTGCATGGTTCAGGCAAGTTTAGGTATTTTAAGAGAAAATCACTCCCTTGAAAGATATAGATTTGAAAAGGTATAAACAAGAAATCAAGGAATGACAATTCAGCATTAATGAGGATCTCTTCCAGCAATTGCTGGATGGTTTGATTCTGCAGAAGCTACTCCTCAGGTCTTTTATTATGGATTCTGAGAACACAAATACTTAGCCTAGAAGCTCCTTAAATACCATCTGTCTTTTGTGTGTGCTTGTATTCGGTTTGCATGTTTTGGTAGCAGCGGGACTACAGGGGTGGCTTCTGTGAGAAGCTGCTGGAGGATTCCTTCATCTCCAGCAGAGCCAATGTCCAAGGCAGCTCCGAGATGGATGTGCTGCTGGCCAAGGCTGGGCCAATCAGAAATGCTGGCAACACCTCTGTGATAAAATATTTAAAAAGAAAAAATTAAAGGTTATTATACAGCAGAAATTGTAGCCAGAGAAGAGCAGAGTGAGAATATGGGAGAGGAACACCCTGTTAACACCAAGGTCAGTGGAAAAGGAAGGGAAGGAGGTGCTCCAAGTCTGAGATTCCTCTGCAGCCCATGGTGAGAACCATGCTGAAGCAGGCTGTCTTCCTGCAGCCCACGAAGGTCCACGGGGATGCTGAGATCCACCTGCAGCCCATGGGAGAGACCAACACCAGAACAGGTGGATGCCCAAGACTTGGCTGTGAACCCATGGGAAGCCCATGCTGGAATAGGTTCCTGCCAGGGACCTGTGCAGAGAAGAGCCCACACTGGAGCAGGTTTCATATGACTAGTGACCCTGTGGGGGGCCCACACTTGAGTAGGCTGTGCCTGAAGGATTGCACACTGTGAAAAGATGACCTACATTCCAGCAGTTTGCAGAAAACTGTTTCCTGTGGAAGTGACCCCACACTGGAGCAGGAGAAGGACTGATCAGCATCAGGAATAACGTGTGATGAACTGACTGTAAACCCCCATTCCCTGTCTCCTTGTGCCACTGAGGGGGGGAGGCAGAGCTGGGAAGGAGAGAAGTGTGGGGGGAAGGTGTTTTTAAGGTTTATTTTACTTTTCATTTTACTTCTTACTTGCTTGGGTTCAGTTAGTAATAAATTTGATTAACATCCCCAGTTGGAGTCTGTTTTGCCCGTGGCTGTATTTGGTGAGTGATCTCTCCCTGGCCTTATCCCAGCCCATGAATTCATTGCATTTTCTCCCCCCTGCCCAGCTGCAGACGGGAGTGAGACACTGGCTTTGGTGAGTGCCTGGCATCCAGCCAGCATCAACCTACCACAGTGCTACAACAAAAACTGTGCTTATACATGCTTGAAGAATTTCTGCACGGCAAAACACACCCATAGTGACAAAGACAGGGCAATGGTTACTGTGTGATCATCCCAAAATCCAGAGTATGAGGTAATGTCATGCAGAGACATGTGACAACTAAGCAGTCAACTGGAGTTGCCCGGGCTTTCTTAGAGTCCATGGTGCCACTGCTACTGGAGCTTGTGATAAAATCACTCCTTGAACATTCAGGAGAAAGCAGCCAGGGGAAGGGAAAGGGTTAAAAAGAAGAGTGTAAAAGACCGTTAAAAGCAAGGTAATTGGAAGAGAAAAAGGAGGAAGCAGCCTTCAAAAAAATGCTCAGCTACAAAACACCTGGAAGATACTCGGCTAAGACCACAGAACAGCAATAGCAATTTGAATGGAAAAGCACAGGGTCTTACATATGAGGCAGGATCTTCTCTGTGACAACGTATTTATCAAGTTTTCCTATTTCTTACACATTTTATGGGAGAGAATTATGTCTTTGATCCCAGTCTTTTAAGAGTGTGATTGGAGGGATTTCTTCAGACATGATCTTAAAGATCGTTGCATTCACAGCATCAACAGTGTTTTATTAGAACAGTAATGCTTGAAGACATAAATCTTATACTGCAACAGCCTTTTCACAAATTAAAAATTGTTTTCTCCCAATACATGTTCTCATGTATTTGTTCAAGAATCATTCATGTTTCTTTGTCTAGAGAGGAAGAAATTTTTTAAGGTTTGATACATCCTTATTAATTTTCCATGAGAAAGTTGACTCTGGAACTCACAAGGTGCAGAGGATTGCCATCCAACTTATTTCATGACCACTGAATATGTGGCTGCATTCATTTGCCCTTGTCAGAGGTGAATGACAAGAGCTTCTTGCTGAGAGCAGCTTCTTGCTGAGCTTTTCAGAGAAGTTCCCTGCTATTGCCATGGTTTCCCTCAAACAGTTACATGACAATCCTAGGAGAGCTGACAGTTTAAATCCTACAAGTATCCATCTAGTGCGTTGTCCTCCTTCCAAATATGTCTTTGGAAAATAGTGCAAAACACTACAATGATCAGATATGGAATAACTTGTTTTCCAACTTAAACTCTTCCTACTCAGTAATATTTGGATATTTTATTCTAAGGCCAAACTATATGATTTGAATATCTACCGGGAATAATTTAATTCTTAATTTTTCTAGTCCTTTATCTCTTTTCTATTCATAGGAAGAAGAAATTGTTTTAAACTTCACTAAATTATGCATTCTCATTACATATTTCATAGCTCAATCCAATGTTTCATGAAGAGTAGATCTTCCTGTCAGTTCTGCATGTTTCTTAATATAACTCCATGTTCCTTCTTTCTTTGTGAGATATACTAGAAGGTCCTGATTATCTTTCCTATTTTTATACTTTTAACCATAAAACTTTCTTAGTTTTATAATCCTATTCCTCTTAGGCATGCTCTCCACAACTATTTATGGCCCATCTGTAGTCATCAGAGCCTTTATTTCTACTGGATTTTAACAAGCACGTCACTTCGTATTTTTCTTACTGAAGTACACAATGAACAGTGAGAATCTACATGAGTTTTACTCACAAAGAGCAGCTGACAGACTTAATTTGGACAGCAGGAGGTTGAACTAATGGTTTGTTGTCCCTCCCCCTTCTTCACCATCTCTCAGTTGCCTTCAATTTTAAAAATTTAATTTAATCTTTTATCACATCAGTCAGGTATTTCAGAACCATGGACTGTGTTTACAGTCCTCTCAACTTCACTAAGTAGATTGTGTTTCACAAATTTTGTCACTTTATTTGCTCACTAATTTTTGTCAAGTTACTGAGAAGCAAATAAAAAAAATTAGTAGATAGCACTTCAGTAACCCACTTCTCTATATCTATCTTCGTTTTCATGTTATGATGATAATTAATTGTTTAATTCCATGATTTGGTCTCTGTCTCTCAGATGGTTCGGTTTTCTGAATAGTGATGCTATTGTTTCACACCTCAGTGACTCAAATAATGATGTTCTTTTGTTTCACACCTCAGGGGTTCTCACTAAGGTATTTTTTCTAACAGGTCAGGTCAAAGGTCCATAGAGTTCTAAATCCAAGATGCCACCTCTTCTTACATGTAAAACCTTTGTTACCTGTGACAATATATTTATCAAGTTTTCCTATTTCTTACACATTTTACAGGAGAGAATTACATATTCGATCCCAATCTTGTAAGAGTGTGATTGGAGGGATTTCTTCAGACATGATCTTAAAAATCATTGCATTCATAGCATCAACAGTGTTTTATTAGAGCAGTAATAGAGTTCTAAATCCAAGATGCCACCTCTTCTTACATGTAAAACCTTTGTTACCTTAAGGAGGAACAGCATTTTTTGTTGGATCATTTGGAATTGGTAGCATTGCACCTACAAGGCATATGTAGGCAGTAGCATCCAGTATCACTCAATAGACTGTGCCACTGCAACAAGCTACTAGAGAGGCTGTGCACTTTCTTCTAGTGAAAAAACCTGCATTTTTCATTATGTGCATACAAAATATTTACTGTCTAAAAATGTCTAGTCCTGAAACTTAGTTAATATTTGCCCTCAATAAAAATAAAGAAATCAGGCATTCAATTTATTCCTTGAACAAAAAAAAAAAAAATTAAATACACGCAGGATATAACAATAAATACATCTTTGCACACATACACAAAAAAAAAAAAAACCACTTTCCTGTAAAATCAAAACTTTGCAACTGCAGGCACTCTTTAAACCAGCCTGGAGATAGGCTGAAAGGTGAGGAACTTATTTTCATGTAAATTAAGTGCCTGCATTTCAGGTAGAAACATCCCTTCCTCCTTGCAACATTATTTTTGAAACTAGATTAAATAGTTCATCAAGTTTTTTTTCTCAAAGCACTAGGCATTCCAAAATGGAAGTGCTGTCTCAAGTACACTGTAAAACTAAATTTCGTTTGATGAATTCATAAAGTAACAAGGTTTGACACACTCTTCCAAATTTTATCAAGCCATCATTTAGAGGGGTTCAGAGTCACAGCCTATATAAAAACTCTCAAGAGACCCTCCCTCTCCTAACTGCTCAGCACAAATGCTCTTCATTCTCACAAAACTCCACACTGCTCAGTTCCACTATGCAATTTGCTTTCTTGTAGTGTAACTGGGCCCAGAGAATGGTGGAGTTACGTCCAGATGATGGCCAGTCACAAGCAGTGCTCTGCGGGGCTCGGCTCTGGGGCCTGTCCTGTTCAGTATCTTCACTGACAAACCGGGTGATCATGTGAACCCTCAGTCACTTTGCACCAAGGTATGCAGAACTGTTGATCTGCTGGAGGGCAAGAAGACTCTGCAGAGAGATCTGAACAGGCTGGATCGATGGGCTCAGGTCAATGGTCTGAGGTTCAACAAGGCCCAGTGCTGGATCCTGCCCTTGTGTCACAACAACCCAGGCAGTGCTAGAGGCTTGGGGACGAGTCACTGGAAAGCTGCCCAGTGGAAAAGGACCTGGGGGTGCTGGTTGGCAGCAGCCGAACATGAGCCAGGGTGTGCCCAGGTGGCCAAGAAGGCCAATGGCATCCTGGCCTGGATCAGCAACAGTGTGGCCAGCAGGACAGTCTACCCTGCACTGGGCACTGGTGAGGCCACACCTCAAATCCTGTGCTCTGTTTGGTCCCCTCACTACACAAGGACATTGAGGGGCTGGAGTGTGTCCAGAGAAGGGCAATGGAGCTGGTGAAGGATCTGACACACAAGTCTTATGAGAAAAAGCTGAGGGTGCTGGGGTTGTTTAGCCTGGAAAAAAGGAGGCTCAGGGGAGGCCTTATCTCTCTCTACAACCACCTGAAGGGAGGCTGTAGCCATGTGGTGCTAAGTCTCTTCTCCCAAAACACAAATGGCAGGACAAGAGGATATAGATTCAAGCTATGCCAGGGGAGGTTAAGGTTGGACATCAGAAGACCTTAGAAATGTTCAAAAGGCAAGATTTTTTGTTACTCATTTGTCACCTCTACTGATTTACAAACCTCCCCTACATGTCATCACAATCCTTTCCTCAAAACCAAGACTCCTTGGAACAGAAGCAGCTACACTTTTGTGAGGGTTGGATGAGTGGACAGTGAGGTAGATTGAAAACTAGGTGACTGGCAGATCCCAGAAGGTCATGATCAGTGGCACAAGGTATATTTGGAGGCCTGTCATTAGCGTTGTCCCCCAAAACTCAATACTGGGTCCAGTACTGTTTAATTTGTCCATCAATGACTTGGATGAAGGGACAGAGGCCTCCTCAGCAAATTAACTGGTAACACAAAGCTAGGAGGAGTGGCTGATACCCCAGAGGGCTGTGCCATCCTTCAGAAGGACCTCAACACGGTGGAGAAATGGACAAAGAACCTTCTGAAGTTTAACCAAGGTACACACAGGTTCTGGCATGGGAAGAATAACACCCTGTTCCAGCACAAACTGGGGGTCGACCTGCTGCCAAGCAGCTCTGCAAAGAAGGACCTGGTGGTCCTGGTGGACAACAAGCTGTCCATGAGCCAGCAGTCCCCTTGTGGCCAAGAAAGGGATCCTGGGATACACTAGGAAGAGAGCATCACTAACAGCTCAAGGAAGGTGATCCTACTCCTCTATTCAACCCCAATGGGGCCACAATTGGTGTTCCATGTCCAGTTCTGGGCTCCTCAGTAGAATACATGGATCTCCTGCAGTGAATATAGCGGAAGGCAACAAAGACAATTGAGGGACTGGAGCACTTCTCTTACAAGGACAGATTTGGGCCTGTTCAGCCTCAGGAAGAGACAAGTAAGAGACAACCCCACCAATGTGTGCACATATCGAAAGGGTGGTGCCAAGAGGATGGAGCCAGGCTCTCCTCGGTGGTTCTAAGCAGTAGGGCAAGAGGCAACTGGCAGAAACTGATGCACAGGAAGCTTCACCTGAACACGAGGAAGAGCTTTACTGTGCAGGTGACTGCACACTGGAACAGATTGTCCAGAGAGGTTGTGGAGTCCCCCTCACTGGAGACACTCAAGAACCATCTGGGCACAATTCTTTGCTCTGGGATGACTCTCTTTGAGCACAGATTTGACCAGGTGACCCACTCTGATCCCTTCCAACTTGACCGTTCTGAGACTCTGTGATTATGTAAAACAACACCGTTGGGATCCAGACTGGCCGCTTTATTTTACGGCAGACGAAGCGGGACTTCACACCTCTGTTCCCTCCCTGGCCGCTGCCCGGTGATGGGAGCGCGCTCGCCGGTGACGGGAGCGCGCCCGCCGGTCCCGCTCGCGCCGCGCGCAACGGCCGGCGGGCGGCGAACGCGGGCGCAGCACGCACTGCCATGGCCCACCCCGCCTGCGCTTTCTACGGCGAAGATGAAGATCTCGATGACGATGACGATCCCGCTCCTGCTCCACCCAGCGGCGGAAGTGGAACGAGGCGGAGGACGCCAACTCATTCCGAGATCACACCGCCGAAGTGGCGCTTTTGTTGCCAGGCCTTTCCCACCCGCCTGCCCCGCGCCCCCTCGCACCACTCCGCACGGCAGGCAGCGCAGTCACCGCCGTCCCTCTCCTTCCCTAACGCCCACCCTCTCTTTCCGGGCCTCCACGGCGCCTCCTTCGCCGGCTTCCGGGCCGGCTCCGCCTCCTCCTTCCCCTGCCGGGACGTATTTTGCCGGGCGGGGGCGCTGGCGGGCCCGGCAGTAGCAGCCGTCGCTGCCGCCATCGTTGTAGGACGGTTTCAGTCTCCTCAGCTCCCCAACATGGCAGCAGCGGCGGGAGGCAGCCGCGCACCTCGCAGGCCGGCGCTGCTGACCCCTCGCGGCAACGGGGACCGCACCGTGTTCCTCTTCGACCGGCGCCGGGAGCAGGCGGACCCGGACGAGAGAGTGCTCAGCTACGGCAAGGACAACTACCGCGCTTTCCGCAGCGCCGTCTGCCAGGTACGCGGCAGGGCGGGCGCGTCGGTGGCGTTGTTTCACGAGTGAGCGGCCGTCCGTGAGGCGCTGGGGCTGGGGGGCGGCCAGGGAGGGGCGGGGGTATCACAGCCTGCTCGGGGGCCGCCGCGCCCGCCGCCTGCCCGCCAGCTTTGTTGCCGGGATAGGTGGGCGGCAATGGCGGAGAGCCCGCGGCCGCCCCGTCGCCGTCGCCTTTCTCCCGCAGCCCGAGAGGCCGGTGCGGGGCGGCGGCGGGAGCAGCCCCTGGCGGCGGGCGGGAAGGCAGCGGGCGGCCCCCCAGCGCCCCCGCGCGGGGAGCGGCGGCGGCGGGCGCGGTGCCGCGCTCCGGAGGGCGTTTGTAGCTGACGCGGTGCTTGGTGCTCGGTCACAGCGCCGGCTCGGGGGTCTCACAGGTCGCTTCCAACCGAGATGGTTCTGTGGCTCTGTTTCTGTTGTCCAGAGTGTCGGCGATGAGCGCCGTTTCCCTTCTGCAGCCGTGGCTGCCATTTAAATACCGTGTCTGGCGGCGCCTTTGCTCTGTCGCGTGTCCTTTCGGTTCTTTTTCTCTGTCGTAACGCGAAACGAAACTTACTCCGTCTTCACAGCTCGGGAAGGTGGAGATTGTTTTCCGCGTACGGGCTGTTCCCAGTAGTTTGCTGGCGCTGCCAGTAGGCATCGCCCGTTTCTGTCGTGGTTTCGTTTTCTGAGCGAGTGGTGAATGCCATAAACCTCTTAGCTAGCTGCCTGCATGTTTCACCATGTGAAATGAGCAGGAAAATCAGCTCTGAATTTCTGTACTAATTTAGTCTGATAAAAAATTTAATTTTAGTTTCTTTATCCAGTATAATTTGCACTTCGTTTTCTAGCATGTAAATTTTATTTTTTACATATAGATTGGATTATAATAAATACCCGGTTTACATTTTAATAAATATAATTATTTCTAAATTTTATAAAAATGTGTCGATTATTTATGAACAATATAAGTACTACCAAGTATCGCTTTTATATGTAATATAACTATATCATGATTAAATATATTATTAATATAATTATATGTAATAATAATAACTATATAGAAGATACAGGCAAAACATTTATTGAGGAAAAAATAACTAAATAAGTAGTGTATAAATTGTTCTATGTCTGGACAGTGTTTCTTGTAATGGCTTCCTACTGTGATGGAAGCTTTGAGTTTCCAGTGTCAGCAGGGATAGCTGTCACTTGTGATTGCAGAGTACTGTGTCCAAAATGGCATCGCCATGGCAGAGGCATCTTCCCTAGAAGTGTCCACAAAAGGAGTAGAGGTGGCACTTTGTGATATGATATGGTTTAGAGAGTGGGAAATCTTGCAAGACTGGGAAGTCTTTTCCAGCCTTTTTGATTCTGTACTCATAAATAAAGGGGTTGTGGAGGGTTAGCACATTGCTTTGTCTGATCCGTGCCCGATAAAGACACGAATACACTACAGTGTAACATTGTGAAAGGCTAGACTGTGGAGTGGGTTCATGACCTTCCAAGGGTTTGTATCTCCTGTGAGTAATTTATAAGTGTTACATAATTTTCTTCTAGAATTGTCTTAATAGATACAACTGCACCTAGCAGCTGGGCTCAAGAATACTAAGTATTTTCAGTAGTTGAGGCAAATATGTACCTGATGAACCCATCCCTCTTTCTCTTAATTTTGCACTTTATCGATGAGCTGAGTTTAACACTAATTTACAATTTGTTCTAGAACGGAGTCTGTCTTTTCTGGGTGTTTTTACATATACTGCACACTCCAGTGACTTAATGTTTCCATACGTCCACATGGTGTTCAGTTCACGGAGCTTTTGGCATATTTGCAGTTTTATTAAGAACTAAGCCATCATCACCAGCTGTGACAGATCTCGGATACAAACAGCTTTGGGGATTTTTTTTACCAGAGAAACGTTTTGATGTTTTGAAGTTGGTACCTTAATGCTGTTAGGCAGACTTCTTGCATGGGCAGCCAAGCGTGTGAGAAGCCTGATGCTGCAAAGCAGACCTTGCTGAGTTTGAATGTGCTGCCTGTGAAAGTAAAATTTTCAAGTGTAGTTTTTTTACTATGTTTAATATTACAAGCCATGTCACCAGTCCTGGTGGCTGTTTTGCGTGTTAAGGATAACAGAGTCTGTGCTCTTACAAACGTATGCAGCAAGAACCTCAGCTGATTATTCTCTTAGAGAAACACCTTCCCCAATAATGTGCTTACTGTTATGAATATGAACGAGGCCAAACTTTCTCTGGAGAAAGAGGTTCTCGTTTATTAAAACAGCTGCAAGGAACAGAGTACCCAGGATGAGCCCAGGCACCCACACAGCGAGCCAAAACCAGAACAGTGCGCTCACCCCAAGTGCACTGGGTTCTCCCCACAAAACAAGTCTCCAAAAAGAAGAGCCCTGACCGAACTCCCCCCATTTATAGCCCTCCTTGAGTCCAGGATTGGTCCATTTTGGATCCGCATGGTGATTGGTCTATTTCCAGACTTCTCATTGGTCTTTAATGCCGTTCATTCCGGACCAATCGTTTCTGCAGGGCTTCGAATGATTGGTCAGATCTTCCATCCAATCCCTCTTCAACCTCGCCTTTCCCTGCCAGACCGCCCTTCCGCCAAACGCTGGACCATTGTCCTAGAACATTCTAATCAGCCCCCCCTTAACATAATGCAATTAATATAACATAATTAATACAATTGAACTGTACCCTAATTTAATGTAACTTAACTTTTACCTATAACATTTGCCATCAGTGAGTGTGGTCAGAGATGCCTCTGTCACTGCTACTTTCAGTGTAATGACTCTTTGCACTTTGGAACTGTCATCATCTGATATGTGGGGCATCTGACTCTAAAAAAAGGCTGAGGCAGGTGGATTGGCATGACCTCTAAATGTTGGTACAGTGAAAACTGGACAGGCAGAGGGTTGGGATGTTTGCTATCTCATGTCTCCCACACCAACAATATACAAGTTCTAGGACTTCTGGAAGAACGTTTAGCATCTCAGTGCTCCAGGAGCTTTGTAAATTGTGTTTCTCTGAGTGTTGCACTCCAAAGTTCTCCATTTCTGGCATCTTGAAAGTTGCAACTAATTACTTTTAGGAGAAAGTGATGAATGGGTTCACTGGCTTGGGACAGACTTTCCTAGGTTCGTGGTGCTGAAAACAGCAGGGAAGTAATGAAAGCTCAGGAAGAATGATTCTTTTGTTAAGCGGATTTTGAGTTAGTTCAAACTAAATTGAAGTGGAATGTTGTAGTCACTTTTAGACAATTAAAGCTGTTAGGCACTGATTGGGCAGATACCAAGTATGCAGCAATGTTGTTTCCACAGGTCTCCTGTCTGGTGGCTCAGCCTCAGTACAGGCTCAGCTTTCAGTGGAGTTTGGCAATTTGTCACGCAACTGAATGATGTGAGTGTAGCAGCAAAGGTGCTCCCATGTGGTCATGGCTGACAAGGATGCCAGAAATATTAAGGTGTTGGAACTGTTTATGTTGTGAACATCTTCCTGTGGCACAAGAGGATTCTTCTGGGTAGATCTGGATGGATAGGAGTCAAATCCTACCAAAAATTATGAAATTAAACCTGATTGTGGTATGTGACGATCCTGAGTTAAAAATAGTTAAGTGCCTGAAGGCATGGTCTTAGGCTGCTACTTCTGAGACTTAGGGATGTTTTTTCATAATGCAGAGAGAAGGTATTTTCTTATTTGTGGAGCAGAATTGATTCAGCCACTTCAGAGGCTGATTTAGGAGCTTATGTGTGTTGTGTCTGTTTTCATATAAAATATTCCTGTTATTACTAAAATATTCTTAATTAAAGTTTGTAATTTTGGGAGGGGGTTTTAAGCAAATTTTTTGGTTTTTTACTATCCCCTAAGTAGTTCATGCATGTCTGTGTAGTTGGAAGTGGCTTTATATACTGATAAATTAGCCTTTAATTCTCAGTGTTGCAGGAGGGAAGATTTAGGGAAAAAATCTTACAAGAGGGTGGAGCTTATATGGTCTTTGTTCGTCATCCTTGTAGTGATCAATCCTAAAGCAGAAAGCTCTTAATTAAGAATAATACTAGCTTGAGTATTCAGTTTGTGCCCATGTGGAGCAGTCATATAATTTCAGTCTACAGAATCATGAAGTTTTAAGGTGAATAAGGGTGTTAAGTGCTGTGTGTTGCTTCTTCTTGGCAGTGCTGTTTCTTGTGCTCCTTATTGTTGTCTTCTGTTAGGTCTGTACCCTACTGCTTGTCCTGATGTTTGGAGTATAATTCAAAAACACTTAGTAGCAGTAAGCAAAATGTGGCTAAACTGTTGGCAGCTGATCTGAGATTCCTTGCTCACCTTATCCAGGTGCACAGTGGAACTGGAACACTTCAGTTTGTTGCTGAGATGGCAGAAATCCTTCAGTCACTTAGAGAGGTCATGCTCCTTTGATAGCAGAAAGGTGTCTGTGCTGAAAACTGCACAGAAGTTTTGCCACGTGTGAAGGGATTTTTAAGAGGCTTTGAGGTGAACTGCCCGTCTGAGGACAGCTAATGGTACTAAGGTTAGGGTTACTGCTTGTATAGGATCCAAAGTCATTGGTGAATGCTTCCTTAGTTCTTCTGAAGCTTCTCCTCATTGTTGTGATCTCCTTGTGTAAAAAAAAGAAAGCATAGGTCTGTAATCTGTGTAAAAAGTAAATATCTGTAATTAAATACTCAACAAGTATTACAATAAAACAATTTTTTTTGCTTTTAGTCTTTTGTCGAGCTTCCCATTGTATCCTAACCTGCTTACTATTTAAATAGATATTTAAATAGATTTTGCCAATCCACCCAAATAAATTCCAATGTCTCAGTGAGCCAAGAAGCAGAAAAGGATATTCATTAAGATGGTGTATGGAAAATAAGCATAAGTGTAATATCAAATCAAGACAAGAAATAAGTGAAAATTTTGGTGAATATTTGCTTACAATGCATAATAAATAAAGTATAATCAAATTATTTGCAATCAAAGAAAAAAATATTAGGAACTTCTGCAAGTTTGTATCACCAAAACATCATTCTGATAAATGCTTAATAGAGATACTTCCATTAATGATAAAATCAGTCCATCTTGCAATAATTGTATTTTTGTATTTTAAACCCTATGTTTGTTTAGCAATTTTAGCAATTCTGTGTAACCAGAAACTAAGAATAGATGTATTTTAAATATGCTGCGCATACGCAAAGCAAGTTTCTCCTTGATTTTTAAAGACACTGCTGGAAATACTGTAAGATGCAGCAATGCTGTAATTTTTTTTCCCAACACTGTCACACTGTATTTCAGGCATCACTGAAATTGTTACTGATGTTTTGATGGGAAGAAGGATGCAATTTGCCAACCTTTGTGCACTTAGGTACAGCCTTATGTGTATCAGTTGATTTGGAAAGCTGAGTGGCTTGTAGGTTCCTGGTCAAATTCAAGTGTTGGCAACACAGTCAGATGAAGAGTACCTGCAGTCTTTAGGATTAGTTATCCAGGTGCAGTTGTTAGATGTGACTAAATATTTTTTGGTTTTGAAGAGTGGTTTCTGAATTCTTGTTCCTTTAACAAGTGGTGCCATACAAAGTATTTTGGTAGGAGAAGCTGGCATGAAGTTAATGTTCAAATTTTGGCTGATAGCTGCGCTGAGTATTTGTGATTGTGATTTTAGATATGGTAGTTTGTGAAGGTCTTGTGGAAGTTACTGTCTAGACAGTCTAGTAACATGCTCTTTGTAGAAATTCTGGGATCCCAAGCTTCTTTCTGCTTGCTAAAAGTTGCAAATCTTGAAAAGATGTCTGAGTTAATGCATCATTCTGGACAAATACACTTGTGACTTCTGTAGAGATGATATGTCATACCATTTGCCTCTTTTCTTTTTTTCCTCCTTTTCCATCAAAATTGTGATAAAACTTTAAGGCATCTCAAAAACCTATTCTATTACTGGATCTTGTGATACATAGCAATGTTCTAGGTGTTTCTGTTAAACTCTTAGTTCTTAACTTCTTAACATCTTTTATTGATTACTTTTCGTAAATATTTAGAAGTGTATCAACTGAACTTCTGAAAGTAGTGAAGCTTTGAAGTATGACAGAGGACAAGGACGTTGAAGTTCTGCAAGTGTTATCCTCTGTAATTTGTTCTTTAGATGGAGATGGTGCTGTCAATAAAGGATGGTTGGAAAATATTTTTAGAGCGTTAGTGTTCATTGTGAGTTTTTGTCTGCAGATAGTCTCTAAAAACCATTTGACCAGAAGATATGGGCTCCTGTGTATTTCTGTAATATACAATTTTTTGATTTTAACTCTAAGAAATGCTTAGAAATAATTTCTACCTTTATTTTTAATTTTAGCTGCTTTTCTAGAGACTTTTGGATTCCTCTTTGTTGGTGTCCAAATATATTATGTATAAGTTTGTGTTGTGCCATTAGGGAAGCTTATTGAGATTATGATTAGAGATGACAGTTATCATCCTGCCCTGCTACCATGAGTGCTTAGTCCCAGGTCCTCACTAAGACATCCTCAGCAAGTTGTCATTGTGTTGAGAACTGTCCTGACAGTGGATTGGAAAAGTTTATTTGATTAGCATTCTTATGAGGTATGTACAGTTCTCTTTTACTTCCAACAAGATCTCCACTTAAATATTTTTATATTTTAGTTTTCATATCTGCTACTTCTATTAATTACCTTAATATTACATAGTTGTATGAATAGTTGAGAGAGATGATACAAAAGACAGTTCTTGGCTTGAAAATCTGGGATTTGAGAATGAAATAGTTTGCCTTAAATGAGTACTGTCATTTCATCCATTTGTTGATGTAAGAGATTTCTCTCAATTTGGACTGATAAATCTTCATTAAGTGGGCTAATTAACTGATAAATGCATGTCTTTCAGATGATAATTTGGTAAATAGCATGGGATATTCAGTTAATCTGTGCAAAATTAGAGAAGGCTACAGCCTTCTCAGTGTTTGGGTGTGGCTCTTAGCTTCATTTTTTCAAATTCCTGGACAAGTTTTTGTAAAGCAGCTGCTGGATCAATTTGAAATACTTTAAAAGCTATATTGCCTTTTGCCATGTTGGGTAGCTAAGTGTATAACTATGAAGGAGAGCACTGAAAATGACATTATCAAATTTCTTTATGTTTAATACAGTTCAGGCTCTCCTTTAGGGGTTTGCATTGGCAGTACAGTTGTAGTAGTCAGAAAAAATACTTCTTGGATGTGGAAGGTGACTCCATGGATGATATATCTCTGTTATCCTTTGGCTGCATCACTAAGGCCTGCAGCCATTTATTCTCATTATTCTCATGTGCTGTCTGCTTGGATTGGTTATGGTCAGAGGATGCAGAATTTTAAGGGTACAGAAGTTGCATATTGTAGGGAACAACTGTTTGTGTTGGAAAGGTTTGGATTCCGAGAGGTTAAACATCTTTTCTGAAGATATTGTAGTCTTGGCTTCACTGTTCTACCTTTGTCATGTTGGGAGTGTTCTGTTTGTCCAGTTTTAAAAGTCACCACCAGGAGGACCAGAGGAAGCAGAGCAATGACTCTGTCCTTACAACACGTTACTTCTCCTTCACTTACCGCCTCAGGCCTCTTCATGTGACTGCTAGCTGTGGTGGTGCACGCACTAAGTTAAATATTTACTCTTTGAACACCTTTTCCAAGGCAGATAGTAAATCCAGAGGCAAAATCTATGTTGACTTCATGTTGAGTGTTTTAGTTGGCTCAGTAGGCCGGTAAGACTTGCTGTGTATGTAGATCAAGTAGCAGTAAAACTTTTGAGCTTTTGTGCTCATATGTGAAAGAGAAAAGAAACAGTGACCTGTTTGAAGTGTAAGCTGCTGAGGAGTTATCTGTGGTTTGAGGTTTGTTTTTGTTTTGAGGTTTGTTGGTTTTTTTTTTTGTTTATGAAGAAAACTTGTGACTGGAGCTGATGCATAAACTGAACCATGCTTCTTGATTCAGACTTCAAGGTTAAAGATACCACAGTTCATTCATGCTTTCATGTGTCATACCTGTAAAGTGCTCTGTTGAAAGCTTCTTGGGCATGTGACATTGTCTCAAACTCCTTTAGCATTATATAAATCTCATGTCATAAACATCTACCAGCAGATTGAGAGCTATTAACTTTATTTATCATTAAACATAGGTGGTGCTCCAGACTGATCCTCCACTTACAAGGAGGGCATTTTTCTTGTTTGTACAGGCAACTTTTTTTGCATCTGTATCATTCCATGGGTTTAAGGATTGATATCCTGCTGTGTGCAAAACAGGCTAAACTCAGGGGTTTTGTTTTTCTTAATTTAACTTATTGCCTGTTAATACAAACTTCTGATGATTGATTGTGGGGCAAATTAATCACTTAGAGAAGTGATGCATTTCCTTCCCGTTTTCCAAACTCATCTTCTGTCATACACCATTCTTTTCCCATTCCTAGTTTAATTTATTCTTGTTTTTCCAATGCACATCTCATGGTCAATCCCAATTCTTTTAGGCAACAGGTGGTGTGAGACATCAGGGCATGTGCAGGACTTTATTCTGCTGCTCGTGCTGTTTGTTTTCCTGCTATGATGAATTGCCATAGGTCTCAGCTCCATGGGAGTAGGAGGACAGAGAGAGGAGATTCTGTGCCCTGATGTGGGGTCCTCGATGTGCCTCAGCACCTTTGGGACCCTCCCTGCTCTGGTATGGAGAACATCCTTTCAATGGGTCTGTCCTGGGCAATGTCTCCTGATGCATCTCCTCTGTTGCTTCTCTTTTGTCTCTTCTGTGTCTTCCCTGACAAGTTAGAGCAGAAGCACCATGTGCTCTTCTGGTGGCAGTCTGGGGGAGGAGTGAGTTATTTCCATGGATTTGAGAGCTATCTGCGACTGGCTGTGGCTGTCTCAGAGCAATTGATTGTCTCTTCTCACACTGGTCACCCCTGCAGCTCTCCGACATCAAAGCCCGGCAGCGTACGCTCAGCACGCTTCCAAGTGTGCTTTAGCAACTCATTTGGTTTTCAGTCAACAGCTATGGTTGTTTTCCCAGAATATTAAAATTTTGAGTTGTTGACATAATCTATACTTTTTAGGCTTTTGGTGTAATTTTTCTCTTCTCTATGCATGTAACAGTTCATCTTTGTACTATTTTAACTCTTGCATTTGCATGTAGTGATAATATGTAACCAACAGTTTAGGGATCCTTGCCTTTTCACGTGTCTGCCTTTTCTAGCTTGTGGATTTATTTGAAGTTTGTATCTGTTTTTTCCCCTACGTCTCTTCTTTTGTATACAAAAAGATAAAAGCTTTCACTTAGTTGTTTGAACACATTAACTTCCAAACATGCTTTCACTGTGAATGTGCAGAGGCATTTCTGAGCATAGTGATTGTACTCTTGAAGATTTTGGTGACAGTGAAACTTCATCATGGTTGTGTGTCTGGATTATCATAGAATAACTCACAGATTTATCATATGAGTGTGTTTCTGGGTTGTCTCATGAATCTTATCAAATTGAGTTGTGTACATCTTCAGTACTTTCTTGGAAAAGGGTACCATGCTGGGCTGAAAAAGACATGGCAGTGAAACCTGAACTTCTTACCAACAGAAGATACCATGTTATCTCTTACATGGACAAATCTTACTGAGAAATTAAACATTTGACCAAACATTGTCTGTTAGAACTGAATGAAAATTGCCAACTGTACAAGTAAATTGCCCGGTAGGTTCACTTGAATTCAGGAATCACCAGCAGCTTCTCGTTCTGGAAATCAGATCCATGTACTGGCACAGCTGTGCAGCTGCTTCGCTGCTGCCTGGCGTAGTGGGAAGAGACAGGGACTAGGATAACCAAGAATGTAGGAGAGAGGGAGGGAGGGAGTAAAACAAGTAAGTCTGATATAAAAGTGAAGCATTCAAACTGAGTAATCCCCCAAGTTTACAAAGGATATGGCCTGACAAACTGTGGCATGGACAAGAAAAACAGTAATCTGCAGTCCAGACTGCCAAACTTGGTGTGTGTACTTGCCTACCTAGTAGTTTGTGAAGTGGAAAGGACCTGCTGCCAGCGGACGCCGAAATGCTGGGTTCGCCCAGGAAATTAAAGCATAGCCTGCCAGGCTGTTTGGGTTGGTTTAACTGAGGCTCTCCCGTGGAATGGGGGGAGGACCAGAAGGATGAGGCTGCCCCTGCTTCCATAGCAGGCTGCTGCCTTGTACCTGCACTAGCTGATCCTAACTTCTTGCTGCCTTAAAGTAAATACTGCACTCTTCATAAGGGTGTGAGAGCAGAAGAGCCTTTGGGAGAGTGAGAAAACAAGGAAGCTGTAGTTATAGCTGGAGGGAAAGATGCTTGTCTGTGCTTTCAAATGTAAAACTCAGCAGTTACTCTGTATTAACCACTGACCTCAAATGGCACTGTAGAATGTTAGCTTTCTAAAATCCATATATTTTAATGCTTAGTTTTCTTGCTCTGAGCAGTTTTATAGTTTTCCTGTACAGATTTGCTGTGTGGAAATTTGTGTAATGTGAGAGGTAAAATTGAAGTGATCTGAATTCAGAAGAGTTAAAAAGTATTACTCCAGGTTCTTAAGTCTGAATATCAGTCTCTGTCATCTGCATTATTTTCACTTGCACCAAGTACTGTGAGAAGTTCAACATTTTTTTCTAATTTTGCTGATGGATAATAACTAACTTTAATGTGGTCACAGGGAGAAAGCAACTGAAATATGGAAAGTAGGCTCTTAATGAAACCATAAGTAGGGTTTAAAAATATTTTCATGAGTCTGAGTAATAGGGATGGAAAGAGAGATGTGGGAAATGATGAGGGCAAGCTGCTGCAGAGAATGCTAGAGCTTCCTTCAGGGCAGAATCTGGCTGGAAGTGCATCAAGTACCTGTCTGAATTGTCACTGCAAGAATGACTGGGTTGATGGAGGTTGATGAGACCAGGGTTGATTTTACTTGAGTTTCAAAGACTGGAAAGGCAGGAGAAGGTACAGACATTTATTTTATTATTTTGGGAAAGAGATTAGTGTTGATCATCAGGGTGTAAAAATGAAAGTAAAAGCAGAACATTTAAATGCATGTAGAAAGCAGGATAAAAAGTCTAAAGCTACAGTAAACACATTCAGAAGAAGGCATCAAAGTGGCAAAGATTGTTTAGGTTCAGAAAAATAAACTTCAGTGTTTTAACAGTAAAGAATTTTTTCTGAAAGAATTTTTTTTTTTTAGATGTAATTGATATAATTGAAGAACAAAGACTTTAATATCCAATGTTAGGAAATATTAAGTTGGTTTGGTGTCTCAGGAGTGCAGTCAAATATGGGACGCCCTCTAGATCAAAACTATTGTTGTAATTTCACAGTCTTGTTCCTCTGCCCTCAAGTGGGTTATCTGTAAGACAGTTCTTCCTCCTTAAAATTCCTGTTGCTCACTAGAGCATATTTTTATTTTATGCAGTTAAGAGCATACCCTAGTATGAACAGATTTGGTTAAATTGAGAAAACAAACAATCCTAAAATCCACTGTGTTCTAAGAGATTATGTGATTACTCATCAGTAGCTTGTGACAAGGTAAATAGACTTTGCCTTTTTTTGTTTTAATGTATCTGAATAGTTTTTGGACTACTTAGTTATCATAACTAAATAACCTTCAATTTTTGTAGGCATTTGGCATACCTTCTGATGAAACCTTTGTTATCACCACAACAAATAGGAAGGAAATCACAGAAGATAACTTCAGTAAGTATCTTAGATGACAAAATAATTACAGTTATTTCTTATATTGATCATAAAGGTCACATGATAACTGTTTGTGCTCTATGATGTACAGTAATTAACTGAAAGTACAAATCCTGTAATAGTTTGCCAAGAATTGCTTCAAATTCAGTTTCACAAACATGTTTTTGATGAGTTTGTATGATAACAGTTATACTAAGTATCTTCTGTCACAAAGTCTGTAAATGATAGGAAAAAATTATATATATATATATATATATATATCTGTCACTTGAGAAAACTTGCATTCTAAAGCTTGGAAATGTGAAAAGATATTAATTTAAATGTTGTTGTTAAATGCTGAACAGGCAACGCTTAGGACAATACACAGATTACCTGGGGCTAACCCCGTACTTGTTTTGAGAGCAGAAGTTGCCTGATGCAGTGCTCTTCAATGTACTTTACATTTCATCTTCCCTGCAGGCGAGCTTGTTCACGATGGAGTTACTTTATATCTGCTGCAGTCAGTTGATCAAATGTTGCTTTTGGCAACCAAGGAGCGAATTGACTTTCTGCCCCACTACGACACACTTGTCAAAAGTGGCATGTACGAGTACTATGCCAGCGAGGGCCAAAATCCTTTGCGTAAGTACCTGCAAAAGTAATCTCGTGTAAATGATGTTTATATGAATATAATGTGGTTATGAGCAATTCAACTTAAAATTATAGCTGCTAAAAAAATAGTCTTAACTGTAAAAGAAAAGTTTACTGTTCTTCCTAAAAAATTTTCTTTCTAAAATTACTAAAAGTAGCTACCTAAGAATCCAGATTTATAGAGATACCTTCTCAAATACGTGTTCAAGAGGTTTGAGTATTTTAGAAGTAAAATAACTTTAGCCTGAATAATCTTGTGCATGTCATTCAGACAGGTCAGCATTTGTGTTATCAGGTTTTTGTCTCCTGTACTAAACTGTAGACTTTGTGTTTGAATTTAATGAACAGTTTTTGTGTGAGCTACTATAGAATGTTTTTTGCCCTCCCATCTGGGGTGCTACAGGGCTTAATTTACCAAAAAGAGCAAGTATTTCTTTAAAAAGATGCTGCTTTAATCAGTTTTTTCCTAAGTGGTGCATGAAATATGTAATTGCCATTTTGTATTGTTTTATTGAATAAATTACTTTCTGTTCATGGCTTCTTTGAAAATTCTCTCTGTGGCTGTGATTACCTTCTAAGTACTATGTAGTTCACAGGTACAGCAGGTTCAAAATTTCACAGAAAAAAATTCAAAAAATATCAAGAATCAAGCATGATACCATTCCTGTTGTTTTAAAACAATATAAAAATGTTTATAAATAGCAGCTGTTATTTTTAAGGACCAGTCTTTCCCCTTTCCTCTCTGTGCACATCATTTGTTCTGTGCCCCAGCAAAGGCACTATTTTGGTTCGGGTTTGGTGGTACTGTTGAGTCAGTGGTACATCCATCCCTGTGCACAGGAATTGCTGTGTAAGCCCACTGAGAGCAAACATTCTGTGGAGATCTGTGATGTGCACTTTATTCCTGCCAGCAGCCAGTAGTGGACCTGTGGCTTTCCAATACAGAGAAACTGGAAAGGCCAAGCTGGGCCTGATCTGTAGCAACCACACCTTGGTGGAATTTGATTAAATAGGAAAGTGTAAAGTATTGTAAGGACTCTAAACCTTAAGAAATGACCTTTCAGTTGTTAAAGGATGTTAAAGGGTGTGGTTCATGGGACACCAGGGAATACCCTTGGTGATAAAGAAGAGTGCTTACAGTTGCTTAAATGACTTTTTAGAGCACAAGAACTATTGATTTCTATGTGGAAGAAGTCAGGTGTAGAAGGCAGGAGAATAGCATGGCTGAGTAAAGACCTCCTGGTCAAACTGAAACACAAGAGAGAATTGCACAGCTGGTGGAAGCAAGGAATAATAGCAAGCTAGACAATAATGTAGCAATAATAGCTAGCAAGCAAGCTAGAGGATAATACAGGGCTGTTGCCTGGGAATATACAGATGAGATCAGGAACCCTAAGGCACAGCTGGAGCAAATTTGGCAGGGGATGGGAGGAGGGATGATATGGGTTTTACAGATAGGTTAGAAAAGGATGACAAAAAAAGTTGCACCCTAAATAAATGAAATGAGAGGTGAGGAGGTCCAGGGGCAGCTGACATGGGGAAGACTGAAGTACTAAACCAATACCTAACAAAGGACCATTGTTCTTTGCTATGGAATAGTAAATATGGATCACATAACAGATGCTCAACTACTCTGCAATGAAGAAAGTTGCAAAAAAGTGCAGAACGGTTTTTGTATTTCGATAACCCCTTGAGGGAAAATGCCATGTGCTTCAGTGTTTCTGTGTTACACTGATACTCAAGGGTTTTCTTTTACATGTCTGAAGTGTGGGGCCAGTGTAAATTGCACTGTAGCATTCTGAAGAACTCTGCAAATTGTAGGAAATAAGGTTTCCTTTTTAAAGAGACTGACTGGAAATGTCTGTTCACTAAAGCTGGTCAGTCAGATTGAGTTAATCTGAATTTGATGTATTTTTTTCAGATTAAATACAATTTTCCAGTAAACATAGGTAGTTTTACTTTAATTAGGTAAGTACTCCAAACATTAATGGTTAGAAACAACAAATCCGTGCAAACAGTTTGCCTGACTATTTCTGCAGTGTATTGCAATATGGATCTGACAGAAATTTGGTTGTATTTACCATTCACTGAAATCCTTCAACCATTTCTACAATTTTCTTTGTTTTCTATAAAAAATTAACACTGTAGTTTTAAATGTTTCACAAAATTTCAATTCCATTTTCTTCAGTTAATTCATTCTTCCTTCAATATTTTAACAAGTCAGAGTCTATTTTTATGTACTTTTGACTCACATATGCATCATAAAAATTAATTTCTAATCATGAAAGGGACAAATCTGTCTTTTGTTAAGGAGATGGTTAGTTTATCATTGTTCTTTCTAATAATTGTGATATTGCCATTAAGAGATATGAGAGACTTAGTGATAAAACAAATCATAAACTACATGTAGAAAAGCTGTTTCATTTTTTTAAACAAGATGTTATGTGATTTTGATTGTTCTGACTGGGCTTAGGTCTTGTCTGTGTTTAGGCAATGTGTTTTCCTAATTGTTGAAAGAAACTACTATAAGTGGGTGTCTGTTTCCTGAGCACTAATAGGGTTTTTTTGTCAATTTTTTTAGCATTTGCCCTTGCTGAATTGATTGACAATTCTCTATCAGCTACCTGTCAAAATACTGGCATTCGGAGTATACAGATAAAATTGGTAAGATAAAAATACTTCAGTGTTTTCAGACATAGTTTGCATTATCCTTTCTTTTCCCTGTTGCTCCTTATTGATTTGTGCTGTGTGTTTTTCTCCCAACAGCTGTTTGATGATTCCCAAGGAAAACCAGCTGTTGCTGTGATTGATAATGGAAGTGGAATGACTTCTAAACAGCTTAACAACTGGGCTGTATATAGATTGTCAAAGTTTACAAGACAAGGTGACTTTGAAAGGTTAGCAAGTTCTATATATTTCTACAACAATTAGCAAGCTCTGCAAAGGTCCATAAAATATGTTCTTAAGGCATAGCTGTATACCAACACTCAGCTAAACCCTGTCATTTTATGATTACCTAAATAGACCCATACTTTTTCTAAGTAGGCAATAGAGAAGCATTATGACACAAAACTGGTCTTCTATTCTTGTGACACACTGAATACTTTTTTGTTCTTGGGACCTTTTCTAAACTGTCTTTTGCTTGCCTGCATACAGTTTGGGACATGCTATGTCCTGCAAGGGGTTTTTGTACCATGTTCATCTCTTGCCTGAAAACCTTTCAGTGGTGCATTAAATGATACATTCAGTATCTGTTAAGCTACTGCAAAACAGGTGGTTTTAGTTCAAATTTTCTTTTTTTAATTTAAATTTTAATTCTGTATAATGTATTATAAATTATACCTGGAGATGTCTATTTTGTGATGCAGGCTACACAAAATAAATGTTTTGCGTTTAAAGAAGAAAGTGGAGGTTCTGTGGTGGGTTTTGCTATTTATATGAATTAACTTAACGGTTTTGAGTCTGTTCTTAAGAGATGTTCTACCTGCACAGCCAGGCTTAATCCTAGCGTATAAAATTGCACAAAATCAGTTATGTACAGTTTTTGAGCTTTGGTCACATTTTAAATACCTTAAGCCTAGGCTTGTAAATGTGAAGATGATAATTACAGTCTCAGTCATAACTAATTTGTCATATGAGCAGATAATGTAAAAAGTAATACGGCTGTGGGAAGTGATAATATAGCTGGGGGAATTGAAAACATCTCCAAATAGAAAGTCAATGTCTTTTAAGCATCTGGAGATAAGTGCATAAAAAGTGATTCTGGGTCACTTGTAAAGAAATTCAATGTTTTTGAAATTGCTGTAGGCAACTTTAGTAAATTCAGTATTCCTAAAATGCAGATTTAAACTATGGATTACTACCACTTAATGGAAACAGAGGTCTAAATTATCTACACCTTATTTTCGTTTAGGACTGCTGTGATTTAAAAATAAACATTTTCCTAAACTAGATAAGGCTGCTTAAAGTGACTTAGAAGACGTGGAATTTCACTACTGACAGCATATGTTATCTCTCCAAGTCTCCATTTAATAGTTGGTTGGCATTATTTTCCACTTTGACTTAAAAGTATTTTTATAAAAGGATACTGTCAGAAAAATCAGGCTTGCTTTTTAAGCCATTTTTATTTAGTAAGATTTGGTTTGTGAGAAGGGGGCAGAAATGTTTTATAAGATGACTTGGGAAAATACTTACTCTGTCATTATCCTTTTAAAAAGAGTACATCAAGAATTTCAGGCACATATGTTTTAAGCTTGCAGTTTTAAAATGTATAAAGTGAAGAATTTTTTACCAAAATGCCAGGAGGAAGAATTTAGTAGAAGCTTTAGATCAAAAGTATCTTTGGGTTTTTTTAATTACTTTTGTCTTGAAAAAATTTTTTAAAGACACTCTTATTCTCAGTGATCACTCAGGATATGTACGTCCTCTGCCAGTGCCTCGTAGTTTAAATAGTGATATCTCGTATTTTGGAGTTGGAGGCAAGCAAGCAGTGTTCTTCGTGGGACAGTCTGCCAGAGTAAGTCAATGTCTGACCTTAATTTTATTTTAGAACGTTGGCACACAATCAGATTGTTACTTCCTAACTTTTAATCACAGCAATAAAGTATTTTATTATGTTAATTTTAAGTCTTATTTTGATTTTAAATGCTGTTTCTTTAATAAAATCAGATGATAAGCAAACCTGCAGCATCTCAGGATGTTCATGAACTTGTCCTTTCTAAAGAGGATTTTGAAAAGAAGGAGAAAAACAAAGAAGCAATATATACTGGATTCATTCGAAACAGAAAGGTAAATAGCCTTAAGATTCTCACATTTGTAATTGAAAGCCTTTCCCAGGTTAATGTGATTTAACTGTGTAATATTCCTGTAATACTTATCTGGAGATATCTTAACCTTAGTGAATCATTTGCACCCTGTAGTGTAAAAGGAAGTAACCAAGAACTTGAAGACACTAAAGACAACTTATGCCTCATTTTTTATGTGATGCTTTTTCCTCTTTTCATTTAAGGTTAAATGACAGAAATGCTTTACAGTTTTGCATTTCAGCTTAAGAAAAATACTTTAAAATACTTTTCTAAGCACAGAAAATTTTTTTGTTGTGTATGAAACAAAAATGAATTTTCTCTGAAGTAGTAAGGAATAAATTAGGGAACCAAATTGTACTTGTTTAGAAATATTAACTTGTTTAGACTGACCTGTATACGGGAGAGAAGTCCAGCCAGACCAACAAAACCGATTGATTTTATAAGTATTCATACATGTCGTAAAATAAATGAACTGTTTAGCTGAAAGCTAAACTCTACAGTCCTGATGCTTTTCATGAAGAAAAAGAGCCTAAGTAAAAAAGCTGTAAGATAAGGAGGAAGATTGAAAAGAACTGGGTTTTGGACATTTTTGGGCAAGGAGGGAGAGGCCAAGATGTAGCTAAGGGTGCAGATGGGAGGAAAAATGGGTGGTGTGTATGACAAGGTAGTCAGACCTTGAGCCCATATCTTATGGGTTATATCAGTGTTCTTGGTGTTTCATATGGATGAGAAAGGAACGGTAGGTAAATAAGGTTTTTATCGTGCCAGTTCTGAGTCAGTGAGTTGCAACAAAAAATGAATTGCCAGTTTTGGTTTTATTCTCTCTACAATATCAGACTCAAAAAATAGAAACTGAAAATAAAAGCTTACAAAATCTGCTTTATTGTAAAGGGTACAAATGCTTTCCCTCCCTGCTTGATACTAAAGAGCAAGGTTGGATGATACAAAGTAGAAGACAAACTAAGGCACGCATAAGGTGGAAGAAAGTAGCTGAATGAGATGCATAGGTACTACTAAAGAGTTCAAGAAGCTGGTGCAATCAACTGTTTGAAATGTTGTGGTAATAATATAAAATCAAAGTTAAATTGACAGTGTTAAAATGCAAGTAAAATTCTATTTAGAGTTAAAAAAATAACTTGTAACTATCCAAGAGGGAGGAGATGATGTGAAAAGTAATAGAAGTGAGGTATGAAGATAATAGAGGTTTCCCTAAAAGATTCCTAAAACCCAGCTTTAGGAATTTTTTTTGCAAATCATTGAAATACCTAGGCCAGTTCATTATATTGGTGTGAAATAAAATGTGTGAATGCATCTCGCTAAAGACTTGAAAAATGGTCTGCACTGCACATACATCAGCAAGAGAATACTGTGGCAGAAGTAGAAATTGTAAATGGATTACTAGTGTGAGAAGAATAATTGAGCCTTTGAGCCATTCAGTTGGTGAAGGAAGTTACTTTTGCAAAGAAATTAAGGTGTAATTAATGTGAAACAAAAAGAACTTTAGAACAAGGCCATAACACTGAAGAGAAGTGATATTAATGGTATCCCTGCTGGTCATCTTTCCTTGATGGGTAATAGTCACCTCTCTTCACTGCAGTCATTTCTCTGGACCATTGAATATTGCAAAGAAGTAAATAGTTATTTTCTAGTTGAGATAGATGCTAGGAATGTAGGGGAAGGTGCCATGGTAGTTTGTAATCTGTAGTGGGAAGGCAGCCAGGTGATTTGGCAGTGATATTTTGGAGGCTCTTTGGGTCTCTAAATTTCTTCCATGATGTACAAAGTGGCACTTGTTCAGCATAAGTGTGCAGCTTCTAGGTTTGTCAGATCACATGGGGATGAGGACCAAGCAGCTCTGGCTTTTCTTTATTATTGCCGATCCCATCACTAGCATAGAATAGTCCAGGCTATGCTGTGGGCAGGAAAAAGAGATGTAGTCTTCTTTGACAAAAAGTCTCAAAAATTGTTTAATTATCCTTTTAGCTAAGGAGAGCTCTTTGATTCCCTGGGGAAAGTAAGTCTTGATAGAACACCCTTAACTATTTCACCTAACTGGGTAGGACATGCCTCCTTTCATGCCTTAGTGATGTGGGGTTTGTCTGCTTTCCTGCAAAATAAGGCATGTAGCTGCATTTACTACAACATATCTTCTCAGTTGTAGCAATTGTTTGCATTCACTAGAAAGATCTTAATCTTTGTTTTAAAAATAGTGTTTTTTTCTGGATGTACCAAATGTAAGGGATTACTCACTGGTCCAGTGTGAAGCATGACATCAACCACTGTGTCTTCCTGCACTTTAGAAAACTGTCAAAAGAGCAAAGTGCATCCATTCAGGAAAAGACAGTCAGTAGTTTCTGGAATGGGGAATCTCTCTTTCTGTTGGGCTACTTGACAATTCATCTGGAATTGAGGATTCACCTTTTTTTTCTTTTACAACAAAACTGTTTCTTCTTCTTGAGTTTCTGATATAGAAAGTAGCCTATCCCTTTAAAAGCCAATAACTTTTTTTGGCTTTGTTTTCTTAAAGAGGCCTTAATGTCTTGCCCACTTAATGCTTCCACTTGATGGATGAGAACATGAATATTATACAGTGCTACATTCAGTGTGATTAAATGCATTTTTAGACGTCACACTTTAGGTGCTGTGATGAAAGTGAGTTGAAAATGAACTGGATTAGTGATGTCACATTCTCAGCTTGTTGATTTTAATTTGGAAACCTTTATTTTAAGCTTTAATCCTGTGTGATACTTAGCATCATGTGTTCTGTATTACTTTTCTCTTATGTTTTTTAATCCCTTTCAAGTTGATGGGAGTTTGGAAATTCAGTTTACATCCCTGCTCTTATTATTTTACTTTTTTTGTAGCCATCTGATTCTACTCACATCACAAGTGATGATGAAAGATTTCTTCATAATCTAATATTAGAAGAAAGGGATAAAGAGAGTTTCACAGCAGTTGTCATTACAGGTGTACAACCAGATCACATGCAATACTTGAAAAACTACTTTCATCTTTGGACAAGGCAGCTGGCGTAAGTTGGTGATTTAAAAGATTTCATTTAAAAGTGGGCTACTAACAAAGTCAAGTAATTATGAACTGCTTCTTTTTTGTGCTTTGACATTGGCCTTATTCTTTTTAAGGCCGTTGATACTTCAATTAGCCTCCCTATCTAACCAATTTTACAGTAATGAACACAACTGAATGGGGCACCCCCAACCAAAGATGTGACTTGATGATTAATACATAATCCACTGTAATTTTTACATACATATCCACTGTAATTTTTAGTAGCCTATTAATTTAATGGTGTATTACTAATGTAAGAAATTGTTTATCTAATTACTGAGAACTTCATCAGTTACTTTGCTCACAGCCGTGCTCCTAACCTTGCTCACAGACTTGCTCCGAATTTACACTTTTAGGGGATCTTTTGGTTGGTTGACTTTTTAAACAACAACAAAAGAAGGTACTGCTCTTCATCCCAGTTTAAGAGGGAGAAGGATAAATGGCACTATCTGCTCTGTACTGTAATAATGTCATCAGTAGGCCTGCAGAACCTGGAGATACCAGAGAATAGTTTGGGCTTACCTGTTATGATGATCCATCTGTGAATGTAAATGAAATACAAAGGCCTAGACCAATTTTGAAATCTGGCAAACTACACAACATTGTTTTCAAACTATGATTTCATTTTTGTGATACCTATAATCTGATAATAATAGATGTACTTAAAAAGAGTATTAATATAAGAATTAGGTAATATCTTACTATGTGAAATATCATTCAGTGTTGCACATAAAAACTTGTTACTGAAGCCATTTTTAACCTCATGAAAATATAGGGTACATGACTTGCAGAGGATAATTTACATCCCTCATTAGCTTCCAGGTGCTCATCCAGTGAACACTCACACTTTGCTGTGTGTTAGTTCTTTCCAACCATCTCTTGAAGTGAAAGAGCTGCCTCTGTTTGAGATGGAACCCAGGTGCAATTATTCAGATATATGCCCAGTAGCTGTTACAGTAAAACCACTCACTTAGCCTTCCAGTGCTACACAGTCCTGTGTCACTGTTTCAGCTGTAATGGCCCTTTCCCCCCGAACACTTCCCATTTCCTTCTGCCATGCCTTTTGCCACACATGCAGGGTACCAGTTTCGTTCTGCTTTCATGCGCTGCAGCACAGCCCTCATTATTTTGGATGCTTTGAAGTGGAGATGAACCCCTAAAATAACAATGTCTTAAGGCCAGGAGACTGCCTTTTGAAGTCTGGAAGAAATGCACACAAAATACTAAGCAATTTGGACATACTATAAAATCCTGAGCAATGAGACCAGGAGGAGCCTTTTTCTGGGAACCAGGATTTCTCTTTGGGGAACATTTAGTGCAGTGGAGGTCAAAGGCAAGCAGCTACAAACTTGCAGGTGTATTTGACTTTAGTCGTGCATTCAGTCCCCTTGACTAGTACAATCTAATTTTTCTCCAGACTATCCCCCAGAACTTTAAGGATTCAGTCTTTGAAGTTGGAAGAATTAGCTAGCTGAAAAGTTAAAGTAAATGGAGTTGAGTTCCTCAGTTTTCTCAAATTGCATTTCTCTATGAAATTATTTAATCTATTTGACCACATATATTTTTTGAAATTTGTTAAATGAGGAAAAATACCAATTAGAAAGCAATGTTTACAGCTGAAAAACTATTTCTATTATGCAGATCATGTCCATGACTCCTACCTATATTCAAATTTATGTAAATAATGTAAAGATAGTGATTGTTTGTTACATATTTCTGTTACTATTAGATGATTGATATAAAACTGATAGCAGAGACAAAGTGTGGAAAGATTTGTGACTCTAATTCTGATTTCCAGACTGCAGAACAATTTACAGTAGTTTTTTTTTTAGTTAACCCTTTGATGTAAAGGATCTGTAGCCATGCAACAATTGTATTTTTTTTTCAAATTTGTTTCCAATTATTTTACCCAAAAATTGGTCCTAGTGTGATTGTGCATGACAGAGATGAGAAGAATGAAAAGGAGTCACTCCCTTTAGTAAGCCTTTTGTACCAGATATATGTTGTCAAGGAGTTGATTTATAACAGTGCAACAAACCAGTTATATTTTAATAAAAATAAAAGCTTATTTAGATTTTTTAAATTATAAGGTGCAATTTTTAAATTTCACTTGCTGTTTTGGTTTTTTTTCTGAAATGTATTTCAGGCATATCTATCACTATTATATCCATGGACCAAAAGGAAATGAAGCTAATGCTGTAACAAAAGAAACAAGCCCTTTCAACAACATCGATATTCAGGTAAGAGATTTTATACATGTTAGTCAAAAGTCCTCTTTGATGCCAACTTATTTTATATTGTGCCTGTTTCTCTGTAATCATGCATTTTAAAATATGGCATTCAAGATGTGTATGTAGTTTAATTTTTTGAGGTAATTCTGTTTAGCATTGCAGTGTAGGAACTAACTCCTTTGCTAACAGTCAGTTGTCAAAGTGCTTATTACTGTAAGTCTTTTCCTCTAAGGAAAATCAACTTATTTTCCTTTTTTCCAGATTTCAATGTTTGAAAAGGGAAAAGTACCAAAGATTGTCAATCTGAGGGAGATCAAAGATGACATGCAGACATTGTATATAAACACTGCAGCAGATAGTTTTGAGTTCAAGGCACATGTTGAAGAAGAAGGTATAGTTGAAGGCATCATCCGATACCATCCCTTCCTTTATGATAAAGAAACATACCCTGATGATCCGTGTTTTCCATCAAGTAAGTGAAATGTTTTGCTGCTTGTCAGTCCTATCATAGACAGTCCTACTACTCTAAATATTTTAATGAAATAAAAACCAGAACAACTTTAGGTTGAAGTGTAAATATTACCATATTACCTGATTTAGGGTGTGACAGAACAGAAAAGTTCACATTCTTTTGGATGAACAGATGTGAATTTTCCGTTGTGGTAACTCATTCCTGTAAACTTGATCTTTGGCATACCACCATCTGATTCCAAATTATAAACTCTTATGGAATGTACTACAGTTGAAACTTTGCACTTTCTTGATTGCATCTTTGCTCCAACAAAGTAATAAAATATGAACAGTTGATTCAAGAGATTTCAAGAGATACAGATTCAAGAGATTATAGTATCGAAATACTGCGAAGGACAACATATAGTCTGAAGTCTTTAGTTTAAAATTTGTTTTACTCGGTTGTGAGTTTTTAAATGCTAGGGGTTTTAAAATTCCTTGTGCCTTTTTTTTTTTGACAAAACAAATCTTGAGTTAATTGGGACAAGATTTCATGATACTAGAAGAACATCAGTTGAAACAAAGGAAAAAGTAACACTCAAAATTTCTAAATTTCGAATTTGGTAATATTTAACTTCCATTTAGAATTTTTCTTTACCTTCCTTATTTTTTCTGCTTGCTATTTCTAAAACACGAAAAAAATGTAATATTGTATGTAATGAGCTTGATATAATGTGCATTGCTACTGTGCTGAATATAATAACACTAGTACTTCATTAAGATTGCTGTGGGTTTTGATATTACATTAATTTTTTAAGGAAATATATTCAGGAGACTATCTTTCTTTTTTTTTTTTTTTTTAAACAAGGATTAAATGATGATGATGACGATGACTGTTTTTTAGTAGAAAAAGGTGCCAGAGGAAAAAGGCCTATTTTTGAATGTTTTTGGAATGGAAGATTAATACCGTACACAACTGTGGAAGAGTAAGTGGTGATGTGTTTGTACAGTCTCTTTCTATAACGTAAACCTCTTTTTATGAAAAAGGATTGTAATGACTTTCTCCTTTTAAGTTTTGACTGGTGCGCTCCTCCAAAGAAGAGAGGATTGGCACCAATTGAATGCTACAACAGAATTTCTGGTGCATTGTTTACCAATGATAAGTTCCAGGTCAGCACAAACAAACTCACTTTCATGGATCTGGAGCTGAAGCTAAAGGATAAGAATACTCTGTTCACAAGAATCTTCAATGGACAGGTAATTACTGCATTCTGTTAAGTGTTTCTTCTTGGTGAAGTTCAGTGCATGTAATACAGAAACCTTTGCTCACTGGTTATTTGTTCATGTCTCTGGTTTAGTGAGCAGTAAAGGCTGAGTCTTTAAATCTGAAAACTTAAGACTCTGTATTTTTCCCTTTATTTTCTTGAACAATTACTTTATTTAGTTGTTACATGTCATTTTTGTGGAAAGACCCTCTTCCTAAAGGAATATGGCTGCTGAGGGAAGCACTTTTTTTGACTTGAAGTGTACCTTTCCTCAAATTTTTTAAAGTTTTCAGACTGAAGAATACTTTTTTTTTCTTTGTTTCTGTTCTTGTGTTTCTTTTTCTTTTCTGTTTGTTCTTTTTGTGTGTGTGTGACTTTTTGGCTTTTCATTTGAGTACAGTATCTCTGTACTCTTAGAACTCTCCAGGTTTCTGATGTGGTCAGATTCAAATTTTATAATACATTGTTAATATGTACTTATTTTGTAATCTCTTTATAGGAGCAGCGAATGAAAATTGACAGAGAATTTGCTCTGTGGCTCAAAGACTGTCATGAAAAATATGACAAACAGATAAAATTCACAGTCTTTAAAGGAATAACTGTACGTACTGATGTATTATCCAAAAGAATGCAGAGCCCTTGGACAATGTATGCTGCAATAGAGTGGGATGGAAAAACATACAAAACTGGACAGCTGGTAAGTTAGTTAAACCCTATGAAAGGCAGATACTGTGCATTTGATGCAGGAGTAATGAATTAATTGGTGTCTTCTGCTTATAGGTGAAAACTACTAAGACTCATCCAATATTCTATGGAAGCATTGAGAAGTTTTACTTGTATGGGGACCATGATGGGGATATATTTGCCACTGGGGGAGAGGTTCAAATTGCTTTGGTAAGAAGAAATACAGAAAGGATTCACACAGCTAGTGTGGATATTAAATCTTTAAACATAGTCCCTTGTCTGACCTGATTAAATTATTTTAAATAACAGTAAATACCTTTAATGTAATTTTTTACAATCAGCAGTCTAGAAATACTCAACTTGAGCTTTAATGTGAATATATTAAAATTATTATTTATTATGAACAGTCTGATTTATAAAGATTTGTGTATGGAATAAAGTACCATACCACATTTAACATCAATAGTATATTGTGCATGCATTTGTAACCCTTGTGGTTTCAGCAAATTTTAAAAAGTGTCTTGTAGTTTCACCAGGCAGTATTTGTTAGCATATTGCATTATGTCTTTGTTGACTTGTTTAGTCTCTTGATTGGGAGGTCTTTCTCATCTGACATATTATAAAGTCTAGCCACTTATAACTGCACTGAATGTTTATTTCAGGAACCACAGGCATTGTATGCTGAAACAAAAATTATTCCAATCTCAAAACTTGACAGAACAGTGTCTGACAAAGTTGTGAAAAAATACATAGAGGATGAAATGGCAAGGTAAGCACTAAGTAACAATTACATAATTGTGGAGTTCCTAATTATAGTTTTTGTATTTAATCAGGAATCAAACAAAGTTCAGTTTTATTCCCAAATGGGAAAGCAGTCAGCTGTTTCAGTAGAAACCTAAACACAAACCCCCCCCCAAAAAAAAGAAGAAATAGGTTGGGATTTGGTTTTTCTTTCCCTACCAGAAAAATAGTTTCATGTGTATTTAACTGAAGGTAAATTGCTCTTTATTTTAACTTACTGCAAAAATGTTCATCCTTTTTCTTTTTCTATTAGACTTCCTGACAAATTATCAGTAACATGGCCTGAAGGAGATGAGTTGTTACCAAATGAAACAAGATTTGCTGGTACACCAATAGGTATATTTTTTTCTTCCAAATACTAAAGCATTAAATGCCAGTTAAAAAATATATTGTGCACCCTTGTTAAAAAGACAAGCATACAGAAATCTCTGATCACTTTTAATCCACAACATATTTTAAAAGTCTGTCATCTTTCATTTTCTATTTAGGAGCATTAAGAATAGAAATTTTAAATAAAAAAGGAGAAGCAATGCAAAAACTTCCAGGTACAAGCCATGGAGGTTCAAAGAAACTTCTTGTTGAACTCAAAGTTATTTTGCATTGTGAGTATTTCATTATATTTAATTATATCTTTATTATTTTTAAAGTGCATAGTGGATAATAAGGTATTCAATTGTATAATATATGTATATATTTAAAATACATATTTGAATTTGATAAATGGATGTCGTAGTTAGACAATATTCCATCAGTTCATGTTGCATTTCAAAGCCACTTTTCATGAAATGACAATTTCCTCAATACCATGTATTGTCTTAAATGCTGTATTTTGATTACATCTTCTGTCACAAGTAAGGAGGGCCTAACAATTCCAGCCTGTTCTACTTAAACTGCATAAGAACAGAGGTAAAATGGATAATGTTTCTGTAGGTAATGTAGCAATTTATATGAGATGCATAAAAATGGGGGTCAGACTTGTTTAGTATCTAACATAAATTCACTTCAGAATTTTTAAAAAATCAAGGGGTTTTTTTATTTACTCATTTGTGGTTTCCATTTTGTGGGTATTACACTTGATGTTCTCACATTACATTATTAAGAATTGTGTTCTGTCCAAGGCAGCTGAAATCACTCAAATTTTGTTTTGTTTTGAACACAGAATTAGAGCACTAAATTCTCTGAAAACTCCAATTCTGCACACGTCAAATGTATTTGAAACTTGTAGAAACCTAAAATCTTCTTTCTTTCCATACAACATAAGAAAATCCAAATCCTTTATCTGTTAGGAGTTGTAAAAATAGCTTTATGAGTGCTGAGGTTATTGTAGTGGTGTACATGTCAAGGAAACCAAATGGAAGTATCTTAGCTCAGTTTAGTGTATATGTCATGAGTCTACATGTGGTATTTTAATGGCACTTGTTCATGGGAGCTGGCTGCTGTGCATGACCATTGTCCAGCATAGTGTGCTGGGCCATAAAGAGGTTGGAATTGAACAAAAGCTGTTCATTTAATCTAGATTATCAAATTGTCTCCTATCAGCATGTGTGACACACTAGTGTTTTGCAAACTTTAGATCGGGCATCCTGATGTCAGGAAGTATGGACTTGAGAGAGACCTGGTGTTTCTGTTGTTCTGTTTTGTCAGGGTCATTCCTAGGATCACTGAAAAGTCTGCCTTCAGACCTTTCATGTCTCCTGACCCATTCATGATGGAAATTTGTACTTTTAACTGTTTCTACTGCTTCCTGTGTTAGCTTTTTTTCTCTACTCAGTTGAAGAATCAGTAGTGTAATCCTCATCTTCTTCACCAGAACAATGAATAAGTCCTATAAGTGATGATTTGGGCATAGCACACCTAGCAAAACTCAAACCCTTATTTGTATAAATGAGAGAAATGTGGTTACACCCATACAAAGGCCAAGAGCAAATATAATGTACAAAAAGTTTCTCTTCTCTTTTGAGGAGTGGAATACTTGGTGAACTGTAGTATGGGCTACCATGAGACCTGAGCTATGAGAAACCTGATCTCTTACTGGGAAGTCTTATTATACAAGCTTCAATTCAAAATTAGGGTTTGCATTAGGGTAAGAGAATGATAAAATCTCATTGACAGCTCTTACTTTATCTTATGTATGCCATTTGGTGCAAAGACAGGGTAATGAAACAGTTTTGCTTAGCTATAAAACAATTTGTATTTCTACTGCATTTCTTTTTGTTCAGTGTAGTCTTATTGCAGTCACATTCTATATTCGGAAGTATGTTTTGGTGGAAAATAAAAAGTATTACTACCTCTTGACACTTCCAACAATAAATCTTACTTCTGCATTTATCTTAGGTTATAGAACCAGTCACTAAAACTGCCTCAGAGTTTCAGTGTGTTATATTTTTGTGTAGGTCTTAATTCTGCAGAGGTTTGTAAAGACAGATAAAACAATTTAGAGCAAAACGGAATTTTTTTTCCAGTTATGTTTTCTGTCAACTGCACATTTTTATCATTGCTCCCATTTAAGCAATTTTGCTACAGTCATTTGTCAGTTTGATCCATTGCCAGCAGGGAGTGCAGAGTGCTCATAGTTACAGGAAATGTACAACCAAAGAGCTAACAAAATTCAGCTTTAAAAACCTGCTTCTTTCAGTGCAATGTGCCTGAGGCTAGCAAGTTTTAATTAAAGTGGGATTAGACAGGGAACTCATTTGTTTAGCTGTGATCATTGTGTTTAGTTGTAAAGCTGAATTGATGTTAGTTAGAGATCCAGAAGTGATAGCAATACTAAATAATAAGTGATACTAATTCTTGAAAAAGTTAAGAATTATGGTGTAAAATTTAAATACATGAGCTAAGTGTTTGTTTTGCAGCACCTACTGAGAATAAAGAAATAATTTCCCATATCAGTCAGCATGGAGGCAAGTGGCCATACTGGTTTAAAAAAATGGGTAAGTTGCATATTCAATATCTTCAGTTTATTTGTAATTTTTTTTCTTTCTAATTGTACTTTTATATCTGTTTAGAAAATCTTCAGAAACTTGGTAACTACTCCTTGAAACTGCAAGTAGTGTTGAATGAAAGTAATGCAGACACTTATGCAGGAAGGCCTCTGCCATCTAAAGTATTTAAATTTACTATTGTAGGTAAGAATTCCCATCTTTTTTCCTACTTTTAGTGTTTCTGTTTGATTCATATTATATCAAAATTTGTCATGTCCTAGTTGAGATGTGGTTTTCAGCACTGAAAAGTAGCATTTGTGTGTCAAATTTGAAGAATTTCCAGGAAACAATGGGGTTTTGTAGTAGGTTTTGATCTCATGTGTAATGTGTTGGCTCTGTGGCAGGCAGTTTTACATAAAAAAATAAAGCTCCTTGATGTGAACTTTCCTAAATGTATGTATAAAAAACAAACTTAAACTTCATTAGAATCCTCCTTTTTCCTCATGCCATTGACATAAATATTCTTTCATAAAACTAGTATTCATTAGACCAACTGTCATGCATAAACCACAGAAAAGCATTAAAAAACAGGTTATACATTTAAAATAAACATGTTGAGCTTGAAGTCTTTTTTAAAATTATTTAATTAAGGAAGAATCCTATGCAAAACTAAATTCTCCTTTGGTTGTAATGGATGTGTCTCTTTACTGCAATGCTTACTAGAATACTCATTTCAGAAAGGGTCGGAGTGAAAGGAGAGGTGGTGAGGTAGCCTGGAGCTTGATGATGGTGACAGTTACTGTTGAGTGTTTGTGGCTGAGAGAACGGGGAAGGCCAGCAAGGCAGATACTGTGGTGGGACTCTGTTACAGACCACCCAGCCAAGATGCAGAGGCAGATTGAATACATAAACAGCTGGGAGAAGTGTCACAATCACTAGTCCTTGTTCTTATGGGGGACTTCCCCTTTACCAGATGTGTGCTGGAAATGTAACACAGCAGAGAGGAAGTGGTCTAGGAGATTCCTGGAGACTTTTGAAGAGAACTTGCTGAGCTGACACAACTGGTGAGGGAGCCAGCTGGGCAGGGAGCCCCATCTCCTTTGTGACTTTCTCTTTGAGAATAGAGAAGGACTGGTGGGTGGTTGGAGGCTGTCTTGAGCATATCAATCATAAAATGGATGTTTACAGTGTTCACTGTTCTTGAAGTAAGGAGCGAACTGTCATCTTCGACTTCCAGAGGGCAGGATTTGGCCTGTTAGGTGAGTGATTGACAGAGTCCCTTGGGAGGTAGTTCTGAAGGGCAGAGGAATCCAGAAAGGCTGGAAGAAGAAGAGGAAAAAGGAGGCTCACAACCTGAACTTCAGGAGAAGACTCTTGCCCCTTCAAAGGATCTGCCTGTTAAAGCTCTATGGAAGGAGGCCCTGGACGGACTGGAGGCCCAAGCAAGTTTGTTAGTATTCACAGTCACTTCCAAGCTCAAGTCTGGTTCATCACAATGAATGGAAAGTCAGACAAAAATTCCTGGAGGCTTGCATGGATGAACAAGGAGCTACTGGCAAAACTCAACACAAAGAAGTATACAGAAGATGGAAATGGAACCACGTAACTGGGGAGGAATACAGACACCGTCCAAGCATGCAGAGATGGGGTTAGGAAAGCCAAAGTCCAATTGGAATTGCAAATGGAATCACTAGCAAGGGATATCAAAGTCAAGAAGATAGACTTCTTTAAATACATAGGTGACAAAAGGATGGCTGAAATAAATATGAGCCCACTGTTGAATGAGGCAGGGAACACAGGATGTGGAAAAGGCTGAGATACTGAAATCATCTGCCTTAGTATTTACTAGTAAGACAGACCTCAGGAATCCCAGACCCCAAAGACCTTCCCCTGGTGAAAGGTCTGGGACAAGGAGGATACACCCTTGGTGGAAGATGATCAGGCCAGGGAATACCTGAGCAAACTGGTGATACCTATGTTCATGGGCCATGATGGGATGCACTCATGAACCAGAGAGAGCTGACTGATATCCTTATGAGGCCACTCACACTAATTGAATAATCGTGGCAATTGAGAGAACTGCCTGATGTTTTGAGGAAAGCATCACTCCCATCTACAGAAATCAGGAAGAGGACACGCAGAGCTACAGGCCAGTCAACTTAATTTCAGTTTGTGGAAAGGTGATGGGGCAACTAATCCTGAAAACCATTTCCAGGTATGTGAAGGACTAGAAGATCCTCAGGAGTAGTTAGCATGGATTCACCTTCTATGATGAAAGGACTAGCTTAGTAGATGTTGTCTACCTGGACTACAGCAGGGTTCTCATCAGTAAGATCCCATAAGATCCTTACAGAGAAGCTCATGAAGTTTGGACTGGATGAACAGAGTGAGGGGAATTAATGAACAGTGAGCCCAGAGAGTGGTGATCTGTCTAGTTGGAGGGCAGCAAGTAGGGGTTACCCCAGGGGGTCAATACAGGGTTTGATCCTGCTCAATGTCTTATGAAGGATCTGGATAACAAGAGAGAATGTACCTTTAGCAAGTTTTCCTGATAACACAAAACTGGGAAGAGTGGCTGATACACCTGAGAATTTGCCACCATCCAGAATGACCTCAGCAGGCTGCAGAAATTGGCTGTCTGGAACCTTAGGAAATTCAGCATGAAGGATGAAGTCCTGCACCTGCAGAAGGGCAGCCTGCAACCCAGGTATCTGGAAAGCAGCAGGAAAGACCTGGAAGTCCTGGTGGGCAGCAGGTGGACACAAACCAGCGATGTGCCCTCACAGCAACAGCAGCAACAACCTCTTGGGCTGCTTTAGAAGCTGGTCAAGGGAGGTGATCCTTTCTCTCCTCTCAGGATTGGTGAGGCTACCTGGGTTACTGTGCCCAGAGCTGGACACATTACATTACAACACACAGACATGGATATTCTGGAGAGAGTCTAGCACAGGGCCCTGAAGATGAGGAAGGGACTGGAGGGTGCTGAGGCAGTGAAACAATTTTCCCAGAGAAGTTGTGTTAGCTCCACCCCTGGAAGTGTTCAAGACCATATGGGACTCTGAGCAACCTTGTCTAGTGGAAGGTGTTCCTGTCCACAGCAACGGGGTTGGAACTGGGTGATGTTTAAGGTCCTTTTCAACTCAAAGCATTCTATGCTTCTGTGATCTCTTACCTGAAAAAAGTCTGGGGGAGCAGTGACTGCTTTGCCTGAAGATGACTCGTGGGGGTCTTACCAATGTCTATAAATAACTGAAGGGAGTGTAAAGAAGATGGAGCCAGGCTTTTTCCAGTGGTGCTCAGTGACAGGACCAGAGCCAATGGGCACACACTGAAACACAGGGGTTCTCTCCAAACATCAGGAAACAGGAGTTTTTCACTATAAATGTGACGCAGTGGTGGCACAAGAAGTTGTGGAGTTTCCTTTCTTGGTGATATCAGAAGTTGTCTAAAGATGTTCCGGGGCAGCTGACTCTAGGTGGTCCCATTTGAGCCAGGAGCATTGGATAAGATGACCTCCAGAAAACCCTTCTGACCTCAGCCATTCTGTGAACTTTATCTACAAGAGGGACAGGAAGAGGGAAAGAAAAAAAAGCCAATTTCTTTGCATTTAATATCAAAATGATTATTTTTGTCACAATCTTGGGAGGTACAGCTAACATCTGTTTTCAGAAGATCAAAGGGGAGGGAAAAAATCAATGTTTTCTATTTCTTCCACAAAAGAGAGGCTTTGAATGCAAATTCTTGAGGCAGAAAATAGTTCTTTGTATAGCATATTTTTCTAAAAGTTTCTACATATTGGCAGAGTATAAAGAGGTGTTCTTGTATGACAGTAAAGGAAAAAAAATGTTTGGCATTACTTGAAAAGAGTAGTTATCTAAACATATGTCTAAAAACATGCCATGGAAGGCTCAAGATATTTCTGTGAACTTGCAAGTAAAGAAGAGGAAAAAAAAACTTGTTCTCTGAACAAAAATGAATCTTTCCTCTTCTTTTATCTCTTTATCAAAATGAAAAGAGAATCTTATTATTTTCCAGTAGTAGTGTGGCTTCCCCCAGTATGGCAGTTAACTATTCAGTTAAAGATTCCTTCAGCTATAACAGCTAAAATGAACAAATCTCAATGGAAAGGAATAAAACTTTGAAAAACTGATTTAGCTAATAGTGTTTTGCAGAGATAAACAAAACTCTACAACTTTTGTGAAAGTTGTAAATCTGGTGTATTTATTACAGCACTGGACTGAGAAACAAATTATTCTATTTTTCTAACAGAAGGTTGTCACTGAGTGTTTATAGTTGTTCTTGATAAGCTAAAAAATCACCATAAATGCTGGTTAAAACTGAGCTTCCGAAGTCAATCTACAAGGTTTGTGGTTTTAGTTCAGACATGTTCTTTTGGCAGTTACTCACTTAAATATTGCAGAAGTTATTCTACTGTTACTTTCTCAAATAATTTTACAGTTTTATCATTTGCTTACAATGACAAATAAAGTTGTAGACACTGTAAGGTTGAGGTCTTTCTCTTGTTATAACCAGTAACTAATTTTGGCCAATGCAAGGTATCTGTCATCTCCTGTGCAAAGGAAGCTCCCTGATAATGGACACCCCTAGGTTGTATAGATAGTTATTAATTTGAGTTTGAAATGTTTTGGTAGGATATTAATTTACCATGTAGTTCAGCATGCATTGCTTCTTTTTTCAAAGGTCACTTGGTCAAGACATTTGGTTTCCACAAAGTATGATTATTGATTTACACGCTCCAGTTGATAGACACTCCACTTGTTACCACTGTTTGGTCTTGTTTGCTAGTGCCTAAAACTAGCAAAGGGAGTGTGGAGGGGCCAGGTTTCACAGGAAACTAGTGGAGGAAGTCTAGTGGGGCCAGCTTTTACAGGAAAGATACACTCATGGTTTTTTTTCTAATACTCATCATTATATACCTTTATTTCTCAAATTTGAGGCAATTGTAGAACAAGAATGTTCTGTTGCATGAATGATTTATTTTACCAGAATTAAAGCAATTGAATATTTAGGAAAAGCTGTCCACGCAGAACTTTTTTACTTTCAGGTGCTGTATTGGTGTTTTGAATACTTTGGGAATTTTGACTATCTTGTTATGTTTCTTATACTGTAGTCTCCTACTGTTATATTTTAACCACTGTTTTTATTTCAGTGTAAATTAAAAAAAGAACAAAAGCATAACTTTGGTTATAACAGTATTCTGAACAGCCTGTTTACTTTGTGTCTGGAAACCTCTTGACTTAATTGCAGCCTTAATCAAGAAAAAGCCAAGGAGCACACATAATTCTTTCTAAAAATGTATTATTCTTTTCTCTTAGAGGGCAAACCAGAGAAATTTTTGGTGGGTCTCTTGGAGCTTCCTTTTCGAATTGGAGTACCTTTTAGTATTCCTTTGGAATTGCAGGATGAATTTGGTCATGCAACACACTTGACAAATCGCATTAGACCAATTCTGGAAGCTAGGTAATTCAGCCATCTTTTTTTATTTCCCCTTTCTTTATATGACAATAATATAATAATACTTTAGGGTTTATCTGAATGATATTCTGGGAATTTCTCACATAAATTAACTGATATTTTTCCTTTAATGTTCATAAGAATGTCTGAAAGTATCTTGTATATTAAAACACTGTGTTTGTTTTTAAACTGGTTCTCTTGTGTTTTCTATATATTTTTCTAGTGGATTAACACTGAAGCATGAAGACATACCTGTGGCAACAAAGTGTGTCATTAAGGGTGTTACTGCTAAAGGCTGTGTAAATAGTTGCCAGGGCAAGGTAGGCTAATAAATTTAAACTTTAAGTAAACTTTCTCTGTCTACTAAGAGACAGAGAAAATAATTTTTATGGGAAATAAATTGTTAAGTTTGGTCTGCACTAATGACTACAGACATTTCTTGGGATATTTTTAAATTATCTCTTAGAGCTCTACTTGGAGCAATTTGTATTTCCCATACCTGCACTCTTTTCACAGCTGATGGGACCTGGAGCTAGAAGGGCTGAGCAATGCATGGATGTGTGGTAGAGTGTACCCAGCACACCAAATCAGCTGTCTTAGTTTGAACTAGTGCTGAGATTGGTTTAAACCAAATCATCCTGGTACTTTTGCACTGAAAGATGATAGGGAGCTAAAGCAAATGAAATCTTACATTCTTAGTTCAGATGATGGGTAGTAGCAGCTAATATGCAGGGTGTCTGCTCAAGCTTCTTTAATTGTTTCCACTATTCTTGTTGCACTTACACAGTTATGCTTATCCACTTACACACTTATGTTATCTAAAGCCAGCCTGTTACTGATGGATTCTCAGCACCGTGTCAAGCTTCTACTTTACTGTAAAACCCAAAATGTACATTCCATGTTAAAAAGATTTTTTTCATAAAACAGATCTTAATGCTTTTGATGAATATAGATTTAAATATTTTAAAAATATTTTTTAAATTATTTATAAGGCATATTTAGACAGTATTTTAGCCAGGTCCCTATCCTTTCATTTAGTCTGATAGTCTAGTGTATTAATAACAAAGCTAGGAGATGAGATATCCCATTTTACTGTTGATATTGTTGCTTAGAAAATAGCAAATAATGTTGCTGGTGGAAAGATGTATGAACAGGAGAAAGAGCATATATACCTGCTTATTGAAAATTAAAGGGTGTTCAGTGTAGTAAATTTTGTAGGCAGAGTTCATAATCTAAGGTAAAGGGCAAGAACAATGGCATAAAATGGAGTGAATTATGAGAAATAAAGTGTATAGGAGCAAATGTGCCAGACTTTAGCAAGAGATAAATTTGGTGAGGGGCAAGACCAAGAATAATTTATGGAATTTGCAGTATAGAAATAATATTGTACCATAATAATTAAAAGAATTATTCTTATTACTATTTTTCATTATCTGATTTTAATGTGAAAATTTGTTTTAGTGATGCAATTTACAGCAGTTATTTTTCTTACATCCTTAATCAAAGATAGATGGACAGTGATAGCGATGCCTTGCTAAGGAATAACAAACACAGAACTTGCAGACCCTTATTTTAAGACTTTTTTTTTTAACTGCTATATTTTTCCCCAATTAAACAGCCTCTAAGCAGGAAATGAAAAGTTATGACCGCTGCTTTTCGTAGTTTCAGAATCATGTAGTTTAACATATAAATCCTGAATTGAACATCTCTGATTATAATAACATGGAAAAGAGGTGTCAGTACAGGAGAAAAAAATCTTTATTTTTTGTAGCACTGTAAGACAATTTCTAGGGACTTCTGAAATTAACATATATACAAATTGACATGATTATGTGAAACTAATACATTTAAGGTTAATAATTAACCTTTATTTTTTTATTTAAGGTTAATAATTAAAATATTCTTTTCATTAGAACTTTAATCTGAAGATTACTCTTCCTGGTTTGAAAGAAGATACACAAGTCATTAAAATAAGATTGCAGCCTGGTAAGTATCCTTAAAATATTTAGTGAAATTCTGTTAAATTTTATTCTGACACTATTAACGAAAGCTTCTCCCAAGAAAGTAAAATATTTAGTGAGGCATAAAAAAGGATTCAGGTGATGACTAGAAAGGAAATAAAGCCAAGAGCATCTCATTCTTGGCAGGAGTATCACTGTACTCACAGTACAATCTTACCTACTATTCTAGGGGCTGGAATATTGGTCTGCTTATTTGAGATACATTTTTGTCTTTTAATTACTTTAAATCTTTTTTTAATCTAGCACCACTGAACGAATGAATTTCTTATCTTCTTGTTTTTCTTTAACATTAAGACTTTTAACCTGTACTAATCAGTATTGACCTGTTCTCCTTGCAGAAAACCTTTTATGAATGAATAAGTGGTCGTTCAGTTTCTTAACTGAGCAAAGGGGGATGCTTTGGCAATTGAATTTTGTCTGAAATTTTTATGTTACATGAATTTATCATAATGCAAGACAGGAACATAGAGGAGTGTAAGGACACTGCCCTAACCAGAATTTTATGTTTTCTGGATGTCTTGATTCAGAGGAGTCCCTTACATGAGATCTTGTTATCCCTTGTTACCTGGATTTTTCTGGATTTGGGATGTAAAGTATAGTATGAAAGCTAAGTTTTGGCCTCCCAGATTACCAGACTTCAGGCTTGACCATCTCATTTTGCATAGATACTGTCTTCTACTTTGTAAGACCAACAATGCAGAGTTTAGTCCATTAATCTTTATCCTTTGAGGAGTTAAGGGTTTATGTAGAAAACAGTGAAATGATTGGACTTGAGACAGACTGTGTTGTGTGTTGCTGTTACTTACCTTGGACTGTTATTTACCTTCGTCCTTCATTTTGCTTTCGACAATATAGAGATGCTTCACTGCCTCTTTCTTCTCACTTGAGTTAAATCCTTGGCTTTGTAAGCTGGTTTTTGAGGAAGGAATAATAAAAGCTATTTCAGTCTCATTCTTCAACTAGTGAGTTTGAAATAGAAGATTTAATAAGTCATGCATAAAGGATGCTTCTGAAAAATTACCATCTTTGTTCTTTCAGAACCTTTCTTTTAATAGTAATCTGTTACTTCTTTCTCTTTTTAAAAACTTATAAAATAATTATGTGTTCCAGGAGATAGACTTATCTGAATAGCTTTACTTTATTATCTAAGTAATGACATCAAAATTTTCTTTTGCATTTTTTTGCATGCAGATTGTAGCTGTGATAGCTTTGGCAATTAATTGGCTATCTCAACATTGATTTTTTTGCGTTTATCATGTCACAGGAAAGCTCAAAGTTTTTTTTTTTATGAATGTGAATCCATATAGCATGTAAACAAAATTATATCATGTGTTTACACCTTGTATATTCTGAATTTCATTGTGTTTTTTTAAGGGTACTCTACTAAGTTCAGAAGGTGGGCAGATGGTATGTGTTGAAGGACAGAAAGTGTAGAACTTTCCAGTACAAACCAATATATATACCTGAATTGTTTGAAATGGTTTGTTACCACAGATATCTTGGTAGCTTGGCTTTAAAATCTCTGAGATAGCAAAAACTTAAATTTAGTGTCTCACAAGTTATCCAGAATGTAACTTTTGTTCTGCAATTGTGCATTTTTTACAGGCCCTCCTCGTCAATTGAAAGTAAAACCAGATTCAGAAATTCTAAAGATTGAAAATGGTACAGCTTTTCCCTTTCAGGTTGAAGTATTGGATGAATCAGGAAATATAACAGCACAGCCAGAGTTGATTGTTCATTGTAAGGTAAACTTAATTTCATAGCCATAAGGATTTTTATTCTTGCTTTTTAAAGGGTTGGAAGAAGAATCTGTGTTGGAATCTATGTAGAATTTAATATCTTTAGCAATGCTTTCCAAGTTTCTACAGCTTGCTAGCCATAACTGTGACTCTCTTACCTCTTATGTATTATGAGCCATTCAGTAAATTTTAGAATCAGTGGAACATGACCTTAGAAAAGGAAGAGAAAATTATGTGAGGATGTATAGGTTCAATTTTGAGGCATTTTAGACCATATTTATCATATACAATGTTAAAATTTATTCAGAAAGCTTACTTCTGGTATTTATAAGTGTACTGGTGCTTATGATAATTTCTAATAATAATATTAGAAATTATCACAAGCACCAGTATAAGCTCAGAAGGGAATGCGTATCTTGCTCTGACTTTAGGAGGTAAAAAACCTTCCCATTTTGGCCATCTTTGTTTGGACTCAAGAAAGTGACTTCCCCAATTCTAGTGAAATTCAGCAAGGATATATAGAAGTGTTTTCCCACTGCAAAATAGGCTGCATTCCATTTGCTCTTTTTATGGGTACATGCTCTTCCTGTAGACTGGGTCTGCAGTGATATGATGAATGTGATATTTAAATTCCTTTAATGTGTGATGTTTAGCAAATTACTTCACAAGTTAATTGAATTTATTGCATAATGGCAGAAGAGTCTGACTATTGTGGGTTATTAAAGCAAGTGAATAGATAGTATACTTTATTTCTATAACTTATGCCTTTCTCCCACACATCTCTTATCACCTGCAGAAAAATACAGGTTCCAATTGTTTCCAGTTGTCTTACAGTTGTTGGAAAACTGAAATATATTTTTTTTTCTGTAAAGAATTATATATATATATTTGGACTTTGCGAATAATCATTTCTGAAATAATCATGGTACTTCTGTATAAGAAACTTGATGTTTAATCTTACATTTTCAATAGTTTTTAGGTGCTTCAGACCTTCCTGTGTATTCTGTGGACTGCAGTAATGGAGGAACAAACATTTTAACTGGTCCAGTTATACATGTACAGAATATCAAGAAAGACCAGATATTGAAAGCCAGGTTTGAAGTACTTGTAAGTATTGGTTGGAATGTTTGTATTAACAAAAGATTGAAAAGTTTATTGTAGTGTCTTGCCAGCATTTTTTATGAATAAGCTTAGCTCCACCAAAGTTAGTGGTTTTGGTGTCATAAACCTCATAATCAGGTGGCTATGCTTTTTTATCACTAGACAATTAGAAAAAGGCAAAGAGTTTTTTCCATTTTTTTTTCTTCACTTCTAACTCTATTTGTTAAATCCCTGAGGTGTTTCAGAAAGATGCATGTGTTCTGGGATTTTTCTTCCCCTTTTTAATTCCTGGATTGTTTTCACAAATTGCCCTCATTGCATAAACGTTTTAGTGTAAGAATCAGTATGGCAATCAATAGTTTTTTGTAGTGTTTCAGTTTCAAAGCTCATGAAGTATGAATTTTTTAAATGCTATTGAAAATTCTAGTTCTCTGGCAGTCAGGAGAGTCATGCTGCTGGAGAAAATAAGACCCATGTGTGTTTTACTCTGGAAAAATGTGTAAATAAATACTAGTATGGCAAGAGGAATTATATGAAATGATACTTAGGATTGTGCTTAAAGTGTATTTTTTAAATTTTATAACCTACTGCTTCTGGAATAGAAAAAATCTAAACAGCTAACATCGATTCTAGTATCTGTTAGAAGTTGTAATTATATTGGCGTATCTTTTTGATTTACTTTTGCCAAGTCAAGCTGATTTCATGACACCTGGTCATACCTGGTAATTCTGAGTAGAGCCATAGGCTATTATGGTGTTATGTGTATGCATATCTAAATTAATTATCTTAATTATATGTCTTTTTTTTTTTTCTACCCATGAATAGAATTGCAAAGATGTGCCACCAGTGGAAAAGATTATTAAACTTCTTCCTAGCAGTCACGTTGCAAGACTACAGGTCTTAAGTATGAATGGACAAAAAGCTCTTCAGATTAAACATCAGGATGAAATCAGTTGTGTTGCTGGCCAAGTCATGAATAAACTTATATTTCAAATGTATGATGAAGCAGAAAGGGAAATACCCATAACTGCAGCTGCTACAGAAAAAATCAAGGCAAGTACTTTTGAGTAAACAGCAGCATAATATGGGGGAGAAACACAAAGCTGGTACCATTAAAATCCATAAATATCAGACTACTACATAATATTCCTCAAAACTGTATTAATAAACATTGAAACTTAACTCTCCTTTTATTTTTTTATATTTTTATTAATTAAATGTCAAGTAATGCTTCAGGGTAATATTATGAAAAGCAGGTTAGTATTTCCAGTGCTTCTCCTAAATGCATTAAATAATTATCACAGAGGTATAATTCCTCAGATCCAGGACCTTCCCAACATTTAGAAACTTTAAATAGGCATGTTCCCCATGAAGGCTTGCTTGCCTATCTTATCTCCCTGTCTTATGTGTGCACTTATGAGGAGTCCAAAACAAACATAGAGATTCACCAAATATATGACACTTGTATCTTTTCTAATTCAAGTTCAGTGAGGGAAACCTAATGTATGTTTTGATCTGCTTGTGGTTTTTTTCAAGTAATTGACTGTATTTCAGCAGATAGCATTAGTTACTGCTGAGAAATGTCCAGGCTTTCCATTGAAAGCTGGTATTGCCTGTATGTTACATCAGCATATTTAGAATGGCTCCAGATGCATTATGTAGCTAGTCATTTATAATTTAGCTTTTGATTAATTTATAAAATTTTAATTTTAGGTCAACTGGACACCTAAAATTGACAGAGAGCTGTTGATGCAGGGATTATTACCTGATGTAAAAGTACCAACTTCAGTAAAAGATGCACGTTACTGTCTAATTACTTACCTTGATGAGCACGTGTCTTTGGAAAGTGCATTCACAGTCAGGTTTGTTCATTTGGTATATTTCTTTATTAACCATGTTATTGGCATAGCATTGTAGATCTCATTACTTTGGAGTAAAACAAAAGTCTTTAGCTGAAATAATGAAAGTGGTTGGCAAATTAACAGGAGAATGTCAGCTTGGGAAATGGGAAGGGTTTATGTAAATTTATTAAATGTGAGAACGTTGTCTATGTGAAAGAGTCCATTGTGATTACTGACTTGCATCCAGCCCTATAATCACTTATGTAAATATACATATACTGAAGAAGACTGTTGATTTTTTTTTTTGTAAAGTTGAAGTAAACATTAGCTCACAGAATAAGGTGACTGGTGACAGAGGAGAAAGAGATATCCGTACAAAGTTAATTCTTATCTGGTTTCTGAGTCAAAACTGACAGGCTGTAAATTGAACCTTAAAATTACCTGTTTATCACTCTTAGTGTGTTTAAGACTTGTATCTTATAAAGTTTATTAAGAGGAATCTGATTCTAAATTACTTCAGTGTATTTCATGTGATTTTTAATAGGTTATAATTAATTAATTCACAGCACTCTGATGCCAGGGGTAAATTTGCAGCAATTAGTCATTTCACAGATGTGCAGTAGGAAAATAAAATACACTGCATGACAAAGCATTAAGATTCTTAAATATATTTATCACGCCTTCTATGATGTTATATTTACCATTATGAGAGAGATAACTCAATTTTCATGTACTCAGACCAGTTCCTGATGAACCCAAACACATTAAATGTAAACTAAAAGGCTCAAACACACTGCAGATGGGTGAAGAACTGCAGAGTGAAATCGGTAAGTTGTTTGCATATTCTTTGTTTTCTTCTAAGATATATTTCTTTTTCTTGGCAGTTTGTTAAGACTGTTATATATACAGATGTCATCAAGAGTAAATTGCCTTCAACTACTTTAATAAAAAAACAGGTTTACATTCTCATTCACAGAAAGATATTCAGACTTCTGAATTGCCATTTTACACTTCTGGAGTTACTCTCTGATAAAATTTACCTCTTACTTTGTACATCAGGACATTCATCACACTTAGTTCAAACAGTTCATACATTTTTGTTTAGTTCATGTATTCTGAAATCTCAAAGGCTTAACAGCATTCAGACTGTTGCTAAGGCATGGACTTCAGAGGAAGGCATGTTAGGGATCAGTCTTCTCATTCTTCTCATTTTTGTATGCAGTTACCACATGTCAATGAGAAATTAAAGTCTTTCAGTATTGGAACATTAAAAGCTTGGGTGTGAATGAAGAAAGCACATAAGAACAAAAAGAGATAGAGAAAAAAACTAGGTTGAAAAACGCTTTCAATTTTGAGGTTTTTTTTCTTTTAATTTTTGGTAAGAAATAATCTTTGAATAAAAAGAATTGGGAAGCACAAATACGGGATATAACTAAATAGATACATTTGATTCATACCCACAAGACTGGGGCTTCTTATCAATGTATATAAAAACCTGAAGAGAGTGTAAAAGATTTGGAGTGGGGCTTTTCCTAGGTGTGTTCAGAGACTCTAAAGAGAGACAGTGGGCACCAAGTGAAACGTGGGATGTTCCACCCAAACATCAGGAAACACTTTTTCAATGTGAGCCTGACTGAGCACTGGCACAGATTGCCCAGAATTTGTGGTGTCCCTCCTTAGAGATACTCAGAAGCTGCCTGTCTGCAACTGGCTCGAGGTTGCCCTACTTGAGCAGGGGTTTTGAACCAGGTGACATCCAGAAATACCCTTCAACCTCAGCCTGTGATGTAGTGATAGTTACTGAATTTTTTTCTATATTGTGTCTGTGTTGTGTATGTTTATATTCCATATGTTGTATAATGTTTTGTTAAAGCAGCTGCTGAGGTCATCATCCTAATAATTATTTTAATCATCATCGTCTTTTTTAACAGATGTAATGATTACAGATCAGTTTGGAAATCAGGTTCAGACAATGACATCTGCATGTGTAAATTCCCTAGGAGTTTCTGGACCTGGACTTGATAAATCAAATTTGAAAATAACTTGGCAGGTATTTATAAGATGTCATATAGTTTACTCCTTTGTGGCATTTGTGTGGTAATTGTCTTAATTCTGTTACGCAGAACTAAACCAAAAATGTGGAAAGGTATTCAAATGACATGCTAGTTGGTTGCTGAAAGCATTAAAATTGTATGATCCTGTTCTAAGGAGCACAGCTGCATCTGTTAAAAACCTTATCACTGCTGCAGCTGTAAAATGTGGAGGCCGGTTTACTCTTTGCTTGAGTCAGGGTTGCTTTGTTTCTAGGTCATTGTTCTATTTGTTTTTTCTATCTTGCTTTTAGTCTTCTGTGGTTTTTTATGTTGGTACAGTTGATTTTAAGATGTTTTGAAAAACCTTGTAGAATGTACTAGTATCTATACCTTTTAAAATTCACTGGATATAACCTGAAAAACAAGTTTCTGAGAAATTCTTGAGTTTGAAATGTGTCACTTCTTACTCATGAAGTTCATTAAAATTTAAGAGAAGGAATAGAACTTGTAGTTTAATTTTTAGTCCACTGTCTCACAGTAAAAATACCAAACAGTATTTATAGCATTAATGCTATATTAAAAAAATACTGGTAAGTTTTACTTTGCTGTATTTGTTGTTGATAAAATTTTCTTTGTTTCTCAATAGGAAAGTACTCAGACAATGAAAGTAAAAGGTATTCGGTACAAACCCTGTTTACTTGGAAGCAAAGAATTGTGTTTTGCTTGGCGTGAGTTTTCTGACTTTATCAGAGTGAATTTAGTAGCAGGATCCCCAGCTAAATTGCAGCTTGTGGATTGGCCAGAGTTAGAAAAGGTAAGTTGAACAATTTTGCTTTAGAAAAAACAACATGGTCCCTAGTCAGGTATTTTAATTCCATTTTTCATGCAATAGCTAGCTCCATTAGGTTTTTAAAAGTAAACTTATTTTGGAGTAATCTAACTCATATGTGTATGTTTACAACCTTAAGTACTGTAAACTTTATTCTGCCCCATTTGCCTTTCTACAGGTAGTGTAACTTTTCTCTAGTGCAGTAATTTTACTGTGGGCTGGATCCTGACACCCATCTTTCACTGCTGTTTTCCAGAAATACAATCCTTAGTGGTAGTAATGGCTGGCAGCTCATCTCTCTGTCTCTTACTGGGTTTTTTTGATGTTCAGGATGTAGGATGGCAGTCCCAGATTTACTTCAGTTTACAAGTGTTTGCTGTCAGAAAGTGAACACTTAGAGACAATGGAGTACAAGACTTAATGGAATGACTGGAGGTTTTTGGTGCTGTACATCTATTTGCCTTAGGTTTTTAAAATTATTTTTCAGTGTTTACTTTGGCTATTCAAAGAACAGTGCTCAACTTTTGGCAGAAATCAGAATAGAAAATCGAAAGCAGAAAAAAGAAAATTGTCTGAATAGAGGACAGGAATCAAGATTGGTGTTTTGGGAAAATGGAGAAGGAGGTTACTGAAGAAAATTAAACAGAAGGTTCAGGAAGTCGCATAACTATTTTTGTTCTCTAGGCAGCTGTTCAAGTATATCAGAAAATAAAATTTTTAGACCATGGCTCTTCCTACAACAAGAACATCGATGAGGCCCTTCAGAATCATGTCCTTCCTTTTAGTCACATCACCCTGAGTAACCCATGCCATTTAATTCAAGTAGTGCATTTTATTCTAAAAAGAGAATTTAAACAAACTCTAGAAATACATTCCTACATACCATTGTAGACCATTGTAGACCATACAATCATGGTCTAGCTGTTCTGGGAGACAAATAGTATGGGAGAGGTGGACACTGTTGCTCTGGGGATTCCTGAACTGCTGTTAATGTCCAAGATATGTACAATTGATTATCATCATTTGAGTATCTTGTATTTGTGTCTCTTCCAGCCTGTGGCAGTGATTAATGGTAGAGAATTGCAGAGACCCCTTATTGTTCAGTTGTGTGATCAGTGGGGAAATCCAACTCCTGAACCTAATGTCAAAATCAACCTTACAAAGAGTAGCAACTTAAAGGTAAGCATTGGCGTTATTAGGTAAACTTTGTTTAACACAAGTTTTGTTGTCATGTCTATGGCATGTTAATTTTCAGGACATTTTTTGAAATGTAATAAAATACTGTAAGATCACAAAAGAATAACTAATCTTGTATAAGAACTGTGACAACAAATATCATAAACTGGTCCCGGGACAAAACCCACAAATATAGCAAAATTTGGATAGGACAGGACCTGAGTACAATTCGAATACATTCCAGATATTTTACAGAACCTTTTTTCCAAATTTTGCATGCACATCAGACCACCACATCCCCCATGTTATCAGAGGTAATTTAATGAATGATAGTAATGACAATGGTACAGTCTCAACTAGCAACCAAATAATTGTTACCTGGTGGTTCTTTGATTTTGATTCCTGAATGTATGACTTACTGGTCTGTAGGTAAAGCTGGTCAGCAGGTTTGGGCCCTACTTGATCATCCTGTGAAAAGCAGGATAAATGAGATTAAAACAATGAGGATGCAAATCTAGCCCAGATATAAGTGGTTGCTGTCTGTTCCATAAGTGAGGTTTGAGTATCAGATGGTTTTCACTTTAGTCTGTACAAAGGAAGGACTTTGACAGAATACTTCATTCATTAAAAATTTATTCCTGTGTTTGTACAAAAAAGGAAAGTCAAGCTGTCAAACATTCCTACCTGCCAGTATAGAGACTGTTATATTGAATATATATATTATCAACACAGGATATATTCATCCACCTCTGGACAAAACATTTTTCATTCAGGACAGGTCCTGTTCCCTTTTTGTTCCTGCTTGCCGTGCATTTGCATTTCTCAGTTTTCTCAGAAGAAACAACAGCAGAGAACCTTCTTTTGCTCACTCCTCCAACGCTGTGCCACAACCTTAGCTTTTGCCCAATTTAACTATGCTATTATTACTTCTTTTAATTGGATATTTTGAAGTAGATTTCTTGATATCCTGAACTTTTTTTCTGTCTTTTTTTACTCTCTTGCCATAGAAGCCTGCCTTGCAGTTTGGAGATTTTTTTTCTTTGCACCATCTACTGTTTTTATGGTGTCAGCTGAAGCTCACTGTGGGTTCTAGTTATTTTGTTCTTGAGAGAAGACACAACCTTGGCAGTAGCACTGTGTGATAGTGCTGCCTGGTCAAAGAGACGTTGGGGTGGCATGCTGTGTCTTCTCAGATTTTTTGCCTTCTTCCAGGGAACACCAGCAGCATGTCTTAGAGTCCACATGTTCTTTAGCTGAGTGGGATTGTGTCCAGGAGAAAGTGCTCTGGAAGCCAAGGTTGAACATTGTTATAAAAGTGTTTATTACAGCATGCTCTGCCTTGGCATTTCCAATAGGTGGTATGCACAGTCTCTCAAAAGAAATGAGAAGATTTTGGGAATGGAAATTCTCAAATAAGATGTTCTCTGTATTTCAGATTCCATCGTCTAAGTCTCCAAAGCCTGATACTATGAAGTTGTAGCATGTGTTCCCTCTACTCCTTTATCTTACAGATCCAAAACTGAGTAAGAACTGGAGGAACAGTGTAACAAGCACTAAATTGTTTGTAGAAAGTTTTTGGATCTGAAAATACACTCAGATTAACATCTGCTGTGGATGATATGATAGCATCAGTAGCAGTTTAAGAAATAACATTTATAAAATATTTGAATATATTAATGAAGAAAGTGTCCTAGTTCAGATGAAGTGATTGCTTTTAAAATCTGGTAGAGAATTTGAACCCTCTTCCTTAATATTGTCCTAATAACAGTATATCTTTCCCTAACTTACAGTACAAATTTTAGCTACAGCTCAAATTAACAGACATATGCAGGCAAATGAGATAAACATTTTGTCCTCAGAGTGTTTCTGTGTTGTTGAAAGATTTTTTTTTTTTTTTTGACAGCTTGTTCCTTCAAACCAGCAGCATAAAACAGATGACACTGGTAGGGCTAACCTGGGAGTTTTTAGTATTCACGCACCTAGGTAAGTAGTGAAAACTGGATGGATTTCATAAAGTGCTACTAAGTATTAATCTAGAGCTAAGATTTACTTTCCATATGCAAGTGGATGGCCAGATAGTAAGTTACAAAAATCTAAGTGCTTAACTAAATAAAATTCAGTAGCTGCTTCTTTTGATCTATTGAGAAGCTGCTGCTGTAATTTTCTGAATCTTGTTTTATTGTGCTAGACATTGTTTTAAAGGATTGGGTAGAGTGTCCAAAGGAATTTTAAATAGATGTCTTTCATTTTTCCTATTTGTAATTCAAGTGCTCAAGTCTCATTTCCAGCAGATATGTGTACTGTGGCTCCTGCTTCTTCATCTTGTGCTTCTTCATGCTCACTTCATGTATAGCTTCCCTTACACACTTAGGTCCCATATGGCTTTTCAAATTCATCATTCCTGTATCTTCCTCATATTCACAGTTCTGCAACCCATTCCCTATATCCCTGAGTTTTCAGAGCAAGACTGGGTTGGCTTTAGGTTATTTAAAACTAGCAATAAGTGCTTGTTCTTTGCATTCAAATATGGAAGATTTGACTCATAGTACTCTTGCATTTGGAAATTTAAAACAGCATTGTTTTAAATGCTGTTGATGGTGCTCAGTGTATTTATGATGTCTGTGACTTGGTAGAAGGATGATGAATATTAGTTGTCAATTTACTACTGGAGGTTAGAAACAGGTGTGACACCATGCTATTTACAGCATAATCAAAACTGCCTGGGAAGTACAACCTCTGTGCAGTTAAATACTATATTCCCAGCTGTATTTTTTAAAAGACTGGGAATTTTTGAAAAAACTTTTAAAAATTAAACTTAAAAATTAAACTTTTAAAAATTAACCTTAAACTTAAGAATTTAAATTTTTAATACTGTAAAGAAAATTAGTTATTTGATAGCATTGAAGACATTATATACTTTCAGTGTACTTTGTTGTATGTGAATGGTACTTGGATTCACTCTTTGGAAATTTATCAAAGTGGAATGCTTCTCACCATTTTAACTGCTTTTTGCTTTACTGTCTGCTGCTTGAGGCTATAGTTGCTAGTGTCTTACAGGCAATGAAATGTGATTAAAATAATGATATATTAACACAAAATTAACAAGTTAATATCTTAAGAATAACTTGTGACTATACTTACCTGACATTGCATTAACAGTTCCTTTTTTTTCATCTCTTTACTACTACATTACTAGATATTGTTTAGCATGCTTTCATGTACATTATTCAGACTTTAAGCCAGTTGAAAATTGTCTTTTCAGAAGAGATTTTACATCCATTTTTATGATTTCTCTATATTGCAGGGGAGAGCACATTTTACAGATTAAAGCCTCATACAACAAGGCCATATTAGATTGTCTTGTAATCACAGTAAATGTCCTGCCTGATCCTGAGAAACCTATCTGCCTGAATGTTAAATATGACAAAAGTCCTTCTTTTCCAGCAGGAGGTACTTTTCCTGGTAAGTATATGACTTTTTGGTGGAAATCAATCACTCAAGAGCTTTGAAAACTGTGGAAAATTATTTTGGGGGGTTGCCTACTGTATTGTTTTGTTTTGTTTTTCTGGTCTGTTTTCTCAGTCCTTTGTAACAGCTGTGTCTGAGGTGTAACACTTGGACAGAAGAGATATGTAGGTCATCTTTGGAAAGCATTTCAAAAGACCTCTTATTTATTTGTTCCAAATTGCTCCTTTTATCCATCTATAAACGATAAAACTAAGAATCTCTTTTCTGTCTTACTAAAATATGATCTGAGCTTGTTCATGTATGTTTTCCCTCATCTCTTTCTCTGGAATAGTAGCAAAGGAAGTAGCTATGAAATTCTAGGTCAGCTGTGAGCCAAGACAAACCAAAAGTAATCAACAGGAGGACAACACAAAATATTCTTTTCTCCTGCTGTATTCTCTCACAAAAGAGCTTGTTTCTTGGCTGTCATAACTTGATCAGCCAACATTTTTATGACAAGAGGTTTTTGTTTTTTAAAATACTCCATACAATGTTACGACCTTGATTAAATTCACGAGGTATTTTAGTTTTTCCTGGAGGAATCATAAAATGACAGAGTGGTTTGGGTTGGAAGGGACCTGTAAAATTATCTACCTCCAACCTCCCTGCCAAACAGACATTTTTCAAATGTAGGGTGTAGTGTAAATCAACCAGGTTTTTAGTTAAGAAAGAGAATTAAACAGCTTCCTCAGGACGATATATATAGTATATATGACATTAAATTATTTCATAATAAATTCTGTATTAACTGCTTCATATTATTAAATAAATAAAATAGCATCCTAATTATTTGATTTACTGTTGATTTCAGGTATACCCAAGGGCAGGCACTCTACTCTCGGGGGGGGGGTGGTCATGCCTGAACTTTTCATGCTCATCAAATCATAGTCCTTCCTTAAAATGCAAAATCCAGTCCTGCACGAACACTGCAAGTTCATTTACATGCATTAAACCCATTTGCTTTGTTCACATTTTGAACTAGAAGAAGGGTAGCTTTATTCCAGTTTGGATTCCATTTCCTTCAGATCACTGCACTTTCTATGGGACCTACAAGAAAAGTGAAATTTTTCATACTGGGTTATAAAATGGCACGTAGTTTGACTGCAAAACCAGTCACCAGAGTGAAATGTCTTTCTATAGCTGACTTCTAACAGATACAACTGTGTGATCCTAGTCTGTAAGAAATAAAGCACTTGTGAAGGAAAAGGGGGATTTGGATTTCTTGTCCTTGACGGAAGGAATCACCTGCTCAACTGCTACTGGTACGCATCCCTGAGAGCAAGAAGCAGCCTGGTGTGCTGTTTTGATAAGAATGATAATTTGAGAAAGGCAGACTTGAAATTTTAGGATTTTTTTTTTAAAGCTGTCATAAAGTAGGTGTTTGGTTTTTCCTAAGGATTGTTACCTGGTCTAGGAGAGAAGGTTTTTCATACCTGATTTGAAATCCTTAGTGATTTTGGCTCTTTTTGAAATACTTGTTTTCTAAGTTTTTTTTTTCCTCTTAAGTATGAGGGAGACACAGAAATAGTGAAGTTTGAGCTGCTTAATTCTGAATACAAATAATCTTCAAGACATGTTTTTCATCCTACAGATTTTATGGTTAGTGTTCTTTCTGAAGATGACACCATTATTAAAAATATTAATCCAGCACGGATTTCTATGAAAATGTGGGAAGCACAGAGCGGCCGGGTTAGGACACCAGTTGATGTAAGTCATCAAAATGCATTTTCAAAATGGCTATGAACATGCCAGCATAGGACAAACATAGTAGAAGCTGTCTTTCATTTGACTTAGATCTGCATCCTGTTCTAGATTTTAAGTAACAAATATTACAGATCAACCCTATGTGTTTATCAGTGTCTATCCTGTTACAAGTTGTCAGATTGATCATCTGTACTACAATAATGACAAAAATGTTGCTGTTCTGCAGAAGCTAACTCATAGCAGCAAGGGTATTAGAAGTAGCCATGTTGAATTTTGCAAAGAAAAGACTGTGAGAATTAAGAACATGAAATTAGTGTCTAAAGTACAGGCAGTCTCATTGATTCACTGTGGGCTAATCAGTACTGCAAATCATTTAGGCTTGGTAGCATATTGCAAGTTAAGTACTTTCAGTACATTGCATTAAATTTTTTGCATTTTTACAGGTTACAACGTTTAGCTGTAGTAAGGTGAAGGATGACAAGGAAGATGGCTTCTTTTACTTCAGGTATAACAGCATTTATTCTATAAATACTCATGGAACTTACTATACAAAATACATAGTTTGAAGTAGAAGAGTGTTATGTTTTGATAATAACAGTCCATCACAGAATTAGTATGATACAGAAGAGGTGAAAGATACTACCAAGATGCATTGAGATGAAGATTGAATTCTTTCCTAGATACTTTTGACATTTGTATAGTCTGAGAGTAGAGAAGAAAGGAGTCTAAGATAATAGAATACATTTTGAGATACGCAAGCAATGAGGGAACTAAATCATCAGTTTGTAACTTAGATGGTAACTTTCTTTAATTCTTTCCAATATTGCTTTAACTACTGTAGAATTGCAGGCTGGACAAAGAAGATTTAACTCTTTTTTGCTACCTTCTCTAGCTGTGCATCAATCCTGAACAATGGCCTTGGTCCTGTTAGTAATCATTCCTTGGGCTACTTATTCAGAAATAGTGTCTTCAATGAAAGGTGGCAGAACTAGAGTTCATCATAAGCTGGTACCTAACTGCCACATTCTTTCTACATCTATTTCTAGTAGACAATCTATGGGATTAGCTAAGTAGTTATGGTACTGGCTATTGATTTAAGCTTTTGCCTCCTGGGAGTGGGCTTCTCATAGGTGCCTGTAGTTCACTAGTTGTCCATAAATGTCCAGAAATAAAACTCCCAGCCTTATTGAAAAATTTGAAAGGAGAGTAGACACTGCCCATTAGCATCCCTTGTAGGAAAGTACATTTTGCATGTTGCTGCCAGTGTCTGTGCATCACTGTCTATCAAGTGACTTTATTTCAAGTTTTCCTGTTCTTGGCACACTCTCAGATGGTTTTCATCTGTTTATTGCCAGTCAGTAACACGGATGCCGTTACGCAGTCTGAAACAACTTCCATAGCAATCATGTATTTCTTCTTTTTGTAAAGCCTGTGTCTGTCCAGCCATGAGATCCTTAGCTGATTATTTACTAATTATTGTGTTAATGTATCCTGACAAGGCAGATGCTACTGTCAGTCTTAAGCTAAATAAAATGCAGAAAAGAATTGTTACTTCTGTTTGTGAAATCTAAAAAAGGAAAAGCTGTGGTCTGTTCTAGAAATATTAAAGCTTTGGGATTTCATATTTTCCAAGCTAAGTGTTCCAGGGAATCTTACATATTACCACTTCCCAAACAAAATCAGAAGAAATAAGTTACTTAATGTTGACAAAACAGTTAAACTGCTGTATGTTGAGTGCAAGAATCATTAATCAATTTAAGAATGCCACATGTCATGTTTGGAGAAATACCAGCATCTTGGCTGTTTGCAGCTCTTCAAAAGTTTGTAAATACTTTTAAGTCACTGGTATCCCTTGCTGAATACTGCAAAGTCTTCTGGATGCCATGTGGCCTTCCTTGCTGGGTGAAATTATAGCAGCAGAACCTCAGGTGTCTGGGCTTTTCTTCATGTGTTGGTGGTAGGGGTTCTTTGCCAGTGGTCTACACTCTGGAATGCTGTCAGTTAGAAGGAAAACTCTGTTTCTCTTTCATTATACTCAGCCTTGACCAGTGATCCCAATTACACAACTTTGTACAATCTGACTGAGGAGGGAATTAGATGCTCTGATTTTATGAAAATTTTATTAAATTTGGAGAGAAATGGTTGTTGTTCCAAATCTGGACATATCTATGTTTTGCCCTGGTAGCTGTATGAAAATTCTGAATAGGAAATTAAATGGTGTAGACTTGCAGATTTCTGAATAGGGCCATGACAAACATCCTGTCATTTAGAAAAGACAAACTCTTGGAGGAGACTTCCCTCATTCAAACTTCCAAAAGCCTTACTCTAATTTTCAAGGATGTTTGATGGCCTTCTTTCTGAAGGAGGAGTATTATGCCTTAGTAGGGCTTTCTGACTAGATTGGAGAACAACTCAGAGTTTGAATTGCTTGTGTACTTACATACTTGTGACTATAATATTGTCTCATGTTTGCTTGGGTTTTATTTTTGTTTTTTTTTAGGGATAAAGTGGTTCCAGAGAGGGTGGGCACTTACATGATCCAGTTTACCTTTGCAATGGATAAGACAAATATGCTCAACAGTGAACAGGTTTGTATCTATAATTAATTGCAAGTAGCCAAGAACATGTAATACCGAATCATCTGGGTGAAGTGTTAGGATACTTTGTAGGTTCAGAATAGAAATACTTCCACTCACAACTTTTGAAAAAAAATTATATTTTTATTTTTGATAGTTACTGATTTCAAACTGTTGATTATCAAAATATGTTTTCATTAACTTCTATAACCAAAAGTAACCAAAAATTTGACGGTATAACAGAGGTGCATAATTTGCTACCTAGCAGAACTGCTTTATGGTTGTGCTAATTTATTTCGGATCTGTCCACAAATTTCACATACAATTGTTTTAGTGGTTTTTGAACAACCCAGGTGTGCAGGTGATTTGTAGTTAATTATAGCAGTCTTTATTTTATTTTGTTTTGTTTCATTTTTCCTTCTTTTTCTGCTAGATTATAATTGAAGTTGTACCTAATGACCCTGTACGCTTGTTACCTGATTCTTTACCAGCTACTCCAGCAGTTTCCAATGTTCGAGCTCAAACCAGCCGTACACTGGTCAAGGATTTATACCTCCATTTAATGGTAACTATACTTCCATACAAAATCATAATTAAGGAAATGTAGAAGACTGCTGAAACTATGTTGAATTTTGCTGTAAGGCATTGCAACTGTTTCTTTGCAGATTCACTTCATTAAAAAAGATGTTCATCATTGATTTTTCAGCATATGACAGGTCCATCTTCTTAGATTTACATACAGATGACCAAAACTGAAATGTTTTGTCCTTGCTGTCAGGTATCTCAATTGAAATCCATGTCTTGTTGCCACACAAAAAAAATTGTTTCAAGAATAGATTCTAGTGGGAAAACACTTATGTATACAGCAGATGTTTCTCTCCATGATTTTTATTCTCTTAGAAATCTTATATTACCAAAACTAAGGTTTCTTGAACTTTGAATGTTCACAGGGATAAAAGGAAATCACTTACCAGCTACCACAACAGCAAAGCAGACTCAGCTTGTGGAAAAGTAATTTAATTTCATTTCCAGTTAAAAAAGATTTATGTAATAAGAAAGAAGACCAAAAATCTAAAGCAACACCTACTGCCCCACCCTTCCTAGCCTCAGCTTTGTTCCAGATTCCTGTACTCTTCCCCAAGCAGTGCAGGGGGATGGAGAATGGGGGCCACAGTCAACCTGTAACAGCTCCTCAGCTCCTTCCTGCCAGTGCTTTTTCTTCAGTTTCCCTGTTCTAGTGCAGGTCCCTTCGTGGGCCACAGTCCTTCATGAACTGCTCCACTGTGAGCCCTTGCCACAGGCTGCAGTCCAGGAATTATCAGCCTGGTTTAGCATAGGGTCCTCCATGGGCTTCCGTGCAGGTCTCCGCTCCACCATGGTCCATCATTGGCTACAGCGAAGTACCTGCTCCAGTGTAGTTTCCCTGTGAGCTGCAGAGGTCTCTGCTCCTCCTGCTGTTCCTTCTCTCACTCTCTGCTGTTTTCTCTTTTTTTTCCCCATTCTCACCTGCCTGTGCATTTCTGCCCATTCTTAAGTACAAAGAAACCCCATTTTGGCTCAGTGCTCAGTTGGAGCACTGGCCATGTGCAGCCTCTCCTCACAAAGGCTGCCTCTGCAGAGACTGCTAGCACCTTGCCATATAAAACCAGGGCAGTGCAGGAATGGATTATTTAGTTCAGTCCCAGACTAATTTAATTTCTTTTTTACTCATAGGATGAATACAACAACCACACTGGACTTGATCTAGTTGGCAAAATAATAGCAAAAATTAAAAGCCCCAATGAAGATTTTGAGATCCCGCACTTTCAGGGGAAAGTCAATACAGTAGAGTTTCCATTGGAGAATGGATCAGCTGAAATTGTAAGTGACTGAAATACACAACTCCATGAACACTGTGTATAATGAGGCTATTTTTCCTGCAGTTTGAAAGTTATCTTACATCTCATTGTGTTCTGTGTAGATTTAGTTTATATTGTAGGTTTCCCTTAGAAATAAGTAGATAAATTGTTTCTTCTGTATTTGGTTGCTGATTTTCAGAAAATCTGAAGGAAGGACATTCTTTAAAAAATTTATCCTTTCCAAGTGAGGCAAGCGTACAAGTACTTTCAGTTAGGGACCAGGACATTCAGGAAAATCCAGGAAAAATATTTTCTTCATTTGAATTTCACATGTGAATAACACATAACCAGTTTGTAGTTAAACTATTAATATTACCATTATTTTACTTTTTTTTTTATAGTACTCTCAGGCCGTTATATCTTAAGATCATTTAGACTGACTTCTTCATATATTTCTAATTAAATTTTGCTAGGCTCTCTTTACTTTTTTGTCTAAGTAGTGGGCATATATATACTTTGTAGAAAGGCATCCTACCCTCATTTGAAAAAGATAAAACTTCCATTTTTCTTTATGCTTTGTTTCACTCATTAACACATCTGGCTGTTAGAAATGCTTTCCTTATTTTGGTTTGAATCTCTGACATCATGCATACTCTGAAAGTACTGCATATTGTAGTCACATCACTGCAGGCACTTTTTCTTCAACAAATACAGATTGAATTTTTAAAACCCGTAAGTTCCATCTTTCACAGTTGCTATAAAATATGATACAAAGACACAGTGTAAAATGTGCTTCTGCCCAAAACCAGGAACTGTTTAAAACGCACCAAATAAAATCCAGCTGAATGTGAAATTTCTTCTAATTGGAACGGTCACAGTCTCTGTCTACAATCTCAAGCCTACATAGAAGTTCATTCAGTAGTATTCCTGTGGTGAAACAGTTGTATATTGATTTTTGTTTTCAACTTGAAATATCATATAAGAATGGCAGAGCAAAGTTATACCCCTATTTCATTTGGTTGTCACATATTTTAAAAGTCTGACTTCTACAGAAGTCTTCAAACAGTTAGAAGATGTACCACAGGAGGATCCAACTTTTTAAGGACATTTTCTCAGCCACCTTTTCTAACTCGCCCTTTGGAACCAGCTTTATGACAGACCAACATCAGTGTGGGCCAAGTGGAGACAGACACTGCATAGCAATCCAAATGAATTCTCCAAATAAATCTTGGAAATCACCACCATACGACTACAGTAGAATCCTAAAATCTACAGGTCCTACATAGAAATTTCTTTATAATATATATTTTATTTAGTACATTGACTGCTTTTATGGAGCTTCATATGTGAAACTGAATGACACAGCCTAAGTTATTCATTGTCAATAACACTCAAGAACAGAAACATCTAGTTAGCATGGCCAAATGTTATTAATGTGCCAGCTTTTTGTCTACTCTAATCCATACAGAAAAGTGACAAAATATGTATGAAAAACAACCTAGTAAAATAAAATGCAGAGACTGAATAGAGGTATCAGATAAAATTAATATGCCGATTGATTTACGATACACTCTTGGGTTTCTCTGGTTTCCATACCGTGTTTCAGGAGTAATTAACTGGTTTGTTAACACATTTTCCTCCAGGCAGATGGGGTTAGGAAAACCTAAAGGTTTTAGCTTTAGGTAAAGGATCAGCTAAAACCACTGGTCTAACAAAACACTCTGCAATTCTTGTATTTACACCTGTGGTAACAAGGTGTAAATTGAACACCTTTATATGAGTAACAATAACCCCATATACAACCTGTGACAGTTCAGATGAAATTACTCGATAATTTCAAAGACTCCTTGCTAATGCAGAAATTTTTTTTTTTGGTTTATCTCCATGTAGTAACCTCCTGTTGCATAATTGTGACCTAAATTCTCCAGTTCCCCATCAGTGACAAACTAGCCAATGTAATGGAGGGGATAATGTGATTGAGTTTCATGGTGTTTAGGGGGTTGGTGGTTTGTTTGGCTTATTTTGCCATTTACCCCCCTCTTTTTTTTTTCTTTTTTTGTAAGCAGATGAGGTGGTTTTTTTCCTGGTTTAGTGGGAGGTGGGGGGTTTTACATGCTTCTTTCTTTTTATTACGATGATCTAAAGAGGTCCTGCTGCTTTCAACAGTAACTTGTGTTCCCCAGTCATCCATGGGGGCAAATTGCATTTCAGTGAACCCAGTATCTTTTCCCCTCTTCAGGCAGTTTTCAGGCATCTGGTTTATACTGAGTTCACTGGCTTCAGACTACTCACAAAACCCATGTGGAAACTCTGCAGGTCTAACGTGGAAAGGATTTTTTGGTTGTGATGCACTGTCCTTTTCATATGACTTGTAATAGGGAGTGGAAGGGACATACTTGTGTTCTTCAAGTATTTTGAAATTGTTCCATCTTGTTTGTAAAGACAGCTGTGTGCACTTAGCACAAATAATGAAAGTGATAATCTGACATGTTTACCCTTAGTCATAGGTTCAGGAACTTGTTTAATGAAGAAAAATGTTAAGATTTTTGTTGGCATATATTTTCTGAGGAAAAAATATTTCCACTACAGACTTCTCCTGACAACATATGTAGCTACAATATTTTTGAAAGCTATGAGGACTATCTTTGAAGGTTATATATCTATCTCTTCTTTTAGGCTGCAACCACTTCTCTCATGATTTGGCCAGTTGAGTGGCAATTTCTACATGTTAAAGGTGGAAACAGTATGAGTTTATTTATAAGAATTATTCATTTTATGCATGATACTTTTCCCAAAGTAGCAGCGCATTTAGATCGTACCTTTACTAATTTTATTTCTGTTTACCTTTATGGTTTTATAATATTTCTCATGTTTATAAAGAAAGGCAAAGGATTTAGTATGTATTTTCAATAAGGAATTGATAAGAAGTTAAATGTTTATGATAGTGTTTGGATGTATAGTGTTCATTCATTTGGGATTTGCTGTCTGCTTCCATGGTAACAGCAGTAACTTTAGTTGAGCACTGGGAATAGTATGTTCCTCCTTCTCCGTGTTTATGCTCTGGGTCTTTCTTTTTAATGATCTGTTTGCATTTCACATACTGAATGAAGTACACCTGAGGATATCTTGCTTATGAGACAGTGCAGAGGATATTATTTCTGAGTGTGTGTCTCTGAGATAAAATACATAGCCAAAAATACTAAGACTTTTTCAACAGGTAAAATGACAATCTTAATTCCTTAATAATAAAATAGCTGTATCTTTGTATTTTACTTTTATTTATTTGTTATAAAAGGCTGTGAACTGTATAGATATCATGTGTTATGTAACTCACAAGATTCACATTTACACTTACGTAACTTATGAGATTTACATCTGAAGAATGTTTCTTTTGTGTGTAACCTCAAGCATGGGCATAAACTTATGTTTGTTTATTTTCACAGAATTTAGTGCTGGCTGAAGACAGTCCTGGAAGAGATAGCACTGAATATATTCTTGTCTTTGAGCCTCATCTGCCAGCTTTGAAAAAACCTTTGGAACCATATTGTCTCTCATTTATGTTTTACAATGGTATGTTTCAAGTGCTCTAAAATAGTTGCTTTTCCTTAGAATCAGCTATTTTTAGATCCATAATAGTTCTGAAAACATATGTAATAGCTTAAGAGATTTTTGCTAATGCTTAAACCAATTAAGCACGTTACTGTGTTTTCTTCTAAAAGTGTACATGTGTATTTCTGTAGATTCCAAGAAGCAGCAGCTGATGGCAACACTGACCAGGGAGAAAGACCAATTATCTAAGTCCATAGATCTTTACAGAAAGATGTTTGATACTACAAATCAGCTCGTAGCTGAAATGAAATGTAAGTTCAATCAAATATGTAAATAATTTTTCTGTAAGTTAAACTTCCTATAATGTCCTATAATGATTTTCAGAATATAGAGAAGGGGAGAAAAATCAATATTAAAATCATGAGAGATAATAATTAGAGGCTAGCAGACAGGGTGTATATCTTGCAGGGAAGCATCTAATTATTTAGCATCTATCTATTAGGCTGTTCCTACCTATAAAGGTCTTTGTCGTAGAATGTCATATTGTCAGGATTATCTAAAGTAGAAAAGGAACATTGAAGTTGGTATTCTTTTTATCCATGACTGCCTTTCACTCCCATCTTTGCATGCTCATACATCTGGAAATTCAACAGTTGTCTAAAAACAATTTGAGGAGAGTGAACTACAGATAATCCTCTTTAAAAAAGGTAGTCTTATGTTTTCAAAATGTTACTTTTCCACCTCACGTTTGACCTTGTGTACATTATTCAGAAATGTTGTGTTATTGTTTATGTTCTTCAGCAAATGTAATTCTTTATGAATGAGGGAAATGTTTTCTTTGCCTTTTTTTTTTGTTTGAATCATCCCACCTGTTGATCTCAAGGTTTGTTTTAATGATTGCATTTTGAATTTTTCTTTTAAATAATCACCAAAAGTAAGTAAAGTAGATTGGTATAGAAGATGCTGCTGTTTGTTGTAATTTTAATACTACATATTTCCATCATGAATAGAAAATCTTGAATTGCAGTGAAAGGCATAAAATCTTTATTTCATACACACACATCTGTGGAGAGTAAGTTAGCATAAAGTGTAATGCTGTACTCTTAAGTAACATTTTCAAGTACAAACTTGTTGTCATTAGAGGGTAGAAAGCAACTCACCGGTTTACTCATTTGTTTCTGGAATTAGTTCAGATATGACAGCTGAGGAAATAATGACCAGAAAGTGGTGTCCCATATAACAGACAAAAGAAGGTAGTGCCAGCCACCACTCTTCTCTCCTGTCTTGCCAATTCACCTGTTGGAGAACCATTTACAATGATAATTGAGGATGAAAACTAAAACCAGCTAATGTTCTCAGACTGATATAAGGTCTAAGCCCCTTTGCTTTTTGAAGCTGAAGGTGTGACATCTGCTGAAATTGTTTAGAAACTGGACAAAATCACAAGATCTCTGTGGAAAAATTCTTATATTCTGTGCTGAAATTAAGACGTAGATAGGGTCAGTTGCAGCTGGCATAATTCCGAAAAGTTATAAGAAATTCTCTAAGTGTTCCATTGCTTCCTGTCACTTCCTCACTCTCTTTTGGTTTTGTTTCAGGTCAGGTTAAAGAAGCTGAAACACGAGAAGCTCTCCTGAAGAATGAACTGAAAAAGCACCAAATTGAATTACCACAGACAAACACAGTATGCCTTGATTCTTACTAAACTGCATGAATATATCTAAATTTGATATCAATAATATATCAATACTAATATTGCTGAACCACACCTGTTACTAAAACAGTGAAAATTTAAACTGTAGAAAAATTCGTGAATCAATGTCAAACTTTAGATCTTTTGTTTTTGGTATTGTTCTGTTAGTGTGATAATCTTTTAAAATACTGTTATAGAACTAACAAAAACCTTGTCTTTTATATCCTGGTTTTGTGTTTTTGCTGGTCATGTTTCTGCTAAGGTTACGTGTGTTACTGGTACTGCTAGATGTTAGAGTAGGTTATAGGAGGTTGATCAATATATACTGGATGTGTTCTGGCATAAGTAAGCCAAAGGAAAGCACTTTTTTTTTTAGAGAATCAGAGAATTACATATGTTACTGCCAAAGTTCATGTAAAAATAAGTTTGGAAATATTCAGCGCAGTGTACCTCATTACTAATTTCCCTTAAAGATACAATTATGTTTTAAGAAACTTTAAAAAAGTTTGCCAACTACTGACATTTGGGGGAAGAAAACACCTATGTAAACAATTATCGTTAGATCAAATAAGACCAAGTTATAGTCATTAATCACAAATCAGTAGAATTAAATTGCAGTCACAATACTGACTAACCCTGCCAGCTAAATTTTTCAAGCCTGGACATAGTCACCCTCTGAAATGGTTTCTTTTTGTGCATTCATGATTATCTCTTCCTGCTGTTTTAAACTTTCCTCACTTTTGTCTCTAATCAAGCACTGATAGTTCTTTGTGAAATGCTCCTTGAAGTCCTTAAAAATTAAAAAAAAGGGGGAAAAAAGTCATTAGAAAGTTTGGTCACAATTGCAGTGATTTTTCCCTTTGCTCTTCTCTGAGATTGTGGTCCCTTATATGTTAAAAGTCTGTTTCAGGTTATTACTTTCAGGTGAGAATGTTAACTGATGACAGATAACTACTTCTGCTGCTCAGTCCAATGGTACATGCTTGCTGATTTTAAATTTTCATTCTCAGCTTCAGTATGTGGATTCTCTTCTGAAAAAAAAGATGTTGGAACAAGAAGGAGTAATGAAGCAGCCAAGGAGAACTTGTACCCTCCCAAACTATCCAAAAGGCAACCAGGATATTCTAGGCAAGGTGAGTTTTCTTGCAGGGAGCCTTCTAATGAGTTTTGTGGTTTTCCTCACTACCACAGAGTGGTAGTGATGAAAAATTATCCGATGATCAGCTCCCCTAACAGAGCCATCAACAGGGGAATTAAATGTCTGTCTGAAGTTGCAGGATTATTGTGATTACTATGAAAGGGGGACATAGTCTTGGTTTCCGTTTTGACTGTTGTAACTTCTGTGGTACAGATTGCACATTTAGCTCAAATTGAGGATAATGAAGCAGCAAAAGTCATCTCTTGGCACCTGGCAAGTGACATGGACTGTGTTGTCACACTGACCACAGAAGCTGCTCGTTCTATCTTCGATGAAACTCAAGGTCGACAACAAGTGTTACCCCTTGATTCCATTTACAAGAAGACACTTCCAGATTGGAGCAGGTAGAGAAAAAACAATGAAAGTTCTGCATTTGTATTACATACTACTTCAGCTCTTTTTTCTTGTCTAATTTGATTGTTAAACTGCAGTTAAAGATTAGAAATATAAAATTTCTGGGTTTATTATTATAGCAACAGTAATATCACTTGAAGTGTTAGTGAAATCTCAGCTTTACATCTTTAACTACTCTGTGATGTTCTTTATGTAATAAGGTGTTTCTATTAAATAAAATAATCTTTTTTTCTTCATGTCTACATGTTTTTCTAGAGCAGGAATTTATTGCAAATAATTATAGTGCTTCTAATCAGATTATAACTTTCAAAAATCCAGTTTCAGAATACATTCCTAAAATCATCTGTAGTAATAGAAATTCATTTTGCTATTTCAGTTGCCTGAAAAATAAAGTACAGTATTTCTGCTCCTGAAAATCATTTGCTTATGAAGGTGGCTGCTAATATAATAAGAATGCCCTTTAGAAAAGATCTGACGTATAAATGCATTTATAATGTTCGAATTCTCAGTTTTCATAATACAGTGCATTAAAACTTGTCCATAAATTAGTCGTATGAATTTGTTGGAAATAAGGTCTCATAACAAATCAGTGTTTCACTAAAACATCTTTAATATAACTGGCATTTCAGATAATGGTAGGATCATTTATCTAATGTGGAAGTGTTAAGATGCATTCAATTCAGTTGGAGAATCCTGACTAGAATAAAGACAAATTGCTTTCTTCTTTTCTTCTCCTTCGCTGTCTCCTTTCTTAAACCAGACCTTTACCTCACTTGAGAAATGGAAGAACCTTCTTCAGACCTATTGGAAATCCTGTATTTGCCAGAGATCTTTTAACATTTCCAGATAACATAGAGCATTGTCAAACAGGTAAATGATAAGAAAGAAATAATTAATAACTTATTTCTTTTAAAGAATGAAATACAGAAGCATGACAAATTATAATCCCTTCAATAATCTCCACTGATACGTTTGCAAATACTAGAGTACATTCATCCTGAGTTCTGTTGGTAAAAATAGGAGGGCATTAGCATTAATTATTTTTTAAAAAAATTGTGAAAATTTCAACCATGACCACTTTCTTCTGCTTGTTTTCTTAGTTTCATTTTGTCTACTTAGATGTATGGCAGGTTTTTTCTTTTTTAAATTCCTGCAACATTATCTTATTCTCAAGCTCTTTAGAGCAGGAACTGACTATCACAAGATTAATTTTATAATCTCATATTGCAGAAGTTATTCCTTTTTTTAGGCTTTGTTTCTTTGGTTTTCTCAGAAATGTTAAATACATAGATTTAAGTACATGCAGACTGAACTGTACATGACTGTGTATGTTATGCTTAAACAGTTTAATAGTTGTGAAAAATCTTTCAATTTTTACATAGATTTTAGTTTAGGAAACTATTGTCCTCTTGCTCTAACAATGTGGCAATCCCTACCTTTTCCTACACTTTTTTTTTAATGCAGTAGATCTGCTCCTTTATATGGAGAGTTGGCATCTGTAGTTACTTCAGTAAGTTTTGCATTTTATTTCATGACTTCCCACTATTGAAGTATTCCTCTCTACTGTTAATAAAGACCAGTTTTTAACCCTGTGCATTTTCAGAAAGTTAGATATTGACAGACTTTTAACTATAAATTCTTCTTCATGCCCATTGGGGAATTGAAAAACCACACTGCATGACCTATCTCATGCATGACTACATTGTTAGATTTTGTATGGAAGAGACTTCTATTAGCAGAAGAGTCTTAAGCTCAGTTGGATTATTTGCTTGTGAATGTTTTTTTCTTTGATAAAGCATTGAATATTAAGAAAAATATTAAGAAACTGAGAGCCAAATTCAACATTCCAGGAAGATTTTTAAAAAGATAACGTTTATATAATTCCCTGAAACTTATGTGTATCTTGATCAATGTAAAGTATCAAGAGAGTATTTTATTGAAAAATACACTCAATTATGCCAAAAGGCACTTAAATGTACTATTTTTTTCCCTTATGCATTCACTGATGAAAGCAGAAGATTGCATATATATCTCAACCTCAAGAGAATTTTGTTGAAACAAAAATTATTTACATCCTGTTTCCCTTGCACTTATCTTAGAAGATGTAATAATGATGTCTCAGAATTGACTTTTCAAAACTCAAGTTATTTTGCTCCAGAGAAATTTAATAGTTCAAAAATTTATGTTTTTCAGTGTTTGGTATGCTCTTGGGTGATACTATCATTATAGATAACTTGGATGCTGCCAACCACTACAGAAAAGAGGTTTGTTTCAATTTTTCATTAAATTTTACTATACAAATATATTGCAGAGCTACATATTTAATACATTAAAAACTTACAGTAATTTCCTAGTTTAATGCTGTGTTAGCTGTAAGTGTACTTACTGTCTGTGGGTCTCAAAGCCCTTAACAGTGAATGAAATGTCTGTTATTGACACTGACAAAATTACCTCCATTCAACAAATTCCATTATGTGAATGTTGCTATGGCACATGGGACCATGTTTTCAAAGATAAGCATCTTCAGTTCTGCTGTGTTAGTGTTAAGCACAGGTTCTTCTGTACTTTCCTAGTCACTCTGACTCATATAACACAGGAGTCTAAGGCACATGGTGAAATTTCAGGTCCACTTGACTAAAAACTTGATGTGAAATTTACTAGATGTCTTTGAGACCCATTTTATTTAGGTTTGATGGTACGTGTTTTAGCAGGCAAGAGTCTCTGAGGAAGTGCTGATACTGAGCACTTTTAATTTCAGCTTATGAGTTTGCTGGAATCAAAATAATGATTGAGCATAAGAATGTAGAACTGTACTGATTGCCACTGCTTCCTTATGCTTCCAATATATGTTGATAATCAGTTTTCCCAGGTATAGATCTATATTCTGCCTTCAGAGTTCTGGAAAATGTGAGAACACAAACCCAAAAAAACTGGTCTTCGTAATTATTGACAGTAATGCTTAATTTTAATAAATGTGTTCTATTGCAAAGCAAAGTCGTGACGTAATTTCATAAAATATGTTTTTCGTTAGGGAGCAAAGTTGCATTGCAGTTGAAAAATACAAAGGTTCACAACAGCATTGCTGAACGCTTAGATTTTCTGTGGAGTTACTAATTTATTCTCGATTTTTATACCTGTGCAGGTTGTAAAAATTACACACTGCCCTACCTTGCTGACTAGGGAAGGAGACAGGATTCGCAGCAATGGAAAATTTGGAGGCCTGCAGAATAAAGCTCCTCCAATGGACAAACTCAGAGGAATGGTATTTGGAGCACCAATGCCAAAACTTTACTCTACTATCTCTGCACAGATAGGTGGGTTAATGAAATCACAAACATACAAAACTTAAAAAATTATATTGCTTGTCCTATGCTTTTTATTCTCTGATATAATACAGAGAGGAAAACTTCAATTTAGCATACAGTAATTTTAAGAAGTAGGAGCTGTACGGTGTTCTGTTTATAAATTTGCCTTTTCTTAAAAGGTTATAGCTATTACATTTCCTGAAATAAAAAATTAAAATAATGAGACAATACCCTTTATTCTTAGTCTTATTAAAGGAGTATAAGCAGTAATAATCATTCAAATAGCCAGCATGAGAAGCTTGAGCTGATTGAATTCTGGCATCACTGAGACACAAGTTTTAGGTCTTTCTACTCTGGAAACACCATAATCAATTTAGAATTTCTTCTGTGCAAGTGAGCTCTATGAAACAGTGGTAGAAAAATTCATATTCTCAAGAGAGAATATCTCTTAAGTTACACTTTTTCCTATGAGATCACTTCCATTTCTTTATGTGCTTGGATTCTTCATTTTAGAATTAAGGTTAGAAATTAAGTTAGTAGATGCAGTTTCTGACATGTAACAACTGACCTGACTGATGAGTAAAAAACATTGAAAAGTCTTACTTACGAACAAGATTGTTCTTAAATACTTAACTTGAAAAAGAAAGGACATGAAGTTTATCCATGACAGTGCAATGGAGCATTGTGGGGAGAGAACACACATACCTATTAAAGTAACCATATATATGAAAAACTACTTAGCACTGGCCAATTGAGTAGGGGGGAAAAAATAAGGACTAAAAAGATCTTTTCTCAGCATTTTAGTAAAAATATATTATGCCTAGGGAAAACACAGTAAGCATGTCAATCACAGACTAAAATACACTGGGTTTAGCACACTTTGTCTATCAGCATGTTTTCAATTGTAGAACTCAATTATTACCCAATACAAATTATATTGAAATTTTTTATAGTTTAGTACTGGAGCAGTCGTGGTAGAAGAAAAGGGCATGTTTTAATTACACTTAGATAGATACTAGACATTTAAAGGAAAATCATAGTAAAATTCAATTTAAAGGACAGCATCTCATTACACAGGGCTTGTTTTGAACTTAATTTTACACTTAGCATTAGTTCTGACATGCTCTTTTTGAATGTTTGTAGGATAAAAGTTGCCAGTGTAATAACAGATTAGGCAAGGTACTTGTAAAATAAGCTGTACTAAGAGTCTGCAGACTTCTGTCAGTCTGCAGCAGCTCTCTGTGTGAGAGCTTTCATGCCATGGCAAACTTAAGGCCATTTAGTGTTCAGTTAAGCTTTGTGCAAGATACCTCATACTCCCCTGAAAGTAAAATGAATGAGTCCAGGCTAATATGCTTGAACCCTTCCTTTATTACTTGACATATTTATTCAGTGCCTGGATGTGGGAAAATTTTTTGTCTCATATGTTTAAAGAGGAAAAAAAATTGTCAACAAAATCCACCTTTGTTTATCTGAGTCTGCTTGATTAGATTTCCATAGTGGGACAGAGTGAAACTCAGTAAATGTTCACTTGGTCCACAAGGTGGAATACAATTCAAGTCAATAATACGAGCTTCTGCTTTGTGGCACTGAAAACACAACATGCTACAAGCACTTAATGTCATCAAAGGTAGAGAATTTCACTTGGAGCACACAGGCAACAAGAAGTGTACAGTAATACCAGTTTCCCACATCATTTTCAGAGCTTGCAGGTACTTCACTGTCATCTAAGATGTGGACTCGAAAAGAGGAGTCAAAATATTGGATATGGTTTTCTTTTTACAGTAATTTTAAGAATAGCCACTATAAGTTTGGATGCTTCTTTAAGTAGTGTTTTGAAAGGTATGTTTTCTTGTGGATTTATACATTGCCTAGTTTGTATTGGTAGCATTCTAAATCAAAATGGTCATTTACTTATTGTTCTGTGGTTATTGTTTTATTTCTCAATTAGATCTTCTTCAGCAATACCGTGCAGCAGTGATTAAATTTGATAGTGTGAATAAGGACCTGGATTTACATTTACAGTCATTGAACACTCCAGAAATGCAAAAGAGAAAACAGGAACTTGCTGAACAAGAGAAAAGCCTCAAGCTAGTAAAACAAAAACTGGGTAGGTTATTGTACTATAATTTTCATGTGCTATAGGAAGAGAACAGTTAACTGCAACCAGATGTATTTTGCTTTTACAAAGTAAGAAGTTCAAACTATGAATGTAAATTGTTAACATTAATTAGTAGCTTAGAGATGTCACATTTTAAGGAAAGAATAGAAAAACTGTATGTGGTAGTATGATGCTGTGGATATTGCCTAGAGCAGTACTGCCCTCTATTGTGTTCAGATAGTAAGAATGTGGTCAGTCTGTATCTTGTGAACATGAAACTGTGATCTCACTAATAAGAGATTATATAACTATTACTGTGGCTGGCCCCGTGCTATGGAACATTGGCATGCTTTTTGAAATGACTGTGTAGTAAAGAGCTGAATTGCTTTTGCTAAGGAAACACAATCAAAACATTGTGCTATAAAAAGAAACACCCTGGAGTCTGCAAGAATTGTCTGTCTGAGTTACAAAATTTTTTTATGCCAATATCAAATAATATTTTAAAAATCAACATTTACTCTGCAACAGTTATAAATAAATCATTTTAACTGTCATCTTTGAACAGTTATAAATAAATCATTTTAACTGTCATCTTTGAACTCTATTTTAGATATAACGTAACCATAAAATTCATGACATTTTTAAAATCTTATTTCAAAGGTTTAACTCTATTGTTATAGGACCCATTTATAACCAGCAGGTTTAATTTTTCTGTTATTGGTTCTTACCTGCAACTTTTTTGTAGGTATGACTCCTGCTTTATCAGATAAAGGTGCTGAATCGTTACTTCAGCCTATAATTTTGGATATATCTGACACCCCCATTCCTCCCAAAAGAATGAGAAGAGACACAGTGAAAAAATTGTACAGGTAAGTGTTTTCTGAGTCTAGTAATTATTTTCCCATAATCTGAATTCAAAACCAAAACTAGTTTATTCGTATTTTTAACATCATATTTGTATCTAATAAGCAACAATTAATAGAGTTTGCATAAAGCTGATTTTCAAGATAATTTTTAATTTCTTCTAAAAGTTTCTGCCTCATTTAAAAGTTAAATCTCATATAGAGATTTGCTTACTAATTCTAATTCTGTTTCTCTTTATGAACTGATGATTATCTTTGTGCGCCACATTCCCCATATTTTCTGGTATATTCCACACTGTTACACCTAAAACCATTTCAGATGGCTCGGTCTGTAAACTCTTTTAACGTCTGCTGTCAAATACTGGATAGATGAACACAGGAATAATTATTCTTATGTAATAGAATCATTCTTACACTATTTTTTCTAAGTAACTCTCTGAGGTGAACTGGTGGTAAAGTGTTTTACCCATGCATCTGTTCTCATTCCCTCTGTGCCAAGTGTTTGAACACACACACAAAAATTTGGGAAATCCGTATATCTGTATCTTTAAAGTAACATGAAACTGTCTTAGCCATTTCTCATGTCTCTCCTCATGACTACATCATTGTCTTTGCTGAACTATGGTCATTTTTCTGAGATTATTTAAATCTTAACCCAGTACTGTTCTGTGAATCTCAGAACAAGTGTTCACTATATTGCTATGTCTCCTTATTTTTTATACTTGTTACTGTTTTAATTTTTATCTACATATAAAACTAAAGTGGTTATGTAGTTAAACTGATATTAGCCTGTTGCTATTCTTCATTTTAAAGAAATAAATACAGTAATAAAAAGCTGTGTACCAATATGGGGATTATATTGTTTATACTTGTGGGAATTCTATGCTATATAAATATTATATATAGATATATATATCTATAAAAAAGAAAAGCTTTGTTTATAAGCCACTGTGCTATGTTTTGTTTAGCTCAGAAGAATGGATTTCCTCTACTGCAAAGCAGCAGCAACAGCAAGAGCTGCAAATGGCCCCTTCAGAACTTAATGGAACTCCACGGAAAAGAAAGGCATAGACTGATGAGACTTGCTGGGAAAAGCTGTGTATGGAAAATGTGAATACATTCACTTAAAGGAAATACTTATGCGGTATTACCATTACTCTGAAGATTTTTATACTGATAGAAGATACAAATGTATTTCAGTTAGTAGGAACAAAAGTGTAAGTATTTAACATTGATAGCCAAAGTTTTGTATAGTTAATTTTCATTTCTAAAAGCTTTCAGAGTTTTTATGTTCGTGTGTGGAAAAAAAAGGGTTTTAAATATATTCTTTTTTATTTATGAAAATAAAAGATCTTTGCAATAAAACTGCTTCATTACAAAACACTGACAATACAATCGCTTGTGTTGAATAGATGGTGTCATGAAATGAGATTTTAATTTAAAAAGCATCTCAAGCTGTCTTGAGGAAGATAGTCAAAGGTCGCTTTAATGATCTGCGTTGCAAAGATTTTAGTGATCAAATGATCTGCATTGCAAAGATTTTAGTGATGAACAGGGCAGAAAAGGATCAAGCATGATTGAAGACAGAATTGCAGCGAGAGTCAGAGCAAGCGGCTGAAAACAGACTTGATTGAAAGAAAAAGATAGGGCAGGAGTAGGAAGCTAAACTTGAAAAGTACAGTAGTTACTAGTTGAGGCCCTGTGAATAACATAGGAGACAGTGTTCAGGGGTGTGGACATGTGGGTTCACATCTGCCTCAAAGAATTTCTGCCTCGGAGTGGATGTTGATACCAAATCTACTGACCTGTACTCTCAGCAACATGCATTTTATATACATACTCCTTTTCTGAAAAAGGACTTTTACTTAAAAAGACATGGTAGTCTCCTGCTAGAAGTTTTAGACTGCTGATCACTGGTGCACCTCTCTGTGACAGTTCTAATGAAATGAAATTTCTCCAAATTAAGGAAAAATAAAGCAGTGTAATTTTTGGTTGAAGGTTTTCCAGAGCTTTATGCTTTAAAGACAGGTTAAACATCAAATTATCCTACTCTTAAAGCAAATAAATACATTCAAGTAAACATGTAACACCAGCAAGAAACTAAGCTAGCCCTACCTCAGCCCTTTTTTCTGTTTTTTTTCTCTAAATTTAGACATCAAGACTTGAATCAGGTAGCCATCATGAAGGGTTTGCCATGTAATAATTTGTCCTAACACAAGTTACCTGATTGTACTTCTTTTAAATGCATTTATTTTAATTCTGACATCTGCCTAGCCTCAGTCTCCAGCCTCTGGATAAGACCTTGAATCTTACTGGATTAAATATGTATTCGTGCAGAAATTTAATCCAGAATTGGATTAAATAAGTATTCCTGCAGAAATACGTATTCCCGTTGGAATTCATCTCTTGCATTTGGTAGTCAGTGTAGGCACTACTAGCATCATGTGATGGATCTCCCTGGTGGAAGAGACAAACACAAAATTAAGTATGGTTTCCAGCATTGTGCAATAGCTATCAGAGATTTCAGGAAATTTCACCAGGGAACTTCCAGGATTTTCCAGCAGAGTGATGGCAAGTTACTACAGTGCAAGTCACTGCTTTGCAAAGCTGTTGAGTGCAGCTGATTTGGTCATGACAACAAATTGGAGCTCTGAAGGTGTCAATTTTTTTTCCTTTACCCACTCTTTATTCTGCAACAGAGCAGAGCAGGGGCCTCAGCCATGCTGGGCAGTGTTGTGTTGTCCTCACTGACTTGATGTGGGGCTGGTGGAAATCCATGCAGGAAACTGGGAGAAAGTGGTTGTGGTTTTGGTCTGGGCCTGCTTTTTGACTAGCACGCAGGGATGCAGAGACTGCCTGTCAGGTGAGTGGGACTGGACACCCCCTGTAACCCAGGGAGGTAGGTTGGATGACAAATCCTTTCTGCCAAACCACACTTGTGGTGTTAAAGCCCCACCATCAGTATCATGGCCCTGACTCTACATCTCTACAATCTCAGTATCACCAGTACTTCTCTAGCCATGGGACTTGCTCTGCCTCCTCCAGGGCCAAAGTCCCCTTGTCAGCCAGAGCTGCAGGTCAGGGAAAGAGCAGTGAGAGGGAGGGAGGAAGGGATGATGCCCAGGGAGGAAAAGGGGGGCAGGGAACCACTGCAGGGTGTTGCTATGTTACTGCCACAGCAGTAGCCTGGATGAAAAACATGCATTCCAAATGTCCATTGAGACATTGTGAGACTGTAGCAGTGTAATTACTGGAAGTTTTCTGCTGAAGCAATCCAGAGTAGGTGCATATTTGATTAAGTTAGCATTATATTGCTATCCTGAACTCCATTTCAGCTAAGCCTTTAAAGAGATTTGCAGTCACCATTGGTGAATGGTTCATTCTTCAGTTGGTCACAATGGGAAAAGAAAGATAAGTTGCTTGTTTTTTAACACCGAAGATATCAGCTGCTCTAAAGACTTTTATTATAGTGCATTGCTGCAGTTATGGTAGTGTTATTTTGTGGATATTTAATAAAGCATTATTAAGGAGCTATCATTAAAACATTATCTGTTTCCATGCACCAACGTTTTCTCCCAAGAAATTCTGCTCCCAAATTGTTCTGTTTAGGGGTTTGTTTTTTTTAAATACTTGGGGAACAAAATCTATTAAAGTTGCATTTCATGATCACAGAGCAAAGATAGGCAACCGTCACAGACCATACCTGCAGTAAATTCCTTTTCACGTGCCAGAATGCAATACACCAGAAGATATGCCCAAATCACTTCCAATGTTTTCTTTTTTAAAAGTCATTTTGCTTATTATCTAGGAAGTAGAACATGTCTTACTGATGGTAGCAGTACCAGTATCAGTAAAAAGCAGCTGTTTGCCTCCCTTTCTGCCTGTGACTCAACAGGGTGTATTCAGGGATTTTGACATTCCTGCCACACCAGATCATCTTCCCACAGGAACAGGCATCGTTTCAGGTTCATAAAAAGTATGGACTTGTGGATGTGCATACACACGCCAAGTTGTATATGTACATGTGTACATATAGTTCCTCTAGTCTATATTTCCATGGACAAGCTCTTCCACACCCACCATGACTGTGGAAAAATTCCAAGAGAGCTACTGTGTTGCCTGGATGTGCTTTAGCTGCTCCTGTCCCCTATCTCTGCCTCTGTGGCATGTCTTCTCTGCTGTGAAATGGTTCTAAGAACAGAGAAGCCCTAGCTTTAGCAATGAAAACTGACTTAGAAAAGGTACACATGTAAACTAATTGAATGCAATTTTATTTTAATCCAGCCTATATATAAAACTGGAAAATTTTCAGTTTTTAGAGGCAAAAAAATACAGTACTTTCAATTTGTAAATACATAAATTCCACAAATTTTATAATATATGTTAATGGATTCTTACAATTCTCACTAGCTTTTATAGGACTCAGTATTTATGAGGGCTCTAAAGAAATCCCCACTCACTATTTTGGGGTTATTATTTTACAGTAGCCTTGCTCTTTATGACTACATTATTTAGGCCCTGTTTGTATGCATATCATCAAGCACAGCTGAACTTTGCAAGAGCAATAGGGCTGCTAAGACCTTCCTTCAAAAAATTGAAAATAAGTACAACAGCAAAACTATGTGTTTCACTGTCTTACCTAGGAACAAATTATGAAAGATTTTTTTCATCTAATAACACAGCCCAAGAATCTTTGCCTAAATCATATAGTATTCACCCTTTTTAGAAAATGAATGTTACTGTCTAGTTACTGAAAAGACATTTAGTGGGCTCTTATTTCTTATTATTCACTCCCTCTTTATCCCTCATCCTGCAACTTTGGTAAATCAATTAAACCATATCATGCAGCAAATATTGCAGTCAAGGCTGATTTCAAGAACAGAAAATTATTTTCCCTTAGTGTACTTAAAAGTTTCAAAGAATGATGAACCAACTAACTGCAGCAACCTCTGATTCATCATTTTTCACACACACAAAATAAATTGGTAGATTAAAAAGTTACTGCATAAAAATCAGAGCTATTGAATTAAAAGTTGCTGCTACTTTGTTTAATGGAAAATGGGAATGATCCCAAAAACTTAAAAGTTAACTTTCCCCAATAAACAGCTAGTGAAAACAAATGTTGCATATTAAATATAGCTCCTGCTTTTAGGCTGTTCTTATAAACAAAATATAGTAGAGAAATGAAATGGCAATGTCATAAAATTAGCTAAAGGCTGCCTTACAAGAAAAGGGAAAGGTGGACTGTCATGTTCCTGCCCTGTCTTAATTCCAGGAGCCTGTCTTTGTAATTAAGGGTCTCTCAGCATGTGCATGCTCCTGGGTGGTGGTATATTAACCTAAACTAACTGATTCAGAAGATGCAGATCAAAGGTCCAGCTCTGCTCTACAAACTGGAAGAGCTGGTTTAGCAAGAGGAAGATTCATGACAGCCTGAGGAATGCAGTGAAAAGAATTCTTCTGAAACAATGGAGGAGGCTATTCTACAAGTTGCTCAAGAGTTTCATTTCTTCAGAAAAGAAAGAGAGTCCTGGGGCAATTCTAGGACGGAGACCGGAGACCATCCTGGGAAAAGTGAGAAGGGATGGTTGGAAGTCTTCTTCATACTAAGGACTTCTGGCAGATGCAGTCATGAGTAAATTTGGTAATGCATGCCAGAGCTAACCCAGCAGTAATGGGAAGTCAAAGCAGAACTGCTGAAGTGGAAGCACACTGAGGGCTGGGTCACAAGTGAGAGGCCTCACATGCTGAAATTGAGCCTGCTGCTGTTGCAGGTAATTTTAGAGAGAGCTGCCTTCAGTGTAACAACTTCATCTTGCATCATTCATACCTGAACTGACCTGAGACATACGACACAGCTGATGGAGTCAAACTGCTGCAGGAGCATGATGAAAATGGAGACTGGTAAGATCAGTTAGTGAGTTGTGGTGTGTTGTTGTTGCAGTGTGGTGTTACACAGACATGTGCAAGCTTGCATTTAATCACGTCCTTCACTGGCATTTTAACCACTGTTTTGAAGTTTGTAAGTACATTCCAAGTGGAGAGCTCTTGGATGCCAAAGGCAGTTTGTTGTCATGCAGAGTTTGAAAGGAAAAAGTCCCTCTGAAGGTGGGTGGTCAGACCAAGACTGATTTATCCAGTTGGTCTCTGGATGGCAATTATATCTTCCTCCAGAACTGAGCCCTTCTAGGAGTCCATGTCAGAGCGTCTGAACTGTACCAAGATCTGACCATTCTTGTCCTCCTTTCTCTGGAAACAAATACTGGGAGGCCAGCCTCAGTGCTGGCAGAGTGCTGTACTTGTCTCATGCTGCTCAAAGTCAAAAGAGTCTTCTTCTTCTTCTTAACTGTTCCTGGAATAAGTTTGTGGTGCTGGTAGAGTCTCTCTACCCTGCTAATCTTTGGCCCCCTCCTGTGCCAAGATAAACAAGATTCAAAGATAAGCAAGAGTCCCCAGAAAAGTCCAAATGGAGGAGTGTGGGCTAGGGAAGGGAGCAATAAGAGCACAAGGAATCAGACATATTTGGCTTGGATCTGAAATTTTGCATCTCCCAAAAGGAGGCTTGAGAGTTTGTTAGGCCTCTGTTGTTGGGTGCTTCCAAGACCGAAGCAGTTTGGGATTAGACATGAAGCAGCTATGGAGGCTACTGGCACATGACTTGAGAGTCCCTAGGAGACTCGGCAGTGTGGTAAGAATTCCCTACAACTGGATGCTGATGGCACAGGGAAAATGAGCAGAAAGATGGAAACTGCTGGAGTTGCCAAAAATAGAATACCAGGTAAGCGTGCAAGGAGTAGCAGGAGAGTTGACCAGTCTATCAGGACAGATGGACACATCTACCAACCTAAGAGGGAGAGATTTATGGCAGATTAAGGACTGTCTCACCAGTGCAACTCCTGAAGCCTGACAGGTAGGCATGGATTCAGGATTCTAGTGAACACACATTACAAAACATCTTTGCAGTGGACTTGAAACTTATGCCAAATACCCTGTTCTAGACGATTTTATGGGTTACTTTTCCTCAACATTGTGATCAGGTAATTTCCCTGGGTTGGTGAAAGGTCATGAAAACAGAACTAATTTTAAAAAAATGGTTTGGTGATAAAATATTTTTCTTGTGGGAAAGAAAGCACTCTGAATTTTTTAGGCTTTGTATCATCCTTGAGGTATTGTATCACCATGAGGTATTTTGTGGCTCCCAGAGCCATCTAATTCCCAGTTACTCAACCACCCACCGAATCACAGAGTGGGAACATGTGTTCTAGGCTATGCAGGCCCGAGTCGTTTTTGATGTCAATACTTTTAAGTATTAGTATTTTCTAGAAAAATAAGCAGGCTTGAATATACACAGATCTACTTCATAAGCTTCACATATAAATTGCCAAGTACACTGGAGAATAGTTGCTCCATATATATTGATACACTGGTTGTTAAATGCCATAAATACATTTTAAATGTTTGTGTTGAATTTTTTCCCTGAACTGCTCTACTTTCTCTGATCTTAGAATTGGAATATATACCACTTCTGGTGTTAAGAAAGATTGGAAACATTATTTTAACCAAATGTGTTGAAGTGCAAATAACAAGTGAACTTTTGAACTCTCTTGCATTCTCTGAGGATCTGGAGAGGTCTCTGCCAGGCTTGGAGAAAGAGCTGAACATGGATGTTTTGTTAGAATTTTGGCAAATATAGTTATCTGGAATTAGCATGGTTTATTCAGATTCCAGCTTATCACTTCAAACTAGATTTCTCTTTAGTAATAGTTACTCAGTTTCTCTTATGAAAGTTTCCTGTATGTAAGAGGGTAATAGCGACCCTGTGTCAAATGCATGATAGCATTATCAAAATAGAGGAATTTGGGGTCAAAGAGTTTGCTGGTTAGCTCTGTTGCCAAGACTGACTGTTCCAGATCCTTATAAAGACATGCTGATACATTGGTGTGATGTGTCAAGGACCTGATGATGTGGAACATTCTCCATGACACCACTTCAAATGCAAGCCTTTCCTTTGTTGAAAAACTCTCCTGCATGTGCAGAGATTGTATGCAAAAAATAATAATAACAAATATGCCATCAGGGGGGAGCGGGGGGGGGGGGGGGGGGGGCAGGAGGAAGGGGATGGGGCAAGAACTGGAAAGAAATTTGGTGTCCTTTTCCTGAGCTGGAAAAGCACAAAGCATTCAGTGTTCTGCATAAAAATGCAATTTTTTGCAATACATTTATAGTACAGTTAGAACTTTGAGAATCAGAACATTTAATAATTGTTACCTGATTCTCTTGTTCTCAGTTTTCACATGTTTCAAAGTCACATCTATCATTTTTAGGTCTGCTCTGTCTTTGGAATGTATTTGCCACATTTTTAATGGACATTAACTGAATATCTGCCTCCACTCTTTCCAGTTCTTCCGATTCCTGGGAAAGAAGGAAATTTGTGAGAACATTCCTCAGGTTTTAGACAATGCCAGTTATTGCTCTTGGAACACTTTGACAAAGCAACTACACAGAGAGATACAGAAGTAGTAAAATCCTGTTCAAATTTTCACTTAGGTGAAAAATAAATAATGCCATCTCAGAATCCATACCATATAAAACTTTCATCTGTATGATTTCTCCTGTCAGCTTACCTTTTCAAAAACAACTGTCTTCTATATATTATATATATATATAATATATATTTATTTATTTATTTATTAAAGGTTGAGAAATGTTTGAATAGTAAAAGGAAAACCAGACTCTCTAGTGTGAAAAAATGAGTTATCGGATTGTCTTTGCCAAAGGATCTAAAACTCTCTGAACATTAAATGCTGGATGTCACTTCATAAGATTTTTTTTTTCCTTCCTAAAATTCAGGTTGAGTCAGCTGGTATAAATTTCTCTAAGATTAAAATAAAGATGATTAGATAGGATTCATTGCTGTAGGCAGAGAAGCAGTAGATTTCTGTGTGAGCTGCTGGCTGTTTTGTACTGCTGGACTTGAAGCCATTGGATTACCACCCTTGGAACACAACATTGTGGCTCTTCCAGTATCCATTTGTGTACATGATGGTGATGGCAAGTAAATTTGATCTGCTCATCATTGACTGTTAAAGTGGCAAAATTTGACTGCTTTGGATGGTATAACTCTCATTTAATAACCTGCACTCAAAGTTAAGTTTTGATAACCAAATGCTTTCTCTCTTTAATAGAATAGAATATATATATCAGAAAAATATCCAAGTTTAATATATCAGAAAAAGATCCAAAGTTCCAACAATGACTGGAGAGCAGCTGCATATGGGTCTTATCTTCTTTAACAGTCTGGTCCTCTACTACACTGGATCAAAGTCTTACTCATAGGCAGAAACCATCATTCATTTAAATGTGTACAATTTTGGCTGCTTCAAACATCTGTGTTTGCAGCAGCAGCAGGAACCCACAGAGGCCCTGCACCTTCAAAAGGCCCAAGCCAACCTTGTCCTTAACAGCGGTGAGGTTTTGCTGTCAGTGTAAAATGTTTTGTAACCACTTTTTGCCAGTTGAAAAACAGGACCAGACCCTAGAGACAGTCTGTAGAAAACGATGTCTTGTTCCCACCCCTGGATGTGTGTCCATCCTATGTTGCAATGTTTGGCTGTGGACTTCTGCTTCCCCCCCGCCCCTTTTTTTTTTTGTTAACTGCCTGAAAACAAAAGAGTATATCCATGCAAATCTAGGCTTGAATTTTAAGCTAGCTCCTCACATTAAAATTGCTAAAGCCTGGAAAAAATTATCAACATTTACGTGTCTCAGAAGAGTTTTGCAAGTCACCAAGAAATGAGTCAGGCATGAAGTGGTGTCTGTAGGTTGAGGGGGTGACTGAAATGCAAATACCCAGTTACCACAGACAGAATTGAGGGGAAAGAAAGAGTCTCACTCCAGTAACTTAATCCAGATATATGACCCTTACCAGAGAAAGTTTACAAACAAGGAAAATGAAATAAAGTAATTGTAAAGTAAGGTTGATTAAAGAGTGAAGAACTTTGATTCCATAACTGTATAAAGAATCTAAAAATAAATAAATTAAAGTCATTGTTGCCTTTCAATGTGCCACATAGCAAATAGTGCCTTAAGGTAATCTGTGTTGCCAACTCCAGACAGCAACTCCAGAGGACTGCTGAAAGTCAGAAGCAGTTGGATAAAGACAGTGAATTGCTGCAAAGCACTAACAATAAAAAAAATAAATCAGGAGACTGACATAAAAGTCAGATTTGAAAATGATACCATTATTTGTACTTTCCTTTTTGTTTTTGAGTCTGTAAGACAGGTTTGAGTCAAATTTTCAAATTGCTCTCTGCAAAGGAATGCCAGAACTAACTTTCTCTTGCAATACAATCTGGAGTGCTCAAATCATGCTGGAATTCCGGGAACTGGAACTTAAATGAAAAAGCAAAATGTAGATGCTGCAATACTAAAAAAAATGTAAGGACAAATGAAGAACAGTAGGTAGATAAATTATTTTTTCTGCCTCAGTTTTTAAAGAGAACACTGATGTAACAAAATACATCCTGTAATCTAACAATGATAAGTCATTCCTTCTCCATTGAGATTTCACTGTTGTAACTTGTAAAGTCCACTGAACTTAGCAGACCTCTCTAGGAATAAAGGTCTTGGGAGCATTCCCATTTTTTCAAGGGAAAAAGGACAACTCATGCATGAGGCAGTGAAGTTTTGGCTGTCGAAGGATACACTCAGTGAAGTGGCTCTTTGTGAGTTATCTAAATCTCTCCAGTTATACACAGCTGATATTTCTAGACATTTGGCTTAATGTTTCTGCTCTGGATATGGATGTCTTCTCCGTGAAGGAGAACTGTCCCCATAATTTATGTTAATCTTCAGCAGTACACTACTTGCAGTGAAATTGCAGTGTAATAATTTGCACTGACTTCCCTGACCTCCAGTTAGGAAATGTCCTACTGTGCTTCAGGCAATTTATTTTCCCCTAGTGCAGTTTAAAAATATGCCTGCAGTCACAGCTCTGTGACATTATTTCTCTATCAATGACAAACTTCAGGGAACAGCAGGAATGAACTGGTGAGATTTACTAATTGAATGTTTTCCTTCGAGTGGCCTGTTGTTGGTAATGCTGGAAAACTGCTCAAACTGAATATGTAGACTGAGAAGAAGCAAGGCAGCTTCTTAATGATTGTCCTATTGCTCCAAAATCAAAACTAAAAGAGCAAAATAGTAGCCAATGTATTTCTAAACAGCAATGACACATATAAGCTTTTAATTTCTTTCAGAAAGAGAAACACGAAGTGAAAGAAAAGACTAAAAACCCCCTCTTCTTTTTCTGCTTTCTTCCCACTCCCCGCCCCTCCATCCTAACCTCAGCTGCCATATGACACTTGGTGTGGGTGCTGTTATTACTGGAATACAGGGATTTTCATCTGGCACAGTTAAATCACTTCCCAAATTAAAATAGGCAATCTCAGCATATGCAAAATAACCTGTATCTACAGACCTTTTGCTGGCTCTAACACTGTTGGTGTAATTGGAGTGGCAAAATTCCCTGTAGAGACCAGGCCTCAGCACAAAGCTTGAGACTGTAACACTGAAGACAACAGAGTTCTGATTTTGTTCATATTTTCTACCATCACTGACAGGTACCTATAAAACAACAGAATTCCTTCCTTAAGGAGGAATTTCTCATCCTAGAGCAGTAATGACTCCACCATGTTCTTCTGTAAATGGCTAAAGGGAAGAAAGAGAAAAGCCCATCATCAACAGGAGCAGAGAGTACCAAAAATTCCTGACAGAGTTCATCCTAAAGTTTAGATTTCATTTTAGCTGTTATAAAAAAATACTTTAAATAACATTCTACAAGCCTGAAATCCTGTGCTTGTTAAAGTAAAAGCAAATGCTGTAAATAATGCCAGATGCCCTGAATTGAGTCCATGACTGAGTTCATTCTTGAAAATATGCTCTTATACATAAATTCTTCATATCCTATGTTCACTGAAGTAAATTCTAAAACCATGAGTTCATTTTGCCACTACTGCATACAGACTTGTCCAGTGTAAGTATTACTGTCATTTGATCCGCCAGTTCTCAGTCTCCCACACAGGGAACACACCAGAAATGTTCATCTTTAACTTCTCCCGCAGCCATCATCCCTGTAGCCACTGCTCTTCCAAGACCATATAAAACCACACCCTCTTTTGGCAACAGATATTTCCTTTTAACAATAAAAGACAAAGAGGATACAAGTCCATGGTTGATCAAGATCACTCATCTGTACAGCCTGCAGCAGGAAGGATGCTGAAGTGTAAGATGTGTCTGAAAGAATCAGAGGAAATGGTGTCACCATCCTCACCAGGAGGTTTTGATCTCAGGTGGGAAAAGGAAATTCAAGACTAGTCTGAACTCATCTCATAGACAACTTAAGGATACTGCTGAAACCGCTAAGATGTTCTAAATTCTAAATATTTATCAATTTACATAAACACTCAGTTAACTGAAGGATATTATGATACAGAATGGAAATGTCATGGTGAGTGAATTTAAATACATATTTCAATACTCCTCATTGTCTAACAGTTGTAATTAATTACATGGCTACTGCTCATTAGGAGGCATGTATTTAAACTTACCCAGTTTCTCCCAGTACTGGAAAGAAAAAATCAACAAGGCCACTATCTGTGGAAAACCTTTCTGTACTTCCCTGTACTCCAAGGACTTTACTACCCAAGTAATGGAATTACCTTAAGCCAGCATGTCTGAAAACAGAATATTTGGTGTTTTAAATAAACTATTGATTCTTGCCTGAGGTTTTCAAGATGAGGCGGCAGAATGAGGCAGAAAATGCACAGAGATGGTATCCAATCATGTTATACAGCAAAGGTTTGACTGAAACAAATCTTGGGTGCTAAATTCCTAGTTTTCACAGAGGTGAGGGCTGCTGACTCCCACTGATGTTGGTGGGAGTGAAGTACTTACCTACTTTGAGTATGTTGCCCTCAGCTCATTTTGACTTCTCAGCTGATCAAACCAGAGCACTGCTGTCACCAGTTTATTTATTTGCAGCCCTGGGAAATCCAACACACATGGTTTGCAGTCTGATTAATATACAGTTGGACACACAATTAGGATACAATGCAAAACATTTATCAAGAATAATTTATTGGAAAATCTGTAGAATAAAAAAAGGTAATTATAAAGTAAACTTTGAATGTAAAATAAATAAGAATCAGAAGAAATGTTGAGAAGGTTTCCTTCATTTTTTTTTTCCCATTGGGAAATAAGCCAGGAGTTATTTTTTCCAAGGAAGCAAGACTGATGTTGTGAATCACAGTATTAGGTCTTACTGACAAAAAGAATTTCCGCCTCTTGTTTTCAGCAAGACCTTCTTATTTTGATTTTCAGTGGACTGACTGCATTTTTAATCAATTCCTTTAAATAAACCAACATCTATTATTCCTAAAATGAGATTATAATGTCTGCATAGAAACTCGACCCTGTTGTAGTTAGACTCACTTAACTTTCTTGCTTAGTTCAAACCCCAGGAACTTCAGCATGAGACTGACTGGTTAAACTGGTGAACAAGGAATTCAAGCTTCAGAATCATGTGATTTTTCTATCAAGAGCAATGTAATTGTCTAAAAATCTGCTGACAACTTTGTCCCAAACACTGCAAAGCTACCTGCCACTCCCTTGCTCTCCATTCCAGCTCATCTTTAAAGTATCATAAAAGCTGAAATCTGTCACTTTCAATCAGAGGGCAGCATGTTGAGAAGGGCAGTGCATGCTGTGAACCTCTGAAAGCTGCCCTGTACCACAGGAGGAAAGCACTGCACAGTAATTAATGCCCTCAGTTTTAGTCTTTATTCTGAAATATTGCACCACCGTAAAAGTGAAATATCAAAATAAGTATGACAACTCTTCATTTCATAAGAAGCAAAATTCAAATAAACCCTTTACAGCAAGGGTAAACAGTGCACAGTTTAAGGCTCAGCCTTTCAAATACATTTCAGCAATTTGCCTGCAGGTTTTAGAAGGGCCTGTGCACAGGCAGCAACTGTAGCTTTGTACAAACCAGCTTTGTCCTACTGTATGTGCAGGTTAGAGAAGCAGTACCGGTGGAAAGAACAAAGGAACTTTGTGCATCTTTTCCCTTGAAGTCACCTGGCAATTTCACCAAATCAAAGATAAGCTGACACAAAAGAAGTCTCTTCCCTCTACCTCCTCTACCCTCCCTCCAACATCCCATCTGCCAAGAAATGCCATTCTCCTCTGATTTTCTTCCAGTACTCATTAACTTCTTGGCCCCATACACGTGTCAGCCAGCCTCAGGCTCTTCACTGAAAGGTCTTGTGGAGCAATAAAATGTTTTCTTCTGACTGTCATCCCATTTTGGGTGTCCAGACTTGCTCTGCTCAGAAAACCATGGTGACCATATCAGTGGATGATATGTCAGTCAGTCCTCTCATGTTATATAACAGGTAATATAAGAGAGCACTTATCTTTTGTATGGCAGGACTGCAGACCTTAATCCCACTCTTTTTCAGGTGTCACAACCATTCAGTTTAAAGCAGACAGGCTGTTCCACAAGCGTGGTGTACTTGTTGTTTACCATGCTCCAGCACTCAGATCGTTCTTCCAGGTGAATAACGTAGTTTGATCTCTTCTGTCCTGCCTTGAAGCCTTGAACAGATGGAGTGGTGTGCTGAGAGATTCTCCCAAGGAACAGCCTTTGTTCCTTTTGTTCTCCAGCCAAAACCATACCTGTGACAATAAAGAGCATCAGTTTCAACACAAACATTTGATGCATGCCACAACTAGGCAATGTTTGGGCTCTTTGTAATACACCAATTTGGTTTGCTGTTTAGATAAATGAAATTAGCACAAATGTTTTTCCTTAACAAGGAAATGACACCAGAGAAGAAAGGCTGGAGTTGCCAGGTTGCCCAACCACGCACTGAAACATCCTCAACACCACACTGCCAGTGATGCCTAGATAGACAAACATGGCACTTCAATAAAGAGATGTGGCCAAGCGCTGGTTGGAACCACATGGGCTACTTCTCTGCATACTCCAGAGCTCCCAGGATGGTCTCTGCTACAGACCTTTTGTTGTGGAATGAGCAAAATCCTTGTGGTTGTGTAACTGTTATAGCTCTCCAAGGTGGCTCTCCAGTTAAAAGAAAACCAAAATACTCCATTCTCCCTGCTCTCTTTTATTTATTGATTTATCACTGACTAGTGCTGCTTGGATTTTAAACTAAGTTAAAGTGTTTATAAATAGTAATTTTATGAACATCTGTTATTTACTTTTCATTCAGTCATTAATTTTCATTAAGCATTCGCAGCTAAATATGTGTCTGGCAGACTTTAGTGAGGTGATTACACATAAAAATTTGAAAATTGAAACCCATCACTTCTTGATGGGGAATACTTTTCTTTTTAAAGAAATTGCAAACAAAGCTCAGGCTCTGATCCGAGAGTTGAAAAGTTGCAAAACACCCATCCTAGATTCGAATTAGGATTTTCGTGTTCATGTTAAGATTACTATGTAATGACATATAGGCCAAGTGAAGGGACAGGGCGGTGTCATGTCTCTACAAAACTGTATTTAAAACCCTCTTTCCCCAGTAGAGTACTTTTCCTGGTATATCCAAGCCAGCATGCATCATGCACCTCCATCCAAGCTTTCCTCTTTTAGCCTGCAGTTTCCTACAACTTCCTTTCAAACTTTTCTTTGTTCCTGATGCCATTTTCATCTTTCCAGAGGGACACTGTGACCTGCTTTGACTCATGGACCGAGTTAGCACAGCACCAAATGTACGCCCGGATTACTCACAGCTGTAGGCCTCACATCTGATGGCCAGTGAGAAGTGCCCGAAAGACCTTTTGTGCTACAGACAATATTTCCCTTTTTTATTAAAGAGAAACATCAAGGCAGTACAAACACCTCTCTGAAAACCATTCACCTCAGGTTATTTTGGACAATGTTTTGAGACAGTGAACCTGAAGAAAAGAAACCCAGAATTCACAAAGCAATTTGTTGCTGAAATCTACAAAAAGAAAAGCTGATGGATAGGGGATGTAAATTGCAGACGAAACACCATTTCTACCGCATGCACCACACCATTACAGACATCTGTCTCTCTTGAAGTTCTGCAGTAACTATCTGGTAATGTTTTTGCATATTATTCTGCCCACATGCTCTGTGCACTTTTCTCTCTCTAGCAGCCCTTGCACATGGCCCTTGCTGTTTCCCCATCATTATCCTCTTATGAAGTATGAAAGTACGATTGATCTTGGTGCTAGAAACACAGCCAGACTGCTTAGCAAAGAAACAAGAACTTTAAAACATTTCAGAGGACATATGGACTCACGTTTCTGAACTGCATCTCCCAAGGATGTGAGCACTGAGCTGGCCAGTCACTGAAGCTCTCCTCAGTGCACTCACAGACTGCATGCTCCATTTGTAGGGAGGGGTGGAGGGATGCTTTCCATGCACTGTAAGAATCATCTGTCTTGGGATTACTGTGAATTTTAGAGATGAGATGACATAGCACAGAAATACAAAATGTGAACATTTCTGTCTCCTTGGGAACGCGATTAACCCTCATACTTACACTGTGAAATAAAACTAGTTACACCCACAGAAAAAATGCAGCCATGCACAGAGCTTGGACCACATCTTCAGCCTGCACCTGAGCTGAAGATTCTCCAGGCAAAGCCCAGTTTCTGTACTGGTTATTGTTGAATCAGCTGATATCACACTGATAGGCCCAGTGTGAATATCAGAGGAGCTGAAGTCAACTCTATGCACCCACCCAAGTTCATCCATTTCTCTTCAGCTCAACATTCTAGCACAAGTCATCCTCTGCTGATATTCCTTACTGAGCCATCATGCAACCACCCTAAAACTTCACTCTCTGCACCAGCACTTGTATTCAAGTTCCAACAGAGCTCTAGTTTCAGGGAGAAGATGAGACTGGTCCAGCAGGATTTTTTTTCGTTGTTATGGTTTATTTTAAATGAAACAAACTCCAAAATGCACTGTGCTTTGCAGTGGAAGAAGTCTCACATAGCCTTTTAAAGAAATGGCAGCAAATGCTGTGAAAGCCTTGTTTCATAATATTTACAAAATAGTTGATCCAGACAGTAAAGGGACAGCTATATATCAGAAATTAGGAAAGATTTTCTTACATAGTTCTTGAATGAACAAACATTGACAAAGTCCTGAAGTTGCAGAAAACTCCTGACTTATTATCTGTCATATCCATGGAGTAAGCAGGGCTCTAACAACTTTCCTTCTGATGGTGTCCCCATGTTACATTTGGTCAGGCAATTGACTCTGGGGTTCACAGGTAAATTGGGCGCCCTCACAGAAAATCAGGTAATATCTGCTTTGTCCTCCTTCACCAAAATGTAAGCTCAGTGTTTAGCATATGGAAATATTCTGTTGCTTCATGCTCATTTTGTTTAAATCAGTCTATTAATTTTTGTACTATGCAGTCATTCTCAAGACAAGGATGACCTCAGCCTTTCATTATTTAATGACTTTCCCTTTGTGGGAAAATGTGCAGCTCTTCCATGTTGCTCATCCCTTTTGGAAAAGGACAAATTTCATGAGTTCCTTGGCTGAGTGAGGAAGGGGGAAAGGAAGAAAAAGCCTTCTTCATTGCTTTTTAGGAACTGAACTGTAGTCTTGCTCTCTACAGGCTTGGGAAACTCTAGATAACTTCTGCCAGCACAAATAATGAAAACCCAATTACATGCTTCCATGAATGCAAACAGTGGCACAGGAAATTGTTTAACCCTTGAGAAGGTTAAAGCATAATTTCTTAAGAGAGTGAAGTGCTATCCTCTTCCAGGCATCTACAGAGCATTAGAAGGGTTTCAAGTGAAATAGGACAGATTGAAGCAACATCTCATCTTTTTCCATTGCTATTTATTGCCAGTGAAGTGTTCTTATGCATCTGTAATGGCACACATTTCTCTAGGGGACAGGAAGCTTTAGTGTATATTTCCAATGAAACAGTTCCTAAAAACCAGTCTGAATGCATCATTTTGACCTCAGCATTTAAAGCTTATTTCCCTGCAGACTTGCAGAGTGAAGCTGTTGGGTGAGACTCCCAGTAAGACCGGCAGATGAAATTTGCCTGTTTCAGCAGGTCGGGGCAAATGATGAGGTCAGCAGGCTGCTGCCTAGAGCAGAAGGAAGAGCCCTGCCCTGCTGCTGGCTGTGCCTGCAGTGAGAGCTAGGAAAGCCTGAGCAGCTGCTGTTGGCCATGGGAGGCCTTGGGAGCAGGGCTGGGGCTGGCCAGTCTCAGCAGGAGCAGCCTGCACTGTTCCCAAATCTCCACCCAAACTATTCTCCACCCAAAGATCACTCTCTCTCTTTGCCTCCTTCCCACTGGTGGGAGCAGCCTGCCCTCGCCCAGCCTTGATGATTTTGTTCAGTGTCACTTCAGCCCAAAAATCCAACTCATAAAAGAGCAGGTGCTGAGGATGATAGAAGGGCATCCCTGTGGTCCTGCTCTCTGTGGGATGGCTTCACACGGGCAGGCCACTCAGTCAAGGTGATTGCGTTGGATTTCAACGGCCAGGTGAAGCTGAATGCTCATTTCTCACTCTGCCCAGTGAACACCTCTCCTTACAATTAAAGGCTTATTGTACATCCCTCGCTGAGGTAGCTCCAGCACCCTTCCCATGACTGGGTGAAATGAGCCGTCATCGGGCCACGAAAGGAACACCACCACCTCAAGGCACCGGTGTCAGGCAGGACCCCAGGGCTGCCACAAAGCAGCAAACCAGCCTCAGACACCGGGAGCTCAGCACGTCCGCACCGGCCCCACCTGAAGAGCCCGGTGTCCCCTTCCCCGCGGTTCGCGGCCGCCCTCTGCCCCAGCCAGCCCGGCTCCCCGGCAGCGGGGGCTCTTCCCCAGGGGCCCGGCCTCTCCTCCCGTCAGCTTTCCAGGGGGAAATCTGGAGCGGGGGCTGTCGGCTCGGGCAGGGGCCGGGGAGCGGGGGCTGCCCGAGGGGCCCAGGGCGCCACACGGGGCCGGGGGCTGCCGCAGGGCTCTGCCTGGCCGGGGGCTGCAGCGGGGCGGGGGCCGGGGCCGGGCCGGCCGGAGGGGAGCGGCGCCTTGGCCGGAGGGGGGTGCGGAGCCGCCGTGGAGGGCGGAAACGGGGTGGGGGGATTTGCGTCAGTGAGGGAGCTGAGAGCGGGCGGGACGGACGGAGGGACAGACGGACGGAGGGAGCCGGCGGAGAGGCACCGGCCCGCTGCGCTCGCCCGCCGCCCCATGGAGCTGTGCCCGGGGCCCGCGCCGCCCTCGGGATGGGCTCTGCCGCTCCTCCTCGCCCTGGGCGCCGCCGGGCTCAGCCACGGCACCCCGCACCTGCCGTACTCGCGGCCGGGCTCCCGCAGCAAGTGAGTACCGCCCGCCCGGGGCGCGCTGCGGCACCGCCCGGGCCAGGGGGGCTGCGGAGCCCGGCGAGCCTGACCGACACTGTCCTTCTCCCCCAGGAACTGGTGCGCCTACATAGTGAACAAGAACGTGAGCTGCTCGGTGCTGGACGGGACGGAGAGCTACGTCCAGGCCCAGTACAAGTGCGCCTGGAACCAGTTTCCCTGCGAGCCCACCCTGGTGTAAGTAACGCAGGGGGCGACCTGGGCAGGGAGAGCGCTTGGCCGCCCATTGCCGAGCCCGGGGAAAGCGCTGGGTGGTTCCCGGCACCCCGAAAGGCGCAGAGCTGTGGCAGGGTGTGCGGAGCGCCCCTGGTCCCCAGCGCATCCCGAACAAAGCGCTCCTCGTTGCGGACATGGGGCTAATGCCGGAGCTAATTAGAGCCAGATTGAGCGGTGCTCCGCGCTGCCGAGAGGGAGCTGCGCTGGCACCCCTCGTCGGCTCGGAGCGGCGTGCGGGCGGGAGGAAAGCACGCGGGCTGCTTTCCACGGGCACCGGGAGCGCGCCTTGGCGCTGCCGGGAGCGCGCCGGGGCTGCGGGCGCACAGCCCCGCTCCAAACCGGTTTTGTTGCCGCTCCTCCGAGGCTCTGCATCGGCGCGTACAGGGAGAGCCGGGAACGCGAGCCAGCGCATTTACAGTCTGTGTGTCCTTGTAGTTATCCAGCAAGGGGAGCGGCCAGGGCAGATTTTATGGGGGGTAATATAAAATTGCTTGTTGGATTTTATTCTTCGTGCGTGTGAGCGTGTGGTAATCTGTGGAGTGGCCACCTACAGCAAGGTGTGCTATAGCAGGCATTAGGGAACTGATGGATCTCACCTGCTGGCTAGTCACAGGGACATCTCCTTTCCTCATTTTTCCACTTGAAAAGCAGTAATATTTACACATTTCTGTTTGAAAGCTCTAGGCAAATGCACTCTGTGAAACCATTTCAGCATCTCCAAGAAGCTGCTGGAAAAACACCCATAGATTATCATAGGCTTATAAAGCTACAGTAACTAGATTTTAGTTTTACATGAAACAGTGATGATGAGACAGATACTGCTAGATTCTGGGTATTGCTGAAATAGAACTTCAGACACCGATGACGCTGCCACCCTGGGGTCGGTGACAATAGGTGTTGGGTGTTTGGCATTCAAATGTGCTGCTTTCTGTTTGTTTGGGTTGTTATTTTTGTTAAAAACCCAGCTTTTCTCTATTTAAACACTAGAATTGGAGGGGAAAAAACAAAGACAGCAGACAGCTGAGTAACACTGTCTTGTGTAACTTCCCTTGTTTCCCTTTGGAGTCTTGAACTGGCCATTTTGGACTTCTGACTGAGTTTGTGGATGTGTAATGGGGTGTGCCCTCTATCCTGAGAAGTGGAGCTACAGAGGCATGAGGAGGGGTTGAAACTGAGCTCTTTAAACACATAAATCACCAAGCATTAAGATAAGGAATTTCAGAGGCGGTAAAATAGGACTTTCATGGACTATCTGCTAGTAGATAGTGAAGAAAGTGCGAAGGCATTGCTTCTAGCTCAGGAAATTCCTGCACTGAGAGTGTGAGATTATTGGCAGGAGTGACAAGGGGAAGCCCAGCTTGAGCAGGAGGCCGGACTGCACGACCTCCAGAAGTCCCATCCCTTCCAGATTTCTCTGTGGTTCTCTGAAATGGCATTGTCTGTCCTTGTGCTTCCAAACATCTGGAGTTGGCTGCTGTCAGAGAGAGAATGTGGGGCTCAACAGACATTTGGTCTCACCAGATGTGTCCAGTCTCATGGGGTTTTTTTGTTCTTTTGAGAATGGAATTAGATGCTTATCGTAAGGCTTTGTTTCCTCTGTTTGACTTTCTTTGGTGAACATCACTGTTATTTTCTTCATAACCCTAATGGCAACTGCAAAACAATTCCTTGTTCTTAACATAAAATATTCCTTAGTATTGCCATAAAGTATTTTTCTTGTCACAGCACCAGCTGATTAACACCAAGAGAAGGTGGAATATCAACATCTTGACATTTTATTGTGTTCAAAACTGTTTATAGGTTGTCATTTTACTTTCGTGTCTGTTGCATATACACTGTCAGTGGCACAGTAAGAAAGGTGCTCATCCAAAAAGTTTGAAATACATGCCTCAAATCCTGAAAACTCCTAACTTGATTCCTGTGAAAAATATTGTTTAATTCAGAAGGAGCAGCTTCCTGAATAACAAAATGTGTTTATATATGTTTGCTAGCTAATGTTTGCAAAAATAGGAAAGAGCTGTAAAACAATAAAGAAATGACTGTGAGGCCTTTGTGGAAATTATTCTCTTTTTTTCTCCTTTATACACTTGAACAGAGAACTTGACATGAGCTAAATAGCACATATTCATGGGAATAAAGTGCAGCCCCTGTGTAGTCTCCTCTCGATACCCATGGTTTATCTAAGAGCTCATTCAGCTGCAGACAGTGGGGACAGTGAGATCCAAACCAAACAAAGAATTCCTTAACTGTATCATGGATGTGTGTGTTTTATTAGTACTTAAGTACTATCAGGTCTATTTTTTAATCTACTGTTGGTTTATATTAGTTTAAGACTAGATTTAAAGAGCCCATCTAGTGTGGTCTGGGTTATGCATAGCAGTTATTTAGATTGCAGTGTACAGGGGAGCATTTCAGTGCCTTAAACTTGCAGTGTTCTCCTGCATTCCATGTGTTCTTTACAGACAAGGGAGTGTGAGTTGCAGATATGGATTACAGTCAGCCCTGATTTGTCTTTGAATTTTTTTTTTTTTTTTTTAAATAGAGAGATCTGGTGATTAAACCTAAAATCATATGCATGCATGAACCCATTTAATCTACCCTTTAGGCTCATTAAAATATAATTTGTCTGAAGACAAAAGCCCTAAAGCCCCTTGTTGGAATGACTACACTTCCATGATTGTTAACTGTAAATTCACTTTGGCTGCAGGGTGTATTTCCTGAAAGGTTAAGTTGAAATTCAGGAAATTATTACACTTCATTGTTTAACTGTTTTATAGGTACTTGGGCTCAATAGTGCATTTCCTTGCTGAAAAGTTGGTGAATACTTTGGCTGATTAAGGTGTCAGGGATGAATGTGAGTTGAAGTGTGGCTGCTCAAGAGATAGGAAGAGAGCAGAAAGAAAGAGCAGAAATGCCCTTTGAAGTATGTTCCCTTTGAAGTGTGAGAGGCTCCTGATTTATTTTTCTTACAACTGTGGCTAGCAAAGGAAAGAGAAACTTTGTTATTAGTGGGTCACTGGGCTGAAAGGTACAAAAATATTAGTGTTTATACTCACTAGAAAGAGCTTGGATGTTTTGAAATTTAATATTGCTTCATAAATAATTGACCCCTCACTGCTTCTTTTGTCATGAATTTCCATTCTTAGCTTTCTTAAGAATGGTTTGGTAACTTAATTAGCAATAATAGCAATTTATAACTAGTAGTATTATCTATTTCCAAAAGAAAAAAAACATGTTGCCTTTCTGGTTGGATCCTACACAATCTTTAGTGTTGTGGCTTGTTTGGGACAATTCTGTATTGTCACTGTAGCTGGTTCAGGGTGGGATGCTGTCATACAGTTGTTTGTTTTGCCCCTTGTTCTGTAGAGTGTGTGGGTACACCTGGCTGTACCAGAGGTGCACCAGGTTATGGCCCAGCGCTTTTGGGAAAAGCTGCTTCCATGGGTAAGGTTTTGATTTTAAAGTCTGAAGTGAACTGAAGTTGCTGAAGGTTTTCTGGGACGTTTTCTGGGTTTGTGTCTTTGCTACAGAACTGCAAACAGGACTTCCCCCTACAAGGTCATAAAAAAAATTATCTTGGTAAGAACCTCTGGAGGTCATGCAATCCCCTCATAGCCCCCAGCTAACACCAGAACCAGCTTCAAACTTAGATAAGGTTGCTCAGGGACTTGAAGAAAGGATGTTTTATCAGATCTCCTAATTCATGTACCAACCTCCATTAATTATGCTCAAGTGAGTAAAAGATATTTGTGTGCTCAGGTCAGGTCATCTGTCTTTAGCTTGTGAGGAGTGAATTTCATGATTTCGTGTAAGCTTCTCATCTTAACACTAATGATACATGTATACTAAGCAAGCCCATTATTTCATTTAGAAAATGACACAGACAATGATGAATGAAGCAATAGGTAAATTAGCAAGACTTTCCAAATCTCTCACTGAACAATATTTTCCAACTTCTTGTTATTTTATCATAAATAAGCCCAGTGCCAAACTAATCACAGTTTTATTCATGGCCCAAAAGATTCAAAGCACAAGACTGAAATGACTTTTGAGAATGTTACTGAAAGTTTTCTGCATTCATAAACATCAGAACAAATTACTACTTATGAGCAAAACACTGCTTTTAATCAGCAGTATTTTGCATTTATTAACAATATATCAGAGGTTAAAAGTGGAAATTTTATAACTGAAAAACCTTATATGAGACATCCAGTTAAAGTTGAATGGCTTCATCCATCTGGCAACCCCAGAATGACCTGGGTGGAGCACATCAGCCCCAGTCTAGGAACATGTAGGAAATCCCCATGTAGTTTTCAACCTTCCAACAGTCCCAGTGTGTGGTTTTTTCTGAGAGTGTTCTGTTGCTAGAAATCAAGCATACAGATCAGTGTCAGAGTGCTCAGCACCAGGCAGGAGCAAACCTCAGAAACACAAGTCAGCACAGATTGAGCCACTGGCTTCCAGCAATACATATCTTGTAAAAAAAATCTTTCAGGATGCACAAAAAACTTGAAGGGAAAGCAAGAGCTGTTTAATGTTTCCCCTCCAAGTATCTATAAAGGTCTTCAGCACTTTCTTTCCAACTTTGTGTATTTTGTATGAAGCAGAATTTCTTTGTACAGGCTCCAGCTAGCTGACTACATAGAGAGGTTAGCCTAGGGGCTTGTGCATTGAAAACAGTAAGGAAACTTAAAAAACTTCAGTCTCCTGGAGTGCTTGTTTGAAAATCTTTGAGATCCTGCTGGGTGTGGTAAGTTTTCCTGGCTGTCTCCCCAAGCCTGAAATTGTGCATCTCTGTCTCCACACACTGAACGCAGCAGAGTCTTTCTTCTCTGTGAACTGGACAGGGAATTTTCATTTCACACATCATTTGAGTTTGTTGCAATAATGTAAAAAAAATCCCATGCTGCTCCTCACTTCCCATTAATGTGATAACTCAAAAGTTTCATGCTTTTCTGGTTTGAGAAATGTGTGACCTGGAGGTCTGGGGCCTCTTCTGTTAAGCACCAAACTGTTGCCAAAGCAATAAATTTTTATTTGCAGGGAGCTGCTGAGCCATTTAGGTGTATTTCATCATAAATCACCCAAATAATCAAGGAACATTTTGTACCATTAGGCAGTGGGCAGTGTCACTTTTACACGTTGGGGATATTATGACTCCCATCTGATTTCATTTCTGCGTTTGCATCTCATCCTTCCTTTCCCTTCTGGTTCACTTTTAACTTGGTGTCGTGAAAAGTAACAGCTCTCAAAACAATGCTTCATTTTATTCTCAAAGTTGGGGTCCCACTTAATCCCACAGGTTAGCCCTTGTCTTCCTGAAAGTATTGGTAATTTGTTTCATCTGGGTGTATTTTCAAATAATCTCTCAGCAACAGCTCTTTCTAGAGCACTCTAGAAAACAGTTTATTTCATGGGCAGAGAAGCAGAAGAGATACATTTGGAGCTCAGTTTTTCAGGCAGCTTTATCAGCAGCAGTGCTCTGCATCCTCATTTCATCTCTCCCCTCGTGTAAGGTGAGAAACTTGGTCCCTGCTGCTGGGAGAGGCAGGTGCTGATGTTGTAAACATATAACCTGTTGCAGAGTTGTTCCTGTTCCATCACTGAGCACATCACATTGCCACTCTACAAAACTTCCCTGGAATCCTTTTGAAAGGGCTATCTTTTCAGGGTTCTCCTATCCCATTCTATTTAAGTGGGATTTTAATAGCTCACTGTTGGTCTGTTACCATGTGTTTGACTGGCCTTTCAGCGTTGTTAATCCCAAGAATGAAGCTGTGCTTTGAGCTTTGCCACAGGCTGTCTCTGGCTCTGAGTTACTGAAATGCCTCCTGTGTCCTTGTTTTGCTGCTCATAAGAAGAGGATGCCTACGCAGTGATAATTTATGAACATTAAGAGTATTGACATTTTAAACTTCTGTGCATTTCCTACTGGACTTTAGTGGTCAGCTTTTTGAAAATAAAATCCTTGGCAGCCAAGAGAGAGTTAGACAGATAGGTACATATTTGTGTATGTGTGTGAAGATATATGTACAACAAGAAGAAATCATTAGTATGAGGCATGAGCTCATATTTCAGAGTGTGCAGCCCCTTGGTTCTTTCTTCCCACAAAAAAAAACATTTATCTCCCAAGAGAGAAAATTGTAGTTTGAATCTCATCTTTTTTTGATAGAAGAATTCCAGCTGAGTGGCATAAAATCCACTGTATAAGTAGTGAACAATGGCACTTTTGGAGAGTTTCAAATGAAACCATGTGGTGTTGCCTGAGAATAATTGAATGTTGTTGTCTTCTACCAGTTCCTGTAATCTTCTGTCCTTCTTACTGAAGAAAACACAAACTCTGCAGTAAAATTCAGCCAGATTCTCTCAGATGCATTGAAACAGTGTTCAGTGTTGAAGACAACTAAGTACCAGAGACCAGGCTGTAGTGAGCTGACTGGGGCAGCACGGTTGGCTGCTTCTTCCCTGGTACCACTGATGAGATGGTATCGTTTTATTTAGGGATAGACAAATGCAACTTTTTCCTTCCTTGCATGAAGGAGTAATACAATCACCTGTGCCAGGTCTCTGCCCACTTAGCAATTTCTTCCAGATGGAAGGCCATCTTCTCCCTTCGTGCTTAGCGTGAAGCCACCAAGTAAAAATAACCAATGGAAAAAAGTACTGAGTCTCTAAATGCTCATTCCTGTTTTATGAAACATTCAGTAAAATTACAGTGCCTTCATAGTCAGATACTAAAGCACTCTTTGCAGTGACCTGGATGGGTGATTTCTTGGGTGTGTACACAGCAGGTAATGGTGTTCCTGTGGATGCAGAGTGCTTTGACTCATTCCCTTGCTTTCCTTTAGTTTCTTCCCTGTTAATCCTCTCAGCCAGTAGCAGTTTTTTCTTCAGGATTTAGCTCAGTACAGATCTGGTACAAATGTTGGCCATGCTATACATGACTGTAAAATTTATTAAGAACTCCCTTGTGGGCCTGTGCAAGCCTGGAGAAGCTGAATCTCCATGGTCATGTGCACCAGTGATGCTTGTCATAACTTAATATTTTCCACAGGAGTGCCTCAAAACTTTGTTTCACCCAGCACAAAAAATTTTAAAACACTCTCTTTTTGCTTTTCGTTATATATATTTTATTTTGATTATTATGTTATCCAAAGGCCTTTGAGGAACTTCAATCTAGATGGCTATGGATGGGCCAGGCACTGGACTAGTGTCTAAGGTCAGTGACATTTCTCTCAAGAAGATGTAATTGCCCAGACTCCAATGCCTGTAAAGACATTTTCTGACCTACTTTATATAAATTCTGGAAAGAAAAAATGCCAGGTAAAGGAAAAATAGCAGTCTAAAGATAAGACTTGCTTAAGTCCATCTGTGAGAATCAGCTTAGTGTCTCTAATGCCAGATTGAAATGGAAAATTATTTTGGCGTGCAATAGGATTCTTTTTAAATAGATGTTTGCTGCATTGTATAATTGGGATTTATTACAGCCTTGATGGCTTCCTGTCACACAATACTTAGACTTCTGTAGGTTTATCTATTTGCATCAAAACATCTTCTTGCTGCTTGCTATAAATGCCTTAGGATAAATTCTTGGGAGAGACACATTTTTTTCAACTTAAACTCATCTGTGGGCTGAAACACAAGCTAGCTGCTGGTGCTGCTGCATAGTGACAAGGTCATCAAAGAACAAAAAACAAAGGTGGGATTTGATTCACCCTGACCCAAACTGTCTGCCCTGTATGCAGAGGGGTGAATCTGAGTGTGGGAGCTTAGACATGCAGTGATGGTGACACAGGTGCAAGTCAGGGGTGTCCAGCACAGTCTGTAGGTAACAGGATGTAAATGATGACTTTAGGGTGAGATGCAGCCCTGTTTTGACTCTGCTGGCTGTGTGGATACTGCTGTTGGCCTTCATGGAAATACAGACAGCTAAAACCTGTCCTTACCTACACATGAGGCACCTGAAATGCAAGTGAGTGCTGAAACTCACTGTGACAGACAACTGCTAAAACCTACAAAGATTTTGGTGGAAGTCGGATTTCTGCCACCATTTGTAGGGAATACAAATAGGCCTGCACGTTTGGGAAGCAGGAAACATGGGATCAACTGGTTCTAGTTCAGCGTTTGTGTAGTATAAACAGTCAATAAGGTTACCTTCTATTTTCAGCAGAAGTATTTTCAGGCTACAGAATAAGAAATGTTTAGTCAAAATATGATTGCATTTAATTACTTCTTCTAGGTAGTGTTTTTGGATGGTGTCTATATGCCAGTTCTGTGCTCCCATTGCAATATATTGGAGATTTGGATGCCTGGGACTATATAACAATAGTAAAACTGTATAAATACAATTACCAGATGATGCAACTTACAAAGAATGTGTCTACATGCAATAAAAATGTTAAATAGTGTAGATTTGATATCTTCTATTTTATAAAGACAGAAATTTGCAGGCTGCTGAAGTCATGGGACTTGTTCCAACCACTACAGAATTTTGGACCAACCTTGAAGCTGTGTGCTCAGAGTAAACATTTTGTACACTGCTTATGTAGAAACATGCTGATTCTGTGGTCCCTTCCTCACAGTGAGGAGGTGGTGGCACTTATCTCATTGCATTTCCCAAAAGGTTGAATGTTAATATCCAGTTACAGAGCTGAGCCATATGTTTTCCCACCAATTTCGTGCAAATGTTTCTGATTTGTTTTATTGCTATTAGGTGACATTCCAAATATCAGTATTAACTGTTTCCTTCTGTGGTTTAGCACCGTGAGAATACTATAGCTCATTCCCCAGTGAAAATGTCCAGCATTTGCAGCAGACATGGATTTTTAATTAAGCATTTTCCTATGGAAGTACTGCTCTCTCAAAGAGGAACATTTGAGTGCTGTTGTCACCCTGTACATCTTCATTTCAGCTGTGAAACACTTAAGATAATAAAAGTGGGGGTTTGTATTAACGTTATGGGGGTGTTTTCATCAGCATGTTGAGTTCATGGTGAAGGTAGTAGGCGTGGGTAGTTACAAGCCTGTTGTGGAAAAACTCCAAAAAAACAACTGTTCTTATGTTCTCTGTTGCAATGAAAGATTAGAGACAGTGGATATTAACCTTTATTCATGCCTTATAAAAGAATTATTTCAGTATTTAGCTCAATTCATCAAGAGGTTATGACCATCATTTTGGACTTGAAATCCACAGGAGAATGGAATGACTAGACACAATAAATGCTGGTGTGTTATATGCAACTTCTAACCACATAAGAAATTACTATTTTTAAAGAATACTTGTAAAATAATTATGTGTATTAACACTTATTTGAATAGCAGAAATCCAAGTCACCCAGGGGAAGATTTGATGTTTTACTGGTTTTGAATTCCATTGCAGCATATAAAGGTGTAAAAGTGGAGCCTCATTTTTTAAGATACTTAGGAAACTTTTGTGGACCCTTTTGACAAAATTGCCTCACTAGATAACCCTGTCACCATTCACACCTGCCAGATAAACCATGTGGACTTGATGTTACATTCCAGCCATGTCTCTTTATCCAGCTTTATAGAGAAGGCACATTTTGTCTGGCTGGCTACCTTGAGTGCATTTAGTGTGTTTTGTATGTTTGTGATTGTGTATTTTAAGTTTGCTGTGACTATGAGTGAGTAATTGGATTCAGAATACTGCAGACTTAAATGAAGACATGTCTAATTTGTATGTTGTGATAGTTCCCAGTCTTGTGTCTTTCACATGCATAGAATCACAAATTAGGGATGTGGTCCCTAGGAGAAACTTACGGTTTGTTTTGTTAGAATTGTAACCAACAACATAATTTTGTTCAGTGCTGTAGGACTGCTATATCCTAGCAAAATCCTGTAAGTCTCCAGCTCCTCCACTGAAACTCACTGAGTGAGCAAAGTTCTGCCTTTAAAAAGCATTTGTATGATGGGGAAATCCCTGGGGCCGGATGCGTGCTGGTGGCTGTCACTTGTCAGTGCAGTTGGACGGTGCTGTCACAGTGACGCCGTTCCTTGCAACTTGCACAGCAGTTGTGCTTGAAGAATGTCATTGGTACAGAAGTTGTAGCTGTGAAACTGATTTTTAAGAAATTTTTGTGTGACTGTATTCAAATTAGAGAAGTGCTAGTGTAAGTTCCTGTTTCCTAGCCTTACATGTCTAGTATTCCTGGAGGAAATGGGAGTAGCTGTGTGATTCATTCTGCTGGACTGGCAGTAGAGAGAAGAAGTTCTTAGTCAGTAAATCCCAGTTGAATTTTTGAGCCATCCATGAGTATAGCTGTCTTCTTACCACAGTTCAAGTGTGAATATGAAATCTGTTCTGGACCCAGATTTTGAAATGTTCTGATTCTAACTTATTTTGGCTCTAGTAGAATTGTGATTCAGGATTCAGGTTAATCTGTATATGATGTACCATATCTGGATAAAAACCAGTTCTGATTTGTGTTGTTTCAAACTTGAAAGAATTTTTTTAGACATGTACTGTTTTTCAAATTTTTAAAAAATTAAATGATATTTAAGCATTTTATGCCTATTTGGATCAGGAAGCTATAAAAAAAAGAAGAGTGAGAATGTCAAAAATGTTTGTTTGTTATTTTTAAGATGGAGTTTAGAAAAGTTTTTACGTTCTGACATTGGAAAAATATTAAGTTTTATTTCTTTTTATTTGTTTATATTCTTCTTTTGTATTTGGTTTTTTCTTAATATTTGTCTGACTGTTGAAGCCATCTGAAAGTGTCTGTATTGATGAATATGACTACAGAGAAGATGTTAAAAGAGAAAATTGTCAGAAATGTGGAAAATCCTCACTCTGTAATTTGAGTAAAGAAGAGCACAATTTGCATATAAGTAATTCTTACTCATTTTATAAAATTAGTTTCAGCTATATTCTTAAAACTTTGCTGGGAAAAAAGAGAGATTTGGCATTTGAAAATAACCAAAATACTGTATTTTTCAGGAAGGGGTTTGGCCCTGAAAGTAAAAAGAGGAACACACACAAAGCCAGAAGCAGTTAAGTGTTTTATGGAAATCATACAGAAGTATGTACAACCATTTCCAGCATGGGAAAACTGATCTGGAAGTTCAGAGTTTGCATTTCAGTAATGTGGTGGTTGTGAGAGAAGTTGTAATGACTTTCAAAACCACTTCAAAACACTAAAGTATCTGGCTAATCCTGTTTCTTCTGACTCTGGCAGCTAGCTGGAAGGAAAGGATTCAAACCCAAATTATCTACAGAAGATGTGGGAGATCTTTAGATAAGGGAGAAAGAGAAGGAAGTTCCTGGGTGGCCGGGATATTGTTCTCCCCAGTGGTGCCCTCTACATTGCACTCTTCTATTTAATTTTTAAAGCACTTTACCATTGGGATTTCTGTACTTTGTAAACAGGATTCAGCAGATGTTTAAGTGAAAACTGTAGAGGAAATGATGAGCTGGAGTGAAGTCTACAGATGTTTCATATATGGTGTTCAGAAGGTATAAAAGGATTGGACACCCTCCCTGAGTTAGCGTACTCCAAGCCAGAGTCTGAAAAGCTGACAGGCACAGCAAACCACTGCAGTTATGAGCAGCTCAGACAGACAGAGATACAGCACACACTGACCCTGCCTTCCTATGCTGATCCACAGAAAAACTGAATCCAGAGAGGCTTATTAGTACAAACTACTCTTGGCCCAGAAATAGTTGGAAAAAATATGAGTGTCTCTACTGAAAGTAGCTTTTACCCCTTAAATGAGAAGTCTGAGACCAAATAACAATGCAAAACAACACTGAGTATTTCCCAAGTGCAGAAATTAGTCAATGTTGTGGCAGAATTGGGAAAGATACGTTTGGAAGAGAAACAAATTCATAATTAGTAGTTAATATTTTAAGCACACCACCGCAAGTTTGTTAACCAGCTTGGCAAAAAGGGACAGCAAATGGCTGTCAGATGGGAGACATTATATTAAGATTGTGTATCTGAAATATGCTGAATAAAATTGAATAAAATTTCAGCAACTATTCGCATGCATGGCAGGAGAAGCTTTGAAGAGTAACAGTAAGCTCACTCTCACTCTGTGACTTCCAATAGAAAATGTTTCACAGTAAATCTTACAGATTTACTTCTTTCCATTTGGTAGCTGATTACCGATTTTTTTTTCAACCAGTTAGGAATTTTGGATGTTAATAGCATGCCATGTTCAGTGAAATAGGTGACTTTTGGTGATACCATGGCTGTCCTGTGCTCTCTCTGTCCCAGGATACACTCCCTGTGAGCCCAGCCAGGCTGTGGCTGAAACCTATTACAGAGCTTCTGTAGATTCTTTGCTGCTGTCCTGCATTTATTCTGCTGATGTTACTGTTTAGGGACACTTCAGCTGTGAAATGAGCTTGCAGACTGTTCTGATCTGAAATAATCTGAAGGACAAAAGATCTGAAAAAGCCTTAGGGAAATTAGTAGCATGATGCTAGTTTAACTGAGAGAAAGGAATTCACGTGGGAAATCGGGATGACTTACTGTTTCTGTGTGTTCCAAGAATACCATTTTATAGAGCTCAGGTGGCAAATCCCTGTTTTACTAATTTTCCTCATGTCTCAGTCTGAAATGAGCTGTACCTTGAATTGATTTAGTTTTTATCCAATAGCATAGGCTCTTCTTATGCTCTGCTGGGATACCACCATGTCTGACCACAGCTAAACACATGGGATGTGTTTCAAGGGAAGCTATGGAAGAAGTCTGTGGTTAAAGAAAGTTGCAAAACAAGAATTACTTTGTCATTTATTAACTTTTGAGTGGTTAATCAGGGAAGCTCAAGGTTGTATGTACATAATGTGTGTATAGGTTTGTCTGGCAGACCCTCTTCAGCTTAATTGATGAAGGAGGAAAGACTTGATTTCTTTGTTGGTTGTAGTGTTTCATCTGATTCCTTCTTTCATGTCCTTGTCTGACTCACACTTTTAGCATTTTGTCCTTCTCTGGAATATCCCTCCCAGCTCAGACTGTGCTGTATATATGGATTCTGAGGAATGATTTAAGTCGAGACTGTGGAAACACAAATGGGGCAAAGCAGGCAGAAGCATTTTTTGATGTTCAGAAGAGCCCTGGGGGGAGGGTTCCAATGAAAAGTTAGAGGGAAAACATTTTGAATTTGTAATCTAAGACACTGATGGTCACTGGTACTGTCAGTGGTGTCTGATGAGTTGTACCTTCATTTGCCACAACATTTTAACCCTCTGCTCATACATGAAAGCCCCTATTCCATGGCTCCCTATCATGACTGTGTTGAGTGGAGGTAGCTTTAAAACCTAGACAAAAACATTTGTTCATTTGATGTTTAAAGCAGAATAATAGCTGTAAGCATTTGATTTTCATTATAAAAGGTCCCAAAACTTGTCTTATTTTTAACTTTAATCTAACTAGCAGCTTAGGTTATGGATTGTGTAAAATGCTCTCTGTTTTGGCAGATACCGAACGAGTTTCAGACCTCGGTACACAGTTGCATATAAGACAGTGACAGAGCTGGAATGGAGATGTTGTCCTGGCTACAAAGGGGAGGACTGCAGGGAAGGACCTGCAGAAAAGCCAAACACTGCTCGTCGTCCCTCAACACCAGCCAGAGCTGCTGTGAAGAAAGGCACAGGTAACTTTTGTCTGAATTTTGGTATGCACAGTCATGTCTGGTATCTTGTCTTGTCTTCTTGTTTTGTCTTCTAATCATTGTGGTTTCTACTGAACTCAGCTGCTGCAGGTACAAAAGCCACATGAAAGACTCAGTGTAGTGGGGAAATAATAGCCAGGCAATAGCAGGCCTGATACAGAGAATTTCCTGAAGAATAACAGAGGAATGGGCTGTAGAACACTGGCTGGAAATGCCAGCTGGCTATTCATGGTTCCAGAAAACCTTTGGATAAAGACTGTGGGTTTTGTAAGAATTTACAGGGGGTTTTTTTGTGGTTTCTCCAATGTTCACGTTAAAAAAAAAAGGAATATTAGTAAAACAAAACACCTCCCCACCCAAAAAAAAAAACCCCACAAAAACCCCTGAAAACACAGATACTAATTCTAATGATGCATAAGAGTTCCTAGCAGTTTCACAGTGTTTTGTTTGAGATTCTAAAGATTTTACTGATTCACATTAGATTACATGCTTTAATAATGTGGAGTAAGAGAATTGGTATGGATAAGCCTCAACTTCTGAAAAAATATTTTAAAGAATGAACTGTGTTTGTTTGTGTGAGATACTGCCTTCTGAAAGGGCAAGAAGGCATGCTGTTACTGCTATATTATGCCTTTTCTCCATTAAGAAAAAATGATAAACAGATGTTTCCTTCTGAAGGACTTACTTTTTCCAACATAATTGGAGATTAGTGTCACATATAGCACTTAGTCAGATTTCCACATGTGTTTTCTGTGTGGTGGAATGTATTGAATGACTGAATACATGGTTTCAAACTAGTCCCATAGATTATATACCTGCTTTTAAAATGAGCTTTTTAAGTATTTTGTTAGCTGACCTAAAATATTAATTCCAAAAGATGATAATAAAATATGGTGATATCTATATCCTTCTCCTCTACTCCAGACAAAATTAAAAACTACTTTTGACTTTTCCTGCAGTTTATCCTTTCTTGACCTCTGATAATGTTTGTTTCCTGGGTTTTTGTTCTGGATTTTCTGCCGTTGTTACACATTTTGTGTGAAACTGAACATCCGGATTTGTACGTGGCTTTGTAAATGAGGTCCTACTAATGATAAGATTCAGATTCATTAATTGATTTATGATTGGTAAAAACTAGATTACATCTAAAAGTCTTCTCTTTCTGATTTTCATTCATTGAGGATAAATTAGTTTAATTTAACAGTTTTTAATGCATAAATTTTACACTTTTATGCATGTTTTATTGCCTACTTAAATATATGCCAAATAATTAGGTATTTGTGAACAAAGTGTGATAACTAGAGTGTCTTGCAGAACCCCATGTCATATATGGGATGTGTATTTGGATCCCAGGTCAGTAAAACACAGGAGCACAAACCCACTTCAGGCATATAATTGACTACCACTGAAGTTTTCAGTGGGAATTCAGAGGCAAATTATTGTTATAGGAGATGCAGTGGTTCTAAGGTGATGTGTATGGACCTGTATTGGTCTGTTATATATGCCATAGCTTAGATCCATTGCTGAACAGGAGGGGTGGTTGCCAGTTCCTTTATGGCCACTGTATCTTGGCAAGAAATGGTCACTGTGCTGAAACTTCTAGTTCTGGGCGTTTCGATAACATATTAATTATAAATGACTGAAAATAAGAACAGAAAAGACATCAAGTGTTAGGCAGTTTAAACCATTATTTCATTTTAAAGAAAAGTGAAGTCAACTGCAGCTTAATAAAACAGATACCACTGGGAATATTTACATTCACATTTTGTTTTTACTGGGAAACAGATGCAGAGCCAACAGGAGCACCGGAGCCTCCGCCATATGAGAAGAGAATGCAGTTTCTTGAGGACGAGTTGTTTAGACTTACACGGTCTGTGATTGAGCTCCAGTCCTCCGTGGCAGGTGTGAATGAAAACCTGAAGCTGACTGTACAGGAAGATGCCAGCAAGATGTTGGTCACTTGGCTGAACAACCTTTACGACCGCCCGGAGCCTGACAGTGCAGTTGGGGCTGAAACAGACACTATTCAACTGCCAGGCCTCCTCAACAATAAAGATCAAAAAGACCCTTTTATTGATTTTGAAATGGAAGATATAAAAGCTGAGCTGGCTGAGGTCAAAGAAGCCTTGAAGATGAGGAATGATGAGCTGGAGGAGCTGAATGGAAAAGTAAAAGGATATGAAGGACAATTGAAACAACTGCAGGAGGCAGCACAAGGACCTACAATAACAATGCCCCGTGACAATATATATCAGGACTATATAGACTCAAAATTTGAGTCCCTCAGGCAAGAAATAATGGAAGGATTTGAGAAGAAAATGGCAGATCTGAAGAACTCCTGTGACTATAAAGTAGAGGATACTCAGCAGCAGTACGACGACAGTGAAAATAACTGTGTAGGGATAATGGATGTTATAAGAAGAAAAGAGAATGACTTGAGGAAAGAAATAGATACTCTCCGCACTCAGATTCCATCAAACAACTCCAGCTGTTGCAAGAAGGGTGAGGGAAATGACTTTGACCAACAGATGAAAGATTTAGATAAGAAGATTGACAGAATTGTGGAAGCACAGAGGATCTTGAATGTCAGAATAGATAATGAAATAATTCGATTGTCGACTCCAGATCTAGAAGATGTGTTGGGTGAGAGGCTGGAGGAGCTGGATGCAAGGATGAATATTACAGAAAGAAATGCTGAAGAGCACTGTTTTTACGTTGAGGAGACTCTCCGTGGTGCTATCGCTGCTGAGGTGGATGAACTGAGGGATTTGTTCGACCAAAAGCTGCGGGCGCTGGAGGTCAGGCTAGGCGGGACTATTTTGGAGATTGCCAACACCACGGATCCAGATGGAATGTTTGCTAATCCTGGGCCTATCTTGCCCAGCGATGCTGGGTTTGCAAATGAGCAGTTTGCAGCAGATATGAATTTTGTGAAGGACAAGCTGCTGTCGCTTGAGCAGCTCTGTGGGCAGAAATGTCAGTCTGCACCGCAAGGCACCGAGGACCTTCAGAAACAGCTAGAAGATTGTAACGACAAGTACAATCACTTGCTCTTGAAAACAGAGAATAATTCTGTTGTCCTGAGGTCTCTAAATAGCTCTCTTAATGAGAAGCTCAACTTAATTAAGGGTAACCAACGTGACATCCAGAAAATGCAGAGAGACGTACGTGTATTCCGATACAATCTAAATGCCATTGATAAGGATATGAAAAACCTTCAAGATGGCCTGAGTAGCTGCAGGGAGCAGCTTCTGGGTGTCAATTCGACATGCAGAAAAACACAAAGAGGTGTCTTCCGAAAAATTGATCAAATGCAGAGGACATTTGCGAATCAAACTGCTCATTCCAGTGAGAATTGTTGTGGAGAAGTGAAAGACAGACTAGAACAATTGAATGACCATGTCCTGAATGATCTTAGCAAGTGCAAAGAAAAGACCCAAGGGGTCCAGGAGGATGTTTCAGGTGTTGAGAGCAGAGTCTCACATATTGAAAAAGTCTGTGGCAAGTTGGACTCTGTTTCAGACAGCTTGCAGAATATAAAAGAGGGTCTGAATAAGCACGTGAGCAGCTTATGGAACTGCATCCGTGAAATGAATGGAACTATAGCATCGCATTCCACTGATATTTCTGGCCTCAAAAACTCTGTCCAACAGTTTCATAGTCAGGTTTCCAAAATCACTTCAGACATTGAAGGCGTGCTGAAATCTCAGCCTGACACAAGTAAGTTTCTTACTTATTGTTTTTTACTTTTTGCTTGTTTGTTTGTTTTTTAACTGGCTTTCCTTTCTGAAACTCTTAGAAAAGAAGTAAACGAGGGAGGAAAAAATATTACACAATTCCCACTTTATTTTCGCAGTGACTAATTTTGGCTCTTTGCTGCAGAACACCACAGAGTACTTTGAGTGCTTTTAAAAGTATCCTCCAAAAAGAAGAAAAAAATAAAAAAAAGTCTTACATGTTTTTATGTTTACTTCGAGCTAGAATAAAGACAGTGGGAAAAGTAGTGTTTTCAAATAGAGATTTTAAAGTGAGTTTTTTGTAATAATTGTCTGTATTATGCCAATTCATTTGATTTGATTTTTTTTTTTGTTTGTTTTATTTTGTTGTTGAAGATTATTCTGTATTCCTCAGGGAAAATTGAAAAGCAAATAGAGAAAACTGAAGTCAAATTAATTCAAATTTATGATAAGAAAGATTTCTTCTTAGCTGTGTTCTTAGCATGAGTTTATGCTTATAATTCAGCACCAGCTCTTTGATCTAGAGGTTTCACAAATGAGCTCTGGCATATCTTGGCATGGCAATATAAGATTTCTGCTTCATAGCTCTCCCAGAAGCTTTCATTCCCACAAGGTCGTTGGCAGTACTTGGCACATTCCAGCTGGCAATGTTTTAGCACCTCAGCCAGTTCTGTTAATAGTCTGGCATGTAGGTGCAAATCTACCTGCGCTTTGTTTAAAGTTTGCGTTACAGCAGCTGAGAAGGTGGGGCACATTCCCTTTGGTTCTGAACGCTGGGAAATAGCAACCTCAGCATGCTGGTGAGCCTTGCCATGGAGGTTTAGAGACCTTGTCAAATGCCACTCTGTTCCCTCTGCAGCTCTTGCTCCAAATTCCAGCAGCAGGTTGTTTTCCTGAGAGCTGAAGTTTACAGAAGGAAGCTGAGTTCCTGTTTTCCCGTTTCTCTTAGCATGACGCAAAATCACAGGAATTGCAGACTGTTTTGAAACTGCACTCCTCGGTTGGTTGATGCTTCTGGTTTTAATTCTGTGCACGTATGAGATAAATAAGAGGCCAGTTTCTGTGACTGGGTAAAATTAGAAGAGGTGCTGAGGGAAGAGCCTGTGCACTGTTGCAGCTGATGGTGGCTGGGAGAGATCAGATGCGAGATTCTTGAGTGTTCTTTCTGGAATGGCCAAGTTGTGCCTCGTGAAGGGAAGAATATCCTTCTCACCCCAAGGCAGAGACTTGAAAACCTGCAATAGGTGTGTTTCTTTTGTTTAAAACCAAATGTATAGCAGTACTTGACACGAAAGTCCTCCTTCTGAGGTGAGAGGCTTTTGTGTGAAATTAAAAAAATTAATTCTCTTAACTTCAAAGGAGGAAGTGGAGTGAAGAAGGCTGTAAATTTCAGATAATTCTTTTGCTGTAATTTTGACTTAAATTCAGCAGGGTGAGGACCTTTATCCCTAGATCTTGCAGAAGCATCCCAGTTTCCATTAAAATGGAACATGGTGTATCTGTGTAATCCTGTTTCTCATCCATCTTCCCCAAAATTAACTATCACTAAGGACCAACATTGGAGAAAGGTCCGAGATACATGCAAATAGTAATATTTCTTCTGCTGTTTGAAGCAAGTGTTCAAGTGACCTCATGGGTTGCATTTATCAGCCCCTGCTACAGTGTATTAAAGCATTAAAAAGCCTCTGCACACCTGGGTTTCCATAAAATAATACCTTTTGAGGGCAGACCCCTCCATCCACCACTGGAAGTTAAAAGCCTGTGGAAGGATGCTGCTGCTGGCTGTGGGGTGCAGGCACTCTGAGCATCCCTTGTTGCTCTGGGGTGCCTCTGGCCTCTGAAGGATTCGTGAAGCACACACTGCAGTTCCCAAGTGTTTCCAATTACAATAACACTGTCTGGCACAGCAGCCTAAGTAAGTTTTGATGGCAGGAGTTGCAGAAAGATTTTGGCAGAAGAGCCTTTTTTGGAAGTGATTTTGGAACCCTGTTACGTGATTTGGGGTATAGCTTTAACTATTTTTACATTTGTGATCTGCAGCCTTGTCTGCCATACCAACATTATTTGACAGGAAGACCTGAACTTGGATTAGTGGAGAGTTTCTTGTGCACAATTTGCCAGCACATCGTAGCATTCAAATGATGTCATTTGACTTCAGAGGGGCCGAAACAGAAACAAGTTGTTGCTAATAAAGTTGTTGAGGGCAGTAAGGCAAAGATGTGTTGCAAGAAATAAAACATAAAATCTTATCAAGCAGTGTAAGCCCAACAAAGTCAAATGATCCTCTTCTTAAAAATAGGGCTGCATTATCTTCCATATTTTTTATTCAGGGGTTTCAAATGCCTCAATCCAAACTAACAAGCCAGTTTAGCAAATGACTGTATCAGATGCAAACCTAGAGACTAGAAAAGTGCTTAATCTGTTGTAATTCCTGGTGAAGGAAATGGTAGTGAAATGTCCTGCAGCACACAAGGCAGTGGTGACAGCAGGCAGTGGTCTGCTCTGAGCATTCAGGGAACCATGCGTGATGTGCTGTCCAAGGTAAAATGATCCAGCAGCTTTCCATCCACATTAAATGGTGCCTTCCCCCAGCTCCATGTCTGGTAGTCTAAGTAGTTCTCATTGCATTCTGTCCCTCTCTGTGGATGTGTTTGCTCTTCACATGGCATGACACTGAAAGCCATGCTTAAGCTGGTGGTCTCTATTAAAGTACTGCCTTTTTGTATGTATATATAGATATATAGATATATATAGATATCCATTAATTTTTCCAGGAATCAAAAGTGGGGTCTTGCAGTCAGATACTGTGCTGGGAGTGCAGTTTTCTTTGGTTACAGGTATTTGACCTGACCTGCAATTCCTGTCGTGGTTCTCTGTATTGCAGGGTTTTGAAACCAACAGCAAAATGTTGTCTAAAGAAGTTGTGGCCTAAGAAACCAAATCTGTGCTCTGCATTACAGCATGGATAAAATGCAACATAAAATTTTTAATGCTGTAGTGTGAATAGTCATACAGTCAGTTCCTCTGGGCTCCCTGTGAGCTTGTGCACAATGCTGCTTTCTAACAGAATTGTAAAATCCCCTTGGTGTCTATAACAAAATTCAAGTGAGGTCTTTTGGGCTTCTTGTGAGAGCAGTCACAGATGCCTTTATTCTCTAGTTAGCTTTATGCACTTCATTTCTCTGTGTTTGAGGGCTGAGGAGAGCACCAGAGGATGCTGGTATGTGATGTGGTAACCACATTGTCCCTCACAACAGTGGTGACAAGCTGAGCAGCAAGGATGCTGCTGCTGAGAACAGTGTTCCTGTTCATAGCTGTGTAATGATCTCAGCTCTGTCCTTGCCTTCCCAGATAGATGGGAAGATGATGGGAAGATTGTGTTCATGGCCTGCTCAGCCAAGTTCAAGCAGATCTGTACACACACATATCTGATTGCTTCCACTTGAAGTTGAGCTTTAGTGATTCCAGATTTGGTGTTATGGAGATGGGACAGTTCTGAATATTGCAGTATTCATGTTGCATGCAAGGAAGCAGTTTGCTCAGGATATGGGATTTCAGCAGTTGATTGTTATTTAAAGGTCTAGAAAAGCAAGCAGAGAAATGTATTCATTTTCCCAGTATTATCCCAAATAATTGTCTTAATGAGGCTTAGCAGAATTGACTCAAGAAATGACAAGTACATGCATCCCAAGGTAAAATACTTTGTCAATTTGTTTTTTCAATTAGGTTAATCTGAAGATTTTAGTTGAAGGTCTAAATCAATGCCTCTGTGGACGGAAATTGTCTTACAAAGCAAATAATTCTGTTAAAAATTCACTTTGATACTTTCAGGGTTTTTTTACATTTTTTTAAGATTTTTTTTTTTAATTTTAAGGTTTTTATGAAAATAGTTTTAATCTGCATGAAGCAAACATTTCACTATTTAGGCCTCTGCCTTGTGGACAGAGTTACTGAGTGAGCTTCAGCCCAGCTTTGTGGTGCATTGCCTGTATGAGTTTCAGTTCTCCTCATGGTTAAAAGTCAGCCAGCAAAGATCAGGGAGGTTTTTTCCTAGCGGCCATATCTAGCAAATGAATGCAGGTGGTGTGAGACTATGACTTCAGACAGCCTCCCAGTACTCCTGAAGGCTTATGTAGGCTTTAAGGCTTTTATGAGACTGAAAACAAGACATGAAATTCACAAGGGTAAAGTGCAGGTGTGGAGTAGTCACAGAACAGCACGTGGGTTGCCAGTCTGGACCCCAGCCATGTGTTGGAGACAATACCTGCACAAGTTTGTTGTAAACTCTTCCCCAAGTGTGCAGAGTAAGGCTCTCCTGGGCTCCCCAGACACACAACAGAGCCAGGGGAAGGCTCACACCACATCTGCTGCTTGGCACAGCCAGATGGGTTAGCCCTAGGCACTGGTGAATTTTGGACTGTACTGAATTGAAGTGTTTCATTGTGGGCACCACTTAGAGAGGTGGTCTCTGCTGGGCACCTGGGCAGGCATCTCTGGTATGTGACAAGTTGTATCAGATAAATTTTTAATGGGTTGTAGCTGTCATTGCATCTGCTAAAATCTACACATTTGTAAATTTCTGTTCTTAGTGGAATGTAATTCAGCTTTACACTTGGGAGGGCATTGCATCTAGGACTTCATTTTTATGAATAAACCAGAATTCCCATAAAGGGCTTAGATCCTGACCAGATACACAAATGGAACCATGTCAGTGCTGTTCAAGCCTGATGTCATATGGGTTGGCTGCCCCAGTGGAAAAGTTTTTCAATGGTATCTCTTCGATTTAAACAATAAAGAATTTTCTGGTAGATTATATCTTTGAGTTCTCCCTTAATTGGCAGAAAATATTAGTAATGGAAGCACTAGGACGTTTAAGCTTGTTGCTTTTTTAAGTAAGGGGAAAAGCCTCTTAAGTCATGTTCATTTACTGGTGTTTTTTGCTGTGGATAACTTTTCTTATGATGGTGCTAGAGGGACAGCCTTGTGCTGAGAGTTGTGGGAGTGGAGAGTCAAAAGTAAGCACAGTGGGTATAAGGGACTGGGGAGAACTGAAGTGAGAGGAGAGAGAGGGAGAGAGAGAGAGAAAGAGAGGGACAGGGAGAGCTCGCTCTGGAATGAAGGTACTGGTGGGAATAAGTGTGATGCTCTGCCTGTTTGGTGCAGGAAGGCCAAGCTGGTGTAACAATTGAATGAATGTTCATAGGTTATTTGATTGCTGCTTGTCCTGTCTCCAGGCTGTCTTCATTCCTTTCCCTGTGCCACGCAGGCTGTAAGGAGTGGAGTCTGTAGAACTTCAGGAGTGGAACGGCGTTTAGCTAGTGCAGTCTTGGGTCTCAGGGAGCAGGTGGCCTCCAACTCAGTCCTGTTTTATTTTGAAGTATTTATCATGCAAAACCATGCAAGCTTATGTTCTATTTTAGGCAAATAATTTTGTATTTTTCCTCCTCTTTCCTCCTGTCAAAGGGCGGCCAGAAGTACCGCAGCATCCCTTGCCACCGAGGCCGCCCTTGCAGCCCCAGCCTGGCATTTCCCTGCTGCCATCCCGGCCCAGGATGCATCCCCCACGGCACAGGATCCCCCTCCTCCCACCACAGCTGAGGCCTCCCCCTCGCCCAGCTCTGCCAGGGTCAGCAGTGGTGCCGCTTCTGCCTGGAACAACCGGCATCATCCTGGAGACGGGGGAGGCAGGGCCTCCTGGCACGGTTCTGATGTCTGGCAGAGGGCGCCTGAGGAGCGCGGATGGCCAGGCCGGCCAGAGCACCATGCCCATTGCTGAAGGGTACGCTGGAGCACCAGGTGAGAGAACCAGGCTGTAGTGCATCACTCCTGAGTGCAATGGGTGGGTCAGGTCTTGATGAAGAGCTGACACTGAGATCTGCTGTGCTCTGCCAGCCCCCTTTTGGCCTCTCACGGACACCCACTGAGGCTGTTGGGAATGGGTTTTCAGCAGAGATGATTTGTGAATGGGCCTCTGCAGCCTCCAGCTGGCTGCAGGAGTGGGGGAAACACACTCAGTGCCAGTTTTGCTGCCTTTCCAAGGATGCACAAAGCATGAGGTCAACAGAGATGATGTAAAATCCCTGGTAACTACAGCAGTCTTTGCCACTAGGGAAACTCAATTTCTTTTTTTCCTTCCATAGTTCTTGCAGTGGATTTAGTACATTGGAGTAATAACTTGGTTCTCTTTCCCATGACCACCCCAGTTTAACAATAATTGAGCATTTCATAGGGGACACTATTTAATAGCTGTTTTGGTAGGTTGCTCTTCAGTAACCAGGGATGCTTTCTAGAGCACTGCAGTGATATTTGGTCGTAATGTACTCTGCTGTATACTGAGTCACACATATTACTTTTCCTTTGTAGGATATCCAAAGCCACCTCATTCTACCACGGATTCACAAGGTAAGGCAGTTTTTTCCTAGAAATGTTTCACATGGGTTCTTAATATTTGTTTCAGTGCCTGGAAGGTCATGGCTGAGAGAAAAAAATATGTTAATTTTTAGTATTTAACTTTAGCATTGAGGAAAATCTGATCAATATTTTCTAGACCTAAGCATTAAAACATAATCTGTATCTTTTGAAAACAGATGGAGATGAGGAGAGGAGTTGGGTTTTGAAAAATCATCTTGGGTTTTTGCTACTTACTTCACTGTGTGTTTTTTAAATACAGAGAGTTTGTATTTTCTAGCTAATGTCAGCATGCACCTTTCTGTATGCCTTCTAAATGAGAAAATAAATAGGTATTTATGATGATTTTATTATTTCTTTATTAAAACATGAATAAGGCCAAGACTAAGATCTTGAATAACTGCTGGCATCTTTATGAGGTTGTTCTCCTCTTGGGAGAGCTTCTGGCTTTGTTACAGTCACCAGGGCTCAAGTTCGTGACTTCAGTGAAAGCAGGAGTGCTGCCACTGACAGCCACTGATTGAAATGATTCAGAATGCAGTTTTCTTGGTTTGCTGGGGTGCTTTTTTTTCAATTGTTAATATCACAATTTATTTAAGAATTTATGATGAACAGGTATAAAATTTATGTGGGACATGCTGGTTGGCCTAGATAAATATGTTGATTGGGTGCTGCCAGTAATGCAGTCTCATACTCAAGATATTATCAAACCCTGGGGAATGGTATCCTTGATCAAAGTATTTCCATATCCTCTTCAAAAGAAGTTATTTCATCTAAATTTGTTTGAGGAAATACGGGCAATAGATGGAAGTAAAACATTAGGGCTTTATGGAATTCAAAAACCTACTGCCCCAGGACTTAATTTAATGGCCATAACAGAATCACAAATAGACTTCATGAAGAATGGTCTGGGGACTGACAAAAAAAGAATTGTAAAGAGTTTGTGCTCTCATTCTGATATTTATACCTGCTAATTAAAATTCCATCATAGCCTTAAAGCAATCTTTTTGCATTTGAGGATTGCGGTGGTAAGAACAGGCAGCAATAGATGAGGTTTCTGGAAAAGGAGAAGAAGTAAAGAAACATTCGTTTATCTTGATGCCAGCAAAGCCAATATAGATGTCTAGATTTCTGTGATAAATGGATTTCCTGGGGGTTTTGTTCCCATTGCAATTTATAGAGAGCAGTGTTTTAATAAGTTTATGCTAAAACTGTGTGAAAGAGTGGGTGGATGTTAGAAGTGTTGAAAAGGCAGGGCAAGGCAGGAGTGCACCCATCTGTGCTTGGTGGAACGTGTTGGTGGAACAGTTACCACCCTGGGATCCAGAGGGAGGTGGGCTTGACCAAGGAGTTCATTTTCCTGATCCATGCCACTGAATATCTCTCTAAATACATGATATTCCTGCTGATCTGTCCTTAAAATCCCCACAGTGTACCTTGCAGACCTCAATGGCAGACAGTCAGAAAACAGAGAGATAAGGGTGGTACCAAAAACTGTTAAGACTTTTGTGGACTTGGAGCATTTGCATCCACTGTCCCTAATCTGGCTGGATTGATGGGATGAGGACAATTGGATGAGGTTCAACATGACCTCAAGTACCTGACAAGTACCAGGTGCTGCACTTTGGCCACAATAACCTGCTGCAGTGCTACGGGCTGGGGGCAGAGTGGGGGAAGCTGCCCAGGGGAAAAGGATCCAAGGGTGCTGGTCAGCATTGGCTGAACACGAGGCAGTGTGTGCCCAGGGGGCCAAGAAGGCCAGTGGCATCCTGGTCTCTATCCCAAATAGTGTGGCCAGCAGGACCAGGGAAGTGATTCTTCCCAGTATTTGACACCGGGGAGGCCACACCTCCAGTGCTGTGTCCAGTTCTGGGCCCCTCAATCCAGGAAGGACACTGAGGTGCTGGAGCGTGTCCAGAGAAGGGCAGTGAAGATGGTGAAGGGTCTGGAGCACAAATCTGATGAGAAGCAGCTGAGGGGGCTGGACAGCTGTTTATCCTGGAGAAAAGGAGGCCCAGGGGTGACCTTATCACTCTACAACCACTGAAAGGAGGGTGTAGCCCGTTGGGGGTCAGCCTCTTCTGCCAACATGTGACAGGACAAGAGGACATGGCCTTAAGCTGCACCAGGGCAGGATTAGGCTGGACATGAAGAAGAGCTTCTTCACAGAAGGGGTGATTAGACACTGGAATGGAGTGCCCAGGGAGGTGGTGGAGTCACCGTCCCTGGAGGTGTTTAAGGATGTGGCACTCAGTGCCATGGTTGACATGGTGGTGTTCAGTCATAGGTTGGGCTCCATGATCACAGAGGTTTTTTCCAGTCCAGTTGAGTCTGTGGTTGTAGTTGTCAGTGTCTGATGAAGAGAGGGCATTCTGGGGCAGAATTCAGCAGGTAACAGTGCTGTGGAAATAAACAGCTGGAGAAAGGAAGATTTTTGGCTTATCAGAGGAGGAACTTAAATAAGGCACCAAGGAATCCTTACTGTCTCATTAGCTCTGGACAACTGCTTGTGATGTCTTTGGCAGTCTTCACTCAGTGCATTTTGTAGTGCTCAAATTCAAATTTGAAAGATGACCAGACCTTATTGTACTATAATTCCTAATATAAGAAGCTTGTACTATTAAAATGGCCTTCTGAGTACTCTCTTTCATTCTGCTTCTGAATAGCTTCTGTTACATAAAAGCACTGCTCAGGAAGAAGGGCAGATTGAGGGCTCCAATGCTCCAATTCTGTCTTCTGGGACTAAAGTAGCCCACTTTCATGCTTTTCTTGAATGCTGAGGCATGATTTGCATCTCTCAGTACCAGAGCATTTCTTGATTTTTATTTTTTCAGATTCCTTAGCTGTGTATAAGGAACAGTAGGCAAGTGCTGGAGCAATATTCTCTTGCTGCAGTGTGAAAGGATGGAATTGTAAGAGCAGACAGATATTACTAACAGACTCAGCAGGAAAGTGTGTGTGTCTTCATAACACACCAAGATATCATCCACATCAGAATCACTGTGACTTAGCAGAGCAGCTTCACTGAGCACTGGCTCGTGGAAATCAGTGTGGTGCTGTGCTGCATGGCCAAGCCATAGGCAGGAGGAATGAGATGTTAAGGTCAAATTGGAGCGTTTAAAAAAACTAGGCAGGGAAGTAATAAATTGCTTGTATTTTGTCCCATTTGCTCCAACTGAAATTACACACTTTGCCCTCATTTAGATTTAGGAGTATTGACCATATGTGAGAGGAAATCTGGCAAATCCTCCTTACTCCTGCTGTATCCAAGGGACTCATAAGTGCCTATTGACAAATGAATTATGTACTTATTCTTTTTTCTGTGTCAGTTCCTGAAGAATCCTCATTCCAGTTGCTGAGCAGTTGTCCGCAGCACCTTCACATTGTTATTTTTTTCTCCTTTCATCTTGATAGCAAATGCCTGTGCTGTGTGCTGTTTTGTTTTGCTTCATGATCTTTTTTGTCTTTTCTTTCCTTCTGGCCCTTGGGCTCTGTGGGAGGCATGAACTGTGCTTGGAACCAGGAGCACAGCTAGCAGATGGGTGGAAGGAGATGTAGCCTAACAAGGGCCACCCATGCATCTTCTGTTAATTTTTGACTCCTCAGAATGCATTACAGTAGCACAGATTGCCAAGAACAGACTTACCTGCTCCTGCTTACCTCCATGTGTAAAATCTCAAGTGAAAGCTTCTTGAATGCATCTGAAGTCAAAAGAGATTTTTCCTCCCCCAAAAGGGGGAGTAAAACTGCAGTTGAAACTTTTGTGAAACATTTTATCTGCCTGGCAGTTTCTTCATCAGAGCTGTGCCTCTGGTTCACAGCTTTAAAATGCTTTAATTTTTTTCCTGATGTTTATACTTCCACAATATTGACTGCTTAAGTGTCCAAGCCTGGACCTTCCTTCAAGAAGCTGAGCTTTGATCTTTGCCTGAAGAAAAGTGTTTGCAAGAGGGGACATGTAGGAGAAGATGGTGCTTTTTGAAAAAGCACTGCCGAGGTGTTGGTAGGAATTGTGAAAACTTCAAACAGGCACAAGTCCATCTAGAAGGTGGGAAGAGGGGAAGAGAGCACAGACACAGTGCATCTTTACTGTGTGACCTTATATCACCCCCTGAACTGATCTACAGCATATTTAGACAGGTTTAAGATTTCTCCTTTGAATAGATACATATGGTGTGCTGAACTCAGCTGCAGATCTGAAGCAATTTCATCAGCTTAGCAACAAATAGGTACTTCTAATAACTACTCTAGCAATTAGTGAAGGAAAATCTTCAAGGAAGCTGTGGAGAGCCAGGGCAGGAGTTACTCCTTTATTCAGATGACACCAACCCAAACAGAGCTGTTGCTGCTCCAGAGCTGGCAGTGTTTCTGGGCAGGTAACATGTGGTTTGTTCCATTTTGCAGTACTACTGCAGGGGAAAGTGAGCCAAGAATTTGAGGTGTGTTTTCAGTTAATTTCAGTCTCAAGGTAAGCTGAGAGTAGCTTTCTGTGTAAGCAGCATTGTGTTAAGGTGGTGAAGCTTTACAGAAGCTGTTTAAGTAACTAGGCTTCCTGCAATTAATTTTGGTCCTTTCAAATAACCTCATCTTAGCTTGCAGTTGCACCTGCAGGCACACTCGCAGGTAGAAGTAATGAAAAAGGGCTTCTGTCTATCTTTGGAGCTTGAAACAAAATGCTGAATAAGAAGATTTCCAAAGATAAGTGAGGCAGCTGGTTACCAGCCCCTGAAGGAAATCAGTGTAGTTATCTGCCAGCTCTGAAGTTGCAGGCTTGTCTTCCCCTTTGCCTTCTCCTCCCCACCCCCCAGGCTGAGTTATTCAGAAAAACAGTGAATAGCAGAACATTTGTATATCCACATTTTAGGTGAAGTTATGTGACTTTTTAAGCTTCAATTTTAAGCAATATCATCTGAATTAGATTGGATTTTAAGAAAAGTGTTTTTACACTGGTCAGGCGCTGCAACTTCCCCAGGGAAGTGGTCACAGCACCAAGCCTGACAGAATTCAAGAAGAGCTTGGAGAATGCTCTCAGGCACAAGGTGTGATTGTTGGGGTCCCGTGCAGGGCCAGGAGTTGGACTTAGGTGGTTCTTGTGGGTCCCTTTTAATGCAGGATTTGATGAATTTACAATTAGTTGCTGATGGGCATCTCTGATTGAGAGGGAGAGGCCAAACATTAATTTCAAGGAAGGCAGAAGGAGCAGAGTGAAACAGCAGCTGTGGACAACTCTAGGGCATTTGTTGTTTCGCTACTTGCCCAGACATAGCAGCAAGAATTGACTCTAGCAGTGTGTACTGCCTTAAGGAAAATGTTTAAAGGGAAGGTATTTGGAATGGGACTAATAAGTGACTGAGCACTGAACACTTGATATTGTCAGTCTGTTAAAAGTAAAAATTCGTTTTAATTGTTCAAATTATATTTCATCCAACTCAGTCTAACAAGCAGTGTTCATCTAGCAGCTGGATAGCCACTATAAAGTACCTAAGTGTCTGTTTGATCTGGTGAGAAAAGAAGGAAAATTGTCAAGTGAAAAGTCCCCCAGAAGAGAAGTGCTGGAGAGAGACAAAAGGTTCTTTTTGCATTAATACAGAAATGTTATATATTCTTATAGCCATTTTCAATGGACTTTGGCAGAGAAAGTGGGAGATCTAAGCTGTGCACAACATGACAAGGAAAGCTGGCACGAGCTATAATCTTTAGCATTCCTATGGCCTTTGTGATAGTGATGGAGAGTGGAGATGTTGAAAGGCAGCTTCTGTCCTGAGAAAGGTCTTGGGCAGAAGCATCATTGAATTGAAGGGTGCTAGGATTTCCACTGCCAGCATTTACCAGCCATGTACTGTTTCCTTAAAACAGAAAAAAACCCAAACCAAAACAAACAAAAAACAAACAACCAAACAAAAAATACCCCAAAACAAAAAAAAACCAAAACACAAAAAAAACCCCACCACCAAAAAAACCCAAACCTTTGGCCAAGGCAGGCACTTTATGTTGCTCAGTACATTTTAAGGTGAGACACCTGGCACCTGGGCTAGTAATATGTATTCTGCTAATTCTGGCGTCCTGCAATTGGCAGGATTAGTCCAAGTGGAGTATGTGCAGGAACAGACAGAGATTTATAAAACATCATAGGAACAAGGCTGTGTTATCATCCTGATGTGATTCTGACTTGTGTTGTTACCCATTTCAGGCCCTGCCACTGCTGCTGTGCCCTCCCTGGTGTCATTTTCTGCTGGGCTCACACAGAAGCCTTTTTCCAGTGATGTCGGCGTGGTTCACTTCAACAAAGTGCTTGTGAATGACGGGGACTACTATAACCCCAATACAGGTAACAGCTAAGGAATGCACCCACAGGCATGCTGGACAGGCAGGAGCAGGGGTTACCGTGTTCCATGTTACCTCAGGCCTTGCTGGGACATTGAAACCAAGTAAGTCCATCTAAACCAGACACATGGGGTAAAAGCTCCCTGTGGGTGTGGACAGGCACACGCTTTCATGGCTGGTTTTCCATGACTGCCCAGTACTGCTGAGGCCCAGCTCACCTCTATATACACAGCTGGGTGTGCTCCTCAGCCCCCGTGAGCCCAGCTGAGCAGAGGTGAGGTTCCTTACTCATCCACTTCACTGTGGCTGGGGCACAGGGAGAGGGAGAGGTGGGAGAGGAGGAGAGGTTCTCATATTGCCTCTTCAAGGTCCCTAACTGGGAGCTGCCTCCTGCTCAAGCACAGAGTGCAAGGTGTGCCTTCGCCTTTGTGACTCCGATCAGTTGGTCGCCTGCCCAGGCTGACCTCATTGCCTGCAGGAGCAGTGGGTGACCCACGCGGCTTTATCACTGTTTGTCACTGTGCTCAGGGCAGTCAGGTGTCCCCGTGTTGAGTGGCTGTGGGCAGTGCAGGCTCTCTCTGTTCTGCAGGCATTTTCACGTCGCCGTACGAAGGGCGCTACCTGATCACGGCCGTGCTGGCCCCGGAGAGGGACGAGTACGTGGAAGCGGTGCTGTCCGTCTCCAACGCCAGCGTGGCTCAGCTCCACACCGCTGGCTACAGAAGGGAACTGCTGGAGTATCACAAACCCTACTCGGGGAAACAGACCTGTGGCGGTCCTGGGACGTTCCACCTTGTTCTTCACCTCAAAGCAGGAGACGAAGTGAACGTCGTCGTAACGGGAGGCAAACTGGCCTACACAGACTCTGACGAAATGTACTCCACGTTTAGTGGAGTTCTCCTTTATCCTTCCATTTCTCATGTTTAGGTTTACCTTGGACAGGGGAGAAGGGTAAGATATTCAGAAGAAATTAAGTGTAATAAAATTCAAAGCTTTAATATATTCAGTTTATATATTTGATTTCAGTGATGGGTTTATAGTCTGTGGGGAAACACTTTCCTTGTCCCTTGTTAACAGAGGTAGCTACAAGAGACACATTTCTGTAGCTAAATGAACTCCTTCCCAAGCCCTTTACCTGTACAAGCAGAACAACTGTTTAAACAACAAGTATGTTCTCAATAGATACTTCTCCACTGTGCTCCAGCTATTCCCTGGTCAATTGCCTTTGCAATCTTTTCCCTAGTTTTTCAAATTGTCCCTAGTGTATCAAAGTTTACATCTCTGCTCAAGTTTACAGTTATGGTCAGCTATTTTCATGTTTTCAGTAAAGCAGAGCCAAGAAAGTGAAATTGTAGTGGATATGGTTGATGACTTTTTATTCCTTGTATTATTTAGTAATGTGCATTGGCATAATCAGTTTGTTCAGTGCAATTGCAAACTGTGGTGGTGCAAAGCAAAATGATATTCACCTGCACCAGTTTTCTTTCTTGCCTTTAAGGGCCAAACACTGTGCTAGGAGACAAGGTGAGTGACTCAGTCAGGTGGAAGCAGCAGCACAGGGAGAAACTTGCCTCAGCTTTCTGCTGGGAAGATGTTATATATGAATGCAAGGTGCAGTTGCTACTACTGAAAGATTCAGAACAGTTATTGTCTATTTATGGAGTAAAAAAGATGATTGGTTATTCATGACACTCTTGAGATTAAAGCTTGCTGCTGGAAATTAATAAAACAGGTCAGAAAAATCAGAATCAACTTTGCTTAGCTAGAAGAGTGGTGATTTTGAAAAATTTTAAAAATTTTACAGGGCCTGTTTCTGGCAGTCCAGCAGTGTTTGCATTAGAAGGGAAGTTTTTGGTGCATAAGACAAATCAGAAAAAAAATAGTTAATAAAGGAAAATAATGTTATTAGTCAATATTGTCAAATGCACAAACCAACCCTCTGCCAGAGTTGTTATGACAGCCTCCTGCATCAGTGCTTTTGAGTGAGATTTGTTTTAACACTCAGCATCTGTTTCTATGGATCAAGCAGACTTCTTAGCTTAAACAGGTAAGCACATCTGAGGCAGCAGTATTTTATTTTGCACACTAGCCACTTCTCACTGGAGGTAATAAAAATGATGCTTTGGCTCTTAGGACTTATCATTTTAATCACTTCTGTGGCTGAAAAGAAATCCAGCCATGTTTAACTGAGAGCAGGTCTGTATATTCATTTTTCACATGTACATATATTTGTCACCTGTACATTCTTTATATCAACTGACCTTTTTAGTAGTCTGTTCATGCCACATAGAACTATATTTATCATAGTGGTTTGTGTAGTGTATTTTCCTTGTTACAAATGCAGAACAGCTGTTTGTAGCCTCAGAACAAACAATTTTTTTAGGTGAGGGAAGAACTCCCTGCGCTGTAAAGCAGTACATTGTATTTAGCTGAAGCTCTTCCCATCTGAAGAGATCAGATGGAAGACTTGTGCTTTTGTTACTTCGTTTGGAACAGATACTCCCTAATAACTGTGTTTCCAGGCAATGAGCTGGGGCCTTCTCACAACAAACTATCACATCCTGGAAGCTGAACTGCTTTAAGAAGAGCAAGAAAAAAAACCATTCTGTCCACAGGGGACCTCTGAGTCAGTCCTAGTGCAGCTAGGGTTGCGCTGGGGCACTTGTGAGCACAGGAAGGAAACTGTGGGTGGAGTTTTAAAGCACCTGATTTGGGAAGATCTCTTGACACCTGATTTCCAGAAATGACGGTGTTAGAGGTAAGCAGGAGCTGGGGCAGGCTGTGTTTGTAGGAGGAAGGCTGTTTCTGACAGAGCAGTAGCCAGAGATGTACAGTGAACTTGCACTGATGGAAGGAGCCGCCTCCATCCCGTTTCCCTGCCTGTGTTTCTGGACCTGAGCATTTGCACGCAGTCAGCAACCACATACTCGTTCAAGGGGGGCTCAGCTTTCTTTTGTCCTTTCTGTCCCATGCCTTCCTAGCGCTCAGAATGGTAGGGACAGACAGGAAGGGTTGTTTTCTATGTTTTCAAAAGCCAAGTGCATAATACGCTTTTTCTTCGCTTTAAAAACATAATTTCTTGTTATGTACAAAAGCCAGAGAAGCACTTTTCCTTTCAGGATATTTTTCACTCTCCTCCAGAAAGCTGTGTTCTCTAAGAAGCTGGCTTCAGACTACGTATGACTCAAGATTATTGTTGACTTTTCTAAAAATGACTCATGGAAACAAACAAAATGAGCTGAGTGCTTAGGGAGACCTAGCTGCCAAACATAAACTTTTTGTTCCACCTCTCCCCCCCCCAAGTGAGAAATTTTTAAGAACCAGCAGCGCAAGTTTAGTGCTGAGAGTTGCAAATCAATTATTTATTCATTATAGATCATTTAATTATTATCTAACTGCTCCAGGAGATTCCTAAATCCAACCCACAGGTCTTCTCAAGCCCAGTTCTGCTGATGGGACAGGGCCATCTTCCTCCAGAAAGTTTCCCTTTAGACCCAGGATCTGCTGCTGCCTGTGCTGGGACAGTTTAAGCATCAAAATGCAGCGTAACTGGTACTTGTACACTGCTGTAGGGCATTCCCTAAACTGTGTCACAGCAGGGCACAACCCCAGCACCTTATTTTGAGGACACTTTGGACTTTTGAGGGAAAGCTTCCCATTCATCTCGAGCTGTGTGGGTGGGTAAAGCTTTGACCTTAATTTGCACTTCCTTGGTAATTGCTGTAATCAGGGTAGGTGGTTTGGTTCCTCCTAATTAGGTTATTTTCCTGGAGTTTACAAGGTGGAATATTCACCCAGCTGGGAAGACCACAGGGATGTAGCCCATCAACAGGCAAAGGGAGAATGGAACCTGAGTTTGTGTCTGCTCCAGTCAGTGCTTGGATTAAATATTAATAATGCAAGAGCTGGAAGAGACTCAGGCACAAATGCAAGGGTTGGCTCCACACAGAGCAGCCCAGCTTCAAGGGAAGGAGCAAGAGCTCTGCTCCAGAATACCTGAGCTTGCTTACAGAGCATTTACATCTGGTGAGAATCAGCAGCAGCACACAGAAAGACCTGCACTGAAAGGAGCATTTCTCACTCTGGGTTTATGATTTGACTGCCACATCCAGGAGAACCCACAAGCTCAAATAGGAAGCATCTGTGAACTGAGAAAGCCTTAAAAAAAATCCAGTAGGTGGGAGTTCTAAGATAGGACTGGTGCCTGTCTCACAGATCACAGTGCTACCTTTTAGAGCTGCTTTGTAGGTAGTTCAGTAATGCAGTACATGAGAATTGCAAGACTCTTAGGCAATACAGTATCTGTTGGGCCCAGTGCTCTAATTTGACGTCAAAAGAGGAAGAAATTCAGAAGAAACTCACCTTCTACCAGGCAAAGCTCTACAGGCAGATGTGTGTCTGACAGTCCCTCAGCCAGGCACGAGGCCCTGTGGTTCCTAGGGACTGCAAAAATCCAAACCAGATGAGTCTCCAGGGCGGCATCACTTGTGAGACAGGTTCCAGAGTTCCCAGAGGCAGGGCTTTAGCAGCCAGAACACCTGAAGCCAAGCCAGCATGCTGACAGGCAGAGACACTTGCCTCTGGCCAAACGTGGCAAGCGTATCCTAAAACCCCAGTGTGACATATAAATCAGTCATATCCCCAGGAAAGACTGCAGCAAAGCAGGAATACCAATTTTCACTGCAAAAAGTGTAAAAAAATCCCACCTCATTATTTTAATTTGCTATTAAGACCTCTGGAGACAGCAAAGATATTTTTCTACTGCCCACTTTGAGAACACTTAAAGCTATGAGGACTTTCTGTGGTATTCTATCACATTTCCTTTCAGTGTACACCAGGCTAGTTGCAGCAACTTTGCGCAGTGTAACTGAGCCTCCAGTTGGTTTGATGAAACCAGCTGGCCCAACAAGAAAAATTAAAAATAGTCAAGCAAGCTGTAGGTGGAAAGCATAAGAAAGCAACTTGAAACAACATGCCCATCACCACCCCATGCAACTTTAAAATGTGCTAGGAATGCAAGGTAAAGAGTTCCCCAACTACAATCAGGAGATTTAAATCTGGATTGAATTCTTTCCTGAGAATACAGCATGCATTTGGAAGTGATTGTTTGCTGATTGGCTAAGTCCTTGTATTACAGCCCAGTAGTGGCCATGGGTCTCTTTCACTAAAACTAGAAATGCATTTATGGTCTCAGCTTGGAGATGGGAGGAATCTGCACTCCACTGAGACTTTCTCAGCAGGTACAGGTCAGCTGCTGGTTGCTCCTGCATAATGGCACAGAGTTCAAATCATCCAGCTACCAGGAATACCTGGGGGCAGTCTCCTGTCATCACAAGACAGACTTGTGCTGCAGCCAACATAACCTTTTTGCAATGTGCCCTGCAGACCTGGGATGCAGAACAGCAGCCCTGCCAATTTTTTGTACATGGGAGATTTCAAACAACACCTTGTAACATGTTACTGCATAACCAGGTTTTGGCATTTATTTCACTGTCTTGATTGTGAAAAAAGGAACACTACTAACATTTTTCAGCAAAAAGAACAGTGTGTTTCAAAGTATGATTTAAGTATGCATGTCTACACATATATTCATGCACAAATAAAAATAATCTCAAAGGGGGAGAGAAATACCCAGGAACATGAAGAAAGTGTGTGACAGAAAACAACTGCAGATGTGTCCAAATAAAGCCTACCTCTTGTGTAATGCCTTGATGCTCTTTTGCTTTCCAAGGAATATAGGAGCACTGTAAGCCAAAAATTTTGTTCTCCACCACCTTTAGAACTGCAGTTTCTGGCTTCTCAGTCAAGCTTGCATGTAGATTTAAAATGATTTTTCAGTGTCAAGCACTGTGTTACATAGACTTTGTAGTCCATAGAAGTTCTGCATCAAAGCAGCTTCAAGTTCAAGAGCATGGGGAATCCAGGGTGGCTTCCAGGGAAAAGGAAGCATCCAATGCCATGTGGGGAGTGCACCTGGCTGCCTTACACACAAGAGATTCCATAAAAGCTGTAGTTTGGGGATCCTTGGGGGTTGTTAGTTGTTTGGACTTTGTTTGTTCATTTTTACCAATCACTGACCTTTGCATTTGTCCTGGTTCTGGCTTGGACAGGGTTAAGTTTTGCAGCAGGGGTGAGCAACTGGATATGAATTGTACACTCTGCTGTTCCTATCACTGTTGTTAGTTCCTTATTTCACTGCTGTTTCTAGTAAATTGTTCTTATCTCAACCTGTGATCTTTAGCTCTGTGTGCCTCCAGCTGTCATTTCCAGCCCTCCACAGGGGAAGAGAGGGAGCTGGAGGAGGGGTGAGAAAGCTTGGTGGTCTGGGTATTTCAGTGGGAATACAAAATTGGGGAATACCATTCCTAAACCATGACAGCACTGCAGAGCAGAGCTGCTGAGCACTCATATCCATCTAGGATAGGATGGATAGGATCCAGCTCTCTGCAAGGCCTTGTCCCTCAAGAGTGAACAGCATCTCTCAGTTTGGCATTGTCAGCAAACTTGCAAATGGTGCATTCAGCTCCTGCATCCAGCCCACTGATAAATATATTGAACAGAACTGGCCCTGGAATTAAGCCTTGAGGAGCACCACTGGTCACTCATCACCAGGCAGCAGCAGTCTTCTTCCCTTTCACTACAACCCTTTGAGCCCTGCCCTTCAGCCAGTTCCAGGCTGAGCAGCTCATGCTGTTGCTTGTGATCACCAGAGCAGGTACTCGGGAAGTACCATCAGAAGTGGGAAATGTAAGATTAGAGGCCAGCAGGGTAGGAAGGAGAATTAAAAAGACAGGGCAGGGAAAGGTTGGCTAAAAGACTGGACCAGAAAGAACAGGAGGTGTACCAGTGCTCAAGTGTGACAGAAACACCAGTGGGGGTTTGATTAATTTAGGGCAAGGGAAAAGAGGAAACGCAGCAAGGGACTGCTTAGGAAACACATTGCACAGGAGTGGCCATCCCTGCCAGGCAGAAGACCCTGGCAAACCCTTGCTGTGCCCAACAGTGAAAGCTCTGAGCACACACAGCACAGGGGACATGTGCCCAGAAAACCCTGCTGAGCTGGCTCTGTGCTCAGCTCACCGCTGGCACAGGAGCTCAGCTGGCAGCAAGGGGGAGCACGCACACACTGCCCACCAAAACAGTGCAGGGCTGCAGGTCCTCAGTGCACCAACTGCATGACACAATTCCAGGCACAGCGTTCTGCTCCTGGAAACAGTGATTCTGTTCTTTACACATTGAAACCAGCTGCTCCAAGACAGAAAAATCCATCCACCAAGAACAAGACCACCCTAGTAGGAGTGCATTACAGTAAGATGGATACAGGAGAAACAATGCCAGCTCAGAAAAGTTTTTGCAACAGATCCAAACATTTGGCACACATAGGACACACCACCCTTGTGCTGCTTGCAGTGGCAGAGTCACTCACTGCAGCACCAAGGATGCAGTGGGACCCAGGTGTGAAGGATGGGCAGTGAGCAGACTGGTGGGAGGAACGAGTGCAGCGTGTCAGCAGAGTCATGGCGAAACCTGGCAGGAACACAGGAGGTGATAGAACACCAGCAGTAACACCAATGACACCACAGAAGGTCCAAGAGGCACAGCATCACTGACCTTTTCATGCAGATCCATCATAATTGACTGAACAGTCAGGTTTTCTATGTAGGCTGCTAGGTGGTTGCATTTACCAAGTGCAGCAAGAGACCAGGAAAATTAATTTCTACTGAAAGCTTGAGGCCCCTTTTCCAAGACTGCCTCACAATATTTGCTTCAAGTGATTTAACAACTGCTATGGAAGACAATACTCTTTGCCTTGAAAGGGAAAAGTTAACTTTGATTGAAATAGGATAAAACTCCAAATTAGGGCAGATTTACAAGAGCTCAAACTGCACTTACAACTTTTTATTCAAAGCAGCTTGTAGATTCCCAAGTCATGCCTCTGATACCTGATATTTTATATTACCAAGTGCATGTTTGCTTTTTATTATAGTTGTAACCCAGTATTGGTACTGGCACAGAAGTTAAGCTTGATGACAGCAATTTTTTATCAGCTGTATAAATACTCTGAAAAAAGTAAATCAAGCCTGAAAGAAAGCAAATATACTGTATCCTGAGAAGACCAACTTGAATTCTATGCTGAACATAAACACAATTTTAACAGTCCCATGTTTAGTCATTCAGCAGTACAATAAAGGAATTACCAAATACAAAGTAAAGAGGAATTTAACTTTAAGTCTGTTTTTATTGTGATAACATTGTTCTGAACACCAATAAACATTGCACTGAAGTGTGGGTTGCTGTACCCAAGACAGTCCAGTCTTAACAAAAACCACTGTATTGGTATGATCACAGATTTGACATTTTAAACACACTACCTTATTAGTGATTGGGTTGCTTAATAATCAAGTATTCCACATCTTCAAGATAAAAATGAAACAAATGACTGAAGAGAGTTTTCCCACCCTCAAAATAAACCAACATTTTAACTTTCATCTGGAAGTAATTAACACTGTAAAAAAGTCCCAAACAATTCCTTTCTATTTAGCAAACTTTAACTCTGGAACTTAAAATTTCTTCAGACAAAAGTGACACTTTAAAGGCATCTCAAATTCTATATCTGTGATGTTTCACAAGGAATTTGCATTACAGTAATTTAAACAACTCATCCATATGACAGCATTTTCTAGAAGACTTGCATGAAATATTAACATGAAATCTCATCTCTTTCACGTTTACCATAAACAGATTCAGAGTTTGCTTCAGAAGTCCCATAATGGAGTTGACACAAGTGTTAAAACTTTTCCAGTTGAAAAGAAAAAAAAAGGGTTTTGGAAGGCATATACCGATGACAGAAAGTTAAGAAGACATGAGCCAGGATTGCACATGCACTTGTACACTGTTGGGAATGAAAGCCCAATCTTCTGAAGTACAAACATGCTCGGTACAGTAAATAAATTAAAAAAATGAAATCCAGAAATGCATACCCTTTAAACTGCTGATCTTTAAATCATTATACAAACGGGTAATGTCCGAGTCACTAACAAGTTTTGAATTGCAATGTTCCTTATTTACTCCCAGACAGGTGTCATTGACTCAGCCTTTGAGGGCTTCCAACGCTAAGAGGATCTGCATCTTCAACAACACAGTCTTAACAACAGGGGTGTATGTGTGCCCACAGCCAGGCACACTTAGAAGTTCCTCTTTCACAGAAAGAATGATGTAGCTTGCGCTAATTTTACACCAATATAGCACAACTTGTTCTCAAACATTCGTTTCAGGCCACTTCTCTCCACTAAGGTAACAAAGGTCAAGCTAACACATAATTCTTATTTACCCCCTCCACGTTCATGTTGTGGCACAAGCCCACAGCTTGATAGCAACGAGATGTCTGCTCTAGAGTCAGTAAAGTGCCCAGCAGCCCCGAGAACACAGGTACACAACGACAGGCCCCATATTCTGTCCCTAAATGGGGTTAACAAACAATCTGAAAAGCTTCAAATACAAGCCAGAGTTAGAAAAACCAAACCCCCTGCCCTACTCGTATCAGAAAGACTCAGCAACATTTACATTTTATCAAAAAACAAATATCAAACTGTAGCTGTTACAGAGAAAAACCAATCTGTTGTTTTAATTAAGCAACCTTTTGGACACTCCTACAATGCAAAGTGACATGCTAGCAGAATGAGGAGCTCTCAACAAAACTCACACAACCCCCATGTTCATACCAGCTGAAAGCACATGTATTTGGAAATATACCTGATACTATTTTTTTCCACACTTCTCATTTACTCAAGACCCCACCTTGAAATCCACAGCTTATCTTTACAACAGTCTGAAAAGCTGAAGGGAATTGAAGGGGGAAAAAAAAGTGAAAAAAGACTATTAACCCAAAAAGACACAGCCAAACCATGATAACAATCTGTCCCATTTGGGAACTCATCATGGTTTCATGAAGTGCTTTTATTTTTAGAAAAGCTGTGTAATACCAGGGCTACCAAGAGTAGACTTAAGCATGGTAAAGCAAATTTTGACAGCCACAAAAGACTGTTTGAGGAAAGGCTGCTTCACTTCCTTTATGCAAAATAGAATCTTTAGATATAATATTTAATCTTGTAATTAAAATACTTTATTATGTTGGATTCTTATTTATTAATTCTAAAGTATTTAAGTGACTTAAAAGCTCAAATCACATTGATATTCAAAGCACTTGGTGATCATGAAAATTTTAGTTTCTAATGAAATCTATGGGATAAAAAGTAAGAAAAGGGGGAAAAAATACATGGAATGATGTTTGCAAGCTTCTGACATTGAAAAAAAAAATACAAGAAAAAAGTAGTAAAATATCCTTTGAGTTGAATCCTGTGATTCAACTCTCTATTAATGACGGAGTAGATTGGTGACCAAGAACCACAGAAGTTGTTCTCACAGTACAAAAATGAGGATGCCTTTCAATTCACTGACACGTATGACACACCATGACAAGTAAGTTTTTTTATACCACTCTCCTTCTCCTGCTGTGAAAGAGATTCCAAGTTGATTTTGCTTGCCTCCACTCATTATCCAGTGTTTTATAAATGCAGAAATACACAAGAATTTTATAATTGTGGGGGGGGGGGGAAGTAATTTCATTTATACAGTGATTTATAAATGCCCCCCCTGAGCAGTTCACCAATTGTCCAGAGTTAGCTGATGTTACATCAGAACTGAGGGTTAGGACAGCCTGACAATGGAGGAAAAAATACTCCTGGAGGGGTGTAAAATCCTCTAAATGTCTGCTTTTGCAGGTAGCAAAACCGAGTGATCTGGTGTTTAAATGACTGTAGTCCTTAAGCCCTCTGGGCTGGTGGAATGATATATTCTCACATAGTTTTGTCCAAAAGAAGTTAAATGCACTAATTCAACTTAAAAAGCAGCCACCTTTGCCTTCAAGTACTTTTGCAGAAAGTCAATTAGCTGCTTTTATAGCTGATAAACACCAGAATTGGAATGTAATTTGTTCACAGGCTCTGACTGGAACCTGAGGAATGACCAGCATGATGTTTGCAAATAACCCAAAACTTCTTAAAAAGAAAAAAAAAAAAGGAAAAAAAAAAAGGAAAAAAAAAAAGGAAAAAAAAGTTTTATTCTGCTCTGCAGCATTTAACCATTCTCACAGCTGGAACCTCACTACTGAGTTGCATTTTCTTCCAGCTACTGAAAACCTGCAATACAGAAGTCTGGAAAGACCTGCAGTAGGCAATTAAAAAATTAAATACATAATTATTTTTTAGTATTGCAATTCCCTGAATATAATCTATACATACACGTTTTACTGGCCTACACAGCATACACACACATACACATTATATCTGTGCTGAAAAAGGAAATAAAAAATGCCAGTTCCCCAACTCTTACAGAAACGTTCCAAGATTTTTCTTGATGAAAATTTAACATGACACAGCACAGCCTGAAAATAACAAAAGCCATACAAGTGTCTGAAGACAACTTTCATTTTTACAAGCTCATGAAGTAGTTTTAACATTGTGTGTAAAAAAAAAAAGTAATAAGCAGAGTTAGTTCGAGTGTGATTTGTACAAGCCCAGTCTTGTACATGTAACAAAAGGCATATTTACATTTAAAGAGGAATTTTATGTCTTCAGAATCTGCCAGGCTAGCAAGGTCTGTACATTTTCTGTATTCTAGCTGAGAAAGAGCACAGTGGTCTTAGGCTCTGGCTCCTTTCAAAAATGGCCTAAATGCCCACCTGAACATTAAACCACATTTTTCATTAATAGGTCTGACATTCTATTTGGCAGTTTCCATACACTTTTTGGCTTCATTTTAGAAAATATACTTAAGACAACATAAAAAGAATAATCTGTGTTTACAATAAGGTCTGTATTAATGAAAATGCAAAGTCATATTTTACCTCAGTATTTAGTTGCCCTGAAGCACTTGGGTACCATGACCATCAATGACAGGCCAATCTCAAGTGCCATAGAACAGGTATACAATAACAAACAATAAACAAACAAACACAAAAACCAACACACCCTCCCACAAAAAAAAAAAAGAAAGACAGTAGCTTTGCATTTTCTTTGTTTTAAACCAATGAAATTAAAATGATTTCTTTAGTAAGACTTACGGTACCAATATATAAATTAGCATCCTCATTAAGAAAGTTCTTCACATTAAACTGAAGTTGAGTAGCTTAGTATGAAATTCCATCTCCTGGTGAGAAGTACTTTTCAGGCCAGGTCATCCATGTTAAGGTCAGGAAGAGGCTCCCTCCAGTAGCAGAAAGAGCTGAATTCTGGGCACGGAAATGCAGAATTCTGTTCTTTATTAATCAATGGGAACACATATTCCACAAGCTCGCTTAGTCTGTAATACCTGTATTAAAGGAGAAGAAAGACCATTATTTAACAGTCTAGTTACTGTTCAGCTGTAGTCAAAAGCAGCTTTAGAAGTCCAGACCAGAAAATTCTAGTCAAATAAGGCCCCACTACCACAAAAGTGATTTTCAACTCTTATTTTTCCAATTTTCATTTTGAAAAGTTTCGTTCAAGTATCAAAAGCTCTAAGTTTCCAGCAAATAAGATTTTCCACATTTCACATGTAAAAGGAGATCACAGTCATAAATGCAATTATTTTAAAATCCCATTTCTAAACACTTTGTTCAGTTGAAATAACAAAAATGGTCTTACGAAGACTTGTTTCCCTTAGTCTGTTCTTGGATCAGTTCACCCTTTGGATTCACAGTAAATATCCTGCAGTCTGGAACTCCCACTTGCATGTAGGCATATACATCCTGCAAAAGCACCAATACAAGTACATGCTTCAACATTTTCTTATTGAATGTGGTAACAAGCAATTTATCAATGGAGTGAGAAAAGCTGATCCAAAAAGGCTACAGTAAAACTGCCCCTTAAAAAAGGCCCTTGAACAACAGTAAAAAAACCCAACCCCCAAAACATGCACACACTATAAAAAAGTATTTCCCCTGCCCCCAAACACTTAATTCTTGTGCCCAAGCCTAGGACCACAAACATGCACAAAGTCTACACCACACCACTCCCTGTGACAATATTCTTCTTACAATACCCCTCTCTCACTTAATTACAGAAGCACTGAACTGCAGAGAAAATAGAGGAACCATACAACCAGAAAAGGGATTCAAGACTGTAAAGCACTGAATTAATGCTCTTAGGTCACAAAGCAGTCAAAAATACTTTAAAAGTATTCAGAAAGGTGGCACATAATTATTAAAGTGAGAATCCTAATGCATCTTTGTAACCTTTCACATATAAGCAGTTGTAGCAACTTTTACTTAAGGTATCTGCATGTGGCTTTTCCCCACCAAACCCATAAAAAAGCAGCAGTGTGCCATTTCCATATTCAAATTTTCATAAACACAAAAAGAAAAGCCTGTTTGTTTTGCTTCTCAAGTACATGCATTTTAACCATTCAGTTAGAAAGGGGCACTTACATTGGGCCTGTTTCCAAAAGCAGCATAGAAAGGCTGTTTGCTGGGAGCAAACAAATTCTTGATATCATTCAAACATTCAATTTTGAACTTTTCAGGCTTCTTTTCTATGACTTCCCTAAAATAAAATTTCAACAGTCAAACTCTAAATCATGATTTGATAAAAGGTATCCTCCTTTCCCCATTTATCTGGTATTTATATTCTCATTGCTTCCTGTTGCTAGCACTGGTAGTTATAGAGACAGTGCTAAGTAGCTCTCCAAGAACAATACAAGAAACAATCACACATTCCCTCTTTTCCAACACCTACAGTAAAAAAACCAGATGAATACTGTGCATAGGCTAAGTATGAATGGAAATGGAATTCCCAGCTGTGAATGCAGCTTTTCTGTAGCTTACTATCTGAATCAGAAGATCTAATCAACTGCACATAAATATACTTGTTACAACTCCTATCTCTGACAGAAGTGCGTAAAACCCATTACATTAATGGAGGTTATTGTCATTGCTAGCCATGACAAAATAAAAAAAAAAATAAACAAAAAAGCCCAACAAAACTTAAATAGACAAAATCCCCTCCACAAACAACCAACCCCAAATACCTGTCCCTTATTAGCTCCTCCCATCAAGAATAGGCAGACTATGGCTGGTCCAAAAGATCAACTTGGTTGAACCATACCTAAATTCCATACTTTTTTTAAGCAGCAGTATATGGAGCAATCCCAAAACCACAAGATCATTTCACATTACAGCCTATATTCCCCAGATTTTTTTTTCTTTTCTTTCTATCCTGTGTAGTAACAATGCACTGCAAACCTTGAGGATATACTTGAAAAAGACAAAAATGTACTGATATAAACAGAACCTAAGAGCCATCAGTCATGGACTAGATGAATAAAGAGAAGGAAAAATGAGTTCTTCTTGGACTGGTATGTTGTGTTTTGAAGCCATTTCTAACATGCCCACAGGAACAGAAGTATACATGTGAAATTCAGACAAAACAGAGTTTTTAAATGATCACTAGAGGGACATCAAGTCTCAGTAGCAAATATAGTCCAGAGTGGAACATTTTGTTACAGCTGTAATGCCAAATACTTTTAATCTCCTCTTTCTGAGAAACGGGGAGGGAACTGATACAGGAAATCCCACGTGCTTACCTATGAAAGGCAGAAAACAAACTGCTGGGGGACAGCATGAGAGGGCCCCTGGGGAGAATTGTTCCTTTGTCATTCACCCAGTGCAGGTATCCTCTGGTGATATCTGCCATCCCAATGGCACGGGCAGAACAGTACAGGAACTTGTAGCCATTTCTAGAAAATAAATTACCAGCTTAGTTCATATTCCTGCTAAAGTTTCTTTGCAAAGGGAAGTATACAATTATAGCAATGTCCAGAGGCACCAGTTTAGGTACTGAATTGCTGCAGAGCTCTGCACACACACAAGGAAAAGACTTTTCTATTGTTAAAAGAATCTGCAAGGCATGTAGTAGTTTAAATACACAACTTAATCAAAACTGAGAAACAGGAAGTGCAAACATAATAGGGATGGTAAAAGTCAGAAGACACAATTAGGTAGACTAGACAGTGTTTAAATAAGTGCCACACTGGTTTTATTCAGCTTCTTTCAGCCCAGCTGTAGGATGACAGCAATTATTTAAATTATCTGCATCACAAAATAATGGGTGCCAGATCTCCTGTCTTTTTCACGTTGTTGGCAGAATTTGCAGTGCAGAGTGAACGATGGATAACAACAAGCATTCATTAAGCCCCTAAATTCTTCCTGCAGACTTTGTATGTTCCTCTGTTCATCTGTTACACAGATTTGTATACAGTTACTGCATGCACAAAAGGCTTGAGTGTTTATGTGCATTTTCAAAGACTTGATTCAATTTGGCAAATAATTCCAGAACTGCTCTTCTGTTATGCACTGAATAAACAAAAACACCCACCAAAGCCACCCAAACAAAACCCAACAAAACAGTAACATTCATGTTACCTCCCATGAAGCACAAGGGGCCACATGAAGGCCAACAATACATCCTAAGACCCCAAATATTTTTGTGAAAAAAGACTACTAAAAAACAAAGACAAAAAGTTGATTATTTTAATTTAATTCTGAAGTTTCTAACAGTTGGTCATCCTCAGTTAGCAAGTTTTATTTCTGGCATCACTGTATTTGAAATAAGTTGTTCCACAACATAAAATCTAACCTAAGGAGCATTCACCTGACTTTGGAAGCAAACTCATCACACCAGAAAACACTAATGCATTGGAAGGACACTATTTAGTTTAAAATTTATGCCATATGATATTTCTGAAAGGCTTAGTGACCAACCTGAGTCAGTGGAAAACAGACATGCATGCTTGAGAAATTATTTCTATTATGGTTCTCTTTAAGTCATGAAAATATTACACACAGTTTTTAAAAGCTACAATGCAGAAAAAAAATGTCTGAGAAGGGAGCTAGTAATAGTGGTGGCTTGCATTCCTGTAAAAGTATAGATCTGTGGAAAGAGCTTAGTTTCATTTGTGTATGACACAAGTTGCTCACTCCAGCATTTTGACCAGTTAATTTTAATAAACTGAGTAATTTTTAACAACTATCCAATTACTTATACATTAATTCCCATATTCCAGAAAATCCTACTTGTTTCATAGATTGCATACTCACTCGTTTATGGAATGATAGAGTTTTGCAATGCCTTGATGAGTCCAGTCCTTGCCAAACTGAGGGAGGATATGCCCCAAAGCATCAGACCTAAAAGGAGAATCAAAGTTACATGACACGTGGTGTATGAGTTTTGTTATGGACAACCACTAATGAACATACAATTTAGAAAGAATATTTACAGAAATATTTCTGAAGGTCCTAACTATTTAAAAAGAGAATTAATAAACAGTCCAGACAGAGCAATTAGTGGGGTCATACAATACAAGTCAGTTTCCAAGTTACCCTGTGGATGAAGAAGTAGTTGAATAGAGGCAACAATCACACGGTAAACGTTATCATCTTGGCATTAGTCTTTTAAAATATATTTTCTAGTCTACTTCAAAGGCAAGTACTAATTAAAATAAAAAGCAATGTTATTAAGAAACATCCTTTAATAGCTGTCTTAAATAAAGCTTCTTTACCTTGTTTTGAAAAGCAGGATAGGATCAATAAAGCAAGATTTAAAAAAAAACAAAAACAAACAAACAAAGAAAATCCCCTAAGATACTTACTTGGTGATTGTTCCATCAATGTCTGATATGATGATTTTATCATTCCAGTTCCAGAGGTATATTGTCCCTGCACAACGGCAAGTCCCTTGGTACTGGGTCGTAATACTAAATACAACATCATTAGGGCCATCTCTGAGCTTCAACTTTGCCTGTAGAACAAAAGTAAATGAAAATATAAGTTGCCCGACCTTTAGAATTTTTATGATTTTGGAATCATAAATGAGCTGCACAAAATGGCTCATACAGTCTTCCTTGTCTATCTTGATTAACTCATCAGAAAGTGAACCATGGTTTAACACAGGCACAGTTCTGCTGTCCAAGTCTGTTGCAGCCTGGTTACATGTGTATGCCCACAGTTCTTGTACTGCCTACAGCAGCAGGTATTTCATGCTCTGCCACTTTAATTCCTGCACTACAGCAGACTTGCAGCACTGTCAAACTGAACTCCCAGTTTGCCATGAGACATAACAGTATTTTTTACTTAGTAGATGCTTTCCTCAAAATCCTTCTCTGATGAAAATCATACATTTAGGCAGTAGCAGAACTAAGTTTTAAGTTAAGTTAGACCACAGTGAATAAACTGCACACCAATTTAAATGTATGTTATTACACAGATGTGCAGATCCCAGGATATCCAAACTGCAGAAGCAAACAATGCCACTTTTCTGGCAACATCTTAAGTTTGATTATAGAACTTCATAAGAAATTACTATTTTTATAATCCAAACAGATTCTTAAAAAAAACAACAGAAAAAATATCAGAAATTCCCTGCAGCTGCCTACCCTTGCACAGGAATACATGTTAAATTTCTTTTTAAAGAAATTTTTTTAAGGATTTTGAATCATCCTATGCACAAGACAGGCATGCCACTTACTATCTGGTCTGAAGACAGTCTAAGTGACTTCTTATAAGATGGAACGTTCCCATGGGGTGGATGTTCTGCTGGGGCAGAATCCATTTTCAGGGATTCCTTCAACTCCTGGGATGCTTCATCACTAGAAGAATCATCCTCTGGAGGCCTAACATGACATCAACCAGAATAAATGTAAGCTACATAAAATCCTTCTTTAACAGAGTAAGATGCTTATGCCAGAGTAATTTCTGCTGAGGATTTGCTGCACAAACTAAGGAAGTCTAAGGTCTAATGAATGCCCAGATAAAGCCAGTACATGCCAGTAAGCAAGTAAGACTTGGAATGCCAGTACTGATGGAGCTCTAAACATGACTATTCCAGCTGGCTCCACACACAATGGGTTTAGTAGAGAGACAGTGTCAGGTGGTCACTAAATACTGTGTTGATGAGTTAGGCAAACTGCAGATGAAAAGGGACACTGAACGGGTAGCAGGGCTTCATTTTTAAAAAAAGCTGCCTCAGTTACTATGGCATTTAAACTGTGGGTGTTAGTGGAGCAGCTCACCTTTAAGGTTATTCACAGACTTATTTTCCTGCTCATTAGAGATTTCAGGATTAAAAGCAGCATTTAGTTTCTCTGAAGTATTAAATCACAATATATTTAGTTCTTTAAACTTTTAAGAAACCAACATTTACAAGTACCTTTGCAAAATCATGCAAGAATATGCATATGCATAATAAATACCCTAGAATGGGAGAGTTTTGTGCTTTTAAGCAATCATAGCTGTCTACCACAACTTGGGCAACATGTGAACTGTGATGAATACTATTTTATTGTTTCAATTATTTAACGTTACAAAAAATTCCACATGGTTCAAATTATTAATACAATATTAGGCCTTCACAAAAGAAAAAAAAGTATTACAAAGTGTATCAGAAACAATATAACTGTATTTACAGAGCGGTGGCCTATTGACAAAGGTACCATGTATGTAGTTGTTCTGTCACTTCTGTTATGATTTAAGAAATAAACACAACAGCATTTAGGAATTAATTGTAGTGTATTTCTAGTTCCTACAATGTTTGCTGTCACATTATTTTGCTGAGTTGTTTGCTATACACATCTGGTTCCTCTTCAGTAGCTTACATGTTTTTTCCCACAGTACATTACTACTGAATTCTTCACTCAAAAAAAGAAAAAAAAAAAAAGGAAAAAAGACACTATTCAGTCCACAGATAAGTCTTCAGACAGGAACACACCTACTATTAACTTGCTCTTTTATAGTTGCTGGCAGTTCATTTGCTCTTTGCGTCTCAGTTTTCCCCTCTTTTGCCTCTGGTATCTAAAGCAACATGATAATAAAGAATATATTGACATTTTAGGCATTTTAAACAAATCCAAGTTAAAAACAGCTACCAAATTAGTACATAAACTATATTAAGTCTCAGAATCACCATTCTACATAATAATTTCTAAAAGTTATTTTAAAAAAGGATGCTTATGAAGAAATCCTCTATTAAAGCTTTTTTTTATTTCAGGAAACAAAACTCTGTGTGCCAGAAATCGGGAACTGCTAGTTTAACATGATGAATTTAGCATTAAAAGGAGCTGTCAGCCTTTGAGCTTATAAATCATTTTTTTTTTTGTGGGGAAGTAAGTTGAGGGCCCATACTCAAAGTTTCAAAATTTAATTTAATTTAATTAGCTTAATTTAATCTAAAATGGGGCATCTCAGTTTAAGTACTATGCAGTGCAGCACCTACTTACTTATTTGTGTGTACATTCCTAAAACATACTGCAGTGACTGAAGAGTAGCTCTGATAACTGCTTATGGCTTAGAAGAAAGAATTTTAAGAATAATGCACAACAGGCAGATACAATAAATTTTGTTGATGCAACTAAAGCACCAAGCAATGAAGCAGTATTTGAGGCTAAATAAACAGATGCAGCTACAGCTGCTGCTGGATGAGCTGGCTATCAGTGACACTGAGCTATATGAGCAATGTTTTGAGGTACTTCTGACAAAAAACTATTTTTTTATCTTTTAACATCTAACAGAAAAAAAATCCCAATAGGTCTCAGCCACCTGCTTAGTCATGCTTTCTTTCTTGCGCCAGAACCACCACCTTCCAGACTTCTTTGGCATCTTTTCTTTGACCCAAGACTCAACAGTAGCCTGAAAAATTAGACATGTTTTTAATTAGTACAGAAAAAGAGATAATCAGGTGTTACTACATACAAAATTTTCAAAGAAAGTATGCATTTATCTATTTACCTTAGGTAAACTCTTCTGAAACACCTGCAAACTCAGAATCATCGGAGCAGCCAATGCCCAGTTATAATACCTGTTTTAAAACATGTTATTGGTAAGATATTACAAAATCTACAGATCAATAAATATCAGCATGAAAAGCTTGCCTTTGTATTCATGAAAACATGTATTTGCTACCAATCACTAACACTAATATTTTCTGCAAGCAGAGTAATTTTAATATATGCAATTCAAGACCAGTGGCAATTACAGGAAAAAAAAATCTCACTTAAGCTAAAGCTAAATTTAATGCAAATTTTTGGCTCAAACAGATTCAAACACAAACTGCAATGGAAGCTGAGAAACATGCTCACTTCAGAGACAGATCTGAAATGGGATTTTCTATGACCTAATTACAAGACACTGAGAATTTACCTGTTATAAATCCGTATTACCAAATTAGGATTGTCTATGAGTCCAGGATTTTCAGCAAATTCATGATAAGTAATAATATGTTCCATGAATTTTTCTGCAATAGAAAGAGATTTTAATTAGAAAGTAATAACATAAAATCCCAAGACATCTGATTAGTTTACACCTAGGAAAACCCCTTCTGTCATTTCAGAGTGCTGATCCTGCAGCATCACTAAAGATGTGCTAATTGAGGCCTACCTGTCAAGGCCTACCTGTGACTGCCTCCTCCCTACAGAAGAAGCCTTGAATCACTTCAACAGTCACAGTAAAGAGCATTAAGAAATAAGAAGAGGAAGGATAAGGAGGAACTAATTCTGTTCAAAGGAAAAAGAAAGCCATGCTTGTCCAGGCAAATTTTCTTCCAAAATTATGACTGCAGGTAAGGGGTTTACATACTACACTAGATGAAAGGGGGAAGGGTGATGCCAGCTTTTCAGGTTTGGAAAACTACTACTATCACTCAGTAGCCTTCTCACAACTAGTTTCTATATGTGTTTGCAGAAATCCATGATTCAGCGTAAGATCCCTGCAACCAAGACATCCTTCTTTCCAATCAAATCCAGTATTGCTACCATGTTACCACAAGAACAGTCCTGAGTCTTTATTAATAAGCACCTAAATGTCACTTCAAGTATTAGGGACTGGATGACCATTTAAAAAAGTAATGTTAAAACACTGCAGTATATGTCCATAAAGATTTCATGCTCCTAAAAGCTCCTTCAAAAATATATAAACTCCAACAGTAAATAGACTAAAGTATTAAAAAAATCAGCTAGTAAAAATGTAGAGGTTAACAATCAATTAGGATAGAAGTAGATCAGAAAATATGGTCCAACACAAAGGGGTTTTTTATCACTTGAAAAAAACCTGAAAAATAAGAAAAATTGTCAGGTAATTGGAAAGAAGATGAATTGTTAAGATTTACATAGGACTAAGCAAGGACTGCCAACCAGAAACCAATGTAGTTGGTCAGATAAATAATATATAGTACAAAAAAGGAGACAGAAAGCTTCTCAAGATATCAAGTGTCCTTTATTAATATGAGATTCAATTCCGCTATATCTGCTTGGCAAATGCTTGAGAATTTTAGAAAAATTAAAGACTTTCTATCCCCTTTTCTCCATGTGAGCATAGCTAATAAGCCAAAGTTTTGTAAGGAGGAAATCTGAGCATTCAAGCCACTTCATTTGTTTAGCTGCCTGATCTCTATTCCTCTTTATGCTTTAGTCTTTCACGTACCTTTAGAAATCTCTCCATTTTCATTGAGACCTCCACAAAGTGAAAGTGTAACATCAGGCAAGTCCATAGCAGAATCAGACATGCACTCTGTACCACTATCAGCAGCAGCACTTCCCACTGACTGCGGTGACTGGGAACCAGAAAGGGTATCTGACTCTGCCCACTGCCTGAAGCCAGGATCAGAATCACTAAAGGAAAGTCAAAAGTATTTTACTTGCAAAAAAATGTACATCTTAGGTTACAGAACACACTATATGATTACCCCCCCAAAAAATCTTGCCTTTGAATTTTTTACATCATTTCACAATATAAATTTAAAAAAACCTAAGAAGAAACCCAGAAACACACACCCACACCAATCCTTCATAATATTGGCAGACTGTTTCCAGTTCTCCTAACATCCATCCTCAATTTGGCAATAATTGCATTTCTTGCCTAAATTGGATCTAAATGAGAAAAACATTCTCTGTACTCTACTTCTGCAGAATAATACTGTGCTCCTCAATCTTTACCACAAAGTTGTAAAGTAAGAAAAAGGAAAAAAGAGCACTGCTTTTAGTGTTTTTAGAATGCTGTCTGTTGCAGAATGTACAACAGAAAAGAAAAATTACCTTTAAAAAAAAATATCACATTGTCATTTAAGGTTGGAGTCACTAGTTTGATCCACTGAAAAGTTTACAATATGGCTGAACAAGAGCACTGGTACAAAAGCAGTTTAAATGTACTCCCCTCTTATGTCTGCAGAGCAAACAGGTTCCACAAAGAGGAAAACTCTAAGTAGTCACCTCCCATGTGATCTTTCAATGTGTTTCTTGTCAAATTAGAATTTTCACAATGAGGTAAGTACTCAATACTTCACAAAAGCCTAAAAACCTGAAGTCCAATTCTTTTTATCAGAACTGGCACATAAATAATATATGTAATGATGTGAGTCATGCAACTACAGAATTACCCAGATTTACAGCATTTTACTTCAAAATTACCTTTTAGGAAAATAGAGCGCTGCAACTTCAGGTTCCAAAGCCTTTAGGTCATCCAAGTAAATATCATCAGGGCCTTGGTGATGACTTCGCTTGTGCACGCCTGTTAATTTTAACAATTAAGATTACTAAGATGAAGTTACCCAGACATGTTAAATACAAATATAATCATGGAAGTTTCACACTTATTTGTATGATTTTTAAGTTCCACAGTTTCATTATAATTTTAATCACATAAAATTTTAAATAGAAAAAACTGAAAAGGCACATTTATACTTTTTCCACTATGACCTCAAGTGTGGTAGATCACACTGAGGGAAAGAATCAAGAGCTATATTCCATACCTTTCTTTTTTGAAGGAGAGTCAGTTTTTGCTGTTGGTTTTGTTTCTGGTAAAGGATCCATCAATATTCTGGACTGATGATCACCATCCATTGGCAATGGAAGTTGAGGTTCTATGATTGCAGAAGCAAGAGAGTCTTTAACATCCATCTGCTTTAGGAGCGGATGAGTTCTTGGCTCAGGTTTCAGTACTGTACAGACAGAATCTTTCACATCATCGTCATCTTCAACTTCATCAGAGCTGAGGATAACCCTAAAATGAGTCTTCTCTGATGGAGTAATGGTAGCTGTTCTGCAATGTTCCAGTTTTTCCTTCTTGCTTATCTGAAAAACACAAGTCTAGTCAATCCTTTCACTCCACCTGTTTGTGTTATTCCATTCTAAACATTAAATTTGTACTCATGGTACAAGTTCTCGTCACACAGGGAAACCAGAAAATAACTTAAACAAGTATTGTAGCAACATAAAACATGTTTCACCATATTAGCAAATTTCCCTGCAAAAGAATTTTCATAGGAGCTTATTTACAAGTTCAGTAAAGAAACTGGCATAGAGAAAGCACTGACTTGATCAAACCACAGCAAGGAGAAAGTTTAAGTGTGGATTTACCAGGGCCTTTTTAGATACCAAATTTATTCTTGTCAAGGCTACAGTTCCTCCAGAATGAAATAGAACTTACTCTACAATAAAGAAAATTAACTTCTTAAATTGTTTCCTTCAGGTTCTGACTAAAAATTTCACTGTTAGGTTTTCTGGGATTACTTTGTTGAGCAACTTTTGAACTCAACAGAGCTAACTCTCTGCCTGCCACAAGGGGCTGCTACTTCCCCAATTCAGCTGTATCTGAACAACAGCAGATTTCCAATCCTCTCCTAGGAAAGTCTTAAATATGCCAAAAGTCAGTTACAAAGTTAGAGACAATAAAGACATTTACCTTGGTTGACTCCGGGAATCCTCCCCATGTCCATTCCATGTGAGATTCAGATCTGAGCAAGCTCTCAGCAGGCTTAACTTCTAGTTCTGAATCACTTTTAGGGCAGACTTGCTCAGAGAAAGGGCTACCAAATCAATAAGAGTGGGAAAAAAAAAAAAAAAAGAAAAAAGAAAGCCAGTGTTTAAAATGCATTAATGCCATTTGTTGTCCAGCTACTGTTGGTAGAGTTTTCAACAGCTTAACAGAGCTTCAATTATTTGGCAACATGGCAAGAAGCCCAGCAGGGTTTTCAAACGGTGAGAAATTAGGTTAAAACCAAAATCACATTAAAGACATTAAAGGACTTACATAGTGATCACACAATACAGATTCCTCCACTGCATCTGCAGTGCAGAAATAGCTCTCCCTTCAGCCCATGCTCCATTTTTCAAACAAAAGAAGAACAAAACTAAAAAGTTCATCGAAAAGTATGACAGAAAATAGTTTTAAATTCCTTAGCTCTGTAAAAATCTAGCATTTCAGCTTACTATGCAGAGACTTGAATAATAAAATTCTTGCAAACATAACTGACAAGTGCACAACATCAATTCCCAGTGCAGGGAAAAAAACATTCAGAAGACAACTTTGGAAAGGAAAAGGAGATTACTTGGAAACTTCCGTCAGATGTGTTTGGACTACATGACCTTTAAAGTCCATCTTATTTTTTCTACAGTGGTTATTATCCATAAATCAGAAACAGACATCTAAAATTTACCTCAGTCAAGATTACTTTTTAGCCAGAAGAACACCCTACAAAATGCTAGAAAGGAGCGATTTCAAAATAATTTAGCACTTAGGAAGTTAGAGATTAAAGGAAACTCAAGGTTTTGTCTACCCTTCCTTGAATAGGGCAATTATATTCCATATTACAGAAATGCTGCTCTTTTTACACTTTGACATTCATAACATATAATGGTTTGGGTTTATATAAACAAACCTCAGTATTTGAATTTAAACTGTAGGGACCAGAACTGGACACAGCCCTGCATGTGTGGCCTGACCAGCACTAAGAGGAGAGGGATAATCACATCTCTGTCTCTGCCACTAATGCCCTGTGGATGCAGCCCAGGATCCAGTTTGCCTTTGCTGCTGCAGCCATGCTCTGCTGCCTCAGGCTCAGCTTGCTGTCCCCAGGTCAGCAAGGCTGCTCCCAACCACACAGATCCCAGCCTGTGTTCGGCTTTTTGGTGGTGGCATCCCAGCACATGACTGCACACTCGTCTTTGCAGTTGCTGCACTTGTAATTTGTGACTGATCTGGGTGCTAGACAATCTCTTTGAGGCTCCCTCTTCCATGAAAGCTTGGGTCAGATGAACTTTTGAGGCCACTTCCAATTTGGGTTGCTCAATGATTTAACACTGAAAATTTTAAAGTAACTCCCTACGGGTATTTAATTTATGGAATTTTTTTTCCATACAAAATTCCTGCAAGGATTAGTTACCTAATTCAGCACCACATATCAACTTTTGAAGGTTTGAGGAACTCAGGTTTTGTAGTATCATACAGGACTAAGCTGTGATCACAATTCAGACTGCAAAAATAGACATTACACAGATCACAATCCAGACAGTAAGAATCCCTCATATTGCTCTGACAGGACACCCTAAAAATCCAAGATATCAGGACATTTAAACATCTCTACAATGGTGAGTTGTCATCTCAGTTGACTTCCAGTCTTAATCACCCATGGACACAAAAAGAAAACTGGTATTTTCCCCCCTCAGTTCTCAATTAACAATGTCATACAGGAATGACACTTTCTGTACTCTGTTAGAAGGGCTTATTCAAAGTGACACACGGATGAAAATACATGTACACTTTTGTTTTCAGGAAGAACATGAACTAACTCTCCCTATATGTCAAATAATTTATTCCACCTACACAAGTCACCTGGCAGCTATGCACAATATTAACCTGTTTCTAAGACTAATTCTCAATATTCAGCAGCTCCTGCTAAAGATTGACTATTTCAGGGCTTTGGGACCCTAAGTCTATTCTATTTCCCCTCAACGTATGTTTTTCACCGTCACTCTCAGGCAGAAGTGTTAACCAAAAGGCCCATGCTTGTAATAGTGAATACTGATGGCATCAGGTATCAAATAGTTAATAGTGGTGCTTTCCATCTTACTACACTGAGTAGGACAAACAGAAGTGTCCCCACGGAAAGGACTTGTGTTATTTTCTTCCTTGAGCTCCCTGCAAGGGTTCTGAAGAGCAAGACAACCAATTGAACTACAAGTTAGTTAGCTTTTTCAGATCTCCAAAAAGGAGTTATTAAAACTTCCCATTTCTCTTCCTCTGTATGATAGCTACATGACAAAATCTTTCTTTGGTGGCTTAGGAGAAGTAATTTAAAGCAAAATTTCTCTTCTCCTAGATGGCTTGTGTCAGAGAATCCCTGACCCAACATCCTCCCCAAAGACAAAAAGGAAAATTACCAATTTCTCTATTGGATTGCAATCTGGACTGGGCAGCTTTTTGTTAAAAACAACCCCAGAACTGTGAAAAGCCCACATACCTCACATGAGGCACAAACAAGTTATTAGAGACTGGCCCCATAACACCTAAATGAGAAGAGATGCATGAATTATCTCTCCCAGATATAACCTGCTAGTCTGTGTTAGCTCAGAGTTTTATAAACTGAAAACAAGTATCAGCCTCCATGCTACAGTCATCTAGGTGATATAATCCATACAGCAACGTGTCAGTCCTAAGGGTCAAACACTGTGACTGCTTTTCAGTCACAAACCACAAACCTTTGGGGAACATTTCAGGACTGCATCTCATTAAGTGTAATTGAGGATGTGGTTGTCAGTCCAAAACATAAAAAGGAATGATAATGGGATTTCCTGTCCAACTGCTTCTGTTCATTAACAAGCTATGCACTGGGGGAATTAGCAGGCACCAAGCATGGTGTGGTACATTCTGACTCCACTGAGGCCAAAGGCCTGCTAACACCTGAAGCAGAGAGATCATACACACTTCAAAAAATATTTGCTGAAGGTTGAACTTTTCCATTCTGCACCACCTATTGATGCAGAAGGACATGTACCTGTGCACTGAGCAGGTAACAAGCAACAAAAGCCATCATGGAAGGCTGTAATCCTCACTGACATTGTGAATGTACCTGCTATGAGGCAAATTCCTCCATCAAACTGAAAAGCAGTACAACCAGACACTTGCCAAAGAGTGCAGATAAATCAAGACACTACTTAGCATGCTCTGTGAGACATATATGCCCTCTCCTGTATGTCCAAGGTTCAGGAAAAGTACAAAATTTACCTAAAGTACTACCACATATGCACAAAATGCTTTCTTATGAATCTGGAAATCGAGGTTAGAGTGGTAAAATCCAAAGTGTGAGCCTTGAAAAATTACAAACTGAATGCAAGAGGAATAGCATGAACATCAGAATGTACTGAAGAATGTACATACAAAAGGTCACTGAAAAATAACTGGGAAGTTGTATTATGCCATTTTTAAGAATCCACAGTGACCTGATGATGATTTCACAATCTCTGGACAAAGAAAGATACCAGAACTCCAGCAAATCCCCTGTTCTGAAGTAGAATATGATTCAGCTTCAGGATCTGGCTTTACCTTGAGCAATTAGGATTACTTCACACAGCAAAATGTACCTTAACATACCCATCACTTTTGTGTTCTGGCAGATCAAGTATTGCTTATGCTAGGGTGAATCATAGGGAACATACCAACTTTCCATACCCTTCTCAGCTTGAGGGAGACTTGTTAACTGTATTTTCTCTCTTTAACAGTGAAATAATACATTTTGTCAATTTCCCAAAGTTTCAAATTAGTTTCAAGTGTTGCATTTGACATCACAGAAGCTGGGCAAGTTCAATAGTTTTACAGATGAGGGGGAAAATTAGTAAAAAGGCATAGTAATTTTTTTTTTTATAATTACTCATCATTACACAAATGATGACATTACAAAGTGACTTACTTCTCCAGAGGGGACCAGTCTCCATCAGATAACGGGTAATGGTCTTTTGAATGATAAATCAAAGATTCTTTTTGTTCTTCACCCTTTGGTGATGAATTTGAGGATCCTCTGTGGAGACACATAAGACATTAAGTCAGCTATAAGAAATCTGTGTTATTAATTCAGTAAAAGAAACTACATAGATGTTATTAAAAAAATCTAAGAGCAAAAGTAAGGAGTGTACTACTCTACATGAATAATGATTTTACTCTACACAGGCAGATAACAATAACAAAATACAAAGATGAACATAAACTTTTACACAGTGAACTTTACTGTGTGAATTTTACAATCACTGGAAAAGTAGAACTAGAAAGGTTAGTTTTGACAATGTACATTTGACAAATTAAAACAGTAAGAAACCAGGGGTAGGTACTAGCATCACAACTTACCCAATAGCTTACAGGTTAGCATCAACTACAACAAGGAGATAAAATAATGCACTTTTCTGAACAGTGAGGTTTGTTTTGCACTGGGAAGCCTACTCAGCATCTACATCAAAGACCCACACCCAACCAACAGTAAGGCCCACTGAACTTTTATTTTACACAGAAGCCCCCTATTTTACACAGAAGTCCCCTTGAAATATTACCACCAAAAAATACTTCAGATCTTTTAACAGCTTTCTAAATTTAACTAAACAAATACCTATTCTCAGGGTACAACTAACATGTCTGAGGTTAGATCAAGGGCATCATGGCTATACCGTAGATAAGAATACAAAGAAGACATGACTGGAATTTAAGTGCAAAATGCAACAGAAATTATTTTAAGCCATTATTATGAAAGAAAAACCTATTTTTATTCCAGTGCACAGTTGCACTGGATTTGTTTTGGAATGCTAATGCTTATTTCTCTTATGGATGGAGGAAATAAAACATTCTGCTATTTTCAAATGTGTACATATTTAGAATTTGCATGCCTACTCAATTAGACACCAAGCAGTTACAGTGATCTACCTCATTTGCACAAGTCTTTCATTTGGAAGACTGTCTAGGTTATGGTAAATGCTGAAGTCTAAAAATGTTTTTTAGCTCCACTTCTTATTCTGCAGTAGTATTCTTATGAAACCTGATGATGCTGCCTGACTTAAGATGAGAACTGCAGAGACTGTACATCCTTTGTATTCATAAACTAAGCGAAGTGTGAAAGAAATGTGTTTCACACTACCTTTATTGGCAGTACTAAGTATCTCCAAAGGAGGAAAAAAAAGTATGATTGAACAAATAAGTAAACACACAAAAAAAAAAATCAGATGTCCTCAATATCTTTACTTCAGTGGGGAGGGAGGCAGGATGACACATGGGTGGTACTGAACAAATTTTATTCACTGGAGATTACCAACAAGAAGGGTTCATACAAGGGATGCGAAAAATCAAATTTACCTGGTAAGTGGATAAACACAAAAGTTAAATATCTAAATGTAGTCAAAGAATATTGAAAATATAAGGGGAAAAATTAGTATGCATCAACTTCTAACTTCAAGCTGCACTATCAACTCTAAGCTATTTATTTTGTAACATTTATAAATACCACTACCACATCTTCTCCTTGTTGTCCACTTTACATATAGTCTAAATAAATGTACATGATTTGAGAGACAGATAACCACCTTAACCCTTTAACACCCTTAGCACTGGAGAAATAATGTCCTCTATTTTTGAGTTGTCCATACTGTAATCTCAGTTTTCCTAATATTATTTTATGTAAGTCCAGCATTACTAACATATCTAAATCATAGCTGGAAAAGACAAAGAACATACTTTGAAAAAAGCTGATAAACACTTGGCAATAAATTTTCCCAAGAAACAGGAAACAGCTTGTTTTCTGCTTTATAAAAAACCAAAGAGATAAGACATTATCACTGGCACCTGTGACTGAATTTTTGACCTTCCTGTTAAAACATCAGCCTCCCTTTTCCTTTCCTAGTTTCACTTTGAAACCTGAAGCCATGCCCAAGAACAGTTAAGTTTCTAATTTCTTATCTTTCGTCTTCCTTTTCAGAGCCACACATTTATAACTAAAAAAAAACCACCCAAGAAACAACCAACCAAAACAACATAACCTCAAACAAAACTACTGATACCACCTTACACCCCCACAGGGTTTGAAGAGAAAACTTACAAACACTTTTTCACAACTGTAACTTTAGCTGGGAAGCAAACAAATGCATGCCCGTTGCAAGGCATTTTATTTCCTGCCCTGGTAGCTCACTGAAATGAGTTTATAGAAACTTGACTGACAGACAGCCACGAACCTAATGTATTTAGGCCTTCACCATTACAAAGTTTTTATTGTTTCAGTTTTGCATTCACTTGCTGCTCACAAGAAAACACCTTTCTTTTACAAAATCATCTTCCTTTTGCTTTATAACACGCTGTCTGATAATGTACTTCTATTGCTGTTTCTGCTTATACACATTAAAAAAAAGTTTAGAAATAAAAAGCCTTGCCAAACTTTCATTATAAAGAATAGAAATAATAAAACCAGAATAAACTTGATGAAAACACCATGGTCTGTTCAGCTATGACTAAACATTCAACATTCTGATCAAACACATCATTTTTATTCACCTCTAGACAAAGTAAGATAATTGCTAGAATAGCAATCTGAAACCTAAACACTGGATGAAAGCAGCCATTATTACAGCCATTACATGTCATTCCTAAATACTTCATACATTTGTAATGACATGTTAAATAAAGAAAAAACAATTATTGGGTTATATTTTCTCTCTTCCTGTACTTGACAGTTATTTTTGATGGTTTTTACTATGACAAGTTAATTTTTGTCATCTTAATAACTGCATGCTAAAGACTAAGCAAAAGGTCTTCCTTTACTTAAACTGGGAAAAAAAAAATCAAACCAAACAAATGCCAAGACTTAAACAGAACAGTGAATATCTAAATGATAATTCAGTGACATAAATATGACACTAATAAAATAAGGCAAATTAAGAAAGCCACAGACACACTAAAAAACACTTTAAAATCCAGATTTTGTTTGTTTTGTATTACTGGTCATAGGCATGATAACAGATTCATGTTTTCCTGTTGCACTAACCTTTTTGTCTGGTACTTACTAAATTTGAGTAACTTACAAATCTCCTTTGAAGATCCATACTGAAGGACTTTTTTCAGTTGCTTTTTAGTCTCTTAAACCAAAACATTCATTCAATTCCCAGACCTGACCTTGAATTTATTCAGCCAGTACTACATTTAACAACAATGCCATCCAGTGAAACACCTAACTTTCTTGAAAACCAAGTCCTGAAGAATAGGCTTTTCCTGGATTTGAAGCATTTATATGCTTGATAGCTTTCATTTATAACCTTCATCTTTCCTTCCCTATCTTACCCTACAGAACTCTTCAGCTTATTAGTATGTGCTACCACTTTAGCACAAGCTCCTCTTTACTAAGAATTTATCCACCTCAAAATACAGGATTGATATTTTTTCCTCTTTCCCCCTCTCCACCTTCTTCACTCATGTATAAAGAATTCTTCTTACTAACATGAAGGGACATTAATTTAAATAATTTTCAGCTGCCATGGCAAACTTCAGGTTAATGAGAAGCCAAATTCAGATGTGGTATGCTACAGGCATTCCACACTGCAGCATATCTAGAGGCTACCAGACACCAGAAGATCACTCTGCCTCATCAGAGAAATTGCACTGAAACTTTCTCACTCACAACAGATCACTGCAACACTTCTTCACCAGAGTAGGCTTAACTGCATTTAATTAAATGCAGTTAATGAAATGCTCATTAAAAAATGGCCCAATTTTAAGGTGAATCTGTGAAGATCTGGAAGATGCCTGTTCGGAGTTTAGTTTGTTTGTTGTTTGGTAGGCAGAGCCTATCAAAATTTGTGCAATACTTGCATGGAGGAAATGAACAAGCCACCTTTTAAATGTCCAGTGGTAACTGTGAAAACAGCAACTATCTAAGAGCTTACCTTAGGGGCTGTACACTTTTCTCATCATCTGAGCTTATTTCCATTTCAAAAATGTCTTCAGTCCCAGCAGAAGAGATCTGGTCTTCTTTCCTGCTATCTTGTTTGTATTTCTTTCTTCTTCTTTTTTTCTTTTTCACAGAACCTGGGGTGAATACAGTCTCTGTTTCTCCAGAATGTGGAATTTCTGAGTTTGCACATGTCCTCTCATTTTCTCCTGATTTCAAATGACTGTCAGTGTCTTTAAAAAACTGATCTTCAGTGGGTATTGGAGATGTTGCCAAATAAGCAGGAACTTTTTCCTAGGGAAGAAAAAAAGAAAAAAAGGCTACTTTTTCTGCTTTGTTTTGTGCACACAGGGTAGTTGTCAGCTACAGATTAATCCTTGTACCTATATATAGACACAAAGATGCCCAATGGTATGAAGATGATATCTAGAAAGGAACCAAGTTCATCACAAGAATGATTACAAAAAGTTCAGGAAAATGCACGCTACTATTCTTACAGTTTTCAGGCACAAACAATTGATTTTGCCAGCAAAGCAAACAACCAGTCAGTGGAATGTTTTTGAAGTTATCTGCCCTGAGCATGCCAGTTCCAGGCTCATTAAATGGGCTAATAAAAAAAAGGGCTAATTAAATCCACTGCTGTTTATTTTGAAACAGATTCATGGGAAGGTACAGGTTGAAAGGGACATCTGGACACCATCTGGTCCAACCTTCTGTCAAAAGCAGGGCCTCAGGTTAGGTTATCCAGGACCTTGTCAAGCCAAAGGTTGAGTATTTCTGGTAAGGGAGTCTATCACTTCTCTAGGCAACCTATTCCTGCTTTTGTACAGAAGGATTTTCCTTATACCTAGCTGATATTTTCCCCATGACCTCTGCCCTATCTTATGGCTAGACAGCTTTGTGAAGAGAGTGTCTCTGTTCTGTAACTACCTTGTAGGCACTGCAAGACTGTGGTTAGATTTCCCTGAATCCTCTCTAGGCTCAATAGAATAAGGTCCAGCAAGTTTTTTTGCTATTTCAATTTCTCCAGCCCCCCACTGGGCTCTTTCCAACTTTCCATGTCTCTCTTGAACTGGCAAGGCCAGAACTGTGTTCAGGTTTGATCTAACACACACCAGGATGAGCAGGACAGCCCCACATGCCTTCACCTGCTGGCTGTGCTATTGCTGATGCTACCTGGGATGCATTTGCCCTCACTGCAGCCTGGGCACGCTGCTGGCCAGGTGATGCAGAGCTGCATTTCATCCAGTCAGATCCAGCCTGCACTGCTGTGTGTGCCAGCTCACACTCCCAAGCCATACATGAGACTGCACGTGCATCTTGGTTAAAGCTTGGTGTGAATCTTGTTGGTCCAGTCTCCCAGCCTGCCAAGCTGGCTCTCTGTGGTGGTTCTTTTTCTGACCTGTGTACCTCTCCTCTCAGTTCAGTGTTACCCACAAAATTATAAAGGTGCCTTCAGTCATATCATACATGTCAGACATTATTTATGCAAAGTATCTTTCAAAAAGAAAAAGTCAACTATAATTTACTCACCTTAAAACCAACATACAAACAACCAGCCCTCAACTAATTACAATCCACTGCCCTTTGAAGGAAAAGCTTCAACTATGGACTGCCTGAGGTTTATTTACATTGTAACAAGAAACTGAAAAGACACTGACACCTAGTCTGAAAGAAACATCGTGCAGGGACAAAGACAAGATGGAACAAAGGCAGAAGAGAATAGAATTTGCATAGTGAAGAGAAAAAGTTATGGAACTCAATTTCATGGTAGAGAATAGAAGTAATTACAAGATGTCTGTTATTTTACTGGACTCTTGTGCAGAAGGTTAGTCAGGAACACTGATGAAACACAGCCAGAGCATTGATACTACTTTTGATGTTCTCTAAGTCTTGTCTGCTATTGAAAACCAAATTCAAATTTTCATTGAATGAAGAGTTACAGAACAAATTTTGTTCCACTGGTTATAAAGTAGAGTGAAGTAGAGAAAGGAGAACAAAATACAGCCTTATGCAACATTGATGACACACAGATTTTGCATTAAGAAAAACCTTGAAATCAAATGCCAGCATCTAAACTGAAGGTAATATTCTGCACAATTAGTGATAAGTAACCAAGAATAACAAAATACATTAAAAAAAAACACTCAGAAAAAGTTAAAAGAAACTGGCTGGAAAATTGTCCTGATTTACATGGACAGTGGTATTTATGTGGTGAGTGGAATTACCTCTGATTGTCAAGATGTGAAAAATGCAAAGACTGATCGTTTAAAGGAGCTTTCTGAATGCCCTCAAAGGGGCAAAAAAAAAAAAAGAAATCAATGAAAGGTTTGTGATTTATCCCTTAAGCAGAGCTTCAAGAGGCAAACAAATATGTTGATCAGTTGCAGGGGGAAAATGCCTAAAAGCAGTAAAAACAACTCAGTTTTGCTTTGTAGCAAATTTAATCTATATTATCAGCATGAGTTACCAGCTTTCAAGAACACATTATACACAGTTAAAGCACTCATGTTATAAATAAAAATGTACTATCCAAGTGCAATAGCTCCTTTAAAAGACTTTACTGGGGACAAAGGCAGTTATCACCCTTCCTTTCTGAAAGTCTGATCAGTTCCCATCAATGTCTGAAACCACCCAGACCTGTAAAAAACTGCTTTCAGTTTTTATTTTAATCATAGTGTACACTGACACAGAACCCAACCTTCCTCTTGTGCAGGTGTTACAAAACCCTACCCCAAGCTCATTTGGGGTATTAATGCTTATTTTTTCCTTCCACTTGAAATTGTATTTAATTGCTTTCAATATGAGAGCTTCCTCTGATCCCCCAAAGTAAACAAGTAGCACTCTCAACTAAAAACTGGATCAATCTCATTTCCTTGAAAGACTGATTCCTAATAAACAGGAAATTAACGCTTTATCTTTTACTTCTCTGTGACAACTTTTTTTCCTCTCTTTTCTGACTATTTTTCATTAAACCTTTTGGAACCTTTTTAGAACTACTTTCCTTCAGGCTTGCTGAAAGATGCCAAGAGACTCAAATGCAATCAAAAGCAATGCTCAGGACTGATCAATACTGTGATTACATATTTCCCATATCCTTACGAAATCAGAGTAAAAATGAACCATTATTCCTGTTTTTCAGAGGCTCATTAGCTTCCAGTTGGCAAAAGATTCTTGTGAAATAAATTCTTAAGTCAAAGAAGTTACTGTTACCTGGTGAAATTTTCATAAATAAAATTGTGAAAAACTAGGCTAAAATTTGAGACAAATTAAAAATATGCCCAACACCAGACTACCTTTATTAGTAGAAGCACAAACAGTAATAACTCAAAGCAAAAATTATTGTAAGACACAGCAATCAGTATAACTGCAGTCAACAGGAATGAATTATGTAAAACAAAAAAAAAGAAAACTTCAGGACATCTTCCAAATAATGCTCTAATTAATGAAAATAATTAGTTACTTTATTCTTACTGGCAGCAGAATTGTAAAAAGCATCAACATCTTGGCAGCATATGAAAAAGATGTTAAGATTCAGTTACAGAAAACCTAGCTTTCACAGAAGTGAGGATATTGACAACACTGTATGAAGCACTTTTAACCCATTACTGTGTTATTACTACATTGCAGCCATCAAGAAGCACAAAGTCCTTACATTTTCCTCCTCGGTTTCTTGCACAAAGAAAGCTTCTCCGTTGTCACCCAATTTCATATGCAGATCAACAGCATCGCCATTAATTTCTATATCAATCTGTGGAAAGAGAATTTATTGTAAGTAATTCATCATGGGGAAAGTGCTGACCTCATGGTCTGCTTAGCTCTGAGAGTAAACTTTGTTTCACTATATAAGGGTGTCCCTTCCTCCTCTTTCTGACACAAGCCTGTCATAATGTTCTTTAATTCGTTCACCTGCAAAATACATGACGCTCCTGGCAGAGAGCCTAACAACCACAAGAAAAATAAAAAAAATTAAACTTGATATAAAGACTGAATCTTGTTAATACAATTATTGATATATTCTTTATTTGATGGAAAAACGACTGAGACTTTTCAGATGTTTAAATCCCTATCTGAATTGGGGCCTGGTATGAATCTGAATCCTGAGCACCAGAAGTTCCACCTGGAGGCCTCCTGGAGGCAGGCTTTGTCTGAAAGTGATAAGAGACTTGCCAATTATTTCTGCAACCAAGTTAGTGTTTCAGATTTTCCTGCTCATGAGTTTATGGGGGTATGACATAGGGCCACAACCCTTCTGCAACCATAGTGTTTTCATCAGAGAATAATGTTTTTATTATACTAAAAAGGTACTTTTTCGCCAAGAAAAGCCAGTATTGGTATTGGTAAATAACCAAACATGCATGGGAACTATACCCAAATCGTTAAGATAATCACTTTTCTTCTTCTCCACAATAACAGACTGATTTTGATGTGAAAACCATATATATTTCACTACTGTTTATTTTTTAAATATTTTCTTGTATTTCAAATTCAGCAACACGAGTTTAAAAAACCTCACCTTTGCTTTATACTGGTTTAGACATACAAACATGTCTCAGTTTAGTACCTATACCTCACACTGGTTTCTGGAGACCTCCGTATTTACCTGAAATTGAAGCATGGATACACATGCTTTGTGTTCCCACACATCTTGGGACTACAAATTGATCTTGGCCTCATAACATGCCAGAGAAAAATGCATCCACAATACAGTAACAAACGCAGCTGACTATTGAGAGAACTGTGTGAACAATAACTCCCAGGATGGAGGAAACAAGGAGCAGGAGTCATCTACACAAGCAAAAGCTGAGAATTACACTGACAGTCTAGTACAACAGGGACCAAAAGTAGATGTTTCTACTATTCAACAGCTTTTTAGTGGTATCCATAAGCTAAAAACCTCTCAAATTTGGTTCAGCTACTCAGAAGTGTGTAAAGACATTTAACAGCCTCTAATTTCAGACACTCTTGTTGTAAGCATATCTCCCTTGCCTAGATGTCAGAAAAAGTACAGCTATACCACCTCTTTTGTACCCCATTGAAAACTGTAATGTAATCTGTTACAACATGTTGAGGTAAATAAATTCTTTGTCATCAGCAAGCTCATTAAAATAAACACTAACAAGTGGGAAATCAAACAGGAAATAAACACAAAGCCTGCTACTCACCTGGGTTACTATGACAAACATGCAACTTTAATGTATGTAACTCTAACTATTGACCTTTAACAAAAAAATGCCCTGACCTAATTGCTCATTCAGTTTCATTTTATTCACTTTTTACAACCAAAATATAAAGATAGGGGTAGCTTCCTGCAATAACCATTTACTCCTTAAAAAAGCAGAATATAATCCTGAGGGTTTATGTCCTGTTTAAATCAGCTCATCTTTTAGTAGCACATCCACATGCCATACACAGTACTCCTTACTGACAGTAAAGTCCCCCTGAAACAGCTCCATTTTTCAGCCAACCCAACTCACTCTCTTGGCATGATTAACAAAGCCTATGAGAAGGGGATGGAAGGACAACCTGCTTGGGTAGCACCATCTCAGAACGGCTGGATGGGAAATTGTACCAGGTTCTCTTTCAAACATGCCTACACAGGAACAAAGCTTCAGTCTCAGTTTTCACTTGCCTGTGGATTTTAATAACTGCATTTTTTATTGCAAATCAGCCTAGAGCACAGCTACAAGCAATATTTATAACAGGTCACCAACACTTAACATCTGCTCTGTTAGTCCTTCAGACATTCCAAAAAGAGTTGCTTACATCAGGGATCAGTTAAATAACATTAAGCATTTCTTTCCCAGCATACTCGGATAAGTAAACAAATAGCCCCATGTAAACATTTTAAAACTGTGAAGTCTATATATTGGTATTTGTCTTTTTGCATAGGCCCAGAGCTGTCACAGTTTTTCTTTCACAGCATTTTTGCAGAGTCCTTAGATAACCACAAGAAGTTCTGTTTTGCATTCTAAAACCACCACCCTGTACAGCATTCATGAGCAACTGTTCTAGACTGAACCAGCCTGCTAACTGGGAATGTGGGGAGCTGGGGAAGGAAGGAAGAAGGGTAAAAAAAGGAATGAACTGGTCCTCAAAACTTTGTTTTGGCCCACTTCCTGAACTCACCACTTTCTCTTTCGAGCGCAGTACACCAAGCTTCCCGAAGCGGACGTGGAAAGGGGAACACTGGAATGTCCCATCCTGCTGCCGGACCACGATGACATCGATGCAGCCCGACAGGGTTGCCTGATTAATGCCTTTGTACAGCTCCTTCACAGTAACCAGGACTTGTCCTGCAAGCTGCCCCACGTAGTTCATAGTCTGAGACTAAGGGAGAGAAAGACAAAAAAAAAGTAAATTTAAAGCACAGTAGGTATTTTAATTTTTAAAAAAACATTTTTATAGATGAGCAATTTATCAATTTATATATATGTCATTTATCAATTACTCTACTGTAACAAGCTTTATACAAATGCTTTCAAGAATCAACAGAACTTTGAGGCAATCCTCATATTACTAAAAGTATCCAGAGTTATAAAACTTACTCCTAATGCTTTATCAACTTGAATCTACCACTAATTAAGTACTTCAAATAAAATTCTGAAGGACGTCATTTTTAGACCTCAAAGCCTAGATTTAAGTGATGCTTAATAACTCAGGCTAAAAAGAAAAATTCATTCTCCAGAGGACTGCCTGTTTAATACAACCAATCCTATATGGAAAATGGAGATAATTGTACATAAGGATGCAAAAAAAAAATCTTTACAAGTCAGGAAAAGGTATGTAGAACATACTGCACGTAACTCTTCCCTTACAGCTCTGTATTTCAGAAACAGCTGAGTCATCTTCGAGAAATTATCAAAGTATGTAATGGGAGAAAAGATACATCAATAAGATTATGCTACTGTAAACAGGATAAAGAGCACAGAATCACTTACTGAAAATTTTGTCTAATCCATTAAAAATACTTAAGTAAATGAATGAATTCTGAATGACTGCAAGTCTTTCAGACTAAGAACACAATTTGAACTAATAAGAAATGAAAGTCCAAAGATTTCTCAGAACATCTGAGCTTGAACAGGAAGAGGAGGGAAAACTGTGAAAAAATTCGATAGAAACCTAAGTGCAACTCTTCTTCATCCTACCTATCATCTTCTGCCTCCCACCCTAAAGTCTGCTACAAGCTCATTTAAAAAACATCCAAGCAACTGCAGCCTCTGAAGTTAAAGATATTTAGGAGAACAAAGAACCACTGCCAACAAGCAAAACCCATAACACTGAACGCATAAAAGAGCCTAAATTATATATATTTTTTAAAAAAAACTATTTTGGGATATTATTTCTAGAAAAAATCTACAATGATTTTTTTTTCTTGTTTGCATTTCTATTTTTATTAGTCATTGAACAAGGTTTAGGATTCTTCTTAATACCTCTAAACAAAACCATACTGCATTACAACAGTTCTTCCAACTGATACTGCTTAATTGTCTATATAATTGTTATATATAATTGTCTATATAATCAGTTATTCTTTTTTGAGCCTCCAAAGTCTTCCTTACAGTAACACAGGGTATCTTACACTCACTCAAAAGCGACCATTTTTGTGGCATCTCTATACTGATAGAATTTAAACAGGCAAGAAATCTAAAACTACTTTCACACAGCAGCTATGGAAACATTTTTCTCCATCTCAGGCTTCTCATACATTACTGAATCATATTAACGTTTTTTAAACATAATTCCTTCCTCTTCACAAGACTTACAAAGGAAGGTGGAGGGTTTTCAATACAGATTTACCAGTGTCTTGAAATTATAATAGAATTACTGTGCTAGGCTACATGCTAGAGAACTTTTTCCCTGCAGCCTGCTGATGAAGACAAAAAGAACAGACTGTCATTGAGTGAGTAATGAGATTAGGAGGATGGACTCTCTATCAACATTAGTCATTAATTCAGTTTCATCTGTAAGTAGCTTCAGGTACAACTATAAAACTGATTGCTTGATAGTGAAGTAATAGCTCACTCCTGCTAAAGAGGGAAGGTCTCACTTCAACCTTTCCTCATCTGACCCTCTTAATGAGCTGATTTTAGCTCCCTGACACAGCTGGGAAAAGTCTACCATTTTTGTTGTTTGTTTCAGCAGGTTGTTAGTAAGTTAGATCAGTTCATTAAACAGAACATGACAAACACCTGAGTCATGAGGCCCTGAGCAGCACCAGAGAGCTAAGGGGGGGGGGGGGGGGGGGGGAAAGAGGCAGGGAACTGAACATCTTTTTGATAAGTGAGATACTTGCCGCATCTCATGGAACTGTAACTCAACACAGAGATGTTACAGTATCTCTGCTTTCCTGTAGAAGCAATTAGTCTTCACCTAATACGACAGCCATGTTTGAACTTAATCTCATGAAAAAAGAAAATCTTTAATGCACAATCATTATCATTCACGGCTCTAACTTGGCCACTTCCAAAAGCTGTCTACAGTATCAGCTTAGAAAGAAAAGTTGATTTTGTGTCACCAAGGAGACTGCATTTGTTAAAATAAATGTTTGACACAATCAGGAATAAAACTCTTCAACAGGATCCCCATTCCGGGTATTTCATTTCAGTGAACAGGACTTGAGAAGTGGGCATTAGCAAGAAATTCTCTAAGATTTAAGCAGTGACTTCTTAAAAGATCAAAATTTCACACCTTCTGCTAAGAACTGAGTTCAGATGATAAATAACCTAGTTTTTCTCACATACATGCTAACTTGACCATAGAAATTCACCACACAGCCCACACAAGACCAAAGCATTCACCCATTTTACACATATTCTTGCCTTTCTGTAGCAAAAGTATCCTGTAGCAATGCTCTCTCTTCTACAGGTATCAGTTTCATTTCTGTTGCTCATAGCACAGCCACTTTTATGAACATACATACACTGAATAACCTCGTACATTTGAAAGTTCATAACCCGTTCACTCTTACATCTGGAAAAGTCATGAACTTTTGTACCTAGTAAGTATTAAAAACATTGCTTATAAGGAAAGTAGCTTTTTATGATCCAAGTCTCAATGTTGTTTTGTACATTACAAGTAAACCGAAGAAGATAAAGGTAATAAACTAATGCACACTATTGCTTACCAGGCTGCAATTCAGCTTTTAACATAATGATTCACTTGGCAAGATAAACCTGTTATATATGAAGGTTCAAACTATAGCAAGAAAATGATCAAATAGAAATGAAGTGTCACTACATACCTGAGAAACACACCATTTTATCTCAAATGTCAACAGAAGCCCAGCTGGGAGATTTTAACATTTGCGGGGCTAGGAATGGGTTTTAGCTTTGCTCGGGTTTGTTTGTTTTCCTTAAATGTTATTGTATATTGCTGGAAAACTTGTGCTGAACAAGTACAGAATCAGACTACAGCAAGAAAGGAATGGTGTAAAATGTTATTGTGTTAGTTTTTACAAATGCAATAGAAATATCCTGATCACAGCATAACCAGTAAGACAAAATATTTCCTTGATAATACTCTTTGTTTCATGTTTAGTAACCATTTCTTAAATATCACTGCCTTGAAGGCAGAGAGCAGTATGCCTTCCTAACCTCCTATAAAAACCTAAAAAGCATGCTGATTGCTAGTTTAGAAATTCAGGACAAAAGCCTGATGGAAAAGACAAACTAAGAAAGGCAAGGCAGTAATACTTCACAATGCTGTTTGGTTTGCAATTTTTATTTCTTTCGATATCCAGAATCTATACATTGCCTGATGCAGTGAAATTCCAGAACTCTGCATAAAAACAGAGGTCAAGGCAGCTCACTACTACTTACTCTTCTCAGACAGCAAATTAAAAGGCTATGAATACCTGAGGTATATCAAAGTAGAAACATTCTTTGTGACTTCTGAGGCTTCAGAGAGACTGATTTTTGAATATTTATGCAATGCTACCTAGTTTACAAAAATTCTTACAGCTGAATATATTAATACCACTAAGGTAAGTGCAACTGTAATTGGAATGGGGGAAAGAATCTCTATGCCATATCATGAAAATAATTTTTTTTCTGGCAATAAGCCATTGCACTGCCAAAAGCAGAAACTGAAACTGCTTTGGTTTTTTAACTTTCTTTTGCTGAGAGAGCATAAAAGTAAATACAAAATAAAAAATATCTACTTCAGCAGTTCAATAACTAAAATGCCTCCACTTATAAAATACTCAAATCAGTGCAACTAAAATTAACACTAAATATGCTGTTTGACTTCCTCATGTTATAGCAGTGGCTCTCAAAAATAATAATTAAACAGTACTCCACCTCAGAGTATCTGATATGCTTTACATGACAAACAAGACAAAGTTTCAAAACTCATTGCCACGAAATGCTTACATTAGCATATCCTGAGCAGGAGGTTTTGTGGATAGGAATTATATCTCTGTACCATTAACAAAGATGTTATTTTAGCTGCCACTAGACCAACATGTTTAACATTTTTTTTGTGTTATTCAGTAATATCCATATAGAGGTGCAAGATATAATCAAAAGTCTGTGCACAATAGGTGTTTTCTATGCATATGGAGAACTACTTTACTAATGGTAAACTGCATGTTTTGAGTTCTTAAAGCCATCACCTTTTATACAAGTGCACCCATATGAACGTGCCTACTACAAGTGCTTAGCTAAACAGGAGAAAAAAGAGTGCAAGTTACTCAAAGGCAAAGTTTCAGATTGCTCTAGACAGCTACAACTTTAAAGGGCATGAATTTTAACTATCACTCAAAAAAAAAAAAAAAGTTACTTAGAAGCAGATCTTAGCTTCCAGTAGCATAGATATTCATACACTCCATTTATTTTGAGATACATTTAGAGGGTTCAAATATGTCTATTGCCACATGATTTAAACAGCAAATAAGCTGTATTTCTTTCAAGAGATTAGGCAGAATAAAATAAAAAACATGTAGAGCAGTGGTTTACCTCAATTTATCTCACTTTGCCTATATTTGCATACATATAAATTTATGAGGCAGAAGCTTTCCTTAATCAAGAAAATCTTCAGAAAGTGTTTTACTAGTTTCTACTTTGTACTCTGAAAAAACTGGGGGGGAAATGACCCTGTCAAACAGGACCACTGTAGCATCAGCTCTACTCAACAAAAACATCTTTGTTCCCAAGTAAAGATTTTAATTGGGGGTTTAGGATTGCTCCTAGTACTGCACAGAGCAGTTATGGAACAAAATCAGGAAACAAAGTAAGTCTGTTGAATGCCTAATTAAAGTCTTCCACATACTATTAAATATAGACAGTCAATTTTTATATATTTTAACTGTGTTATAGGAAATTATATACCCATATTTAGCAATAAATCTGTCAAACTCACCAAGATTCCAGAAGGAACCTTTTCATGGGCAGCAACATCACTTCTATTTGAGTCATCTTCAAGAACATCCTTTTCTGAGTTATGCATCTCAGAAAACAGAAAACTAACTTTCCACAATACAGGTAAATGAAAAAATTACATCCATAAGAAAATGTTGTAGCAGCATTTCTTCTCTTCTCATAGAAGCAGAAGAACTAGGTAAACCTTCTGGTCTCTTAGAGGAAACTGCTTGGTATACATTCCCACGCAGAATTACGAGTAAAAAGGAAGTGCTTCTTTAAGAAAGCTCACACAGAAACTCCCTCACCAATAGGCTTTGCTTGAAATGTCCCAGCCCCCTTGCACCCTCCGAGATAAGTGCCAACACAGGCTGACTTTGCCATATGTTTGCACTGATAGGTGATGATCTTGGTTTGCATCACGTCACATGACTACAGCTGAAGCTCCCTTGAAAACAGGGATTTGGTTAATGATTCTTAAGCAAAGTCTACATTAGCTCACCAGGAGACTTTTCACCCACTGTTGCAACTCCAGCCCTGGAGCAGCACTCCAAGTCCCGGTTCAGCCCAAGTCGAGACTGCCTGCTGACACTCCATGTGCTGCTCCCTCTGCTCATGGCGTCACTGGGGCAGCCAGGCATGCTTGGTACAGCCAATTTCGCAACACTTAGGGTCTGCTATTCACAAACTTTTCTCCCTCCTTCTTGAAATTGAGATTACATAATAATAGCAAAGAGACAACTGACGTGGTGTTAAGTTTATAATAAACCATATAAAACCAATGCACATCAAGATGAGCATTTGTTTTCCTGTGGAAATTTTCTTGCTTCCTTCAAACAGAATTGTAAAGTAGCACAATGTGAGTGTGTGGACAAAACATACAAGCTTTTTAAATAACCAGCTCCATGACTCAGAACAAGAATTGATCTTTCATCTGAGGAATTCTGAAATTTATCTAAATAAAATAATGGATAGGTGAAATAACTTGAGGAAGAGAAGTAGTAAAGAACTAATTATGCCCCAGAATGCGAGAGACATTCTCTGAGGACCATCAATATTCCTTCATCATCAACAAGTTCTCACCACCCTAAACCCATGCACCTCCTTCCCACCCTCACTGCGTTACTGTGTGTGTCTGCTCAGAAGACCCTGGAGGATTGCTTCTTGAATTACAAGCTTAAAAAAGAATTATCCAGGACTACTATTCCTGATATTTATCCTACTACTATTCCTCCTCTAAGTTTTGTAAATTCATGTAAAAGACTTTGATGCAAGGAGTGTGAACCACATTATAGGATGCAGCCAAATAGCTTGTAGGTTTCCAAAATGATTAATGAACTACACTCAAGTCCAAAACTGCATCAGTGTCAACAACAAAATCCTAAATTGAGTGTTGGGATTACTATGTCTGCAGTAGGGTTGTAATAAACTGCTACCATCTCTGAGCCCTTTTCTATACATTGAATAAGTTCATATTTCATCTGGCTCTTACAGGAAAAACTAATGGGTTTTTGCAAACATGACAAGTATTTTCTTAGAATATTGAGAATTACTAGACACACTCAATTTATCTTTCCTTTTCATCATTCCTTTATCCTGTATGTTCCATTAAAATACAGACTAAAACATACAGTTCTGAGCAAAATGGAAGCAAAATTCATAAGCCAGTGCTTCTTTTCCAACACTACTGACCTCATGTTGGGATTTTTTTCTGTAATATCTCTACTATTTCAATATTGTTCAGTATTTCAGATGGACATTATTTTCTTCAAAATTTATAAGAGTGTTTTAGACAAGAGCTTTTCTGGAATACAGATAAAATTGTGTCACTGCAGTAAGGTAAGATTTAAGTAGATAATAAGCTTTGCAAATTTTGTTAGCCCTCTTGTCTTTTATTTCTCAATATTAGTAAGGTATGTAAAACATAATTCCTGCTGAGTAAGTTTCAGCACTAGTTTATGTACTTACAAGCTGAACAGGAAAATTAGCTTTTATTTTGAAAAGCAAATACCTCAAATTTGGAAGTGTTAGAAGCAATGTTTTCCATGCAGCCTTAATGAAGCTCCCTGGTGTAGGTAGGTTTTCCTGTTTTCAGAAAGTACTTATGAGTTTTCTCTCTAGACTCACACAAGTTAATAATGCTGACCAAGATAATTGACCATCCTATCTTCTGTCTTTGACCTGCTCTTTGTGAGTCTACACATTTTATCCTGTTGTTCATTAGTCAAAATCCCTGATGGGAAGTATGATTCCATTTTTAAAACACAGTTTTCTGCAGCAATTGTCATAATATATTCAATTGCATTTCATTTAGTCTTGTAGCATCTCAGAGATGCAGTATCTTCTTCACTTATGCAATGAAAAATTCAGTACCAATTAGGAATTAAACATGCAGAGGAGTTAAGCACATTTAGAACTTGATTTTTCAGATTTTCCCTCTTTCTTTTACCTCTTTGCACATTGCCTCAGTAAGCTACGTTTGCAGTTGCAAATCAGATTTCTTTTTAATGACCATCTGGGATATGTAAAGTCTGACTGCCTGTGAAAATGACATTTAAGTGATTATTGGCTTGTACTGTATAGGAACTGTAGAACAAACCCCACCAGAAAACAGCTACAGGACATTCCCCCAGCTCTCAGCAGTGCTCACCATTCTGAGTTCTGGAAGGAAGGAAGCACAAATCCTACAGACATAGCTTCTATCAGCACTCTATCCCAGTTCACTCAGAGATCAGAATAAGTATGCCAAGGCAAATGAATGGAGCAAATCCTTCACTAATTAACATATTCTAACAGATACAGCAAGTATGGGACCTTTGTTCATGTTTCAGTGGTCTCCTTCACCCCACCTTGTCACACATAATTCTACCTGCTATCAACCAAGAGCAAAACACCACAGTTCTCAAAGTAAGGATGGGGTCTGACAAGTTTTAGTCTCACACCCCACCCTGACACTGGAAAAGGTTCTTTCCCCACAAGGCTTGACTCCAGTTCCAGAATTCCAACATTTCTCTATTTTCACACACTTTTACACTTTGCTTATTAGGCACAAAAAAACAGTGGAGGAGTTGCCATTTCTCCTACATAGATTACAAAAATCAGACAGGGGCGGAAAACACCCTTCTGTGCCCAAGGTCTTGGTGCCAGCCCTGGTCTGAAGCATCTGCTTACTGAGGCTGGAAATAAAGCTCTGCTCATCCCACATTGTACTGAAACACATTCAGTACAACATCTCTGACACTTTTAAGTGCAAAAGTCTATCCATTCTCTATATGAACCTAATTCAAAGGTTATTAACTTTGCTAAAATAAAATAAACTTTAACATGACTAACAGAAAACATACCAAATGAAGATTATCTGCCCGAGATGCCTCCTGAAAGGGACACATGAATGTTTCTAAAAGAAAGCAGCTAGAGTTTTTCCTCTAGCAGAGTGGAAAAATAACATCAAGTGTCTCTTCTTATTAAAAAAATAATACACTTGCTAAGATTTTCTATACAAAAGCTAAAGGTACTTAAAATATAACATGGAATTACATATTTCTTTTTATCAAGTTACATGCAACTAAAAAAGAAATTCTGTTCAACAATGTTGAAAAATACTACTAGGCAGTACTACCTGCTTTTACCTGCAATTCCCAGCTCTCCAAAAATAAAAACAAACAAACAAGCAAACAATCAAACTTACTATCACAAGTAACAACAGCAGATATGAGAATTCAAGCAGTTAATAGATGTTAGAGAAACACTATTGATACAAAAGTAATATACTGTTCACTAAACTGGTGGTTAAAAAATAAAATCAAATTAGTTTTGCACCTATGATGCAATATGGTAAATTCAATGCCTTCAAGATCTCCTGTCAGGTGGAATCAAGAGCCACTTAAATCAAAACATTTTGCAGTGCAACTTAACTACTTTTTATCACTGGGGAAAAAAAATAGCAAGAAAGGAACTCTTGGAGTTAGTGCTTTTGTAATTGTGTCAACAGTTTTATCTGTACGATCTGCAATGAATCATCTGATGTCAGTGTTACAGTATCTGTCCTTGCATTAATTTGAGCACTTTCTTTTTTTAAAAAAGTTATCCTTTTTTCTGTTTACAGAGGAACATCAGTGAGGACAAAAAATAAGAGTTCATAAATTGAATTTTACTGGCAAAATGATCAGTTCAATAAAAACTTAGGTTACACATACACAAAATGTTCTTATGCACATGGAGACCTCAACTTCTTTCAAGGTACTGGAAAAAGTAACTGGCTGATCCAAGAGTGCAGCCCTTTGCAATCTGCACGGGCATATCCCACACCAACCCCTGCCACACTCGACATATTTCCAGCAACACAGACTCTTGTGAGGCCACATCATCCTTGGCTGAACTTATTTCCAGACATGTAACACAGAAACCAATGCTTCTGAACAGAAACTCTATCAATCTCATTTTTGGATGAGATGAGAGAAAGCAGATGAAGCTTTTCCTGGATATTTCTACAAAGGACTAAGCATTCCCTTAATAAGCAATCCAGCAATCCCTTATCTTTGTTTCCTCTTTTTAACAACATTCTTTCCAGGTGCTTATCTGCCCCAGGTGCATTTAAATTTTCTTGCAGCCTCCCAGGGTTTAGAAGTCAAAGCAAAAAAACACAGTCATGTGGGCACGCCTGAAATCTAACTATATCTAATCTATCTATTCATGGTAAATAATTTGGTTACATTTAAAATGGATACACAAAGGCTAGTACAAACCTTCATGCTGACAAGAACAGAAATAACACTTATTCTGAGAAATACATATATGGAATACTTAAAGAGCTCTAAATATTACATCTATAAACAAGATACCTTTTTTCCCCACTTGATAAGACACTTAATAAGATTCTCCATATTGCTGAACTCATGAAGATATACCAAAATAAAGCAATATCTCTAAATTTAATTTGCATAAGACTTGGCTATATCACTAACAAGTTGGGTAAGAATGCTAGTCTTACAGAATTCCCACACAGATGTGGGAATTTACATGAGATGTTGGGAAGAGGAAAATTAGATACAGCTGAGCAAAGTGGCATAGGCTCACCCTTTCAGCAAAGCCAATCCACTGCATTGTTGAGCTGTAATGACCACAGAGGTCACATCTGGCTGAGGGATCTGCTCACCCCTAGCACACAGCAGTGTCTGCATTGTCTATGTAGGACACAACACACCTGTGTAGGGGCCTCACAGATTTCTTGTTTGTGTTAACAGGCACACTTTTTCCTTCAGGGAATGAGTGGCTTTAAGTCACCACTAAGTACTTTTCTTCTTTAAATCACTCTATTTCAGTTCACATCACAAACTAAATTCTAGTTAGCTGAGGGGGTCAATTACTTCCATTTCTAATGGAATCACAGCTCCAACTCATTATCCAATGCACTTATTTCAAAGAATTTTGAAAAGAATCCTTTACACATTTCCTTTAAAAGGCTTTTCATAACCATCAATTCAGAAGAAGTGTATTTCCTGAGGAGACAGCCATGCAGTCTAAAAAAAGACAGGTAAACCTAGAGCCACAGCCTAAGACCAGCTTAGCTGGCTTCAGCCACATACACCAACAGAACTATGTCACCTAGTACACTGCAGACTTTTCTATTATTACTTTGCATATTTACACTTGTGGTATTGAACTTCAGCACTCTGGATAAAGAAATGGGCCAATTCATCAGCTAAAAATCTCATCTGCTCACTCAGTGCATACAGAAGCAATGAGGAAGTGTCCCTTAGTCCTGGGAAAATAAGTGACTCAGGACAACTTCTGACAACTAATGTCAAATTACATTAGTGCAAAGGTGAAAGAAATTGATTAAAATACTTAGCTAGGAAGGGGAAACTAGCATCCTTTCTTTGATAATTCCCTTGAAATAGAAATAAAAGGAAAAAAATCTCTAAAAATTGTGCTTAAGCTTTGTCCTCAAGCAGAAAGACAATCTGACTTGACCGAGCATGACAGTTTCATATTAAATCAGTCTGCCTGCCCAAACTGAAATGCACGCATTAATGTAACAACCAAGATGAGAGAGCAGCTAGGTAGATTAAATGCATTTTAAAGTGCCACATTCTTTGCAAAAGCAGCAACATTTTTTACTATGCTTAAAGTGGATAATTCTATGTTGTAACTTTGGTAAAAAACCCCTCTGCTTACCTATGTGACCGTGAGATATGTCCAGAGATGACATCTTTGTATTACTGACGAACCTTAAACTGTAACTTCAACAAGATCATTAAGAATGTTCATCAGATACAAAAGTCACAGGGATACAGTTTGCTGCTGTGCTATGTTCTCAGAATGTGCCCAGTATGGCATGAAGACATCTAATACACACACTTCAGACTTGTATTTGATCACAAACATACCACACGCTGTTGTGTATATGCCTGAAAGCTTCTTCACTGTGGATATCTGTAACACATAGCACTGAATCTCACACCAGAAACAGTCCCTTCACCCCTTTTCAGACAGTTACATAAGAATGTATTGCTAAATCATGATATAACCAATGATTAAAAGTTATTTCATATATAATCCAAAGCTATTTTAAAAAATATCCAATTTGTTAGAAATTCTAACTTAAACACAGATTCTGTGTTCACACAGAGACCTTGAGAAAATGTTTTCCTGTATGCTGTGATCTCATACTTAAAAGATGCAAGACTGAAAAACAAAAAATTGTGATCAAGAGTAAAACTGTGATCTAGACTATTAACCATGCAGCCATCCTCCAGGAAGAGAAGCAACAACTGCAACTAAATTAACCTCTGGCTGCAACAAAGGTTCCCAAAGTGGCTTTAAACAAAATCCTTTCACCTCTATCTGATCTAGGTTGCAAATTCTCCGAGGCAGAAACCAAGGCACACAGCATGCAATGCAAAGAAGGGCTGCAGGGCTGCTCCGGGCCTCAAGGTACATACGGAGGTGTCAAGTGCCCTACGTGCAGTTTGGGTTTCCCTTTAACTGATCAAGACTTGACACCACTGGAAGGAAACGCCAGAGGCAGAGAGAAAGGACATAAAATTCACTGCACTGCAAACCTGAAATATTTTACGTGGGGGTCTTCCAAGTAAACAATAACAAAGAATTACACTTACTTTTGCAACAACCCAAAATATTAAGAACCAAGAAAAAGAAGTATTAAGTACCAAGAATAAATTCAAACACCATCTCTGTCACAGTCCACTAAAGAACTCAAACTTTCTGTTATGCTTAACTGAAAAGTTATGATACAAGCTTAAAAATTAATACTGTAATTGCTGATGAGAGCCCTTCAGCACTATCCTGGTTATTCCTACTGCAACTAAGAATAATACCAGATCATAGAGCCTTTCAGTCAAAGTTCCTGGCATCCTGAGATTATTCAGAAACATTTGAACTTCAGCATATCTGTTTAATAGTCTATTATATAAGAGTCATATACTTTTACAGAGCACCTCACTTTACACCATTCAAGTAGAGGTCTTCCTTGATTTTTTTTTTTAAGGGATGGCAAAACTCTTTACATTCCTGTATGTTCAGGAATTCAAAAGAAATCTAGCAGGGACCAGGAGAGAAGGAACAACTTTGGGCCCTGGCTGCTGCCTAGGATGTATACAAAAAAAGTTGCTAATGTATCCACGAAGTGATAGACATTCCCACACTTAAAAAAAAAAAAAAAAAAAAAAAAAGAGAGAGAAGGCATTTTGTGACTTACAACTAATGACTACCTATACATTCTTAACACACACATAATAACACTACAAATTTTTCTTCAATTTCACAAACATTAAATGCTCAGTATGCAGAATTGTCCCAAAAATGCTTGTGAAGTGCAAAAAACCCCAACCAACCAAAGAAAACCAGAATAGACTCCAAGGAGTTGTCCTTCAGTGATGCTTGTGTGTTCCTTATAACCTGGGATATTCTATAACTCTAAGGACTAAATTTTATAAGGTCTTCTCTGACAGTAGCCTGCATAATTCCACATATCAATACGGCTAACAAATACTTTCTTGTAACAACAGTGGAATTTTGTTTGGGGTGGGGAAAAAAAGGTAACCAGATGACGGGCGGGTACAAAGTGCAGCCACAACACAGGTATAGTTATGACATCATTTTTCTGGATGGGAATGCACAGGTTTATACAGCATACTGCCCTGCTCTATCAAAAATCATTGATGCCTGCTACATGTACTCAGTAACCACTCCAGGAGAAGAAAAACGCAGCTCACACCGATTAAACCAGACGCACATTCAGCAAGCCCCCAAAGAGAAGCACACAAAAAAACTGCGGGCAGCTGGCTCCACTTCAGGCTCCCCACACCAGGGGGACAGACACGGGAGGCAGCGGCGGAGCGCCCGGCCGGAGCGAGAGTTCAGTGCCGGGTTTGAGGGGAAGGCTCTGGGCAGCCAGGCCAGGCACGGCACGGCACGTATCCCGGTGTGCCAGAGCGGCACCGCCGAGCGCCGGGAACACCGGCAATCCCGCCACCCCCGGGCTGCGCTGGGGCAGCGCCGGCCGCCAGCCCAGCCCCGCTCTGCCCAGCCGCACACCGGCAGCCGGGGCAGGTCGGGGCTGATTCCCCTTCGTCCCGCCGACCTGGGCTGCGGGGAACTGCGGAGCGCCGGCAGTGCCGGGCGGACGGCCCCGCTCCGCAGAGACGGTTCCGGGGAGGTTCTCGTGGTCCGCTGCAGGGAGCGAGCCCGGGCCGGCAGCCGGGGCAGGGCCTGCGCCGCCCTCCCCTCCTCCCGCTCTCTCTCCTTCCCTCCCTGCCCGGTGGCCGCCCGGGCTCGCCCCGCACGCCGGCAGGGACACCTCGCGCCCAGCCGAGCCGAGCCGGCGACAGCGACAGCGGCGCCTTCCCGCTTACCTCGAGCGAGGCCCGGCGGGAGCCGGCGCCGGCCGAGGAGGGACGGACGGTGGCTGGATGGAGGGATGGAGCGGGGGAGGGACGGACGGCAGCGGGCAGCCGGGGGAGCCGCGCCCGGGTGGGTGCGAACTGCGCCAAGCGGCGGCCGTTGCTGCAGCGCGTGCACGCCGGCGCGCGCTCCCGCTGGCGGCGGCGGGGGCGCGCCTGGCCCGGGGCGCCACGTGACCTTGGAGCGGCGCCGGGTAGGAGGGGGAAGGAGGCGCGCGTGCGCGCGGCCCCGTCAGGCGCGGCCCCGGCAGCACGTAGCGCGTCCCGGAGCCGCCCGGCGGGATCCCGGCCGGCCCTCGGGAGCGGGGATCAGCAGCCGAGCCCGCTCGGGAGCAGCTGCTTATAGCCGTGGTCGGAGCCGGGGATCAGGATTAGCACCCCGTGACTGCGCGGCGGAAAAGGCGCGCTGTCCTCACGGTGTTAACCCCTTCATTCGTCCGTCACTGCATCCTTCTTCTGAAAGTTAGCGGCCCACCCACAGAAGGAGGAGGGAAAACTTTTTTTTCGTGTACATATACATATCCTTATACATACAGACATATATAAGTCATATATGCGTTCTGCTGTAGTATATCTTTATCTATACCTATATCTATATCTAATCTATATCTATATCTATATTTCTATGTCTATATATTTATATCTCTATCATCTATCTATATCTCATAGTCTCAAGCTGTGCCCGATGGACATTAGAGGGATTTTTTCACAGGAAGGGTGGTTAGACATTGGAATGTCTAACCCAGGGAGGTGGTAGAGTCACCATCCCTGGGGGTGTTTAAGGAAAGACTGGACGGTGGCACTCAGTGCCATCCATGGTTTCGTTGGCACAATGATGTGTGGTAGGTTGTAGTCGATCTTGGAGGTCTTTTCCGACATAATTAATTCAGTGATTCTGTTTTATATATCTATGTCTATATATATATATCTCGTAATGAAAGTGTAGAATTGCAAAATCAGAACATGTCCAGCAGGCTGTGTATGCATTTCAGGACAGCAGCTTCATTTGCCCATTGCTTTGTGATTCACACCACTGCTTGCTGAAGTTGGTTTGGTGCTGTGTTATTATTTACCTGAGTCACGCTATTGCCCAGAGGCCCCAGATGATGCTGTGACATAATATGTACTAAACTCTGGTAAAATTCTCACTTCAAACAACTTGCACCATAAAAAAGGGTTAAGAAAAGGAGAAGCAGCATAATAGGAAATACAATTTTGGTTTCACAAATGTGAATTAAGTGTTTTATCCACGTTCCATCTTTATTTTATTGTACTTCCATTTGTCTACCAACTACTACTTCATCCACCAGTCTGCTGACAAAAATTTTGTTAAAAGTGTGGTTTTGCCCCACTTGGTGTTAGAGCCATTTTAGGTTTTCACATAGGTTTCATGTAGTTGTCACATAATGAGAAATCAGGCTGGTCGGCAGAGCATTCAGGCCAAGTCACAAAAAGGCCTGCTAGCATGCAAAGTGATAGATAGACAAAATTTATTTTGATGGTCCACATATCTCTTAAAAGATGCCTGACAATATTTTTTTACCAGTGCTACAAAGAGATAAGGTCTGTTTATTAATCTGTACCTCCTGGGACAAGCTGCCTAAAAGATTATAGCCAGTGAGTTTGCTTATTTGTAGATAATATATTTAAATCCATTTGAGCATGGAACTAATACAAATCTATCCTTGCATAACGTGCAGGCTGGGTTTTCAAGGAAAGTGGTTCATGGAAGAAGGCACAAACACAGAATTACATGGATAGGGTGACTGTATTATGGATATGTAAAAAGGGAGGTCAGATTTCACACCTGCCCATTTTGATGATGTTATTGCCATGTCAGGAATTCTGAGTCAATCTTGGAACACTTTCCAGGACTCAGGATACACGGAAGCAACAAAGAGTAATGGAGCAATTTGCCACCCTTCAGCGCTACCATTTTTCAGCTGCAGCAGTTTTCTGAGAGGCCTCCTGTCTGAGTATAACATTGCAATAATAATTACCTAGCCACATTAGCATAACATCTGTCACAAACACACAGTCTGCAGATCATTTCCCTGCTTTGCTGAGTTCCTTATTTGGCATCTTAGTCTCACAGTTTGGGAGGGTAACCTCTTCAGCAATTGCTCTAACAGAGTATTTACATTTGTGTTTCTATGATCTTATCTTTGCTGGTCATAACAAGTTATTTTTTTAGTGGATGGGATTCTCCTTTTCAACACCACGCAGCCCTGTTCACAGGGAGATAAGAGGTAGGGGCTAAATCTGTCATATGTCCTCAAATACTGACATTAAGCTAAATCCTATTATGAAAATAAGCCATAAAAATCTTTACTTGAAAAGGGGTAACAAATGGGTAGTTCACACTTTTCTGTTTCAAACCTGGAATAAGTTCTTCTGAGTAAAGAGCATTTATTTGAAAACACAGTGTCTTTCTTCCCTTTAGGAAACATTTACCATTCCAAAATGATCACCTCTGCGCCATCAGGACTACTGAAGCAGGCATCCCTCAGTATTCTCCTTTTGTATTCTTTGCTCTTTTGCACTTGCACATAGAAGATTGCAATCAAGCTGTAGAATGGCTTTCATTTTCCACAGCCATATCTCTAAGTGGGATTGGTTTCTGTTGTGAGTGCTGTAGCCAGGAGCTCTCTACATCGAGGCACCATTTGTGGTCCTTGTTAACCACATCTCACTGCTGGTTAATCCAGGGCCTGCAAGGCTCAGGTAACCTGCTACCTCATTTGTGTTCATTTTGCCCTTTCACCACAAATGTCACTATTGTTTCCCCCATCAGGAGAGGAGAGGGCATGATGAGGGCAGCTGCTTACTGGTGTGGTTGTTTTGGTGGAGGGGAAGCAATTTGAAGTGTGTTACCCAGTGCCATATGTAAATCAGTGGCTCTCTGGCTCCTCAGCTGAGCATCCTGTCTGGCAGCAGCAGTGTGTGAGAGGGGTAGCCTGCACATAAGGCAGAAAAAGAGCTGGCATTAGTAATGAGTTATAGTTTTGTCATTTTGCCTGTTTGTATGCATACAACACTCAGAAGGAAACCACTCTCTGGGGCAGTCATTTCTTCCATACCCACCATCAGCCCTGCTCATACTACAGCAGACAGGATGATATCTCACCCTGTAAACCTATGAGAATCCTTATCTCTGCCTCTTAGTCACAACCAATACATGTCCCTCAGAAGCATTTTCCATAACATCTCAGATCAGAATGACATTATGACAGGATGTTATGATTTAGTTAAGTTTTATTTTTTATTTCCATTTAAGAGACAAAAAACCCAAAAAAAACCCCCAAAACAAAAAAAACTCCAAACAAACAAAAATAAAACCACCCAAAAAACCCAATTAAACAGAAAAAGGGGGTAAGTTAATAGCAAGGATTCAGGGCTGTAAGGAACTGTATCACTGTATCCTGATGCACCAAAATTTTTAAGCACATCAATAGTCCCAAAAGTTGACAGACTTATGTGTAGAGTTAATGTATTTGGTTAAGCCGGCACACTCAAATCAAGTCTCATATAAGCAATATTTCTCCATTCTTTGTCAACCATTAGCAAGTGTTTTACAAACTATTTTCTGATAATAGATAATGATAGGATTTCAGGCCTTCTGTTAAGAGGTTCCTTATCCTTGCCAAAATCACAGCCTAATGAAGCAGGAGGTTTTATTCTGGTCCTTTTAGGATAAGTGATGAAATGGTAAATGGAAATAGCGGTGTAAAATTGGGTGGTAGAAGATTCATAGCTGTGTAAAATTGGACGGTAGAAGATGCAAGATTGATAAAGAAGGAAGGAAAGGTGTTTCATTTGAAAACTTGCAGAAGGAGATTGCAGAAAAGAGCTCTCCCGTAATGAAATGGGAAGTGAGACAGGGGCAAAAGTCAGCAGAAGATTGCACTCAAATCTGGGGCCTTCCTTCTTCTCCATCACCCCTTACTGTCTCTCTCACAATAAGGCTTTATCTTTAGAAGCCCTTGTGAAACTGAGTGTTTTTCTAACGTTTTTCTCTTTACAGCTTTTGTGGCTCTTTTTCCTGGACAATATTTTGCTTCAATTCTTAAAACTTAACATCCCTTTAGCAAGACCAAAACACACAAACAAAGAAAAAACGTGGGGAAAGACTTGCTGCAGGTGTCTGTCCCCTATAAGTGCAGATTAAATGGGATGTCATTTATGTATTTACCTTATAGTAGTTGTTCAAGGGCAAAGAGCAGAAGTGCAGTCTATGCTAGTTTAAGGATGATCTCAGTTTACATCCAGCTGCTCCAAAGATTATGGCTTAATGTATTACCAAATTATGTCTGTCAGTCTCAGAGCACAGACAGATCTTCCTCAATAATTGGCTAACAAATCCAGAAGAATTCAAGGACAGCTGGAATCACAGTGCCTTTACTGCAGGGAAGTCAAAGCCTATTTTTCTCATCCTTTTTCATCTTCAAAAATCATCCTTTGTGGTTTTAGAAGATGACTGGATAACATAGCCTATTGCAACACTTTTCTTTGTTGTTAACTACAGTTATTATTACACAAGAACATAAATTTCTAAAAGAGTTATAAATTTGAATATAAAGAGTAATGTATGCTGAAAGGGAACATGTACGTGAGAAATAAGAAAATAAAGAGAAGTGCACTTCAGATAAACATGGCATCCAGTGCCTGAGTTTAAATGTAGTCAAATGATTCTGTGTGTTTGATAGGAGATCCTGTTGCTACAGAAATAATTTGCATTCTATCATTATGTACTGCACAGAGACTGAAACAATTTTTCATACTTATAATGGAGAACAGAATATAAATAATACATTTAAAATGCAAGAAAAAAATTATTTAACCACAGTAACATAATAAGCTTTAGCATACTCAACAATTTTGTTAACATTCATTTTGAATATTTGTTATATATCTGTGAACCACTACAGCCTAAATAATCAAAATAAAAAAGGGAAGGTAATCTTTTGTATGTTTATCTCATTACTGTGCATAACTACATTATTCTTCTGGATAGCAAATATATTCCTGTAGAATAATACTGATGTGACTCCATTTCCAGCTCTATGAGGAGCCATCCAAACTTAACAAAAAAATCCCCTAACTCTATTGCATTTTAGTTTAAAATTTAAAAGCTATTTCCAGTAGGTTTTAATTGAAATATCAGGAAAACAGTGATTTTTCTTGCAGCAAAAAGCTAAGACCTGATTCTGCTACAATGACACAGAAGAGAAATCTGTTCTTGGCTTCATGGTGAGAAAAATGGGCTTTGTAATCTGAGATTTGGGACATTTTTAGACCATTCTTCTGAGATCTAGCTAGATTTCTATTAAAGCTAATGCAGAGACCCCTGCGGCATTCAGCAGGAATTGGATCAGGCTCTCAGTGGTACAGTCTGTTCTATTTATAACTTGCTCACTGCCGCTGGTGTTCGTGGCAGACAGGCTCCCCACCCCAAGGAGCTGGGAGAGCTGATGGATCTTTGCAGATGGAAGGCAACTTGAAATAATTGCCAGTGCAAAATGTGTGTGTGGAATTGTGTGAAACAACCTGCAGCTTTGTGCTGCTTTTGAAGGGCCGCTCTGTAGCTCTGACAGAGTGCTGGAATTGCACATCTCTAGATGTTTATCATTTTCTGTAATAATTACATGAGAAGTTACATGCATTGGGGTGTCCTGCCATGGAGATGCTCCTTACTGCATTTCTCTGAAGGACCTACGTCCTTCACTGCAGGGCTAAAATACATAGATTTAGAAAAAGATGTGATGGACAATTGAGTCAAGCTCAATGTCAAACACTAATTAAGTGTAGTTGGATGATTTTAGTTGTAGTTCAGTCTGCTTTTAAGTTTCTCCCAACACCATTTTGTGTAGATGTCATCAATTTGATTTCTACAATTTTTTCTCTGTTGCATCCTACATCCTTCTGTCACTCACTATGGACCATCCATGTTATTTAAACCCTTTACATTATTTACAGGAACATTATTTCTCTACTTGCCTACATATAAGTGTTCTATCCAGTATTTCATTCAGACGGAAAATTTGTGTTGGTTTTAAAAAGAGTTGAATAGAATCCTATTGGAATTCTACTAGAAGGAAATTAATTTCTTCTCATGTGGGATATCAGTGTCTTGACTTCTGTGCATTTACTTGCTATTGAGACTCTTTGCTTCCTTATGCTAACAGCGCTGTGAGGATGGCTTAGAAACTGGTATTTCTTGTGTTTTCAGTATTTCTACATTAGTAGTAGGTCCAGCACGTAGAAATACCAGTGGAATTCAGTGACCTTTCATCAATAATCCCTCTGGAAAAAGACAATATAATATGATTGAGTCTTCTTAGAGTTGAAGGCATTATGAATATCTTCCTAGTAATTAAAATATTTTATTTTAATTTCTTAGGTTTTGTAACTTCTGGTCACTTTAAAGTTGAACTTGTCTTGCATAGCAACAAAATAAATTCTGGCCTTTATTTTTGTTGGTTTGTTTTTCAGCTTGAACTCTGCTTCTTTCGTGGTATCTAAGCATTTGCAAATGAGTCATATTTTCCTATATCTTCAGTACATAAACATGTGAATGAACACAGTAATGAACGTGGATGAGCACAGCAATGATTTAATGCAGAGACTCTTGCCTTGCATTTATTCCTCGCTTACATGACCATGAAGCTACATTCTCTTATAAGAAACCAGTGGATTTGATGATAGTGAGTGAATGAAGGGATAGTCTTGGGCTGAGCCACTGAGGAAGAAGAGCAGTGGGTTTATCAGAAATCTGAATGCTGTGGCAAAAATTGTGGAGGAAAATTAGCATTTGGGGGGCAGCTGATACTTCATGGGTTAATGATTTATCCACAGTAACTCATGAAGGCATTAATGGAGAGGACTGGACAGCAATCATGTGAGTCTTGGTGATAAGAAATGGCCAGATGTTGTCCTGGTCCACCTGATGAAAAAGATTTGCAGGAAAGAAACTTGGATCAAAAGAAAATTCCTTATGCCCCCCTGCATCCATAGGAGATGGTTCTGTTTCTGGAGTTCTTCCACTGTGTCCAGCCTGGTCATGGGGAAAAGCAGAGCCCACATGGCATGAAGGGGACTGTATATATCATTTCCTTGAAAAAGTAAGCAGCATCTGCCTCAAGCTGTGATGGCCTATAAATATTGATTAACACATCTGTGTAACTGATACCAATATTCCTTTACACTGCAGTAAATGTGTCAGTTCTAGACAGGATTTGCTGTAATGAACTCTGCTTATAATGGACATTTTTTAGTAATTAAATTCACATTGACAGTACATGTATCATTATTCACATACTTAGAAATTCCTGCAGTGCAGTGCAGTTATGTGGTACTGAAACATAAGTGCCCATCTACTATGCATTTAAATTTAGAGTTAGGAAATATTACAAATGTTACACAAAAAACCCTATTAACAAACTTCTGTGGTTAAATATTATGGTTAAGATACCACTCACGAAATCTCAAGTTGAACTTATCCTGTTGGTGATAGGATCGGATTCTTCAATGAAGTTCAGTGGGGTTTAGCCAAGGCTGCTTTTTCTGGTGCTTTTTCTGGTGCTTTTTCTGGTGTTTTCTTTCCCTGCCTATCCAAACTTTCTGTGGGTTGAGGAGCCTTTTCTGCTACTCCTGCCTTTCCAGCAGTCTTCTTTGCTGCTTTTTGGTTGCTTTTTGTATCCTTTCCTGTTTCCACAGCGGGCACTTCATTTGGATCAGGTGTCTCTTCTGTAGCAGTAATTTCTTCTGTGTGTGGCTTAATAAAATCTGATTTAGGAGAAGTAATAAAATTTCTGAGTGATCCTAAGTAACAATATTTACTGTGCTCAGCAACATTTCTTTCACATTGGTTACGACCTTATCATGTTCTTTTCCTCTTTCCCTACCCATATAAAGAGGTTCAGTATCACACACAATATTACTACTTATTATGGAACCAAAACCAGGCCCAAGTCTTTATGTCTCTAATTAGAACTATTTAGAGGTAGATACTGGAAAACATTTCCAGGTACAGAAATAATTGTTTCCTGCTTAAGTCACCTAATTTACAGGACTGCTCAGAAAAGCCTACCATACCAGTAAGGCAAGAGAGGAAGGAAATGCTGTAAAATATTTGTTCTTTCCTTGGGAACAAAAAAGTGAGGGGAAATAAAAGTATAAAAATGTTCTGTCAGAAATTATATAACATGTATACATCCTGTATACAAAGAAAAAATACTTAGGCAAAAATATGTAAAACAAATGTTCTGATATTGTCAGAACTGAAGACTGATTTGGAGCTAAAATGGTGTATATGGGAGAGATGAAATTGTGAAGAATAAATCCCTGTCCAAATAGCAATTCTACAGGTAGATTCTAAAAGAACAGTAAAATACTATACAAATAATACATGAGAATGCTGAATCACCAGAGAGTTTTTAATTTTCTACCCTTCCAATAAATAAGACAAAAATCGGTCACTTATAACTCCAACTTTACCATTCAATATGGACAAAAAATGGGGAGAGAATAATTGACTAATCCCAAGTAGTGGCTAAACAGTCAGGGTTTTCTAAAAGACTTAGGCATTTAGGGTCCCTGAATCAGCAAGGCCTTATTTTTGGTGAAATATTAAACATCTAGCTGCTGAATTGAGTCTCACTTTGGAAAATAACACCATCTGTGTATGTATACATGCTTACAAAGTCTTTCCTCTGCATCCAGAAATTTAGAAGTATTCATTATGACTTTTAAATCTTCCATCAGCCAGGTTAGTCAAGGTGACAACTTGCAGTGGAAGTAGAAAAGGTGGTTTGAAAATATTGATTTAAATCTCTTTCACTTAGGCCTAACCTGGTAATTCATACTTTGCATCTGTTGTTGATTAAGAGCATCTGTACTGTAAACTTGATTGATTGTGACCTATGAAATATTGATTGGCATAGACAATTAACTCTGTAACAATTTAACAATTTTTTCATTAAAACAGAAGACTCCAACAGTGAAGGCACTCTTACCTTTCTTTCCCCCTTCCTTCTGTTTGCTTGCTGACATTGCTTTTTTCTTTTTAGATACAGTTTTATTATTTTGATTGTGTCCTTGGGCTGTGTCAGTCTGTCCTGACACAGGCATCACAATCACCTGAAGCAAAGCAAGAACAAAACGTGCACGAGCGAGACATGTGGATGCATCACAGATTCAGCCTGAAATCCCCATAACTGAATCCCTGGAAGTGATCCCTTTTGAAGCAACTAATTACTCTAACTTTCAGGGACACATACATCTGCCAAAGAAAAGTAGAATCCAGCCTGTTACCTGACCCATTTGTATTCCCTGGCTGTTCTGACAAAAGGAGGGAGGCAGGAAAACAGAATTTTGAAAATAAAGTAGTAGAAATAAACTCTTGTCAAAATGCAATTGTTATTAAAAATATTTCTGAGTAATAAACATCAGTTATTGCAAAGAGCAGGTAATATTCTTGTTTGCACTCTGGAGGATGGAAGAACTGTGACTCTGTTGTTTGTATGTTGTATGTCATGGGACAAAGATGGAGTGACCTGCATATCATCCTTGAATTGGCTTCATGTCCTACTAAGCAAAATTGTAACATTATTTTGCATTAGCCCTTCAAACTCAGGAAGCTTACTCTATCTCAAATTACAGATCTTATTGTGATTATATCTTGAAATTTAAAAATTAGTCCTTGTTGCTGTTTTGCTGGTTTACTCAGCTGCTGTGACTAGATAATCTGAATTTTTTTTGGTAACAGATATTGATTTTTCTATCTTACAAAATACTTACATCTCACCCTTAAATCACAATTCATGCCCAGGTGCATTGAAAAGCATTGGACTACTCCTGTGAGAGGATTTGCAAAAATACCTTGTTGACTTAAGGTGTGAAGCAGTGAAGGTCTGGACAGAGAGGTGTGAAGAGATGCCATTGTGGTTTTGTTGCAAACAGCGAAGTGAAGATTAACAGGGATCTAAAGGGAAGCTGGAGGTAATTACAGTGGTGCAAGCATTAAGACACTATCATACTGTGCACAACTACATGAGCTGTGGCTAATAAAACAAGACACAGTGAAACAAGCTTGTGATTGAAGGAAAGAAGTGAAATCAGTTTATTTGTGAACATAGAGCAGAGTTCATACACTTTTACAGACACACACACACGTATTATTATCCTGGCCTCCTAAGCCTTATTTTCATTTATGTTACAGTACTGTTACCCTGTTTGGGCAGATTAAACAATATTTAGGGCTGTAAATGACACCCATATTAAGGCCTCACTAAATTAACACAGCAATACAAAGGGGCCTTAACACAGACAAAAGCCAGCACTCATTTCTCTGTGATCTAACACGTTCCATTTATGCTGCTTTACCAAAGCTGGAACAAATCCTAACTCTGCTGCTCAAGTTCGCTCCGATCTTTTTGATCTTTCCATCTACCTCATTAGTTGCTTCCACTGAAACAATTCTTGACCCTTTCCTTCCAGATGCTCCAGGAAAAGGATGAAATGGCGAGCATGTGTTTACAGACAGCATGCACTTGGCCTTGCTTAAAATGCTACAATTAGTTTCTGTGAAGTTAGCATTAAGAAAACATTCAGGAAAGGCCCTGATTTCCCTGGCATAAGTAAGTGTATTAGAAGCAAATGTGAAGTGAATGGAAAAATCCAAGGCTGCCTGCTAAAGCAGAAAGCCATTTACACACATGGATTATATCAGCCTAACATCCAAAATCTCCTCTGTACTTCTCTCTTCTAGACTTAAATTCACGCTTTCATTTTGTCCTACTGCTTTTTCTCTTGCTCAGACTCTCTCTCCTCCTCAGGGATGTACACACTTACAGTGACGTCGCTCGTCTCTGTGCCGTACTTGTTCTTCACCACAATGCTGTATTTCCCAGAGTCTTGTGTGGACACAGTAGAAATGGAAAAGCTGACATTTTTTCCAGATTCAAACCTCAGGATGCAATTGGCATCTGATACAAATGACTTTTCATTCTTCAGCCATGAGACCTCTGGGGTGGGGTCTCCCCAGACAGTGCAAGAAAGATTGAGTGCCTACAGAAAAAGTACAAAGGAATTGAGTCAGTAAATATTTGCTGTGTTTTTTGATGCCCGACTCTCCAAATATTCCAGCTTCCCATTTAGCTTCCTGCTTTTAGTAAAGGGATTCACACTATCATCAGTAATCAATAATTTATGTCACTCTTCTCTATCATAAAGAAGGAACTCAGTTAATTCAAGAATGCCATTAAAACCTTTCAATATTTTATGGACCTTCTTCTCGACTCTCATAATCATTAGTAAGGGTTCCTCCATGCATATTTTTTAATATAAAATTGGATATTATCTGCATTTGTGTGTTAGACATGAAATGAGATTTTAATGAACTGTCAGATGATTTGTTCACATTAAACTCACCACATATATATATATATCTCCCATAGGTAAAGAAAGTGTGGCTGCCTTTATAGATAACTAAGAACAAAGTGGGTCTGGAATATTTTGTTTAATTTGGGATCCTTTTAAACTGTGCCCTGACAGCTCTTCTAACAGACTTGAAGTGTTTTATGCACTTCTGTTAAACTATTTTTAACTGAAATCAAGACAGGCTTTACTCATTCTTTAGTGTTCATGTAAGTATTTCCCTTGGATGTTAATATTGTTCCTAAGGACTGAATTCAGTCCCATCAGCCTGTAGGAAGTATCTTCACTGTTGGAGAATCATCTTGTTGGAGAGGTCACTGGCAGCTTCTTGTACCTTCAGCAGGCTGCTGAGTCTCTTGGGCACACTCTGTACAGGCCTCCCTTTTTTCTTGTCAGCTAATTCAATTTTGGGAGATATTGATACATGTAAATGAGCCCCTCCTCCAGTCACAGTGCTATGGCAGTCTTCTCAAAAATATTTGCAAAAGTGAGTATAATGTAGAGACTCAAATGTGAAAAAAGTTCACGTGGCAATTCAATGGTACATAGGCCTTTCTCTGGAGCTTTATTTAGGAAGGAATTTATTTCTATATATGCCATTTAAAAGGGAATCTAACTGGACTGGAAATTGAAGAACTTTTACTGCAAAGAAAAGTCTTCAGTGCTTCATTAGGAATGGACCAAGTGATAATTAAGGAGTAGACAAGATTTCACTTGACTGGAATCAAGTATCTCTTCCAACCTTCCCTCCAACTCAGTGCTTCTTATCAAGTAGTGTGGTAGTGGAAGATGGGACAGAAGAGAAATGACTAGAAGGCTGTTGAAATGAATGGATAGAAAAATTGACACCTCTATAAAAGTGAGAAGTGTTGATATCTCTGAGAACAAAATAAAAATACCCACATGCCCAACCTGAGGACCAAAATGAGAGAGAAAGGGAAGGGGAAATCTTTCCTATATCAGCAACATGCAATTCTTGGTACTGAAGGAGGGCAGGTTGCAAGTGAGAGGTGGTTATGGCATGGTGGAAATGGCCTCTATCTGATTTCCTGCAGCACCTACAGCTGGTGACCACGTGGGGCTGTTGACTCCCTTCTCTCGTAGCCCACTGGTGTGAATGTGGTTTTGGTTGCCATATCAGTCCATCTTTTTAAAAAACAAGTGGGAAATGAGGTTTTATGTTTCCCTCTCTTCCATATCACTCTGGATACAAACATGCCCTCAGCCTGGCAATGCATATGGACCCCTTCAGGTGCTCAATATTTCATTATTGTCTTCTGATTCTCAGGCAAGCAAGAGCTCAGCACCAAGTGGCTCCAGCTGCCACTCCACCACAGTGCTAATGAGCTGATGTCCATGTCCACACAGCTCCATTAGTGGCATCATTCAAAGCTGGGGTGTTTGAAGTGCTGTCATACTCCATAATTCAAAGAGATTCAAGCAGCAGTGATGATTCTTTTCTTCTTCTAAATCATTCCTTAAAACAGCTACATTTTCCTTAACCTCACATCACTAGCTCCTGTTTGATATGAGTGATTCTCTTAATGTTCCCAACTCCTTCTGTTTATTTTCCAGCTACTAATGTGCAGAGATGTGTCTTATAATATAGATGGTGAGATCTTGATTTTCTGGAAGGTAATTCCATACCCAAGGAGAAACAATTGCTCACTGTGACTGCACCTATCTGTTTCAGATTTCTGCTCTTTGGGCAAGAGATTGTCTTTGCTTGTGTATATATTTATTACTCACTGAACCCCTTGATTTTAATACTGTGTTCAACCTGATATAATTTTGTTTTAAAAAGTGTCTTTCATACTCCTGGGCCCAGGGCACTGAGGCATGTCCACTTGAAGCAACCAGCAGCTGCAAGTCCAGAGCCTTTGTACCCCTCACTACCTCTTCTGCCTTTTCCTGCAGGTTAGCATGGGTAGGGTAGTAGAGGTGGCAGAGAGAAGTGTGTGTGTGTTTCTTTGTAATTGAATCTTCTTTCACATTAGCACAGCATCACAGTTGTGGATGGTTTGGGGAGTGGATTGAAGCAGCTCAGTTAAGGAAATCTGCTCCCTACCTCCAGCCTGTCTGTGAGGATCTACACCCCTGGCAGAAGGGTAGAAAGAAGAGTGAGTTGGTGGGAAGAAGGATGTTACATGTTGCTTCTATGTCTGAAAGTGCCTCTCAGAATCCTAAGCCTCTTCACTCATTTGCAGGCCTTCATTAAAACAGCCACTTAGGTTAAGTTGCATAGCTGGACACAAAACTTAGGCTAGCATTCTCTGTCAGGTCAGATTCCTCCCTAATGTGAGCTGACACTTAGCCTTTTCCAATTATACCACACTGCTGAGGAGCATTTATGTCTATCAGTGGAAGCCTCTTAGGCCATCTGGAATGCTATTTGATTAACACTTGGTAAACACTGGTTCATTCCCTCTCACCCATACCCTTCAGCTCACATGTAAAAAGCTAATAAATGGCATCACAGTCACAATGTTAAGTTTAAATTTGAGGTATGCATGTGCTTGGAAGTTCAGTCTCGTGATACTAATCTGTTCATATAAGTCTGTGGTTGTGGTGGCACTAGACTTCACAATCAAAGCTTGCCAGACTTCTGCTACCTCATTTGCTGTTGTACAAAATCCTCAATGATTGTGCAATTTGTATGAGTTACACAACAGAGAATTGCATTCTTCTCTCTCCAGCATATATGCAAACAACAGCCAGATGAGTCAACACCACCCAAACCAGCTCTGTTTTCCCTGATCACTCTCTGTCCTTCTCAAAACCGTCCTCTACTGAATCAAGAAACGTAAGGTCAAGGATATTTGTCTCCGTTTCTGGGAGTATTTCAGCCATGTATTCAAACGTTACAAATGTCCTTGCTGTCAAGGACAACATGTGTCTGGGTAAGATTTTGCAACTCATTTTTACAAACTCCTTTTATAAACACTGCACATTTTGTGTCAATGAACTCATACACAATTTCATATCAACACTCTTTTGTCTGAAAGGTTAAAACTGGTAAAGGTTTACACCCATGTTTACACCCTGCCAAAGCATCATGAGAATCTCTCCTCCAAGCGCTGATTAGCTGAGAATCTGCTAATTCATTCTGTTCCTTTGTGTCTTCTGTCTACAGTTACAATGTTCACATGAGTGCTTCTTACTTTACAGCGCTTCTCAAACTGCTATATCTGTTAAAGAATTTTATTTTGTAATGTCAACATACTTGATTTTCCCAGAACTGCTGCAGTGTACTATCTTGTTGGCTATATCTCACGTTGTTAAGCTGTTCAGAATAAGATTTTAGATTCTTAACACTTCTGCTGAGCTTGTAATCAAATTCTTTTAACCCAGCTGACCTACTGACAGATAAAGCCAGAAATACCAGGGAGCTGCCTTACTGTCATTGTCACATTACAGGTTTTCAGTGACATTCACATGCCCTCTTTCACTGTTTGAACACACTGTGAAGAGGAACTGGCTGGTGACAGAGCAGCAGGAAGTGAAGAGCAGGCACTTCTTGGTCTCAGTACTATTAAACAGCAAGCTGTAGAAGCAGTGTGCTGGGAAAAAGTTGTGAGACTGAGAATTCAGTTTCTGGGTCATCTGTTCTTTGCTCAAGCATCAATGTTCCTCTGGGAGTGCCTTACCATAATCTTTCAGCTAAACTCTCCTAATATAATCCCGTATAACACCAGTGACTTATTTTGACTTCCCTCTCCTTTACCCTGAGGAAATAGACAATTTTTTCACCTATTGGCTGGATGAGAATTGAGTTATTTTGGTTTACTACTTTTACACCATTTAAAACCCAGCTTCTACAGGTGGCCAGCCTCTACTGGCCACATTGCAAAGAACTTAATGGTAGAAGGCATAGAATGACTGGCTTCCATGTGAAAAAAGAGTTAAACTTTCCTGATACAGGGGAAAAAAATCTAACTGTGAAACCTGTGCGTGAATTTTTAAAGAGCTGGTTATATAAGGAGTTTTAGTCCCAATTCACATTGTCATCTCACTTTTATCTATTTCTTAAGAAAAGACACTGCCCTGAATACATAAACCCATCTGTGCAAGTCCATTGAATTATGTACAGAAGGCAGGGGATGAATAAATAATGTAGCAGATTTTAAAGATGGCATCTCAAAAAGAAAAGGTGAATGTATTGCCATCATTGAAAGGTGTTCAAGCTGTTGGGATGTTGTGTAAAGCTTCAGTTAATTTACTGTACCTTGCCCTCCTGGATGGTGACAACATCGGGCAAACCTCCAAGTACCCGTGCACGATCTGGAAATAAAGAAGATTAATTTTCTTTAGTGTCTCAAAATCAAGTGTGTGCCGAATCCTATTTCTCTTCTAGTTCTTTCCTTTTGTCTTATTTATGTACAACTTGTCTCTGATATCTGTGCTAGCAGAGAACTATCCAGCATTTTTAGCACACCATTTGGACTTTAAAATATGTTGAATTCACAGCAAAAGATGTGTTAATAGTTGGTGTCAATCACTTTCACAGACGAATTAAAGTGCACGTGCAGTGTCCTGCCGACTTTGAGATCAGTTGAGTTTTAATTCTGAGTGCACAAAAATGATTTACACTCTTGAGATCTGGTGCTCAAAATTTTTACTGCAGTAAACTAAAAACGTTGGGTATCCAAAGGGAAATTAATGATGCCTGGTAAAGTGCTTGGAGATTGGCTTTTAATCTAGATACAAAGACAGACTTCAGTCTCAGTGTCAAAAATGAAGTTCCACCACTTGTGTGTAGCTGTGTGTAAATGAGACTGGTAACTGATTGATCTAGCTTTAAACTCAAGAGCCCCACAGTAGTGTTAGACAAATACAAATAAGCCAATCGCATGCAGGCTTCAGTGCACTTCTCCTGGAATACGGATTTTGTTCGTTGCATGTCTGGGTGGAGCCTGGCGGAGGAAGGAAATGACTGTACAGAATGTTCCCCTCTGGTGTGCTCTGTAAAAGATGTGCTCTGGAGCCCAGAGATAACAGCCTTGGGGGAGCAGGAAAGGCACTGTGCTGTGACAGTTAACAGTGCCTTGTGGGCAGCCCAGGGGCAGGAATGAAAGGCAGGGCAATCTCTGACCCCTTTGGGGGGGGGTCACTGTTCCTATCCAAGCCCCGCTCTATCTCTCTATGCATTTTTCTCAAATAATTTTTCAAATTCTAGTTCTGCCCTCATTTTTATGCAGGTCTGAAAGTAATTTGAAATTAATTTGAACAGTTCATTTTTTCATGGCTTCTTCTGTAAGTAGGGAGGGTAATGAGTTAAATAATTCAAGTTGAAGGCTAATAACTTACTCCTTAAGTAGTTAATACATACTTCTGTTTTAGTTGCTCTGGTGGAATGGACACACAGGCAAAAGTGTGAGGAGATTCTAAGCAATTCAAAAGCTACTGTTGCTTTCTTACCCATTTCTGTAAGTAATGCTGAGCCATTTGACATTTTAGAGCATTCAAAACTAGCCAAATTATTTTCTCAATCTTTGAAAACAAAGAGACTTTTGTGCAGAGAACATGCATGAGAGATCCTAGCAATAAAGTTTATTTTTAGAGAAGGCTAACTGATACTGAGAACAGGAGCTTGGATGAGAAAAATCAACCTAACCCATAAGAATAATATGATTAGCTGCAAAGTGCACCAATGTTAAATCAACAAAGGGTCATTTACTTCTCCTTGGTGTAAGGACAAACTCGTTTTAGGATGAGCACATGCATATAAACATGCCTACATGCCCTCTCTTTCCCAACACACAACCTTCCTGGAGAGGAAGACAAGCTTCATAAACCTTTTCTTGCAATCATTGTCAAAGAAGGCCTACTTACTTTTCTCTGCAATCGCAGCTTGCCTGGAGTTGAAAGAAACAAAGGGAGAGTCCAATTTCAGTTAGGGTTTACTTAGAGTGATTGAAAAATAGATTATCTTTTTAACTGCTTTTAATCCATTAAGGAAAATCTCTCTCATAGCTTGGCAATAGAGCTTTTTCTTTGCTACCTGACTGTTATATAAGAGTTGCATCAAAGAAGTCACATGCCAAACTCCTACGGGCTTCTGTATGACTAGAACTTGTTTCATAAGATAAAGTTATCTCCAGCACAAAACAAACAAATACTGTTATTATTTTATGGCTGCCATTACTGTATTTAGATGGCATAATACTTACTTTAATCTCTGGAACTCAGCAAAGGCTTCATCGAAGGCTTTGTAAAGAGGAAAAAAGTACATTTAGAGAGAAATAATCTCACAGGTTGAAACTTAAAATTAATAAATAAAATTAAAATGTAGATGTAATAAATTTAAAATGTAAAATTTAAAATGCATGCATGTGTACTGTACAAACACTAAAATGCTGAATGGTTTGACTGATAAAGGCCATCTGGTATATGGCAGGTATTATATGTACATATGAATGCATAAACACACTTTTTTCTTCTAGAAGTCAAGCTTTAAGACAGAGGGCAAGAAAGTAGTAGCTGAAGTAATTTCTCAGAAGAGAGAAAGAAATGCACAATGCATCACCTAAATGAGGGGTTATGGCAGCGACCCTCCAAACTCTTTATATTGTACATCCCTATATAAAATTATTTTGAGCATGCACTCCCTATATATAAATTTATTTATAGATTATGTAGATGTATACAAGTGAAGTACACTGGGTCATCTTGCACACCCACTTCAGTGACCACTGGGTTATGGAATACAAGAGAGATGATTTTCCAAGGATTTTTCCCATCTGCTTGAAGCTTGATGGGTACGAGCAAAGAGAACAACAAATTGCTGTCTCCTTTGAAAATTCAGGCTAAGCTGCCATCATGGGGGAGGTCAATCTCTCCTGCTTTGAAAGGGAAGAAGAAATGTCTTTTCCTAGAAAGTGGAGTAGAGTACAGAAGGAGCAGCATGGAGATGATTAAAATGTTATCACCCTTACACAGAACTTGCAAACAAAAAGTGAAGCTTTAGGGATGGGAACAGCTGGGAATGGAAAGAGCAGTTTGGAAGGAGTTAATCTGTTCTCTAGGATCTGAGAGGTCTCTCAGAGTAAAAGCTTCCAACAGTCAATCCAAATTTTTCCCCTAACAGTCCTTCCTCATGCTGATGAGAGGTCTTGGCATCTCGGAAGAATAAGGAGTTTTATTACACCCATCAAAGAAATAGAGTAGGAAAGTATCAGAACAAACTCGTCCCTCACTTCCTCCTGGAAATATTCCTTGGAAGAGAGACACACAGAAGGCATTCAGTGCTACAATTCATATTTAAAACTGCCAATTAATGCCAGCAACACAAGGGATTTTGTAAAATAGCTCTGCAACTGGGCTGGCATCTCAGTAGGCAGACTGTAAGTGGGTATTTGGATTAGGAAAAAGCGGTTTTTATTTTATTACTTGAGAGCAGAGGTTGGGGAAAACAAATGGTGTGGTCTGGGGAGAACAAATCACATAATCACTGAATAAGCTGAGTTGGAAGGAACCCACAAGGATCATCAAGTCCAGCTCCCAGTCCCACACAGCACCATCCCCTAGAGCTACATTGTGTGCCTGAGAGTATTGTCCAAAAACATTTCTTGACTCTGTCAGGCTTGTTGACACAGTCCCTACAAAAAATGCCAGACTGGTGGGTGCCCACACAGACCCCAAAGGGTGACAGGTCTGTGGCAAGATGCTGCTGTAGATGCTGCCACACTGCCACAGCACACTGCCCACACGGGGATGATGTTAGCAGAGGGGATGGCCTACCTTGTCCAGAAAGATCCACTGTCTTTTTGTGCGTTGTGTTGCCATCAAAGAGTTCCATTATGTATCTGCCTTTGTCCTGGGGAGTCGGCTCATTGATCTGCAACCAGATCTGCTCCCCGGTGACACCAGTCCTCATCCGGTCCGTGAACTTAATCTGGGTATCACTGAAAGCACAAAACAATGTTACCTTTTGGTTTTACTGCAGGATAAAAAGGGTTTGCTCATGCTGAGCCACTGAGCATGCCTGGAGTTACTAAATGATTTCCAAGACACCATGGTATGCCACCGTATTCTGAAACCTTTGAAGTCAAACCCTTGCTACAGTTGTGAGCTAGAATTGGTGTGACAGCCTTTCCCTGTTCAATGTCCAGCTGTCCTCAGAGCTTGCAGAAGAATTATGCATCTCAGTCTGCAACCTGAGCCATAGAAAAGCTGTACCAGTCTAAAAACCAGATCTCTGAAGGGTAGCCCAGGCATCCAGAAATGTTGCTGTTCTCTTATTAGCATTTATTTCTGCTTGGGCAAAACAAAAGTATACAGGGCTGTATCAACAAAAAACCCTCCAGTTTTGTCAGAAATGGTGTTTGCCCAGTTTGAATGATTTCTGATGCTGTACTATGTTTGGAATTTAAACACACTTTGACATAAGCATATATTCTTCCATTAAAAGAACAGAAAACAAAAGAAAAAACAAACCAAACACCCCCCTCCCTCACCCCCCAAAATAAATTTCTTAGCTTTCTAGCCAAGCAGTTAATTTCCCTGGATGAGTCAAAAGATATTTGCCAAATAAGCTACTCATTTCCTTGTTATCTTTAAATTGATAACTTTGAATGCACTGGAGGGGAAAAAAAAATTTCTAGATTAATTTGACATGCTTCAAGATGAAACAAGTTTCTAAAAATGAAATGGAGAAAAGAGAGAAAGAGAGAGGGGGGAAAACCCCACAATACTTCATATTCTCTTGCCCTTAGTTGAAATACTTGGGACTTTGGATGATACCAGGTCAGAATGAGTGCCAAGAAACAAGAAGGCCTCCAATAGTTTTCATTTCTCTGACAGGGTGCTGGTTAACATCAGTGTCAATAATTACAGCAAGCCTGGTACAGCATATCCTGGGTGTTCTGTGCCTCATTTACATGAGTTTTATTGAGAGATCAGTAATTCAGATTCCATCACACAGAGTAACAACTACCATGTCCACAGGAAGTGAAACAGCAAGAATAGTAATAATAGATTTGAAGTGATCTAAGTTGTTTACTTCTCTTATTTACTCCTCTGGGTTTTCCATAGCAAGCTGTTTGTGCAGGCTGAGAACTCAAAGCTGTATCATAGATTTGGATGTGCAACTCCCATTAATGTTATGGGAAGCTGGGCATTCAAATTCTTTTTTGAAATCTCAGTTCTTCTGTCTGTCTTGGTTACGTTTGTAGTGCTTGCAGGAGGGGTTGTCTGGATTTTACCGCCCCAGGCACATGCTGGAATTTGCTTTGCCTCCTAAAAACGAAGCCATGCATTAAGAGGATATGCCTGCTTGTCCCAGTTCCACTGAATTGTGGCTTCTAGACAAGCAGACCTCCAGGGCAGGTATCTCTGAACCCGTGGTGCTGGCCTCTTTTGAAGCCTGATGGTTTTTTGGGCTATATTTGCATCACTCCATAAAACTGAGTCAGGGAAAGATGCAGCTCCCACTGGGGAGGTGGGAAGTGCTCTGAAGCAGCACCATCCTGCTGGCATCCTGTGGCATGGGACTGTCTTTCATGAGAGAAACAACAGAAGGGCCTGGAACCAGCACACCTGACTCTCACACTGATTACATTCACAGGAATATGAATACATTCATATTCCTGTGAATGTAATTGACTGAAACAAACTCATATGAGAGAAGGACTCATGAGAGAGGAGGGTAAAACCTGGGCCTCATCTCTCTTGCAAATCCAGGTTCTTTCTGGATCTATGAAATCAAAATTGCACTGGGTTTTGCAAAGTCCTTGTGTACTTACTTGTGCACCCAGCCTACTCTCAAATCTTCTACATAATAAGTAACATAGGAGTACAGTCGGATACCCTCAGCTGTGCTCTGGATTTTCAGGTCTGTTGCAGATAAAGCTGAAAGAAGAGCACATGGTTTTATGCAGCCATACAGCCATTCATTGAGTGCCACAATGAGTCATTCATTTGAAAAAAGAATTAAGTGCTTACCAATCCTTCTGCATACTTCATTCATCAGATCTGCAAAAGCTGTGGAAATAAAATCCAGAGACTAAGACTCTGTGTCTGCAGTTCAAGCACAGTCAACAGTAAGGACAAGTACTGGCTCTGATATATTCTCCCAGAAGGTTTGAAAAACCAGTCTTTGAAAAAGCTACCTTTTCAAGCACATTAGAAATCTGAGTAATGCAGAAATGTAGCCTGTTATTTTACAGTTTCCAGGCTTTATTTAAGTGCAGTCTTGATGAATACTGCTGCAGCTGAACAAGATGATATTTTTTTTTTTTTTTTTTTTTTTGTAAATGATGCTGTTCAGCTGGAATGCTAACCCATTTATATACATTCTAATGGATAGGAGTGGAATGTTAAGAACATAGTAATCACAGTAAGTGGAAAGGCCTTTTTGCATGTATGCAATTGACAAAATATAATAAAAATATTTTTAAATTATCTAGTTATGTAACTTTTTCTATTCTTGTAGGTTTATTGATAGCCCCCTGAGGAAATCTGTTGTAATTTTGCTTAGTGGTAATCACTGTATGCTCCCAAAATTATACAGAATCCAGATGCAATAAGCTGTATTCAAATGTTATTTGAACTGAAAAATCTCAGTTTTTCTAATCAGATGGTGTTGTATGCATGAGAAACAAAGCCACAGGAAGGCAACACATGCAGATGCCTGTATTACCCTGAACCCACTTCAGCCCTGGTATCTGCTGGTGTGGCTGAGCACAGCCAGACTCTGACCTGTGTCCTTGAGCGTCAGCTCACTGGAGTCCTTTCCTCTGTCGTCCTTCAGAATGACTTCATATGTGCCAGCATCTTTCTTAGAAAACTGCAATATTGTAATGATAAAACCAGTTTTCAGAACAGGTACTGTAGAAAAATACAGATTTTACTTGTGAACGCAGCAGATATCCTGTCCCTGTCCCCAGCAGGTACCCGGTGCCTGAGGTTGTCCCCGTGCCTCCCAGCTGCCCTCCTCCTGCCTGGGGTGCTGGGATGGGCTTTGGCAGGAGGTCCTGGTGTGCAGGACTTTGTCCTGCCCCAGATCTGCTGCAAGGCTGGGTATGAACCAGACCCCTCTGGTGACTCTGAAAGCCTGAGTGACAAGCACTTTCCAAATGCTATTCAGAATGGAAATGTGGTCTCAATCTGTTGCTAAATTGACATGCAAAGGAAGTGACAAGCTTATTATCTCTTCTGTCATCATTTCCTGAAAATCTGAACAAGCAGTTACAGACAGACATTTGCTTTAGTGAAAACACAGACACCTTGTGAGCTTTTCCATTTTTAAAACCCACTTCCTTTTTCAATTGTTCTGCTGGAGTACCAGATTAGATCATATAACTCATGTGAACTCAGCTGAAGGCTAGTGAAGACAGTCACTCACCTCTGATATCAGCAGAGTACACACACCATCCTTGAAGTCATGTTCTTCATCTACCATTATCTCCCTGTCATCTTTGTACCACACAATGTGTGTTTCCTTCTTAATATTAGCCACCTAAAATGGATGAAAACCACACTGCAATTATTCACTTCACCTGAGCAGGGGAGCTCAGTGTTGTAATTTGGGTTAGCTTGTTCCATGGGTTAGTGTGTTCAGGTCTCTCACAGAAGAACAGCAAGATTTACAACCTGATAGCAGTGAGTTACTGCAGGCCTCCATTTTAAAATGAGGGAGGCAAGAGGGAAAACAATAGGGATGCAAACAGAGAAAAAGGAGACTAGGGAATGAGTTGATCCTGCCCAGGGAATTTCAACATGCATAAACAGGCCAAAAATGAATTAGTCCCTGGATTTACAAAGACTTGTCATTCTTTTTCAGCTGCCTGTCTCTGAGTGGGTGGCTGATGGACCTGAAGAAAGAAATTCAAGCTATTTTCCAACATATTTTGTTACATGCAATTAGCTGTTGCCTCGGCAGGGTTTACCTTCAGAGGCTCTGTCACTGCCCAACATGCAGCTGGGAGTAAAAAAGGAAAGGGCATCTCTTTAGTCCCTTCCCAACATCTAGGTAGTGGTAGGCCAGTGTGGTGTACTCTGAATATTGTACTCAGGGTTTTCCTTTCCCCTTACCTTACATTTCAACATCACATTACACTCATCAGTAACTTCCCATCCCAGTTTATCCACGAAATGAGGACCTGTTTGAAATTACAGGAATGTTTTTAAAGGTCTCATCAATGGTATTCATAATGCAAAATGAAAGACAGATGTGTTTTACTTGACAAGAATTCCGTTATATTTTAATGTGGTTTTATTTTTCCTATTTCTGCTTCAGAAGTACCCACTTAGCACAACAAAACCCATGTATTTCAAATGAACATATATAACTATAAACAAATTCTTAACAGACTAACACATATGTGATACTTATAAGTATTTGTATTATCACCTTGTTTCCTGTGCCACTCTTTTCTCTGGAAATCTGCTTCATCCTGTAGCTTCTTGAATACTAGGAATTAAAACCAGTAAGAAATACAAGGTTAAACTTCATGTGCCATTTGTACAATGCTGAATGTCACTGCAACAGTTCAGTCTAACTCTGTCCCTTGGATGTCAGTGAGAATCTGGCCATAGGATCAGGTTTTTACTGGACATTCCAGGATGTCAGAAGCTGATTATGGCTAACTCAACTTCCCCAGCTGCTTGCAGTCATCAGGAGTTTTATGTGTCCTGCCTGATGATGTGCAATCGTGCAGCTCCTGGTAGGAAGGCAAATGAGAGGCAGCAGAGTCAGCAGCTGCTTGAGCTCTAACAGGTGCAGCTGCTTGTTCCCAGCTGAATGGACTTTTTATATGGGAAATGTTCATTCCACCCATAGGAGAGCAAACCACAACATGCTGCAGTATTTTACATTTCTGTAACAATTCCCGTTTCTCCCATCACTTTAAAAATTTCAGTTCACATACATGCCCTGTCCTGTAGGAGGCAGGCAAAATTGTGACATAAAAAAACTGGAAGATCTGTTGGTGTTGAAAACAGTGAAAAGCCAGCCCACTGCATAATACAGATCAGCCTACCATCACCAATGAGGACCAGACTAGATTGATTGGTTGCTTTTCCATCCTGCAGCTGGAACGTGTAAGTGCCTTCATCCTTCTCCTCAAGCTTGTCCATAATCATTTCAACAAGGCCAGTATTCTTGTCCACCTTCATTTTGTATTTCTGCAGGAGTGGAAAGTAAAGCAACAATTAATATATGTCAGAGACAGAAAATATTTGTGAAGTGTTATAATGGTCTCTTTAGGAGAAACTTTGTTTTCATTTGGATTCCTACTTCTTCAGGTTCCCATTTGTACAGATCACCATCCTATTGTAGACTCACTGTCTCTAGCTCCAGCTCCAAATGTACAACCAAATAAATAAATCTGTTTATTTACTGATGCTGTACAAGCACATGTCATGCCTGTTGCACAGTGAGTACTATAATCTTTTTCATTAGAAAGGTTTAGATTTGCATCTCTTCAGAATAATGCTTTCTTTGAGGGTGATTATACTGTACAAGGTTGTGTCTGGAATGCTCCATCTCTGCCTTCTATCTGATATCAGTGTTGCAACAAAATCATGCCATGTCCCATCTTTGGGTGTAACAAGTTCTGCAGCTGGAAACAAACACTTGGGAATTTTTCTGTGATGTAATAAATTCCTTCAAACCACAAAGACAGGTGAGAATAAGAGCATTCTAGGGCTATAGATGAAGGAGGTAGGAGGAGTCTGGGCAATTGCAGTGACTCCCTGAAATCACAGTTAATAGAACAGGTGGTATTCACAAAAGTGGCAGGAAGGCAAATAACTTCCCTTTACAAAATGCACCCAGTAGAATTCATCTGGACCTCAGAACTATGGATAAAATCTTTCTAATCATGTTTTCCATGACATATGCTATTTCTCATGAAAATTCATCAGAGTGGAACATAGTTGGAAGTATACTGAAGACAAGAAACACTAATCCTCATTGATACTCATGAAAATGCAAACACATGTAAGCAGTGAAAAGCCTTACCTCTCCATTGAAAATCTCCTTATCATTAAACACAAAATTGGCCTTTGCATTGCCAGACAGTTTTTCAGCTTGCAGCCAGAATCTCACTTCTCCTTTTTCCAAGATTTCCACTGCCAACTCAGAGATAAGTGGGACAGCTACAATGAAGAAAGAAAGGAATGATGCCTATTTTGCCTATAACAACTATTGTCTGCAACAACCAGAAAGCCACTTAGTCCTCCCATACTCAAATACTGTATGCAAGGTAACTAGCTCATAACAGCTCTTCACATAGACAGAATGCCTCTGCACCCACATATACCTAGAATGACAGATGAGATATAGTCTTTTGATCCTTCAATCACAAGGTCTGACCAAACTAAAAGTGTTCAAGATTTGATTGATGCTCCATTCTAAAACAAGGCTATTTCAAATGCAAACTGCAAGTATCTGTGCAGCATTATGTGAGTCTGTATGCTGCAGACCCATGTTTAATAAGTTGTCTTATAATATTACTGTAAGACAGTGAACTGACTCAGACGGAAAAAAAATAAAACAAAACACAAAAAATCTCCAAGCACAAAGCCGGATCAGAAAGTCAGCTGCTGAGCTGTAGGTTGGGAGATTTTTGAAAACACTCTGATCCTCTGCTGAGTGGAACCTCTATCTCCAGAATTCACCAAATATCCCAACACATCTTCAGTCTCCCCAGTACATTTTGTTTTCTTATGAGTAACTGAAACCCCCACATATAAACCAAGTGTGTCAACAGAGAAAGAAAAAATGTAAAAATCATGTACTATACCACTCTTTTTTGGTTAGTTAGTTCCTGTTAGTAACAGTCCTCAGCTTGCTTTCACTTTAACTTTTCTTTAAGACACCATAATCAGCAACATTAAGCATGAGGAGTTAGACTCTGCAATTGGGGCATTTTGCTCATCTCACTGACTTCTGTCATGTTATCTGTCTTGGTGGATGTGCAGATTCTCAGTAAAAATCATACTCTCAGCATTATGTGTGCTGCTGTGTGTGAACTCTCCCCCAGGCTCCACTTTCTCAGCAGTGTAAAGTCTGTGTTGCTAGGGTGTAGCAGCTGAGGACAGTGCACAAACACGTTGCAAAACACATGATGATACAGTCATCATGTGTGTGAAGGCACTCCTCCCAGGGCAGGCTGGTTTCTTTAGCTCAGTGTGTGCAGAGCCTCAGCTGCAGCAGGACAGGACTGGGACCAAAGCAAGCCTGGTTTCTCTCATCCTGCTATTTGCTCCGTTCTAAATGACTGGGGTGCCTTCTGGAGCACAGCTGCCACCCCACCCCACTGCCAAACAGACTTAGGGGGTGAGGACCCCTCAGCTCTTCCTTTGTCACACTCACTCCTTCTCCCTCCTACACCCACACCCGCGTGTGTGCTCTCAGTGCCTGAGTGGCACAGGGTCTGCCTCTGATAAAAACAAAGCTCCTGGGCGGTGAGGCAACAATCACCAGGAAACAGAGAATTATGGAAAAGGCACATGCTTAACCAGAGAGGGAAAAGCCTGGAGCCTGAAAGGGCAGCATTGCCATGAGGGAGTGGGGCAAAGACAACCCCATGGAAGTGTGTCCCTGCTGTGCGAATGGTCCATGTGAGCCTTCCTCACCCAGCACATCACTGTGTGTGTAAGAAACAGAAGGAATCTCAGGGCTTGCATAATTTCTTAAAACAAAGCAACTGAAATGCTGAAGGAAGCAAGTGGGAGTGTGAATAGACTTCAGGCTGCACTGCTTTTGTCTCACTGTCAGCTCTACAGAAATTTTAAACCCCCACTTGGCTTGCCTGTTATTAACTAAGAATATCTTAGTCTAACATGGAAGAGAGAGAAGTATCTCGGCAGCTATTAAATAAATGGCTGAAAGGATGCAAAAGGATTCTTTTTTGGAGAAAAGTCTGATCACTTCTCAGCCTAAAGGAACTGGGCAAATTTGCCTTAAAGTCTGCCATGAGCAGAAGTCTTATTTAAAATATTTCCATAAGCACTGATGGCTATTTTAGGCATTTTCCAGTGGTTTTACATCCTATTTGTACAGCATTACAAATTACTGGCAGCACTTGACAGGCAGCCCTTGGGCAGTTGCTGAATGGAGGAGTTGGAAGAGTTTCTTTTTGCCTTGTACCAACACACTGCCGTACTCATACGTGGCTGTGCTCTGTAAGGCTCTTATTCAAGCAATCCATTTTCCCATGGAGTTACTGGCTGCATGTGTTTCTAAGCAGAAGTTCCATTAATTGCTGCTCAGAAGCACAAACAGCTGAATCTCAAGCCCTGGTTGTAATATATATTTTCCTTGAAGTGTACACAAGGGCCCAGAGTGGCCAAAGCATATGAGACAAGTTTCCTCCTTAAGGATACTTTCTGCAGTGATCTCCCTTTTCTGCCTGTGCCTTCTGGGAGCTCATGCACAGCTATATCTGTGCTGTTACCTGACACAGTGCAAAAAAAATTGATCTGATCTATGTCCTGAGGCAATATTTTGTGACACTGGTAGTGAACACAAAGCATGGAAGTGGCCTTAAGAAGGGAAGAGTCAGGGCAAGTAAGGTCATGAGACAGCAGCAAGGTTTTGTGATGACCGACTTTTAGTGTGAAAATATAATTAGGAGAAGATGATTGGGAGGAGCAGGAGTAAACAAGGGTTTGGTTGGGCTGTCATTAAGCTATCAAAAGGTGATACAGTATGTTGAGAAGAGTAGAGCCAATGAGAAAAAGACGAAGAAGGAAATGAGAGAGATGATGTAGGCAAAAAGGCCATTTCTGTAGCCAAGGATTGGCTGGGCTGAGAGATGCAATGTGGGCTGAGTTGGAAGAAGTGCCAGCAGTGCATGCACTAAGCTGAAGATTTTAAAATGCAGGCAAGAGTTTTAGTGCCTGGAATGAATAAGAAGAGAATATAGTGGGAGATGAGACCAGGTTTAGGTCTCATCTTGTTGTGTGCTTTAAGATTCATTATGTAATCCAGTATTATTTCTCCCCCCTTTATTCAAGTAATATTCCAATAAAAATAACCAAATCGTGCTATTACCAGGGTATCATAAATGTCTGTGGAAATGACAAAAATATCATCCCAAGTGTAGAAAGCATGTTCAAATTTTGTCAAATGTTCCAGGAAAGAGGGAGAGAATGAATTTCAGCAGGAAAATTCTGTATATATAGATCGTTACAGCTGAATTTACTACACTTGCCAAATTTGTTAACCTTAAATTTAATGTATGTTAACTTCGGTTGGAGTAAAATTAGAGAATCTTTCAAATTCTGGTTTTCAAATCAGGTCAAGCATGCTGAATAAGTATTAAAGCCTGTTCTGCAGAAGAAGCAAAGCCAGTATGATAGTTATTTTCCAGCTGTTGTACAGACTTATTTTATAGACCAATAACCTGCAATAGTTTGGGAAGAACATCAATAATATACAAATGTACTGAAAGAGGGAGAGAAAAAAAAGAATTTTAATTTTTTCAATGCCAATCCACTTTCACTTGAAATTACTGTAGCAACCTCCTTACCTGATGGTGGCAGGAGGTTTGTAACCATAGACTCACAGAATGGTTTGGGCTGGAAGGGAGCTCCAAAGGTCAGCTAGTCCAAGCCCCCTGCTATGAGCAGGGACATCCTGAACTAGATCAGGCTTGTGATACGCCACTGCATGCAAAGCTCTCCCCTACAGACACGACTGATTCACTTACTTGGGAACTGCCGTTCATGGCTCAGAGCAAGCAGGCGTTTCATTTCTGCAAAGGACATAAAAAAGAAGTAATATGAGGTGTGTGAATGCCTTTTGGATCTGAGAGACACAGCAGCAGGGAATAACAGATGTGAAAGCAAACTAGGAATGCTAAGTAGGCATTGTGTCTACCTTCCTCATCAATTGTGTAGCTTGATGAAACTCCATCAGTGTCTGTGACAATGCAAGAGTAAATTCCCAAATCATCTTCTCCAAGATTCTTAAAGGAAAGTTTAGACCTATAAGGGGGGAAAAAACCCATTATCATGAAAAGATAGAATACATCTGAACCAAACCCCTCCTTTCTGTCTATATTACCAGATATGAATAGCCTTGTGTTAGCTTTTGCTTTGACTGAACAGACAAATGTTTGGCTCTGTCAGCTATAAATCAAAGCCCTACCATGTGTGGTACAAATGGTGATGGCACCAAAACAAAAAAAGCATGTTGTCAAGGCTTTGATGATCCTGGAAGGATACTGTAGATGCAGTATTGTGACTGTGGTGGGCCACTGTTTCTTTCAATATGGCTTCTAGGAGAGCACACAGGCCCTCCATGGGCTGAACCTGTGCATCCTCCTTGTCTTCCTCTGGGAAAAGCCTGAAGAGACAGAGTATGCTTGGAGATGTTATATAAGTTACCAAATCAGGCCATGGTGATGCTGACATAAGAAAGCCTTGTTTACTGCAGCAGTTCCAAAGATTACAGCTGCGTTACAGGGCAAAAGCATTTTAAAGAAGCCAGATAATTTTATTATTTGGAGATTTAAAATAATAGGAATAATAATAATCATTGTCATCATCATCTGTCTTGACTGAGAGGTTATAAGGTGACAGGGCTCAGATTTTCTCTCCCCATGCCTAAAAATCACTAAAGTGCCTACAGAGGAGGTCTGACTCATTCAATGCAAGCTACAGTTTTCAAATGGTCTGGGTATGAATTTACTGAAGAACAGCATTCTCAGGAAGTAACCATCAAGTAACAGAGGCAGTTTTAACTCTTCCTGAGGTCATACATTAAAAGGATGGATTTCTGTGACAGTCTAGATCTCAAATACAAGACTATTGCTACCCCTGAGGGTCTTACTTTCCGCCTTTGGTATCGATGTTCAGTCGAGGATCATCCTCAATTGGTTCATAATTCTTGGACCAAATGAACTTAGAGTCTGGAGACATCTGATCACATTCAAAGTTCAAGGAAATGACTCCATTGTCATCTACATCCACCACCACTTCCTTGGTTCCTTAAAGAGCAGAACAAGGCAATTCCAGTTTCTCAGAGAATTCAGCAAATAAATTTCTATAGATATCATTCAGAGAGTGGATTAAGCAGATCTTTGCCATTTTCTCAGCTGGAACATAAATTGCTGCACTCACTGATATTCCTTGATTTACAAGAATAGTTCTTTTGATAGTCTTTGATTTACAAGAATAGTTCTTTTTCTAATCCACAGGTTAAAACACATCATAAATAATCTGATTTACTTGCGTGAATCTAATCATACACATGAGTTGCAGTATTTGCCATAAAAAAGCCTGAAAGGGGTAAAGAAATCAAGACTCTAAATCCACTAAATGTCTGAGCTATTAAATAGCAATATTTTCCATGGTAAGCAGTGATTAGAATTTTCATTATGCAGCATGGATTTCCTATTCTCTAATAGGGTAAGTGCTATACAGGGAATAACATGCAAATGTGAGCATTTGAAGAGGTGAAGAAGAGGAAGCAGTCAAGTTGTCCCAGCAGCACACATTTGTGACTGAGGCCCATTTTTGGTGACACTGGCTTCGCTCAGGGAGGTTGGTTTAATTGCTGTGCTTGGCACCCAGCCCTGCTGCCGTCTGCACCATTAATCCTGGGCCCACAAAGGGAGTGAATATTTGCAATTAGCTGCTTAAGTCACCCACCCAGTCTTGCCAGAGCCTTCAGTCATTGAGCTGGATAGGGTGACCCAGTTTGTACTTTGAAAGGCCTTGGGGGTGAATCCTGGGTCAGCAACCTGAAGGCATCTCAATTCTGCTCCCTCACACCCCAGGGGAGCTGAGGGTATTTCGTCTGGGATTTGGGCAACCCAGTGAACTTGTCATCTGTGGCATTAATGTTCATTTCAACAACTTGTCTGAGAATGTCAGGGAGAGCATGTGCACTGAGAGGGGCTGGAGGACATCCAGCCTTCTTTTCTGAATAGCTCTGAGCTGGATCTCGCATCTGAATAGGGCACTCATGTCCTGTTACTCGGGCTAAGACAATTCTGGGCTGCCCAGAATACTAATGACACACTTTCTTCACAAAGTATTGTACTTCAAAGACAAGAGCCTTATTCCTGACACTGAGATTGAATGCTTTATTTTCAGCATAATTCTTAGTGACCCTCAAGCATAGTAGGAGATTTCTGTGTTTCATCGTCCCAAAACTATACGTCTTTTCCAGCACTGCAAGCAGCTCCTGTCATGACAATCTGATTACAGATAGCTTTCTTAGTCTTCACACTTTGCCATAAGCATTTAATGAAAGACGAGATTAATATTCCCATTTTGGTACTGTTATGTACCAACCCTTGCAGCAGTGAAGCACATTAAGTACCATTATATGATAAATGAAGTCTGAGACCTACAAATATTTTACTAGGCAAGAATATATTTGCAATTTTTTGTTATAATTCAATTTATTACATGCAAAATTCATCACTAGAAATTTCATTAGTGTTTAGCTTCTTCTAGGTCATTAGCCCATTAATCTTTTGATGGCACTTTATGCGACATGGAAAGAATTACAGCCATAAGGATAATTTGAACAATAGAATCTTTTACATTCATTTCAAAGCATTTTCATTGTGGTAACAATGTATAGCATTTATTTTCAGAAGTGATGATGGAATTTACCTCTAATATTTCTATGAGTAAAAAAATGTCTAAATTACAGACCACATTTGAAGAACTCACTCCACCTATCCTGCAAAGTGGAGCCAAAGAAGCTGCCACAGTACTAACAGTCCTAATTTCCCTCCTCTAGAGAGCTTGGTGGTTTCAACATATCATCCAGAGCTTCTGTTAGAGTCACAGTAAGAAATAAAATACTTACATGCCATATCACATCTCCATAACAGAACATAAAGCTGACATCTTCCAGACACGAGAGGTAATGGCATCATTTTGAATACAGCCAGAGAAGTTGAATGGGACAGTTTCCTCATTTTCTGAGGTTCAGGCCCTTCTCAAGTGGCTGATGGAAGCTCATAATCTAATTTTGCTTTGTATCAACATAAACAAGGACTAAGGGCAGCAATACAAGAGTTGCAGTCTGCTCTTAGATTTTTCTTGTTTCCTGTGAGATCCACATATGCTGAAGTGCTTTTGTCAAAACCCGAAATTACAGATCAAAAGTAGTCTGGATTGGTGGCATTAGTTGTATTAGTATTAGTATTAGTTTACATGGTTGGGATTCCTAATTTAATTTTAGAAGATAACTGTACAGATTAAACATGGTTTTCAATTAAAAGGAAGTGGATGCAAAGTATTGAATAATTATATTTACACATTTCTTTGGATAAAGACAGCTGGCACCTTTTGTATGAAAGTAGGTATTTTCATTCAGGATATTATTTGCTTGCATTATTTGATTAGAAATCTCAGCTGTCTTGTAATTTTATACATTCACCAAAAGTAGCATTCCAGCAGGAACTTTCTAGAGAGACCTGACAATATTATATGTCTCCATCCAAGATGGTAATAGAGGCATGATTAATAGTGCAGCACCAAAATATTTGTGGTCATTTTAAAAAAAATTGTGTGATTTTTCTCGACAGTTTTGTGGTTAGAGTGAGAAAAGGTGTAAGCCTGCTAAGGAGGCTGTTTTATGAAATAATTGTTTTAAATAAGTTTTTGTCTTTTCTTAATACCTCTAAGAAGCTTAGTTTGGTGGATTCTGTATCAGCAGATCTCAGCTCAAAATATGGGTCAAGTAGATTTGTACACGTAACTACTTTTCAGTTTCCCTGAGTGTTCACTGGGCTAAATCCTCATTTTCTGGTGATCCCTCAGATGTCATACCTATGAACTCTCCTTCTCTAATGGTGAGGTCTGTAAACCAAATGTTCTGCTCAAGTTCACATCTTTTGAGTGAACACTGTACAATTTTTTTGGCCTTTTTGGTCATCTTCACAAGAGTCTGTTTGTATTTTTTCTCAGTTGTAGTAACATGGTCAATCCTTTATTTAGGACACTTGAAGAGTGTTAACACCACAATGTTTTATCAGAAGTATGATGCACAGATATTAACCCTCAATGAAAATGGATTAGCAAAGCCAAAAGTTTAGTCTTAATAGTGGCTTAATTCTCTTATTAGAAGTGGCTGCTGTTTATAGCTGTTTTCAGGAATAAATTTTTAAGGTTTGCCTTACTCCCCTTGCAGGTGATAGAAAGAGCCCTGGTGCTTCAGCAGCTTATAGATCTGAAATTATGTTTCCTATATTTTTCAAAGATCCTGTTTCAAACCCTTCTTATTCATACAATTACTTACCTTCTTTTTGTCCTTGTATCCCAATCTTACATGCTTTCAACTGACCATCTACTCCTTCCAGTCTCTTTTTCCCATCCCAGCTCCCTAGTCTGAGCTTTCCAGTTCTTTTACACCCCCAGCTTCAGACCTCCTTTTACAGGCTTTTTTGACTTACAGCCTCATGGAGGTCTAACTCAATACTTGTTAGAATTTTTGCTGTCCTGGTCATAAGGATTGGGCATGTATGAGAGCTGAGCAAAAGGATGTAAAAATTAACCTAGGGGTCAGAAACTGGGAAAGGATCCCAGGGAAATGCAGTCTGCAAGTGTAGTAAGGGAATTGTCAGAGGAGAAGAGGGTGTATGATGAATCAAGGTTGAGTTGTACCCCTGTACCTTCTTACCTCATACTAACCTCATACTAGATTTGTTTAAAATGACTGGGATTTCATTTTTGCACTTTGTAGGACCCTGCACTTCTACAATAGTCTATAGATGAGGAAGCCACAAGTCCATGCTTGGGTTTTCTGCTGGGGGCTTGGTGACAAAAAAGTGTTGTCTCTGACCAGTCACCTCTGTTACTTGTACAGCTAAATAAAGCCCAGAGGGTTCCTGAAGTTCCAGGTGCCTTTGGAGATGCTGCCTTTGCACTGGTTCCTGTGTTTCTTGCTGATCTTACAGGCACAGTGGAGCCTGCCTTCACTGGATTCCTCCAACAAAGAACTGCACTACTGAAAGTGATCTTCAAAATTACTTCACTGTGCTTTTAAAGCCTTTATTTTAAAGACCAAGAGGAAAAAAAAACATGTTTTCTTTTATCCTTTCCACATTACATAAGAAAAGGAGAATGATAAAGCATAAAAAACTGGTTTAACACAGGAAAGGCAAAATTTACATCTGTAATATTGTTTTGTTGAGCTGGTCTTACTTGGTCCTCTACTTATGCACCTATCTGTAGAGACTTGCAAATCTTACAACTTTACTGCATCTTTATATTCCTGAACCTGTAGTTACGATAAGAAAATCTGTTCTGACCTTAAAACATACCAGACAATGAACTCAAGATATGGCCCTCAACTCATATCTTACTTCATAAAAAAGCTTGACCTGAGAAGGATCAGATTCCTGGCATGTAGCCTGCAGGTAAACACATTGCACAAACAGGAACCTGTGTAAATATGATGACAAGGAGGAAGTCTTTCTAACGAACCTGGTCGTGTTTCTGCTATGACAGCATCTGTGACATCTGATGGCTTCCCAACGCCAGCCTGGTTTGCTGCCCGCACACGGAACACGTAGCTCACACCTTGTGTCAGGCCACCAATCTGGAGGAACCAAATACATACAGTGGTGTGTTGCAAAACACTGATTTTAATTTCACACTTATTAAGATCAGTCTGGGTATTTGACAATTCTATTTCCTTTCTTGTTTTGTTTCTTTTCCAGTTTTTTTTTTTTAAATATTCAGCTCCAGAGTGACATGACTAATCTGTGTGACTTGCTCCTTCCTTGTGTGCATAGTTAATGTTCAGGCAGCGTCATTGCTGTCATTGATTTCTTAGCAAAAGGAGGACTGGTTTTGGAACAGGATGTTTTTAACTCATGTACATTGACCTCTGAAACATCATCGTCTTTTACTGCACATAAATGCTGGCTTTGAAAAATTAAATTATCAGGGTAATAAGTGCCAGCCACACCTATTTAGAAACAAGAAGGAATTTAATAGTACAGAGTTAATTGCAGTGACTGGAGGAATTATACTGAAATTATGTCACCTGGGGATACTCCTATAAAACATATATGAAAGGATCACACTTTAAAATTACTTGTCTTTCAAATATTCTGAAAAGTATAAAAATAGCAAACCTACTTCAGGCTTATCTCTAGAACTGTGATACTGCTGATCACTTATTTCAAAGTCATTCCACAAAATTATGTATCATGTGTCCTACTGAGTAAGTGGAGCCATGATCAGCGCAGGATGATGCAGTCAAAACTGACTTCCCCAAGGTTATGCTGCTATGCCAGTATTTGAATCTTCAGCAATTTACCTTCAAGTATTTCTTTTGAAGGGGCTTCTCATTGACACTTCTCCAGCGTTCCTCCTTTGCGTCAGTTTCCTTCATATCAACATAATAACCAACTACGGGAGTACGACCAGAATAAACTGGTTCCTTCCACAGTAACACCAGAGAGTCTTTCCTAACTTCTGTGCATTTGACATCATGGGGTGGCCCTGAAATGTAAAAGTTGGAGTGTGGTGTCAAAATAAATCCCAAAGGGACCAGTGCATAAGACTCCAGAACCAAAACCAGACAGAACCCAGAACAGTACACAGAACTTATATAACATTTAGCTCCTCTGTATCATACCTAGACCCAATGTACAAAATACAGCCCATGCCAATTAAAAAGACTAACCCAAAACACAATCTAATTGGTTGAGATTGGTATCTTGATCAAATATTCATGAGCTTACAAAATGGACAAATAATCCCCAAACTCTGGGAAATAAGTTAATGATTCAGCTAATGCTGCTTCAAGGACTGGTCTAAAGTCCACTGAAGTCAGCGGAGGTTGTTTTCATTAATTTCAGTGAATGCTAAAAGGTCAGGGATCTGGCCTTGTAGTGATTTACATTTAGACAAGGGTTACAAGGTCCCATTCTTCTTTGCCTTGTACCTTAGACAGGTATTTATGTCTAGTACTTAAACTAGAAAGCAAAGTGCCAGGCACAGTAGAGGAACAAAGAAGGAAAGATAAAGAAAACTAAAGAAGCTGCTTGTAAAATGCTACTAATTAAATAGGGATTATCACTGTAATGGTATGAAATCAAACTGTTGGCAATTCAAGCCTGGCCATGAACTTCAGTGTCCCACAGACTCCCCTGCAAAATGCCTGCATTACATAATGAGACCCAGAGCACCCCGGGCTGTGTCCCACTCGGGATCCTACCAGGCACAGCAATGGTCCACTCTTCACACTTGAAGGACTTGCTTGGTTTGGAGGGTGCCCCAACCCCCGCCAGGTTAGCAGCAGCCACCTGGAACTGGTACACCATGTTTTCCTTCAGGTTTTCGATCTGCAGGATCAATGAGATGGTACTTATTAACTTTGGATTAGGACTTCAAAAGAAAGTCACAATAATAATTGTTGAAAACATGAGCATGCTTTGAAGTGTGCCTGAAGATGGAAGCATTATTGACATCTTAACATGATAATTATCTTGGCTTTTCCTCTTATCAGTGATGGAGCACACATGAGTGATCTTAGCATACTCAAATTGCAACCCTCTTTTCCTATTGATAGGCACTTTGGTAGGCAGGGAGGAAACGAGGCATTGTTCAACAATCATCTTAGTCTGTCTCGTGGTATGGACCAAGTTCACTTAAGGCAAGAGTTGGCCTCACAGTGGGGTGAAACTCAGTCCTGGCATTGCTTTTCATTTCTAAAGCAGCTCAACGAGGTTGTCTCTAAATTGGGTCAAGAACTGATCACAAAAACCAGCTGGCACAGAGCTGGTTTTAGCACTAGCAAGCACTGGGATATGTCCACCAAACCAGTAGGAATTCCATTTATTGTGAGGGCCTACTTACAAAATATCAGACTATGTCAGTGAATTTACAGATGACAAATGGTTCCAGACTAACAAATAAGTGTACAAACAATTTTGTAGAGAAGTTTAATAAGACTAAATAAATTTACCATCCTGGAATTCAAACCCTCTGAACAGTTATTTGTACACTGAATCATAATTCATCCCAACCCATCTTTGACATTTGATTTGAAAGCACTGCCTGCTCCCCCAGCAACAACTGGACTTAACCTCTTACCCTGTATGCCCTGTCAGCAACAGCCTTAATGTTGGCCTCCTTCCATTTCCCAGGAACTCCATCCACCACTTCCCTATAGTTCAGGTAGTAGCCGGTGATCTCAGTTCCACCAATGGCTTCGGGTTGTTTCCATCCCAGCACCATCGAGTCACGGACGCTCTCGAGCACCACGATGTCGTAGGGTGGGGATGGAGCAGCTGTTGTGGTGTCAATAACACGTGAGTAGGAGGCAGAATCTCAGGCTTGCTTTCACTTACCGTGTTCAGGCGGCTCGTGCCTTGCATTTCCTAATTAGGACAATATTTATGTGCTCAAGGGAAGCTTCTGGAGCTGGAATAAGAAATGCAGGATGAAAGCTTCCACAAACCAAATGCAGAGTCCAAACTGCATAGGAATTAGTTTTTAGGATCTCCTGTTTTTGAAAGGCAGGCTAATACACAGCAAAAGAATGTGTTGCGATTGCAGCTCTGATGCAAGTGATCAGGACTCACTTTACTCTGTGAAAAATGAGGAACTAAAACTAGCATTGCAGGAAAAGAAAAAAAATTGGAGATGCAATGATTTGTTTTGTTTTGTGGAAAGCAAACCCCTTTTCACAACACAATATTCATTGTAGTTTCCTTAAAAAAAAAATAGTCTCACATTCCTTCCTCTCAAGAATTGCCTTTATGTGTTTCTTTTTTTCTTTTAAATTTATATACTGCGCAAATTTTATCATTGCACCCATCATGTGGTCTTACCTTAATGGGAGGCAGAGTGATCATAGGCACTGCAGTATGACCAGAAAAGGAACATGTCTGTTACTGGAACTTACATTAAAAAATATGTGGCATAGTCCTTCTTCTTAGATTTTTCTTAAACAATACAGAAATAATTCACTTCATTCCAAACCGCTTTCTTATATTTCTCCTGTATCTAGAAGGAAAATGCTTGCCCACATCCATTATGTAACATATCAGTGAAAAGCCTTACTTGTGCCCCTGAAGTCATACTTTGGATGGAAAACCCACATCATGTATGTTTCCTTTTGTGTGTAATGTTTTGCATTGGTGTCAGCTAGGCCCAGGTGTCTCACTTCAGAGGCCTAGGGAGGAGTTTTGTTCCCTAGCCAGGTATCAGGAGTCAAACGATATTTAAGCCCCGCATATCTTGGGCAAAATGGGTGTTTAGGCACTGAAATTTAAAACATGATTTTGTGCACATGTCTATACATTCCTCCTTATGTATCACTATTAGTCAGAGATAGAACACAACATTCATTAGCACAATGTGTCAGCAGGTAAGATGTAGCTTAGGCTAAAATCCACAAAGAATCTTCATATTTCCTAACAGAAGACAGAATTTCATGCTTACCATCATAAACAGATTTTGTTTCCTTCCTACATATACAACCCAGAGAACCAGATAACCAGATTCCTAACAAATTACTGAAATGATTTACAAATAATATATCACCTTGGATACATTAATATGCAGTCAAACAAGCCATTAAGTTACTAACCAAATTGATTTGTTTCACTTTCATTAACCACTAAGTTTGTAAAGTGATCTCCAATACCATTACATGAATAATGATCTTAATGGAGAGTTGAGGACAGAATTAATAGGTCTGATAGAAGATGCATCACTGTAGATCACGTCCACTTGTGGCACAGTTGAACAGAAGTTACATCAGTCTGAAGTGGACCAACCAAAGCAGCAAAATTGATTTATTTCATTAATTCTCACCTGTATCTTTCTTCTTTGTAAATTTTTCCACTGTCAAAAGATCCCCTGGTCGAGACTTACTTGCCTGCTTAGCAGCAACTTTTTGTGGCACAGATGTGACAGCGTCCTTAACCACTCCTCTCGTGTTACTGTCTCCTGTACTCCCCAGTTTGCCACAGCTACTGGGCAGTGTCTCTCTATTAAATTTAGCATTGCATTTTAGCAAAGCATCTGTGTCAAAGATAGGCTGGGAGGCCTCATGCATGCCTTCTCAGCTGGTAGTGCGGTCTGTTAGTCCAGCAGCTTTACCACTCAGTTCAGGACACACACCATGAAGCAATCCTCCCCCTATAATTGCCAGAAAACAGCAAAGATATTTGGATTTAGAACACATTCCTTTTTCTTCATTTAGGCAACAGACTTAAGAAATGCATGCAATGAACAATACAGCTGAAGTATGACAAGTCATTGTGTTTATGCACAAAATGTTAAGCTTGAATTTGAGAAAATTTGAAATGCATAGAATACCTCTCAGCCTGTTCATAAATAATGCATTTTTAAATAATATCTGGTATTCAGAGCAGAAAAAAAATTGTAAAGTTAATAGTATTACTTTACTTCAGTTATTTTAGTTTTAGATCTTCCAGGTCACGTTTCTGTTCCTATGAGGATGATCTCACAAAATTGCCCTAGGCCACATGTCTCTGCTCTAAGGTTGAGAGGTATGCAGCTTCAATACAAATGAGAGTGAGGGTGCTGCAGACATACAATTCATTCTAGTCCAGTGATCTCATTAATCTTTATGGATTAGTTCAGGCAGTGGCAAACAGAAACAATCCATCAGCAAAGGGAGAACACACAGGGTTATAGGTTTACAGACAACACATTGCACTATTAGGTTTAGTCATGGAAACAAATTTCTTAGGAACTGACTGTATGGTGTGGATTAGAGGTGATATACCAGATTACAGAATCAGTGACATTCCCATTTTCCAGGATACCTATTAAGTGAACTTGGCAGCGCTCTCATACAGTGATTCAAAAGAAACACCTGAAGAAAACTGGATGGTGAAGGTGAACAGTCTACAAGAGGGCAGTGAGTGTGAAACCATGTCTGTGAGACTATAGGATCTATGGGTAAATTATTATTTGTGGACAACTTTGTGAAACAAAGCAATTAATTAGTCACTAATAATTGCTGAGAACATATTTACTTAATTAATAACCATTGAAAGGGGTAATGGAAAATAACTTACCAATGGCTGCTTTCACCTCTATAGGCTCTGATTCCTGTGAAAATTCACTGAGTCCTGCTGCATTAACAGCTCTGACTCTGAAAATGTACTTCTCACCAGTGCTGAGCCCATGGCAAATGAATCTGAAACAAACCAGTCAAGGAATACTTAGAAAATATTATAGAGAAAAGTTTTAAGGGGGAAAAGAAAGCATTTCTTCCATGATATTTATTCTGGTTTCTAAAAACCAAGGACAAACCATGACCCCAGTTACTAATATGAAGGTCAGAGGATGCAGAATCTGAGCACCTCATTCACAAAACAAAGTCTAAACTCATCTCTTTTAAGATAAGCTATTTCAACACTCTTTCCTTCTTTGAGACTACACCAGTTTCTGTGCTACCACAAGGTCTATCTTACTTCTACCTGTGTATTAAATCTATACTTCCTAGTAGAAAAAATGTCAAAAGCTGCACAGGTAAGGTCTATATTTGCTTCTTGTGGAATATTTTCATGACACAAGTAAAAGACACATGTAGCACAGGTTCCCATAAATTCCTCCAATCATAAATGAAAAATTGCAGAGTTCAAAAAAATTACAGGGCATTGTATAGGAGATAAATTATTTTTGTTCTTCACTTTCTTGCTTCAATACATCACAATAATCCAAGTCAGAGAAATTCTTTTATTTGAAGACATTTACTTGATCATCTAACTCTCACATAAACAAAACACTCATAAATTTTCTCTGGCATCTCTGAAACCACAAAATTTCTGAAGACAGGAATCATTTATTTAGGAATAGACTGTGGTATGGAAATTAATTTTTTTTGTTTAAAACCCCATTTATTTTTCACAGGTATTTTAAGTGTATTTTATTCCATGTTCCTTTGATTTTGTTCTACTTTATAATGTAGTAATAATTGCACTACCAATGCTGATCTCATGAAATGGCATATGAAGCAACTACAATGTGGACAACAAAATCAAAGTTTTACTTTGGAGTAAGGAAAAAAAAAACCTGAATCAAAATTTTCAAAGTGGAATTTTCCCTACCCATTCTATCAGACTTTTCCAAATAATTTGCTTTCACCAGGATGTGTGCAGAATTTCAAAAGATCAAAATATACTGCATGAGGCAGGCTATGAACTACAGAGAATGCTTTAAGATTGGCCTAACCAGAAAAACCAAGAGTTGACAGACAGCCTGTGCCTGCATCATATATCACACTGATTAAAAATGCAGTGATAGAAACCTATGCAGTGTACTTGTATCACAGTATATAGTAACTCAAAGCAATATTTTTATTTCTACAGTGGTGAAAGGTCACATATATTTTAAAACAAGCAGAGAGGACGAAACTTCACCCACTTTCAATATAACTGTGATATAACTCATAGAAATAGATATGAAAGGGTGTAATAATGGCACACATAAATATAAATACAATATAAATGCGCTAAAGAATATAAAGGACATTGTTGTGTCTGTGTTCAATCAAGTGAAGTTTTAGGTACTTTTGATATGCTAAGCATTTACAATGCCCTTCTAAACAGCAAAGCTGGTCCAGGAGTATTTAGCTGAGTTTGACTTACTGTAATAAGGGTTGTCATGGATAGCAAGTACAAAGAAGCAGAATCAGTCATAACAAGCAGGCACTACTTCTGTATTGGCATCAATCCCCTTGAGGAAAAAGTTCTGCACTTACTGTTTCAGACTCTGAAGATTACATACTTATTCAAACAAAACCAAACCTGATTTATCTCAGGAACTAACTCAACTCAGGAAGTTTTAAGTCTTGATTTTTTTTTTCTGACTGGAGACCAAGCTTCATATTGGTAAGAAATGTGGGTTTGTACCCAATATTTAAGAGTGTTAATTAATTTCTTGATGATTACAAGTAAAAGAGCAGTCAGAAAGTAATATTTTTACTGGGATGTTTAGTCCACATGTCCTCCTGACAGTCCAGATACACAGCCCAGAAATGTTTAGAGCAGTCTTCCAAAATAAACCACTTTGCTTCCAAACATTATGCAGCTTAGCTCTCCACATTTGTAACTTCAGACATTCCTCAATGTCCTGCTTTTCATCAAGCTGCTAGGCTACAATAGCTAGAAGTAGCAAGCTGTTTCTCTTTTCTTCATTAGCAATGTCCATATTTCTTCTCTCTTGACTAATTGTTTCTAATATAAGGTTGATTATAATTTCTCTTTGGATAAAACTCACTATACTTTTACAACTTAGGAGCTTCACATGCAAGAGGGATTCCAGCCTGCTGCCTACCACAGAGAGATTAGCTCTACTATTACTAATGGCTGGAAAGCACACATATCCAGTAAATCAGACATTGGTGGCCATAACTTCCATGGTTTGAGGTTAATTACCTTGTGCCTTTCACTGGATTGTTGTTACATGGTTCCCAACGACCAGATCCTTCCACACTTGACTCAATGTAGTACCCAACCAGCTCCTTGGCATCTGGAGGCTCTGTCCAAGTGACAACAACTGAAGTATCTGTATTCCTAGTTGGCATAATTCGGCCAGGAGCTTTGGGAATATCTGTGGGAGAGAAGCAGAAATAAATTAGTGGCCTGCCAGTTAAAACTCATAAATAAAATAAGCATGAAATTCTATTCTTGATTATACTAGCATGACCAGTACAGATTTAATCTTCAAAAAACTGCTCTGATTTAAATTCAGTAATCTGTCAGGACAGGACAAGACAGGATCAGAAGGCTCAAGTCTTTGGTGGTGGGGTTCCTCACTTCTGTATTGCCTAGGATTCAGTGTATTTCCTTAAAATCATGTCTAGTTTATCCCCTTGTGATGAATATCTACACCAGACATGTGATTTGGAGCTTTCTAAAAGAGAAAATGTGCTAGGTGCACATTGAAGATCTTGTGCAGCCCACAGGATAAGCCAGAAACCAAGGCTTCTGTTAAGCAGCAAAGGGTATCTATAGTGTTTTTTAAGAAGACACGTCTTGCTCTCCTTAAAAAATGTATTCCATGGGCATCCTAATGCTCTGAGAAGTCAATATGAAGTGAAAAGAGATCATTTGGAACTGGATTGAAATCCTCATTGCTGTTTGGAAACAAATTGATGATGTAGGTGCAGCTACTGATGACTTTCTGTATTGAACATCTTGGCTTCTCTTCCAGAGAAAATAGTCTCTGCTTTCAATGTAAGTATTAAATTTTTCACTTTTGTTTAATTTGGCAAACAAGGAAGGTTAGACTCTGCTGATGTCTGGGCTTATTTTCAAAAGAGACTCTAAGTAAAACAAAACATTTTTGTACTTCCTTGAGTTTTCATTTTCTTTTGCTATTTGCAGTCTTTGCAGTTCTTGGCATCGTTGTTCGCAGCTTAATTTCCTTGCCTTGCATCTGTCATTTGACTACAGTAAAGGTTGAACAACCCAAACAAAAATTATTTTAGCTAAAGGGAATAAATCACTGACTGCTTTTCATACACTTGAATTATTTTCTGGGCAGCTACCTGCTTGCAGACAAAACAATTACATCACAAACTGGAAAGCTACCATGGAGGTAATTTAATACACTCAACCACAGCTTACCGAGTTTGTCATCCACTACAGTGGCTTCAGTTGCTTCTGAGGGTTCACCAATCCCAGCTGAATTGCAGCAGCGAACTCGGAAGCAGTAGGATTTGCCTTCAGACAAATCAAAAACTGCAAAGCGAGGGGACTTCACAGGGATCTCAGTGTTCACCCTCTGCCAGTCCTCTGTGCCAGCAACACACTGCAGTCAAACCCAGAAACCACGTTTAGAACAGAAGCATCTGAAGGCTGGGCATCTCACACAACAACGCTTTCTCCCTGGACCACCAAATTCATGTCTGCTATGGAGAACAGGGAGACACATCCCTTCTTTGGGGCTTTCCACAGAATGAGCATATTTCAAAGCTGATTAATCTGCCAGATGTTCACTTTCTCCAGAAAACATACACGAAAGTTTACTGGTTTTAATATACCAGAGCTAAACCCTGTCCACTGCAAAGAAGTGATGTTATTAACTGCACCCAGTCTGGATCACTCTCAAAATGAGTTCTGCAGATATTAAGCATCATGCTAAGAGCAAAACCCTAACATTACCTCTTTGCTTCTAGATGCTCTTGTGGCACTCTTGGTGGTTTTGGGGTGTCTTTCAGAATTAATAATGATTTGACCCTCATTTTCCAGAAAAAAAATAATTTTTGCAAATTATTTGTGAATTATTTTTACTTCCGTGGCTAGATCATGATCACTTATACCACTAATATTAGTGATTAATTTTTTGCTTTGATTTACATTAAGTATAATTTCAAGTAAATGGTTCTGGTTTCTGAGGGATTCAAATTCTCATCTGACTATGTGACATTAGTGCTGAGTACTCAGCATGCAATTGATTATTAAAAAGCTTTCTTACAAAATTCATATATTCACCCTCTCCAAGGCTGTTGCTAAGTGAAACTCGTTTATTTAGACCAGATTTTGTATGAGAGATGGAAAACACATAATGGGAAGATATTTATGTCTCCCTTGATGACACCTCTAGACTGATAGGAAAAAACATTGATAAAAAAGTTTATGAGCCAAGAGATGCTAGAAGGAACGGTGATGGTGTGAAGAATTTTCTAGGCTAGCAGCCATGTGAAAACACCTCAGGAAAGCAGGTGAAATTAAAACTGATTCTGAAAAATTAATTAAAAATTAAAACTGAAATTGAAACTGATTTTGTTCAAGTAGATCAGAACAGAAATTTTGTGGTCTTTGCTGAGTTGGTGGAGCAAATGTAACGCTAATGGAGAGGATAAACATGAAAAGGCAGCTGGAATAGAAAGTGCTGATTACAAGAAACTCTTGCAAAATGCTTCCATCCAAAATGTTAACAATCTGTCCTGCCAGACAAGCTTCATTTATACAAATTTTATTTATTTATATATATATAATATATATACACTATCATATGTGTATATAATATATATTTATGATATATATACATAAAAATAAATATGCATTATATATATATAGGCATGTGACTTTGCTCTGTGTTTTCACATTATAGAAGGAGTTTTTTTCTCTCTGCTCCAGGTAGGTCAATGACACAATTCAAGAAGAATATTACTGGGTGTGACACATTCTTAATCTATGTTCCTATTTCCCATTTTTCTTTTATTCCTAGTCTATCTTAATCTATAGTCGACAGTTATCTTGATGAACTTCTTATCCTTGCCCTAATTTGCAAATCTCAGAAATGAGAGTTAACCAAAGGTGCAGAAGAGATGACAAAACAAATGTAAACTACTGTAAACAAATGTAAACATCATAACAGCATGATCCTGATTTTGCCCAATTTTACCTTTTCCACAAAGTACATGATACCCTCATGGCCCCGCTGTCCAGGAGGTTTCCAGCTAAGCACCACATAGTTCTTGGTGGCCTCAATAACTTGGAGGTCTGTGGGGGGACCAGGAACAACACCCTCTGAAGGACAGGGAAGAATAGGAAAGGGAAGTTGGATTTAGTTCTTCTGGTTTTGTCTCAGAATTAGCATCATAACTAAAAATCGGACTATCAATATACCTTAGCACTTAATTTTTTTTAAATGTAAAAATCTTTTAAATATTAAATAAATTTAAAGTCTCTAAAAGTCTTTTAAATATTGTGTTTAAATTTCCTTTTTTTAATTCTAGGCATGATTTTGTTAGGTCCTGAAGAATGAAACTTCACCTCAAAAACAAAGTTGTTGAGTTATTCAAGGTCAAGTGACTCTCAGAACAACAAACTTTGGGTGTGTGCCAAAGTCCACTGAACTCACTCAGAGCTTTCCTAATTACTGAACCAGCTTCACATTAGACATTTGTAGGCAAAAGGGCTGTGTTTACCTGCAGGTTCTTCCTCAGTCACAATAATCTGTCCTGTCCAAGGAGCAGAGGGATGACCTAAAACAAATGCCAGAGATAACACAATGAGAACAATGAGAAAACCGACTCTTTCTTGGTTCAAAACTAACAATTGCAAGATCCCCATGAGCTCCATTTTTGGTTAATGCCGTGGCTGTTGCTCATGTACCAAGCTAGTTACCCAAGCTAGCTTACCAGCTTGAATATTGAGAGCAGCTCAGCATTTAGCATAGCTAGAAAATCCACTGAAACATCTATTCCTTCCTGAAATGTCACTGAAGTCTCCTAGGTGACAAGCAGAGGTATTTGGTTCACTCAGCTCATAATTTTCAGAGAATTAGTTTCAGCTTTATTTTCCATCCTCTATTCCTTTGGTTTAACAGTTCACTTATTAAAGGAACAGCCAGATTCCTGCAGGCTGCATCTTGTCTCTTTTTTAACCACTTTCTCTCATATTACCAGCTTGTAAATCATGGATCACAGTCACAAACAGTAACAGCTCAGCCTGACTCAGCATGTCCACTTGATAAATTTGGGTGTCTCTCTGAGCAGCCAATATGTTATCACACTATTGCAGTTATGCAGCTCTCAACCAGGTCAGTGCACTTTCAGAGATAATTTTTGCAGACACTGTTCTCTGCCTCCACGTTGTTCACCTTACATTGGCTGATCTGATTTGGAGATGAAAGAAGAGAAGAAGCAGGTGGGGAGAAAAATTATGAGGGATGAGAGGAGAAGATACAGCAGGAATAGGCCACCAAACCCAGACTTCATCTGCTGTGACAGCTTCCATGCTGCCCATTGAGAAGAAGAGCCCCCTCTGCCCTCCCCAGGCAGGGTTTCACATGTCTGCCTGAGTGCAATGTTTCCTGGCAGTGCCAAGTCTCTTTCCTCTGGCCTTTTGTTTTATCTTGGATGGAAACCTAGATCATCTGGCTGCAGCACTACACAGAGTAGCTCATACAAGCTATGGGAGCACTCTAGCTTTGTGTACAATGCTACCTTCACATTGGACCATTTTAAATTGCAAAACTTCAGAAACATGTAGAAATAGATTTTGAATAGAAGTAGAAATTCATTTTAGGCATATGATTGTGCCATATGCATAGATGGCTGTGTTTGGAAGGAAAATGTCTGAGACATTGTGAGGCCACAGGAGAAATATCCTTGACTTGTAAAGCTAACCTTGAAGCAGAGAGCCTGGAATCTGTTGGGCTTTCCTGGTGTCATTCTGATGTTATTGCAAGACTTGGATTGTCACACAAGAACAGCACTGGCCACCCTTGTCTGGGGCTCAGAGAGAGACTATTCACAGGATCTGTTCAGCTGTTTTGTTGGCTAAACAAAAGCAAGTCTTTAGGCAATTAAACTCTCCTGTGCCTTTCCCCGCCCCTTCCTGCAAGTTTGGAGCATAGCACTGCAGTCAGCCAAAGTCATTTCAGCAGATAGAACACTTAGTGCAAAAAGCACTGAGATGATTTCTTCTTGGCAAAGCTGGCTCCAAAGGATATTTTGGCTTTGCATTGCTCCCTCTGGTGGGACTTTGAAGGCTTATGAGTTGATAGTCTTAATTTATTTTTTTTAATGAGTTGAGACTTCTTAAACCTCTCATGCAACCTGTAAAAAGCACATCTTACTTCTAAGCCTGGCTCTGTCAGCAGGATCCAGAGCAGCCACAGGCTCTGACACCCGGGACGGCAGGCTGACTCCAGCCTTGTTCACAGCTCGGACTCGGAAAATATAGGAACGGCCTTCGATCAGACCAGTGACAGGAAAACGAGCAAACTTCACGGGATTCTCATTGCACTGGGTCCAGTGGGAGGTGCCAACCTCACACCTGAAAAACACAGACAACAAGAGCACTGCTGGGAAGGGAAGGACATGAACTCAGGGCTCCCCCATGACTTTGCAGCTTCACCATCTGTTCTTGCTCATTGCCTGGTCCGTACCAGCTCCTCAGCAGAATTATTTACTGGTGACATCAAAGCAGCTGCACCAGGGCATCAGGCTGAAACACCAGCTGGGCATGCACTAAATCCCTCACAGCTGCACCCCTTCTTTCCTGAACTGAAAAAGGGATAAGAGCAGACTCACTTCTCTGTTTAAACCCTCCAAAGTATGCTTAGGGAGTGTCAGCTTTGGCTCACATGCAGGGACAGGAAATGTGCATCCCTTGCAGCTGCCAGAAGGACACTGCTTCATCCTCCCTGCACAATGCTGCACTGTACATCCCACAAGATGCTGGGCTTCATGGGGTGCAGAGACCCCCACTGTGAGTTCTGGGACCAGCCCAGCACTGAGATAGCTGTGAATGGGGTTAAAGTGGGGCACTCAGTCAGGCCCTGCTGCAGAGACCAGACCACTGGGGCTGCCAAGGGAGTGTGCTGGCTACAGACCCTACAGTGACAGGACCCAGTGTCGTGCTGCTGGTCCCACACCTGTGAAGCCTCACACACATCAGGAAGATGGTTTATGGCAGAAGGAAGATATGAGAGTAGCCACTTCACTGAGGGGGGCAGGAGAAGCCTGTGGTGATGGCTTCCCTGTATCCAGCAACATGGTCAACAGAAACATGACCTTTCAGCTTGGAAGAGACTATCTGGTAAGATATCTGCCAAAGAGAAGGGTACAGCTCCTACCCAGATTTCTTGGTACATACAAGAATCTCTCCTGAGAATTGTTACCATCCCACTCAGGGTAGTTTTGTGGTTCTTATGTCTGCTTGGAGTGAGGGATGCCCAAGCTTTGCTTCTACCATCAGCAGACCAGTCCTGCTGGCTCATCCACAAGGCAGTTAGGGGCTACCCTGCCTGAATATCTGGGTCCTTAAATACCTTTAGTGGGATCCAACACTGGACAGAAGTAACACAACTTTGGATTTGGGAGCAAATGCAGAATAAACAAGGTGAGCACAACAGAAAAAGCAAAATGCCATTTCTCTTGCACTTACTCTCAGTGCTAACATCCCTCAATAGCCTAGTTTTAAAATGAGATATTATTGTTCAGAATCTAGTCCTGGTTTTTGTTTAGAATTTTTCAAAGAATGTTTAAGAGCCATAGCTTAGATCTAGCACAACATTTTTACAGCAGTGACGGGCACTCAAAAATTATCAAAACAGTAAAGTTATATGTGAATGTTAAATGCATTTCACAGAGCAATTCCCTCTTTTTACTGAGATATACTTTATGTATATATATATATAAAAATGTTTGAGTGTTTTTTATATGCATTTGAATAAGCCCAGAGGAACCTCATATGAGGGACTCTATTACTGAAATTCAAACAAATATTACCAGCACTGAAATTCACTGCAGGTCTCAAAATACTGACCTAATTTCTAAAATCACAGGCTTCTAGGATCCTGCCACCTCCATGTGTAACATGTGGGGGCTTCATATTTTTAAAAATAATTTCCATGAAGCTTGTGAATCTAAGAGCTGGAATAACAACAGCATTTGGGAAAGAAATCCAAGTCCCTTTGAGATAATATTTTGCTTTCTGGTGCATAGTAACTATTAGGAGAAAGGCAAGAGAGCCCTGGTACTGCAGGATCCACAGCTGCCTGATGCAGAAGAACTACCCAACACTACAAAATCCTGAAGCCTCTCATTCCTCAGAGGAAGAAGTGAAGGCTGAGCTGTGCAGATCTGGCAAAATCCTTTCTATGCAATTAAATGAAGCAAGATGTGATTATTTCCAAGAAAGTTAGATCAGGGCCAGCCAATGAAAACAAAAAAAAATCAGTTTTTTTCTGGCCAGCAATAAGAATGAAAATAATAAACTACTTGTTTTAACTCATGTTTTTCAATGTGCATTTAGTTTTTTGAGTTGGAATGAGCAGCAATATGAATTCTCCAGTCCAGCACAGCCACTGACCTGTCAATGAAATATCCAAGGATGGGGTTTCCTCCATCGACAGCAGGTTGCTTCCAGGAGACAATGACATAATCTTTGTTGGCATCTAGGCACTGCACATCTAGTGGTGCACCAGGGGCTCCAGGGATTTCAGCATCAGCATCTATGATGATGGAGAAATATGTTTGCAAATGTGAACCACAGTTCTTTCACAATTATTAATCTTTAAGGATTAAATTGTGTTCCCAATGACTTTTAAAAAATATTTTCTTTTATATTGCAAGTGTTTTTCTAGGTTTTGGCTTCCCTTTGTAACATTTACAAATGTTACAGCATACTACAAATGTAATTCACCTAGACATTTTAAATCAAATTAGTACCATGTATTCTGATTAGGGAGCTGCAAGAGACACTGTTGAACTAAAAACTTGGCAGCCAGGTAATAGCTGAATTAAAAGTATTCATGCATTGGATATAACAATACTGAATTAAATATCTCCACTAATAGTCCTTCATTGTTTGATTTTGGTTGGCTGTGAAGAGCAAAGGTACCAAAACCTTTTGAAGTTTAATTATATTGCACATACGTTATCACTGTGGAATAGAATCTTCATAAGGATAAGTGTATTGTTCCTTTCAAGTGTTTACCACAAATCTGGGACTGCTGGTGTCACAGGGCCTTGACTCCTGCATCAGCTTCTGAACATGTCTTATCTGAAGCTTTGAAAAATAGAGCACAATGCTGGGCACTGGGGAATTTTTACTGTTTACAAAGAGTCTGATTTGTGAGACGGTGCAATCTTCATGTAGAGAAAAATAACCTTTGCAGCAAGATTCTGAGAAAGACTTTCAAATAAGAGATGTTGTTTCTCTGCAGAATAACATCAGTTTGTACATTTGAGAGCTACTTCAAAAGAAGACCTAAGAGTTATATACCTGAATAAAAAATTTTGCTAATAAATACTATTCATACAATCCATATAAATCTGAGTTCTCAAAAAGGTTTAATGTTTCAAGGCATTACAGGTCTTTGGTTTACAGTATACAGTAATCCAGATTTTTTATGATTTTGACTTTTATGAAAAAATGCCTTATTAGAGAATTTAATATTATTCATTAAGTAAAACACCAGTCTTCCTAAAAAAAAGAAAATCTCAGAAACATTTTGCAAAGTCTTCTCTTATAGGCAGAGTAAAATCACATGGAGCTTTTGAAGCTGTGCCAAAGTTGCTGTGTCCAGGTTCTAATTACAGATAACTTGATGCATTTTTTAAAATGGTGACATACAGACTAAACCATCCAGTTAACATCACAGAATACTAAGAACATTAATAGCAATAGCAAAATGTCTTCAGTGACCTCTTTATGACATGTTTTAATTGCCTGTATTTACCGCTGGACAGAATGTGAGACAACAGTTTCTTTCCAAGACAGACTGGGAAGCAGCTGGGAGAACCAGCACTGCTGATCAGCCTCTAGGAGGCTAGGATTTCATCCCTCATGGCTTGCTGACAAATGATGACCTGCAGCCATGGCAGAGGAGCCACACATGCTCTGGAAGCCCATCTGAACGTGTAACATTATGAGCCTCCCTTCCATTGATACGCTGATTTCTCTGTGTGACACAAAAAGACAACTGCTCCAGCTTAAATACCAGAGCTGCCATTTAAATGAAAGTTGGCAATGAGGAATGCAGTAGCCAACCAAGATTGTGGGGACCATCTAAACAGGAATGCAGAATATAATGAATGTAGATAGAATTTGGTAAACACACCCATTGGCTAGGAAGATAGTCTGCTGAAAGGGGTAGTGGGTTCAGTCAGGTCACACCTGTGTTACCAGAAGATATAATAGGATTGAGGGTGATCATTTATTTATATGGCAGCACAATGTAAAACAAATAAAGAAGGACAAGTCCTATTTCTTGTCACAGAAGCTCATTTCAATAGGCTCTTCCTTCAGGTGATCAAATTGTCTGCTTCAGTTGTATTTTCTGGGCAGGTTGTCATCTCACACAGTTCTGCTGGACTTGGCAACAAGGAGCCATTCTGGGCATGGTCTCAGAGCCAAGAATTTCCAGAGCCTTTTGAATTAGCATTACACACTTCAGCTGCTTTTAGCAGCTGGGACAGATATAGAATCAGCACACAACATGATAGTCATGGCTCCTTTTAAAGAAATTATTCTCAATGGATACTCAATGAAGTTTTTGATTGGTGCAAGCAAACAACATTCACAAAAATTACATTTTAATTCTACTCTTCACTGCATTACTTCAGAGAATCACACAGTGGTTGAGATTGGCAGACAGGTCCAGGTACTGTCTAATTGAGCCCCTGGCTCAAAGCAGTGTCAGCCAGAGCTGGTTGCCTAGGGCCATGTCAAATCAGGTTTTGGGTGTCTTCAAGGATCAGGACTGCACAGCTTGTCTGGGTAACCTGTTCCAGTGTCTTTACTCCCCTCCATCAGGTACACATGGATAAACTCCTCTCATGATCCCTCTTTTCCAGGCTGAACAGTCACAGCTTTCTCAGCCTTTCCTCATAGGAAAGATGCTCCAAGCCATAAATCACCTTCACATCCCTTCAGTGGCCTCACTTCAGGGAGCCCATGTCTCTTTTGTATGGGGGATCTCAGAACTGCATCTAGCATCCTAGATGAGCCCCACCAGTGCTGAGCAGATGGCAAGGATCCCCTCCTCAGCCTGCTGGCAATGCTTTTCCTAATGCAACCCAGGATGCCACTGTCTTTGTGACAAGGGCACATGTTCACCCTGGTCCACCAGGATCCTTCCTGAAAAGCACCTCTGCAGACAGACACCAGCCTATTCTGCTGCATGAGATTGTGCTTCTGCAGCTGCAGATCTTTGCATGTCCATTCCACTGTATTTTTTCCTGCAGTATGCATTAGAGAGAACCCCTCCAACTGAGCAGAAAATCTTGATAAAAATAGTGCAGTTTAGCTGGCAGTGGGGGATGGTTACAAAAAATCATTTGTAAATTATTATGTGCATTTTTCCTCCTTATGACTGATGTTCAGCACTCTGAACATAGCACCCTAAATTTCCTCCTCAGAATGTCAATGGAGTTTAGAAGTCTTCAGGCAGATGACACCAAAGCCTGACACATGCATGGATTTTTTTCCAGAGATAACGACTGGAATGTAAATTGCTAGAATCTATCAATAGGAAATAATTATTCTATTGTGATGAGGGGTGAGAAGGGGCAGAGGGGAAAGTACCTCAAATATCTGATTTTGCCAACATGTTTTCCTCAGCTCTGTAGTGGGTTCTGTGCACAAGAGAGTGTCTTACCTCGAACAAAGACATAACCACTGTACTCTTCATAGTACTCTCCCATCGCCACTCGGAGCGTGTACAGACCCTCATCTTCCTTGTTTGCATGAGTCAGCGTCAGAGAAGCTCGCTCCCCACTCCACTGCATCTGGACCCATTTGGATGGTGTAATAAGAACACCTAGGAATCAGAGAACTTCATAATGAGCACCAGCAGGATCTACTGAGCAACAGATTCTGAATACAGAGAACATATTGGGATAGATTGGAAATACGAAGGAGACCACTCCTATTACACAACATTCTGTCCTTGAAAACAGTCATAAATAACATCTAATTCTGCCCTTATGACAACTTTGTCTTTGATTTCAAAGCATTACTTCAGAAAGCAATAGTTTTTTATATTTTATCTGCTGTTACAGAACACTGTGCAGCTACATAAAAAAAATATCTTGGCTTATAAACAAATAAATAGTAAAAGCTATATGAGCTCTAAAAATAGGCCACATAGATGTTGGCTCTGATAAAAATGCTTCCAATTTAGATTTTTTTAAGAAATAAAAAATCCCTAGAAGACATTTTCACAGTGATTTGTTAGTTTTCTGTGGTTTCACATCAAAATGCTAAATTATGAAACAATTCTAGTTGAAAAAGAGAAAATATTATCATTGGAAAACCTGAGAAAGTGATGACCAAATCATAACATTGACACAAGACGAAATAAGTAAAGATTTACATGAAAGAAGTTTCTATTTCTTCTTGTCAAACATTCTCACCATTTCTGTACCACTCAATGTCTGGTTTGAAGCGCTTGATATCAGGATTGATGACAACTGTGCAGCCCAGACTCATTGTTTCGCCTTCTCTCCCAAAGGCTACATCAAACTTGTCGACAAAGCTGATTTCAAACCTGGAAGCATAGCCATGAGGGGTAACAGCAACTGTACAAGAGAAAAAAAAGTATCTGGTTTTCTTTCCTTCTGTGACAAGAGTAGGAAGAAAAATTACTCAGTGATTATGAATACAGTCACAGGAAAAGTTCAAGGTATAAATAGGAACAATATGTATATTAAGTCATCATCTTCAGAGGCAATTGCAGCATTGGATAATCCAAGTTCTTTCTATCACAGAGAATCGACTATTTCTTCATTTGTACAGTTCTAGTTCACACAGCTATTTCATTTTAGCAGGGAGAGGCTTCTGTAGAATTTAATTTCAGAATTTTCAAAATTTCTAATCCGGTGTTTAATGGTAAGGTTTGTTTTATAACTTAAAAATATTTCTATTTGTGATCAATTATTTGTTCAGGTCAAATTGATCTTTAGCTTTATGGTTCTTCTCTTTCCCCATTTTAACTCCTTGCATTCACGTGTTCACTCAGCTTTTGTTTTTGTAAGCTAATAAGCTTTTGTGGGGGCTACTGCAAACATAAAAGGGCAGCCCTTCTTTCTTGTTTCTATTCTTGTTCCTGAATTTATCTTTTTGGATGCTGTGTGTCCTGAGTGGTGCAGTTTTTCAGACAGAACATCCTAAGAGCCTTTCACTTGTACTGTACATACACGACAGAGGTGCTTCCATGTTTGTTTTGAAAACAGCTCAGCTGATAAAAAATAAGGTCACACTTTACTTTTACTCAACTAGCCTACACTGATAACTTTCCCTCTTCCTGTGATCAGTGAATATATGCAAATTGTGATCTTTCTTTCCCATAAAGAAGTGAGAGATCCCAAATTTTATTTGAAATATGTGGAAGTCTCATCTGTCAAACATTTCATGGGATTCCTAGGGCACCTTACCCATATGGCATATGTGGGTGGATTGTCTTATCATCATGAAATCATGGATGCCATATTGTTAAAATGTGAGGTTCTCAGGTAAAACAAACTACAGTTTTTACCTTGATACATCCCAAAATAGTCTAATTGGGTTCTGGATATTTAATCTTTTCTATGCATTTTCTGTTAATTTTCATAGCTTATGAAACCACATAAGCAGCAGATAATTAAGCCTACCTACTCTGTGTAGGCACATGCTTCCTCATGCCATGTTTTACATATTGCAAAAGAAGAAGTGGTTCTCTTTTTGATAGATTCTACTTCATGGTGAAGTGCAATTTCAACAGGATATTTCTTATATAATCCAACAGACCTAGAAGGCAATGCCATTTCCCCCCACTTATGAGGCTAACACCATCCCAAATTGTAGAGCTCCTTGTAAATCAGACCTGCTTCTTTTTAAAATAATATTACTAAGTATTCTGCTTAGTCATGATGTCACAACTATAAATGGAAGTGTCAAAGAAACATATTGTGACTTACATGGAGAGAGGGAAAGATTTCTACCATGCAAAAGACTTGCATCAATTTCTCCTTTGTACCCTACACAGAAAAAGACAAAATGGTCACTACCACCAAGAGGTAAAGGCTCTGTGAGCCACAAAACCAAAACTGGCAATGTGCATCTTAATAAAAAAAAAACCTTAAAGGAAATATTTTGCAACCTACTCTTTACCACGAGGGAAGCATAAACTGAAACTTCTCCTTTAACATTCATAGCAGAGGCATGATATTGGGCAGTGTCATCAAATTCACATCTGAAAAGATAAAAATGATTAGGCAGAGCATGCAATCGCTCCTTGGCATAGCCTCTCTGGAGTTTTAGATTAAGAAAACCCTCAGAAATCTGGGTAAAATCTATAAAATAAAAGCTTGGGAGACAGACACACTAGACACTGGATTGATTGTAGCCAATAGGTTTTTCTCAATGTTGAACCCCAGTGTTTGAAATAAATGTCTCTTTTCTTTATTCTCAATTTGAAATTGAGAATACAGCATAAGTAGGAAAAATTATCTGATAATATTCATTGTTAATTTACTGTCCTCTATTAAGAGATGCCTAATATGGAACTTGTAGGAATTGTAGGTTTCATAAAATATTTTCAAAGGGCACCTTCCATTAAAAAAATTGTCAAATCCAGGTTGTTGTTGATTAGGACTTATGTTTTCAATATTCTTAATGCAAAGTGAATGCAAAAATTTCCCACTTGGAAGATGAGTACTGTTAAAGATCTTTCTTGTATAAAAGTGAGGACATCTCAGTTCTGTTCCTCATTTCAGTAAGAATTGTGAACTTTGCTATATTTGAAAAATAGTTAATTCACATATTTTTACATGTTTAATTGTACTCATCAAGCAGACAGATGGAAAAAGTAATCATAGATGTCCCACTTTTCTGACTCTGCCATAAACAGAATATCCAGATAAATAATCTATATAAATAACTCAGGTAAATTGCATGTCCTCTACTGAGGTAAACCACAACTGCTTCAACATTTAGAAGACAGCATTCACCACAGTAGATATCTCTGATATTACCTGACTTGATATCTCTTACATCCCCAAGAGGTATGTTCACATTTTGCAGCTCTCATTCTATAGCAACATTTCAGGTAAAGTTGTTTGTTAAATTATTTAATATTTCCTTACTCTGTAATCTCCAGGGAGTGCAGCCCATACCGACTTTGAATGATATACTTGCCAGGGTGAGCCTGTACATCAATGGGCACATTATTCTTGTACCTATGGAAAAGCAAAGAAGCACTATGTCACAGAGACAAGTCATTTTATACTTTAAAAGGTCAACTGCTTGGTATTTAAAGTAGAACATCAGTAGAGCATCATCATTTCTCCTTGATAAACTGTAGTCTAATTCCCTGGGAAGACATGACATATCTTTGGAAGTGTAACCTTTCTCTCTTTTTCTTTGACCTGCCCAAGGTAGATTTTATTCTCAAGTTAAAAGAAGAAAATAGTCTTGAGTGGGATGAAAATCAGCTCATATTACCATGAACTTCATGTTGCCACTTGTAAAAGAAAGGAGGAGTTACATGAGCAACATCTTAGAGTTTTGTAAATGGCAAATAATTTTGTAGCCTCCTTACTTACTTCCTCTCATAAATATTTTGTTTGGTTTGCATGTTTGACCTACTTTTAAAACCTCTATATACACAAAAAATGTCAGGTAGAAAGTTAACTTTTTTGTTTACTTCCAACTCAACAGGGTTAGACTGGAATAAACTAGGAGTGTTTTCTGGCACAGGTCTTTCTTTGGGTAGGAAAGGTTTACTGTTCAAAATTCCCAGTTGTCCCAGTTTGAAGGAATGAATGAACCAGTGCTTATCATTGGTGAGCTGGTACTGCTAATTTCAGAATTTATGCAAACACCTTGAGACTCATAGTGGAAGAACAGTGGTGCATGATAAATTCTTTCTCTTCAATTGCTGCATACAATGTCACTCATTCTGGATAATACACAGTCTAACCAAGTAAATGTTTGTCTGAATCCTCTCTAAAGCAGGCACTGGAAATATGGAAAAAGCTGGCAATATAAGTCTAATAAATAAATTGCACTCTGAATTGTATTCAGTACATTTGGCACTGATTTGAGGTCCATAAAGAAAATATGCTTCCCAAGAGAGTGTCATACTTTGCATAGCTTTCTCTCTTCTTCATAAGGTGTATTATATAAACAAAATGAAATTATAAAGGATGATAGATAAAAGCATCTTTTACTCTGATGTAGCTTAAATAAATCTTTATTCTCACAACAGATAGCCAGACAAAAATGTTTGCTTTTTCATTTCAGATTTTATATTTTAAACCTTTCATGATTTTTAGTCAGGAAAGGGAACTGGTCTGGTGTCAGTGGCTTGCCCCACTTCACCAAACAAATCAGTAATTAACAATTATATTTTCACCAAGAATATTATCAGTTGAATATGTCTCAAGATGAAGCTATATCCACAATAAGTCTGAAAACTGTCTTTCAGCACCATCAGTGTTGTACAATAAAGAATATTTCCCTGACTACAAATATTTGGGCATAGTAATACACTGAGAGTTTTCCAAGTGCTTAAGTGAGTAAGGACCATAAACCCTAATGCTTTTTATCCTCATCTTCCTCTCAACAAAATGTCTATGGAAAGGGACACAGTGCAGGGCAGTACTCTCTATTCTGCACATCAATCATTTGCAGAGATGTCTGACCTCATTACTCTATTATCCTGGCTTAGGCAATGAATAATACATGAACCCAGCAAGAGTAATACATTCCCCACCACTCTTCACCTCATCTGTGAGCTGGTGCCCCCCAGACTGAACTGCCTGGGAACATCAGGGCATCTTTATATTACTTCTAGTGTGTAAAATATTTTAGAAAATAGAATAATGCCATCAGTTCTTAATATTTTCCAGGGCATATGAAACTGTGTAAAGAGGACTTAGCTCCACAGTATCCTTATATTTTCTCCAAAGGGCTGGGCAACTCTTGGATCCTGTGGCAGCCAAATTGTTTGGGGTAGCATGGGGTGCTGTGCAGAAACAACCTTTAACTGGGTCATGCCAAGAAGACTTTCACTTCTTTTGTCTTCATTATCAGGTTAGTAAAAAGTAATTGATTCAATTTTTGTTTATTTATATTCAACTACAGAAAGAATAGGACTCCTGTTAGAAGGACCACTTGTTATTTCTGGAAATGCAAATTCCAGAGCAGCCAAGTCATTAGCTAATGTGGGACTGCAACCTCTCACTGTCATTAGGCACTGATAATTTATGCTTTCTGCTACTGGTTTCAAATGTCCTGGGTTTTCCATATGCTTTTTTTTCCAGGGGAGTCAGAGCAGCTGCATCAGGCAGGTTTTCTTTAGAGTAAGTCCATAAAGCTTTAAAGTTTTCCAGGCACAGCATGAAAAGGTCTTCATTGCTTATAGAAAGAATGACTGTTTGCAGTATTCTACTGACATTTTGTTAGAAAGGCTGAATGAAAGCTGACAGATCCAGGTCAGCACTGTTCTATATCTTACAGCAAAGACACCAGCTGAAAAGGATGTGATCTCTTTTTCTTTTTTTTATTTTCCATGAGTAGCCTGTGGCAAAATGAAATCCCTTTGGAATTCAGATGTACAGTAAAATGATGTATCAACTTCCACCATCCACATTTAGCACTTAGATGAAAGGCTGGTTCACAGCCAGAGCAAAGACAGACAGCTGAAGGCTCAGTTTAACCATGTCAGGTTTTGGGGATAAGGTGAATCTCAACCAAAGTGAAAATGACCCAGCTCTTGAATTCTTGGGTAGGATTCAGGTTACAGAGCTGGGTTACAGCCATGAGCATAGCTGACCATTGCTTATATCCAGCTGAGACCAGAGCTGAAGGGCTTGTCTGGAATCCTCTCCAGGTGGAATGTGAACACAGGGCACTTGTAACTATCACAGGATGGGAAAAGTGTGCCTGTGCAGAGCCTGGCTGTCAGAGTCCCAGGAGAGAGATCAGTGACTTTGTGGACTCAGCTCTGGCCTATTAACATACCTCTTAATAGCAATTTTTAAAAAGCCCTGAGATTAAGGGTTTTAAGACCTAAATAAATGTAGAGTCCCTTACACAATTCAAGTAGCAAGTTGCAAGATATGATTATTACATAACATTATTATATAGTAGATGTTTCCCTTCCAACTCAGCATATCCTGTGATTCTGTACAATCTTCCAATACTTCCAAAGTTTTCATTTTATTTGGATGGTTCCAGATCTACCTGAAGTCACTGACTCCAAACACTGACAATGTGTCTGCTATGAACACATCATCATTACTGATATTTCACAGCATCATCAGGGGATTTCTATTTCATGGAGATTCAGCACTATAACTGCTCAGCTGCCAAAAAGTTTGCCCTTAACCAAAGCCAGCTTTAATGCTTCAGGGACGTTAGTGTCATTTGTAGAACTAAACTCAAGTATTTGGAAAACATTATCAAAGATATTATGATAAACTAAACTGCTATTTTTCCCTAATCATCAACAGAAGGAATATATTTGATGTCTTTACCAAATAAAAAAAAAGTCTATTTATTCCTTGTGCTGTTACACAAATATTTTAAATATTATCCTATTAGTTAATTTACTATAATAATTATGTAATTATTTGTGTTGTTATTATTATTACTTCATTTTAATATTTTGCTCTTTTTCTGTACAATGTGACTTGAAAGGTGTTTGACAAGCCTGTCATCAGTACCTGATTTTTTTTTAAATTTAACTTATATCTTTTCAGAAAAATGACTACATTTACTGAGATAACTTCAGATTCTGGTTAAGTGGTGACTTTCAGTGCCAGGTACAAAATCTTACCATGTAACACGAGGTTCTGGCCAGCCAGCCACAGAACAATTAAATCTCACATTTTCCTTTTCCCAGATGGTGTGGGAACGGGGCTCAATGATAAACTCAGGAGCATGTAAGAGTTTATCTTGATTCAACTTTCTATGGAATGCCTGAGTCTCTTCTAGCTGGAAAAGAAACATTTTATTATACACTTGATTAGAGCAGCAGTTAGAAGTGCAAATTATTAATACCAAACCAAACAAAAAAAAAAACCCAAAAAAACAAAACAAAACAAAAAAAAAAAAAAAAACCAAAAAAAAAGAAAAAAAAAAGAAAAAAAAGAAAAAAAGGCAAAAAAAACCCCTGCAATTTTTATTTAAGCATTCAAACACACTTAATGTGTTTATCTCACCTGGACACAGAAAATAAAGTTTTCATTTTCCAGAAGTTCTCCTTTCAAAATAACTAGATTTGATTTTAAAGGGTTTTTCCTCTCAAAACTATTCTAACTAAAATAATATTCCACATTTAATTACTTATTATTTTAAATAGACTGGAAGGTGAAATAGGCCTGAAACTCAGATGTCTTCTGTACTTGTGCTGTAATGCACAAGATCTAGGCTCTAAAGGCTAGATCAAGGACCCTAGGCTCTAGACGTAAAGATCTAGGCTCTCTATGCCTAGATCATCTCTGACAGAACTACTTCCAAACCTTTCCTCCTGACAGGATCTTTCATCCTGCTAAGCTAACTGGTTCAACTGCTTGACTATCCACAGAGCTGGAAAAAACTCCTAATATGGTATAAATCTTGCTTTCTGCAAAAATAATTATTTCTTTTCTGCCCTAACTTTCAAATATATGGAGAATTCCAGGTCCCTGTATTCAGATTATTAAAAGAGGACTTTTATAAACAGGGCAATACCAATTTTCCTTACAATGGTTTCTCAGTACTGTACAGGTTCAAGAGATTTCCATTGAAAATACTTGGGTTAATTACTACCATTATTGTGATTGCCCATGGATTAAATCAGAGCACTGGTGTGCTAGGCACTTTACAAACACCGAACAAAAAATGGACTAATTTTCTTTTCCAGCTTAAGTATTAATTTCTAATCTTTTACCGTTTTCTTCATGGCCACACGTTCAGCAGACTCCCGGATCGCCACTTTCCTTGACTTTTTTTCATGATGTTCCTCTTCAGAAGTTGTCTTGGCCACCTTGCTGACACTAACTCCTTCCCCTGTGGCAAAAAGGTTCCTCTTGGCAACATATGCAGCACTTTCTTTAATTCTCTCTTCTTCAGTGTCTGTAATACCACTGATATTCACTTGTCTGAAAGAATTTTTAGAAAGCAGAGTCCCATTGGAAAATGCTGAGACCATGTTCCATTTCTACTTGCTACCAAATCAGCCACTACGGTGGCCTTCTGCTACAACACTCTCATATGTATTCAAAGCAGAAACATGGAAGGGATTCTGCAGAAAGACTGAATATTTTACTGTCCAAAGTCATGGCCATGTTCAGGGCCTCTCCCTCTAAATATGCCATACACATTTTCAGTTTAAACATTATCCTGCTGTGGCTTTTTATCTCCATCACTATAAAGAAGAGTGTAAGGCATAACCACAGATATTCAAGGTATTAACTTACAGGTGCAGTGTTTGTAACAGCACTGCCTAAGGGGAAAGAGATAATTGTAGCTGTATAACAATCAATATCCTCATTCATGAATTGTTAAAAACCCCCCATCCCACCCTATATAACTGTGAACGAAAAGGTTCTCTTTGTTCACAGAAAATTCCATCCTATATTGATATATATGCTGTATAATTTATATATGCTGTATAAATTCCATTCTATATTATCTTTCAGGAAGATAACCATGGATTTTCTTGCAGCCTCCTCTTCAGGCTCTGTACAGAGGTGAAACACAAAGAGCTCCCAGTGGGTGCAATCCTGTTTCCACACTCACATGTGGATGTACTTTTGAAACCATATTGGTCTGGCACTGCCAGGACATTACAGCTGCTGTAGTGGTGCATGCACAATGAGAGTTCCTTGACTTAAGAAGAAGCATCAATATCCTCCTGCTAAATTTAGTTACTTTAAGGGAACATTAGATAGCACACTGAAAACAAACTCTGTTTAAGTTCTCATTAAGTGTCATCTTGCAAGCACTATAGAAACATCACCTATCACCTCTGTTTCTAGAGTGCACTCAAGCATAGCCTCTCTTTTATCATGAAACACTACTACAAAGCAAAAAAGAGAAGGAAGAATTTTTTAAGATAGCCAATATTATGCATCTGACAGCACATCTCAATACTAAAAAAAAAATTGAATTTAAGCTCAGAATTAAGTGTCCAGCCCCTTACATATGAAGTCAATTGCATGAGATGCAAGACAGTCAAGCAGTGGAATGCTGTCAACTTAATTACATTAAACAACTGCTGAAAGGACGAAAAATCTTACTTAACAGCATAGAGCTTTGACCACCCTCAAACTCAGCTTGCTCTGTTTTAGTTGCTTTAAGAGGGTGATCCATAAGAAATCAGTGGAATGACAGATGCCCTCCACTTAGACCATCAGTTGTCCCCACAAATATGACCTGAAGCTGCAGATATATGGAAGAGATTTTTTAAAACAATTTTGAAAAAATCAGTATAATGAATATGAATATAGCTTCCTACATTCATTTTAAATTAATACATGGCACTTTTCTTCAAAGGCAAACTGATACTATTCCCTCTTTAATTACATTAGTTAAGATCTCAGCAACTTCACAGTGTGGACTGGTTCCTCAAGACATTAAGCATCTTTTGGGAGCTGATGAATATCCTCTGACTAAAATAGAACTCATCCTAGTCATCTGCAGTTGTAATCCCCAGATGCTTTTGATCAACAGTATTAAATATTTAGCTTTTCTAATAATTTCTCCATGTTATAATCTTCCCAGATCAAAGAGAAACATGACAAATGACAAATGCACGAAACCAGCGAACTGTACCATTTAAGAGCAGATTTTACAGTCAAGTCTTAAGGGTTTCAGTCGAAAATAATTTTCAAACAGATCCAACCAAATGGCACAGGCAAAATATAATTTTAAGGGCATCTGCCATCTACATTCCTTTGGCATAGGCTTATTAGTGATTGCAAATAGTTCATGAGCCACATTGAGCAACTTCAGCACTTCTGGCATTACATCAAGCTCTGGGTATTTTACTGTCTAAAATACTGTCTGCCTGTCCACAATTTTCTCTTGCAAGGATTAGCCCAGGTGTTTAAAAGGTGTTTGAAAGGATCAGTCGCTAAGAATCAGTTGAATCTGAGCAAATTATTTTTTTCTACAGCAGAACCTGAGGGTTCTGAAGTAGAACCAAATAATGGAAATGGTGACACATTGCTGAAGGTCACCCAGCTCCAACAAACCCCAGAGATGACCTTTATAAAGAACTATTCCTTTTAACAGCTCTCTGCCCATGGGAAACAACACATCAATTTCACTGGGGAATTTGGGAATGACATATAGCATGCACATGCTTCAATCGGCTTCAGCTGTTATCTTTCAAACAAAAATAAATATCTGAGAGGAATGTGGCATGCAACTTCCACAGTCGTGGCATGTGGTCATGAGCAGGATGCCAACAGTGAAAAGCCTAAACCAGATACCATTTCTCAACAGTCATCATATGCTCTTTTTAACTAATTTTTAAATTTGTTTTTTCAAAAGTCCCAAAACAAAATTTAAAATTTTTGGGTCATTACAGTGGCAGAAAAGCACACACAGCTTTCTGAATTGCCATAAGCAAAAAGTAAGATTGACATCAAGAAAAAAAAAATAATGATGTAAGAATTTGACGGTACCTTTTAATGAAGGAGCCCAAACAGGATCCCAAAATATTTTACAGACACAAATAAATGAAGCTACATACTGTCACATTGAGTTAGATATTACTGTATGCATTACAAAATAAAATAAATGAAATTATTTCTTAATATTTGTTAAGGTGTTAACATATTGTGCTAAGATCACAGAGGCCTATAAAAAAGCTAAGTACTAATCAACAGTTGTGGTTTTTGATTATTGCCCAATACTATAAATTTTACTTGTGTAGACTCAACATACAATAAAAAGGAAAGATATTTGTGCTTGAGGGCATGGGAGACAGATGATGGTGAGCTGCAAATCTACTACATAAGTATAAACACTGGCTGAGAGGCAAAAGTAGTGAGAAGCCTTGAGAATATGTTATCTCAAGTTTTGCGTGAGACTGTCACATTTTTATGTGTTTCTATCACAAAAGATACAGATGAAACTCCAAAGCAATTTTTAAAAAAGGCAGCAGTGTGTTTTTTAATGTTGGTTGGATCAAAGAGCAGTGAAACCAACACAGGAATGTACAAAGGGTGAGAAAAAATTACTCTGAGACAGTGGGAGGGAGTTAATAAAAAACAAAGCTACTGTTCTCATCACAAAAGCATCACAAATGCTCAAAAGGCCAGAGCAATAACATCCTCCATGGACAAGCTGGAACTCAGTTCACGTGAAACCACAAGTTTGGATATAAAGCAGAACTGCCTTTGGGTGGTGGTGAAGCAGTAGACAGAGTAGCACTGGCTCCCAGGACAACCTGGATGTGTCCCCTGAAAAATACTGTGCTGCAGAGGAAAGACAGGTTGAAGGGAGGTTTCTCTTCAACCGCAGGTGGGCAAGAAAATTTTTTCCTGGCCTCTAACCAGGAGCAAGTTTTCCACACTACACCCCAGTATGTATTAATCTGAACAAGTGACTATGCTGGAACTGCTGGAGACTCCTACTAAAATCACTATGCCATACCCCAAAAAGGGCAGGGGAGCCTCTTTGCTGCTGTTGGTTCTGGCTTCCACATAAAGTTCACATTCAGCTTTACTGAGAACACTGCTGCAGTAAGATGTATTACATCAGTAGTAACCATGCAATAAATACCACCAACACGTGAGATCAGGATGAATCATTACAATGGATTTGAGAAAGCATTTGGTTTTATTCCAGGTTTTCCCTGTGCCAGGACAAGATATTAGCACGTTGTTTCATTGTTTCTATGTTTAATGCTTGGTAAGAGAGATTTGATTACAGAACAAATCTTCAAACCAAAAGAATAAGCTGAATAATGTGGACAACATGCTTGCCAGGTTCCCAATAGGCAGAGTTCTAATTATATTTTCATTTCATAGAAAGTGGTCCTGACAATGTGTCCAAAACAAAGTCCAGACACGTAGGTTCATTTGTCCTGGCTCTGGATGGACAATGTCCAATTTTCTGCCAGTCAGTTGACTTCTCTTTTTCTTTTTATCACTCATACGAAGTGCAAATTATCACCATAAGATCCATGAGTGTAAAGACAGATTAATGGATTTGGTATTTTATAATTTGTCAATAAAACATCAGAAATAGGATACCAAACAAAATGAAAATGAACATACCTTCCTGTGAATATGGGCACTGAGTAGTCTAAGGCTTCGTTCTCTTTGTTCTCTGATATCAAACTCTGTTTTGCCCTCTTTGCTTTGGGACTCATCTTATAGGATTGATCTTCTATCATTGAGTTGGAATTTTTCAGTCTGAAATAAAAATTATATTGTTAAAATCAGGAAAAGAGCTGCTAAGAAGCACTCAAAAATACAATTGAGTGTACTGTTTTGTAATCAAGCATTTATAATTTGAATAGCCATAGTTTCAGAGTTATTAAACACATAAGTGTACTTTTGACAATCCCACCATTACAAACACACCACTTATGCCCCTTGATATTAAATCTGAATAGATGGAGTAAGCAATACACCTAGTAGCAATGTACTTTTAATAGCTTTAGGGTTGGGACTTGGGAAGATTGCTCAAGTCTCTCTACAGAAATTGTAGGGCACTGCACTGCTCAGAAAGCAGTGTTGCCATTCCCACTGCTCTCCCACACCACTCCAATGGGAAGAGAAGAGTTGAGTGAAGTAGCACCATTTAACATAGCACAGATAAATGGAGGATGACTGAAAAGGAGGAAGAGCTTCCCCCCCTGCCCCATCCTCACCAGCCTGGGAGGGATTCTGAAAAGCATGAAGCATATTTGGGGCAATCACTTTGGGTTAATTTTGAACATAGTTACAAATTGTGTAAACAAAGCTTGAAACACCAGGTCCTCCTTTGCCAAAGCACCACATATCTAACTGCCATATCTATGGAATATGCTAATTATTTGTCAGCCTTTAATAAATCCCCAAAGTGTCTATTCACCTGTCTTGCAACATCACCACAGAAAATCACATGTGGGTCCCCTTCTGGTCAGGGGGTTTTCTACACAGTCTGAGCTCCCTGCTTACATGTGCAGATACAGGAGCAGAATGATGGTTTCTCAGCAAGGCTCGTTAGCCCTGCCATGTGCCTCTGTCAGGGATAACCTGCTTCCCACACCCTGGATACCTTACACTGGTGTCTCCACACAGCATGCTGGACACATATATCAAAACCCATGCTAACACTGGGCCCCTGGGAATGTTTCACATGCATAATGTAATATGATATTATGTCCTTGGGCTAATGTTTTCCTTAGGCTGTATCCCTGCAAAAGTATCACCACCAACACAAGAAGAGTGCTTAGTTTCCAAAATACGTGCTAGTAATCTATCCACTGAGACTGTGTGTGCGATGACAAGGATCACTTTCATTCTCCCATCTTTCCTTCCTTCATTTCTTTGTGTCCATCCCTTTGCCCAGACTGAGTTCTCTCCCTACCCAGCTCCTGTCAAATCAGTCTCCCATTCTCTTGCTCTCTGTCTTAATGTTAATTCCTCTGTGCTGCCCAGGTGACACCATCACCAAGCCTGCAGCACTTCTGCTGAGAGACACTCAGTACAGGGGGTAGAAGCAACCATGCACTTCTCCTTCCTTCCTCCTCTCCCTGTAACCTGGTTTCCACACAAAAGGAGGCACAGCTCATGAGGGACTGTGGCACACACCACAGGACTGGGGCCAAGGGTTTTCCATGTCAGGCACCACTGGCTCTGCTCAGGCACAGACCACACCTACAGGAGAGAGATGCTATGGGCTCTGAGTTTTGACACCAGGCACTGCCCAGGACAGCCAGAGATGGAGAACAAGAGAGCAGATCCGGCTTTAGGGACAGAAATCCAAGCAGAAAACACTCGGGAACAGTCCAGGCAGAGTAAAATAAAAAACTAAGAGAGAGACATATTGAAAGGGGGTGTGCAATGGCCTTACTCCTGGGCTGGACAATGATGTGGTGCAATCACTACAGCAAACCACAAATGCACTGGGAGAACTCATCAAATAAGGGATAAGAAACATCAAAGGCAAACTATTTTCATTACTTTTCTTAATTGAACTAGAGTCTGCAAGGAGCTACAGATCTTTACTTAGCAGGTGACTTTTATTCCTGTCCTATTTAAAAATGGGTCAAACCTGGAATTTTGACTCTGACAGCCATTAGATTTCCTCAGAGCTTTAGGCTGAAGCTGTTAGGAGGCCACTTCATTCCTAGCTGTTTCTAGATCATGAAGGATCACACTACCAATTGAACTTCAATTAAAATATCTAGAAGTTTTTATTTTCATAAATGTAGTTGAAATGTGGTGAAAATTTCAGCTCAGGCATTTACAGCACTGTTAAATCCAGACAAACACATTATTCCTAAAGGAGAGTTTGGCCTTGCAGTCAGTTTATTTTTCATTTAAGGTCCAAATTACACATTCATTCAGGGAATTAATGGGAAGCATATATAGCAGTTCCCATCACTCCCTGCTAGGCATTTTGTTGATATCTTTCCTGCGTAGCAGTGGGGGTTTCCTATCTTTCATTTATATATCTCTAAAACTATTTGAAAAAGCAAGAATAAATTGCTACAGGTTTTGTTTATTTGGAGGCTATTTTTCACTCAAATCTTCCAAGTGTTTGAAGTTGAATATCTCACTTTCATGACCATACCAGAGCACCCAGCTGATGTTTTCAGAGGGATACCTAGAGTCACTCCAAAATGTTCTTTAGAATCACACTGCATAAACCAAGAGATTAGAAGAATAAATTTGAAGCAGCAGAAAATGTTTCTCCTTTCTAAATTCTGGCAGAGCTAGATGGAGGCTAGGAGAAACATATTCAAATGGAGCTCTTTGCTTGAGAGAATAGGTTAAACACTATTCTGTTATGAGGCTTATTCCTTGTTTTCCTGTGTTCTTAGTACTTCTTCCTGCATAACACAAAACCAAAATCCTGCCTAAAACCATTATTTAGGTGGCCCAAAGGAGGACTCTGTTTCTTGAACTAGATTCTAAAATCTTGCCCTTTATTTTAAAACGTTCCAACCTTTTACCTGATATGTGGAACAGAATCTCCCGAGAGGAGCAAGAGCAGGGTATCAGTGCTCTCTAGTTTCATAGGGAGGAACAGTACCATGACCTTTTAACATCTTTCAGCCTCATCTGATATGCCCAGCTAGCATATGTATATTTTTTCCCCAGGTCAGATATTATCTGTACAGGTTTATCAAGGTTGGTGACCTAAGCCTACTGTCCTTACTTCAGGGTGGATTCCAGCATGTTAAAATGTCAATAATTTTCCTGGTTTTTCATTAGAGTTGTAAAAAACACAGGCATTGTTCTGTAGAGATGTAAGAAACAGACGCTATTAACTTTTCCCTCTAGCCTAAAGAGGAGCTAAAGAAAACATTGTGCAGGGCATCTGCAAGTCCCAAACATATTTTTTGCTCTGTCTTGATGTCTTATCCTCAGACAGAGAATATGTTGGCACTGCCTTTGTTTCTGTGCCTGAAGGGACAGAAACACACTGCCCAAAGAAAGTCTGCACCCAGTGGATGTAGAAATGCATTCTGGAAGAAGACCACAACACCCTATTCTTTAGTCATGTCATTCATGCATGAAAAGGCACATATAAGCTCTTTCACACCTCTAAAAAACCATGTATCTTGTCCTAAGCAGAAAGTGGTATACACAATGGTTGCACCAGCTGTACCTGCTGGAAAAGCTCCATTAGCTACAAAGCCTTGTCCAGTCTCTCTTTTTAGCAGCTGTTTTTTTCCTAATATGCAGTATTTTAAGTTACTGTAAATAGGAGATAGAGGATTGGCAAACCCAGTTATAGGAAAGGAAAAAGAAATTATTTTCAGCAAAGAACTCTTTAAATTCAGCCTCTAAAAATGAGAAATATGCTCTGGTGACTTTTAAGTTGCTGACAGGTTTGTCACAAGCCCAGGCAATATTGCTGGCAATATTCCCTGACACAGCTTCCACAACAATTTCATTTGAAGGGGAATTGTTTCCACATAGCAGGTCTCATTAAAACAATTTCCATGCTTGAGTATGACATCTGGAATCCAGCTTCTTAACCCTCACCTATAATAAACCAAAGGATGAGCAATGCCAGGATCATGGTCTTCTAATGTTTCTGGAAGTGTACTATTTACTCAGCCTTTCCAGATCCTGGTTACAGTGTTGTTCAGGAGAGCATTAGCTCGCACTGGCAGCCCAATTAAAGGCAAGTTGGAAAGGCATTTTTCCTCTCTTTGCTTGGTACACCTGAATTACACCATGTCCTCTTTGCTGTTTTGCCTGACCTGCAAAATACATGCAAATGCCTGAGCCACACCAGGAACTTGTGTTTTCCCTCTAAGCAGGTGTCTGGCCCTTGTGGTGGCAGATAATCTGTCTGTGACACAATGGGATTATTGATGCTGCTAGACAGGAGACAATGCTGCCAGACACATGGAAAAGCAGTGAAAGTTTGAGCAAAGGCAAATCACTGAGCTTCCACAAAAAAGAGTTAAACGAGTTTAATCCAGCAGCCCTGTTTGACAGCCCTGTAGTTCTATAAGCAGCTTTGGCAGATCTGACTCAAATCTTCCCAGGAGCACACAGAGGATGGAGCACTGCTGTGGAAGAAGGAGCCAGGTTTCCCACAGGAGCCAACCTGCCCATGCTGGCAGCCCCCAAGGGCTGGATGGGGAAGAGGATGGGTGGCCACAACGTCAGCTTGTGGGAGACATACACCCCTCACCTGAACAGAGCCTCAAGGGAAGCAGTTCTGTCACTTTTCCTGCCTCTGCTGAAGTGCTTGGCTGGAGACAGCCCCACGAGCTGGTGGGGAGGGCTGGGTGTGAAGAGGCAAGCTCTCCATGGTGAGATGCCCTTTCTTCTGGGAGCCCAGAGGTTTGCTCCTTTGGCCAACTGCAACCAGCAGAGCTGCAAGCTTCCATACTTGCTCTTGATTTTCCCAGTTTTCATTTTGCTCCCTGTACACCCTAAAGCTGTTGTGGTGTGAAGAGGACTTGAAATGTGGGGGACAGGCCACTTGCACAGGGAAAATTTTTCATCATCCTGAAAAATCAAGCTGTGGCTCCTTCAAACTGCCTGTGTTCACCCCCTGGGAATGTTTTCCACTCAAGTGAGGCTTCAATGTCACAGAACTGGGTCCAGGTCAAGGTCTTGCAGGTTACCTAGTTCCTAGTCCTTCTCCACTGTTTTCCCCATGATAAATTCCTCACATAGCACTAACTGCATGTCAACACCAATGCTTCATGAAATCTTTCCTGTACTGTGACTACAAAAAAGGATGAGACCTAAATTTTGCAATAACTATAAGTTTACCAAAAGCTACTTCAGATTAAAAAAAATAAGTAACCTCAATAAAAACTTAATATTTGAGTTTTCCTGTTGGGATTAATGGTGTTTATCTGCAAAACTATATCCATTACGCATAAATCTATATTTGATGCTAACATTCACTGATATGCAATCAACAATTCTTGGCTGAAAAATTTTGTCTGCATTTGGATTTGTGTGTCCATTCTGGTTTCAAGCAAACACTCTACTGTTCAGGTCATTTAGATACAGCATTTCAATTCAACGTTTTCTACTTCTAGAGAATTGAAAGAATTTGAAGTCTCTTTTTTTTTTTTTTCCTACACCATTCTTTTCATATGGATGAAAACAGAAAGTCTTTGATTTTCCTAATTTATTTAACACTTGTTGTCTCCACATTACCCCTTGAAGTATTTTGGCATATTGGGAAAGACAGTACCAATTTGGCAAGAATTTCTTCAAATTTGAACTACATTTAATTGTAGAACTGCAGTATTTTTTCCACTTTGCCTCTTGCAAATTGCAGAAATAGGGGCTGCAAAAAAGAAATATCAACATAGAGGCTATATTAACCATAAACCCAAGTTAAATACTGGGATTTTCATTCAGAAACATTGTCTCCTGTGTTAATTAAGTTTTGTGTAAGACAGCTTGGAATCTCATGTATCTAATCTCCAGAGTCCTTATTTTAGGCAGCAGCAATGAATTTTCTCCAATACAATAACAGGATCACAGAAATAAAGAAGTTGCAGCTGAGACATTCTTATCTGTGAACTATCTATTGGCAAGTCTTGTAATACAGAGTATTATATAGGCAAATATGCTACTTTAAACCAAAAACTTTTATCTCAAGCAAAACCTCAGCAAATGTTTTAAATTCTCTCTCAACTAAGCAATTTCATTTCCTTCAATATTATACTGTTGACATTAGAGTTATTCTTAATGACAACACAGAGGTTTCAGAAGAAACTTGTGTGACAGCTGAAGTGTTTGCAAGCAGGACTCAGAAACAGGTTTTTTTAACAATCATTTTTTATAACTTGAAGTTCTTTTTTTATGGGAACCTTTTCTTCAAGAAGAAGGAAGCTTTGGGTTAGCGTCAGCAACAGAGTGCAGGCACAGCTGCATTGCTGCAGAAATTTGGGACATCTTCCCTTACCCAGCACCCTTTGGAAGCATAACCCTCAGTCCCAGCACCTCCAGTTTTCTTCCCTTCACCAGCAGACTATAAGTGAGATTCTCACTGCTTTCTCAGTGGTAAATTATCTGAACAAGTAAAAGTGTTTCAACAGCAAGCCTGGATATGACCCACTCTAAGACAGTCAGCTGCAGAATCATAAAATCATTACAACCTCTAAGATCATCAGGTTCAACCAGTAACCCAGCATGGCCAAGCACACCCTTAAACCATGTCCTTAAAGTGTGTGTATCCACGCATTTTTTGAACACTTCCAAGAATGATGATTCCACCATTTGCCTGGTCAGCCTATTCCAATACCTGACTACCCTTTCAGTGAAGACATATTTCCTAATATCCAATCTAAACCTCCTCTAGTGCAACTTGCAGCCATTTCCTCTCATCCTGTCTCGTTACCTGGCAGATGAGACCAAGCCCTGCGTGGTTACCTTCTCAGACAGCTGTAGGGAGTGATAAGGCCTCCCCTGAGTGTCCCTTTCTCCCAGCAAAATAACTGTATTTCCCTCAGCTGCTCCTCATAAGACTTCTGCTCCAGAACCTTCATCAGCTTTGTTGCCCCTCTTTGGACAGGTCCCAGCAGCTCAATGTCTTTCTTGCAGTAAGGAGTTAAGTTCAGTCATTCACCTTGACTGTAACAGCCTGAGGATCAAATTCCTGAACAAACTCTGGCAAATGGAGATTGGACCCTGAGTTTCCTGAAAGCCAAGATTTCAGTGAAGGCTGAAATCACAAGGTGCTGTTTACTGTGGTACATGTAGTCCTTCTTTCATTGGTTTTGGCCAAGATTTCACCATCATCCACAACCCTGGGAGCATATTCAGTTTTCAAAATTTAAATTTTCTGCTGGACAAGTTTTGATCAGCTCTGCTAATGATACTCTTAATTTTATATTAATATAACAGCAAGCAGATGTTTTGAGCTGTAATTTGTTGATTGTTTCCTCTATTGCTCTATTGCTAACAGCTGCTCTAATCTTACTTTAATACTTCTCTAATTTCTGTAAATCTCTGAGATATATGCATACAAATAATATGAGGCTATTATAGCAAAAATATTATGCTAATGTAATTGCTTGAGCAATATTTATTACCTTAAATTTTAAAAAAAGCTATACAAGCTGAGCATAACTACTCTTCTCTTGTAAGATGGGACACTTCAGGTTTGGAAACAGTATGCCTCAACCAATATACTGTGTGAAAATTACAGTTTCTTGAATCACTCAGCACAAAAGGAAAACTATTAGGCCAAAGAAGAATTAATCATACATGGTCACATCAACTCAAACTTGCATGAAGAGCTTTGAGTTCTTGTACTACTCCAACCTCCAGCCAGATAAGAGACAGCCTCAATCCAAAGCTATCACAACTCTTCACATTAAGTTCAGCTGTATTAATGTGGCTAAACAACTTGGAAGGAGAAGTAGCTCCTAAGCAATTTAGAGTCAGCACTCAGCTACATCAGCATTGCCAGTGCTATTCTTATGACAGTCCAAGCATCACACATAGATTAGTTCAACAAGCTAAGCTGACCACGGTCCTTCCCATTGCCTAAGCCAAGGGGAAACACTGGATCAGGAAAATACATTAATATCAAGTTATAGAGAAACTTTATGTGGAGGAGGAGGAGAGTTTTGCCATTGTTTTCAATGGGAAGCGGTTGGACATTTTTCTACCAGGATGCTGTTTCGAAGGCAGATTATCTTACCCAAAGCTGTAGGCTTCAGATCCCAGCCTGTAGGCTGCAGCCAGCTTGTTGATGGACTCAGATGCATGGCTGTAGGCAGCTGAGCTGGTGCTGAGGGACTCCGAGTCAAGGCTGTAGGCAGCAGACCTCTTGCTTTGCGCGGCAGAGCTGTCGTAGGCTGTGGACCCGTGGCTGTAGGCTGCCGACTCGAGGTCGTAGGCCAAAGAGCCATGGCTGTAGGCTGCTGAGGAGTCAAGGCTGAAGCCAGCTGCAGATGAGTGGCGATAGGCCGCGGAGCCCCTGGCGTAAGCTGCGGATCCTTGAGCATACACAGCAGATTTGCTCTTTGTCTCCTTTTGGTACTGGCTCACAGTGGACGACAGCGCTTTGTGGCGGTACGCACGGTCATAGTGCTCGTGGTGTCTTTGGTAGAACGGTAAAGACATCATGGGTGCCTTCGGATTTTGGGTTCCACTGCACTTTTCTGAGTGTAAATAAACAGGATAATGTCTGAAAAAGAACAGGTCAAACATAAGGACTACCGTCAAGGAAACTCCTGAGTTATCATACAAATAATACCCAACTTCACACAAATTAACGCTGAACTTGAAAAATCAACTGCAAGGATTTTAGACTTATATTTTTATGATGTGATTTAGACTTTCAGACAGGTTCATATTCAGGTTTCAAGATGCTCACATGTCACCCAGAAACCTTTGCAGTCTTGCGTCTGTTCATTTGTAGTTGGTTCCCTGCTACTGCAAACTGCTCAAGTTTTATGTGCTCACTTATTACTGCAAACTAATGAAACTCTGTGTGCCTGGCTTCTTCAGAGACAGTATAAATAATTTTGTTCAATTACAATAGAGATAATAAAGTAATAAATTACTTTTAAAGGCATGAGCAAATGCCTTTATAAAAACAAAGCTATAAAAGCTGAAACAAAAATATATGAACATTTCATTTATTTTTGTAATCCAATTTTCAGATTGAATTTAATCTTCCATTTATTATTACAACAGTGAATAAAAACACTAAGATTGAGAAAGAAGTCAGTTTTTTCTCTAAATGTGCACTGCAGTGATTGTTTTGTACGTGATACCAGGGTTCAATTTAAAAGGGCTTATTGTGCATTATACTTTTACAGTTGAATCAGGGATCCAGTCTGCATGCAATGGGTAAAATAATATCATGCTCCACAGTGCAAATCCTTTTCTTTTAACCTAAAACATCATGTTCAAGATTGCCAAGACCCTTCCTCCAGATAATAGGTCCATTTAACTTTAGTTTGCATATCATCAGTTGATTATCTTGTAGTCACTTGTAGTGCAAATTTTGATCAGGTGACAAGCAGTTCCCCTCTCAAAATGGGATGAAAGTTGAGTGCAGAAAGTATTTCCCTTGTTTGTTTGTTTGTTTTAAAACCAGCAGTTCCGTCATTATTTTGCTTTTTAATTTTGCTGTCGTTAGAACTGACTTTTTCTACTTTAACATGCAAGCTCGCCTCAAATAATCCATATGATAACCTTTCTTTCTCTTTCTTTTAGGCTCACATGGCTACTAGAATTGTCTCTGAAAAGGTCCCTGATTAGTAAGGCGACCTTTTGTAGCTCATAGAAATGAGCTACAATGAAGAAATGTTAGCAAGGATTTAAATAGGATCCAAAAACAAGAGTGAGAGGCGTTTGTTATTCTTTTGGGGTTTTTTTTAGTATCGATCACAAGAGTAGGAAAATTGTTCTTCTTCATGATTTCTTCATATTAATGAAAAACTATTTAATGTTTGGACTAACAGAACTGGAAGACAATCATGACTTCATGAAAGTCTAGATATCCAATTTGGGTTGTCCTGCGCAGGGTCAGGAGTTTGTCTTTGATGATCCTTGTGGGTCCCTTCCAACTCAGAATATTCTGTGATTTTGTGATTTTTTCCCCTGGTCTTTATGCCCCCTAGACTTTAGTCCTTGGTTTTTTCTTTAGTATTTGGTTCTGACAGCAAGTCAACAAATTTCAAACTATTCTCTTTGACAACTGCAGAGGTATTTGCCCTAACCAAGGCAACTTATGAAAAAGAAACCCAGAAACAACCAGAAACCAAACCCAAACCCAACAAAAACCAGAAACAAAGAGGAAAATTTTCTTCTATTTCAGGGATCTCACAAGGGAAATGCTCCTTGTATGATAACTTGATTATTTAGTTGCAGGAAGTCAACAAGGAAGAAATTTATTCAGAAACTTTTTATGTAAAAGAAGTTGCTGATATCCTGACCACAGCATAACTGTGACTGCAAGAAGACCAGATTATACATTTATTTATTTTTACCTGAGGAAGAAGGATAAATGGGAAAGAGTGTTAGGCCATTGTTCTCTTTGTCAAAAATTTATGTTCCTTTTTAACCCTCTTATTCCTAATGCTGGCTATTTTTTCATGTCAGTCTAAAATAATGCAATTATTGCAGTCTAAAATAATGCAATTATTAGAAAAAAGAATGTCTAGCATTATTTTTTCTAATACCTGTCAGTATTTTGTGTTGTTACTTATTTAATTTTGTTAGCCACCAGTAGTGTGTAGTTCCTCTGTATTTCCCTAGTTTCAGAAGACTTTTTTCTTAATTTTCCTCATTGTCTCCCTCTTCTACCTCTGCAGAGCTGGGTTTGGACTTGCAAATCATTGTGATCATTGCCTAGGAAGGTTAAGGCATACAGAAGAATATTGTCTTGCATACTGAAAGGGAAGGAACATGAGAACATCCTGTTTTCCTTCTGCAGAGTACTATGGTTTGTCTTCACCAGCTTTATTTGAAGTGTTGGCTGGCTTCACCATTCATACAAGAGCCACAATGCCAGCAGGCATTCAGCTCAGGCATTCTCACAGCCTTCCAGGCTTCAAAGTATGGAAGGCGATCCACAAGTATGAAGCACACTGCATGTGTTGCCCATTAAGAAGTTAAACGAAGCATTTCATTTACAGTTTATCAAACCAGAAGAACAAATTAAAATGTACAAAGGAAACATTTTTCTTCCAAACATGACAGGTCTGGATCTTGCTGTTCTCAGGAGTAAAAGTCTGTGATAGGAGTAAGGACTGTGATAGCAAGGCAGGCACTGAGCACTAAGTCAGCTCTCCTGGTTCAAATCAAAGACCAGCACTGACTCACATCATGTAAAGGGAAACTCCTTTTTAGGTATTTTATCACACCATGAGTTATGTTTTATATTTCCTCTGAAACATCACGGATTGCTCACAGGCCAGGATAAGCTGGTTACATTAGTCTAATCAGATACAGTAGGGCAGTGCTATGGGAGATGACAAGTAACTCAGAAACTTCCAAGGACTTTGCTCCTATCTGGAGCACTGCCTGATTATCAGATTGATTCCCGTCTCTTAAGTTTTATCTATGCTGCCTGCACCCACTTAGTCTGTGTGCACCAACCAGCCCCCTTCAGTGTGAGGGCAACACTCCTCAAGATCAGTGTAGCACTTCAGAGCTTGGCCTAAAAATATTAGTGGCCATAGTTAGATGAATTCACAGTTTTTGGAGCTATATTTTAGCAGCTGTTGAACTGAGTATTTAAAATTACTACTGAGCAGACAGACAGTTGTGTACTTGTCCATAGTTCATAGCTACACGTTAAAGGAGATGATTCTGCTGCCATTACCTCTTGTGCTGTGTATCAGTCTGTGTAGTTCTTTAAATATCTGCTCCATCAATCAATGAAAATAGTGAAATAGATTTTAAAAAAGAAACTGTTGTAAGCAGAGAAAAGATAACATCCTATGCAACAAGAAAATATTTATGTTATTTAAGCATTCTCTAAGCCCACAGGAGAGTACATGACAAACTCCTCCTATATCTCAGTAACCCAGGCTTCATTTGAGAGTACTGTGACAATATGCAAAGATAGCTGAGTGAAAATAAAAGAGCCCCTGCACTACTTTCTTTTGTTTCACAGCTGAACATTCAGATGTCTCCAATTCACATCCACAAATCCCTCAACTGCTGAGCTATGAAGAATAAAGGGAGCTACAATCGGCTTGGCATTACAGATTCAGATTAAAAATAATTGAACACATAAAACCTTCCGGCATTAAAAAAACCACTTACCAGGATCCAAATGAATGGCAGCAAATGGAAGAGCTCCCAAGTGGATGAATAGCACAAAAACACAGCAACAATGAAGCCAGCAAAGAAAGAGGTAGTTAGGACGAGGGGTAAGGACTGGACTTCAAGGTCCAGAACAAAAATAATGCCTGCAGTCAGTGGAATGTCAGAGCCCCAGTCCAGACCTTTTATGGCCAGGGGGATGCTATAAATATAGCATGGAAGAGGGAGAGAGACAGAGACAGATACCGATACCCTGTACTATCTCTGTGCAAAGACATGATGACGGCAGCCTCAAACTAAAGGAGATACGGAGTTCTCCCTTTAAAATATCCTCACTAAAATCTACATAAAATCAGCATTCCAATTAAAAATTATTTCTAGGATTTTTTTCCCCTAGTTAAATCAGATTTAGGAAGAGAGAAAAAAAAATTGCATCATGAACCAGAAACTAGGAAAGACCAATCCCTATGTTGACCTTTGCTATGGTACAAGAATTTGAACATTTTATTGATTCCTTTTTTTAATGACAAGCCACAGCACATGTAAAATAAATATTTCAGCTTAATGACAGACAATCTATCAAGGCTCTCTAAAGCCATATGGGTTACATATCAACAGAAGTGTATTTTCTTTGTTCTGTTGACACAGTTACTTTTTTATCTTCTTCTTTAAGATAAAATGCTAAATTAAGAACATGACCTCATGAGGCATTTAAGTAGATATAAACAATGCAGCTGTAAAATCCAACTTTTTGTTTCTAAATTCAACAGTATTACCTCTAGGAATAATTAAATGGGCTTGTCTTCTTTCATTTTGGTCCCAGCATTCTGGCATAAAAATGAGTAATCAGTGTGGCTGAATATTGCATCAGAACAAGCTCTGTTGTAATCTAGATCTCATCTGAGATCTAATAGGTGGAATGCAGTATGATCTCATTGTAAATACAATGTACCTCTGCACTGTAAATTTAGCTTTCAATAAAAGCGATTAGTGCATTTTATTTTGTTAATTTGCATCGACAGAAATATTAACCTTCACAGTTCTGCTATAGCTTCTTTTCACACTTGACATGCAACACAACCAAGAACTTTCCAGATTCTCCTGCTCTGCTAGCACTATACCCCTTATGGGTGTAACTACCAGAAAAAGGTCTGGACAAGGCTAGAGGATCCCAGGCTTTTCTCTGCAATAGTTCATCAACATCTTCACCTCACCACCTTGATTCTACACTAAATCCCTTCATTGTCCCCACTAGTCACTTGTTCCCTGGGGAGCCACTGCCTCCTTTCTGGTGCTCCACCATGCAGTAAGTTCAGAAGCCTCCTCACCTCCCACACCAGGAGCTGCTCAGGCGCACCACACGTTTGGGCTTTTGGTTTTTGCTCATGAGGACAGAAACTATGGCCAACAAAAAGTTGTGCAGTCATAGAAACTGTATTGTGGCTCAGGAAACTGGCCAAATCTGGAACAGGCAGAATGAAAAACAGGCACCTTAATACAAGCTTTTCTTCCCCCAGAATGCAGTCCACTGTTCTATAGGTTCTGGGCTATAATGTATATTTTTAGTTATAGTAGATGGAGTCTCAGTGGACTGACTCCTGGATTGCATTACAAACTCCTGATCCACTCCTTCGCCATGGGTCATTTGCACTGACGTCGTAAAAGTCTTAATGACAGGCAAATTGCTTTTTAAGAAGACAGGAAGATGTAGAGAAATGAAAACAATTAAACATCACATTTCTCTGCTTTAATTGCAAGACAATCTGTGTAGCTCACACATGGGGGATAAAAATCTGAACAACATTTTCAGTGTTTTTGTAAAGCATAATGGCACCATGAAGTTCAATACAGTTTTCAATATCTGTACTGCCTCCGTTCATTCTGTAAATAGAATGGCAAATACAAAGTGTAACAGCAAAATATTATTTTGCCCCTTAAATTTACACAATTTCAGGTCTAGCTTTATTATGACATAATATCCACAGCTAATTTCAAATCACTGAACTCCTATTTGAATATCAAAGTACATATTTTAAATCACTTGGAGCTGGACAAGCCTCAGAATCCCTGCAACACTCTGTATCCACATGTATTTAGTCACATTGGGCTTGGGAGAGACACCCTTAGGGAATATTAGTTATGTCTTCTCCTAATTAGAGCTACATAGTGTTGAAGATCAGTTTGTTTTTCTGGATGGGAAAGCTAGAATATTAATTTAGAACCTGACATGACAGAACAAAAAGCTTTCCAGACTGTCCACTGAAGATTTGAGAGCTACAGCATCCTGTAGCTGGGGCCATAAGTCAAATGACACAGCATCATGGTACATCTCTTTCATTTGAGTATAATCTCAAATAAATCTACCAAAACAATTTTTGGAGAACAGAGGCTTTGAGCATGTGTGTTGTCTTCTGGAGTTTGCTTTCAAGCTTGGGTCCAGTTTTCTGAATTGATTTTTATCAAGAAAAAAGAACACTTCAGGAATATGTGCTATTGTCCATTATACTCCAACTAGCCATCTTCATAACCCACTCCAGGGGAGGGAGGTCTGTGTTCCCTGCCTTCACCCATAAGAAGGTATTAATATATAAAAGGTTTCTGTTGATTCTCTGCATCACCCAGATCATATATTTAACAAGGAGTCAACCTTTTAACAGAAGGGTCTGGGTGCAGCCTACAACAGCTTTAGTGTCTGGCCTCACATCTGAAGAACCAAAGACCACTGTCTCCTTGATACAGACAGAAATTTTTCCAAAAGCCTCAAGCTATTGACTGTTGGTGCCTAGATCAATTTTTCATCATACAGAAATATTTGCCTTACCATTATTATCAACATTTATTCTACAGTGTCTCTCTGGAACTGGAAATGTCGCATAAAAATGTTGCTGAGAGCATTTATTTTCCTTTGTAACATTATAAAGGTTTCTGTCCATAATAAAACCTTACCCCAAGAGCGTTTACCCCAAGGGTAAAACCTTACCCTGGAGCTATTCCAAAGGAAAATTCTTTTAATTTTTTTAAATAAGTGCTTTTGGCACTTAGGTTTTTTTTAATCCATAGTATCTCCTGTCATTTTAAATTCCATATCAAAACAGATGGTTGTCAAATGTCATCCCGCATTTTATCATTCTTTCCTAAACATCACAGATTTTTCTATATCTTTGTTCCAATAATGATGGATAGTTTCTAATATCATTGCTGTGTTTAGCTTTGTACCTTGGAAAGGCTGGCCAGAACACTTTGACACATGACTGCTGAAGGACCAGAGTAGTACCTGGTAACTGTTATCTGCAACTGCAGATAACTCAAACCCAGGAAACTTGACTGAGGTACAATATCTGAGCTGCAGCTTTTAGAAGCAGGTAATATGCTTCAACATATGAGTTAAATAGTTTAGGCAGGATATTGGCCAAACAGAGATGCCCAATGTCTGTGACTGGGGCAGTGGGATGAGCACTGGCTGTCAGGTCCTGATAGAGGCTGTGAGGAGCTCCAGTGGCCCCTGGGGAGCACTAAAAACAGTGACTCTGCAGTGATCGTCACTCCCTTTTCTGTTATCCACAGACCATGTAACTGAACTATGTCATTACAAAGAAAACAATCTGTAGATATCATCCTAGTGAAGTGCAAGCTACTATTGCAATAATACAATTGCCTCAGGTATTACAATAATCATTTCCACAATCACTCAGGCACAGCTAACACAAATGTACAGTGTTAAGTAGTACACAAGAACATCTTCCATTTTTTGTTCTCACATTAATTGATTTAATACTTTTAAATCAATCAAATGTTTCTTTTAAAAGAAAGGATAGTGGCTGTGTCTTAATAGAAGAAACAAAAAATGTTTGTAGCTCTTTAGCCATCACCCTTGGAAATTATGTCTAATATAAAAATTAGGCTCAAACAATTAGAACAAAGTTTTGAGGAAAATTTGCACCAGAAATTCCTACATTGCTTTATTCAACACCTCCTGCAGGACAGACCTTCATATTTCAAACGTCAATCATGAGTAAGAAAGTCTTCCAGAAATTTGGGGTGAATGCAAAAAGACCTGGTGAATACAAAGAGGTGAACATTAGACTGTTTAGTATTTAAAGAAAATAAAGAGGTACACTGAAGAACAGAAGGAACTGATATTAGGATCTCATGGGTGAGATCTCATGCAAGTCAGAGATAATTCTGGTGATTATTTCCCAGGTGTGATTTAACTTTAAATGAAGTAGCTCAAACATCAACAGTGTAGGCTGTAGCACCAAATGATTATGAGACAATTGCCAAACCCACCAGGACATTTCACAAATATTCAGAGAGTTGATCAAATTATTTTAATAGTTTTTTTCAGTAACTTAAAATACCTGCTATAGCTGGTGACTTCAGACTCCAGTGCAGTCATATTCCACAAGGCAGCAGTATGTTTAACTCTGAACTTGATTAATTCTGATTTTATCTAATGGGCCTATACTCGGTTTCTCCATCCATGCTGTAAGACAAGTTTTTTTCGTTTCTAAACAATTTTAAGTTTGGAGACTCAACAAAAGGGACTGGCATGAACTAAAATAAGATGCTTCAAAGACTGGAGGGCAAGATCAATTTTCTGTCTGATCATGGTCAGTATTGGATAGTTCAGGAAAACAAGCAAGAAATCAAAGTGGACAGGTTTTCAATATCCTTTCCGGGGGATGTTTCACCTTAACATTTGTAGCTTACCTAGTTCATGATCTTATGGCTTAAAAGACTTATAGGAGAAGTTGCAGTGGCTTAACAGAGCCCTTTATTAAAAAAAAAAATTAAAAAACAATTAAATAGCTGTTTACAGTAAAATTCTAGAATTCAGTATAATGCTAGTCCTACAGATGAGAGCTCAGCCTTTACTGACTTTCTGAAAATCAACTTGGATTTGATTATTTTATAAACTGTTGAATGTTTCTAGTTGCCCATCTGTCTTTTTTTCTTGCTATAGCTTGTTCCTGGCTTTCTAACAGAAACTGTCAATGTCTTGTTAGCACATCCCTGCCTCTTCCACTGAACATCCCCTCAGCTGGACACACCTGCAAAGTAGCAGCAGCCTTCTCCCCTCAGTGACTGGAAGGAAGTAGAGGATTCCTGCCTCATTTCTCATGACTGCCATTGACAACCCAGCATCTTTATACCCAAAGAAATCCTCATAATTCAGTGTAAGGTTAAACAAGAGCAACAAAATATGAATCCTAAACTTGCAAATCCATCTCCTCCAGGTCATTTAGCCACAATGAATTTTTGAATTTGAATACTGTGCTCCTCCAAGATACTGTGCCTATGTATTCCACCAGTGAAAAGCAATGACTTCTGGGTGAGTGATTTACATCTCTTTTCAGTACTTCCACTAAGAAAACTGCAGGGATGTTGAGAGGAGCACATATACCAAATGGGCACCAGGTGTGCCCAAAACCCCACTGGCTGCTGGGGCTCCCAAGGAAAAGCAGCTGTGGGTTCACTGCCACAGTGAGAAGTCTCTGTGACTGCAGGTAGTGGAACTAGAAAGAAGTACCAAGGGCAACTTACAGGGCAGGGAAGGGTCAGGTTGGGGGGGACTATCAGCTATTAAAATATCCTCCTCTGCCTACTCAAGCAGCTGGCTCAGACAACAGAGCATTATTTTTTTCCCCTGATAACAGGTATAACAGGGAGATTTATCCAGGAGAGATTTCATTAACTAAATCCAAGGTTAATGATGGTGTAGCTCTGACAATTTAAAGCTCAGCAAAGGACTCTTCCACCTGCTATTTACTGAGCTAATCAGTTTGGGGTGAGTTTTTCAGCCAGCCCTGATCTTGGCACTATATAGCTAGTCCAAATGAGCTAGTTAATTTAAATCTCCTCCAGAAATAGCTCTATACAATGTCTGTGTGGGCATTACATTAATTATTTTTTTCAGCTCAAGAGCTTGAGGTCATTGAGGCTCTGTTATAAACCCAGATGATGCTCTAAAATAATGGGCATAACGAGAAAGCCCAGCCTCCTAATGAAAACACTTACTTATGAAACACATATGGCACTATTAAGTCAAGGTTGTGCTTATGCAGCCTTATTTCTGTCCCTGTGTCTGATTATTTCTCTTGTGTTTGTATTTCTACCACTTCTCGCAGTAAAGAGCATGACCACATCACTTTGATGTGGAGGCACATTGATCACCTGCTCTCTCGCTCCTATGCTATTTTTAAAAACTCTCTTCTTGCTTAGTTCTCATCAACAAATTTTCAATTCAAAACACCACACCGCATGCTGATGTTGCTCTCCAGTTTCTCTATTTGAGAAAAAAAATACATGGAAAAAATACCCATGATATTTGGCCTGTCTTATGTGGTCATATACATATAAAGTTAATATTCTCTGCTCTATGAGGCTTGGAGTGCTGCATCCAGCTCTGAGGCCCCAAACATAAGAAGGACATGGACATGTGGCTCAGAGCAAGGCCACAAAGATGATGAGAGGTCAGGAGCACCTCTCCTATGAAGACAGACTGAGAGCTGGGGAGGTTCAGCCTGGAGAAGAGAAGGCTCTGGGGAGACCTTAGAGCAGCCTTCCAGTACCTAAAGGGATTCTACAACTCAGCTGTAGAGGAATTTTTTACCAGGGCTTGTAGCGGCAGGACAAGGGGGAATGGCTTTAAAGTGAAAGAGGTCAAGTTTAAATTGGGAATTAGGAAGAAATTCTTCACTGTGAGGGTGGAGAGACACCAGAACACATTGCTTAGGGAAATTGTGGCTGCCCCATTCCTTGGAGTGCTCAAGGCCAGGTTGGATGGGACTTTGAGTAACCTGGTCTAGTGGAAAGCTGTCCCTGCCCATGGCAGGGGTGTTGGAATGAGATGATCTGTAAGGTCCCTTCCAGCCCAACCATTCTATGATTCTATCCCAGGAGCTCAGTTTCTGAGACCTTTCATGAGAACTTAAAGGCCAAGATATGACATAACATGGCAGAAACAAGTGACATAGGGACCATTTTGGTGTGCAAAGCAGAGGCTGTAGCACTGCTGAGTGTACAGCCCAGCCTGTTCTGCATACTCAGCTTCTCATCTACAGTATTTTTCATTTGGCACTTGATTGAATCATTTGAAATAGATGTTGAAAACAAATCATTGCCCAGTTGACCTAAAAATCCTTCTGTTAAAAATCCTTGTACTGTTTCACACCAGCTACTTTGAATCTCTTCCACGCTTTGTCACTACTTGATCTCTGTTTAAACTGCACAAAGATTTTCTACGCACTTGTAAATTTGACAGGCATATGTAACAGAAATTTATTCAGAATATGCAAATCAAGTGGGGAAAACATTCTCTTGCTCTCTTTTTTCTCCTGACTCTGGTGATGATTGCTGCTGCATTGCATAAATCATAGCAGAGCTGTGGGAGCTGGAGAGCTACAAGATTCAAGCTTCTCGTCCAAAGTAATTTGTCAAAAATCTTCCATATGCTGATGTGCTTTCAAAGGAATTAAGATATTGTATTCATATCTTCCAGTTGCTTTATATTTTAAGCATTAGTTTATTTAACTGTTACTTATAACCTTGGATTTTTCATCAGATCTAATTTTTTTGTGTCACAACTTTTCTATGCAGTACCTGTCATGGCCATCTCAGCTGAACTGTCTTTCCTTATATGTTTTAAATTGGATCCCTTTCTGTTTGAAAGAAGAGCTGTTTGATGGGTTTTTTAGCAATGAGATTCATATTTAAACAAAAAAGTTCTTGATTTTGCCCCATAACAAATTATTTTCTTACCATATTGAGAAAAAGGCAGGGAGATTGCAAATAAAAATTAAATTTATTTTAAACAAATAGTACTTTCTTCAAAGCCATCAAAGATCAGTCTAACAGACAAAGAATTTCATGTGGAATCTTAACAGAAACCCATCTTCAATATAATGGTTTGCAAAAGGAAAAACTGCTTTTCTTCATGCCCGTGGGTCCTGTTCTTGCAGCCACTGGCTCTTCTGAAGTATTAAGTAAATGTGAACTGGAAAAGCCCTGCTGGAGGCTCTCATAGATCAGTAATTGTCAAGCATGGAAAGTAGGTTGAGACAAAAATATCCTCCAAATGAAAAAAAAAAAAAAAAACCAAACCAAAAACCTTGAGAGTGCGATTAATTTCCAGTTCTTTTCTGGTTTCCAAGGAAAGCCTTCACCCAATGTTTGTGGCAAAACACCCCCATTTTGCTGGCCAGATTGGTAATTTGGTACTGCCCCCTTTATAAACCATAGGAATCTGGGAGATTTTCCCAGTCTGTAACCACCACAGCTGCATGGTACCCACGGCATAAGAATCAGAAGGTTTTGGTTCATCTCTCTTCTCTTTTACATAACTTTTGGTCTTGTTATTCTGTGTTCTTCCATTCATTTTTTTTCTCTTTTTCTTCTCTTGTCCAAGAGTGTTTTGCTCTTCAAAGGAACAAAGCACTGATTTCTAAATTTTCTTTACACCATGGGGAATTACTATTTCAAACAGTGCAGCACCAGCAGAACTTCTAAATCCAGCTGTACTTCAATTGTGATTTATAGTCACATTTCTTTCCAATGAGTTTGCATTGTGTGCAGCAGTATAAGGCCAACCTTTTCAGCCACTCTGGTTGGTATGTCTGAAGTAAAATAAAAGAGAGATTATTAATTTAATTAGTTTGCATTTATGCGCTTGGAACAATTTTCAGTTGCCAAGAAATTCATTATTGATCTTAAGCAGAAAAAATCCCTCTAGGAAAATGATTAAGCAATTAAGCCTCTACATAAGTGAAAGACTTCTGAAACTGGCTATATATTTTCACTGATAGGATTGCTGGTGACAGAGAACAAGTGTCCCGTCATTTTACTGTCATCACTCTATTTGCAATTATTTCTGTCTAAATAGCCTTTCATTTGTGGAAATTTGCATACTGTTTTACATTTCCATTTTCATACTGCTAGTCCAGCTAACAATTTCTAGTAATTACTATCAACAGACAGTACAGCACAACTAAAAGGCAATTTGGATCTATAATGAGAATCACAAAAATCACAAAATAATTAAGGTTGTAAGGGACATAGGTGGTCTCTTGTTGACCCTCTAATTGAAAGCAGGGCCAACTGTGAGACTGTTCACAGCTTTGTTGAGTTGGGTCTTCAAAACCTCCAGTGATGGAGAGTGCACAACCTCCCTGGGCAACCTGTGCTGGCCCTTGCCTTGTTTAACTGCTGAGAGACAGGAGTATCATCCATACATCCTCACAAACCTGGGGGCTCTCCTCCAGAATCCTACTTTGATTTTTCACTTTTCTTTTTAAAAAACTGTGACATGTTTGTGGCTCTACAATCTAGTGTTTAAACTCCTCCAGATACTCCAATGCCCACAGGCTGTCTGTCAGCACTCGGAAAGTTGTGGAAGAGTAACAGCAGACCATTTGGAGATCTGATGACAGATTTGTTTTTAAAATCTCTGCAGTTTAAGCAGTGCAGTTTCAGCTGTATTCTACTATTCCCTTTATTGTTTCAGAACTGTTAGCATCGGACCCAGCCCTGGAGTCAGCAGTTTATCAATGACACAAAGCAAAATTTTTTTGCTCCATTGCACAAGTTTCAAGTGTCTAACTGTGGTTGCAAAGCTTTCCTTCAATTCAAGGGCTGATTTTTCACAGTGACAGGCTCTAAAGAAGATTTAAAAGGTATTTTGACATTGCAACCCACTTGCTCAATTTTCCATCTCCCATCCTTATATTCCTATATCCTGCTTCTCAAACTTTGTCTTACCCAGGAACATTAGGGCAGAGGTCATCAATGGGCTGGCAGCCTTGAAGGAACGCAGCTGGTGAAAGCTGCTGAGGGGAACAGGTTTCCCTGCAGTCACTTGTGGGCTGTCACCAAAGAGGGGGTTTTTCCTAAGAAGTCAAACCTTGACATCTGGATGATCTCTGGACATACCTCATGGAAGGGTTAGTGCTACATCACTGCTAGATTGTCATGAGGGCTTACAGAGATACAAACATTTGATATGATCACAAGTATGATGTCCAGAAACAGGGCTAAGTCTTTAGCTGCATGTCCAGATAAAGGATGTGGGGTCTCAGAAGAAGCAAATTATCTTTCCAAAGGTTCTGAAAGAGCTGCATATGAAGCTGAAGTGGTTTCAAAAGTTAAATAACCCACATGAAAGGAGATGATCTTTTTCACAGTGGACAGTGGAAAGGAAAAGCCACTGATAGCACTCGACAATGTTAGAGACAGGCAATCTGTATTTGCCTTATGCAACACTGAAAGCACTGAGCTGGACAGATATTGCACATTGTGAAAATGCAGAGCTGTTGCAAAACCGGGCATTTTATAATTTCTATCTGTTCACTAAAATTGCTGAAGAACATTAATTTTCTGAGCACTACATCTCTGAATTATGTGTATAACTAATGGATCATGGTTCAGTATTCTGAATGTGAGCTCAGACTAGCTAATCAACCACATGGTTATTTGCATAGATCAGTGAAAACTGCTGAAAGCAATATTGATATTCACAATCTCTTGCAAACATGGTAATGCTTTATTTGTTTTTAGTTTTTCTTTTAGGTGTCAGATACAAGCATAATATTATTTCACTGAAAATAATTTTAGAGTAATGAGCTGAAACCAGCTGTACAATTCACAAAGCTCTCTAGTTTCAATCCCTTCTCAGCACAAGTTCTTAAAACAAGTTTGTAATAACAATTTGATTTTGCAATTCAAATAATTTTACTTAGGAAAAGCAATTGCCTCGGAAAAACACATTTGAGAATCCCAAAATAATTCAAGGAAGAAAGACTTGCATATCAGGGCATTACTGTTCTAGATGTAGTACTCAGGGTGTTTAGGAACTGCACTCACTGGGTGACCTGCACATACACTTAATTAACAGCTACCTTTTAATTATAGCAGGCTTAAAGTTCATGGGAAGCTAAAGGTTCATTCATGATTGTTCCAACTTGGGCAAGCAGATGGAGGGCTAACAAATCTGAGTAGTCTTAAGGAATGGTCTGGCATGTGCATCAGTCCGAGCACAGGAGAGGTTATACTCTCACTTGTCTTTTATTACTCTGTGATCCCTGGCTTTTCAGTCTGCCCATGGAGGTGGAGCAACAAGGGAATACAACGTAAGAACCGAATATGTGCAAGACTGGCCCGAGAATATAGTTCTGGGAATGTGTTTCAGACTCCAGTCATCTAAGTCAAATTTCCAAACACTAAAATCCTGATGCATAATTGCCTTTGCATTTTCTTTTGTAACTGGCTCATACTTTCCCTGTAGTACAATGAATAGAGACCTGTTTCCAAAACACACTTGCAAACTATTTGGTATTTAAAGTTTTTGAGTCATGATCACTTTGCTGCTGCATGCCTATGTCTTGGTTTGAAAATTATTTCTCTCAGACTTTGCTCAGTAGGGCAGGTACCACCCCTATGAAGCGCCAGTATTGACTTTGCTGTCTAAGGAAGATGTTGCAACCTAATTTTCTGCAATAACTGGAAAGTTACTGCCCTCAAGCTTTGCCCAGGTTTCTCCTGCTCACCTTGTAAATGTAGCAGCCATTTGAAACCTGCTTGGGATCTGGCATTAATAACTCCACACTTCTGTCACAGAATGTCTTTAGTTCTAGTATCCTCAAACACAAATAATCCCATGATTAACATTAGCTGCTCCTGTTCAAAAAGACACAGTGATACCAGCATCTTGAGCTTTATCTTTCCAGGGGTCTTAGAATTGTTCTGGAAAATGTATTATAAAATCCTTGTCAACATGTGCTCTTACTAGCTGGTCTCACTGTTGCTGGTAAGAAGCTGACAGTGGAGCAGAAAAGTCTCTCTTGTCCAGGTATTCTCTGCTTCTGAACTGCTTGTAGTCACGGTTCCTGCAGCATCCATCCTCTGTGTGTTAAACTGGGCTAGATGATTTATTCAGAAAACTACACACAGAGGTCTGCAGTCCTTAGGGGCGGGCACACACAGCACAGGATCCTAAAATGCCTGCCAGCATAATGGCAGTACAATCTCTTTATCACAAGAGGTGCTGCTCTGCATGGCCCATGACACTGCTAACACCAACAGATGTGATTCCTAATCTTCAGCAAGACAAAAACAGTGCCAGGGAGATAGCCTCTAGAATTATCTTCTCTGCAGACACCCACACTTTGGATTAATTAGAAACATTCCTATAGATAAGACCATAATCTTTGTAGGAATACTTAGAACAGAGATACAGACCCACAACATTCAGTTACCAGACAAAGTTAAAAGCATGTGGAGCCTGGAGTTCATGTGATTCACCGTCTTAAAAAGCTGATACCAACCCACGGACTAAATGTGCACAGCAAATTATATAAGGTATATCTTTGTTTACTATTTATAGCCACATGCAAAACCAGAGGTGAAGCATTTGTTTACTAGATGGTCTTATTTTCTATGAGATGGTCCAAATGGAGCCCGTCTGATGTCCATTTATCACCTCCTGGCAGTTTTTTGAAGTCTAGCCACACTTCCGTTGCGAAAAAACCATTTATTTAAACATCACTTTTCCTCTGGCCAAAGCCCAAAGAAAATTGAAGTCAGCTACCTGGGAGAGATCAACCTGAACAGTTGAAGCATATTTTCACATTCTGTCATTTTATGAATTAAAGTTTTAGTATACTTAGCTTGCAGGTGCTGAACTTCTTCAAAGCTCCAGATTCCAGTGGAATTTTGTGAAAAATCCTTGTGATTTCCACAGTGGGAGGAAATGGCAAAAAACTGGGGCCAGAAACACATAATTTTTAAGTATTTTAACTAGTATTTTATTGTATATTTTTACATATGATGGAGAAACAATTTTCATCAAACCAGCCAGAAACACCTTGAAACTTTTAATACATGTATTTGTCATTACTTCTGCAAGTCTAAAGGGTAATTAAAAGAAAATACACTATGGAAATTTTTTCAGCTGATATCTGATTTCTCTCATTTTGCTTGTATAATGTTAGCTTATTAAGTATATACCACAGTACTTGACATGTCCCATGAATGAAAAAGTCCTGTGCTTCAGGTTTTGGAGGGGAAGGGTGTGTGCTGCTCCGACATCCATGGTGGGCAGACAGCTGAATCCTCAGCCATGGTCTGGGAGTGTGTTTTAGTACAATCCTGAAAAAATGTATTACTGGTTTCCTGAAGAAGGGCTGATTTCCTGCTTACTCATCTGTAAATTCTTACTGTTTCATTAGAGGCTGTTACAGTGGCTGGCAGGGTAAATAGAGGGAATCTGTCCCTTCCTTCTGCTCATGCCAGCAGGGACTCAGGACCAAGTGCAGCTGCATGATGACTGCTGGAGGCTTAAAAACAGCTGCTGATCAGCTCCAGGAATTCCTGGTGGAGCAGTTAGGACTTTCTTTTGCTTTGGGGTTGCTTACAAAGAGAGGAAGAAGCCTGGTTGCTGGAAAAGCTCAAGTGAGCAGGGCCAGTCAATTTCCAATTTCCCCTATCTTTTGCACTCAGCTAATTTTCGCTGTTACCACAAAGCTGTGGGTCAAATTATAGTTTTGGGTGGAGCATTTGGAAAATTATTTTCCTCTCCCTTATTCCCAGATAAAGAAGTTGAATCAAGTTACATATGCCATTTCATATTACTGTCTGGTTTCTGATCTCAAGGCTGCTTTAATGTGCAAAATGGCCAGAGTCTTAACACTTTTCTTTTAAAAGTGAGATTTCATTTTAAAAAAACATAAAGTCTTTCTCTGTAAACAAGGGTTTTTGAGATGCCTTCCTGGCTCATCAACAGAATACAATCATATATCCTTCCCTAGCTAGCAAAAGGGAGTCAATGGAGTACTGGGTGACTGAGACCAGTTAGATAATGCTCATTTAATGGGAGAGGCATGAAGATAGGAAAAATTCCAAATATTTGATTTTAAAAGCATTTATGCCTTTCATTGATATTTTGCAGTCCTCATTACTTTTCCTCTCATAAACAAAGGAGCAAACATGTTCTAAACATTGAAATCAAAATTAACATGTTCCTGTGGGATATCCAGGTATACTTGAACCAGGAAGCATGGCAAGGGAAGGAAGGTGTATCAGAGCTTTGTGAAGCTCAGTTTAATTTCTTGTGTTAATTAACTCATTTTTCCATTGCCATTTGTTTTTTCACTGCTGTCCTGAGCTCATTTCATCAATTCTCACCAAAAAGGGCTCATAAACTAGGAGTTCTATACTGCCTTTCAGGTTTGAAGGAAACTGCATTTAAATATGCTTTTCTCTTCCAGCTCTTGGCCTACTTTAGAATATTTGTTTTCATACACTTTTTAAGCACTTGTATATTTTTATTTAATTATATTTATTCAAAAATTCCTTCTAAATTCAGCCTAGATCCAGAGGAAGATTTTCAAGCCTTGCTCAAGTGGTAGGTCAGCTCTGGCTCTTCACACTCACACAGAATGTTTCTCTGCTGCAAACAAGGAGAGAACAATTTTGTTATACAAATGGAAAACATATTTGCCATAGGTGTTGTTGATCACTATGATGCTGTATCTATTACTGCATTTGTAACTGTGATTGGAACAGAATGCTTTCTGTCTTAGAAAAATAATATCTGAGTTTTCCATAAAATGGATGCTCTGCTTCAATGCTGTTAATTGTTTTTTCCCGGTCATTGGAAACTTTAGAGAAGTGTCCCCAAGCTCTGGTTGCTTCAGAAGCTTTCCTGTGAGCTGGGTGTATTACGGCTGTTAAAACTTTATGAAACCTGACATTGCAGTTTTACATGTGATGAAACCCTGAGCAGTCTCTCTGGTTTTGGTACGTGTAAAACTGCAATGTCAGGTTTCATAAAGTTTTAACAGCCGTGATACGCCCAGCTCACAGGAAAGCTTCTGAAGCAACCAGAGCTTGGGGACACTTCTCTAAAGTTTCCAATGACCGGGAAAAAACAATTAACAGCATTGAAGCAGAGCAAAGAGGGGCAGCTATAACAAGGCAAGCCCTCACTTTGCAAAATACCAAGAAATTTCCCATGGTAGAGGCAGGCAGATGCTTGCTACAGGCAATGCTCTGTGGCCCTCAGCACAGGAAAGGCAAGGGGCAGACACTGGGGCAGATCCAGAGGTCCCCAGAAAATGATCTGAGGACTGGAGCACCCCTTCTTTGAAGACAGGCTGAGAGAGTTGGAACTGTTCAGCAGGGGGAAGGCTCTGAGGACAATTTATAGCGGCCTTCCAGCTCCTAGAGGGGGAAGAAAGAGCTGGAGAGGAACTTTTACATGGGCACGTGGTGATAGGACAAGGGGAGATGGCTTCAAACTGAAAGAGGGCAGATAATAAGAAGATATTAGATATTAGGATAAATTCTTTCCTGTGGGGGTGGTGAGGCACTGGAACAGGTTGCCCAGAGAATTTGTGGATGCTCCATCCCTGCCAGGGATCAAAGCCAGGCTGTACTAGGGTTTGAGCAGGAGGTGCCCCTGCCCATGGCAAGAGCGTTGGAACTAGATGATTAACTTTCAAGGTGCCTTCCAACACAAATCATCCTACAATTCAGTAATTCTATTCTATGATTTGCGGAACTCAAAAGTGCCCCAAGCGTCACCGCAAAGCTCGCGGCGCTTATCGGGTCTTTCCCCTTCCTTCCGCAGCCCGCAGCAGCACTTAGCCCCACACCGAATTGATGTCACTTCACAGTGTCCCCCCTCTCCTGTCCGTGGCCACAGCGGAGCCGGGCTGTCTCTCGGGTCTACCCAAATGCGGAGCTCCCCTTGCTGGTGACAGCCGGAACGGGACCGGCTCCAGGCTCCGAGCGCTGAGCAGCGACACAAGCGTGTCCAGGTCAAGGTGGGAACCCGAAATCGAGGTCAGTGAATCATCCTCAGTGTCCCCAGAACCTGTGAGCAGGAGGCTGCCGGGCTCTGTGCGGGTGCAAGTAACAGCGCCTCTTCTTTACAGGCACATGGTCAGGTTAGTGAAGCACGGGGACAAATTCCCACCCCAGGAATGCCTTACAAAGGGCACCCCCAAGACCATGATGTGGTACCCACTTTCCACATGCCGAAAATAATAAACTGGAAATGCACTGTTTAATTACTTTGGTAATCATTTCACTTCTTGGAAAAACAAATAATTTTTGATTATTTGAAAAGTATTAGATTAATTGCTAAATATTACTTATGGTTAGAGTAGGTAAATCATTTATTTGAGTATGGTGCTTTGCTTTTATTCTTTGAATACCCTAGGTCCCAGTGAGTTGTCTGGGGATTTGCATGACACATGAACTTAATTAAAGTATGGAGTTCACTAAAGGATCCTTCTCCCAGTAAAAAGCATCCTCACAGAGGAGACACGCCGATGAAGAGGTGTGACATCATGGCTCTTTATATCCCCATGGCCAGGATTTTGGTGGCTGCAGACTCTTCTTGGTAAATTGATCATTTTAGGCTGCCCCTGCCAGCCTGAATTACTTTATTAGCACTTCCACTGAGGGAAATTGTATTCAATGTATATGGGAAATAATCTACACACAGAGAGTAAAATGCTGAGACTGAGAAGGTCTGAAGCAGTGCATAGAACACAGCAGTGGAGAGACTTAGAATGACAGAGCATGAAAAGACATGGAAGATGCAAAAGAGGCCAGGAGAGCCCAGGATGGCTGATCCTTCCTTAGACACACCACCACAGAGCTGGGCAGAATGCCTGCCAGGCAAGAGAGGAGCCTGGTAGCTCCATTAATACTTTATTTATTGTAGTGAGACTATGCACACAAACAAAGGAGTCACCGACCCAGAAGTCACTAATCTCAGAAGGATTACCCTAAATCTAGGTATAGTCAAGACTGAGTTTAGAAGCAGCCTTGCAATACTTCTTTCTTTAGGGACCTCTGAGGAAGCAGCAGGTAAATCACTTAAGGCAGGTTCTAGAATTACTTAGATGTGCCAAGATTGGAAGCTCATAGTGCAAACTTCCAAATCCTGTTGGAAGTAGACTCCACAACTACCTAACTTACTGACAATCCCTTTACATTCCCAAACCTCATCTTTAGCATTTATTCTAGTCTAGCTCACCTGTGTTTCAGTTTCACCATCTCTAAAGTGAACCCATGGCACTTTTATACAGTAGAAAGAGGTTGAATGAGAAGAATGCTACAAATAAATAATGTAATTTTTTGCAACTGGTTAATTATCTTTTTCTGGAAACAGGACTGCTCTTCATGAGCCAGTATTACTGCAGTATTTCTTAAACATTCCTGAAATCTCCTGAGTCAGTTTCTCCCTACTTCTCAAAATAAAAGCGTGCTCATCTTTTCCCACCAAGAAATTATTCAGAAAAAAAAATTGTAAAAGGTTAATCAACTATGGTGATTTAGAGTGCAGGCCAAAGTCCTCTGCAGTTAGTCAATATATTAAGTGTTACTCATTATGTTAAATATTAAACCCAACAGCTGCTCATATCCAGGACTGTCCATACACAGATCCCAAGTATGAAGGATTATTCTGACAGGTCTTCCTACATATTTCTTACTGACATTTTAGACTTTGCTTGTTATTTCTGTTTTTCCAATTTCACATAAGCTAAAATACTAGTTTAGTACAGGTCAAAAAAATGAACACTGAGTTAGCATTGTACCAATTTTTGAAGGAAAACATTAGAAAATCATTGTCATTGTATTTATTTAATTGTTGAATAAAAATACCTTTAAATAGACAAATATTCTGATTTCTGCTCATATCAAGGCTAACTTGGATAAATCACACATCAATTTTGCCACTGACTCCAGCTGTGGAAGCCATGGACTCTAGAAACACCAGAAACAAAGATGTTCTTTGTACACAGCATGAGGAATGACCCACTTCTGGATGAAGAGAGGAAAGTCTGTCTCAGCTTCCATGCTGGAGCTACTCTGCAGCAGGAACTCACATCTCCAGGGTCAGGAGCTGCCTGTTATGACACAACAGGCTCATCCCAAGCAGGCAGCCTGCAGCATCCTGCCAGTGCCCAGGGAAAGGTGGGATATGTGACAGCAACCATCACAATTCCCTATAGGTAAAAAATACTGCCAGCAGCAGCAGGGACAGGGAAAACTGCAAGAGGCTTATTTTGACTCTGCCAGGTGCTGGGCACAAAAGGTGTTTCCTGAGAGTTGTGCTCTCTGCCAGGGGAGCCCATGGTGAGGCCACACCTCCTGGACACTCAGTTAATTTCATTTCCCTCAAAAAAGTTAGAAATATGGGTAATCTCTTACTGCTTTCACAGACTATATGACTTCGTATACAGCTGCAAAATCTGTAAAAATTAAGTAGAACCAGATGCAAGATATTATAAATTAGGCCACGTAGGCAGTGGTTGTGACATCTATTTGTTATATGATGCTGTTTGTATCTTTGACCTGTGGTCACCATTTTTTGGGTGATGTTTCTGTTTGTCCCATATTCCTCTTTATTTCAGCTTAAAACCAGTATTATTTACTAGGAAAAGGTTCTTCTTCCAGAGGATGGTTGGGCACAGGAACAGTCTCCCCAGGGAAGTGACAGAACTCAAGGAGTGTTGGAATAATGCTTCCAGGCACAAGGGGTGACCCTTGGGATGTCCTTGCAGGGCCAGGAGCTGGACTTTTATGACCCCTGTAGGTCCCTTCCAAGTCAGGATAATCTGTGATCTTCTGTGAATCTTCTAGACACAGCAGCAGCAGCTGCTGAGCATGCAGGGCAGTGCCATACCATGTGTTGGGCTGTCCAGAGCTGCAAAGATAATCAAGGGACTAGAGCACCTCTCCTAAGAGGAAAGGCTGAGGGAGTTGGGCCTGTTCAGCCTCAAGATGACTGAGAGGGGACCTTTTAATGTAAATGTGCAAAATGAAACCCTGGAGATGAGAGCTCTTTTTCAGAGTGGTAAATTGCTAGTTGATGAAGTTGATAGGGTCTTAATTTGAAGTGTTGGTCTGTTGTTGAATATTGAAAGTTAGAGTTCTAGGACTTGCCTGTAGTTGCTGCCGTTAAGTGTTACTATTTTACCCTGTATTTGGATTCCTTTCTGTCCCCTGCTCCTAGAAGGACTTGCACCCGGACTGAATTTAAATAAGAAGCTGTTGGTACTAAATGAACCCTCTCAAAAACAACAAACTAGCACATATACTATGATTGTTAACCCAGCAGAACCACACGAAATCACCCACCATTGACAGAGCTGGATTCTGTCCTGTCACCATAACTTTAATAGTACTCAGTTTGGATGACATCCCTAAACTACGAGCCAGCATCAGCTCTCACTCTCCCGAGAGACAAAGCTGCACTCCTTCTTCTCAGCGTCCTCCTGTGGGAGCAGCGGCGGTGTGCGCGACCCCTCGGGTTCCCCACCCAGAGCTGTTTTTAATAAAGGCCTTTTTAAAAGAGCAGGTCTCCTGACTCTATTTATCTCATAAGAATTTGAAGGGAGGGTCAAAAGGATGGAGCCAGGCTCTTCTGGGTGGTGCCAAGGAGTCAGATGCCTGGGAAGTGCCACCTGAACATGAGGAGGAACTTCTCTAGTGCGTGGGTGACCACACACTGAAACAGGCAGCCCAGACAGGGTTTGGCATCTCCCTCACTGGGGATGTTCAAGAACCGTATGGATACAATCCTGTGCCACGTGCTTGAGCGGAGAGGCTGCACCAGATGGCGGTCTCTGCATCCCTCCCGGCCTGCCCACTCCATGGCTCTGCAGCACTGGGTTCCCGGCTCCCCCTCACACCCCACAGAACCCCCGGCCAGCCCAGAGCCGGAGCGGAGCGGGGCGGGGCGGGGCGGGGCGGGGCGGGGCCGAGCCGGGCCGGGCGGGGCGGGGCGAGCGGCACGACCCCGCCCACCGGCGCGACCAGGAAACTCCCGCCGTTGCCTTACAAGGGCAGGCGCGCGACTGCCTCCGCCTCTCGCCCGTGGAATGTGGTGACCACACTGCGCTGCACCAACGCGTCCCGGAGGAGGGGGGAGAACGCACACACAGGATAGAGGGGCTGAGCTCGTGGCTCTGGCTTTCTCCTTCAAGGAAGGCAGAGCATCCAGGCTAAAAACACGAAACACGCGGGTCCTCTTCCCGACACGACTCGTGGCGCCCGACCGCCGAAGCGATGAGCCAAGCCGCCACCTTCCCCTCCTGCGCAGATGGTCTCGCCCAAAGCTTCCTTCCTGCCCGGCAGGGCGGCGGCCGCTCCGCTCTCCGGAAGTGTCGCTCCAGCCGCTCCCCGCCGGTGCCGTGTCCCGCCGCCAGGTGAGTCGGGGGGCTCCGCCCGCTGCCCGCGGGTCTGCGCCAGCCGCCGGTGAGGGGTGGGCGGCGCCGGCCCGGGGGTCGCTTGCGGCGTCGCCTCCCGCAGCTCTCCTCGGGCCTCGGCTCGGTGATGCTGCTCTTGACGGGGATGGGGATCCGCCCTGCAGGCTGGAGCTGGGAGAGACCCCGGCTCCGGGGGTCGCGGGGCCCGGAGCTCCCTGTGCATCGTTTCAGGGAACTGGTGTTAAAAGGGGCTTGTCTCCCTGTCGGAAGGGCTCGGCTGCCTCCCGGCCACATCGAGCCCTCTGCGGGTGTTTCCTCGGCTTTGTGGGAGCATGGGAGGGGCAGGGCTGGGAGCTGCTGCGGTCGGGAGAGGCTGGGGTAGTGGGCCTGGGTCTGTCCCTTCCTGCTCTAGAATAACCAAAGCCGCACAGGGGACTGCGTGCAGTGGTTCCCCGGCTCTCAGAATCAATTAGGTTAGAAAAGATCTCTGAAATCATCGAGTCCAGCTGTGACCGACCACCATGGAACTGGAGCTGAGTGCCACGTCCGGTCTTCATCGAACACCTCCAGGGATGGTGATTCCACCACCTCCCTGGGCAGCCCATTCCAATGTCTAATCACCCTTTCTGTGAAGGAGTTCTTCCTAATGTCCAACCTAAACCTGGCACAGATTCAGACTGTCCTCTCATCCTGTCGCTTAGTGAATGGGAGAATAGGCCGATCCCCATTTGGCTACACCCTACTTTCAGGTGTTTATGTAGAGAGTGGTAAGGTCACCTCTGAGCCTTGTTTTCTCTTTTGCAGACAGGCTGTGTTGACTCACTGGCGCTGGATTTTGAGGCAAGTGTGACTCCTGTACAAGGGTTTTGGGAAGCTTATTAGTGAGAAGTGTGCTAAAGTGGCTTTTAAGACTGGGTGGCACAGCGCAGGGTTTGGTTTTTGCTAGTTTGCTTTCGTAAAGTGTAATCTGCTCTTTATTGAGCCGTGACACAGATCTGCTGGAGAGCACTTTGCTCTTATCTCTTCCTGTTGCCACCCAGATTTTGATGGATGTGTGACTGTATGTGATGCTGCAATTGAGTATGTGGACAGAATTTGGGATTTAGCTTTGAGGCTGACTTTTGAGTTTGATGTTCTGTCTTAGTTCATGTAGAGACTTTCTTGGCTATGGTTTTGGGGCTTTATTGTATTGTAGTTTGGTTTTTTTCAGTAATAGATTTTGCAGCTATTACAATAGTCACAATTTTGAAACATGGGAGTGTTTTCTAAAGCATAGCTTTTGGTCACTGCCTCTGAGCAGGTCCAGCTTGCACCATTGTTAGTGGCTGTAAATTTTCACAGCTTTTACTGAGTGGCTCAAAATTTTTAGTTGCTTGGGTTCTTTTTTCCTCAAGGGTTTATCACTTTCCCAGAGGAAGGGACCACAAGATGATTCTCTGTGCTTCTGTGGTTTGATATCCACTGTGGCTGAACAAATGGCAATATAGGCAGCACAAAGCAGCACAGTGCTGCTACTACCTATTTATTGTTTTTTTAATATGTGAAAATCTTCCTAAAGAAAGGTTGCATTTTAAAAAATACCTTATGATGTGTCTCACAGGTAATGTCTTACATTTGAAGTTTCTTGGACAGCTTCCAAAACAGGGCCCAGACCATTCAGTGCAGCACAGTATTAAACAACAGGGACTAAACCAGCATGTCATGACTTGCACTATCTAATGCAAAGTATTCCCACTTTTTATCTACTGAAATTCTATTTCCAGCTTATACTGACCCCATTTCAACTACAAAAGTGTTGGCTTAGGCATGGGTCTTTTCATTGGATAACACAAAATACAAACACTTCTGGAACTTTTAAATCATAAATTGTTCTCTTTGGCTAACTGGATTGATGCCTTTGGTTTTCTGAACATGTTCCAAAAAGTACCACCCTCTTTTCTAACAGACATTCCTGGAGCTGAGGCCAGTGTTTCAGGCATAGCTGCAGCAAACCTGTGCTGAAGGGCACTGCAGTCCTGTGAGATCTGATGTTTCTCTGTAGCTGGGCTGGCAGCTCTTTTGGACTGGAGGAGTTCCCAAGTCTGGTTCAGAGAAACTTAGACAATAGTAATGCAAGCATTGGCACTTTCTTCGGTTTTTCTAGTAATATATACTCTGACAGGTCAATCTTCTCAACAGAATTAAAAAGAATGTGCTGACAGCCTGCTTTTTTGCCTCCTCTTGCTTAGGATTGAATTGTAGTGAGAGAATTGCATGTAGTGGCTTGCTGGGAGCACTGCCTTTGCAGCACTTATGCCTTTTTACTGATCCTAAAATTACAAGCCAGACACAATTAGGTGATAAAAAGGGATTACCATTATAAGGATCCTTATGGTGCACAACATGCAGAATGAAAAAGTGGAAAAAGCGCTGAAGGTGCGTACTGTAACAAGTGGATACAATTTTATAGGTTCAGCAAATTAGCATCACTGACAAGAATCCCCAATTAGAGACAGAGGTGATGAGATAATTTGCCCCTGGTTCTCCCCTTTTCTGAACACCCCCCAACCCCCCTTTAGATATGAACTGAACTTTATGAAATGTTAGGAAGCTGTTTTGACCTGGGATCCAAAAGAATGTAACCTCAAGGCCTTAGAGCTGCTGGGGCATGTATTTTGTCTTTCTAGTAGAGTAGGTAAATGCTAGCTATCAATACAATAACAGGCTACAGAGCTGCAAATATAGATGTAAAGAATATGGAGATATATAAAAGTAAAAAGGTAAAAATTAATTTGGTTGGCATCAGCACATGCAGAGTAAACTTTTTTGTTTACTTTGAATGAGCCATCTCCTGAAAACTGTTATTTCAGAGAAGAGGAATTAAAAGATGCTGTTTGGCTCTATTTTGAGTAGTGGAACTTCTAATCAATAACCCAGAGTTAAATGCTAGCTTGCCTGGGTTTTTTTTTTACAGGGGTAAGAAAACCACCAAAGTTATGCACAACCCTTGGCTGCAGCTTGAAAGCAAACTACCTTTGTGGTCAGCTGTCTGCATAAGTATCTGGAAGTCAAGAGTTGAGGTTTATTTGTTGCAGTGTTGTGGAGGCCAGACATCTCGGGTAGCTGGTGGTTAGTGAGGGCACTGGAGAGAGGGAACGTCTGCGTTGCTGAGCGATGCGCAGTTGCATTTCAGGGGCTATTTTTAGTTCGGGACATAATGGTTTGTTTTGTACGTCAGAAGAACGTTGTGGATGCACGTAGGATTTAAAAGTGTGGAATTAGCAGGGGACATCAGTAGCTGTCTGTGTGGACAGACTGAGAAGGAGGTAACCATGGAATTTCCTTTTATGATCCAGATGCTTGGTACACCCTGTCAGGTATCTAATACAAAGCAAGGTAAAATGTCTTTCCTTTTAGTTAAAAAAAAACCCCAAAAATAACTGCTTTGTGTCTGCATATTGAGTTGATTTGCTTAATTTTACTCCCTTTTTATTTAAGGATGGATCCCAGTTAGTGACTTCAGTCTTGCTTTTCAGGACTCTAACAGAAATATTCTATCTTTGAGAAAACTATTTGAGAAACAGTTAGAACTGTGCTATGTCTCCAATTAGCACTGCTGTTCTGACCAGATGATTTGTTTCTAAGTTATAAAATTAATACTTAGTGTAGATTTCAGAATATTGATATTTTTGCAATTACAAGTGAAGCTTAAATTTTCTTCTTTCAGGAGACACTTGCTACAGGTGCTTTCTGTAAAATTCAGAGTCAAGGATGGAAGGAATTTGGTTTGCATAACACTTTGAGCATTATGAGGGATTTTAGCAGTACAGATTACACTTTAGTTGTAGCTAATGCAAGCAGAGATTATGAGACTTTTGGAAACAACATTTAAAAGGGTCTAACTTTGATCCAAAAGCAGTCTTGAGGACTTTGTGTTTGCCTTTCATGAATGACTCAGCTTTTCCAGTTTGTGCTGTCATACATTTAGTTGGAACACTACATGTATCTTTCCAGATAAAGAGATGCAGTTAATTTAAAAGCCTCACTTGTAGCCTGAATGTAATAGTGTTATAATATATAATAATCTACCATGTTTATTTCTTCATATGACAGCTTCAATGGAAACAATAACATTAGTATACCTGTGATATGTGAAAATTTATAAAAACATAAATGTTTCTAAGGGTTGCCTTTCAATTAATTCTAAAAAGAGTGTGTTGGCATTTGCATGTGTTGTGTAGTAGTTCCACTGTGTAAGGGAATAGCACTGTAGAACTTTTGAGCTACATCGGTGCTCTCTCTCTCTCTCTCAACGGTAGCTAGTCTAACAAAATGCTATTTAGAGCCTAAAATACATTTTTTTTCCTCCAAAATGTTACTTTAGCATACTGTCTGATCTATTTAACCACTGTGCTAGTTTAGCAGCACATATCCTTCTGTGTCAACAGTGGCTCCCAAATTTCTGCATATGTAGTTGTATTAATTTGTGGAAGATGCAGGTGGAGTATTGAATCAGCAACACAAGCACTGTGTGAGTTTCAAGAGCTATGATTTGATTTGGGCTTTTTGATATAGCCTCCTATTGGCCTACTGTGCTGGTCCCACAATCCTCAAAGGCTTTATGCTTTTGCAGCAAGTGCAGTATGAAGGAAAATGGAGCAGGAGATATTGAAATAAATGTGTACTTCAGGGTATATGCCCATAACATGAAGCCTGATGTTCCTCTACCCCAGGGACTTGCAACGTGATTTAATAAGGCTAAATCTTGGATATATTTCTGTCTCCTTAGAACCAACAGCCACCATGTCTAGCAAAAGAGCAAAGACGAAGACCACCAAGAAGCGCCCTCAGCGCGCCACTTCCAATGTGTTTGCCATGTTCGATCAGTCGCAGATCCAGGAATTCAAGGAGGCCTTCAACATGATCGACCAGAACAGGGATGGCTTCATTGACAAAGAGGACCTGCACGACATGCTCGCCTCCCTAGGTAATGGCCCTTCCTTCTGTTCATGCTTGCCACGCAAATTTGTGCTGCAAAAATCAAAATACTGAGTTTGGGATATGAGAGGTGTCTCAGTTTGTATTAACACTACTGACATTACTTGTTCAGTTTGAAAGCTAAACTGAGTATGAATCCCTTTATTTGTAGGAAAGAATCCAACAGATGAATACCTGGATGCCATGATGAATGAGGCTCCAGGCCCCATCAACTTCACCATGTTCCTCACCATGTTTGGTGAGAAGTTGAATGGCACAGACCCAGAGGATGTAATCAGGAATGCTTTTGCTTGCTTTGATGAAGAAGCAACAGGTACGTGGGTGAAACAACAGTGCACATGTACTACTTCTGCTTACTTCTGTAACAACAAATACTTGTGTTCATAGAATTGGTGTTCAGTTTTTTAACTCTGAAAATTTTAATTTCTGCAAACTGAAAATCATGACTGTATCCTCATGTGCTAAATTTTGCCTTTTCAGTCTCTGTAGAAATTTCAAATTTCTGGCAGTTCATTCTGGTCAAGACAGAAGAAAGTATAAAAGATGTTGATCGGGAACCAGGGTCTTAATTTATTCCTAACTTAAAATTCACCTTTGGGGCTGCTTTTATAAGGGGAAACACTGTTTTCAAAGCTGTTGTTCTTTTATGGAGAGCTTTTCTGTCAGCAGCTTGTATCCACCTTCCCTCTTGTTAAGGTGCACAAAAGGAGAAGAAAATGAATGCAAGAAAATTCTTGTGTTACTCACAGGAGTGATGATAAAAGCAATCACAAGTTAGACAAGCCTACTTGTTTAATAAACCACGCCGAGAATTTATTCTTTACAAGATATACCAATCTGGTAAATCTTAGTTTTACCAGTGATTTAAGATCAATTTGAAATGTTGTAAACTTTCCCATGTTTCATGCACTTATTGAATGTTAATAGTCAAGTTCCATGACTTTCTTTTTTTGTGGTATTTCAATAAGAAGTCTCAAGGTAAACTGATCCCCTTTGTGATTTTTAAAATACCGAGTTAGAAGGTTCTTGGTACTGTTGGGAGTGTAGCCCTGCTGTTGGGAAGAATGTCCAATACGAATGCTGATAAATTTTTATATTCTATAGAACACCACAGGTAAAGCATATAATGGTCTTTATTTGAAGTAGTGAGACCTTTCAAACTAAGATGCCTGATTTGATTGAATCCTTGTAATTATTTGGCAATTTTAGTGATAGGGTTTAATGGTATTGTTTTCATTTGGCAGACGAAGACTGTAGGTATCTCTATCTGAGGGAAAGAACTCAAAGAAAGAAATTGTCATGCACGTATTAGCAGATAAATGTAAAAACTCCTCTTCTGTCCTCCTACACTGTGCTCCAGGGTTCATCCAGGAGGACTACCTGCGGGAGCTGCTGACCACCATGGGAGACAGGTTCACGGATGAGGAGGTGGATGAGCTGTACAGAGAGGCCCCCATCGACAAAAAGGGCAACTTCAACTACATTGAGTTCACGCGCATCCTCAAACATGGAGCCAAGGACAAGGACGACTGAGCAAGTCCCTGGATACCTGCACATTATCTCTACATTTATGTTTATTTTTAATGGTTTCTTCCTGATAGAACTTGTTGCATGCATTTAGCTCCAAAGCTTTTGTCTTTTTCAATATATTTATCTATTCCAGGCCATTTAGGCACATTTGCACCTGTAATCAGACTGGAAGCAGGGAAAATATTTTGAGGGAAAGGCTACAGGAAAAACATTCCCTGGAGTTGATAGTCCAGGAAAATAATCTCAACATTTCTGGTTTTGCTGGATTTTTACATTTTTGTAATAAATGCCATTTTGAAATAAAGATTGCTATATAGATAAAATACCTCAAAATCTTTTGTGAAGAATGAAATTTCTATTACACATTTACAAATGCAGGTGCATTCATTGTATTTTTCTTGCAGTTGCAAGTCAAGCTGGAAAACTCATTTTCCTGATGTTTTGTTCAGTGTCACAGAGTTCTGAAATGCTCCTAGCAGCATCTGCTGGCATCTTTAAAAATGCATCTGCAGAAGTCTTTCATCTCAGGTTTTTGAAGCGGGATCTGACTACTGTGTAAGTAGTTAACCAAATAAATAGTTAGGGAAGACTGTTACAATTGCCTCATGGCCAGTAGAGAACATTTGATTCTTGAGCAGATACCATGCCCAGCTTTTGCTTCCTTTTAATATTGATGGGTTTTCTAGCAGTACTTTCATGTCAAAGTGTGCATTCTTTGCTAAGTAAGGGGGAATTAGGCATATTTTTTCCCTTCTGCTGAAGGAAGCTTGAGCAAAAGAGTCTGTGCTGGCACTAATAAACAGCAATACATGGCCAGAAAACTTACACAAATCTTTATTTTTCTACAGCTAATTCATTTGCTTGTGAGAATGTGACCAAGTCATTCTGAGAATTAACTTGGTAAAACCTATAGGTGCTGAAGTTGTTCTCACTTTTTAAAGTATCATACATACTCCTCAGATGTATTAGCAAGATGGCTTTTAACCAAGCAGTCAGTCACTCAGAACTGGTTGTGCTGACGTTGTCTCAAACACAAAGAAAAGAGGAGGATTTTTCTGTTAGTTCTTAGCATGACCATGCTTTTCTGTGTGCCTCATTCTCTTGGCTACTGCAAGTTAGAAAGCAGGAGGAGAATTTATTTTGCCTATGTATTTATCAATTAAAACAATGACCTCTCATCCAGAAAGCTTGCCCTCAGCAATATCACATTATTTAAGACCCCAAGGAGCAGGAACTCAGCACAAGGGATTGTAAAGGCTCTGACAGCTTATCCTGTAAGGTGGGTTTGTCTCATTTCATGTGTGATACCATGAAGGCTTGGTTACTTAATCTTGCTTGTGTTCCCATATGGCAACTCTGGAAGATATTCTGGCTTCAGGTTTGTAAATAACTTGACAAAGTATACTCAGCTGGCATAGTTGGACTATATTTTATTTTTTTATTCCAGGGTCATTTTTTCCACTTACAGGCTTAATTAAAATTGAGTTTTCAACCATTCTTTTCCCAGTTTTGTGTTTTATCTGCTAACAAACTTAGCCTCAGTTTTTCTCCTACCCACATTATATTCTACATGGCTTTAGGTTGTCACAGCTGCTTCATTTATTGAAAGTTTGTTTTTTAACTGCCTTGGTGGTCTTCAGTAATGGCTGCTGAGTTATTTCTCCATGTGCCACCTGCAAGGTTCTAGGAAGTAGTTTACAAGTATGCATGGAAGTTTTCACCAGCAGTGCCCTTGTGACAAAGATGAGAGAGTGGGGATTTAGGAAGCTGTCTTGTTGAAACGTTACCATGTAATGTTAGGCTGGAGAACAAGTTAGGCTGTCACTTTTTTAGACTGATCTTGTCACTGCTGCAATTCAGTACTGTGTGCATACATGCCTGCTGGAAGGACAGATGTAAGATATTTTTTCCCTTTGAGTGTCTAAATGGCATTTAGATTCAGAGAGCAGTTTACTTTTGTTAGGAACCCTGGGTCCCTAAAACTTTCTTTTCCTGATCCTGTTTTCTCTGTACATGTTAGGTGCTGGTATGTTATACTGAGAAAGCAGCAGGTGTACCAGCTGGATTTTTCTTGCTCGAAGTAGCAATTTTAAAATCATAAGTATGAACTACATAAAAGAGAACCTAGTATCCTCCTTGAGAGAAAATTGTCCACTTCAAAAATATTGGGTACTGCTGCTTTTGTTTTCTGAAATGTGGGGTGTAGCCGTTTTGTCCCTTGCATGCTCCCTCTGAGTAGAGGGTGAGACAGAACTGTGCAGAGGTGAAGATACCTGCTCAGGAAGATGTGTTACTGAGAAAGAATATCCAAGGGCGTGTGAGTATAATAATAACCTCCCAAGTTCCAGTTTCCCTGTTTCTTTATATTGTAGGAGACCAGTTAACCTGTAAGTGGATGCAAACCCCTTAACTGCTGAGAGGCTCCAAGGCCAGCAGCCCCAGCCAAGAGACCATATAAGAGCATCAGATGCATTTTGTAGCTAGGCAGGGAGGAATGTGACAGCTGAGGTTGCGTGCCGAGGGCCATGGGGATGTGTCATCAATAATTCACTTCCAAAAATAAAAATAACTTTGGTCACTGAAACAGCTTAAAATTCTGATGACTTAGCCTTAGCATTTTGCAGCCAAAATCTTGGAACCTAATCTTTTCTCCCTCGGGGTTCATATATAACAGTCTCCAAGCTCCACACCAGATCAAGCTTATGATGAAAAATTATTTTCATAGGCTCATGCACACATTTAATAGTCTTACATCTGCAGTGATCTATAATGCCCTGGGAAGCACTACTGAAAGGCAGTGATTTATCTTACATGACCCACTTACCCTGTTCTAAGGCTACAAACACAGAGGTCCAAATGAAGCCAAAGAGCTACTGAGGCAGCATGAGAAACCTCCAAAGAGGACCATGTTTGTGTTGAGTGCTGTCAGGGAATGTTTGCCTGCTACCTTTTCATCGTTACTATGTTGTTGGAGATAAAGGTAATGTGCGGTATTTTACACTTGTTGCTGTTCTTCATTTAAGCAAATAAACTCATCCTTGCGGCACAGTGATCAGCTGACTGAAGCATTTCACAACATGAAGGCAGCTTGTTACCCTAGCTCAGCAGCTCGGGGATGTCACAGGGGTGCTGTCCCTGCACTCCAGAGCACGGATCTGTTTCACTGCTGACCTAAGGACTATCTTTGGATCGCTTGTTTCTAGGATCGCTGTGGTATCTGGAGGAGTGAATGCAGCACAGCGGCCCCATCCTGGCACAGGGCACCAGTGACAGCATGCCTTTCTGTCCTGATACCTGCATTCGATCCAAAAGCTGGAAAATATCTCAAATCTTGTCATCACATATTTCTCGTGGCCTTTTCTAGTCTGGATGTTACTAACCTACTATTTGGGATGCTCCTGGGGAATTTCAAACAACAACAAATGCAAAGATATTCCGACAATGTAAATCCAAATAACGGGTGAGTAACAAAGTGTAGTCAGGAACATTTTAGATACCAGCAGTTAATCCTCCCTTGGTACTGCTTATGCATCCATGCTCCTATTTTGGCTTCTTACTTAATTTTGCAAAACCCTAGTGTCATTTTTAGATAACTTTCTCCTTTGGAAAAATGATTTAGGATTACAGTACCTCAGAAACAGTATTGCAGAAACTAGGAACAATACAAAGGGAAAAAGAACTCAGTAAATGCCTCTTAAAATGCAGCTTAAAATTAAGTTACCATGAAAAACTGAAAAGTAATTCATGGGGGGGAAAACCCTCCACACAGCTCTGTTTTTTTTGGTTTTTTTTGTGCTCTGAGCAGCAACTCCACAGAGATCACTGTTTTCCCAAACTTTTGATATACTAGATAGAAAACTTTCCATCTCAAAAAAAAAAAACAAACTAAAAAGGTGGCAGCACGTGGCTCCTTTTCCTATTTTTCTCTGGAGCTCATGGGTAAAAACACTGCCAAGGAATGTTTTCAGACCAGCAGTGTGATATTCCCTAGAGGCCATACATAATAGGCCCTGCATCACGGGACTTAAGGGGTCAGGCAGTTCATATCAATGTAATAAATCCAAGGGCAGATGTTTACATGCCTCCACTTATCAGGAGAGTGGGAAATCAAACTGGCCTCCTGGAAAATCCCAACTGTTTGCTGCATGCAGACTCTTCTGCCATGCAGCATTAGGCAGGTCGAGACTGACTTTGCTGCTCTCACTGTCTGCTTGTTTAGGTTTAGGTATAAATCATTTTACTGTTCTTGTAAATTGCTTCATTTTGTAAGGTTTACTTAATTTTTAAACCTCACTTTGACTATTTTAGGGTATCGCTGAGTACAACCTCACTAAATATTGAAATAGGCTTTGGTTTGTTTTTTAACTATGAATAGTCCTTGGGAGTTAAAAGACAGCGTTTCACAATAATTTCCAGCCTGTGCCAAGCATATTCAAGTGAGTGGGTGTAAATTGAGGCCTGTAAGACTTGTCTTAGTATGTGCTAAAATAGAGCTGGCATCAGACATGAGTTGCTTGAACCTTGACTTAGCTTTGTATCTAAAAGACACTGGGGATTTTCCCTCTTTTGAGTTCTTCCTCAATTGTGAGCTAACCATCTCTAATGCAAAAGGTAGTGGCAAGAAATTCCCACCCCATAAGAAGTATGTTGATTTTGAAATTGCTCCACCAGCCAACCAGACTTGCACAGGCATCACCTGATAAGAAAACTGATAACGGCTTACTTCTCATGTGAAACACCTGACTAAATATGCCGCTTCTTGTTTTCTGTGTATGTTTTAAAAGACTATTTTAGACCTATGGCCAAGCGTTGAGCACATTTAATTTTCTTCCATATTTGTACATACACATTGGCAGACAGGTACAAACTCTAACACACAAGGAGAGAGCACATATGCACATCCTTAGGTTTAGCAGAGTTAATTACAGTTGTTTTAAAGATGGGAGGCCTTCAGCTCTCCTTACTAAGAATACCTAATGCTTATTTTTGCCTTTCAGTTCTCCACTTTATGGAATCACAGTTTCTGGCAACACTCCTCATTAAAACTCATGCAAGAAGAGCTGAAAACCCCACAAAGACTTGGCTAGAATTGTTGCAACTTACCAATTGTTGCAACAAGATAAAAAACAAGGGATGGACATACAGCACTAGAGGCAGAACAGTGATTTTGATGATAGAGAACAGGGAACAAAACCCCAGCCAAACAGCCAAAGATGTACTTTTCAACATTCAGTTGGGTTTTTAACTTGTGTTCTTTGGGTATAAATGACTTGGGATCTGGGAATGCAAGGAGTACTGTGTCTGCTGAGTAAAGTCCCTCAATATTTTGTCAAACACATGTAAGTGCCCATTCATATAATCACTGAGATGCAGTTTTAAAAAAATATATTGAAGTTTGTTTTCTCCTTTCTTATATGTTTACAACATTTCATAGACTGACTGCATTTTAATTATGTTCTATTAAGTATCTCTGCTTTATCCTTTGACCTGCCCTATCATTGTCATACCATGCTCTAGAGAACTCATGTTCTTGCCTCTTCCTCAGCCATGTAACACTGGAAGTCACTAGAAAGTCAAAACTGTGCTATTTTTAATTTTAAGTATGGAGAAAGAATATGTGTTTCTTCTACAGGCACCACTACATTCTCTGAGAGCCTTTATTTTTCATGCTTCAGCATTTACCACCTGGGAAAGCAGTAACCATTTTTATTCATGAGGTCATTGAATGAAAACAGAAAATAACCTGCAATCTGAGGCCCCCCAAGAGACTCAAGTGAAGACACATTTCAGAATCTCTTCTTTAACTCATGACTCCTCAAATGTTTTTTCCCTTGGATCACAGCACTGGAGTTATTTTTGGAGAAATTCCAGAAAACTTTGTGACTCTCACAGCATCTTAAAAAGAGTGACTGTGACTCTGACTGTCACTGCACAGCACTTGGTATAGCTACACAGAGGCAACAGATGCCAGCTGGAATCAGGGATGAAGGGATGGAAAGGCAGAGGGATGAGCCAAAATACCAGGTGAAGCAACTGGCAGAAAAATGCTTTTGTTAAATGATAGTTTAGACCTAGAACTTAGATGGATTTGTTTAACTTTGACTCTGCTGTCAATACTTAATCTCCGTAATAAACATTTGTAATATGCGCAGAAAAAAATCTCCTAACTGCAAAACCTTCCACTCCACTTTCAAACAATTTTAATTCTTAATGTGGAAATCACACACCTGCTTTTCCATCTAGTCTCTCTTTTCAGACCCTTCTGTTTCTTATGCATATCCTCAGTCTTACTTCTATGACAACCAAGGGTGTGGAATGGCTTCTGTACAAGAAAAAACTACCCAAGTGGGACTCCCTGCTACAGCTGATACAAGAACTTTCTAGAAGCAAAAGTAACACAAAAGAAGTGGACACACAATTCAGCCTTAATATTTCTTCCAATACAAATTCTAGAGCACAGAGTAAACATTGCAATAGGTACGTTCCAGGTTAGTAAGGTGCAGTTTTTCATGTAAAAAATAGCAGCCTTGCAAGGGGTTCCAAAACCACCAGCAAAGCATATTGTGGATGCTAGACTTACATCAAGTCAAGGATCACATATTAGGCAAGTTCATGAAAGAAGCTAATTGTGGGTTACTCAATATCACATCTGGCTCAGGATAGCTTATCCCTCAGTGAACTAAAAATAGCAGATATTGGGAGAGCACTCTGGGAAGGTATCATAGGCTACCCTGATTCTTATACTTCCCTAAGTACCTGCATATGGCCACTGTTGCTGCCCTCCCCTAAAGAACTGGCTAAAAACACCCTGTATGCTCTCTCTCTCCTCAAAAAACCCCACAAGTAAAGAGATTTCTTTTTTCCAAAAAAAAGTATGATTCCAAGTTTTGGGTAAAAAAATCCAAAACAATAGAACTCTCCAGTGACCTGGTAGGGAAGACCTCATAGCAGCTATTATTTCTTGAGGGCATCCAAGAAAACAGTGGGTCCATCCTGGTGGTGCTCCAGCCTAAAACTGGAAAAAGCAACTGCTGGGCTTCCCCATCCCCAGTCTCAAGACTGTTTTTGCTCCCTGCCTTCCACATCCAGAATCCACATCTCTTTGCAGCTGGGGTGCACGGGTCTAGGCAGGCTTTGACAGCGAGCCAGTGCCGCCATTCCTGTCACATTCAGTAGATTCCTAAAGAAACGTCATATGACACAAACTGATTCTGCTTCACCAAGCAACCAAGTTAATGACAAATATTTGCACTGTCACTGTAACTCAGCAAAGGTGGGGAAACTGAATCATAGAATTGTTAAAAGTTGGAAATTACCTCGAAGTTCAACTGTTAACAGAAAGAATTCAATGAAAGGAGGGAAAAGGTTTACAGTAAATTGCTCACTGTCTGTAGCAGCCTTAAAACTGAAGTATGAAACATAATTTTGAAGGTTTTTGACAATTCAAAGAAAATAAGCATTTCAATGGCACAAAATCATTGAGTATTTTAGACAGAAAGGATAGGAACAATTAACTAATTTTGCTTAAAATGTTTTTTTCTTAAACAAGACTGACATAAATGAGAAAGAAGGCAGTAATGAAGGAAAGAAGTAGAAAGAAGAAAAACAAGAGTTAAGAGCTCAGCATTTTTTAAAACCATCTTTTCAGAAAGGATAATTTCTGTTCTGAATGTTTGATGCACAGCCCTTGGGAAGCACCACACTCACAAAAAAGAGCATCCTTACTTTTTCTCCTTTTCAACATTTATGTCAACAAGTTAAAAAAAATATCCTCCAAATATTATAAAAGGCAAAACAAATCTTTCTTTTCCCTTTAAATTTCTTTATTGCTATGTTGAATGCTGTAATCAAGTCAAATTAAACCATTTCTAAAAGCATTACTAAGATTTATATCAAACAGAAAATGGTCTGCCTGTAGGAACTGCTTCTCATTCCACCATGATGCAACAAATTGGAGACAAAAGCTTTAAGAGAACCACACTGACATGCAATTTTGTCATTAAGAACTGATCTCACACTAGGCAAAAAATCTCAGTGTACCTATCCCCACATCTGCAGAAGTTATACATGGTGACAGGTATCATGTAACACCCTTTTAATAGCATGAAAAACAATACAAGATAGAGTAGCATGTTTGCAGTAGTGGTTCAATTTAAAGTAACTGATGAAAGAAGTTTAAATTAAGAGATCAGATAACTTTTCATAATTAAATTTCAACACACTGTTCAGTTGTTCAACATTATCAAGAAGCATTTTATTAACTCTGTTAACATCTTCATATTTCTACTGCCTTTCTGCCCACTTATACTTTGCATGTAATTATCTTGAAACTTTGTGCCACGTCTAGTAAGCAGAGAATTTTTTACCCAAAGTTTTTTCCATTAATAGACTTTCAATTTAGCAAAGTTTAGTCTTAGTTCTATTGCACTTTGAGGCAAACTTTAGAAGAGTGATATTAAAATTAATTGGGGAAGTATAACAAGCTAATTAGGCCAAATTCTCAGTCCTCATAAAATAACTTCTGATTTGAGCAGAGAGCAGGGAAAGAAAGTTGGTCCTCTTGGCAATTAAAATGTCTCCCTTCAAATTTGAGACTGCAGCTTCTAGATTACATAGTAGATTACATGTTTATTTCAGTAGCTCCAGTGGCTAAATGTAGTTCATTTACATTTATAAATACAATTAATAATTTCAGAAAAAGCTTGTATGTCTATTTTTTCCTTTCAGAATGATCAAGGTTGGAAGAGACCTTCAAGATCATCTAGTCCAACCATCAACCCAGCATCACCATAGTCCCCAAGTGCCACATCCAGACACTTCTTGAACACTTCCAGAGATGGCGACTCCACCACCCTCCTCGGGCAACTTCCTCCAATGCCTGGCCAGTGCCTTTCCCCCTAAGGAATTCTTGTTTCCCAAGACACAGACTGCACACCAACAAAGCCGGCAGCAGGGAGGAGGGGGATGCACAGAATGATGATCTGGCAGTGCAGCTTTCCCATCTGACTACTTCAGCACCTTTCTGTGCACTAAACAACAGTTTTCTTGAAGTCCCAAGCTATTTATGTGGGACTCCAGCAAGCAACATGGGAACAAGCATTCCCTCTGGAAAATTTAAAAAATGTACAAGTGGGCTGAAAGTGAGCTGCTTCTGAAGCAATTTCAGACACCATCCCCCTACGCTAAAAACAGCTTGTACCTTTATCTGAGATCCTACATCAAATGATGAATGGAAAAATATGTGTCATCCTTTTTCGTTAAGAAAATATATGCAAAAATAAATCCTCCAAGTGGCCTTACAATGTATGGCTGCGGGAGGCATTAAGCTCGCTCCTGAGGGAGCACCCACTTAGAAGACTTTAAGATGCAGTCTGGAATTTTTCTGATCCCTCGAGCGAAACACGAGGAAGACTGAAGGTAAGGATAACACCTCACACCTGCTGACCCGATCCGGGCAGGACGCCCCCGGGGGACGAGGAGGCTTCGCTCACCTCCCGGCTGTGGCTCCGCCGTGTGAACCTGGGCACGCCGCGGCCCCAGCAGCACGGAGCGACGCTCCACCTTCAGCGTGCGGAGCTTTTGTGTACACAAAGGAAAATCCCCCCGGGAAGCTCCCGCTGCCCGCAGAAGCCCTCCGGAGCTCCGTCCCCACAGGCTGCCTCCCTCCCCACAGGCTGTCTCCACCCTCCCCTGCAGGCGGCGCCCGGGGCCCAGCGCCGGCGGCGGCCGCTTCCCCCGGGATACTCCAACGCGGCCGAGGCGGGGGGCGCAGGGAAGCGGCCGCGGGGCCGTGCCGAGCCGGCCGCCGCCCAGGGAAGCCGGGATGGGCTGCGATCCGTAAGGAAAACCCCTGGCTGCTGTATCGCTGCCCTTCCGCCGCCTCTCCCGGCGCTCGTCCCCACCCGCGGCCCGGCAGGGCGATGGTTTCTCCAGGAAGCGCTGGAGCGTCCGCCGGCGCCAGAGCCGCTTCCTGCTTTCCGTGTCTGCTCCGTACCCGGTCCCCGCAGCTGCCGCTGAGGTGAGGGTCTTTTCAAGACTAAAATTCAAATTCTAAAAATTACTCTTTTCCTGGTTTATTAGTCTGTCTTTCCTTTATCCATATTTTTTGCTTCTCTGTTTCCCTTCTTGAAAATACTGGGGAAATACGTTCTGATGAGAGGAAATAAGAGTGCGTTAGAGGCGCGCTGTAACATTAAACCGTAAAACTTTTTCCGTTTTTAAATCCTAACTCTAATCTTACTGCATTTACTGTATTTCTTCCTCTCCCTAGTGTCCAAAAGTCGACATGTCTAGCAAAAAGGCAAAGACGAAGACCACCAAGAAGCGCCCTCAGCGCGCCACTTCCAATGTGTTTGCCATGTTCGATCAGTCGCAGATCCAGGAATTCAAGGAGGCCTTCAACATGATCGACCAGAACAGGGATGGCTTCATTGACAAAGAGGACCTGCACGACATGCTCGCCTCCCTTGGTAATGGCCCTTTCTTCTGTTCATGCTTGCCACGCAAATTTGTGCTGCAAAAATCAAAATACTGAGTTTGGGAAATGTGAGGTGTGGTGTCTCAGCTTGTGTTAACACTCGGTTTGTATTGAGATTGCTTGTTCAGTTTGAAAGCTAAACTGAGTACGAATCCCTTTATTTGTAGGAAAGAACCCAACGGATGAATACCTGGATGCCATGATGAATGAGGCTCCAGGCCCCATCAACTTCACCATGTTCCTCACCATGTTTGGTGAGAAGTTGAATGGCACAGACCCAGAGGATGTAATCAGGAATGCTTTTGCTTGCTTTGATGAAGAAGCAACAGGTACGTGGGTGCAGCTCGGCTGCTTGGCAGGGGTACGGCTGGGTTTTTATGTGTGTTATTTAGGTTTCTGAACAGTATGCTGATTTTGCACCCTTATAAATTAAATATGATATGGTAATCCTAGATGGCATATTCTGTTAAATGAATTAATGAGAGTAAAATCTGTCTGGCTTTTCTGTGTCAGTACTGAGGACTAGGAGGACTGTTCTTCTGTAAGGCTTTGAACAAGGGTGCTTTAATTGGGCAGTCTGTATGTTCCTCAAAGTGTAAAACAAGATGTATTTGCTCTAAGATGAGGAACTCAAATCACTAATGTGTGATTTTTTATGGTGTTAAAAGGTAATAATAGGAAATCTGTCATACAACTGAGTTTGTCCCCCTCTGCAGTAGGTCTGAAATGTGTCTAAATTCTTCAGGTGTTTAATATTTCAAGACAGGCTGTCCAGACTTCATAAAGTCTTACAAACCCTCTCTGGCTGAGCATTCTTTATGGCTCTGAGGACAAATGTCATGCCCTCACCATGCAGCTCAGTTTGCTTTCAGATTGCAGGAAGGTCTGCAGTCTTAGTGGTCTGAAGATAAAAACTGGGTGGGGTGTAGAAGGCAGAAATGACAGCTTGGACTGATGTGGAAAGCAAGATAAAGGGAAAGAGTAAAACACAGAACTCAGTTTTACTGTATTGGACTTCCAAGGTTGTGCCTGTAATCCTGAGGTTAGAGTTTATGCTTTTATGAATTTATTCACCTAGGCCGACATTCCTGAGAAGTGTGTAGTAACTGGGGATGAACCCATAAGGCAATTCAGTGGGATTATCAGTGGCTTGATATGTTGTGAACTTGTCTTACTAGCTCACACTGAAGTTATGTAAGCTCTGTACTAGAAATGACACTGCACCTACACCTTTCCTCACAACTGCCCACCGCAATATTTTAATCTAACCAGCTGATCTGTGCTCTGCACCTTTTGAAGGATATCCTTCCGTTTCAACAGCTATTTTCAGCCTGTGTATTTTTAGCACCTTTTGCTTTTTCAAAGTGCATCGCCTTCCTGCTGAGGTGTAGGTAAACAGGCTTTCAGTTGGTAAGGCCTTTTCAAATGCTAATCGACTTCCTCCCTCTCAAGGGAAATCTCTTTGCCATTTCCTAGAGAAGGAAGTTTGTTAGTAGGTTGATTATTTTCTCTCCACAGGTAGTCTCACTCACTGTGCTAGGGGTTTTTTTGTGTGCACCAAAACAAGAGCCTTTGAATTACAATATAAAGAAAATGGTTGTGCTACCAGTTCTTTGGAACATAAACTTCTGTGTCTATGTAACCAATAAGTTACTAGTTTAGGCACCCAGATACTGATAAGATTGATTTTAATATCTCTCAGCTCTGTGTGGTAAATGTTTTAGTCTAGTCCTACAATAATTTGAGGATAGTAGTTTGTTCTACAGTCTGTTTTGTGTCTTATGCCACCCTCAAATTTTAACCAGGAGACATGTCAGATAGTTGCACTGTTTTATTGAGTTTTGATTCATAACAGTCAATGAAGTCTTCACAACAGCATGTGATGTGTTTGTAGAACCTATTTCATGTTAATCCTTTATTAATTTTATCCTCTTATTTGGCTTCTGATCAGTTTGTTCCTTTCAAAAATGTACAAGAGCATTTCCAGCTACATCAAACTCTTTTATACTCTTTTACTCTTTTTCTCATTTCATGGTCTCCACTTGTGTGTTTGTTATTGGCCTGATTTTCTAGCTCTACATCAGTGTAGGTCATTTGAAAGGGAGTAATACAAATCAGATCCTATAGATGAGGATAAGGTAGTCATACTTGTTATGTTTTACTTACATTTCCTGTATTGCCAGCCCAGTTGGATATGTCACTTCAGTTTTACTATCATGTGTATTGCTGTGGAATTGATATAAAAGTTGTGTCTGTCTGCATTTGGAGTATTTTTTATCTGGTCTTTGATCCTGCATTGTCATCTGCTGTGTGCTGCTTGCAACAGGCTGAATCTTAAGTTTTGTTTCATTTATTTGTTACTCCCCATCTATGCTGAAGCTGTGTGGGAGGGACAGGAGCGCTGTTTGCTTTACAATTTGTTGCTGATAAAACGTGTGGCTTATTCCTGGTCTGGCAGCCCAGTTCAGTGTTTAAACAACTACCTATTCAGACAGGAGCAATTAAGTCCTTGAGGCTAAACGTGCAGCACCAAAGGCCTTGCATTCTTTGAATACTAATCCTTATGTCATCTCTCATCACTGCCTGGTCTCTGTAGGACAGAGAAAGAGTCTCATCTGTTTGGCTGCCTTTTCCCTCCTCTTTATGCCCATCTTCAAAGACAGAACTCCAAGGTTTGACCCGTTTAGGATGGGCCTGGCTAACTGAACAGTCTCCCTGTTTCTGAAGTAGGAGATTGCTGCTAGCCTTCTTCGTTTGCAGTCAGTATCCAAGGGCTGGTCTGCACTGGGATGTGGTGCTGTTTTCATTAGCATATGTTGAAACACATTTTTTTTCCCCTTCCCCCAGCATATACCACCCCCGTGCTAATTTGTCATGCTCATTGACTGCTTTTTGGTCCCCTGATTCCCTCTTTGGTTTTGTCTCTTTAATGAACTCTGTTTGCTTAACTTATGCAACTCTCTTTCCAAAGCAGCACTTTTCTTATCACATTCTAATTGAATCTACATTAGTTGATGTGGGTGTCTACATATGATTTCCAGCTGTTCCACAGAGTTTACTTTCTTACTCTTCTTTTTGGAGCCTACTTCTACCTCGTCTGTTCTGTTACTGACATTTCTCCAACTAAAGTTCAATAACCAATTTCCTTCTCAAATGAAGCGACTGTTGTGCTGCTAAAGGTATGGCTGGTCGTATATCAGCATTTAGCAGTTTCTGCATTCTACTGTCTACCCTTTGTTATGCATGGTTCTTTTTTCATCTCTAAATTTTCCTGGAATTACTTGGCAACTGGTGGTTCTGCCCATCTCTTGAAACAGAATTAGCAGAAGATACCTAGAAACTGCTCCTTTTTATATCTTTGTTAACTTCCTCAAAAATCTTCTGCTCTTTTAGCACATAATAAATAATACATCCTATTCTTTTTTTTTTTTTTAACTGGGTTTTCTACCTTTAGCTCTCCACCATAAACATTCTTCCTGCCTCCTGAGCTAACTTGCTCAGTCCTGTCTGAAAGTCCCTTCTGTTAGAAACTACTTCCCTGGACACTTGCCAGGAGTTCACTGTATCCACATAAACTGCCTCCAGCAACAGCGTTGTGCAGCACTGAAGAGCCAGAGTGGTTGTTTAGTCCCCAGGGGAAACTAGTTTATAGAGGATGTTCAACTATATCTAATTAAGGCAAGAAAAATATAGTCCATTTAAGAGAATTGCTTGTATAATGAAAACTAGCAGTCACAGGAACTTGTTTTTCCACTTTGAGCCGTTGAAGATCAGTAGATGGAAATAAATGTTATTTTACCACAGCAGGTCAGGCCCTGTCTTCAAAAATCTGTATGAGATGCGTTAAACTTCCTTTCCCTTTGCACTCAAGGAATTTCTTTAGAATTCAGTCAAGGAAATTTGCTGGGGCTCTGTGCAAATGCAGATGTAATATAGGAGTGCTGCACTGGTTAATTGCCTGCCCATGCGCACATCTGTGCTGCTGCTTCTGGAGACCCAGCTGAGAGGCCCGGCCTCCGTTTTGTGTTTCTCTCTGCGTGTCTCACTCCAGGGTTCATCCAGGAGGACTACCTGCGGGAGCTGCTGACCACCATGGGAGACAGGTTCACGGATGAGGAGGTGGATGAGCTGTACAGAGAGGCCCCCATCGACAAGAAGGGCAACTTCAACTACATTGAGTTCACGCGCATCCTCAAACATGGAGCCAAGGACAAGGACGACTGAGCAAGTCCCTGGATACCTGCAGATAGCACCTTTAATTTTTAATTATTTTTTTTTCTTCTCACTTAATTTTATTTCTCAGGATCTGTTCTCTCCTTTTTTTTCTGGTTTTCTGGGACCATTGCATACATTTTTAGCACTGCAGCTTCTTCCTCTGTGGATCTTAAGGCTGCTCAGGCACACCTGCACCTTTGTAATAAGACTGGAAAGTGGCAGGGAGAGAGAGAACAGCTTATAGTGATAGATGTTGAAGGACAAAAATCAGAGAATGTAGAGGCCCAGGTAAAAATGTCAGTGCTACTCATCCTGGCTAGATTAATTTTACATTTTTAATCATAATTTTTCAAATAAATCACTGTCTACTAAGTGCAAAATTAAAATTTTCATGCTAGAAGTATAATGTTTCTGTAATGATACTGTAAATATTTTTGCAGCTGTATGCAGTCATGTTGTTACCTATTTTTGCCTTAAAAATGATACATAATTCACTTAAGCATACTGATGTTTTGTACTTTAGCAACTGAGTATTTCACCTGCTACTGTGAGCGTACACATGAAGAAGAAATTCCTATCCTTCAAATGTTAGTGTATTGTAAATTAATCATTTCTGTCAGAGACTTGCACATTAAACATTTTAAATCTTATGTAGTTGAGCATGTATTTTACCACCTCAGTCCCTCCATTTCTCAACATTGAGTACTATATTATACCACTTTTAAAAAACTTATAATGTAAATCCTAGTGTCTTTTTTAAAACAAGATATCATATATGGGTAGAGTTGCTTGAGTAATACTTCTTACCAGATCTGTGGGCTGCTGATACTGAATTAATGACATTTCATTGCAACCATTTATTTCTTTCTTTTTCTTTCTGTTTTTTTCAAAGCACAGTAGGAAGAGGGCTGGATGAAGAAGGAAGGTGTGCTGTCTCTGTCCTTTTCATTTTCTGTCTGAAAATATGATTCTTTGTTTTTAAATGAAACAATATACACTGTATTTTTAAGACCTCCTGCTGTAAGTGGTGTTTTGGACGTGTGAGACTTGAGACATTCCATTTTGTTCCATTTCTCATAGTTGTATCCTCTATAGTTTTTGTGGTATGGAAGGCATGGCAGATTTGCTACAGTGTTCTGAAGCAATTTTGCCATAATCGGAATGCTTGTGGTCCTGCGGTTTTTGTGTCTTGAGAGAAAGGATGATCAGAGCTGCTTCTGACACTTCCAGGAATTACATTGTTGATCCCTTCAGAATTTATGTTACAAAATTAAGAAAAATCATTTGGCTGAGAGCATTTTGCTGTTTCTTGGTATGCTGCTGTTGGAAAGTGAACTTTCAAGAAATGCCACCAGAAGACGGTGAAGAAAGTTTTGAAGCTCCTGCTCTACCTCAGCCCCGGGGAGGTGTGGGAGGTATGCACGCAGGGATGGCCTGATCCCTCTGACTGTGGGCCTGTGCGACCACATGGAAAAGCAGAGAGGGAAAAAAGAAGCTGAACAGAATCAGCAGAATCAGCAGAAACCCAAACACTTCACAAATGTTTTCCCAGAGAAGCACTTCCCTTCGGAGGGGGCAGAGGTTAAAAACTGGAGCAGGAACTTCTGTAAACTATCGGTGAAATCAGTAAGGATTTTGATGCTTCTGCCATGCCGGGAGCCACCAGCAGGTGGCAGCACAGCTCTCGGCACGGGCGCCGCTGGGACGGGCGAGCGCCTCCCGCCCCAAATGTTTGCTGCATTCGTTTGGGGTTTTGGTTTATTTTTTGTTTTGGGGGAGATTTTTAGTCCCGAAAAGCTCGTTTGGTGCATCGTGCATAGGGGGAAGATATGCTCCGTTCCCACAGAAGTCCTGTTCCTGCCACAGCAAAGGTTAATGGTGCCAGGATTTTTCACATTGCAGCTCTTGCACAAGTTGAATTTTTGGTCCTTTAATCAAATTAGTTCATTACAGAAGAGAGTAAAACGAGGCCTCTGCAAGCCGTTGGTACAGGCCTACAAACACACATGTGGTGTATGTTTGGCAAAGATTGGGTTTCAAAAGGACTCATGGCCTTCCTTGTAACTCAAACCAGAGACACTGCTCTTGCATTTCACTTCTCAGTACCTCAGTGAGGGCTCTTCCTCTTTTGTTCAGATTACCTTTGAAAAAAACTACCCCAAATTCAAAAGTATATGTTTGCATAACTTTGTTTACATGCAAAAGACTTAAACCTGTGATATAAACTAAACTGCTGGGGCTCAGAGTGAGGCAGCTGGTATTTACCTACAGCAATAAATGCCAATTGTTAAACCCCAGTGCTTGCTTACGGGCCAGGGCTGTGTTGCTGTATAGCAACACCTATATGCCATTTGGCCTTGTGATGACGAATTGTAGTTCATTAATACTATTGTTCTAAGCCTTGCCTTCGGCAGAATCCTGGTTCTACTCTCTTGACTTTACTGGCGTTTAATGTTCTCATAAAAACATGTCAGAGAGAATGACAAAAATGGATTTTTGGTGTGTAACTCAGAGGCCTGGGATTTGTCTTGCAAAGAAATTTCAAACCCCTGCTTGGATGCAGAGGGTGCCTTAAAGTCTGTGTGTGTCTGGAACAAGTAACACTGGTTTTACAGACTAATTGCAGTCCCTAGTCCTGGCAAAATCATTCTCAGTAAGAGCCACAGAATTTTCAAGTGTTCTCACTGAAGTGGGTCAGCAGAACATGAAGGCGTTTGTCGTGGGATGTCTTTCTCCTTTTATTTTTGTTATTAATTCAGCTGTTTTGTAGATAGGTCACTTGAGTGGAGGGCGGGAACAATGTGGCCTTGAATCCTCTCAGCTAGAAGAGAGAATTAAAAGTAGGTCTGCAACATTCAGGCTGAATGTTAAACCACTGAACAATTGAATAAGGGAGGGTGGAACCATCACAAGCAGCTGTGTTTCTTATTGTGCCTTCTTTTTTCTTTTTTTCTTTTTTTCTTTTTTTTTGGCAAATGAAGGAGCTTAGGCAGTGATCTCAGGAGAAGGAATAAAAGAGATCCATTCTACCTCGAGAGGACTCTTTCCTGCTCTTCAAGGTGAAGTTCCCAAAAGCCATGACTCACAAGTGGGGCTGGGATGCTTGTTTCCTGTGGTTGCAGAGGCAACTGAGCTGAACCCTAAATGAGTTTTAGCTTATAAACCGTTTCCTCTCCAGGACTGTTTGTGAGAAGCAGAGCCTCGCCAGGGAACTGTCTCACACATCCTGTATCTGGCTTAACACCCCCCACAAACTCCTGCCAGTGGAGGTAATAACTGGTAAAGGTTCTCACTGGCTGTGCTCTGTTTGAATGCCGTGCTTTGTAAGCTGCTGTGGCTCAGCACCTGATTACCCTTGAGCAACTCTGCTTCTCCGTATTGGGGCAGACAGCTGTGCTGTCCCTACATGTGAATTACAGCCCCAGCTCCTGTGGAAAGGGCAGTGGCGACTCCTTAGCTCCTGTTCAGTATTTCATGCTGGTGAGACTCAGCAGATCCTTACTCAATACCCTTGTTTTAACAGTTCCTAATTTTAGCACCTCGCTCCCGTGTCTGGGCAGACGGCAGCATCTGTCAGTGCGGCAGGCACCGCTCACTGTGGGGAGCAGCAGTGGTGTCAGAATTCTTCATTTAGATACCAAGCAGCCGGAATTTAACACAGCACCGTCCAAATGTCAAATAGAATGGTGCTTGTTCTAAAAACCGCCGAGGTCTGGAGAGAATTCCTGTCACCAGGGTGGTGGTGTCTAAATCCGAAGCACTCGGTCTGACCTTTGTGGACGGTTTCCTAGCGGCGGGCAGGGCTCGTTCTGCTATTCAAATAACCCCAGCTCACTGCTGACTCATCTCTGGTTCCACTGGGCACATCCCAGGGCTTAAATACAAAAATTGTTTCAGTAGCGCTCTTGAGCGGTGAAAGGCAAACCTGACCAGAGTTCCTATGTGATCATCGTGAGATTAGGGGTGTCATGTAAACAGCATAATTAAAAACATTAAAAAGTGTTCATATGACTTTAATAGGGATGCATACTAGTCCCAGCAGGCTCCTTTCACTGAGTAGGTAAGACTTGCAAATTAAAGATACTTGCAGCTGGAAACTTCCTCTTCAAATAACTGCAGGTCACTGTGACATTGGAAATGGTTGCAAAAAGCTACAGCGAGACCACAATCATGGCACGCTGCCCCCTCCCACACACATGCACAAGATTTCCTGGGAAATTTGCTCAGCTCCATGCCCCACAACCCTAGCAAGCTTCAAAGCTACAGGGCTGGAGTTAGTTAAAAGGAGAGTTGACAAGACTCATGTTAGTAAGATAAGCTTATGAACTTTGTGATTCATTTTTGGAAGATAATTAAATGGAACAAAATTACTTGCAGTTAGTACTTGCCTGTTTATTCTTTCACTAATTCAGGGGATATGGTATTGTATCTTTATTAGAACCTGAGATATATGTTGGGCAAAACACAAGTTATAACACTATTACTGCTATGCTGTTAGCAAAGACGGAACTTGGTCATGAATCTTAATCCTCCCACTTTATCTGCCCTTTTTATCTGCTAATTTTAAAAAATAATCAAAAGGTAGCCATGCAATTTTCAATTGTCAGAAGACAGCATTTCTTTCAGACTTGGAATTTTTTGTAACCTAATTGAGCACAACCTTATAATTTAACCAGTAATAACTAGTTTTTCTGCTATAGAAAGTCCAGGTATGCAAATTGTTGTTATTGATGTTTTTTTTAGCATATCCATCTATTCCGTGGCCACTTTGCCCTGGTGGGGCACAGAACAGCAGCACTGTTACAAATGTATTTGGGGGTGCTCTACTATATGCAGACCTAAGAGGAGGTAGGAGTCATCAAACTTGTACAAAATTATGAGTAAGGAAGACTGCAAAAATGCAGAACTCTGATTCATTTGCTGAAGATGACATGGGGCTATCTGAGCCCCAAAGAGGAGGATGGATTGTTGCCATGAAGTGCTAGTTACAACAGTGTGATAAGCAGAAAACCTACCTGATAACAGCTGCAGCTGAATTTGGAAGCAAATTGCAATGTGGATGGGACAGTAATCAGAAGAGAGTGATGACACTTGTTGAAAATATTTGGTTCTACTCTGTTCCTGTTGCAAAGAATGCAGCCTGCTGTCCCTGAAATTTTCTGTCCCAAGCTCTGGACACAGATTTTGGGTATCTGAGTAGCCATCTAAACGAATGAAGAATAAAATACCAGAAAGAAGATAGGGGGCAAGGCACTCAAGCATTTCCTGATGCAGCTGATCAGAGATATGACTCTCTAGTTGAGCTTCCAGTAGTCAGACTTCTCCAGAGGCTGGACACCAGTGCCCAGCCAACAATTTATGTAGCCCCATGCTTTGGCAGCTGACAGCTTTTCCAGAGTTCTGTTTTCTATTTGATGTTTGATTCCTCCCCTCCCATCCTTTGTGCAAGCACTTAAATGCCTTCCACATGTCAGGGGCCTGCATCTACCCTCCCTGTTGCAAGCCTTACACATGCTGAAGGGTTAAGACCTTCAAGCAAGAAAGGCATTCCCTTCCCAGTTTTGTGTACCACACCTTGGGCCTCACTTTGAGATAACATTCAAAGCAGCTAATAAGTTGTAAGGCAGGGTTTGCAAATTTTGATGAGCAAAACTTCACCTCCAGGATTAAAGAGTATTTCTGTGGCAGCTTTTAAAATGCGGGCAAGTATCTAAATGGGATGGCAGTACCTCAGACATTTCAGGCTCTGGGGTAAAAGTGTAGATGAGACTCTTGTGCACATCTCTGGATGCACAACACATGACAAAACTGTCCTCTGAGGGCAGTGGGTGAGGCTCTGGGAAGAGGAGAGTGGGAAGAGGAGACTTTTGGCTGATGCTCTTACTAGTGATGCCTGGAAGATCTTGCCCTATGCCAGGTTTTCAGGGTTGCTAATTATGCCTCTTCCACTTTTGATCTCAAGAATTGCTATGTAAGAGCAAGTATCAAGCAAAAGGGTGCTGGCTGCTTGTTTTCACACTATTTTCCCAACTCGAAGTGTTATTTACACCTCTGTGATTGACTGAATTATTTCTACCTAGGACGGATTTTGTGTTGACACACACCCTTTGCAGGAATGTTTTTGTTACCTACCGGTGGTTTGTTAAGTGACTATAAAAGCAAGGAAAGCATTTAGGAGATGCTGCTATTATGAAGAAGTTAGGGTGTGTTTATTTTAGTTATTTCTTCTCCTTCCAGTTCCTCCATGCCTCCCTTAAGCCTATTAACAGACAATGCTTCTACAGGCAAAGTATACTGAATTCAGTGAGGTTCACCTTAAAATTTTGCCATTTCAGCAAAATTGTTCAAGTTTCCAATATTTACCTTTACATACCAATACATGTTTCTGGTTCATGTCTTAATTCTGCTGTTCTTTGCTTTGGGGCTGGTTGGGGGGCATGGGGGGGTGGTGGTTGGTTTTTTTTTTTTTATTTTTAAGGTACAATTGCTTAAGTTTTAGTCTCTAATCACTGTTACTTTAATGACTTGCATATACAGTTCACCCCATTTTGTCTCTGATGCAGTTGAAATTTTCATTTTGAGACTTTCCCTGCATTTCTCTGCTGTATGCTGCTGATGTCAGACACCTGTGACATCTGGGCATGTTCTTACATGGTCCACAAAAGTTCATTCCCAGTTTTTGTTCCCAAAAGCTATGGAGAAAAGCACTGTATGAAATCTGTTTAGAACAGAAGTTGGTGGAGAGTAGGAGGTGAAAAGTTTTATCCCTGGAAATACAAGCAATGTGGCATGAAGGTATTTGTAATATGGGTTCCTTTTAAAGAAACTTTGCCACTTAGTTGACTGAAAACATTAAAATGGTGTTTCCCTAAGTAATTAACTTTCAACACAGAAAATTAAATTGCCTAAGATTACTGCACAGCTATCTGAACAATACTTCCAGTGTCTTGTTGCTTTTATTGCTTTGTTGCCCCTGGCATTTTGTGTGTAATCATCCAGACACCATGAAACATATTGATTAAATAATTTGGGGCACTTTGCACAGTACAGTCTTGTTTTATATAACCTTATGCAATAAGTTACTACTCTAGCCAAGTACTAAGTAAGAGCAGAGTTAGGAGAGAAACTTTGGGCAATGCCAGTCTGTCCTGTCATCCATTGGCAGAAGTAGTTTGGACTCCTGAAACAAGCTGCATCTTTACTGACAGTCTCCTGAGTTGACTTTAGTAGATATTTTTATATAAGGCTGAGCGTATTTCCTCTTAATACACTGAAAAAAACTGTTTGAAGAGCATCTTCTGTGCCAATGCTCCCAGAGCTCCAGAGAGGTGAGCAGTTCTCTGTGTTTATACAGTGTCATGCACAATAGGGACTGATGTGCGAGTGGGAAAATTAAATGTCTTATGGCATTTCCATGATGAAAGTAATAAGCACTTGTCCAATATGTGTGACAAAAGCTATGTTTAGAGACCACTGGGCCTTCTCTAACTCATTGGAACATCAGTTTCACCTCTAGCTTGGCTAGGCTGATTTAGCAGCTTTCTGCTAGAAAGGTTCTAGATAACAAGTGGCAACCAAAATATTTCAAGGCTGCCTTATCCTCTCTTATCCTACAGTCTCATGACAAAAGGAGACAATTGTACCCTGTTTGCTAACTAGATGTTGTACTTTAATCTTGCATTTTGACTTATGTTGTCATGAAATTGCTCATCATCATTCTGTGATGCTTTCCCAGACCCTCCACACAACTCTGGCCTGCATTCCATGGGCACGGTACCACAGAAGGGCAAACACAAGCACTGGCACCTGCCAATAGCTGCTGTTCAAATAGAAGTTGTCCCTTTTGCCAGCCAGTGAAACATCAGAACGCCAGGCCACTACATAAATGCTATTATACGTCATCTGGGCACCATATGGTGTGCGTGCTCTGAGTGGAGCTGAGCCACAGCCCTCCAAGCAGGTGGGTGAGAGACCTGGCTTCAGCCTCAGGAGCTTTCTGCTTCAGCAGCAGTAGGGCTTCCACACTGGTGTGCTCTAAAGACAGCCTCTCATAAAGTACCAGAAGGCTTCTGTTCCCCTGTAGAGGTGCTGAAGTTTCTGCTGACCCTTCTGGGCATGGGTGAATACACTCCCTTCCAGCTCTGCACCCTGGGGTATCTGCAGCATTGATGCCTTCTCACAGAACTCATCTTCTACTCTGATAACTGAAAATGTGGCTTAAATCATCATCATCTCATCTCATCTCATCTCATCTCATCTCATCTCATCTCATCTCATGCAGCTTTTATTACATCTTGCAAAAGAAGCCCACTGTGCATTGGAGTTTTGCTGTGGCACCATGAATGGACAGAACTGGCACATGTGCATAGCTGGAGGTGACTGGGTTAAATGTGTCAGCAGGCTGAGCCCCTCCATGGAGGGAAAGAGGAAATGAGGCCTGAACCAATTCCTAGAGCAGCACAAATTAGTGAGCTACTACTAAAAGCCCTCAGAGAGGTTCCCAGAAAACTTCACACTTAACCCAGCTAATTGTACCTGCAGGTGGCTACAACATGAGTCACAAAGGTGAAAGTAGTGCTGAAGCCTCAGCAAGACTGATTTTATAAGCCCAGGAACTAGCTCAACTACTAATCCACTATTTTATTTACCTTACTGCCAAGACACCCGCAGTCCCTGCACTAACAGCTAGCCAGAGTGGAGCATCCCATTGCCATTTGAAACACTGGGACTGGGACAAGCTGTGTTGGCCAAACCTTAGCCTACATCCGTACGAGTAAAGCCAGTATGTGTACAAGTTTGACAGGGAAATTTGGCTCTGTGTCTGCAACTCACTTTTTAACAAGTGAAGATCTGTTTCCATCCCAAAGTGTTTGAAAGGTACTTCTGTTTTTCAGAACATGAGATAATTACAGTAACAAATTACTTCATCATCTACCAATAATGTCTTGTAAGCATGGATACATAGGTTTTGCAAAGAAACTTAAAACTTTGAAGTTTTTTAGTGAACTTAGCCTTCAAACTCTCAACAGAGTGAACTGTACTTTCCTTGTCCTAACTGCTTACATGTCTGATTGTCCGGAGTGGTCTTTAAATTTTTTTTTTTTTCTAGAGGACTCACAACATATCTAATTCACTGGGCTTAGCTGAACAGCTTGATTGTTGTTTCCAACCTCAAACCGCATTAGTTCTACAATGTGATTATGTCTTTGGGCCTAACTTGTGTCCTGCTCCTTCAGAGCCTGCATCCAGCTGAATGTGTTTAGCAAGGGTGGACAGCATGGAGTTAAGCACAAGCACAGCGGCATCTCACACAAAATCACAACTGATGAAATTCACACCTTTTGCATTTCAGCTCAGGAGCTAGGGGTTGCATATGGCAAGTTGAGACTTGACTGCAATTTCCTTTTGAGCCTGAGAAGGCTCAAGGATCTTATAGCAGGAGCTCTTACAATGAGAGCTTTTTCTACCGTTCCTTGTGAAGCTGGACTTTTTAGAGAGGGTGGAATTCATTGAGAACAAGGAAAAGACAGAAAGAGACAGCATATGTGCTTGGCTCTGAAACTCAAAAGTTTCTGGGGAACTTGGGCTCCTTCGTTGTAAAGCTGAGACTGAACTCTCTGGCGATAATGACTCAAAACATTTCCCATTTGTGGAGATGCCCGAGTGCTCTGTTGAAATGGAGGAGGTGAGCTTTTGTGTGTGTAATGGCTAACCTCTGATCTGATAAGGCACAGGGTGAAAGATGTGTGCTACGAAAGGGATCCTGTGGAGATGATGGTGCCTCTTGTCATGGTAAGCTGTCCTCCCTTGCACAAACACTGGGTTGTGGGGCTCCCCATTCCCCAGGGACATTCATGTGTGGCCTGAGGGTGTTCATCTCTGCTGATGGCCCATAATGGGCCATAATTGACTCAATTGCCTGGTGTGATGGGCAACTGTGCTGTCTTAGAAAGTGTGAAGGACTCCCAAAGTGTCCTTTATACATCATCCAGGTGAAACTACCCACCCGAGAGAAGTGCCTGGGCATTATCTGAACAGGAAAATAAACCCAACAGAGGCTCTGTTCTGTGGATTTCCCCAGGACTGTCCCCACCACCTGATGGATCCTCTGCAGCCATCACTTTGACCAAGACTGAGATCATCACTCATGGAAATTACAACAACCAAATCTTTTTGACAGGCCTATGGTGGTGGTGAACTGCAGATGGAAACTTCATAACGCTTCATTAGTCATTATGGCAGTTCCTAACAGAGGGTCTGAGTTACTCAGGATTATTGCATTTTAAATACATCCTGCTTCAGGGAATACATCACTCTTGTTTGTGGAGGCCTGGTGTACAAATAGATGTTTTGATGGGATGCGATCCAAAGGGACCTTGACAGGCTTGAAAGGTGGGTCCACATGAACCTCATGAAGTTCAACAAGGCCAAATGCAAGGTCCTGCTCTTGGGTCAATTCCAGGCACAAATACAGACAGGAAACCAAGTGGAATGAGAGCAGTCCTAAGCAGAAAGACTTGGAGGTGTTGGCTGACATGCCCTTGTAGCCCAGAAAGCCAACTTTGTGAGAGCTCCATCAAAAGCAGCATGGCCATCAGGTCGAGGGAGGTGATTCTCTCCCTCTATTCTGCTCTTGTGTGACTACACCTGGAGTACTGCATCCAGCTCTGGGTCGTCAGCACAGGAAACATTTGGACCTGTGTGGCCCTGTTTTCTAAGCCTTCTGATGTTTACATTCTTGTAATGAACTTTCTCACACACTTTTATGTAAATAACTATTGGTTTACATTCTTTTCTAGAAGAAGAGAAATTTGATGGACTGTCAGTTTGTCCAGTGTCATTGGAGAGGTGGCACTTTCATCCTCCAATCCACTGTTACTTGTAAAAGTGAAATGTTGAAATCAGAAAATAAACTTCCCTTCTTTTTACCTTGGAAGTTCCAGCATGTGTATTGTTTTATTTTGTGTCCTATAGCGACAAATCTGTTGGAGCAGGTCCAGAGGAAGACAGTGAAGGTGATCAGAAGGCTGGAACACCTCCTGTGAGAACAGGCTGATAGAGCTGGTGCTACTCTGCCTGGAGAAGAGAAGGCTCTGGGGAGATCTTACAGCATCTTCCAGGATCCAGAGGGGGTCTGCAACAGGGTCTTTTTACAAGGGAATGTAGTGATAGGACAAGGGGGAGCAGATTGAAACTGAAGGGAGAGTAGGTTTAGATATTAAGTAGAAATCCTTTACTGTTAGGATGGTGACACACTGGAACACGTTGCCCAGAGAAGGCCCATCCCTGGAAGTGTTCAGGTTGGATGAGGCTCTGAGCAATCTAGAGAATGGTGTTCTTGCCCATGGTAGGGAGGTTGGAACTAGATGATCTTTAAGGTTTCTTCCAACCCAGACCAGTCTATGATTTTCTAACTGGGGAAGCAAATTTGCATCAAAAAATTCCCCCACTGGGGCAGGGTCACAAGGCAAATCTGGACCTGCAATTCCTGGTAAAACTCCAGCAAATACAGCTCTTACAAGTTCTCTGTCTTGACCTGCTCCCTCTTCAAACAGTCCTTAAACATTCAACAGGAAGATGGCCAAAGTCCTATACAGCAGGCACAGCCCAGGCCTATGACACATGGAAAGTTGTGGATGAGCTCCTCACACTCCTAGAATGGCCTTCAGTGCCAAAACACTTGAAGCAATGCTTTAATCCCAATTTAGAGGATTAGCATTTGTCAAACCTAAATGACTGTAAAAAACTGGGGGAGAGAGGGCGGTACCTAGGAGAATACCAAATCTGTGTTACACATTGTGTCAGCTTCCTACCTGACCTCACCCTCAGAAACAATTATTGTCTCTTTTTTAACAGTCTTGTCCCTCTCAGGAGAGCTGTTGTGTCACAGCCCAAGCATACCAACACACAGGACTCCATAACTTTAAGTAATGCAGCATTTCCATGCATGGCTTTTCCCCGCCCTCAACTCCCCAGCCAGAGTGTCTCTGGCACAGCAGTAATTTCCAGCTGCGATACTCAGGGTTTGTAATGTTGCAATAGGCTGTGTAGGTCCTCTGTCAATGTTTTCACAGTGTACTATGGGAGAATTCATCTGTCCCACCCCAGGCCCTGGCAGAAATAGCATGGGTATGGCAAGTCATGAAAGTGAATTGGCTCTGGCTTGCATTTGTGGTTCCATTGGTGGCGAGACATTAATCCAGTGGTTCACTCTCCAGTGTATAAGTTATGCAACAAGCCTGCTTGTCTGCAATTCTCCTTCTTTTGAATTGTCTAGAATCAGTAAATTGAGTCTATTTTGCACTCCAGATAGATCCATGCTCAGCTGTCTGAACCAGGCAGCCCGTTCCATATCTGCTGCATCCCAATACATCCTGCATTTAGCTTTGGGGCTGTGCAAGTCAGCACATTCCCCTTCCCCTGGCACATTTCTGCACAAGTCTGCCTCTGCTCAGCTTTCTAAGCCAATTTCAGCAATGTCAGCCTGTGGCTTTCTAGGCCCAGTTTCTATCTAAGCTCTGTGAACCCACAGACCTGCACAAGACAATCTGTTCACAGCTCCTGATCCAGCCCAAGCAGTGAGAATATACCCAGCTGAAATTCTTTTTGGTGCAAGCTGTTGAAGAATCATTGAACTGTTACTGTTGGAAGAGACCTCAAAGATCCTCCAATCCAATTGCTAACCCAGGCACTGTCACATTCAGAAATAAACCATGTCCCCAAGTACTGTGCTCACACGTTTTTGAACACTTCCAGGGATGGTGATTCCACCACTTCCTTGGGCAGCCTATTCTAATGCCTAACTACCCTTTCAGTGAAGAATTTTTCCCTAATATCCAATCTAAGCCTTCCCTGGTGCAACTTGAGGCTATGCCTGTCACAGACATATTTAATGAAAAATCCTTTTGCTAGGATTTTCTCTCCTGAGAAGCTGAGAGGCCTCAGAAACAAAATGTAAACAAGAATTATCTGCTGCTGTGGAATGCAACAGGTGCATCTTTGATTGGTCCATGTTGGTTGTTTTTAATTAATGGCCAATCACAATCCGACTGTCTCAGACTCTCTGATCAGTCACAAGATTTTATTATCATTCCTTTCCTTTCCTTGCTAGCCTTCTGATGAAATCCTTTCTTCTATTATTTTAGTATAGTTTTAGTATATAATTTTTCTTTTAATATAATATATATAATAAAATAATAAATCAGCCTTCTGAAACATGGAGTTAAGATTCCCATCTCTTCCCTTGTCCTGGGACCCCTGCAAACCCCACCACATATACCCTCTTGCCCTAGGTTATTACCTTGGAGAAAAGGCTGACCCCCACCTGGCTACAACCTCCTTTCAGGCAGTTGTAGAGAGCAATGAAGTCACCCCTGAGCCTCTTTTCATGATTGCAGAGGAGAAAGAATTAGGACCAAACATCACAGTCTGATATGACATCTCTGGGCTGCCATGGAATAGGGGTTATGGTACTAAAAGGGAATCACTGTGGACTAGCAAGGAAGATGTCCTCATAACTAGCACAAAAGCAATAATCAGTACACAAGGCAGTACCAAGTTCAAGAACACACAAAAACTATCAAAAGCAAGCATTAGTAATAGGCTATTAATTACCCACTGTGAAATAATATCCAGAAGTTAAAATTAGTTTCAACTGCATTTTGTGAAAACCCTAGAAAGATGAAACAAAGGTGCTTTCATGATTTGCTTGCTGAAAAGGCAGCTTTTGAGAGTCAGCAGGAAGCAGTTGGACTGTCAACATGAAAGGAGCAATTGATCAGAGGAAAGTGCAGAGGGGTTCCCACTACAGAGCAAGCTGAGGAATTCTGTGCAATGGGCAATAATAGTGATGATGGAGAGCCCAGACCAAATGTTATAGGAGGGGTTCTTAAGTGACAGGAAGGCATAAGGGTTTTCTGGGATGAGCAGAAGGAGGCAAAATAGTAGAAGTTGAGGAGAAGGGGTTGAAGGAAAGAGAGAATTTATTACAATTCTCAAAATTCTTTGCATGTGGATCAGGGAAAAGGCCAAATGGGGAAGAGGAGCTGAGTAGAAGATAGAAGTTACTGGTATTGGAAAGAGAGCTGGAATTATTAGTGTCTTCTGATAGCTGTGGATGACAGAAATTAGTGGGCTGCTGAGAGCAGCAGAGTAATGTGGCATTAGTATATGTGACAAATGAGGAAGGTTATTATCTTCACATTTTCTACTTGAGGATCCCAAATTACTTTATGCTGCAATACCTGGAGCCTTGGAGAAAGTCTGTGGTCTTGAAAGGAGCTACCAATCAGCCAAATATAACTGTTCAGGTCCATAATGGCTGTATGGCTAGCAAGGGACTGAGCAGATGGTAAAACCTGGCTGAAATAGGAACATTATATTCAGAAAGGCACTGACTGGCCACCTTCTGAGAGTGAGATGATGGAAAAACTTCCAGAACACAGGAACATCAGGGAGCTGAGCCCATGAGTGGTTTTGGGAGACAACCAAGAGAACCATTCCCAGCAAGGGCAAGAACAAAACTGACTGTATTGGAGTGTAATCAAACTGAGGCAAAAAAACCCACAAAGGAAAATTCAGATTAAATCACAGGTAATTTCTTCTGAATTGCTTTATTGAAAAGTTTACTTAGCATTTCATGTGGAAATCAAGAGTTTACATTTATTACACTCCTCTGTGGTTTTAACAATGTAACCCCAGAACTCTGTCAGCCATTTTAAAGAAAAAATAGGAAACTTCCTGGAAGCCAGAAGTTCTGCTATCCATATGGCTGGCACAACCCATTCAGATGTGTATACAACAAACATGCACAAAAAAGAAAATGAAAATAACACCTTCAAGTTAAAATTTTATTGTCTTCAGTGCCCTGCTGCTTTTTCTACTTAGAAAACAGGTGTACAGATCAAGTCCCCTCTTTTCCCTCTAATGAGTACTATACTTGTGTGCTGCCCCTGGGAGAGAGGATGAAGCCAAGGAGAGCTAAAGGCAAAGGTGTGTGGGGAAATAAGGCATTATCAACTGAAGGGTGCCAGCAGATAAGAAGAGGAAGGGAGGAGCAGCTCATGGAGCTCATAGTTTGGCAGGGCTGCACAGGGCACAGGTCCAGGGGAGGGACCAGGTAAGCACACATGGGCTGTGGCCAGGACAGCTGGGTTGGGAAGTAGCCACAAACTCCTGCAACTGGTGAGAGAAAGTGACAGACTCCCCTGGCAGGGATGGCACTCCCCTGTTTTTAATTTCTTCTCACTTTGCCTCTTCAATTTTTTGAAGCAGTATGTCATCATTACTCACGCCCCATTCATTCTTACCCTGGAAGTGACTCTACACACTTCAGCTCAGATGTTAACTGTTTGGACAAATGTGTCACACAGAACACTGAAAGGTAAAATTGTGACCTGAAAGAGGCGGGATAAGTATTTTGTACATCAAAGAGTTTCCTGTGTATAAGTTTTATTGAGGAAGGCTGTGTGGCAACATCATGACAGGACTAAGACCAGGCCCTTGGGTGCTGGCTAGCACTGTTTGTTATCCTGCTTGGGCTTTCAGAGGAAGAGAGTCCAGTGCCACCACTGAGGTCCTAAAGCAGCTTTTCACAAAATAAACAACCAAGTCCATTGCAGTAGTTCTGAGGTGGCACCCAGACCTGGATCAGGAGCTGCCTGTCAGCATCTGTGCCCAGAGGACTTGGCACAGTGGGGCTTCAACAGAATCCCTCCTCCTTCCTGAATGGCTGACAATATTGGACCATGGGCTCTGCTGACTCCCTGTTCCCTTCTGCATTCTGAATAAGAATAGGGATCATCCTCAGAGAAAATTAGTTATGTAGGCTGCTATTGCTGCCCTTCAGAGAAGGGAAACAAGCTAAGAAGCCACAAAGAAGCTAAAATTAAAACTCAGGAGTTTCTGGCTGCGTTCCTTCCCTCTGGAGCTTGGATCACTCATTCTGATTAGGAAGAAAAACATTTAATATACATTGAAATATTTTTGGCAAGAAGAGGGGAAAAAATATGCTATATGATGGATATGGTTTTAATTACACTTTGAAAGTTTGGCTGAGTGGAACAGTAGCAGCAAAATAGTTTGCTGTTTAAGCTATTCCCCTCATAAACTACAAATAAGGCTTTTCTCTTTAGCTAAATATTAAGATGACATTTCACTACAAGTTAAATCAACTCCCAAAGTTGCTCTCTCTTTACTATGAAAACTTTTGACTTGCACATGAAAACAATGATGGGTAAAACTAACCTCGATCCTCATGGATCCTCTCCTCCTGTTTATTCAGATGTCAGCCCAGTATTTTTTCCTTTCCTCATTACAACCACCACTTTAATGCAGGAGCTCTTTAAAGGTGACTGATAAATGTGAACAGAGACAGAAAAGGTATTTTTCCAAGGAATTATTGCACAGCACTAGCACTGCAGCAAGCACTCAGTGTTATAATGTGTGCTGCAAATTATTTGCAGATTTCCATTTTAAATTCCAATTTTATGTACTTGAGATGTCCCATTTGTGTTCTGAGTCTAAAGAAGAAATATTTCTCTACCTTTTGTTTAAAAATTATTTATATCTCAAAACTGGAAGTATTTTGTTGCTGTCAGAGTTCCTGCTGTTCTTTAATCTATGGATGTTGTGGATAACAAGCTGGACAGAACTCTAGAATGCCATTTATTCTCGTGAAGGTCTCTGCATTTTAGAAAAAGAACTGGCAAAATGAGGATCCAAATGGGGACTTGGACTGTTCCCATTTGGTCAGGATATGAGCAGTTTTCCCTTTTTATTTTCATTCTCACCCTGGGGGTTGGGTTTCTTAGTCACTCTTTTATACATGCAGCATGAAAAACATGTTACTTACCAAATCACTCTGACTCACTAAGTCCTGCCAGTTCAGGGCCTCATCTATTATACATCTGACCAATCTCACTGGAGTCCTATTTCATGGCATAGCTAAAAGCTCCTCTTTCATTACAAGTCACGACCATGGCAACAATCCAGTTGCATGATTTGGCAGACTGGATCACCTGATAAAATTAACATGATCTTATAGCTATGAGTACATATTTGCATCTCCAAAGCAGAGAAAATAATGTACAAAGTAAATATTAATGTTGCTGGATGCATTGTACAGCAAAGCCCAAAGTACTGAACACAGAATTTGCTTTACCTTTCCACAGACATCTAGTTTAAAAACTTGGAGTACCAAGGTAATCTTTACTATATCCACCATTCCTGAGCAAAACTTTAATATATTACATTGCCATTCTACTAAACTAGAATTCTGAACCTAGGCAAATACTTCTTCTATAACCTTTATTCAAAAGATTTATTTTCCATCAAAATCCCATTGGTGGTGGGCAGCTAATTATCTTTCTAAGGAGCTTAGGGTTCTTTAATAAATCCAAAGATTTTTTTTTTCACATAGAATTGAAACAGTCATATCAAACCTGGTACTTGGAAAACATACTCGATTAAACAGGAATCTTTTGTGAGTGCCACTTTCATGGAATCATAGGACCATGGAATGTTTTGGGAGGATTGGGACTTTTGAAGGTAGAACCATAGAATTGTCAAGTTTGGAAAAGACCTTTAAGACCATCAAGTCCAACCATCAACCTAGTACCATCATAATGTTCATCATTAAATAAAGTCCTCAAATGTCACAACCACACATTTTTACATACATCAGGGATGGTGACTCTATCGCTTCCCTGGGCAGGCTGTTCCAGTGCTTTACAACCTTCTCCATGAAATATGTTTTCCTAATCCCTAATCTAAGCCTCTCTAAATCATCTAGTCCAACATCTTCAGTGGGACATCTCCAACTTTCTGATCTGAGAAAGCCCTGCAGCCAGGATATCAGGACACACTAAATCAGAAATCCTCTTCTGTGTGGAGCTCGGGCTCCCCTTTGGCATTGCCTCATGGTTCTGCTGGCATAGTCCTCATATCGCCTCAGCCGCCCTCCCTTCCACAGCCAGGTGAGGCACAGCGGGCACAAGCTTCACCCTGGACCCTGAAGGTCAGTCAATATTGGGGAAGACCTGAGTATAGAGCAGGGAACTCCAGAAAACCGATGTCCTAAATCTGTTGCAGTGCCATGGGACTGGACTCATCTCACAAACTACTGATGAGCTTGCAAGTGGAGCTAGCTGTGCTGGGAAAAGTGGACGCACATCTCAGATGGGGTGCTGCTGAATTTGTAGCTTTGGCTGCTCCAGCAGAACCTCCTACATCACCACTGCATGCAAAGCATCCCACCAGGGAATGTAAAAACTTTCACACCCACCAGGCCCAACACACAGTATAGGGCTGTAGAGAAGAGCCATATGCCTGTGAGACCTCTCACACTGACACAGAGTCAACAGTTCAGGCCCTATTACCCTCTCTCCACTCTGGCAAGTGAAAAAAATCCCCCGTTGAGATGCCACTGTTGCTTTGCCCTTCTCACAGGGGAGAAACCACTGACAAGATCATTCCTTCTGTGGAGGAGATCCCAGTGTGCCCAGTGGAGGGGATGCCCTGGCTCAGGGGGAACACTGCTTGTAAGGTTCTACCTTGCATGCAAAAGGTTTCCTGTTAGTTTGCAGACAGTTTCAGCCCCCTTCCCCAAACATTTTCCTGAGCAATACCAACCTTCCTGCCCACCCTCTGTAAAGCTGTCCCTGCTCAGAGGCAGTGACACTGAGACCCCTCCCAAAGACTATCCTAACTTTACTCTGCTGTTGCCAAGACGAGGTATAAAGATCTTAAATTCAAAACATTAAATCAGGCCTAAACTTCAACCATACTTATTTCAAAACATTTCTAGAAAAAAGACAAGTAGAAGAAGCATGCAATATTTGTCAGCATAAACTGAAATAAGCACTGGAAAGAGAATTGTGGAAAAATACGTTGTACTTGCTGTGGTTTAGGCCACATCCTGTTTTAATTCAACACATCTAAAACAATGCCAATAAATCCACTTTGCATTTACCCCAAAAAACGGAACAAATGAAACCTGGAATGAAATTGAACTAGATTTTAAACTACTTTTTAGGCTTAGTAGCATAGATGAAGGTACAATCCTGAAAACTTCTTCCTCTTCCTTCATGCCACACTGCATTTTAAACATACCCAGACAATGAAACTATTGCGGAGCTGGGCAGTTCCTTAGTTACAGAAACGTAGATTTGAGAGGCATCAATTTGTGCTTTGATTCTTCAGGGGTTACTTACTTGAGTAGCAGTCTGACTTGTAGCAGCTGGTTTTTCTCTGGAGATCTCTGTGCAGCCCTCAGATCCATCAGGTGATATTGCTCTGGGTAGTGAGCAAGTACTGCCCCGTGGTTTTCTCCAGAAAGGTTGCTCAGCTTCCCACTGCCTGCCAAGACTTCAATAAAGCAATTATTGTACTGAGCTTCTGTCCATGCTGCAAAGCCTCTACATCTTCCTGACTTCCAGAGTTTATTAAAAAAACCTACTGGAAACAAAACTCCCCAACTGTTAAATCCTTCCTTTTGGAGAGGAAGAAGTATGGTGGTGTCCACATAATTACTGTGATTATATCTATATTTGAAATGAACTAAGGTTTTTTCTTGTCATATTTTCAAGAAGCATGTAGGATCAAGAATAAGTGTATCTTTCTTAGGAACAAGAACCTAAAAATCTACAAATAGTTATTTAGATCTGTTTATTCCCTGAGAAACTGAGATACTTTCTGATGACTGTTTCAAGGATCATTTTAATTTTTTTTTTTCATTCCAAAATGACAATAATGGGACACATACAATTAATCCATCCCTGTATCAAGAACTCCAGGGTGACATACAAACACAGAAGAAAAGACACAACATTGAGTGATACTAGATGACTAAGCACAGTGGATTTGCGCAAAAGCTGCAGTCTAACATGGCATGTAGGTGCACTTCCATGATTTGATATCCTCAAACCTATCCTAGGATCACTCCATGGGTATGCCACTGACTGAAGCAAACTCCTGAAGCCCCAAAGCAGAAACCTTCAACCAGGCTCTTCCTCCAGCACATTCCCAGGATAACTGGACCCTGCAGGTCAGCTCTGAGCCATCCCTAAGATATACACAGTGCTCACAAAAGCCAAACCAAGATTTTTTTCCCTGTATGTTTAGCACTTAGCTTCTCGTATTAGTTTAGTGGTTAGAGTACTTACAGCTACCATGGAAGATCATGTTTCAGGCCCTTAAAATGGAATTTAACCCAGGGGTCTGTAATTCTGTATAACACAGGCTGTTGGGTAAGCCTCTGTTAGGTAAACTGTTTAAATAACTTTACATACTTTTGTATAAATAGCTACACAACCGTTAAAGCAAAGAAATGAACCACACTCAGTGACAATGCAGCTGAGTGAGAGAGGAAGTCATTCCCTCTCTGTGACTTGATAAATATTTGGTTACAAGAGACTGGAAGAGGTCTCTCACAGAGCATGCAGGAATCCAATAACAGGAACATTCCCCTGGGATGTGTGTCACTTCATGACTAAGCAGCATATGCTTGTTCTAGCTGATGACTGGCATTACCTCTTCAATGACTCTCCCCATTTAAAGATCACATCTTTTATATAAAGAAAAGTTTCCACAGTGTGGTAGGGAAAGAAGTCCAGAAGAGAATGATGACAGAGAGAGAAGGATTGCAACCTTAAGTGTTACACAGGACTTGAACAGCCCTGATCATACTGGAAATCACAGCTGTTCCTGTTCCCCCCTGATTGCACAGCCAGCTCAAATATAGTGACTTGGAAAATTAGCAATCTTTCCAAAAGGGTTTTTAAATGCAAGGGCAAGACTAAATACCTACTTACTGGTGGAGGGACTCAATGGTCCAAATTGAAACTGAAAACAAAAAATGTAGTGACTGAATAAGAGGAACATGTTTCTTAATAGTCACCAACATACAAATGTGAAACTGAATCCTTGACAGAGAGGGGGTGAAGGTGAAATCTTCAAAAATAAAACTCACTAAAATCCCACAGTGTTTGAATTTGAGCAGAGGAAACTAGCAAAGATGGTCTGAAAACACAAAAGTTTCTAACAACCACCTTATGTCCACCATGCCATGTTGGACATAAACTCTTGAAACAATTAATTCTTCCTCTGGAAAATATCAAAATCAGTTTCACGCAAGTATAGCTCTTCTAAATCATGGTGTTTTCAGTATGATCTGTAGGTCACCGATCAAGGAGAAAACGATGTGCCACACAAAGGCATGTTTAACCCAGACCTCTGCATCACTGATTTTTATCAAATGACCTGTGGGTGAATTTGATCACAAGGCATCCAAAATGGCACAAAGCACAATGTAAACAACTTTCTGTAAACAAACACAAGCAGATACAAACAAACATGAGGGGTATGGAGAATACTAGCAGGTTAGAGGTATTTTTAATTTGGTTGTAAAGGGCCCATCCATTCCAGCAACATTACGCAAAAGCTCTGTCCCAGCAGGGTGAGATCTGACATGACTCAGCACTCCCTGGGCTGTTCCCTCCATGTGGGACAGCCAGGCAGGAGCTGCTGTACACACTGTTCAGTTTCCCACTTGGCATGAATGAAGAAACAGGACAGACGTAGAGTGCAAGCATATTATCGTGTGTACTCATTCCTTAAAGTAAACTCAGCCCAAGCCTTCCTTGGACAGAGTCAGGGTTAGGGATTATGCCAGGGCTGACTGCCCAGCCAAACAAATACCATTTACAAAGCTAGACTTTGCACTTCAGTGAGTGCAGAGATGACCAGAACTAAGAACTCAGATCCCAAAATACTTCTAAAATTGCATAATCACTCTTTCTAATGGGATAGCCAGACCTAACTGAAACTTTCCTCATTTAATCCACTGTTTTGAAAGCAAACAATACTGGCACCAAAGAAGAAATATTACCAATCTAGTGTTTAATTCCTGTAGCAGGGCAGTTCCACCTCAGGATCCTGGCTGAATTATGACACTTACCAGGGTGCTGCAGTAACACAGTATGTGGTTGCTTTTAGCTTATCAAAAGGAGACAGAATGATTTAGCTTAAACCTTTTTCCTGGAGGTTCATGCTAACACATTTTACCTTACACTTCCTATAGCACATATGCAGTGGCAGTTATCACAACACAGCTGACACACAGGAACTCTCTGAGCAAAGAAATTCAGATGTGTTGCCTTTGCCCAGATCTCTGAACTCCGGTCTCTTACAAAGAGCACTCCTCAAAAGAGCTAATGCAGTTATTTTCACTAAAAATATTCGGTTTTTTCCTGTCCTCCTCCCTCCTTCTTTTTTTTCTGAAATGGTGAAACAAAACTTCATAAAGGAAGTACTCATCCATTGCAAATTGGTGCATGATCATTACAGCCTTATCATAATGCTTTAGCATTGAGCTCATACATCTGTGCCTGTGAAGGCATTCTGTTAATTATGGAAAAAGGGAGTGATTCTCAACAGACCTGAACTTTGACAGCTAATTCACTATTTTAGTAGCATATATTGAAAGGACTTTTATAATTTAGCTCCAGCAGTATCTCAGTACTATCACTAAGAAGTGAAGTCACAGAACAAGGGAAGACTTCAACCAATATCAAGGTGATCCCACATGCAAGAACCTAATTCTTCTGCTTCAAAGCATAAAAATTTTAAGCAATCATTTCACTGATATCAAAGATGACCTCATGATAAAATACCATTAGATTGGGAACAGGTCCAAAGAGTTCCTCAGAACTCATTAGACAGGACATATATGTCACTTCTTAGTAAGGCACTGAGAAAGAACGTGCAGTACCCAGAACATGCAGTACCCAAATATAGGCTTCATAACATTGAGTTTTGGATTCAACTTCCCCTTAAGCATCTCCATCTTCCTTTCTTAAAGGAGGATCATGACTTGCCCATGGTTACATGGCAAATGAGAACTCACAATGAACCACTGCATTACGTTTCCACATTCACCATTCAACTGCAGCTCACATTCCACAAATGCAGCTAGACTAGAAGTGCCCAAAAGTTGATGTGGAAGACAACACGACTTTTGCTTGTCTAAAAATCAAGATCACTGGTGCCATTATGAGCTGCAGAATCAAAGATTGCTACAACTATTCAGCAATAGTGAAGGCTGAGCTCCCAGGCCTGGGGTAACAGCCCTGCACTTCAAGGGTATAGTTCAGCAGCTCTGAGACTGACCATAAGTGTCCCAGCATGGCTGTTCTCTAAGGTGTCCAAACATTTTTTCTGGGAAGACAGCAGCTCATAATTCAAAATGAATGTTCTAAACCATGCTCCATTTTGGAGAGTGCAAAATTCTCCAGAAGAATGATGATAGAAATCTGCCAAATAGATGTTGATGCAGAAAACAAAAATCTTTACAAAATATATAAAGATAATTTTGTATCCATACCACTTTTTTTTTACTCCAGTGCATACAACCATATTTAAAGACACAGACATGCTTTAAATACTAGACTCTCTGAGGGCAAAAAGGAAATTCCAAGATATAAGGTTATATCACTTCCAATCATGAGCGAAGAAGTGCTAATTAAGGAAATGTTCTCCCTGAACAGACACCTTTCAAGGGTCCTATTTTCATACCCATAAATCAGATTTTGTTAGAGAGCAAACTGACAGGTGACAGTTGCAGCAAAATCCAACAATAGGGTTTTTTCCCCAAAATATATTCTTCCAAAGTCTGTGCAGTGCCAGATGCAGGTCTCCTATTTTTCATTAAAACCAAATCACTCGGTACCCTCTAATAATTTTGGTGCAGAACATGAAGAGCTAAATTAAAGCTGAACAGAAATGTAAGCTTTCAGGATCTAAAGGACAAGCTGAGGTTATCACTTCAGATGCTTTAAAAGATGAATGTACAACTTGACCTGAAAAAAACTTCAAAGTCACTGAAAGCCAAGGGAAGATAAAAAGAAAAATAAAAAGGCTTCAGTAATTACTTAGCACTGATATTTGAATAGTAGAGAAACAATGTGTACTTAGCTTAGAAGAAGCCTCCATATCCCTGATTAAATAACCTGAAACTTAAAAAATCCCCAAATCAAGTCCCCAAATTATGAAATATAATATTACTTTATACTCTAGTTCATTCTTTTCATGTTACAGGATAAATAGCAGTAACAACTGTGTTTTTATAATACAGATGTTCTTCAAATAAATACTAGCAAGAGGGAAATCATAGCAAGAGAAGAAAAAGTAAAGAGGGCAGGAAAGGGGGAAAAAAGAAGAAAAAATATTTTTCCATCCTACCACTAACCTAGAGACCTACAGAGCAATATAAACAAGGGGTGGGGAAATGAAGGGAGGGAATTTCTTTTCTAAATCCATTAAATTCACCACAATAATCTGCATGGACTCACATCCATCTCTGCAGACTTCTACTACTTCAAAATAGCATAATATTTCCTAAAAGGAGAATTATCCAAGCTACTCATGAAAGGCCAGAGAATTCTGAGGCCTCACAAGCCTCACAGTAACAGCTAGAAGAACTTGGAAAGTACAACTAAAGATTTAAGTAGCACATGGGAATCCTTGCCAAAACTCCCTTCCTATCAGCTTACTGCCTCCCACTCCTTTCTCCTGCTGCAATCTTTACATTTGCACTGGGTTTACAGATGATCACTCCACAGATGATTAAAAATGACTTTGAGATTAGATACCACCAGCAGCACGATCAAAACATCTGATCTGATGTTTTTGGCCCAACAATGGCTCTACCAGCAAGAGCTGTTCTAATCTCTTTACCTGGCTCAAGAGATTAGTTAATTAGTTAATTAACAAATCTGGTGGTGGAACAGTAATGGCAAAGAACTATTTCAAACTGCTCATTGGACGTGAGCTCAAGATGGCTGTGGCTGTAAGGTGGCATCACATCATTGCCATTCCCCCTCAGTGTTGACACTGGAGCTCTGGGTGCATGTTAGGCAGACAGCACCTGCCTCACTAGAATTCAGATATGTGAGTCATTACTAGTTCAGCTCCCCTGATATGCCAATCAGGGAAGCCACAGCTCAACTAAGAATTAGCTTTTAGTTTTTGGTTAGAGCATTCATATCTGACTCAGAGGAGGACCAGGCAGCACAATCACAAAAAGAAGTTCGAGTCTTGTCTCCACAGCAGGTTCTCCATTCACTACCACTTGCAGAACCATTTCACTAAAGCATAACCCAGTCATATTAGAGCAGGCACACCAGCAGAGAGGTCACTGACCCACAACTGGACAGAAGCAGTGAACTCAGAGTCACATGCACACTCACATTATCTGACCATCTAATAAACCCCCATGCTCATTGCCTAGAAGTAAAAACTGTACCCACGAACTCTCTGAGGCATCCAAATACATTTTGGCTTCTGATACCAATTTTCTTGGTAGTCAATCTGCAAACAACACAGCCCAAAATCAGGGACCCTCATCACACGCTGCTCTTGTCTCAAAGCCCTGCTCACCATCTCCTCCCTCTCTTCCTCAGAGGCCAGGTTGTGCTTTATAATTTCTCAGCCTTTAAGGCCCAAGCTTGGTGTCACCATTAATCTCTGCCTATCCAATGAAGGAAGCATTTCTTATATGACCCTCCATAACTACTTGTATGTCTGCAGGTGACACACTGGGCACCATTTCATTGCTGCAGTCTGACTTCAGAGCTGCCTGGATGGCTGCCACCCCGCCAGACAGCAATAGCCAGAAAACATGAAGCACACACAGCAACTTCACGTGAAGTCAAAGTACGTAAACCAAAACAGCACAAAGCAAACTTGTGAGCTTGGTTGTATTTGTGGCAATACAAATGGCATTATGTTAACAGGAGAGAACCTTTTCCCCAGTGTTTGCCCAGCAGTAAGAGACATTCTGGTTTTATGGATATGGAAAGACCACTGCTAGTTCCCTGTGCAGAGTCCTTCAGTAGAGATATGGAAATCAAGTCCCTTGACTTTTAATCTTCATATTGTAATGACAGCTATTCTCATACTTTAGATGTATTTCAAATGTTCTGTAAGTTATTAATTGCAAGTACTACAATCTGACACTGCAAATATCAGACAACACCTAAAACCAGGTTAAAATCTGGTGTCTGGAAACTGGTGGTTATGTTGTGTCTGCATAGCTGGATGCAACTTTTTTTAAAGCTGTAACTGATGTGATCACTGCTATCAACAAAACAGACTCATCAATTCCACAAGCTTTGATAACCATGAAAGAACAAGTTCGTAAATTAGGAGTCCTGTACTGCACTCTGAGTATGAGCAAATCATGATGTCACTGAACTAAGAAAGGATATCTAAAAAAAATCTTGTGTTTTGTAAAGCAACATGAGAAACTGAACACACTTCCTTGCAAACACTCCCTCCTGTTAATTTTAAAATCCATCAAAATGATCTCCTTGGTAGTGCAAAGAGAAGAGGGATTTCCCTCTCTGCTCTGTGCCAAGGCAAGAGGTAAAAAGCCCACATAGCCCTGGGAGCTCATGAATTGCCAGCACCAGAGGTTCACTGATAATCTTTGACTTGGATATTATAGTTAGTTTTAATGTTTCATTACCATATCCTCTTTGATCTGCAAGTCTTCCAGAGGCAGTTCTGTGCTTGAGTATAGGAACACCCACTGCTTCCACTAGTTTAAGAGAGAATTGATTTCCATTACTTATTCAAAATAAAAAATAAATACTTTCAGCAACATAGTTGAAGGCATTGTTATATTATCGGTCATTGAAATAAAATTTTGTCATCATTTACCCATTGTTTAAATTCCACTGGTGATCTCTTGTAAAAAGAAGAGGAAGACAACTGAACTCTCTCAACAACAACAACTCATTTTGTGCTGGACTCTAGAAATTGGACTCTAATTAGGGACAGACAAACAAAGCTATTGGTTTAGCATTTTTGCTCAAAACTAACTTCACCAAGATAAATATTTGTTTTGGTGCAGTGGATTTTTTTTTTGTTGTTGTTTGTTAGTTGGTTGAGGTTGTTTGATTGATTGTTTTCAGAGAGAAATCAAGGAGATATCAGATTTAGTGTCACTAAGTCACTCATCATCTGTGCAATCACTGTAGTTATGCACGTGGATTTTTAACTGCAAGCATCCCTACTCTTGCTTCAAAAACAAAAATGATTCATCAAGCATCATTTAAAATCCCTGAATAATTCCACAGGGAGTGAAATGTTCTTCATGTTTACCTGCAGCTTTGTGTCTCATGTTTTTATTACCCCGTTTCAACTAAGATACAAATTCTCACCACTTTTTGTCTTGTGCTTGGGGCACTCAAAATTTCCCCCTTGTTGGTTTGTCACTAAAAACATAACTGGCTCCTGTCACTGGCTTTCCTTCCATGGAGAGATTCTTCTGAATTCTGTAAAATTTATCTGGAACTGTCCTACAACTTCTAAAGTTACTGAAGAACATTGGCAGACCAACAGACAAGGGCAACACACTTACGTAAACCTCCTTTCCCCTGGAATCCTAAAATTCCAGACCTTGCTCTCCTGTCATGTTATGGCTGCAACATTTCAAGGTTCACTCCGTGCCAACAGCTACCCCTTGCTGCCTGCTCCTCAGAGGAGAAACACTTCTTTGTTCCTAGGAAGAAACTCCCTGCTAAAGCAGCACCATGCACACCTGACCTGCTGAAGCATTTGCCCTGTTTTCTGACCAAGTCTTAGGGGTACAACACCCCTGAGACAGGCCATGGAGATAGACCACACTGAGCTTTTTGGTTTCATTTCTATTCGACTTCCATGAAGCTCAGGACTGCTGCTGCTTCCTCAGCTCTGAACAAGAGCAGCCTGTAAAGAACACTGTTAAAGAACACATGTCCAGCCAACAATGAAGCAGCTCTGACTGGTCCCATCTGTAGGGGCAGGTTTTCCTTATCCCTCCGCCCCATTTTTAGTGAAACTCCCAAGTTCCAATGCCATTATGTGCTGTTTCAAAACAGCATTAGGCACACTCAAGCCCATCCAAACAAAAAAAAAAACGTACTGCTGTGATTTACAATGCATCAGGCAGCGACTCATGTAACTGGCTCCCCTGAGAGCTCTTTTGAAGTGTGCATGAGTCAACAGACTGACAGCAAAGCACAATATGCCATCACCAGGCATTCATGGGCAGCCTCACTGCTGCTTCTGCTGCACATCTCATCTTCCTGTCTCCACTATATCTCTTTTATATCTCCCTCTGGCTCTGTCAAAGCAAGTTACACTTTATTAATTTGCTGGTCAGGTCCTTTCACATTGCAGAAATTAATGAAAAGTGTAGCATCTTGGAATGCTAGCAGAACTACAAGCCATAGCACCTTGCCTCACAGAAGCCCACAGAAGTTTTTCCATAAATCTGAGTTAGGCTTCAAAACACCAAAGACCATCTAAACCCTGACTGTGGCTACTTGAACAGTACTGAGTCCTCCACTTGTTCACGGTCCCAGGTGGTCTTTTGTTTATCTATCTTCACCAACACCTGCTTGCCTCACTGCTGCTGCCTTACACCACTCCTGACACTGGGCCAACAACAAGTCTAACCTTACTTGTACTGAATTTTACACTTTTGAAGGATAATGGGCATTTCTGACAGGGACATTGTATTTCTGAAGTAGCAGTTAATAAACTCTTTAGCCACTTAACAGAAGGTGCTATTGCTGAAAATAATCTTCATCATGACTTTCTTAGCAGTGGTCATGTGTAACATGGTGGTACATGGACAAGGAAAGTCTAAACTTGGTTTGAGAGTGAAAAGTAGTCTGGCTATATTAGTGTGGTGTTTCACCAACACTAAACCTCATATCTTGCCAGTTAGCAAAGCAGGAATGCCACAATGACAAGATCATACTGTTACCAGTGCTCAGATTTAATTTAGCATGGCATGTGTCACTTGGACAGGACTTAAATTTTGGCCAGTCTACAGAGAACTTTTACAGAGGCTTATCATTTCCCAGCAGACATGGCACACCAGAGTGATCATTTCTGCTAGGCATTCCATTCATTAAGCCTTCCAAAAATAATACTATTGTCACCAAATCTACAGACCAGTATCTTCCATCTGGACATGCATTATTATCATTATTAGCATAGTAAGACAACAAAGAACACAAAATAACTAACAGCATTATGTGCATATTTACACATTCACAGGTGTATGCAAACAGTGCTTAATGTCCTCTGCTTTGTATTTTCTTCAAAGATTTACACCAAGAGTGAAGCCTGCTAGAGGTTACTATATTGTGCTTATATATATTCAGAGGCACATACATATTTGTTAGCTCAGAACATGCCCATATATATAGAACAGAATATCAGTCTGAAGTGCTGTGTATATAAAGGCAGCAAAGAATATTAGGTAAATGCATTCCATGTTATTATTCTTTTAGTTTGGTAGGATCAGTTATAATTTTTTCATACCAAGACTATACATAAATTAACGGTGTTACTATGAAATAAAGCAAGAAGCAGTACAGCAGTATAAGAAAGTTTTCAGCTTAACAGTTTTCTCTCAGTATTTAATCTCTATGGCACACAACAAGCTTTAAAGTTTGGCATTTAAAAAATACTGAGTAAGAAAGTCGTTGAACACTCTTATTCAGAATGCATAATAGCTGTTAGAGTTTTAATCTTTATTAAACGTAAGCTATTCCACTTGTAAACACCAAACAATTTGAGAAATCGCATTTTGGCAGATGACACTACCACCAGATTAATTACCAAGCAAAGAGTACTATCACTTACATAATGTGATAGCGATAATCCTTATCTCTGCCTCTTTCAAATATGTGGTTTGTGTTTAAGATCAGATAAAAAACCAGTTTAAAGCAGGGAAACAAAAAAAAAAAAAATGCTCTGCTCATGGCACATGCCTCCTGTTACCCACAGGACAATCACTCACAGATGGGCATTTCTCCATTTTAGCATGACTTAGGCACGTTATGACTGCACTGACTAGGTAGGTACAGGTTAACGATTTGACAGTACACAGCTGTGTAGTGCTTTGTGCCCACTGTAGTTTACTGTAGGCATACATGATTTATCTCACCCAGGCAGCAGGTTTTTTCTAGTGAAATGGGAGTGAGCACACTCACTGCTGTAATACCGCTTAGCTTTCAGCCAACAAGTCAAAAATATGTATGGTGCTTTTGAAACTTTAAACATTTTCGTTTCACATTTAAGGCCAAAAAGTTCTGTCTTCGAGGGGGAAGTTAGTCAGTCTTAAACTAGCATGATTTAAGAATACAAATGCTAGCCAGAACCTGGCTGCACGCAGCTTTCCTAGATTTTGTGGCTGCAGGCACACTTACAAAAGACTGGAATAGATGCCACAGGTAAGACAATTAGCACCTCGCAAAGTTGCAAACAACAGAAAGATTGAAAGGCATTCGAACCGGTTGTGGCCTTTTGTTACCCTTCTCGGGATTAACCAGTTAATCAAACAGTTCCTCACTTGAGGTTTATCTCTTAACAGCTCAAGTCAGGTAAATCATAAGACTGTAAGCATTCAGGTGATTCAATTCCAGCTCCTCAGGGGGCAAATAAACCTACTTGGACTGATCACATTTTTGTTACACTTCATGAGGAGCACAGACGTGGAGTAGGTATAAGAGATCCTAATATTTGCTGTAGTAGGATGGTAGCTCTTACTACACCTCTTTACTGCAATGGAAGGAGGAAAAACATACATTGTAGTGTCTTAATAGTTACCATAGACAGAGAAAAAAGCTCCATGCAGACTCAAAATGTCAGCACCGCCAAAAAACAGCACTGCCCAAACCTCCTTTGTCTGCAAACCTTCAGGACTGGGGTTTTAAAATCAAGCACTGACACCTCACCTATTTTCCACAGTACAAGAAGTTCTGAGGGTGAAAGAGCAGAAGCCACCATCCAATTGGTGTGATCCACTCCAAAAAAACAACGAAACCCTGATGAAATTACTTGTTCGACTGTCTCTCATTGCCTCATGATATTCACTCTTGGATGGGCCACATGCAGGTTTAGTGATCTTCTTTGGTGCCCTAAATCATAACTGCAGGCAGGTACTCAGTCCTAAATCATCTCAACTTGCATTTGCCTGAAGGAGACTAAAGCCTCAGGCTACGGCTAGGATTTTATAGAAACGTAGCCAACACCCAGTACCTGCCACTTGAAAAACCTTACACAACTTCGGCAGTAAAATGTTGTCTTTTGTCACCATTTGATGACTTTTCACCCAGCTGAAAAGATCAGCTCACTACTATCACTTGCAAGACAGACACAGTAACCCCTTATTCTACACATTTGCTCCTTTGGGCTGAGCCTCTCAAGCAGGCACTACATCTTTTCAATGCACAGAAGTGCTCAGTAAATTATATGTAATTTGTTTATATTATAATTAACGTTAACAGTTTACTTATATGTTCAATTGAAAAAGCTGTTCCATAAGGCTGTAAATTTGACTGGTCACTCAGAACTTCTTTAACACATCCACAATACTGCAAGAAAATTCTGTTTGCACATAAAATCAAAGAATGGTTTGGGTTGAAAGGAACTTCGGATATCATCTAGTTTCAACCCCCTGCCAAGCACAGGCACAACTTTCACTAAGCCAGATTGCTCAATGCCCCATTTAGCCTGGCTTTGAACACTTCCAGGGATGGGGCATCCACAGCTTCTCCGGGCAACCTGTTCCATGTCTGACCACAGGCACACTGAAGGACTTCTTCCTAATACCTAAAGTGTCTCTTTTTTTCAATTGAAAGCCACTCCCCATTGTCCCATCACTACAAGCCCCTGTAAAAAGTCAATCTCCAACTCTGCAGTCACATTAATTTTAAATTGTGTAACCCTGAAGATTAACAGAACAGTAACAGCAGCAAAAACAATCAAGCGGATGCAAAACCTACAGACGTACAAATCAGACAGCTTTGAAACCAAAGCTCTCAGAATATATTCAGAGCAGGTACAGCACAGACAGCAGTGGCAGCTTCTCTAAATTCAGTACACAGTGTTTAGCAGTGGCCTGTCATAAAATTCTACTGGTTTCTAATTAGTCTGTATCCTTTTCAATCTTTGTTGAACATGAAGTTATATATCTAAACAGTTTTTTTTTCTGTACTATTATACCTCATAAATAACATTCACATTTATATTCTGCTAAAAAGGTACAGAAATTCTGCAGTGCCAGAAGGCACTCTTATTTCCTACATAAGCCTTTCACCCTAGTGACAGGAAAAGGTGACTGTGTGTCTTCAGCAAAAACTTGTTATTTCCCTAAGTATTAAGATGTGATACCATTTCTTCCTTAGTTCACAGGCATAACAAATATTCCAAGCTAGGTTTTTCCTCTAAAGTAGTGATGCAATTTATTCTTCTACCAGGTAATATTTTGTGCATATTTCATTCACTACCATTACATTTTTTTGTCCTTCTGGAAGTCAAATTTAACCCTGTCTTGTAAGGACAGGAATAACTTCAGAGACAATGTTCCTGAAATACACTTCTTAAAAAACAAAACAAACTTCAAATGTAGACCCAACCATGCAAATATTTGGCTAGCCACAATGTTATTTCCTTTAGAGTAGACTACACTAAACATAAGTGCTCAGATATAGCTATTATTCTTTTAAAAGAATTATTTCATTCAAAATTAATATTCTACCCTGAAAAATAAAAACAGCTGCCAAGTGCAGATAACTCTTAGGCTTTGTTTTTGTTGCTTTATACAGTGATTTTTATACAGTTAGACATAGCTTGCTGATGCACAGCCCTAAGTGTAGATTGTCCAACTAAATACTAGACTGTCTAAGTCAGCTAAGCAAGGTCACTCTTGTTTTGGGTGTCTTGCAGTAAACCTCCTGCCTTGTCCTCCTTCAGTATGCACCACCAGTCTGTGGTAAAAGCAAGTCAGGAATCCCACAATTGAAACAAAACAAAAAACCTTAAAAACACTTTTTTTTTTTTAGTCAGCCATACCTGATTTACCTGCTTGACTTCTTACAGATAAGCAAAACCCGATTGCATAAATTGCATCCAGAGTGTCGAATTTCAGGAAAGAGAGATCTGTTTCCTCTCATGCCCCAAGTTCTTGAGCTAAGCTGAGACTGTCAACAATCGTGCCATTTGTCATGCTGATCTCGTTATACTCACTCATGTACTACAAAAGAAAACAGAGCCAGAGCACCCCCTCTTAGAGGACAAAACAGTTATGAGATGCCTGTGGTAGACAGAAATTGTAATTTCTGCATCACTGAAAGGAATACATGAGATCTGTTCCTGTGCTTTTTAGTTAAAACCTGAAAGGGAAGACTCTAACTCCAAGCAAGATTAAACCTACAATTCACTATTTTTTTTTAATCTTTAATTTTACACAGGGGTTTGTCTTCAAGCTGTGGAAACAAAACTGCATTTACATTAATGCAAGTTTCACAAACCACTCCCCAGAGGAAGCTACACAGATTTTAGTCTCAGAATGGAAGTGATTACACCACTTAAGAAGTTTCTGCACTGTCTTATAATCATAACTAACACCACTGAATATACTTAAGTTGTCTCTACAGTAAGAATAATATTCTATTTCCATATGCTCAGGCACTAAACACAGACATCAGGGAGGACCATGTGCAGCTGAGGGAGCAAAGGGCTGGCACAGGGAATAGCTGAAGGAGGCCCCAGAGAGAGACAGCACTACATCCTGTCAGAGCAGCCATTGCTTCTCTTGGCCAGAAAATGTCTGAAAACCCCAGCGGCAAGCACTGATCACTCCAGCGGCTGATCCTCGTCAGGAATCTTAAATACCACCCCTTACCTTGAGTCCAGCCTGGAGTCCTTGCTGAGAACCAGAAGCTTGCAAACATGATGCTGCAGCAGTCAGGAATCAGTATGATTTTATGTAAAGAATTCCTGAGGTTTTCACACTTGTTTGATCTTTGATAACCACAAGAATGCACACAGAAAACAAGTGAAAAGTGTGTTCAGGTTGCTAAGTCTATTATGCAGAAGTTCTGAAATCTTAGAATTGTCTTCATGACTTAGATTTACCCTTTCTGCCCTTGCACAAAGGTAGCAAAGTGAGCTCCAATTGTGAGAGCACAGCTGGTTGATATAATTTATTCAGATTTCAGAAAGGTTTTTGACAGGGTTCCATGCTACTGGAGAAACTAAGATAATGCTGGGGAAAAAAGACAAACAAGTACCATGGATGAATATCTGGTTGGAGTAAGTGAATCAAAACTAAGATTATATTCTAAATTTTGGTTTTTATTGTGACAAAAGGTTGACAGCAAGGTACTTCTGCACCCTCTACTCAGCTCAGTGTTTTTTAATATAATAACTCTGACCAGTGAGAAAGGGAGACACAGGGACACATGAAGAACAGTGCTGGAGTCTGCAGATATCAAAAATGTATTTGGGGAAAGGGAGATTTGTGAATATGTTCAGTGTGACTTCTGTCACATGAGTGAACAATGCAATGACAAAAGATTCAGCGTTGATTCGAATATGAAATCATGCAGAAGAGAAACTTCATACAAGCTATACAACCTCCAAAGCCCCATGCTCAGTATGTAGCAGCAGCCAAAGATAAAGCCTAACATGCTGGATTACATAGAAGAATAAATCAGAAAGTAAGTAATATCAAATACATATATTCTAATTGGAGGCATAACCTTGTTTGAAATACTGCAAGCAGCATAAGTCACCTTTACTGAAAAAAACCAAACACTGTATGATTAAATACACTTGGGAGAAAAACAGGCAATAAGCAAAAGTTGGGAGTGATTCTCATATGAAAAGAGTGAGAATTTTCTGTCAAAAGATAGTCATGTGGAAAGATATAAAATAATGAATGGTACCAAAACAGGAATTCTTGTGCATTTTTTTTCCTCAAAGCACAAGAAGCTATTAAATGAAATAAGTAAGGGGAAAAAAAGCAATGCATTTTTATGTAATTCACAACTCAACATGCTCTGCCAGTCAAATGCCATTAAAGAATTTTAGTGCTATGAAGATATTAAACTTTTATACCAGTGTAAAGACTATACAGCTAGGTCAGTAAAAACCCTGAAGTTCTATTAAACTATTCCTCCAGTGCTTGCGCTGAACTATTAAATATTTGGATAGGACATTTTTGGGGAGATATTATCTCACATCTGCCTGGTGCATCCTCTGCTTTCCTCTGACACACTGAAACTACTCAATGTCATGGGCTAAAAAAGGTGAAGGTTAGCTGTGACCTACAGAGGTGATTCCTGTTTTTCTATGGACAGATTTGTTCACCTGTTGCATTGCTTTACTCTTACTTCCACAGACATAACCACCTTAAATTTGTGCTATTTACTTCTGTTCTGACTACAATTTAATAAACTTTATCACAAATATTTCAACGGCATCTAAGTGTCAATGGATTTATTTTCATAACAACCTTGTGGGGGGGAGGGGGTAAAATGCTATCTGGTTAATAAATGGGAAACTGGAATAAAAAGACCAAGATAACAAATGTCCACAAGCCTGATTTGCCTAGGTCCTGATTTCCCACAGTACTTCCTTTAATAGTTTCTATGTCCGAAACATCGCCTTGGAGACCTCAGCAGTTAGGCAAACACAGTCCCAGCACCTCAAAGCAAAGCACTCGCAAAGCAAGAAACATACAAGGAGTTGTGCGAGGTACTTTGCACGCAGCAATGTGACAGCACAGAAACATGTACACACCACCACTGAAAACTGATAAACCTATGACGCTGGACAATCATGGAGTAATTAAAAATCCAGCCCCTGCAGTTTAATTTCTCTCCCATTTTAGAATCCAGTTTTACAAACACGGCATGTCTGTGGAGATGGGTCCAGACAGAGCTGAACTTGCTCTGACTAAACCAAGCTGTTCCAACCTGTTGGCACAGACGTATCTTGATGCACGTGTACAGCACTACCTACCCAAGGAGCTGCACAGATGCCAAGGTGCTCAGCGTGAAGCAGTTTGAGCTGCTTCTGAGATACAACTCACAGTGCTGATGCAGCTCTAGCAGATTAAAAACTAAAAACACAGCCTCACGAACACCTGAAGGAAAAATAAGAACTGCAGAAAGTTACGTATTGCCTTGCATACCTTCTACTTCTGCTTGCAAGCAGCAGTCAGTGCTAACACACATGTATCATCTTATAGGCCACCAGGTTATTTGCTACAGAATTAAATTGATTAATCCAATAGATTTGAGCTCAGGCAAACCTGAGCTCCTTTTAGATACAACCTCGTTTCAGGTGTGTTGAAGTTTTATCGGCAGAGAGAGCTGTGGGGGTTTTCTTCCACTGCATTACTTTTTTGCAAACTTTAACCCACTACCACCGTATCAGGAGTCTTTAAGTGGGAAAGGCAGCCAAAATTTGTGGACAAACCTGAGATACTGCACCGGGCAACAACTGCAACGTGAACTCCACAAACCCATTTCAGTCTTTCCCATGGGCCCCAGCTATGGGTATACCCCCACATACATGCATCCATGGAGGAACTTGTTTTAAAACAATACCTTTCCATGCATTTTATGCCACAGGAACTAGGAATAAATACCCACTGGTCCATGGCCTTCTCCTACTAGCTAAAAAGCTGCCACACAAAACCGAAATTTATCTTTTCCTAGAAAGGCTGCTTCTAAAGTTTTTGAAAAGGAAAAAGAAAGTAACTTGAGTTCAGCATGAAAGTAAAACTTTTTATTTTTTCTCCTTATAGAAATGACCTTGGCAAAGAAGAAAAACAAAACAAAACTAACCAATTTAAACAGACCTCTAAGAAAAAGAAAAAAAAAAAGAAAATAAGAAAAAATAAGGAAAGAGCTAGTTTCACAGATTCCACAGATTTGCCTGCGGTCCCAAGGACAATGAACAGGCGTGAGGCGGCTCTGGCGGCACGGAGAAAGGGAAATCTCTTCGACTCCTGGACGTGTCTTTTGTTAACTTCCTATAATTGCTTTTTTGGCATGACCATTGCCCGGACGCTCGGAACAAGCAGTTCGAAGAGCCAGCCCTCACAGCTGGGAAGCAGGGCTTTTCCACAACAAAAACAAAACAGCAAAAGCCAAAATAAAGCCATACGGCGGCGTGCGCGCACAGCCCCCGCCCCTGAGCCACCAGTCAGTCCCTCGGGGGCACGGCTCGGGTGACAACACCGGCCCCGAGCGAGCCTCGTCCTGCCGGGCTGGCACCGAGTGGCACCGGCACCCCCTGGGCACCGCCGGGGGCGACACGGCGGGAGGGCGGCGGGAAGGGCGGGCGGAGGGCGCTCAGTCGGCGGGCAATGGCCCGGATCGCGCTGCCGCCGGCGGGACCTCGGACCGCGCCGCACCAGCTCCCGCCTGGCGCGGCGCCGTCAGTCAGTCAGTCAGTGTGTCAGTCAGTCAGTGCGCCGTGCCTCGCTGACCTACAGCCGGACACGCCGCCCAGCAGCCGCCGGCACAAGGGTCACTCCATGCCGGAGCGAACCTCCGGCCCCGCAGAGCCGCCGACACCGAGTCCTTGGCTAAGTGACGTGACTCACCAGCTGCCCTCCCCCCTCACACAGCCCCCGTTCGCCATACAACAGCTGTTTTATCTCCCGCTGTAATTATGCCACATAAAAATAGTTACAAGGTACTCGGGGAGGGCTCGCTGCTAAAACGCTGTTGCTTCCCTTGTGCACTGAATGCGGATTCGCGCGGACTGCCGCCGCGCCGCCGGGGGGGATGCAGGGTGGTGGGGAGGGAATGATCCCCGCTCTGCCGTAGGAATCCATTATTTCATCAGCCGTTCCAGGCGCCTGCTGCTCACCCCCCGGCCGGGAACAGCCCCGCACGTGCCGGTGCGGGAGTGACACGGACACGCTCCCGTGGAATAAGTGCACGCACGCCTGCTCCGCGGCCAGGCGGCTTCTTTCCCTTTCCACACTGAAACCTTCGCCCGTGGTGACACTTCAGACCGCGGCTGGGCGTTGAGCAGTTTTGATTTCTATTTATTTTTTTTCACCTGGTTTTGTCAGGGGGGCGGCGAGGGGAGAGCCAGGACCCGCCGCCAAGGCCGCCTGTGCCCGAGGAGAGCTCTCCCCTTCGCCAGGGAAGCCGGAGCGAGGAGCTGCTGGCGGGTGTCACGTTTCCCATCCCGGAGGAAAAGAAACTGTTGCTGCTGCAGAGCGTGCTCGCCCGACAGCGATGAGTCAAGCTGTGAGACTTCTCTCTTTTACAGCTGCGATCATGTGCCGCAGCAAAACCTACCGGGCTGGGGAGAGGGGAGTCGAGGGGGAGAAAAACAACCTTTTACGAACTGATGTAAAAATAACCGCAGAAACGGGGCTCGCCTTCCCCGCGGGGGTGGGTGGGGGTGTGTGTGGCCAGCGCCGGCCAGGCGGGGCTCCTTCGGCACCGCAGGGGATCGGGGGGAGCAGCCCCCGCCGACCGGGCCGTTCGGCGGTCGGGAGGGGGGCGCGGGTCTTTGGAGGGCTCCTTTCCTTCCCCTGCCGTACGCACTCTCCTTTCTTCTCCTCTATTCACGCGAAGGAGTGGGTGGTTCGTCCGGCAGCAACAGGAGGAGGCTAGTCAAGGGCAGCTGTCAAAATCTCCCCCCCCACCCCCGCCTCTTCCTTCTCCTCCTTCCAGTTTAATGATCAAACGTCTGCTTGGAAGAAAGGCGAGGGAGCGGGAGGCACGGAGAGCTCCCCCCGCCGCTGCTGTTGTGTGTGCATGAGCGAGCGGGTACAGGCGGACACCCCCCCGTTCCGGCCGGTCCCTCCCCTCCCGGGTGTTGAGGCTCTGTCAGACAGGAGGGGAGGGAGCAGAGAGGAGGAGGAGGAGGAGGCAGTCGCCGCCGCGAGTGCCAGTGCAGCGCACGGTTACTCTCCCGTACTCACTGCGGGGAGGTGGGGGAGGGCGGGCGCTGTGTACCTTTCTCTCCCGTGCCTTTCCTCACTTTAACAGGCCGGGGCCAATCGCCAGCAGAAGGGAACAAAGGGAAGGGGGGAGGGAAGCCCACCCCGGCCGCACTAGAAAGCCCCCGGGGGAGGCAGAGCCCTGCGGCTCCCGCTGACAGCAGCGCGGCCGGTGACCGGGCGCCTGGCTCCGCGGCGGTGTTTCTGCTTTCTTCATCGACCTTCTCCTCCTCGCTGAGCTTTAAGGGGGAAAGCAGCGTCCGGCGAAGGGAGAGAAACTTGGGTCGGTGCGTGGGGTGTCCGGCGATCGGCTCAGTCCTCGCGATCAAGATGAAAAGTAAAAAAGGTAGTTGTGACGGGGTGCCGGGACAAAGCGGGGTGCCCCGCGCCCCTAGCCGGGGTGGAAAGGGGAAGGGGGGGCTGTCGCTAAGCCAGCCGGAGTCCCTTTGCCCTCTCGGCCTTTTGTCCCCCGTGTCCCCCCCACGCCCCCTGGCCTGTATCCCGTGGAAGATTGCAGTGGATGCTCCGCTCCCAGACAAAACATGCGGGGCTGTTGTTTGGAGGCGGCCGCCTCTTTGCGCCGCTGGCTCCCTGTCAAAAACATGTCCAGCCGTTCGCCTCGTGTCCTCCGCCAACTTTTGTTCTCTCCCCCTCCGTGGAGTTTCTTCCCCCTGCCCTCCCGTAAAACACTTTTGAACGCTTTTCCGCACCGAGCCCCACCGTCCCCGCGAGGGAGACGAGGGTGCGGGTGCTGTTCCCAACTTGGGGCGAGGGAAGCGGGACCGTCCGGCAACTCTTTGTTCGCGGGGACGGCAGCGTGGGGCTTGAGGCGTGGGGGGGGGGGGGGGAGCATCGGCGGCAGGGCTTCAGACCCCTCCGCGCCCTCGACCGCCTTGTTTTGCTGACAGTTGAAGCCTTTTCTATCCCTTTTATCCCTTAAAACAGGGGGACGAAACACAAAGTACAAAAGTTTTGACGCAGGGTTAAAAGGAGGAAGACTTCCCCCCCCCCCCCCCCCATAACCATAAGGGCGACAAACTTTACAGTTAGAGGATCGTTACTCATCGCACTCGTGGTGCTTTAAGTGCCCTTAAATTAGCGCCTGGCCACAAAGACGCGGAACGTGCTTTCGGATCCAGCGCTGTTGCGCTGGCTGGGAAGAAGTTCCTAGCAAAGCAGTGTCTGTTCAGTTGCGATTTGCCAGTCGGCGGTGTGGCTGAAGGGTGTTTTGCATTCAAAGACCATTAAATGCTCCGAAGTGGAGGGTTAGGAGGGGAGCAGTGCGCATGTTCAGTACTCTACAGAGTTGTGCTGTTTTTCCCCCTACTATGCATTCCTGCGGCTCCGTAGTAAAGCAGCCTCTCATTGTTAGTACCCTTGGAGCAATTAATGCATATGTAGTTCGTGAAATCATTGGGCTGCTGCAGACATGGTGTGTACTAATATGGTTTGTAGCCCTCGTCAGAAGTTTTTTTTTTGGACCTGCCGTTCGGCTACGAGGAGCGCACACAAAGGGAGCTGAGCCACAAAGGCGAAGTTTAAAGAGCAGCAGGCAGGGTGGTGCTGAGGAGCGCAGCGTCCCGCGGGAGCGGAGCGGGGCTTGATCCCAGCTCAGCCCCATGCGCCCAGAGACAGCGGCAGCGCTGGCTTTTAAATGTTTCTTAGGTAGGTCGCGATTCTTCGCCCTGTTGGACGCAGTTTGTGGTTTGTTTCCCCCCCCTCTTTTATAGTTTCGCTGAATTAATTTAGCCCAGTTATTTTTAGGACATTCCTATGCTGCCTATTTGCACAGCAGTGGTGAGCTGGTTTCCTGTCTGCTGTTGCTTCCATTGTTCAGACTTCTCTCCCCGAGGGCAGCTGCTGGTTGGTGAAATACCAAACTCCCTGCACTTTCAACTGTTGTTCTTGCCACCCCCGAAATAAATGTGTGTGGAAAACGCTGACGTAGTTTCTAGGTATGCATGTGTAGGGCTTTGTGTGTAAGTGTGTGTGTGTAAGCTCTGCTTTGAGGATTGCAAATCCTGGGCTGAAACAATGGAAACAATGAAAGGTGACAGGCGGGAGGGAGAACTTTTGAGAGGGGCCATGGGCCTGGGGTTTGCGTGGCACAAATTAAAAGGTGAGGAGACAAAGGCGGAAACTTTTAAAAAGATGTTAGGGATAGGGTGCCTTTGTTTTAATAAAGGTTGGGCTTGTACTTATTTGTGACCTCCTGGCATTGGAAGCTCATTCAAGAAGTTTCAAAGACTGACTTTGTTACAGATTTCTTGCTTGCACTCCTAGAAAAATCCCGTTTAGAATAAAAAAAGTATAGTACAGCCAAGTCTAGTTGCTTTACAAGTAATAGAGTGCAAGCTGTAAAGTACAGAGGAAAACAAATAGGCTGGTTCCTCAATTATGAAACTCATTCAGAGGAAAGAGGTGGTGTTTTTTTTCTTTTACTGTGGAAATTCCCTTCTGTATCCTTGTAGGGTTTTTTTTTGCTACTTATGATTTTAAAGTAATGTGGTTTTGTTGCTGATTTTTAAATTTGCATTGCATTTTAGTTGGGTTTTTTGGTATGTGTGTTGAGTTTAAAATTTTTAAGTGTGTCATGCTGTGTTTTTCTTGATGGCTAGTTTTGTTGAGGGGTGTTTTTTTGTTTTTCTGTTTTTTTTAAACTAGAAGACTGTGGATTTAAACCTCAGGGCTTTTTTATGGATAGTTTAATTTACAAATAATAACGTGGTAGCAGTCACACGGAACCTACTTGCCTTGTTAATGAGCTGATTTAGAACACAGTCTCGAAAAGGCACAGGCATGTGCTCAAGTTTATACATGTGAAGAATCTTACTGAACTTGGTTACAACAGGATCGGGGGCTTGGATGGGAACTGGTTCTGTTTATCAGCGCTCATAAAAAAAAATCTCACTGCTGAAGAAATTCAGACAGCCCTGAGGGGTGGGAGGTTTTCTTTAAGGTGATTTTTGTCCATCCGCTCTCTGGAGGGCAGAGATTGTTCCTTGTGGTATACTTTGTCCTCTTTTGAATAACAATTGGCTTCTGCCACTTCCTCTGCGAAGCTCTTCCTCGACACAATGGGATAGTTGTTTTTTTGTGGTGCCTTTTTTTTTTCCCCTCATAGCCTAAATTGTTCGTTTGCTTAACTTCCATTTCATTTGTCTCAGCCTCTCTAAATACTTTGTCCTCCCCCTCAAAGTATTTCAGCATACCTTTTTAAGTGGCAGTGGTTTGTTTTGAAATCAGCTTTAGTCATCACTGTACTTTTACTCAAGTTGTTTCGAGCTGTTAACTAACGTTGGGTGTTGAGCCCAGACTCCAGATCCTGGGTGTAATCTTCCCTGAGCTGATTAACGGGGAGGACCTGTGAAGTCTTTGGGCTGTGATACAATGCAACAGTGCATTCAATCATGCACATGACTTCAGCTGGGAAGCCAGGAGGATAAAGTAATTTATAAAGAAGGGATGCTGATCATGTAGTCCTTAGATCATTAAGAGCATAGACTACCCTTTTAAGTGGCGGTGAGGAAGTGAAGGAATGGGATTTTGTGTTGTTTCTCAGACCTCTCTGCAAATGAATTTGTGCTGCTTTAATTTTAGTTCTATAAAAACAGGGTTTTTTGTTTGGATTAAATGTATTTAGGAGGAGACATAAAATAGCCTGGCCCTAGCCTGCTTTTAATACAAAATAAATTAGTAGGTCAGCTGGGGCTACTCATCGTGTCCACAGGCCTTTATTCTGGGTGTAAATAACAGTAAGCCAATGGTCCAGTCATGGAGCGTGGCCAGGACCCTTTTCAGCTGGGCCCTGTTAAAACAGGAAACCAGCAGCGAATAGGCTGATTACTAACAAGACGGAAAAACAAAGCTGGGTTGTAATCAGCAGGAATGCTTTAATGAAAACAGAGCCTTGACAGCCACAATGTGGCTCCTGCTCTAGTAAAAAATATCAGCTGGGGTAGTGCGAGATTTCTAGCCATGACTTCCTGTTGCTGCTAGCTCTGTCCTGCGCCTGAGAGATCTGCCACGAGTTCAGAGGGCTGATCAGCTATTTAAATGAGCAGAAGTCTGTACTACGCTGGGTTTCCTGCTTAACCAAAACCTGCTTTGTGTCACTAACTTACTGTGTCACTTAATATGACACACTCAGCCAGCAGGTCAAAGGGCTGGCTCCGCTGGTGACTCATTTCTTGCTAGGTAGGTTACGGTTAGTCAGATGACAACTTTTACTTTAGCAAAAGATCTTATTTGGAAAGGGAGAAACGTTTTTATGCTGCTGGCTTGCACACAGTATCTTATCACTTCTTTTTTTTTTAGCTAAAGGAAAAGCAACAGTTCTAGGAGAGGTTTTGCTGTTAAGTCAGTTTTCTGAAATTCAGAGAGATGTCCATGGAGTCTTTAGTTGTCTGGTAGAGCCAAGAAAGATCGCTTCAGATTGAGTGGTGTGTACCTGGAGTACTTTTCGTTATGCCATGTACATACTGCTTGCAGACCATTAGACGTCTAACTTTTTCGTAATAGTTTCTCCTTGCCTCTTGTTTCCAGCCCTTGCTGTTTGCCTGTCCCTCTTTTCCAAGGTCTTGCTTTACTGCCCATTATATTTAAAAACAAACAAAAAACCCAGCCCTGTGAAGTGCTGCAACAGTTCTGGGTCCTGACAAACAAGAACAGCGCACTTCAAAACATTGTCTGAATAGCATGGGCTAGTTTTAGCTAGTTTTTAAATTCAATTTAAAAGGGCTGAGCTGCTTTGCAGAGCTGTCCTGTTGTCTCTGCAGGATCTTTGTTCCCAGAAGTGTTCCTCATGGCTCCAGGAGCTCATGGTGCAAGGCATGTTCTCAGGTCAGGTTGCAAGCATGACAGCACTTTCCATGAAGCTATGACAAAGTGGTTTGCTTGGAATTATTGTAAAGCAAACTTTTGACATACTTTCTGCACAAATTAAGAAACTGTTACATAATCTGGAGTTTTATCTTGTGTTGGTTATTTAAATATTGTCCTATTGTTCCTATTCCATGACTGGATAATTTATGTAGCTAATCATCAGATGAAAAATTTGGTGTGTCAGTTTGGTGTTTGTCAGTCACATAAATCAGCAGTTGGGAGAATGAAAACAATACCAAGTGAGTTACTGAAGTAACTCCACCAGACAGATTGTGGATTGATCATCCTGTTGGGAATGCTTGTGTATCAAAACTGTGCATTTCAAATTGGACAACTTAAACTAAATTTAAGGATGTTGGAGCTATTCATAAATAGGGGAAGGAAAGATAATTTACTGTGTCAGCTTTGGCTGAAGTTTGGAAGTGTGAGGAAAGGTCCTTCTCTGTTTCTCTCCCTACTCTCCTGCCAAGTATTAAGGAAAACTTGCTCATACATACCTTCTGTCTTTCTTTGTGTGGTAGTGGGGGTTTGGTGGCTGTTTGGTTGGTTTTTTTAAAGGGCATTACTTCCTTCTTGCTTCTCACTTCTGTAAGTGCCTTTACTTATGGATATAACATAATTTTATATAGTTTAATATTTTCACAGGTTCACTTCTTGTTGTTTAGGTCTTACTTTATTTCCTTGAATAGAATTTTTTAGTTATGGGTGATTTCCCACAGAAAATGTTACTTTTGACGTCTAGTTGGCTTTACTATTAAGATTTTTAGTTTTGGCGTTACAAGTGAGCAAATTTCTTCCTTTCCACCCATCAACCCCCCAGTCTAAGTTCAAAAGACAAAAAGATTAAGGGCTTGTTTTCCTTCTAGAGTTTCTGAAACTGCTTCTGAAAGGCAGTGTGAGTTCACTTGAAATGAGTATTTATTTGTACTAGTTGAATGTGGGTAGTATCTTATTTGGACTTGTATATAGTTTGTAAGATTCCTAAAATTTCTGGTGAGTTTAAAGCGTGGTTTTCTTTGTGTTTTATGGAACTAGTGACTCTTGCATCCTACCAGAGGAGTAGAATTGTAGCCTTCTTAACTGTTGAATATTTGCTCGTTTGTTTGATTTACATTCCATAGCTTCATGTTACTAGTAGTGTGGTGTTCATGTATAAAGGGATAGTCAGATTGTGAAATCTGTTCCTTCCTTTGTGTTGGAGGGGGAAGGTATGCAGTTAACTGGTAAGTTTGGAGCCCTTATAGTAAGCATAGCATAGAACACACGTTTCCAGGGATAAAAATATGAGATGAAAACCACAAAGTTGAAAAAACAGTCAGAATAAAAACTGGTACATCTAAATGATCATGGTTCTTTGATAGACAATACAATTAAATGAGAATGCATTTCCTGATGAACTCTTAGGCACCTGGCTCTTGCCTTCTTCTGCACTTTTTTTCCTTCATTAGTGAAAATCTTACAGGTGGTGAGAAATAACAATTTTTCCCTTTCTTTTTTTCTTCTTCCATTAATTTTTCTGAATAGATGTAATTATTAATTTCTAAAACCTACAACCTATCCCTCCCAAGAGACAAGCATCAGGATGTTAAGAAATAATTAAATAACTTATTGCTTGAGTTGGGGTGTTTTAAGTTCTTCCTTGTTGACCTTTTGCTCAGCTACTGGTTAGTTATCCTTGAAAAAAAGTGCTAGATGCATACCACAACCAGCAAACTTGGACAATATTCTCATTAGATAGAAGCTATCTGATAACGTTCAGCAGATAAAAGGTTGCCAGGGGAACAAGAAAATGCAGGTTTGCAAAGAAGAATTCCTTTAGGAAGGGATCATTTGTGCTACTTTTTTGTTCAGCTGACAGAAGAGCTACAGCATGACAAGTTAACGCTGCAGGACGAATCTCCCGTGCAAGGGGCTGTTACAGTAAATACATGTGATATATAAATGTGATATAAAATGTCTGTGCCACACAGTGCTGGAGCCAAGCAGTTAATGGATTTAGGAGGCTGATTGTTCTTGTCTTACAATTGCAGGTGTAGTTGCAATATCAGGCAGTGAAACGGAGGATGATGACACTATGGATGTCCCACTGGATCTTTCCTCATCTGCTGGCTCAGGCAAGCGGCGGAGACGTGGCAACCTGCCCAAGGAGTCTGTGCAGATTCTTCGGGACTGGCTCTATGAGCACCGATACAATGCTTATCCTTCAGAGCAAGAAAAAGCGCTGTTATCCCGACAAACACACCTTTCTACACTACAGGTATTTAAAAAAGTAGTTCTCCCTTCTAAAGGAGCTGTTTTCTGTTTTAATTCACCTGTGTTCTAGTCGTGGATACAAATGTTTACAGTGCATGTGAGATTTCCTTTTTTATTGCTACTCTCCTGCTGATGGCACTCATAAGGAGAGATAGAGACTGATTATGTGTTATGATGATCTTTGTTTATTGGGAACAAAATTATTTTTGTGGGAGAACAGACAGTCATGAATTGGAGCATGCATGCTAATTTTTTGCAGAATTGTGCCTCAAAAGACATAAAGTGTCTGTACAAGGTAATTTATTGTGAGAAGAAGGTATTTATTTGTCAACAGAGCTTTTATGGTGATAGATGTGCAGCTTAGCATATAACTCTTCACTTCTAAAATAGCAACTTGAGGCTCATTCCAGTAGAACATGGACATATATAATTATGTGTATGATCACTGCCGTTAAAATCAGTGGAACAACCTATATGGGATCGAGCTACTCAGGGGTGTTAGTGCAGGTGTGGACAAGGCGTTTGTATGTTTATTTTGGATTCTCATCCTGGGATGCCACTGGCATCTGTGAGGTCCCTTGGATGCATCATTCTTATCTTCTGTGATCGTCTTGGGTCGAATAGCTTTTGCCCATTGCTGCATCCCATGTTGTGGGAAGGTGGCTGCATGAGAACTTGGGTAAACCAGGGTTTGGTTTTGGGAGCTGCTAAATAGAGAGCTCTCCTGTTGAGTCCTGGACTTAAATTTTCCATATTAATTCATTAGTGCCAAGTTCATAATTGGCCATAGAGTAAAATTTTCTTAATGTAACATTATAAAGAAGACTTCCTTTATGTAGTAAAGAGAAAAAAGACGTTAAACTATAAACTATCCTGTATTGCCCAGGAAACTGGTTGATATTTAAACAAGGACAAACTTAAGTGAGGTAATTCATGTTATGTCTGTCGACACAGTCAGTTGAACAAGGAAAATCAGTAACTATTTGTGGGAGGAGTGGCTCTCTTCAGAGAGAAAAGGTTTTCCTGTTGTTAATTAACCTAAGCTAGGGAACAATAGCCAATAGGTTAATGTGTGTGCACAGAGTTAAAAGCTAAACCCCTAGTTTGGACTTCAGATGTCCCGGGGCTTTCTGTAACAGGAGCAGGGAGTCGGTAGCACCGGGACAAGGGAAGGGCCTTTGCCAGGCATGCCAGAACTTGTCAGTAGGTCTCTATTTTGTTGTGCAGTAAAGGAAACTGCTTGGAGGGATTCATTAATCTAACTGTCCGCTCTAGTGGCACATAGTTGGGAATGAATGAAGGTAGAAATTAAGATGTCATTATATTCCTAGGTCTGCAACTGGTTTATCAATGCACGCCGCAGGCTGTTACCTGACATGCTGAGGAAGGATGGCAAAGACCCAAATCAGTTCACTATCTCGCGGCGAGGGACCAAGCTCCCCGAGGGCGGCCTGGTGGAGTCTGCCATCAGCACTAAGAACTACATTCCCCTGCTGGATGAGACTGCCTTCCTTCCCGCCGCCGCGCCGCTCGGCAAAACCGTGTCCTCTTCCAAGCCGGCTTCCCCGGGATCAGTCCTGGCTCGGCCGTCGGTGATTTGCCACACGACTGTGACTGCGTTGAAAGATGCCCCTTTCCACTTTTGCCAGCCAGCTGATGTAGGCCAGACCACGGACCTGCAGCAGCCCCCGGCTGGCGGCTTCACAGATAGCCCCCTCTCGTGCCACGAGGACGCATCCAAACTGGGACCTGGTGCAAACACACAGAGTGGGCTCTTCAACACTCCTCCTCCAACACCACCAGACCTTAACCAGGATTTTAGTGGATTTCAGCTTCTGGTGGATGTTGCACTCAAAAGGGCGGCAGAGATGGAGTTGCAGGCAAAACTTATGGCCTAAATCCCCTTCCTTCTCTTTCCCCGTTTTGTTTTACCAGGCAGGGATCTAACAGCTGTGTGGTTATTGCCACCCACACGATATCAAAAGACTTCACTGCGTTATTATTATTTTTTTTATTAATCTTATTTGCACAAGGGGATTGCTGAAATGAAGCTTCCTGTCACTGAGATGGTCTTCAGTGGAATACGGTCATTCCAAGAATTACGAACTTAAAGCTACTGTAGAAAGAAAGGATTGTGTGTTTCGTTGGGATTTTTTTTAATGTTTTCTTTGTAGATTTTTCATAATGTGAGATGTTTCCCAAGATCATGTGATTTGTTTTGTTTCTTTCAGACTGTGCAATATCTAGTAATGATATAGAGTCTTCTTATCATTCCCATGTGGAACGGAATATACCGACACGCTGTCTAAATTTTCAATTTTTTTAACAATACAAACTTTGGATGATCATGCTTTTTTTCCCATAATATAATAAAGTATTTTCTTTAAAAGTGATGCTTACAGAGTATTTTGTTGAATACAAGCTTTGCAGAAAACATGAATTACCCTTGAAACAAATGGAAGTGAGAAATATTTTTGAGCTCATACTGACTTTGTTTGGTTCAGAGGGCCATAAACCAGACTAGCAGTTGTTGTTGAAAAGAATGCTGAAAAGTGGGCCAGAAGTACCTGATTGTGTTCTGCTATGTTGAAATTTTTTAAGAGGCCAAAGGGAGCTATGTAGGCAATTTTGACTAAATTTCAGAGGGAAACCTTGGGCCCCTCTAAGAGTTCCAGCTCTTGGCTCCTTGAAATGCTTTAGGGCTGGGAAATGTGATGGCCCATGGGGAAGATCTGAAGATAAAAGGAAGAGGCCAGAAGAGGGGCTGGGACAAGTATGAGTGTTCTTTGCAGATCTTTGTGATGCAGCTCCTAGACATGACTGGTGACAAATTTTGATAGGGGAGGGCAAGGGCTTCTAACCTTACTTGGACTAGCAATGAGAAGGTTTTTACTCAGTAATTCTAGTAGACTGAAATGAAGTAGGCTGTATTGCATTGAAATTTGAGTTCTGGGAGTCAGGTCTTTGTGAGGTACTTTAACAGGTGGTTGGCTAAGATTTAGAAGAGATCCCTGTTGTATTGGGGTGTATTTTTGTCCACAGAATCGAAGTTACCTTTCAGAAAAGGACTTTGCTATCAAAATGACTTATTACTGAAAATGGTGAAGACTTGAAACTCACATTTCAACTTACTTGAATGTCAGTCACCCCCACCCTTATCCTTCCAACAACAATGAAATAAGAGATCTCCAGGGTAAAAAAATTGGTTCTGGCTAATCTTTAAAAACAAACCAGTTGTCTGTTTGGGAGGTTGGGGGAGGGCTTTGAGGAGTAGGAGAGTTGGTGAATTTAAGGATATCATTATGAGTAGAAAGAAGACTAGAATATTCTGACTGCTATACTGTTTTGCTGTGGCCTTTATAATTTTCTAGTGTCAGATATATTCTGTTTGTTCTCTGGAGTGCTCTTTGGAATTCCTCTGAACTTGTGCCTTTCTTGAACCTTAATGTTTAAAATCAAAATGGCAAACAGTAAACACTGGTTTACTTATGACTGCTTTGGTATCACAGTCATCCTAATATACTGTATGAATATAGAATTATTTTTTTAAAAATTGGAAATAAAGCTGGAAAATAATTTTGAAAATAGAGATGGCTGTTACTCTGTCTTAAAGGCATTGCAGGTGGGTACAGAAGAGCCTGGTGTAATGTCTCTCTGGACACACTGTACTTGATACTTCTGAGCTGTTTTTCCTGGGATACCTATGTATGTATTGTTTGGTTGGGTTTTTAAATGACTAATTGTAAAACAGAAGTGTACTTTTTTGTCACTGTGAGATTCGTGTTGAGGGAGAAGTTGATTAATAGACATGGTTTTGTGGAATAGGTGATTTATCTTAAGGGGTGCTACACACCCAAAGTGGAGTGTCATCTTTGATAAAGGTTTGGAAGATGCTTTGTCCTTTCCTGTTCTTGCAGGAAGGAACTTTATTCACTCCTTACACCCATGCTTCACAAATGAAAGAAAAACAGCCTCACAAATATGTTTGCATTGCTTATTTGAATTGCTCGACATTTTCCTTTTTTTTTTTTTTTTTTTTTAAAGCAGTATGTTAGTGTTCTGTGCGGCACTCAGATAATTAAAGGGCATCTTCAGAGATCTTTACTCTTCATTATTTTGCCCTTTAAAATAAAAAATGCCAGCAAGTTCAAAAAGAAGAAAACTTTGCTGGTTGAGCTGACCAGTTCTGTAATTTCACTACAGCAGCTGCAGTACTGAAAATGAAAATAGAATGAGGAAGAAAGTTGTTGCCATTCAGGTTAACAGTTTTCATTGAAAGTAAAAGTCTATGGTCTCTCTGCTATTTTCATTTACTGTTATATAAAGTGGTATTAGTGTAAATGACCACCAAAGTCCTGCTCATGTGGTGAGCCCTGCATTTCCATTTTGCTGACTGACTTACCCTGGGAACTTCACTGGTGACCAATTTTGATTGAGGCTAGTTATATACTTCTTGAATTATGGCTTGTGTTAAGGTTACACCTAGAAGTTTGGCTGTAGTCATAAATCAGATGGCTGCGGCTGAGTAGCACCTGACACCACACCATGTAAAAGCTTTTCCGTAGCCTGAGGTGTTATTTAACTTAGGAGAAGAAAATTACTCATATTGACTGCCCACTAAAATGTATCAAAAGGGAGTTTCTGCTCTCCTGTAATCTAGCACTGATAGTTTTGGTGCTGGCTATTGAAGTTTACCTAAACCTATTCTTTCTGAGCATAAACTTGGAGTAACTTTATCTAAAGTTATCACAGGTAGGTAGGTATATGTAGGGCACTGGGTGGAACTAGGATCCTGAACTGAGCAGGAGTCCAAGTAACAAACCAAAGGCTTCAAGTGCTGGCCACAGATCCCTGGTAGAGCAAACAAAAAGTTATTTGTGAAACTTACTTTACCACGGAAAAGAAAAATATAAAGAAGCAATGAGACAACATGGGTGGTTTTGCTGTTCTTGCAGCAGTGATAGACCTAAATGCAAAGCAGTTTTGTCCAAACCCAGCCTCTGGCTGAAAACACACACTTTGGCTACTCTGAAGCTGAAGGAAAGGCATTGCCATGTGTTACTGGAGCCTGTGTGGCCAGCCAGGGCGTCAGCGAGCTAAGAGGTATGACAAGTTCCTGCCAGGGAAAACAGCTCACACGCAGACTTCGTCAACCTTGTTTTCATGGCTTTTGTGTCTTGTAAACAAGTTGTGGCAGCTGCATGTGATAAATCTCTGCGCAAAGCAAAAATAATTACAATAGGGAGGGAATCTTGACCCTGGCGTTGCTGCTGCCTGCGCGCAGGGAGGGAGGGGTGGTGTCTCGCTGCCTGTCGCGGGGGGGTGGTTTGTGGTGTCCCACATGTCTCCCTCCCAGCCTGTGCCATGAGGTCAGCCTGCAGGGCCGTAAAACCGTTGGAGCTGCAGCTGCTGGCCTCGTGCTGTGGGGGAGGGAATGGAGCAGTGGGGCGAGCAGGGCTGGAAGCTGGGCTAACCTGCACGGCTGTGCCCTCCTGGGCCATGCTGGCTCGGATAGCAGCAGCATCCTGCTGCCCTGTCCGGGCAGAGCGGGAATGGGGCAAGCAGGGCTGGAAGCTGGGCCAACTTGCATGGCTGTGCTCTGCCGGGCCATGCTGGTTCGTATAACGGGATCCTGAGGCCTGAGCAGAGCGGGAATGGGGCGAGTGGGCCTCATTCCTGCTGCCTCGGGATCCTGCTGCCCTGCCCGGGCAGAGCAGGAATGGGGCGAGCAGGGCTGGAAGCTGAGCAGAACTTGCATGGCTGTGCCCTCCTGGGTGATGCTGGCTTGGATAATAGCAGGATCCTGCGGCCTGGGCAGAGTGGGACTGGGGCGAGCAGGGCTGGAAGCTGGGCTAAGTTGCATGGCTGTGCTCTCCTGTGCCATGCTGGCTCGGATAGCAGCAGAATCCTGAGGCCCAGGCAGAGCGGGACTGGGGTGAGTGGGCCTGGAAGCTGGGCTAAGTTGCATGGCTGTGCCCTCCTGGGCCATGCTGGCTCGGATAACAGGATCCTGAGGCCTGGGCAGAGCGGGACTGGGGCGAGCAGGACTGGAAGCTGAGCAGAATTTGCACGGCTGTGCCCTGCCAGGCCATGCTGGCTCGGATAGCATCAGGATCCTGCTGTCCTACCCAGGCACAGTGGGAATGGGCTGAGCAGAGCTGAAAGCTGGGCTAACTTGCTTGGGCCATGCTGGCTTGGATAGCAGCAGGATCCTGCGGCTGCAGAGCGGGAATGGGGCAAGCAGGGCTGGAAGCTGGGCCATGCTGGCTTGGATAGCAGCAGGATCCTGTGGCCCGGGCAGAGCCGGGGGGCGTGTGATAACTTCAGTGGAAAAGGGGAAGCAGGAGAAAGTAAGCAGCAAGCAGGCAGAGAGGGTGTGTGGTGGGGAATCAGTTTTCCCCTTGGAGATGAGGTAAGGCTGCAGTGGGAAGCCCAGCCCACAGAAGGTGCAGTGCAGCTGGGAGGCCAGGTGCACCGTGACCCTGCTCAGTGTCACTTTTACACCTATGGTATTTAGGCCACTTGCAGTTAACTGTGTCCTGCCTGTAAAAGTCTGTTTTCATTTGCCATTTTTCTTCAATCACTTATGCAGGGGTTTTTGGTAACCCTTGGAGTACTTTATATTTATTTAGTTTAGTTTTTTGTTTTCTTTCTCTATTTGGCATCTTGCAATTGTTAACTTCCCACCTGGCTTTTTCCCAGTAGGGATTACTGGCACAAATACAGCTCATGTTCACTTTTCAGGACATTACTTGTTTAAAGTCTCCTGTTCACCAACTGCCAGAGTTGTTACATCTTTATCCTGTTTCGCTGGTTCAGCAGGCTCTTCTCCCATGAGTTCCAGCCTTCAGATTGAAGGAGAAGAGATTAGATTAGCCACTCACTCTAGCAAAATGTCACTTAGAGCTGTTGCTGTTCCAGACATGATAATTGTACCCATGTGTGCTGTATGCGGTTCGGTGTCTGTTCCAGTCCCTGTCACGACAATGAGTGCCTGGAGTTCTGCACACACAGAAAATCATGTAAACTGGTGCTAGCTATACTGCAAAGTAAAAACTCAGGCTGCTTTCTCCATCTATATTTTGCACACACTCCTGCTGACAGCTCAAAGCCATTTTGCTCACCTTTCCCTTTGAAACTGGCTTTATTTGCCTTCACAAACTCTTTTTTCTTTCTGAAGCTAAGGTGTCAGGTCTGGGACTGCAGCTGGCAGGAATCTCAAGTCCTGCTACACACATTTGCAGAACAGGGTAGCTTTCACCAACAGGTTGACTTCACAGCCCTTTGTAGCTCTGCAGAGCTGCTTCATTGTGCAACATGAATCACAGTCCCTGAAGCTGATGCAGCCATGAATAAGTCACATCTGCCTCCCAGCTAATCTGTGTTCCACTGGATAGCAGGGTTTCTGCCAAATTCCATGTGTTTCTACTGACAAACAAAGTGTTGATCTTTCAGCTGCTTACACAATGTGTAATAAACCTGTAAAAAGGCACAGAGGTAGGAGTACTTTGAATTAGTGACTTAACTGGGGGGAGGAGGGGGAGCACAGGTGGCGGATTGTGAGTTGAATGAGTGCAGCTGACAACCATCTAACCCTGTTTATTCTTGGATAGCTTCCCTGAGACCACAGACCAGGGCTGTGGCTGCTTTCCCTAATTGCAGCCTAGGCAGTGCCTGCCCTGGGCACCAGCCCTATCTCTAGGTGTGTAACAACATGACCCTCTTGGAGTGAAGAACCCTTGTCTAGGCATATACAAACCCTGCACATGGTTTTTGTTATGTGCCTTTCATCACATCCTTTAGCTGGACAATGAAGAGGATTGACCTGAGCACGGTGAGAGTGGGTCAGACCCAGAGCTGTGGGTTTTACAATGGATATAGCTATGTTTGCCTGGCTTCTCTGAGTCTTTCCATCTCTGTAGAGTTGCCACACTGCTGGGGAAATAGTGACCTGGAGCTCCTCCATCAGTGACATTTCACAAGTTGGCAATCAGGCCCTACAGGCTGAGGGAATCATGTGTCACACACTCCATACTTGCTTCTGCTTCCTCTCCAAAACCAGTTAGGGCCCAAGTGGCTTCCATAAGGGATAAACCATTTGGGTTTTTAACTGATGTGTCCTATCTAGTTTCAGCATTAACCAAGTGTTCTTCCCTAGCTCAACTTTTCCTCTCTGGTCTGGCTCTTCTGCAGGAGCAAAATTGTTTTTTTTTTTTGTTTGTTGGCATATAAATTTTAGTGCTCAGCTGGGGGCCTTTGGCCTTTAGAAGCCTCTCCTGTAGAAGCTGTTGATGGAGAAGATAGTCTTGATCATAATTTGCCATCAGCTTATAGATTTTACAAAGATGCAATTTTGGGGGTGTGTATATATATATCTATATCCCATATATATTCTAGTAAGGATACCATATATGTATTGGCCCTGGAACTTATGTTAAAAAATTAAGTAATTTGATGGATATGAGAAGAATGTGATGTTCCCAAGCTTGCTTTTATGAATTCATACAGCTTGTGTTGGAAATTGTTCTGGATAGAAGACACATAATGGTAAGGATCTCAACAGTTTTGTAATTGTCCTGAGTAAGCATTCAGCTGTTTTGCCAGAGCCTGTAATTTCACTTCCTTTTCTAGCCTGCAAAGTTCTGATTGCTTGACCTTGTGTCCAGTGTTTTATTTTGTTTTCTTTTGTACTTCTAGTCTCATTCCTTGTTTGAACTCTCCCTCTATCATTTCTTTCTCTGTTTTACTTGAGTGCTTACATATCATGCATAGTCCATTTAACTAGGTTAGAGATATTTTGACTAGTTTTGTACTGTTTTGAAACGCATCTGATTTCTGTTACTCCACTACACTAACCACAGCAGCAAATCTTGCTCTGATGCAAACAGATCAACTTCTGTTCATGAAGGAAAGTACATTTTCCCTGTGTAGATAGCTCAGCTTTTTTCTAACTTCTGCTTTCTGTGTTGTGACAGGGGTATGGCAAGGAAAGAAGCAATTAATTATAAAATCCATTGGGCATTTTCAAAAATGGAGGGATTATTTTTAGTTTTGAGTCAGTGGCGTTGCTGGTTTCAGCGTGCTTTCAGAGTCCTGGCTCTGCTGCCATGAACCTTCTCCTGGTGAGGTGTGAAGCAGACATTCCTCTGCCAACCTGAAGGAAAAGGTTAGTTCAGGTTATTGTATTAAACACTGCTTAGGCAGTTGCTTCTGTAACTCACTCTTCATGTTAAATTCAGCTGGCTTGCATTCAGCCAAGGTATTTCCAGTGATGTGCTGCCAGCTTTCTCCAAAGGCCTCCTCAAAAGTTTTTCTTCCTTAGCTGGTGATATGTGGAAAAAACCTTCTGTAACTGTCTCGGTTTAGTGTATAGATTTGCATCTGCAAAGCACATACTGTCTGTTGTAAAACAGTCAGTCCCTCCACCTCGCTTCCCCTACCAAACCTACCTTGACCCCTGCTACTGTGTCCGTGACACCTGGGGCAGAGAGGAATGTCCCAGTCAGCCTCTGAAGGGAGAGTGACATCCCTTACCATCTCTTTGAACCCTAGGAGGAGGTGGTGGGAATGCAGACATACAGGTCTCCCCATGGGAGAGTTCACACTCGCTCCTGCAATGCCTGATTCCTTCAGCTGCATGTGATCCTGGGGTGCTGGTGGTCTTGGGGAGGGCAGCGTGTGAGCCCAGCTGGGTATTGAGCCCACAGCCAGCACCACTCTCTGAGCTTCCTCTGATGCGGCAGTGTGAGTTTAAATAAGCAGGAGGCATGAAAGGAGGTGTGGGGGACTGTGTCATTCCTCTCGTATTTACACTGATAAGCAACAGGTATTTCCGCTGAAAAAATTTAATTTCCTTTCCTTTTGAAATGCAGTGATGCAGAAGCCCAGGTTTCCTTCCACGGGGTCGGAAGAGCAAGGAGGGCTGCGTGGACCAGCTGATGCCTGTGCTGGCCAGACTCTCCCCATCTGGCAGAAGTGACTCATCGGTGGCATGACCCAGGCGCTGTGAGGCTTGTTGAGCTCAGGGGGAGTTCGACTTCACATCCTCTATTTCCTTGAAGATTTGTCTTTAGTCCTTGCCTTACCCCAGCCCTCATCTGCATTTGCTTTCCAGCCTGGGCTGAAGTGGTCTGCCCCAGATGCCTTCCCGGTGCCAGTGGCTCCCTTGTTTTGGGGAGTGGGGTGCTGCCATTGCAGAGCTGGAGCTGCTGCCTCCACCTGGGGCTCATTACATGCTGCTTCCTCTCCAGCTGCCAGGGGCCTGGACAGAGAGCAGGGAAATCGCACGCAAGGCGCTTGTAAAACCCTCAGCCCTGTCTGCCATTGGAGTAAGAGCTGCCTGAGCCTCCCTCCCTGCAGGATGGGCTTCCTGCCCTAGGAAATCCTCTGCTGTAAGGCAGCCCAGCAGATCCACCTTGGGGATCTCGAACTGTGGCCAGTCAGCACTGGCTGGGTACAGAATGAAAGCTATGGGTTTTTAGAAAACTCTAATAAAACCTTTGATTATAGATAAGGAAGAAAAAAAAAAAGGCGATCCTGCTTGCTCCCCAGCTCTGTGGTTTGCCTAAACCTACTTCCCTGGAATACGCTGGAGTTTGATCTTTGAGAAACGATATCTAAAAAGCCCACATGTAAAAACTTAACTGTTCCAGCGATAGGATCATAATCTGCCTTTGATCCTGTAAATTGTTGAACCACAACTCTATTCGTTGCCCAAGGACTGCAGGAAATGTGCGCGGGGTTATGCAAATCCCTAGGAAAGGGAATGTTTTGCAGGGAGGGGGGAAGATGGCTCTGGCCGCAGCTGTCAGTCTCTGGATGGCAGCTGAATAGTTTGGCAGTGCCCGCGCTCTCCTGTGTCACCCCGCCGCCAGTTCCCACGGCTCCTGCCCCTCTCTGCTCACCGTCCTCCAGTTGTGCAAATCTGCGGCGGCGTGCTTTTTTCAGATCTCCCCCTGCGTGTGCTGGTGGCATTTACAGGCAGAGTCTGCAAGCTCGGTCCTTCGTCTGCATTCTTCTCCGAGCCACCACTGTGAGTGCTGTGTTCATGTTTCGCCTCTAAATCCCCACGACTTTTGCCGGCTGGGGATGTTTGCATGGGGTGGGTCAATCTGATGGTAAGACACAAAACAATTTATTTGGGAACTTTGAGGGGAGATAAGCCTGCACCAGAGCCAAACCAAGGCAGGACAACAGCAACAACACAACAGGGACATGACAGCTCCCATCTGCTGGCCTGGCAGGACTTTTATTCTGTGTAAAATGTGAATTTTCCTCTTTCCCAGACTTGCAAAAGAATAGTCAAAAGCCTTGTAAAGACGCAGGTTGGTTGTAGTGTGGGAGTACATCCATCAGCAACACCACATTCAAAACAAGAGTGCTTACATTGTAACCACAGCTCAGGGTAACAGATCCTGATAAAAAAATAAAAGTAGAGGTCCTTTGATACATTCTCTGTTTGTACTTTTTGTTTTTCTCCTTTTTTTCTCTTTTGCTATTTAAGCTAAGAGGCATGACACTGGACTTTGGTACTTCACCCAATTTACTTTAATTTGCATGTTGAAGAAAGATATCCAAAGGCAGGCTGAGCCCACCACTGCCCAGCTGCCCTGGTAGGGCTCCCCTGGCACCATGCTGTGGTGCTGTGCTGTGCCAGGGAAGGCTGTGCTGCATCCAGAGCACTGCCCAGCCTTTTCCATAAGCTGCATACACCGTACAGGTACAGGAGCTGCACGCACCAGAATGTGGGCCAGTGCTGCATCAGCTGGGCAGGAGTTTGTTTTGCTATTTCTGTTTGGTTTTTTCACCTCGGTGATAATTCTTACCCAATGTGTGATCCCTGCTCTATGTACTTTACTACTCCTTGTGATAATCAAAATCCGGCCCTGAACTTTTTCACTACAAAGGAAACAAGAACTTTGCCCCGTTGGCTGTTAACAGCACTCAGCGATGCCGCAGCCTCTTCTCACGTGAAAAACCCCCAAAGTCTGTGGAAATCAGGGTTATGATGATGACAGAACGCTTATTGTTTTTTTACCAGTGTGGGTGAACATCAGGTACTTTGACAAGGACATGAGATTTGTGGTGTCAGACTCCTTGAAAAAGGAGCAGGCGCCCAACCAGTTGATGGAAAAAAAACCTTTAAACACCAGGACCGCCAATAACGTGCTGTGTACGGCTCAAAGTGCAACCTGTGGTGGGTTCAAAGCTCTGAAACATTAACCAGACCTTGGGTCACCGTCTGTAGTTGCCGCTGGGCGCCCACACCGTGGCTGCCGGGAGCGGGAAGAGCGGGTGGCACTGTTATTATCCGTGCGGAGAAAGGGCGCAGCGGTGTTTGCACAGCGCGGACGGAAGCGCTGGTGGCGGCCTGAGGCACAGAGTGTGCAGCAATGACAAGGTACGAGACGAGCTTCCCCGTGCGGGGACAGGGAGAGCCAAGCGCTTCAATTCAGCCTCCAGCTCTTGCTGAAGCGCTCTGATGAACACTGAGGTGGTGGTGGTGGTGGCGGCGTGAGGCTGTCCTTGCACATCCACTCTTTTGTTTGCAGGTATAACCTGCCTCAGGTGAAACCCCTGACTCTAAGCCTTTCCCTGACCCCAAATGAGGTAAGGCTTGTGGGAAGAACAAATATCATTTATGAAATTGCAGGCAGCAATAGCAGGGGAAAGGGAGAATGCTAAAGCTGCTTCTGGGCCCACACCTCAGATGGTTTGGAGCTGGGTGGTGCTTTGGTGGTGTTTTCTTTTTAACAGTGGTGAGGTGTCCTGGAGATCAGATGAGGAGATACGAGGAGCCAGAAAGCGTTTCTGAGCATTCAGGTGTTGTAATCATGTTACTGCTCTGTGAACTCAGCAGACTCAGGAGACAGGTAAACATCTCCCACTGCCCAGGTAGGTGACAGTATATAAATCTTCAGAACACCCTTAGGAATAACAAGTCTTTTGCAACTTTGCCTTCAAACGCTGAAGGACTTACGCTTGCCTGATGGATGGCAGCGGCGCCCAGCCGTATTCCAAGGCATAGCACAGCTCCCAACTCCCTTGCAGAGGTTTATGCTCAGCCGGAGGGAGGGTTTAGCAAGCTGTGCGTCAGTGCCGACTCTTGCAGCTGTAGAAACTTGTCATTTCCTTTCCAAACACCAGCACCCTCAGCAAGGCAGTTGGCCTTGGGCCAAAAGCCATTCCTGTAGTGTCTGTTCCTGCAATATACTTGTGTAGTGTTAACTTACCTGATTCCTAGTGTGGGTTTCTCCACAACCATGGCCACGTATCTGAATCTTGTCAGTGCGGTGGCTTTGGGTGCAGCCTCTTCCATTATCAAACCTTAAAGTGAGTTTACTGAGAGTGTGTCCCTGTTGAGGGGAGCAAAGTGATGCTTTGCTGTGCTTGTGCTGAATCATTGTTACCTGGCAAGGGTTTGGGAACTGTGAGATCATATTTTATTGTAGCATATTATAGCGGCAGAAAAGGTATTGGATTCTGGGTTTATATCAAAAGACTAATACTTGATCAGATGATAAAATATTTAGGTCTAGAACTTTGCCTTCACAGCTCTTTGTAAAGTAATTGCTCTAGTAGTAGTGGCAGAAGAAAGGACATGGTCATTTATGATGCTTTAAATCAGACAAATCATTTCCGAAGACAAATAACAAAACCATAGCAGAGAGCTCTGGTGCAGGACTCCTTCTTGGATTGTAAACACTGCAAGACAGAAACCATCAATATTTACACAGCGTTCAGCCCAGCACACTGCAGCTTCTTTGGCTGGGCCTTTGGAGGCACTAATAGGAATATTATATCATGCTGAATACCTTCTTGCAATATTTACAGTTTAATGATAACCAAGCTGTGTGTCCCAAATACTGTGGATTGTGAGCAGGCGGTCCCAGAACCTGAAAACCTGTAAGTAGGTTTTGTGATATCTTTCCCCTGCTCATCACACATGTGCTGCGGTGGTCAGGACCCTTCCTGGTGCTCCCAATATTCATCAGAAGCAACTTAGAAGGAATGATGCAAGAGTAAGTGTGTTACTGTATGAGCTGTCACCAGTTGTTCCAAGGACTGTGGATTGAAAAGCCAGGGGGGAAAAAAAAGCATTAAAAATACCACTGCTATGTTGCCTTGTGGGCTCACAGAAATGTGACACAGAAGAATTAGCCTTTTGCGGTTTCATGTTTCCCTGACCTTTTAAGAGGGGAAGAAAAAAACAGATCCAACTTCTGCTCCCAGTTACAATGTTGAAAGTCCAGAGAAAATGTAATATGCTGGTGGTGTGAGAGCAGAGTTTCATGTTGTCTATTGAAAAGCAGAGAGAGATCTTAGATGTAAAGACAATTTAACAAAAGCTGTGTGAGTTCAAAGATAAACCTCCATCCCAAGCAATTGTAATTATTGGTGTTTGAGTGTAATTTTGGTGTTTAAGGAGATCCATTCAACCTGCCCTGGTGGGATTTCTGCCGTGGTGTCAGTATGAGGTAAAGCAGAAAACACGTGGCTCCTAGAGCACAGTGCCCTCATACATGTGAGCGAGGGATGTGCCACAGGGGAGGACGCCTGGGCACCAGCGCTGCAGCTGACAGTGACAACTAGTGCTGATGCATGTGGCAGGGATGCTGTGACAGCACCTGCAATCACACCACTTGACAACACTTGGGAAGGCCTTGAACCGTTAGCGTTAAGCTCACACGTGCCACTTGATATGGAAACAGTTCCAGTTAGAAGTCATTTCAGAGTTGTTATTTTCACTTATGCAGCTGTTGACAAACAAAACCTGCTCAGATTATACTTTAATGACAAACTCTGCGTGCTTCAGCAGGTTTTCTTTCTTTTGGCTTGGTTTCTTGGTTTTATTTCCCACCTTCCACTATTTTATCTCAGAGAAAATACAGGAGGTGGGCTGCATCCTACCTGAAATCCCAGCATTGCCTGGCAGAAGCTGATAGATGTGAATCATCACAATGAATGCAATACTGCATACAAGTAGCTTTTGTTACAGGCACAAGGTTGTTAAGCAAAGGATGAGAAACACGTGGAGTACGCTGCAGTTTGCCAATGTATGGCTGGGTTCCCAGGTCCGTGTACGTTCTTGCAGACAGGCTGCAGTTGTCATGATGCTATTGCCAGGAAAGATGTAAACAAAAGGAAACCTCTTGTCAGTTGAAACATTTGGTTAGTAATACAAAAGCACTTCATGGAGTCTTTCAGATCGATACACGCCATCTATTTGTCAGAGCTTTTTCCTCTCATGTGTAGTCATACAGCCTCTTTGACGTAAATCACTGTTCTTTTAAAGTTTTTAAATAACAGCAGTGTTTACTATGTGGTGAATCAGGGTAATGAGCAAGATCAGAGGATCTTCTTGCAGAGGATCATGACTTAAAACTTGTGCGTTTTAGGCAAAGCATTTCTGGATTCACTTGAAGACTGACACATGGACATGTTTCCACTGAAGTTGCTATAGTTTTGTCTTTTTGTATGCCTCCACTAAATTTTATAGCTGGCAATTAGTCTAGGATGAAGTCTGGTTTCTCTCCCAACACTGCAAATGCAATTGTGTAACTTCACTAAAATTCCAAGCCTGGTTCTTATGCTGGATTAAAACAGTAGATAGCGAGATGAAAAGATAAGTCACCCTTTCAAACTCGTCTTTCCCACTATGACAGCTTACTTCATGGAAGCAGCAGCCATCTGACCTGGATTAATTTTGGTTTGTGTTTAATGCACACCACATTCCCCTAGAGTTACCACTGCTCCCATAGCAATGCCCTGCCCTGTGCAAGGCCTGCTGTTGCCCAGGGGCTTGTATCTCCCTGCCCTCAGCTGGCACCACGATACTGCCCTGCGTCTGATGGTTTGTGGAAATTGTAGAATTGTGGTCATAGTGGCACTGATGCACTGGGAAGGGATGTCACATATTTAAAAACTATTTACTGAAACGTTGCACTGACGTGGGAAGGGATTTTCCCCTTCAGCTGTGGCTACAGGTGTGATTGTCCCACAGCATAGCAAAATGCCATCTCAGCTTTAGTGCATCATCTGTGAGCTGTCTGGCCCATATGGTTTTTTTCCCTTTCGTTGTCAATTATTGACTGGAGAGATGAAGAATGACATGTGCTTAAGTGCATCAGTTATCTCAATTTCCTTCCCCTTAGGCCCGACTTAGCCAAGATTTACCAGAACAGGCACCAAATGAAGAAGTTTCAGTAATTTTTTGTTTTTCAGGTGATAGGAATTTTCTTCTGCAGACTGACAAAAGGACTGGAGCACAGTGAGTTATTATTACAACCACTTATTAAAAAAAAAAAAAGACAAAAGAACGTGCTGCAAGATAACAAATAATACAGCCCACCTTGTGCAACGCAGTAACTTCTTAATGCTACAAAAAAACCCAGGGATGATCACAGTCCTGAACACACACTCACAAAACCATTCCAGATTGCAACTGTGAGCACCCATAGTCAGTTCAACAGGAAAAAGTAAGATACAGTCTTTTAAGGACACGACTTTGATAACTCTCTAGTTTGAAGCCGGGGATAAGTGATAGGTTGGACATTCCCACCGGGGAAATAGGCTAGTTACATTGGAATGGGTTACCCTTTGCTATTCAACATCTCAGCTCCCTAGTTACCAGCTCCAAACTAAGGTGTTTGCCTCAGCACATGGTTGTTTACACAGTGGCTTATCTTACCTTGGTGAGATATTTGATACCAATAAAACATCCGTCACACTCTGTCCTACTGCTTTCCTTTAACTCAGGGCAAGGCCCATCCCTCTTCCAAAACCTTTGACAGCTTTGAAATATGCAGTGTTGCCATTGGTGTAGCTCAGGGGCTGTGCAGTGGTTGCTTTCTCCAGAGGCTCTGCAACACCTCAGTACTTCCCCCTCTTTGAACAGAGGTGGCAAAATCCATAATTTGTTTCCATTCTGCTTGGCTGAAAATGAGGAAAAGTTCGGCACCCTGTCATGGAGATAGTTAAGTGAAGAGTCAATACATGAAGGCCTCTGCACCAGGAGTAGCCCATAATAGGTGGTGGCAATGTCACAACTCAGCTTGTTTTAAAATATAGCACTTTTTTCCCCCTTGTTTTGTGTGTGGTTTTTTTCCCTCTGGGTGGAGCAGAGCTGGGAAGGCGATGACTTACCTGCTAGAGCTTGGTAGATCGCAATCTGGAACTGGCAGAGTGTTAACACAATGCCCCAGCAGAGCTTTTCTGTCTCTAATTTCAATGATTATGTTGTTACTGGATCAGTGAAGAGAACCATGAAAAACACAATTACCAGGAAGCCCTGTTCCTCAGCTCGCCTCTTTGTCTCACTGCGAGTGGGGCATGTGACTCACGGAGCAACAGAGGCCCGGCTGTAATCTCACGCACTGCCGAGAAGGGTGCTGTCCTCCCATGGGACCCAGGCGTGGGAAAGCCTGACTGCCAGCTGGAAGGGCCAGTCACATCATGTTTTGCAGCTGGCATCCAAATGCATCCTGATGAATCAAGTGAGAGCAGCTACCTTCTCCTGCCACAACCGTGGCCGAGCAGCCGTGCAGAAGAGGGGCTGTAAAAACCTTCCCGCGTGCAAAAACACAGGGAAGGGATGTTGTTGTGAATGAGCTTACTGTGACAGCACAGAAATGTTTTATAGGTCACTGGCAGAGCATCAGACTACAGGGAGAGGGGATGAGTATCTTTCAGCTGTGAGTGCTGGTCTCAGGTTTGCTCAGTGCAGGGCCATTCCTTGTAGGCCTGACCCAACCCCTGTGATGCGTAGTGGGCAAAAAGAAATTCACTTGCTCTCTGCACTCCAAATCATGTATAAACCTATGACCTCAACAACAAATACCAGTAGCAGCAAAGCAGCCAATATTTTTATCATTAATTGCTATCAAAAATGTCAGCTCAAAGTCATCAGATTTGATAGGCGAGCATGCTCCAAACTGACGGCTGAAGTGAATTATTTGCCTATTGCGTGATGCAAAAACAATGTCTTGCAGGAGAGAACAGACATTGGCAAACAAACTGACAGCAAGATATACTTGTGGGGAAGGCTTCTGATTTGATCTGGAAGGAAACACTGAGTATAAATACAGAGAAAGTTTACCTGCGTGAAAGGTGGGGTTGAGCCATGGCTTGGACTTCCTTACTCTGCTGGAGAACAGTGTGAAACATACCTGCTATTTTACTCCCTTTGAGCTGTTCTCATTACAAAAAGGTACCAGACACTTCAGAAAGTTTTTAAAGTAATAAAGTGTTTTCCCCCCCATCCCTGATGCATCCATTTATCAGTGACTAATGAGCACATAAATTCCAGCGTGTGAAGAAAAATCCCTTCATCTTGGTGTTAAGCAGAATTTTCCCTGCCCATGGATCTGCAGCACAAATATTTCTGGTCTTTCTGTGCTGAGGGTCTAAACATGGGCAGACAGTACATAGTGCAGCACTGGCATACTAATAATGTAACTACGAGGTACTACAAATCAGGACCTGTTTAAATACTGGTATAGCCATGAACATCATCCAGGACATGCTTCTGGACTGTCTTTATTTCACCCAGTGGAAAAAACCCCATATGGAAGCAGGATTCCAGTGAAGGGAAAGTTAGCTATGCCTGCCAGGAGTCTCTTTTGCCCCCAAAAATTCAGACATCACGGGACATAAGCAGAAAATGAAAGAGAACCAGCGAGGGGAAAACCAAACAGGCTGGGGTCTTCTTGCCACTTCTTTTGAAGTCCCCAGTGTAACTCCTGGCATCTTCAGTGGGGTTTGGCTGGGCTCTGTGCAGAAGCGCCTTTGAAGATTTTGCTAAGGCTCAAGGCCTTGATCATGGCAACTTTTATGCCTGTGAGCAACTCTGTGCAGATGAACACTTCCAGGGTGCTCAGCAGGATGCTTTGGATGAGACTTTGCAGGGCTAGTCTTAAGCAATGAGAGCTTAAGAGAAATATTCTGGTTGTCGTGCTTTTATCCTTGACCACATCAAATGAAATGCCTTGGCAGTTCTGAAGAATGAATTTGCATTGAAAACCCACAGCTCTTACAAGCAGTGCATTAATTATTTTATTAATTTGCTCTTTTTACATTATGGGAAACATTCATCTATTTACATTTTCCTGTCCACACACAAACCAGATAGATAATCCTATGGAAACCCAAATCATTAAGCCATAAAAACACTCTTTTCTGTCTAAAGGCTTTCAAATTTGTGTCTTTTGTTTCAAATCAAAAACATTTTTAAAATCCCATTTGGGAATGCAGGTAGGCCAGTGATTTACATTCTACTTAAAATATTCATTTGACAGTTTTCCTTAAAAAAAAAAAAAAACAAACCAAAAAACCAAAAAACCAAAACCCCCAATAAATTCACAATGATACAGTTTAAATTAAAGTGATAGTGCACATCAAAGCATTAAGGGAACACCAATAAATAAAATGAAATATATTACAAATAAATTATTTCTATTTACCTTTTCAAATATTAAAAATCTTTAATCCATTTCTTCATCTTTCTTTACAAAAAGATTATGACAATTTTATGGAAACATCTGCAAAAAATATAATAAATACCTCTTTTTTTTCTTTTTAAATTTTTGAAGCAGGAGACAAAACCAACCTTGTCTAAAATTTCCCCCAAGAAAAAAAAAGCAATAGTTTAGTCCCAAAGTGAAACAGAATATAGGCATTTTTAAAATACACTGGGCAGTTTAGACTAAAAACAATAGTTACAAATTATACTAAAACAGATGATGGAGCAAATATACTAGCATTAGTGTTTGTAAATGAGTCAAGTGGTTAACTAGTGGCATTCTCTGGGCAGAATTATTTTATTTTGTATTTTCTGGTATTGGCTGTATTTTTAATATTTTGCTAAAAAACTAGGCAAACATCATAATAACCTCTCCAGTGCCAAATGAACTCGCAAGCATTCAGCTAAGAATAAATTCATTTAAAATAGATACAAAAAATATTCTATGATATACAAATACAATAATTTGTAATGTACAAGACTAGATAGTCTTCACTTTTCTGCTTTTTTAGGGGAGAACTTCCTGGATATAAATTTCTGTAGCCACTTGTCAACCAAAGTCTTAACTCATCTTTCGTAAAACGTTCACAAAACTAAGTAAGTCTGCGACACAGTTGTGAATGTGGACTCTCACCTAGGTACTGCTTTGAATACTTCAGTACAAATGAGTTCCAAATAATTAATACTTCCTATGACTATATATGCTCAAAAGTGGCAGTTGGCACTATTACATACTGCAAACACGGTGATGTTTTGTTGCTGCTAAAAGTTAAACGCAGTGTTTCAAAACTAGCAAATACACTGGTATTCAAATGCTTATAGGGTCAAACCTTTTGAAGCTCCTGTAACACCAAGCACTCTAGAGTTACACTGGATTTCTGATTACTCTAGTTAAAAGTCTTTTATATATTAAATTATTAGCCCTTATCTTGTAAACCACAGCAGTAAATATTTGTGCCCTGTTTATAAAGACATAGCTCAGATATCGATGGCTTTGAGAGGTAGCAAATTCCCTAGTGGTTTTAGTATGCTCTCATGAAAATACTTGGTGCCAGAACCTATTACCTCTCCTATTTTCTCGAATAAAATTAAATTAGCACCTGGCTATGATGTCATAGGAAAAGAAGCTGTCTGGCATGGTCTCGATGAATACTTTTAGCAGAGCTTAACTTTTCGATGACGGTTTTCAATGCTTTTTAAGTGCAAGCTGCAGAATTGCGCCACATGTGCAGTGGGGTTTTTCACTGGTTGGACTGTCCATACAGATTGAGCTGCCATGAGCACAGCCAGCCAGCACTGGCGTGCAGCAAGGGCTGCCACCTGTGCCCTCCATGGTGGGGCTGTCCCTGTGCCTGTGCCCACTGGGAGCAGAGAGCAGCCTGCCTTCCTCTCCCGCGTACCCGTGCCCTGGCAGACAGGGTGAAGAACACGTAGGGAGCAGCAGAGGAGTCTGGAAAACATCGCTGCAGGACTGCATACGCACTGAGGGCAGCACAGCGCTCCTCTGCTCACACCAGTCCTGTCCCCCAGAGCAGCCCTGTCCCCCAGAGCAGCCCTGTCACCCAGAGCAGCCCTGTCACCCAAAGCAGCTCACGCTAATTCTGCTAGCAGCAGCACATGCCAGCTAGACACACATGTGCGCACTCACACTCGCTCGCTCGCACGCACACAACTCGCTTTCAGCAACATGCCTGACATAGCTTTCCTAATGTTGGCACAAGAGATTCCAGTAGCAGCGTGGTCGGCATCATTCCTCATCAGAGGAGCTGGAGGACAAGCCCCTGTCCCAGCCAGAGGTGGCTGGAGGGGACAGACACACAGGAGCTGACCTCTCAGGCTCCTCTCCAGTCCTATTATCTGCCATTTCCGCCCACTATTAATGAGCTACTTAGGATGCATATTTTTCGTGATTGCAAAACAATGGCAGAAGCCAGGGTAGGAAGGCTTGTCGTGAAAAATATTAAGTTCATATTGATCCCATAACTTGTGAAAAATAGCCTATTGTTCTTGTTCAAGTGAGTACGTTATACTATTAAGAGGAGGCTGAATTAGAAATTTACTCCTAAATATGGACGGTTTCATGATAAGCAGTCTGAACTGTAGCATACAACCAGCTGTGGATAGAGCAAAGCAAGCCTGGCCTGGAAAAGCATCGGAGGCTCCATGTACAGTAATTCACCTACAGGTGTCCGTGTGTGGCTGCGTGGACGTATGAGATTGGATGGTCCCACCGAGATTAAGACATCAACAAAACCAAGCTTTTTTTTCTTTTTTTTTCTTTTTTTTTTTTTAACCAATATAATCCATACAATACAATACAAGAGGAATTGACAATACAGTACAATTTTAAAAATTCTTAATACTTGGACAAGAAAATCCTTCTTTTGTATTATCTCTTCAACTGTCATTGCTTCTTATCTCCTTCCTTTTTACTCTTTTATTGCCTTTCAAAATAGATTATTTCCCTGGAAGATCGAATTTACAATCTTCTGCTGATTGAAATGTTAAAAGTAGTGATTGATGAAATAAAAATGAGGCAGTTTGTGCAGCTGTGAGTGTGCAGGTATCTTTCCACAGGATCCTTTATATCCTCATCATCTCATCTGAGGGATATACTTCCACCTTTTCACCTGCCAGAGCTGTGGGGTTTCTTTTGGTCCCCCCCTCCCCGCTCCCACCCCAGCTCCCTCCCCTTGTGTGACTCCTTAATTCAGGTGAAGATGTGATTTGGAGGTTTAGAATAAAGTGCGCCATCTGCTTTAAAAAGAAAAAACAGTAATAAAAAGAAGGGAATCCGAGTCATAGCTCCTTTCATCTTTTGTGAGGAAGACGGCAGAGTCTGAAAGGATCACCCTGCATGACTGAAAATACCAAAGTCCCCTACAGTTTGATATTGCTGTACACTGGGTAACAGACTAGCTTTAGATCAACTAAAGATCATGAGTAAGTTAAATGGAGCATCTACTGTACAGGTGCGCGGGTGTGTGGAAGTCTGAGTGCTGCGTTTATTTGTTCCAAACAGAATAGAAAAAAGGATCGTGCTCGTTTACATGAGGCAAAGTAGCAGCATCAGTACATGTGACAAAGCATCGTGATGACATGGGTGAACCTTCAGAAAGCAAGGGTGATTAGAGGACATCTCTCGGAGGACCGACAACTACGCCACGGCAGTGGAGTTCACTGAGAGCATCGGGGCAGCTGCGTACAGAGAGAGGGGAGGGGGAGAGTAGGGACAGAGAGCGAGAGAGAGAGGAGGAGGTACAAATACTTCGTGGTGACCTTGAGCAGGAGCCTAGAGGGGCAGATTATACATGAGGCTTGTCTTGCCAGATAGAGTCCTCCCGGCTGGATCCCTTCATAGCCTGGTCTGGGCTTCGGGGATGTATATCTCAATGCTTTCGGCGCTCTCGGTAGCTGAGTTCTGGCGAACCGACGCAGCGCGCTTGGCAGCCATCAGCCGTTTCCGGGCCTCCTGACGCTGCGAGCTCTCCAGAGAGCGTTCTCGTATGAGTGGCACCTGACCTTTCGATGGCTTCTTTGGCACTGGAGGAGGGACCCTTCTCTCCTGATCAAAGCAGAAGGTTAATGGCATTATACAGCTTCTCAGGGAAAGGCGGGAAAAACTAGGATATATCAGTAGTTAGAACACACATTTTACCTAAGGTTTGTTAGCTCTTATCTGCCTTTCTGTCTTCAGTCAACTGGCTTTTGTGCTCAAGGGTTCATAAACATGGGGCAAGGGCAAAGGGGAGGGGAGGGCCGGCCGCCGTGCTACTTCTCCTCGGGACGGTGCTGCCGGGGCCGGGGCCCCCACCGCTACCTGCTTAGTGCCGGGGACTAGGAAAGAGACCGACCTCCCGCCACCGGGGCAGCCGGGAGGGAACGCTGCTCTCGGCAGAGGAACTCTGGAGAGCCCCAGCTCCCGGGCCACCCTCTTCTATCCGTGCACAGCGCTAGGTGCTCCTGCAACACCGAGGTGCCATGGCTCTGGCGTTCCCAAGTGCAGATGGGAGCTAGCTGTCTGCAGCTGGTGCATCAGAATAAGTAGTTTTTTAAAAAACACACCACATGTTTATGTATCTACTTCGTAGCAGTTTAGTGACTGCTCAAAAATCCCATGCTCAGGGTCTTGCTTTGCAAGCTCATAAACTCTGGCCTTGAGCTAAATAGGCATGAAGCTACATTCAGCTAGAAATAGAAAATCTGGTAGGAAAAACTTAAAAACCGTTAAGAGAACATGCATTAATCATCATGGTGGCAGCTAGCTCCAGATATGTGGCCAACAAGGAGGGCTTTTATGTATATCCTGGTGCATGTACACACACATACACATAAAAAACCAAAAAAAAAGAAAAAAAACCCACAAAAAAAACCCAACCAAAAAAACCCCTCTGAGAAGGATCTCTCTCATAAAAGAAAAGTGTATTCAGAACTGAATTTCAGGCGTCCACAAAGACTTTGTCAAGTTAATTAGATTGTCTTTTAAGTTACATCCCCTTCCAACTGTGAACACGGTCTCTGAGCGAAGGGATTTTATCACACTACAAAGGTCCCATTCTGCCCTTTCGTTTTCTCTCATGCTGCTCACAACAGCTTCCATGCCTCAAAATATAAAGGTGCTTAGTTACACTTATTCATACTTTGCTTTTTCTCTCCATCCAAGGATTAATCTATGCTGCTTAAAAAGGGCCCAGTGGCAAAGGCCAAAGGCAAATATCAGTTCCACAGAAAGTTTTTTCTTCCTTTTTTTAAAAAAATCCTTTTTAAGAAAGGAGACGATCTGTTTCATCTAAAATCATAGACAAATGCTGTTGAAACAGGAACACAGTGTAATTCTTTAAAATCTTTATCTTCCTACTGTAGGTCCCTTTCTTCAGCACTACTTAACTTCCTTTAAACTGCTATAGTCTTCTTTTTGTTGGAAACCCTTTGAAATGTTTTTCAGAAGCAAAGAAAAGGCACATTTTTTTTTTTCAAGGAAAGCTCTCATTTCTTACTGCTACAATTGCAAACACTCAGCCTACCCACTTTACTGTAAAAGCTAATGAAAGACCATATACCAGCATTTCTGTGCATGCATGTTTGGCAGTTTTAACTTCCTTTTCTGATAGATACTGGAAAAAAAAAGAAGATAAGAAAATGACTTGCCTTCAGTACCTTGGGCAAGGAAAACACATTCCCATTCATTCCCCTACAAAACACACTAGGTGTGCACAAATGGTGTGAACATGGCACTTCTAAGTCAGGAATGAATATTTAGTCTTGATTGGAGGAGGAGGAATAGTGCTACCAGCACTGCCTGTACAAGTTTCCTGCTGCAAGATTAACGGGGTTTGATATTATTATGGTTATTTGTCCAAAAGAAAACACCACTTTGGTCATCGGCAGCCAGCTGACCATAAGTTGAGGTAGCCAGGACTCCTGTCTGAGCCACTGTACCTGCAAATTGTGCTCCCCCTCCTTCTGGTGACCCTACCTGTTGGCTGTGTTCATTGCTATCAGACCAGTCACAGCGGAAATTCAGCCACCAAATTACATACCTACAGCAGCGCGACATTAGACTCTTGGTTCCTCTAGGAATGGGTCGGTGCCCTAAGGATTTTCTGAAACATTTGTGTATTTTGGCTCACACAACACAAGTGCTGTTTGTCTTGAGGTGGATAGTGAGGAGAAAAAAAAAAGGCGATGGTGCCAAATGAGAATGTAACGTGAAATGTGACATACACTTGGATGTGGTAGTTTTTCATGGTGACGGAAGAAGACTACATTTATCAAAAAAAAAAAAAAAAAAAAAAGGAAAAAATCCCCACCAAAGCTCCAGATGACTTTATGCTACCTCAGGTAAACAACAATACCAGGAAAGTAAATGTGTTTGTGAAATCACCCATTTAAAAAAAGCCCAAAATAAATAAAAAACAAACAAATGGACAAAAAAATGTAATATTTTCATGTAACATTTTGGAAGGCATATTTTTGATATTGCTGTTTGTAACCTGGCTACCAAAGTCAGCAATGGTTACAGTGCTTCCCTGTTTTTTTCAGTAACACAACCTAGAACTCTTGCTGTATGCAATAATATGAACCGTAAATGTGATTTATTTAATTTTAAGAATCAATATATAAGGCAGTTCCTTCCAACGATTGATCATCTAATATGATTAAATGTAAAGCTTAACAAAGTACCACATTCCCATCATCCGATTCACAAAGACAGGTTTGGTTTAAAAATATGCCTGAAACATATTACAGATAATATCCCAGATGATTATTATGTAAACATTGTTATTACAATGAAATTAATTTGATATGAGCTTCATTTCACATTTTTAACGTCAACGCTGTAACACAGAGGCCTATTTAATCTGTCCAGTATTTGTGCAGGGTTTTAAATGAAGCATACAAAATCTACAGTGTTCTACCTTCTTGTCATGAGGATCCATCTGTTTCCAATTATTGGCCTTTAACTGATGAAGTTCATCAAATTTCATACTAATATTTTCTATGGACAACTGCAGCATATCCCAAAACCCTGCTAAATCCTGGGAGGTCGGCCGTGGATGTGCATTAGGATTCTGTGTAACACAAGAAAAAAACACGTTGGCTTTAGTATTTCTTAATGTAAAGAATTCATGCAAATGGTTACAAATCTGGCTAGCAAAGCAGTTTGAGCAGATCCAAGTGATGGTTGAGACCCAGAGAGAGGAGCAAAGCAAAGCATTACTTACTGGTGGGTTTTATTTTGAGGAATCTGGCTCAGCATTGAGCTGTGTGCCCTGCAAACACCCACTCACCAAAGGCAGCAGGTTCCCCCCACAGACTAAGGGTAAAGGGCCCCTGTGGCAGGATCTGCCTAGGGATGTTCCTGGGCACAACTGGTGGCAATCCTATCTGCACTGAAATGAATTGCCATCCTCCTCTTTCATGAGGAAGGATTCCCCACCATGCTCACACTTGTAAAAAAGAGTGATACATGTGCAAATACTGATATACCAATGTTTGAACACTTTTTCTGCACTCTGAGAATGTAAGGTTTACAAAAATACACTAAGTGACATTTTCTCTTAGAGATCTCAGGCCAATTTCTTCCTTTTTTTTTTTCTGCTTGTCACAACTTGTGCTGGGTGAAAAGCTCAGAAGACTGCATGCATAAGCACAGTAAACCCATTTTTACAGGCAGATTTTTGGGAAGAATGAAACTGGGACAAAGGTGGGGAGCACTGCTTTGTGTGTGCAAGCTCATCAGCCCAAGAGCATTGCTCAGAAGTGTATCTGGACAGTCAGCATCTTCAGCACAGCTTGGGCCAGACCCAATAAACCCTGTCCCTAAAGTGCACCCCAGCTCTGAACACTTTTTGCATGCAGTGAGAGTACCCAAAACCTAATCCCTGCTCCACTGGCAAGGCTTGTATGAGGGAAGGCTTTCTACAGGATGTGTCCCTATAAGCTTGTTCCCAGCTGAAACTGTTTAATTAAAATGAGCTGTTGCATGCACACACTTCAAGCGTGCTTTTTCATAAATGCCGAGGAGTTTCTACATCAGTCAGCAAGTCTTTGTGGGTGCTGTGGCCTTGTCAGACTACATTGATATATTGTTATTAATTTTGTTGTTAATAAAGAAATAAATAAATTATTAGTAGCACCTTGCATGATGTTTTACATGGCTCAGGTTTTATTCTGCCTTTAGTTTTCTTCCTCTTCAGAAGTAATAAACCCAAAAGAGTCAGCTGGTTGCCTTATAAAATTTCTATTTGTGCTTTTCATAGTCCCACTGACAAAGGATTTTGGTGGGATGATTATACCATGAAAGGTGCAATTATTAAAAACAATAAAGTATATATTTTTAGAGTCATAAGGAGACCAGAGATTACACTTTTATTCCTAGTTTTTCAGAGCTTGACTCTAGCAGGCTGCAGAGTTGTAGGCTGTTATTTGCACAAAGATGTGCAAGCAGAAGGCTTTTTCAGTTTTTATATTAAGAATTGGAAGTCTTATTAAGACAGAGCCAATTTCTGTTGCATTTTTCCACCGAAGCAGATTTTAGTTTGGAGCTTGTTTCCTAAGAGCACCTGGGAAAGCTCAGCTTGGGAGATTTCTGATCCACCCTTAAAGACCTTAAGGTATTTTACCCATCCGTGTGCCCATGAACTCAATGTCAAGGGACAGATCCTTGCTCCTCTAAAGTCAGTAGAAGAGCCTCAGTGATTATTCACTTGAAGCTTTTTGCCTTTATTATAAGGGTCTCAAGCTATTGTGAAACTCATGCTGACTGACAAATCTGAGTTACTCCCAAATTCATATCAGGGCCTTTACTTGAAAAATTGCCATGTTAGTCAGAAAATCAGTTTAGTTTATGTAGGATTATTCACAGGGTTAGTAAAAGGCACACGTTAGTATCTAGCAGAAAAATTACATACCAGGTTTTCTTCACAAAGTTCTCTGAACTGGTAAAATTTCTGAGCCATGAGAAGCTGGGCACTGCCCACTGCAGTTCGAATTTTCCCTAGAACTGAGAGAAAAAGAAGAGTAAGTCACAATGCTTTCTTTGCTGCAGGCAAGTAAAAGCCTATAAAAAGAGAGGAGAAAGCTGTGCAGCAGTCAGCTCTGGCTTTCAAAAGGTATGTTATCTTTCAGCCACAAAAAGAGAAAAGTTGATAAGTTTAAGATCAGATCTCCATGAGGCAAAAAATATGTAAAAGGTTGCTGCACCTTACTCTCAGTGAGGCCAGTTGTAACCAGTTGTAATGACAGTGTAAACGTGGCTAATCCAAAGCTTCTGCAGGCTGTATAGAAAGCTCACCAGAAATGTCACCACTCGTATCACTATGACCCAGGCTCAGGCTTTGAATACAAACCCAGCTCCCTGCACAAGGACATGCAGCTCTCAAACTCTGTTTGCTTCTCCACCTCACTTAGCAACTCAGGCCTCACTGTCAGGTGTAGCTGAGTGTTGCTGGACCAGAGCCCCAGCAGGGGATGATTGTTTTACTGCACGCCGATGTATCTCATCTGGACCTTCTGAGCACTTTCCATGAGCACAACCCAAGGCTGCTTCTGCCTTTGAATTCAAATGCCCAGGAGTCCTTCAGGGAGCAATGGCACCCTGGCCTCTCCTCCTTGCTGCTGATTTGGAGGGAGGTGTCAGAGTCCACGTGCAGCTGGCTGAGGACTCCTTTGTACAGACAGCTGGGTACTTGTGGCCCCTTTGGGCTGACCGAGTGCTGTGAAGGGCTGCAGTGAACCAGAAGACAGCCCATAGTAAATGCCTCTGAATAAAGCAGGAGCTCACACTGTTTTGGTTGCATTCAGACACTGGGATTTTACAGCGGTAGTTGGGAATACACTGCCCAAAACGGAGCCATAGGCTGGTACATTCAGGGGCTCCCTGGGGAGTTCTGGTCCGGGGGAGACTCTGTGTGTGTGTACCTGTACACATGTGTGAACACACGTGTATGTGTGTACATTTGTGTGTGTGAATAAAGAAGTAAGAATGCAGAAACAGCGAAAAGGCAGACATGGCCGCAGCTGGCAGTAAGACAGTGAATCCAGAAAACAAGAGTGTGAATTTAGGGACTGCTGAGGGAAAGAATTGATGCTCTGAGGAAGATAGCAGCCACCGATTTGTTTGAGATTTCCAATGCTCAGAAAAAACCCCAAAAATGTCTTTAAAAAAAAAGGTTGGCATTACAGATTTAGACAAATCTGTAATTTGACTCCTCATGAATTTTCTCTCTCAGCTGAAACAACTTATTATGCCCAATTCTCTGGTTAACAAGTGATTAAACAACTAATTTAAATGATTTTTTAAAATATTACCACTTCCTTAATGAAAAACATGAATGGCAGCCACTGTGTCACAGTTCTCACTATTATTTCTACTCAGAGATACTCATATTGTCCCAGCCCTCAAATAGACACAGCAACTTTTCCGTGACAAGTTTACTACCTGGATATAAGAGACAGGTGAAGGAGGAATGGGGAAAACAAACAGAAGAAGAAGCCAGCTCAAGGTGAGTGAATTGCTGGTAGAGCCTAGAAGAGATACTAGTCCTAAGCTGCCATCTTCTGCACCATCCCTTGGGCACAGTCACTTTTCGCATGAAAGTTAAGACAGTTTTAACAGAGTTCCCCTGGGAAAATATTGTGAAGTATTTTGATGTACCACAATGAAAAATAAACAAACACATACATACATAAATACATGCAACTTTGCTATAACCCCTTCTAACAAGATTTTTAGCATTTCATTGGTCCTGTGACTGGCTGCAGTGCTGGCTACCAGAATGCCACCATGCAGTGCTTGGTAAGAGAAAGGCCTCTCCAAGGGTTTGAGTAGCCACATGATAAACTGAAACTCGATACACACTTATATGAAATCTGTGTTCTCCTCCTTCAAGGCAAATGGATTTTCCTTCACCAGCCTCAAAGCTCACTTCTCAAGGCTGTTGAAGGAAAAGTGGGTTGTGGAGTTCATTTATACTTCAGATATACAAAGGGGGGAAAAAGGGGGAGGGAAGAGAGTCTTTTCACATTTTTTTCTGAACCTATAGGAGAGAGCTCTGTGAACACACACAGAGCCCCGACTTTCATTTTGTTCCCAGAACTCAGCTCAGCACTGCCAGGAAATAGCCGTGAGCTGGAAGATTCACTAAGCAGAATATTTTCAGCATATTGCGCAGGGAGTTTTGCACACAACTCTAATTATTGTTAGCAAGGCTTGCGTGTCTAATTCTATGCGCACAGTGCTGAAAATGGACCCCTTGGTGTGTCTAGTCATTTATGCAACCCAATATGCAAACCACTCAACTGAAAGGACTTTTCAATAGTAGGAGGAGCTACTCCGAGAGCTTTCATGTGGTTCCCATTGTTATGAAAACTCTTCCCACTGAGTATATTTGGGAACAGCTGCCTCATCTGGAGTTCGGCCACTCTGACGCTTCCCAAGACTCGAGAAGGGGAGAAAAAAGTCTCTCAACTTCTTGGGATTAAAAAAAGAAAAAAAAAAAGGATAAAAAAGGTGATCTTTTCCTGGAAACCTGCACCAAATGATTTGGAAATCACATCCCAAGCATGAAGAAATGTATATACAACTTGTTGATGATGGATGGTAATGTGCCTCTTTCTTTGGGGGAAGAAGAGCTTAATATTCAGAGATCTCAGCAGAGGGAAAAGGAAGTCCTTGTCCTTGGCTGCCTAGTGACTGGCTATTTGCCTAAAAACCATCATCCCAGCTGACTGCGGGATGCATGCTGATGCTGTTCTCTATTGTTGCCACTTCTGCTGTGGCTGTGGCTGTATCTAGTCAAGTGTCACTGATTCCTCGCCCCTCAAAAGCAAGGGGTCTGTTAATGTGCAACTGGTCAACAACCAACTCTGTCACGGAAGTTAGGGGGGAAAAAAGACAAAACACAAAGCATACAAAAAGCTGAAAGGAATGTCTCTAGAAGACATAAAGCCTTATCAATAGCCTAAGTTTTGTTTCCAAACCCATGCTGCTTTTAGTGTTTCAAGGCACAGTGCTCATTTTGCTTACTCAGACAAAATCTCTGGTGCCCCACAGAAAAGCCAAGGTGTAGTGAAAAATCAAAAGCAAAAACAGACCAATAGATTTTCTTAGAAGAAAAGCCTGCAAGGTTTGAAGCCAAATACCAAGAAAATAAATGGAATTACAAAGATAATACTCAAAACAAATCAGGAAAGAATCAGAGTAATCTTTAACAGCAAGGGAGATGGGGTGCAGGAGGAAAAACACATAAACATTCAAATTGCTGTGTTCAGCTAATAGGATACAAAGAAAACATATGAAACCAAGCAACAAAAAATCCCAGCCCATCAAGATGCAATCATAATGGATTTAAACACCTATATAATGTTATTCATATCTGCTTTCTGTTCCATACAGGACTATACAGCACACTCAGCACTGTTGGATCTGAATGCCTTCCAGTAATGCATTAAGCAACATTATTAACATCCATCATATGCTTTGCTGTCACCTCTTCCCCAGAGGGAGAACTGTGTGTACTGCAGTGTTTTGTTTTAATAGTTTGAATTTTTCCCTTTTTTTTTTCTCCCTTCTTGCTTTGACCTATCTTCCTTGTAAATCCGGTTCTCTCCTGTGACATTTCTTAAGACATGGACAATTATGTCTATTATTGAAGAACTTACAGCTCTTTTGATGGAATTCAGCTACTGTGGAATGCCTCCTCACTATTGCTAATCTTATCTAGGAATCACAGAATATTATTCTAGGACAGATACATGACAGTGAATATCCTTGTGTCATTAATTCCCCAACATGTTCTTATTTTAAAACATTCTTGAAAATAGACTTGGACTGTTTGCTGTTCAAGCAGTAAGTTCTTGCTTCTCTTGGTTCTAAGAATTGCACAGGACCTGTTTTGAAATTGTGGAGCTCTATTTGTTTCCCTCTTCCGTGTCTTCATTGGAAAAGAAATAGGAAAACAACAAAATAAAAGAATTGTGAACACAAGCGGAAAAAATAGTTGTTGTCATCTGCTCTAACTAGGAAGATGACTCTGTGTATAATAAGGATAACAAAATATAAGAAAATAACAAAACCCACCTGAAGTGATGTGAAAAGTAATCACATAGAGAAACCAGGGGAGTTTTGAGAGGGGACAGCACTATTTGGCCTTAAAACCCCAACTGATGTATTTGCATTTGAACTTTGACAGGCCTCAGGGTCTAACAAGTGACAAAGGAGGCACTTTACGACTCCTGACTATCAAATGCCCTTAACGTGAAAACACCTGGTTGATAGGCAGGGCCCAGGCTAGGGAAGGGAATACCGGGACTTGCTCATTGCCCCAGGAGCAAGTGGCAGGAACAATAGCTGAAATTACAGGGACACAGCCTGACATTTGCGTTGCAGATGTTGGCCGGGCACTATGCATATGAAGCAATCCTGCCACAGAGCTGTCACAATCCATTCCCAAGCCAGGATGGACCAGCATTTTAGCCTATTCATGTTGACAGACCTACATTTAAATAACGCCAAGTATGACAAAAGCCAGGAAATTCAAACTTAAAGCTACTGCTCAGGTATTAAGCTCAGCTGTTAAGGAGAAAACAGCCAAATGGAACAAACTAGGGAAGGAGCAGTCCTTTCTTTGAGTCATATATACTTACAGGAGTGATCTCATTGAAATTAATAAGGCTGTCTGCATGAGCAAATGCTTCTCATTTGGATTAAAGCAGTTTCCATGTGTTCTCTGACTTACTTGGCTTTTATTAGCACATTTAATGTTTTTTTTTTCCCTAACTAGATCGTTTCCTTGCTTGTGGATTTCACTTTTTGCCTTGCTAGCCTCTGGGCACTGGTAGGGCTTTCCTTGCTGGCTTTCCTTTGAGAAACCCTCGTGTAGGGAGAAGTCCCTTCTGGGGACAAAAGAAAACCAGAACAAGAAAAGGATGAGTTGGGCATATGGCCAGAGGCACGTAGCCAGGGGGATTCCAGCAGGACTCGGCCACATGACAGGCTGGTGACCATCCCTCTGCACGGCTGTCCCAGCCCACGGCAGGATGAGGCTGTCTCACTCCTCGGAGCAGCAGAGGCCGGGATTGCTTGGAGAAGCCCTGCAGAGGAATGGCACATGGTTTTCCGTGCTTATGGCTGAGTGTGAGCTCATGGGTCTCTTTTTATTTTGCCATGCACAACTATTATGAAAAATGTACCTTTTCCTAAACTTTATTCTCTTGCATCTAACCTTTATGTTTTGTGTTTTCTTTTGAAACAATTGAAACAAACCAAAACAGCAGACAGTGTGTAAGCATTGCATAATTTGTCAGAACTGGATGAATTTGTAGAGGCTCTGGTCCTGAGCAGTGAGGTTCCTGCAGATTTGAGGTCAACCTTTATTCACACACTAGCCCAGAGGGCTACTGTATACACACAGGAGAATTATAATGACAGGTCTTGTGAGAGCCTTGGTTTTCTGTTTTAGTTTTTACACGATTTGGCCTGGCTTTTCTCACCACTAAACCCACATTACACCTGACTTGTGGTGAATCAGGCCTGCTGTTTGCTTCTGATGGTTATCTTTACACCAAAGCCACAGTACAACCTCATGTGAAAGAGAAACTTCTGGAGAGGGGGCAGGGGAAGCTTTATGATTCTTCCAAGAATGTCAATATGAACAACGGCAAAAAACCCCACCAAAGACAGGCCAAGGCCATAGGAATATGTTCCTGTGCCCACCCCTGCTGGGAAAAAAAATGGTTGGAGCTGTGCAGGGAGCCCGGTCTGATGGTGCTAATTTTGTATGTAAATGGTGACAATAGAGGTCTGAGCCAAAAGTCACCAACAACTGTGGTGAGGCTCTGATATTTGAAATTTTACAGGGGAGAGGTAGGAGGAGCAAGCAGATGGTTGAGGAAAAAAACCAAAAAAAAGTCAACAGTTGATTTCACTTGAGGCCTGATCCAAAGCATCAATCAAGTCTCACAAGGTGTTTAGCCTCAGATGTGTAACATCTTTTCTTTTTTTTTATGAGAACACTAGAGTTTGTAGCCAACTTCCCTGTAACTGCAAAATACACTGAAATCACATCAAGTATGTTAGCTTAAAGTGTGATTGGTGTTCATCTGCCTGTCACACAAGCTGCAGCTTTATCAGAAAATTATTTCAGATAGAACCAGAATATACTATCCAATAAATAATTCATGGCAGAATGGAAGCCACATTTCTCTCTATATTGGCATTTCATCGTGCAGCCGCTGAACCACAGCTTGTTTTTATACAGAGCAGCAGACTCCATTTCCCAGCTAGAAACATTCAATCCCATCTGGTAGATCCATTCCCAGCTAGATAATACCCTATGTATCTATGTAACATACAAGCTACTGTCAAACAGCAGCGAGCCGTCTCCCCGAGACAGCTGTTCCGCACAAGGGCCGCATTGTCTGGAGGAAGCGCGGATCGTTTTACGGGGAGCGCCGGGGGGATGAGCCCTCTGTCAGCTGCCATGGCATCGAGAAAACCTCGCTCATCACACGTTCTCCTTATTTTGTTATCTGGCCAAACACATGCTGGGCATGTCAGGTTGGAAACAAAGGATGCATTCCCCGCTCTGGTTATGTTTCATTAGGGAAAGCAAAGTAAACGCACCTCTTCTGCTCCTTTCCTCTCTCTCTGTAAAGTGTAGAGATGTATGAAAAAGACGTTTTTCGGGGCAGGGTTTGTAACAACCAGGCTTTTGTTCGTGGCACTGCTGAGCGGGCAGAGTGGCCCCGGCCATATGCTTTTCCTTGGCACCAGGTAGAGCGGGACGCGCTGGGGCAGAGCAGAAAGCCCTGCACAGCCTCTGTGGGAGGCAGCTGCCACGTGCCACGGCAGCTGACAGCGTCACACCGAAATAAGGACTGCCACAGCGGCCACCAAACCCAGGTGACCCTTCTCCTCCTGCCCCTTCCAGTGACCACGAGAAGCGCCAGGACACATGCCGGGTGTGCTGTGAGGGGGCATTGGGATTAGCTAGCCTAACCATTCCTTTATCTTCCTCATAACTGACCCCTCCCACTGATTGCCCAAAGAGCCCTTTAAAACTGTCTTATATCAAAGACACCAAGACATTGAGAGAAAATTCTGTACAGATAGGAATTTTCTGCATCTATCAGGCTCATAAAATTCACTTCATGTTCTTTTCCTACGACTTTATTGGTGCACCAACTACCTTGGTGCGCAAATAAAATATTTATAGGTTTTTCCAGTATTCTCAGTTCATAGAATGACAGAATAGTTTGGGTTAGAGAGGACCTTTAAAATCATCTAGTTTCAGCTCCATTGCCTTGGGCAAGGACACCTTCCACCAGACAAGGTTGCTCAAAGCTCATCCATCTTGAACCCTTGTCCTTGAACCTTTCCTTAACCTTCATGTCCTTGAACCCTTCCAGGGATGAGGCATCCTCAACTTCCCTGGGCAACACCATTCCAGTGCCTCACCACCCTCATCATAGAGTATGTTCTCCTTATGTCCTGTCTAAGTTGTTATGATTTATAAAAGTTGTGTGTTTCCTGTTTGTTAAGTGTTCACACTTCTTTTTTAATCTAAAATCTTATTGTTCACAAGGTTTATTTCTTCATACTACAGAAACAACAGAAACTCTTTTATTCTGATACATGTTCAAAGAGATTTTTGAATGCATTGATGATGTGAGTTAAAAATGAGATTCAAAAATTCTAGAACTTGGGAAATCTGGATCTGCTTTTAAGGTCAAACATTCCATATGTTTTCTAAAGAAGAAGAAATTGTTAGCCTATTGTATAACATAAATTTTATATAAATATAAAACCTTTACATATCTTAAAATTCAGGTTATCTTATATGTGCCATTAAAATAAATTTCCAGTTGCTTACAATTTTGTCCAACTTTGACTATCTAGATCCTACCTTTTCATTCACTGGGTTGAATGGAAAGTTCCAGCAGAAACAGCTTGTGCATTTCTAAGATTTTTTTTCCAGTGTTAATTTCTTTCATAAATCAATACCTTTACATTTCAGAAGAATTCAAACATATCTCTTCTTGAAAGGAAAGGTTAAAAATTTTTAAGAAGCAATTCTGTAGCTGAAGTAATAGTAGTCCTTGCTTTGGTAGTAGCTAATTTGGGAGTTGGAAAAATATTACTTTTATACTCAGGAAAATATGCTTAGGCATGTCTAAATTATAAAAAACTGAATTCTCTATAAGCAGCTGCCTCTTAGCGTTTCCCAGAAGCTCACTTCTAAAACTTGAAACAGCCTTATTTGCAAGGAGCATTTTCACAGATTTACCTCTGTCTAAAGTTCACAGCTAGCAATAGTGCTGTTCCTTGTAAGAGATATAAATGGAAAAAACCCTTCTATTTTCACTGGGAGAAAAAATTCTGGACTGGGAAACACATGCTCATCCCTTCTGCCCTAATTAGAGTAAACAAGTAAGATGTGAACTACTCAGCCTTCAACCCTTCTGGGTAATGAAGGTTTACTAGACAGCCCTGTTACTTTACAGGTAGGTTAATGTAGCTGACAGTGGTGACAACTGAGATGTAGTTTGCATGTGTATGATTTTTTTATCACACAATATGAATAACTTCTTTTATTGGGATGGTCAAAGCAAATGAGAACTGCAAGGGAGATGTAGGGAGACTGGAGAGGGAAAGAGAGAGGGAGAGGACAATTTGGAAGCATAACTGTAATCTCTTTCAGGAGGGAGAAACATCTAAATACTCTTATGCCAATCACCCTCTGAGAAGTCAACTGAAATATGAATTTAATTAAAAGGAACTACAGTCTGTTAAACTGTATTCTAAAGTTATGAGAAGTGATTTCAAACAGAAGAGTTAAGAAACATTAATACTACAAGATCCCTAACCACACTCTCCTAATTATCCGTTGAACTATGCAAACCCAAAAACGAATACCACTGGAGTTTCAGAAGCGCCGAGCATTTGCATTCCCTGTCAGCTTTAATAAGGATTATGATATACATACATACAGTCCTTCTGAGAATCACAACCATAGCTTCATTAGCTAAGTAAGAAAGGGCACAATACAGAATTCACTGGAGTGAATTTGACCTCTATTAAATACTTCTTTGCAGTTGCAATATTATTGTCTGTGGTTACTTACTGTCCTCAGGTAAGTTGTTTTCCCGTTCTTCTCTCTCCATTTGTTGGCACCACCCCTCCATACGATCTCTCTCTGCCTGAAGTAGCTTCAGAAACCAGTGGCCATCTCGTGGGCACACTGACCTTTGAACAGCTTCCAGAGGATCTTCAGTAATAGAGTCAATCCATGGGTCAGGAGGAGGTAAAATGGATGGATCAAAATCTGTCTCAAAGTCATCATCCACTGCACATGCATGGTAATGGTTTCCTGACCCTTGTATGCTAACGGTAGAAGTGCTTGCATCTCGGGAAAACTGTCTTGATATTTGTCCAGAACATGTATTGTCCTCTTGAGGGTCGATTATTTCAAAGTTCTCATGGAAATCCAGGTCTGCTTGCACAGCTGTTGTTACACTATTAGACCGTGTAAACCTGCGAAAGCTTTGGAGAGCACAAACAGAAAATGTTTAGAAAGTTTTTTCTAAGCAATTCAGCATGGAAGGACTTACTAAGATTCTGCCACTCTTCCTAAGACTGGCAGTCACACCTCTCAGTGCTACACTCAGGTGTTTTTTTTTCTTGAAATGATCAGCATAAGCTTTTTTTCTCATTGCAAGCAAACAAACAAGCATCTCTCTTTTTCCATGCAAACTCACTGTTTATTGAGACAAGGACCTCTAATTGTTATGTGATTTAACAAAGCCAGAGGCCAGCCCAAGAGAGAGATACCAGTGCCAGCAGCTCAGGATTTTAGGTTACTGATTAATGAAAAGTTAAAGGGGCCCAATTTTCAGAAGTGGTTTATCATTCAAATTTTTAAACTCGCACCCACTCACACATCCAAACTCACAAGCCACATTTAAAAATCATACATGTGAAATCAGTAAGATACTAACACCAATGAGTCTACTACCTATGAAATATTATACATTCCATTTATACAAAAAAGTACTTTAAACTCAGATAAATATTTTTATTGCTTCATCATAATTATATACCTGCCATCTGTAACAATTTCAGTGCCCATTGCCAGTGTCCAGACATTCTATTTTTCACATTCAAGCTTCAGTTTCAAAATTATCTCTTTTTCCCCAAAGCTAGCACTCTCCTGTCTGTGTTGCTCTCCTTGTGATGGCTGCTCTCCTGTAGGCAGCTGCATGTCACCTTGCAGAGCTCCCCTGTGTTGGGGCATCTGAGGGCAAAGGCAGGAGCAGGGGAGAGAGGAGGTTTGGGTTGGGTGGGTTTTCTTTATGTAAACAGCACTTTGGATTCTGCAGTCTGAGGCATCTGACTGAAAAGGCTGACAGAGGAGGAGCACAGAGAAGTGTAAGGAGTGAAAGACAAGGAATGAGGAATGTTGTTGCAGGAGGTGGTAATGAGAGCCCATTTGATAGCAGTGAATTGTGGAGGTATGAGTGGAAAATAAGTGAGGCAGACTGCTGTCTTGCCTCATGATGAAAAAGAAGGTAGAACCATAAAGTAACCACAGATGTTCCTCAAATCTGTAATATTTAGGGTTCAAGATGAACAGTTTTGAACTGAATAGGGACAGATTCCTATCTCTTCTTCTTACAAATCCAGGATGCCTGTGCACTCATGCAGTAGTTATTCTCCAATTTGTTCTCAATCTCACATCTACACTGAAACTAGTGTTAGGACCCATTACTCTGTGATATTTTGGCTGTTTTGCCATTGTCAGTTCTGCTTCCAGTTTGCACTCAAGCAGCAGTGAAAATGCTGAAGAGATGGAGGAACTGGATGCTGGGCACCATTTCACTTCCCTTCTTTTATATTCCACCTTCCACTGAAGAGCAATAGCCAAATAGACAAGTACAACTGACAGCAAAATGTCATCAAGTGTGTTTAGTCTGCAGCTGGTGAGGGAGCAGATGGAAGGATGCTGAGGGAGGATTTAATGTCCTATATACCTGGTCCAGATAGCTCAGGAGAACTGTAGTAGACTTCAAGGAGGATTGTAATTGGTCCTGCTCATAGAAGAAATGAATGGCTGTTGATCTGGGGCTTTGAGTGGAGTAGAGCAAAGCAAAACTGGAGTTGAGAAAGGTCCTCCAATTAGAAAAAAAAGCCCATGATGTTAATTTGAGCCTTCTTCTGCAGAGCAAGAAGGCTCAAATTAACATTTCAGCCATATCAGTCTCAGGAAAACTTTAATAATAGATTGTGTACATATTTTTTTAATAATCAGAAGCATTTTAACATTGTGCCTGATGCTTGCAGTCTTTCATAACAGATGTTAAATGATACAAAAGTCATGGTTGTGCCACTGTAGTTGTGCATGACATGCACCAGCAAACTGAAAAATAAAGAGTGTACAGAATCTCCAGCTTGATAGTATTTATCCTTTGGAAAGCAGAAAAAGCATTTTGTTATGGACTGATACAGCAGAAAAAGTTAGAAAGGGAGGAAAAAGGTCACTGGGGAGGTGGAATCCCTTCCACAGGAGAAAAGGTTTAGAAAACATGGCTGAGCAGAAGACTATGGGAGATCTATGAAATTCTGACTAGGGTATATGTCACCATTTCTCTGAGTGCAATAACTGTGGGACGAAGGCAGCCAGTTGCAAGGCTTAGAGGTCTGAAGATCTACATCTGATGAAAGGAAGCACTTCTTCACACAATGTAATTAAATTGCCACAGAATCCTGGAAAAAGCAAAGGTAAAAACAGGTTCAAAGGGAACTTGATCAAATTCACAGGAAGAGCCATTACACATCTCATATTTGGCTTAGGAAGTTCCTGAACAACAGAATACTAAATTGGGAATGTCTACTGGGAGAACTAGTGCTTAGTTCACAGACTTTATACTTTACACACTCTCCTTTACACTTTTCCTAAGTATCTGCTATAGGTTCCTGGCAGAGAAAAGCTGTCATACTGGTATGAGTGATTAGAGAGACACTAGCATTAGGCTTACATTACAGTGAAAATCTATTGTGAATCCAATCCATGTTAGTTTTTTTTTAGAAATTGCTTTTATTTGACCACCAACCTGACAAATCCCTTATCTGCACTCAGGTATACAAACACACAGAACACACACAGAACACACACACAAAAACATGTGTGCCCACACAGGCCCATGCTGATTGAGGATTTCTTTTTAGTCATTTAGTCAGGGTTCACTGAGAGCCAAGGCATTAGTACACAGTGTACTTTTCCACACCTTCCATAGCACTGGTGAGAAAAGCAAATGCCTTAGTCCAGGCTTGCTCTTCTCCTGGTTCCTTCCTCCATGTCACAGCCACCTTCTGCCTTCTCTGGTGCCCTAGACTCTGACAGTCTTCTCTTTCAGATGACCACTTGTGTTTTCAGTTAACACCCTGGCTTTTCAGTGTAGGCCAAAACCCAAATGTGAAAGCATCAAAGTCTGCTTGACAGGAGGATGTATTGCTGGGGGCTCTACATTTCAAGGTTTTCAGGAGTGTGCTCTTAACTGGGCTCAGTATGAGCTAGTACCAGCAATCCCAGACTCTGCTGAACAAATGAAATAGAATGACCTACTTTTCTTGCCTTTGTTTTATCTATATAATAGTATGCTACAGGTTTGCATGACAGTTTCTTGGCACTGGATTATGTAACTTATCTGTCTTCAAAAGAAAAACAACTTGGCAATAGAATATAGCATCAGTTCAAAATTAAAGGAAATGTATTTTGAATAAAATGGAAATGTAGGAAGGCACTTACTATCTGCCTGCCTCTAACTCATCTGTAAAAAATGCCTAATAGATGGTAATTTTAGTTTCTGACACAGCTTCCTCACTCACTTCCAGGATGTTTTACTCCTACAAAGTACCATTTGTGTTCCACATGAGCCTTTTTTTACTTTGCTCTCAGTTAAAACTCCATACTAGAGGAGAGCTGTTGAAGCTAATGATAAAGTTTTTGCAACTTCTACCTTATAAAACATTCACAAGTTTACCTAAAAAAAAGAAAAGGAAAAGGTTCAAAACAGAGGTTTACTGCTTCTTCTGCTTTCAGGCTTGGCCCTTTTGTATTCAGTTGTGCCCTGCAGGCACAAGGTGTAATAATTACATCTTCAGAGAATTGCAGCAGATATTTGGCCTAGGGTGCAGAAAGCCATGAAACCTCAGACTGGATAAACCAGTATGGAGAACAACAGAATGAAGTGTTTTGAACAACAACATGGTCACTTGTTGGCATTCAACTCTCAGCTTCTAAGTCTTTGGCTTTCTTTTGCAAAACACGTTTGCAATTCAACTTAGATAATTCCTTCCTTAAAAAAACTTCAAACCCAAAATTCCAGAAAAGATATGAATTTCAAACCAACAATCAATCTCACATGTATTTAGGTTAAACTCAGCCTTACTTTACCCACTGACTGTCCTCCTCTTTGGTGGTGGGCTTCTCTGCTAAGGTTGCAGCTGCTGTCAGCAGAACAAAACAAACTACAGAAGGAGTTAGCAGATAGGGTGCCATGTTTCTAATGGCAGGAACAATATTCCTGCTCCAACCCCATTCCTTGCAGCTGCTCATCTTTGTTCATCACATTGTTTAAAGCTAGTTGGTTTATTTGTTTTTTTCCCAACTCTTGGCCTTTTCATTGCAGAGCAGAGATGCTGGCTGGAGCACTCAGCCTCCCTCCAGGGCTTGGTCTGGTGCAGGGGGGCTATTGCCAGCCAGCAGGGTGTGATCAGAAATTCATGGCCAGTTCTGCCAAGGCAGCAGCCCACTAGCTGGTTGGGAGCCACCAGGGCTGTAAGCATTCCCTCCACTCACAGGCAGCTGTGGCCAGAGAAGGAGATTGGCCCAAAAAGATTTGCCTTTTGTGGACCAGAGCAGGAGTTCCTCCTCCAAGCATGCACAGGTTGGGAAGTGATGTGGGGAATGAGTCCCACCAGGATGGGACTGGCCAGAGGAACGGGTGTGGGTTGCAAGGGACATTTAAAGGTCATCTAGTCCAACTTCCCTGCCATGGGCAGGGACATCTTCAAGTAAATCAGGCTGCTGCAAGCCCTGTTCAGCCTGATCTTGAGTGTTTCCAGGGATGGGACACTTACGGCCTTCAGAATTTTCCACTGGAATGGCTTCCACCATGGAGAACAGAGATAGCCAGAAAATGCTGCTGAGAAAAGCCATGCAAGTAGTTCACAGAATCACAGAATATTCTTAGTTGCAAGAGACCCCAAAGGATCATCAAGTCCAACTCTTAGCCCTGCACAGGACATCCCCCAAATGTCATATCATGTACTTTCTGCTTAGCTTACCCAAAACACAGACTTGAAAGGTCTGCTCTAAATAGTACAGTGTTGAGAAGTTTGGGTTAGAGTTAGGGAAGAACAGCAAAACCTGAGTATTTTTTCTTGGACAGTAAGTAACCAAACTCAAACACCTACAGGAAAAAACCAGAAAAATATGAGTTTATATAGTAACAAAATCCATAGATGTGAGGGTTTTTTTTTTCCTGGAGGACACAGCACAGGGTTTTTGTTTGATTGTTTGCTTTTATGTCACCATATTGCTATTTCAAATTATTCCACTTTATACCATTTCAAGAGGTGTGCTGTGGTAGGATGTACTTTGTGTATCTTGTGGTAAAACACACTTTTGTGCATCAAGATATGGGGGCACCTTCCTTGGTGCCCCAGAGACCAGAGAAGAGGAAGAACGACCATCTGTCTACTGCAGTCTCCTATGGAAGTGTTTTTCCTCCAGAAACTACCATTGTTTCAGTATTCAAAGATTCTTGTGATGGTAAATCAGGTACAATTACCAGCTGATGGTACATCTAGAAGGATGAATGAGACCATTTTGGAGGTGAGAATGTAATAGGAGGAGATCTTGGGGCAGGCAAGATAAATTGCAAGAGAGACTAAAACTGATTACAGAGCCATGGGACTGAAAACTCCTTGTTCAAGAAGAATGCATGCTAATTGTTTTTGGCAGAATAAATTATTTCTTTTTTTTCTGCTTCAGTAGAACTGGTTGACTTTTAACAACTCAATTATCTTCTCTAAGTGAGGAGGGTGGTCTCTTGAGGTCAAGGAGAAGTTACATGTAGAAAGAAAGGACAAACAGAAATGGACAGAAATTGAAGTGCCCTGAGATTGCATGCATGAGTTTCATTAGGTACACTTTTCAAAACTGCCATGGAAGGAAAAAGGGAAGAACATTTTGGTTCAGGTTTTGTCAGCATCATGGGGAAGGTCAGGTGAGAGATAAAAGATTAACAGCAGTAAGATCATGAGGTTGAAAAAAATGTGTACCAATTTCTCTCCAAGAGGTTGAAAAAAATGTGTACCAATTTCTCTCCAAGAGAATGACCGGACAGAGTTACTCTATAAATGCTAGAAATCACAGAGCTGCTGTTAGGGAATGGGTCTGAAAAATATTATTGAAAACCAGCAGCATAAAAACTGAGGATAAGATAAACAGCAGCAACTGATCCAGTCGTAATGTGGTCAGGTAGCAGGAAGCACATTTATCCTTTGAGCAGTACAAGAGGAGGAGGAGGACTGAGGCATTTGTCTTGGCAGGAGGCCCATGAGAAAGTGAAGGGCCAATGAAAGGTCTGAGGCGAGATGGAAGACTGAAGAGAGAGAGCTGTCCTGTGAAGATGCTCTGTTTTGAATTACTTAGGCCAAGAAATGAAGGCAAACCACTTTGCTTACCTGGTCCAAACACAGAAGAAGGAATATTTAAAAGGACATGAGAAGGTAAGACTCCCTAGTGTGAGAATCACAATTGTATGAGGTGAAAGAAAGGGGAAGGAAAGAGCAGGAAGCCAAGAAGAAGGCTGAAAGTTGTGGTAGGCTTTTGGTGCATTAGGCAAGAAGCTTTATTGTTTTGTAAGTGTAATTAATAGCTTAGACTGTCAAGGAAACATGATCAATTTACTGTATTTATCCTTCCTGCTGTGTCATTCTTCTCATTTTACATTTATTTAGTATTTCTGGAATATTTTTAAAGACATTAATTTCTCAAAGATTCAGCTAAAAGGGGCTTTTCTTAGGCTTTGCAGATGTTATGGTGCAGGAACAGTGAAGAATGTACTGTATTTACAATTCTATTCCTGTAAAAGATAATCAATACATTGTGCTCTGCTGTGTTATGGAAAAAAAAAAAAGGAGTATGAGTGCCCAGCTGTGATGATAAGCCCTTTGTGTCTTGAGTGCACTCATTTTCTAAGGATTAGGGGCTGTCCTTTATCAGGCAGTTCACTTCTGAAAGTCCATGATAGATTGCTGCTTTCCCCTCTGCTCCAAACAGCAGCAACCTCAACTTTATCAGCAAGGAAACCCCCAAACACTGCTGTCAGTAAGTAATGCAGAAATATTGCTTTCTCAGGGCAGACTCTCACAGGCAAATCTTACCTTTTTCTCTGGAGCAATAAAAACTGCTGTAGAAAGAGGACTTTGGATGTAAGGTATTTACAAACAGCCATTTCTTTCTTTCTTTCTTTGCAGGGAGGGGGAGGGTTGGGCTTTTGGGGTAGTTATTTCCTTTGTGCCCAGGCTGAAGTGAAATGGTCCTTCAGCATCCATTCTAATGTACTCATTTATCTAGTGCTGGAAGAGTTAAGGGTAAATGGGACTAAGGTCTAACACATAAAGAAATGTTTGCCAGCAAGAGATGTTTTAGCAGGTTAATGAGGAACTTGGTAACAGCCTAGCAGGGTCATTGCAAAATCACATTTCTTTTTGCTGAAATCACTTTAGTCTTTTAAAACCACAGGAAAATGCTTTGCTACTTTACAGGGAGATTTGGTTGAATTGAAAATGGTGTGGAGACACCTGCTATTTTTGAGTATTTTTAGCAGATGTAGGAAAAAATGGTGTGAAAATGGACATCTCCACTGGCTCCTGCAGTCAGCAGGCCAGAAGGGAAGGGGAAAGGGCCTGAATTTTGTCTGCTCAGATTTGCTGCACCCAGTTTTTTTCTGGAGAAATTACAAGGATAACTTCTCTCACTGACAAGTCATACTGCACCGAGGCTTTGCCTATAACACAGGAGGTACTGAGAGTTATCACGGATATGGCTCTAGCATTCAAAAGTCACACTGTGCCCAAGTGGCCTGAGAAAAGAGAAGCAAGACTTGTGTGGGTGCTTGGAGTCACAGCAACACTGGGCAGGCCTGCACACTCAAAGGCAAGGGGAGAGTCTGGCTTTTCTTCAGCCACTGAGTCCAGTTTTGGGAAGGAAATAAGATTTGCAGTTGTGGCCACGCACTCAAAAATTTTATGTGTCCCAAGTGTTATGCACAGTTACGCTGCCCTGCAATGTACCTGCAAGTTTGTCATCAGAAAAGAAACATAACCCTTTAAGACAGCTGCTTTAGTTTATTTTCTCTTTTTAATTTTTTTCTTGGAGGATATTTGTTTACTAACTCAGGATATACTGCAGATTGTAGGGAGAACAGAGTTTTACAGGCTTGCTTTGTAATCTCAACAATTTTTTTGCAAGGGAGCAATTGTAATGCAGAGATGTCTGGGTGAGATACCTGAGTAAAAGCATTCAGTTTGGCTCTGCCACTGCACTGCCACATATGGCTGAAATTATTCTGCTGAAAAACAAGGTAAACTTTTCCTCATCAGTTCTATGCTGCTGCAGCCATCCCAATACTAATTGCAACACTGCAACACTGTCCACTGTTTAGGTAGATTTTCTGGGGAAAAAGAGATTATTAAAAGTATATGAGACCTCAAAATGTGTGGCACTTCTCTTCCATTTTTTTCACTGGTCCTGAAAATTCTTCTCTGAAAAACAAGAGCTACAACAATTATAAGACTCAGCTTTTCAGCTGGGTGATCTAACAATTCATCCAGGAAGCAGGTTTATGTGGTCATGTGTGCAGGAACTAGGGCTCTTAAAAATTAGTTGTGGCATAATTATTTACTTTAGAAAAACAGTATTAACTTTTACTCACCACTTCTCTTCCTCTACTTGAACTCCTATGGACTGGAACTTACTGGTTGCTTTATTATCACCTGGTATGGTGGATTCTTCAGCACCATCAACCTTTAAAAAACCCCAAAACATGACAGGCAATTAGAATGTATTTTAGCAGAGGTATCAGCTGGCTACTTGCAGTTTCTATGCACCTTAACTACTGAGTGTCTGCACACAGAGCTTGTACCATGGGCTCCTTCATCTAGTCAGTTTTTCTGTGGTGCGCTCTTTTCTGATGTTATTAGTGAATATTCATTATTCTTAATTTATAAAGCATTTCTGTAAGACAACATCCAGCCTGCAACATGCACATGGATTTTATCTGGTATTTTATGGAGGCTGGATGTTCACATTTGTTAGAGCACATCTCTGAGCAGCTGTAACTCCAGGTATTGTGCCTCACCATTTGATTTTACCTTCTATCTGTTTGTGCATGTGTATGTGAACTCATATCAAAATCAGGTGTTTATTTTGTTTAAATGTTAGTGCCTCAAATCAGAGCACTGCAGAGGAAAGATGTTAAGAAAGCAGATATGAGTCTTAGATTCATTTTCTTTACTGCTTTGTCTTGCAAACAGGTGGTTCCCAGGAGCACAGGCTGGAACTTAATACCACATCTCCAGCTCCAGCTCCATGAGGAGAGTTGTGCCAACAGTATAAAGTTAAAATTTAACCACAGATGTGTCTTTGAACAAAAATCACAATATTCTGGGTCCAATCAGTGTAGCTGTTAATTCCCAATGCTATATATAATATGGATAGTCATGCAAGAAAAACATTTTGCAGCAGACAGAATTTTTGGGCCAGAGCAGTGTTGTGAAGTGACCTGTAGCCTCAAACTGACCATGGGTGTGCAAAATATCCAGCTCTAGTGGCTGTTCCACCAGCAACTTCTTGTTGAGAGCCACTTGACCAACCTGTGCAGGAAAAGTGCTCAGAAGCTGTTCTGTGAGGTGAAGTACTTCCTTGATACTGGGGTTCTGGGGAATTAAATACACCTTAAATCCCATAACTGACAGAGTGAAGCAACCTTTTGATGGAAGGGCTTTTCTTTGCTTGACTTTGCTTGTTTGCTCAGCAGATTTACAGCAAAGGCTTGCAATGTCCTAAGAGTGACTGACAGGTGTAGAGGACACACATGGAGGTTCACCAGAAGTGCACACTGGGTTTGTTTGGCTGAGGAGGAAGAAAACCAAGAATATACCTGTGGCTATTGCAGCTTGTGCTGCTCTACAGAGATAGGTTGAACTATCATCAAGGTGTATACTTGGTCTGAGTTCAGACTAAGCCTGGACCAGGCTCCCTTTACTCAGTGAAGAGAGACTGACTTCTGCCAGTCAGAGGGCTGACAGTGTACCTACCTGTTTTAGGGCAGTTGTTTGTAAGAGGAGTAATTTCTGGCATCAACACCTACCTTAAGGTATTTCTACTCCCACACTACCCCTTCAGCTGTACCAGCATGACTGCTTGTGCAACGATGCTGCAAAATGGATCAGACAGCAGACTAGTAAAGTCAGTTTCTTTTATCTGTGAAGCCTGTCTGACTTTAAAAAGCTCATTGATGTGCACAGCTGAGAGGGTGGCACCACACACAGGCAGGAATCCTGTAAGGCTGCATCACTGCTGAGGGTTTCACTTCATGTCATCCCAGCTTCAGGTGGTTTGTACCACATCTTCATGGGTTTGTACACAAAGCCTGCCTCGGCACACTCTCATGTACCACCCCCAGATTTCGTTATTATTTCATGTGGTTACACTGGTCATCTGTAAACTTCAAAGTTTAAGACGGAGATTGTCAAAGGCTTGAAGAGCATATGGAGCTCTGTTTTCTTCAGATCTCAGGAAACCGAGGCCTCTATACCTTTCAAATGCAGCATTTGTTACTTGCAACACTACTTTAAGAAGAAATAGCAGGGAGATGGTCTCTTAAGAACCGTGATTTACATTGCCATTGATCATTTTGGCTTCTGCAAACATGGAAATGATTTCCTTGTACCCATTGCTTTGTGGGGTCTTTGCTAAGAAGTCTTGGTTTCTTGGATTGGTGAAATAAGGGATTACAATAATATAATGGCATTTTAGGCTTGGCTAGGAATGAGAATACATAACAGAGGAGTTTTTCTCTATCCCTGTCCCACCTGGATCTTTCTCCTGTGTTTAACACTGAACATCAGCCCTTCTTTCAGAATATACCCAAAAGAAACAGCTGTGAAGCAGTAAAAGTCTACAACAAAGGCAGTGAAGTGAACCCACAGGAAATAGTTATTATTGCCCTTCCAAGAAGAATTGAGAGAAAAGTCACAGCTTCTCCAGCAGCTACCCCTGGGATGGCATACTTCAGCATAGCGCCTCTCATCTATCTCATCAGGGTGATGTAGAGATTTCATGGTAAATTCTTAGACTTTACTAATCAGATAAGCCTGTCTAGGCACAGAGTGCTGTGCTTACAACCACCTTCTGCAAGAAAAAAAATATTTGTGTCTTCCTGTGAAGGCTGATAAGCTGTGGATTGCTGTTCTATTTGCTCAAGATTCATCTCCTGTCAAAACTTGTGTTGATTCTCAGTTGATTTTAAGTTCAAGCACTTTGTTACAAAGCTAATTCTGCAAACAGACAGTTGGGAGTCCTATGCACATCTTTTTTTTTGGGGGGGGTGGGGAGTAGGGGGTGGAAAAGATAAATTAAGAAAGCTGATTACACAAGACTAGTTTATTTACTCTTGTCCTTTCTGTAAACATGAATGAACTTTAGCAGGGTTAGTTTTCTTCTTTCATTCTACTAGGGGTAACAAAATGTAATTTTCTTTAACAAGGGCAAATCAGAAGGAACTTATCTTCTGTTCCTGAGGCTGAGATAGGAACAATGCTGCCTCATTCAAGTGGCTACCAGTCATTATGAAATGCATGAATAAGCAGCAACAATTAATTCAGTGAGGCTGGATGAAAATATTTTTTTGGTGGTAGTGTAATGTAAATCATTGTTTTACACATTCCCTTTCAATGATTTAATTCATGCCTTTCTGACCCCCGCTGTGTTATGATTCATAGATTAGTGCTCATGTGTGTAATTTAACAGAGCTGAATAACAAGCAGCACAGAGACTCAAACAAATGCTTGCATCTGATGTATTTATGATAAATTAGGAAAACATCATTAGTACCATGCAGAATGATTATGCTGGTGCAAGTTCTACATAGGTACCTGTCAGGACAGGAAGAAAAATATACAAAACATTGTATAATGAGCAGTGAAACAGATGTAGGAATCCAAAACAATGGCAAGCATATAATGCATGGCATGTACTGTACCTGTATTCCAATAGATAAGCATCTGTTTTTCTTGAAGAGGTCCTTCTTCCTGTCTTCTACTGCAACAGTGGCAATGGTTGTGGTGGTGGTGACAGTGGCAGTATTGTTCCCTACATGTTGGCTTGCAGGGCCGTGGATCTGCGCATTGGCAGCTTCAATTGCAGCTGTCAGTGCCTTCATACTGTCCAGGCTCTCCGTGGAGTTGCTAAGTCCAGACTGGCTGATGATATCTCCCCTCTGTCCATGCCCATCCATGTAGGCATCTTGGGCAGACTCCGTGCTGCTCTGGGCTGTGATGGAAATAAAGGGTTTGGTGGTGGTTCTCGGTGGGACTGGAGGTGGCGTCTTCTTGTAGGTGGTAATGCAGGATGACACTGGAAAAACATAGCAGAGTTCTTGTTTTATTGATGCTGAAAAAATGGGGAAAATGGGTGCAAATGTGATCTCAAAGCATCAATAAGCATGGACAGAGCAGAGGTGAGGAGGAGGCTGTTAGCCAAAGTGCCCCCAAATGTCCATCTAAGTGCCAATAGTAATGCCCTGCTTAGCAGTGTCTTCCATTCCTCCTATGTGAGCGGCAGAATTGCTAGTAGGGCAAGCTGGGAGAGAAAGTATCTATTTGCCAAGTTCCTCCTTAGTCTTTTTAGGACTGTTTTTCTCAATATATTTTCTACCAACTGTTCTAAGTCTCATGGGAATAAGACCTTCCACCAAAATGTTTGCTCTGCTTATGGCTCCCAAACAAGATTCACAAGAATGCTAAGTCTCCATCCACTTATCCCAGCTAAACTGTACTTCAAGCAGTTTTATTGCAAATGTTTTCTACCTCTCTACCCTGTCCTACTATATGCAGAATTTCAAGGCACATTTTTCTGATGAGAGAGAGATTCTCAAATTATTGTTTATCAAAGTTTGTTAACACTTACTGTGCTTGGATTTGTTTATTTCTTTCTATAAAATGCCTCACTTGTTGCACAGACTTCTCAAATACTTTGAAATGCTTTGTAAGTTATTGAGGACATATTTAAAAGAACATTTTGCCATGCCTAATTTCTCACCATAAATATAACAACAGTTCTGGAAAAAAATTTGCTTGATTTTACACACAGGGAGTTAGTTTAATGTAGTCAATGGCTAAAACCTGTCAGTAAAGTGTAAGTATAAATGTATGCAATAACAAAGACTTTTATTAAAGTTCATATTTTGAAGGCCACACTCTCTTTGTAAGTGCTGCTATGTGAAGTTATAAGCTCAGCTTGAGGTTCCCAGGTTAAACTACTGTTCTATATATACAGAACTACATACAGAAAGAACTATATGGAGATTAAAACATCTTGCTTTAAGGGTTAGTTGGCAGCTCTGCATTACTGAAGTCCTGGAATGCTTTCAAGGGAGGAAAGAAAGCCCATTAAGAACAAAAAACAACCATGATATTCTCTATTTTTTAACAAAATAAAATGCAGGCATGAACCTGTGCAAAGTTCAGACACAGACTTGTTAACATAAATTCTTATTAACAGTAATCATATGGCAAGAAATGATTCATCAGATCATTTTAACTGGCAGACGTCTATGCCACCCACATAAAAGGTAACTCTGCTACAGCTGTTCTGCTCTCTGTTTGCACTGTACCTGCTTGTCGAGCCAGAAGCCATTATGGTATTAATTTGACTAGCTCACATCCATATGCCTCATATCTCCCCATAGCTGTAGGAATAGTTACAGTGTGAAAGGTGTTTCCAGGGCATGAAATCACACAGGATTTTTTTAAAGACTCTAGAAAAGTTTCTGATAACATGTCTGAACCCATGTTAAACATGTTGAATACTAATGGAAAAAAAGTGTTTCAGGCAGTGAGGGTTTTGAAACTATGATTCACTTCTGAAGAATCAAACTGAAACCATGGCATCTCTGAGAGAAGAGATGTCTAAAAATGGACTTGTCAAATTTTAACTCTGGGGAAGTGAATAGTTAATAGAGTTAAAGGTGTTTTATAAAGTGCTCATGACAAGGTCAATACCTGGAACTAACAGAAAGGATGACAGTTTTACAAAGGGGATTATAAATGTTTTGCTGTTTGTCACTGGCTTTGGTTCTGTCACAAAGCATCTGTTGTGACAGCAAATGCAGGTAAACCAGCTGCTGTTGCTGCTGCACAGTCATGTAATCCAGGACTCATGGAGAATTGTGGAGTCGGGATACCCCAGAAATATTCCCGGTGGTTCATTGTTAGGAGAATGTTCTCTGAGTTGTGGAAATGCAAACTGAAATTCAGCACAGAGGAATTCAAAGCACACACACATATGCATATATCCAGGTAACACTTTGGGAAGTTGCTGCCAAACTTGTCAAATGGAGGTTCATGAGCAACGCCACTTTGCAATTCAGCAAAGTATAAATTGTACCGTTTAAAATATGCTGGAAGGGTACTGGGGAACTTCTGGGGACATGCCAGCACCTTCAGTACACCCCAGTATGGCACATAAGTATCATTTTTTTACACAGCAGAGAGGGAAATGATAATGAAGCACACTTGAAAAGGCGTCTTAGGTAGGAGAGAGAGCATCAGAACCAAAGAGCAAGCCTTAACAAGACAGGTCCTCCCATCACTGGGCATCCTGCACTAGAAAGAAAGTCAATAGCAGCTGTCTATTGACAGCTACCATGTTCTCCGGACACAGCAGTACAAATACAGAATTGCCTGATTAAGTTTTCTTTCATTCTGTTGGTAAATGTACTCAATGAGGAGTATAATCCACACCGCCATGAAAGATGTTTGCACTCAGCTAATTAAATCTGAAGTTATTCTTAAGAGGGGGAGAGGACTGACAAGTCACATGGTGAAATTGTAAAGAGAAATAGCAAAACGTTCTTTTAGCAAGTCAAAACAAATCCTCGGTTTCCTGGAGTCACGCAGCACATACTGTACAGCTCCAGAGAAGCAGAGTGTGCAAGTCATAAAAGAACCCCAGGCACTTCATTACTGAAAATGATGTAAGCTCCTGCCTCTCCTCTGCAGAAACGGCACAAAAACAATGCTGGGGCCGCCGCTGTCGGAGGCAGCTGCGCCCAATGCCGGAGCTGGCTGAGCCGCTGAGGCACAGCAAGGAAAGCCCTGGGGCTGGCCGGGCCATCCGAGCTGCTGGGGCACGGCAATGACAGCCTTGGGGATGGCCGGGCCCTCCGAGCTGCTGAGGCACTGAAATGGAAGCCTTGGGGATGGCTGGGCCATCTGAGCTGCTGGGGCACTGCAATGAAAGCCTTGGAGCTCACCGAGTCCTCTGAGCCGCTGAGGCACGGCAATGGAAGCCTTGGGGATCACCGGGCCCTCCAAGCTGCTGAGGCACTGCAATGGAAGCCTTTCGAGGCAGCAGCTCTTCTTCGTGCTCGCTCAAGTACCAGGCAACCTGTGTCAGGACAACCCGAAGCATCTGCGGCTCTTCAAGTGGCCACGGTATTTTGAATGCTAAGCTGCCCAAAAAACAAAACGAGTCCTCCCCCAAAAAATGGTCAGAAGGCTGGCGCTGGCCTTGTGCAGCCGGGAGAGCCTGAGCATTCAGTTGGTGCAGGGAGAGCAGGCCTGTTCCCCTGCACTCATCTCTCCAGCTCTCCTGCGGCAGGAGGACCCCGAGGGAGAGCACGACAGGACCACAGGACACGTGAAAAATTTGGAGAAATCCTCACTTCACACACAGGGAACTTGCAAAGTATGAAAGCTTGTTTAATTCATACAAGGAAGTGAATTTAAAGAGCCGTATAAATTCCCTGATAAATATGTTCTTGGACACAGATCAAGGAGTGAAGTTCTGTACGGAAACTGATCAGACTGGAGAGTCAAGTCAAAGTAGTCTCGTGAATCATTAAAATTGTTTAGATATGGAGTTAATCAGAAATCTCTTGTTCTGAATAGTAAAAGAACCTCAGTTTGACACAACATAGACTAGTTTCCACGGTTTTTCCAGAGAGCACATGCAACTGAAGCAGGTACACATTCCTGTCCTAGGGCATATGCAAGGTTTAATCCAGAAACTAGTTAAGTCATGCACAAGAATCCTCAGACAGCCAGACCACTTTGAATCAGGCTCACTGTTTCCAGTGCATCAGTCCTCCAAGTTATGCTCTCCTTTTCCTTTTGATCTTTACCCTATTTCTGTGTATTGCCTTCAGGTTACAGTTTAATCCCAAATACCTAGTGAAAAAAACCACTTTCTCCAGATTAAAAAAAAAGAAAAAAGAAGAAGCCATGGTTTTTGTCTTCCTAGCCAGTATCTCCAAACAACTAGCTCATGAGACAGGAATTTGGAACAGGGAGTGTCAACCACCCAGTTCAGAAGGAAGTCTAATGATAAAAAAAATAATCCCAGATTGCATAATAATAAGGGCTTGAATTTGAATGTTTCATTGTACTTCAGTTGTTTAAACATGCTCACTAGGGGAGATGAGCCCTCAGGAATAAACATCAGCATGCAAACACAAATTTTTAGCTGAGTGAATGGGTGCTCAGGAGAACCCCAACACAGATTAGTATTTGTGAAGGGATCAAATTCATGCAGTGCTTTGAACAGTTCAGGTGATGAGACACATCAGTAATATCTTTCTAACTTGGTATTCCTATATAAACTTGATTCACAACAATAAATGAATGCACAAATTCAAGTAAAATAATAGTGTTTCTTCTGAGAAAAAGCACAAACCCCACAGTTTGAAAGGAGCAACAAATGACACAACTTTCTCAGCACAAGAAAGATGTGGACCTGTTGGAGTGGGTCCAGGGGAGGGCCATGGAGATGATAATTGGTTGAAGCACCTCTCCTGTGAAGGCAGGCTCAGAGAGCTGGGGATGTTTAGCCTGGAGAGGCCTTCCAGTATCTTAAGAAGGAGGGAAAAGGATTTTTTGTATGAGCAGATAGTGACAGGAAAAGGGCAGTGGTTTTAAATTGAAAGAGGGCAGGGTTAAATCAGATGCTAAGCAGAATTGACTCCGAGGGTGGTGAGGCACTGGAGGTTGCCCAGAGAATGTACGGATGAGCCACCCCTGGAAGTGCTCAAGGCTGGGCTGGATGGGACCCTCATTTACCTGGCCTAGTGGGTGGTGTCCCTGCCCATGGCACAGGGATTGGAACGAGATGATCTTTAAGGTCACTTTCAAACCAAACCATTCTGAGTCAATGGTTCTAACTTGCACTCAACTAAGTATGAGGATAAAAAGCAGGAGTTCTTCCAGGCTGCACAGATGGACATCAGTCTTCTGATTTACCGTCTGTTGAATGGGTGTGTTAACAGTGGTGCCCTTGTACCTCACACAACTGCCCCACACAAAACACAGATATAGGCAGATCTCAGCAGACCCGAGCTTCAGTACTGCAGCCTTTGGGTTTAGAGGGGCAGTGCTTGATTTGGCTTGTTGGACTCAAACCATACACACATTTCCTTATATTTTTGAGATTTGGGGGGAATGCTTGCAAGTAGGGTTTCAGATCCTGTATTGTTATCTTTACATGCAAAAAATCGGTATGAAAAGGGAGCATGCATTATCTTAATAAAAAAATAAGCAGATGGTTTCTCAGGATGTGGAGATTTACTATTACAAAACTGAAGCAAAGATTTTTACAAGAAGTTTTAAACTGCCCCAGGGAATAATACCACAGTGAGTTATGGATGTCATTATCCCAAATGAGAACTACTGAAGTCTAGATACCACACCATCAGGAATTCTGCCAAGGCCATGCTTTTTCCAGACCTCCCTCACCACCAAGCTGATACCGTATTTGATGAAAGCCTGAGCTTCGCTGGCTTAGGAAACAGGCAAAACTAAAAAAACTAAAATCCCACAGAAATTTATACAAAACATTTAAAGTATTTTTATGGCACACAATAGCACCCCAGACTTAATATCCCATGTACTCGGAGGAGGTTTAAAGCCGTTGCTGGTGACCTTTTCATAAGTTTGGACATTTTTGTTTGCAAGTAGTGTGCCTCCAGCTTCCCAGCTGGATACAGTGAAGGATCTCCTGAAGGTGAGGCTAAATATGGCTCATCCTGCATTTCAAATGAATTGAGTTGGAAAATCTGCATGTGCATACCCAGTGGATGACAGGTGAATATTTCTCCAGCAGATTTTTTTCTCCTTTTAATTTCTTCTGCTGGAAGCTGCTGATGCCAGTCAGAAACTTAATTGCTATCCCAGGGAAGCTGAATTATTGTGCAGAGAACAGGTGAGGCAGCCAAAGGTGTCTGCTAAATGCAGTTTGTCACTAGGATATTATCACAAATTATGGATGCACAGACAAAATCCAGGGCATGTAGGCTTCCTAGGAGATCTACTTTACTCCTTGTACTTCACTTGAAGTTCAGCTGCTGCTGAACTTCTCTCTCTCTAACAATGACCAGTACATTAACAACACAAGCAATTCAACTCTTGTGGCCCAAAAGTCAAGAGTCTATAAACAACTGAATATCTGGAAAAAAGATTTCATATTAACTGAAAGTTATTACCCAAAGTGGATCACTGATGGCTTATAATATTTAACCCCCAAAACTTGTGAACTTTACTGGTGTCAAGCAATTAGCATTTGGCTCTATTTATAGATATATGTACACAGGTATCATATATACCTGCTGAATTCAGTCAGGCTGAGAGAAATCAGAAGAGAAACAGTTTTGTCCTTGTCCATAACCTTTGGCTAAAAACAAAGTGTCTGGAAAAACACCACCAAGAACTTCAAGAATAAGGATGGGAGTCAGTTCAGGAGACTCTCTCTCCTATAGATTTGAAGATTCAAATGCTTCAGTAGTACAGTCATGGTAGAAGGTCTCTGATACAGAATATCAACCTCTACATGCAATGAAACATGATGAAGGAAAAGAAAAAAGAAAAACAGTACAGCAGAGTGGTCTTTTTTAGTCAGCGTGTGGATTATTTACCATCTTTTCACAGGTACAGCACCTTTTTCTGACAAAATTGGGGAAACACTACTTGATCTGTTGCTTAAACTAAGACTAGCAAACCATTCAAATGCTTTCTGCACTTGGCCAAAACTTTATTTCCCCCATATTGAAGCAGTAATGGAAAACACAAAACCTTATAATTTTAGATAAAAATTTAAGAGTATTTTATGTTTCAGAAGTTATATGTCACAAAATCATCATGGTAAGAAATTAATAACCTTTCTGAATATCAGTACTTTAATTTTGTACAAGGAATTTATGGAAAACAAAGAAAACCTTGTGAAATATAGTAGTTTGTCCCACTTAGATCAAGAATGTATGACAATAAATAAATGTAATAATATTCAGCTTAATGAAATCAGATTCTTTTCCTATATATTTTCCAGTAAGCACTTTCACTGGCACTTTGATATAATACTTTGTTATGTGTTACTGCAACACTCTCGAGTTCCAGAATTTGCATATTTTCCCCTTGGCAATAATGTTAATAAAATGTGCATTTTTTTAAAAAAATGTGTGGTGCTAACCAAATACAGACACATCTATGTAAACAGATCTTTATGTAAAAACACAGTACAGGAACCAAACCCAAGATTTTCAGAAACACAGGGGTTTGAACAGTCTGTAAGTATCGAGTCACCATAGTTGGAAGATATATTTAGAAGTTTTCAAATTGAGCATACTCTGAAGAATTCACCACTTATTCTTTTGCCTACTGAGTAATGGTAGAATGTAAAGACTTTGTCTACAAGTGCACCTTGCAAGTTCCTGGTGCTCATAACTCAAAAACCTGTGAATTGATTGCATTTCTAAATTGGCTTTGGATTCTCACCCAAACTATGGATACAAAACCTAATTTCCAGACTGTATCAGTAGCTCTTTCAACATGCCAGAAGTCAGTGTGCCATAGTGGAGCCCACATGTCCCACTGTGTTTGGGCCTGTCACTGTAGGTACTATTTCTTGAAATGACCATGTAAGAGTAGTAACCACTGCTGCTGGCCATATTAATACACTCTTATTTATATGCTATCCCTTCAGTTACAGAAGGAATAGTTAATATCTGAGCATCCAGGAGGCTTAAACCCTATCAAACCTGGAGATACAACAAGGCAGATTTGTGGGCAGAAACAAGCCCCCATATAGGTAACAATCTCCTGATCTTTACTGAAGCAAGTACTATGTGATGTGCCTTCCTTCACAGTTTGTTAAGAAGAACTGCATTTTGTCCTTCCTGAGTCTCTGCTGCCAATGTCTCATCCTTTCATGGTGGCAGACTGATGGTAAAGCAAGTTTTCCAGTCAGTCATTTTAGGAGGAGCTCGTCACAAATTTGATTGAGAAACTGCAAGTTGAAATTGTACAGCTCTTGTCACAGGAGGTTGGACTAAAGAATAATTAGGATCCTCCCCTTCTGAATCCCTGAATCCCAGAAACCAACCTGTGAGCCTGGAGGGGACTTAAGCAAGCCAGTTATCTCTGAGTAATCTGATCATGTAGCATTTAAGTTAGCTAGGTATTAATGTTGCATCACTCTTTTCAACATTATGGCAAGGATTTTCTTTTAAGCTCTTCACTGCAGCTAACTTTCAAAAGGCAACACTTGGCTGGGATATTGACATTTCAAAGTGTGATTTCTGTATAAGAAAAAATGTCTGTAAAAGTTGTTCCCTCTTCCTCAGTCTGGAAACATACTTTCTTTGTTTGCTGCTGATGTTAGCAAGAAAACAAGTTTCTACTGGTTTTTATTCCCAGTGGTTTTCTGAATACTTAATAAACTTAAGGTAGGGTAAGCAGAATTCTGTATTATTGCACACATTGGTATCAAGCTGGTCTCACAGAATTTGATTAGTGATGCATCTAAATTGGCTTAGAAATTAATTAGTTTAAATTGCTGCAAACCCACCCCAGATGTGGACATAGTTAGAAGTGAATATAACTGTTAATGTCTTTTTTAAAACTTAAATGAAAATGAAGGGAATAAGAGTGATTCTTTCAAATAATTTATTGCAATTAACTGCACCAGTTCAATGATTTTAAAGTTATTTCCTTTTATGCCATGGCATGCAAACAAGCTGTACATTGTTATCAGTTATATCCATTTGAATCCAGTAAAAACTGTATAAGTATCATTTAACCTAGTAAGAATTTGTGAAATTTAATTTTCTGCACCATAATCAGTTTTCAGGGTTGCTGTATTTGAGTTCATTTGTGCCTGCATGGTTTGCTTACTTTTATATCTGGGATATTTTAAAACTGCACTAAACCAGAGAACACAATGAACATGCATTGTTCTAATGTATTGTCATTAATGAAATTTTCAAAGCTGACCCACAATGGGAAAGTTCTGTGCTATGAGACAGCTCTGTCTGTGTGTGTGTATATATATATTTATGTATATATGTACAAAAATAATACACATACATACACGTATAGGACAGTTATATTCATCCAGTGATTAGGGGACTGGTATATACAGCAAATACAGAAATGTAGGTACACCAGTTTTACATGCTATTCAACCCTAAGGCTGTTCAGAAGATTTTAAGAAATAAGAAAGTCATTGCTCTGATATAGACTAATTAAATGCATTTAATACAGACTATATGAGGTGGGATTTACTATTTTTGGTACAATACACCTACTTTATTAATCAAACTACTTTATGATGCTGCTGAGTATAGGTTGTGATTCCTCAGAGCAGAAAGCACTTTGTCCCCTGATCTAGCAATTAACTCAAATATCTTTAAACTCTTAAAAACAAACTATATGTTGTTTTTTTTCTCAGTACTTGGTGCCACCAAGGAGTTACTTCCTTGACATTGTCTCAAAAGTCAACATTTGAGTTTTGAAGATCTTGTTTTATGCTACTTGATGTATAAGTTTTTATTAAATAGTTTGTCTAAGAGTTAAAAGTTATTCAAATGACAGTGATGATGAAGGGCTGCTGTATTTAATCAGATGGATGTTGGGAAGAAACTCCACAAGTGCCAAAGACCAGAAAATAGAAGCCAATGTCAACTAAGAGAAGAATGTGAATGATAAAAACAATACGAACAACTTTTTAATTACTATGAAGTGCTGTGAAGCACCACAAGAACTGATTTCAACTATTTTACTGTGAATTTCAGTGCAACACTACAGGGTTGAAAAACCTATGCAAGTATAACAGCACACCATGCTATTCTCATAGATAAAATCCTTATAAACATAACTGTAGAAAACCAGGTTTCAGGAAGAAAAGTATCACGTGCCTATTGAGCAAGAACATCTGTTCAGACAGGGAAGTACTGACTTGTTTTTAAGCAGCCAGTACTGCATTTTTCAGCACGCTTATCACTTTTAGGGTGATCCAATCCAAGCAGGAATGTCTAAAACAAGCAAATTATGCTCATGTATTTCCTAAAAAATCCAAACCAAAACCAAAAGCAAGAGGTGCTCGCTGTAGGAAGAAGGGAGGAAAAAAGGAAAATTACAGCCAAATCTTTGCTCTAGGCTGAACAGTGACTTGTCACCTGAGAGAGAGAATTATGCCCCAGCTCAAAAGTTCTGCTGACAGGGTTATCAGATGACCTGTGGAAAGTCACCTGTCAGGGCAGATCCTCTAGCACTGTGAGGGAAAATCCAATCCCATCTCAAATAAGGAGGAAATGTAGACAGAGTGTTTACACAAGAAATTATGCTTATCTTTGGCCTAATTTCAGGTAAAATAGTAAAACAGACTTGAGAATGTCAGCACTTTTCTTGAATTGACTTGAAAAAATTGAATTGTTTGGTGAACAATGCATATGAAAAATACATTTGAAATACACATTTGGTGTTGAGAGGAATTAAAATCTACACCAAACCCTGATTTCTGTCATCTCATTGCATTCTAATGAACAAGTTACATCCTTGCTTAGTGACAGGCCTGAGGTCACCATGAATGACCTCATCCTTTCAGTTATTTGCTTGTTTTTATGACAAGGGTCCTACTTAATAATGCAACAAGTCAGCTGAAAATACTCTTAATGTGAAAAATTCCTAACGATCAGCCCAAGTGCCCTGAGCACAAAAAATACTGACATCTCATTTACAGTCATTATAGTGTAGAGATAAGAGCATTTCAGTAAATCTGAGCACAAAAATCACTTATTGTTTGTAGTCCTGAATTAGCACCCAGAAGAGATTTAGATATAGAAAGATTCATGTAACTCTGGCATGCATGAAAGAGGACAGACCAGTCTTGTGTGACTTTTAAGCAAGGTTTGAGTGAAAAGCATTGCAATTTCTTTCCACGTATTTCTCAATTTGTTAAAAAAAATGCCTGTAATTCAGATCCACAGTTTGAAGGAGATGTCAGACACAAACCCCCACATCTTGCTTGGAGACACTAGCTGCATGCCTGATAATGGTCTAACAGCTTATATTCCTTATTTTTTGTTTATTTGTTTTTTATTTTAAAAAAATCACTCAGTAGGAGCAGAAAATTTAAAACTTGTCATCATGATCCTGAAACCTTGAATTTGTGCCATATCACCCCAGTGGCAAAAATAATAGGTTTATTTTACATAGTTTCTACAAGGACAAGAAGCATTGTCACAGTATAGAACCACAAGAATAAACTCTTTCTCAAACTGCTCCTTTTATTTTCCACTTACAGTTTACTTTAGCAAGAGATTTTGGAATTAGTGCTCATCATCAGCACCTCCCTTTTCTCTAACCCCTAGACAGCAAAATAATTTTCGTGTTTCTCACCTTTACTTAAAAAAGTGAATAATGCATTTTGTAGTGACTTAGCTAAAAGTTAAACCCAGACATTCTGGGCTGGCTAAGTCAAAAGATGAACCCAGGACACCTATTTGAGACACAAGAAGAGAAAGCAAACAAGCCCAAACAAATTTTGACGCTTCAAATTATTTAGACCTTTTGAATCTTTAGACTACATAAACGCCTTCTGTAGATCACAAGGCCAATAGAAAAATCTTTGCCATGCCAACAAAGTGAATCCTACAAATCCATACAATTTCACATGCTCATGGCTAACACTCCAGACCTGTGTGTGCATGAAATGCAAGAAAGATCAAATTTATAACTAAGGCTCCAATTTTTGAGTTTTCTCCTTACAGTTTCCTGCCGCAGCCTGAAACTTCCTCTTCTTAGTCATCCCTCTAATAAGACCCTTTTATCACACCCCCATATTACCCATATAGACTTGGTGTTTATTTAGGATTGGAAATCCATTTCTGAGACTTTACTGGGTAAACCCAAATCTCTGACTGTGGATGTTAGCACAGGCTTACAGGATGTGAAAGAAAGGGGAAGAAATCAAATCTGGATCCTCTTGTACAAATTGTTCCATTAAAAAAAAAACAAATAAGTAAATTAATAAATAAACAGACTTATACAAATAGCTGCGAATGTTGGTCAAAACCAAGGATGCTAAACAGAGCAACTCAGCCTGGTTCAACTCAGGCTGCTTCGTTCATCTCTGCTTTGCTTGAAAACCTTTCTATGACCTCAATTTCTGTTTGCATGGATGTTTGAAGAATGTCTGTCTTAACACCAGCACCTTTATCTGCCTGGTTAGCATGTGGTTACTCATTATTTGTTATTCTCATCAAATTACAGAGCCTGAGCAGCATCACTGTCAAATGCCAATCACTGAGCACAAAAAGCAAATAATTAAAATGGACAGATGATGAATAATCCACAGGCCAGGGTCTGCTTTTCCTAAACTGCCTGTTAACAAATGAAAAACAAATACATGTGTTATACTGATGACTGTTTACAAACAATTTGTGAACTGGAAAAAAAAATAAAATTCAAGATTAAAATCAGTTCCAGTGAGTAAATCAGTCAGCTCTTGTTACTAACAATATTAATATAATTTACTTTTTATCACAGGAGATGTAAGAGGATACACAGAGTGTGCCTAGCTGTAGGTCACAGCAGCATCATCCAGGGCTGCACTGCACCCAGCTGAGAGGATGGGCTGAGGCTAGCTGGACACTTTCCAGAAGAGCTATTACTCTGGAGTAATTGTGCATTTTGGAAGCGGTTTAAACTGAATCACTACACCCCCATTTTTTATTTGAGATTAAGGGCTTCCAGATGAAGAACTGTTGTGGAATAACCTCAGTACTTTTGGAGAATTTCCAGAGTTAGAAAGACTTTGCTACAGAGCAGTACAGCACATTGAGCCAGCAGTCTTCTCCCACAGCCTTTGTTTTCTTCGGAGTCTGTCAAAGGTCGAGCAGGTCTGACTCCCTTCAGCTTTTAAAGACTAAAAAGGGCAATATTCAAGATACTTTGGCTGAGTCACTTGGTGAAGAAAACAGCAACAAAGTGTGTGCATGAACTAGTTTCTGTGACTCAGGGCACAACACAATGATTAGAAAAAGCATGAACAAATACATTTTAATAATTTCAAAGCAGCTTATTACACATACAATGCCATTTTTTTGTGTCTAAGACTGCTGTTTAATTCTCATACACCAGGAGTGTAATATACTCAAAAAATGAAGAGGAACTTAGCAGTTTTCCTGAATTTAGTGCTTAGTCCTGTGGGTGAGTCATCTTTTTCTTGTTATCCCATTCATTTGACTTTTCCATACATGTGCTGAATGTGCTATGTATTAACAGCCAAGTAGGCCACCACAGCAGTTTTCTTTGAGATTGGGAACCTGCTGATTTGACCTGCTTATCAAGAGAAAAATGTCATCTCAACAGCACAAGATTGTTTCTTATTTCTCCCTATTTTCTTCTGGTGAGCAATTTTTTAATCCTCTAGAGCCAAGTAAAAAGTCACCAGTCGAGGAATTTTTTTTCCTTTTTTAAAAAATTTCCTAATACTTTTACATAATTCAAAAAATATAGAAATACTTTTCTTTACATCAAAGTTTTAAATATGAAGTTGGAAAAGCATACCCTTGATGCTCTTTATACATGCCTGGTGGAATCACTTTGTGTCTATTTTTAAGCACATCAAGTGGAATTTAGACTCTTATAAGGCAAAACAAATATCTATTTATGAACAACTCTATAATGATAAAGGAAAAAGAGAAACAATTTCAAACCTTGCCATGTTTGCACAACAGAATGCATGTGGTCTGTAAAGCACAGAATCATAGAATCGTGAAGGTTGGAGAAGATCTTCAAGATCATCAAGTCCAACCTTCAACAGAACACAACCCATTAAAACCCTATCATGAAGTGCCACGTCTGCTTGGTTTTTGAGCACTTCCAGGGATGGTGACTCCATCACTTCCCTAGGGATCCTGTTCCATTGCTTAGCATGTTAAGAGTCCTTCAGGATGGAAAGCACTCTAATTTAAATTAGCATTACAGTTTGTATCATAAGCTGCTCTGAAATGTTCCAGAGCCTTCTTTTCCTCACTTCCACTTTTACAAGTTAAAATAAGACCTCCGAGATTATGGTATTAGCCTCACTAGGGAGAGCTGAGCACACATTACTTGCTTCTCCCTTATAAAAGACATGTTGTCAAAAGAAAAAATGGGTTAAAAAGGCTATATTTCACATTTCTGAGACTGCTGTGTGCCACTTGGTCAAGAACTGAGCTTCCCATGACCTTCCACAGCCTTCCATGTGTGAAATACATCCTACGTGACAATTTTAACATCAGTTGCATCAGTAACACATGTTCCTGACTGCATAGTGCTTTTCTGCACTTTGCCAGATGAGGCAGAGGCTGGGTGAATTGTTACTGTGCACATGCAGTTTTCTAATAAAAGCAATATGGCATTATTTTTCTTGGAAGCATGTTTGGAAAATCTTACCCCGCGTTGTGTAATGCGTGTCAGGGTGACAGGTGGGCGAGGCACCGCGTGTGGGGCGAGGAAGAGGAGCCCACGAGGACAATAAATACCTGTGTGCTTGTACCTGCCTGAACACAGAAATACAGCCACCCATGTGTGCACACACAAAGCTACAAAGTTCATCTTCAACTCTGCCTTTGAGTTTTGCTTTTCTGCTCATCTTGCATGATGCAACAAATTTCAAGGCATACTCTTCTCCCAAACTTGGGGTTTTTTTATGGGATGCTCCTTTGGGTAGCATTCATAGCTTCCTCAGCATATGACACTGGAAGGGATTATTTGGTCTATCCACAGCTTTTATGTTAAGTCCCAAAGTATCTTGTAACACTGACTATGCAGACTCAAATCTCAACACTATTAAAAACACACAGAACTTGCAGTAATAAAAGGGCTGAAACCTCAAAACTAAAATGCTATGGGAAGGGAGAAGAAGAGCTTCAAAGGCTTGGCCAGTTACCCAGGCCTTTCTAGATGATGATGGATGTGCCTAGGTGATCCTTTCTGTCAGGTAATCTATGTAAACACCACAGGTTAAAGAGGTGACTGTCCCCAGTATGAACCAGTTTGGATCCAAATGCAACTTAGTTCCCTGCCAGTTCTTCACAGAACTGCATATGGAGATCTACTCAGGAAAGTTTTTTCTTGAAAAAGTTTGCTTCAGCTTTAAGGTAAGTGTACATGTGCATCTATTTTTATAAAGGTGTTACTGGGATGAGGAGGGAATTATAGTTAATAGCACCAGATGTCCTACAGCTTTTTGTCAAAAACAAAAACCCTGCAGCTCAGTTGTTCACTATGGGCTAAAAAAATATTCTGCTTATGAGCAAAATAATGCACATTATTTCACTGCTCAGTCTGACACCAGCCCTATAATTACTGGATTCTCAACTATCTTCCACATTCCCCTTGAGCTATGAATTACAAGTTTTCAGCACATTGGATACTAATACAGTGGCACGATTAGATTACCATTTCCACAGGTTGCCAAAGCAGAAGAATAGCTCATCCAAGTATGAATAGATTCATTTCCTTGAAGAGAATTTTCTTTACCTTTCAGACTAATAATCTGTGTAACACAGTGTAAAAAGAACACAAACTACTTTCAGGTTAGTTTCTCTTAGAAAATAAAATGACCTCCCTGATTTTTACATCCCAGTGTTTGAAGGCATGCAGAGCTGGGGGTTTTGTCTGGCTGCTCAGAGGAAAGTTGCTTGCAGAATGCAGATACAGACCTGTTTTCTGTTGTAGATGGAATCCATGAGTCACTAAGGAGGCTACAGCATAATGGAAAGTAGCCATTTTGTGTTCATTTTAGTGCACAGCCTTGGAGAGGAGGAACACAGAAATCCATGAAATTTTTGATGTACTACTGAATAGAATATAAAGACTATAAATATTTTATTAGTCGGTTATGGGTTAAAAAGGTATTTTGTACAGAGTAGATATTTCCCTTTGGAATTCATGAAAACATAACAGCTTTGAACTTGAAATAAGGACCAACATTTGAGGATATTTGTATTTGTAGACTATTTGTTAAGTAAAAATAGAACTGTATGTTCAGAAACACTCAATCACCAGTATGCCAGGAACTCCTGTTCCAGTGCCACCAAGCAGCTATAACCCAGCCTAAGGGACAGCCCCTAACACAGCCCTCTCACGCTGCCAGAGCTGCAGGTGAAACAGGCAGGTGAGTCCACTCTGGTGTCCACTCAAATAAATAGGTAACAGATCACATGCAGCATGCTTGTTTTTTGTGGAAGCTGACACACCACAAGTGTCAGCTTCAGTGACTCACCAGCTCCACTCTCCCACTGCTGATGGGATCCTGGTTTTGCTAAAATGCATTCACATCCTTGCCCTGCCCCATGGGATAAAGCACACAGACACGCACACTCCCTTCCCAGCTGTTCACATCTTACAAAAGGTTTTTGGTGGATGCAAAATGTCAGAGAAATCAGTGAAAACTCATAGGAACTTCTATCAGTGAGCAGCCTTTGTGGGCCATCCCTTGTATTTGCCAATGAAATTCCTGCCACACATTCGTGGCCTGCTTGGCACTCTTCTTGCTTGTGTTTTAACTCTCTTGTTTATAATTTTATTATTTTACTGTGGTCTCCAGACCATATGCAGACCACCATTGCCTTATGATATTTCTCTGCAGTGATTACATTAAAACCTTGTTAAAAAGGTAAATCTAAACAACTTTGGAGATGCTCAAGGAGAACCACAGATTTCTTCTTGACATGCATCATTATGTAGTTAAACAACATTCCATGAAACACAAGGATATTTATTATTCAACAGATTACACTCTGTTACAGCTTAAGCTAGTCTGGAAATAAAAGGACAGCATTATTTAATTAATGATGGCTTTCAGATTACATCCAGGGAGAGAATAGCTGTTTTTTCAGTTTTTGTTAGCCTAGGTGTGGCCCTGTGAGCACTGCTCACAGAAATACTACTCCCTTCTCCCTTGCTCACACACAGACATACACATTGCTCTCCTGACATTGTCCTGACTGTTCCTGGACAGTTTTCCATTCTAACAAGCATCTAGGCAAACAAAAACATGCTTCCTGTAGGAAAAAGAAGCCCTTTACTTCGGGGTGTCCACATCTCTCTGTCTGCAGGACAAACATTCACTGTGTTTTCTACTGTGGCCTCGCTCCAAGCTTTCCACCCCTTCCCCATCCCAGGCTCACATTGCAGCCTTGAGGATGCTCTTTCTGAGCCTCACTGCCCTCCCAAAACTGATGTGGTTACAGCCGAATTCCTTCTTTCCTACAGAATCTCAGGACACCATATTTTTGCTTTGGAGTTCATTGCATCGTTTGATCACTGGCCTCTTGGCCTCTGCTGTTTTGCTTTCTATAACAACACAGTAAATGTCACCCTCTTTGTCCAGAAGGGTAAAGTCCCTGTCCAAGTCCCTATTCGATGCACAGAGTATGAACAAAATGCCTGAAGTTTTCCAACATGCTGTTTATGTCCTGTTGCAGTACTGTCTGTCTGAAAATCCCAGTTATGACTTAGCTTCTCTGTGCTGAGCAGCTCAGCCTGGATAATTTCAGTTCCTTGCTGCAAAAGGAAATCTGAAACAAATACAAAGCCCACTCCACTTAGCAAATATATCCAGAAAACAAAAAGAGGAAAAATCTGGGAGAGCCTGTATAAATGCCTACAAATACCTGGAAACCACAGGCACTCTGTCAAGTAACTTATCCCATCCTCCTTTTAAGAGGTATATTTGAAGGGGATGAACTACCCTTTGGCAATGTCAGCCTCCCTCCCTTTACTGAACATCAAGCCCAGATGACTAATTTTGGATGGCCAATTAGGCAAGAGGAATCCCAATGCTAAACAACTTCAGCATGTTGCTGCACAAAGTTTCCCCTGTTTATATTTAGCCTCTTTTCTCCATTTTTGTGGAGCTCTGAGATGAAAATCTGGAGACAAAAAGATACTATTCTACCCTCAGAGTTTATCTGTCTCAGACGCACTGCTTGTCTATACCTAGAAGAGCTCTTTGCTGTTTGTGTAGTGCCGTGCAGTGGAAATCAGCAGTTTGTAGACAGCTCTTTCTAAGATCAGGAGGACAAATGCTTGTTTCTTTTCTCTATGATGTCTTCCAAGTTAACAATAGATGTTGACCTTGTGGAATTGCTGTAGCACATTGTGAATTATGTATGAAATGCAATTTCCCCGTCTGCTGTAGACATGTTTGACTATGCTGTTTGCAGCATCATTGTCAGAGGGCTTGCAGTGTTCTCAGTGACACAGCCAGGGCAACTGAACTCACCATAAAGAAACTGTCAATATTCAATTAAAATAAAATTCTATCTCATTCCTTAAAATCCAAATTCTTGAAAACAATCAGCTTCTTATAACTCCTATCCCACTTTCTAACACAGTTTAAAAGCTTTCCTTAGAATTGTAATTGTTAAGGTTAGAAAAGACTTCTGAGATCATCACTTCTAACAATTAAGCTAACACTACCAAGTCCATCACTAAATCATATACCCAAATGCCACATCCAGATGTCTTCTGAACACTTCCAGGGATGGTGATTCCACCACTTCCTTGGGCAGCTTATTCCAATGCCTGACTACTCTTTAAGGGGAGAAATTTTTTGTAATGCCTAGTATAAACCTCCCCTGGCACAACTTGTGGCCACCTCCTCTTGTCCTTATTACTTGGGAGATGAGCCTCATTATAACCTCCTTTCAGGCACTTGCAGAGAGCAATAAGGTCATCCCTGAGCCTCCCTTTCCCCAGGCTAAGCAACCCCAGGCTCCCTCAGCAGCTCTTCACAAGAATCGTGCTCTAAAAGTAGGTTTCATTCACCCAAGTGTTCAATCTAACCTTACAGTGAAGTGCAATGTTAAGTAAACAGAATGCCAAAGAGTAGAACAGAACAGAACAGAACAGAATAGCATAGAATAGAATAGAATAGAATAGAATAGAATAGAATAGAATAGAATAGAATATTTTTGTTGGAAAGGTGCTAAAACAATCATCTAGTCCAACTGCCTTACCACTTCAGGGCTGAGAAGTTAAAGCAAATTATTAAGGGCATTGCCCAAATGCCTCTTAAATGCTGACAGGGATGGGGCATCAACCACCTTCCTAGGATGCCTGGTAAAAAAAACAAACCTCAGTGAAAGGAGATTCAAAAGCATGGGCAGATGCCTCACTAGCAAGCCTAGAGTCAAGAAGTCAACAATGATTATAACCTACCTATTATTTTTTCCATCAAAGCTCACTTCAGTAAAAGTCTCCTAGATTATATCAAATGAGTTACATCAGATAAGATGTCCCATACAGACAAAATCTAACTTTCATGGGTAGTCTGGCTTGTACTGGTTCTCTGTTCTTCAGCATGTTTCTTGTGCCCCCCAATTTGCTCATCAGAGATTGTCTGTGAGGTTTATGCATGTGACTGTTCTCAGAGACTAAGGCAAATCAGAAAGAATCAGCCACTTTCTCAGTGGGAACACATCTTTTTAAAAAACCTAATCAGAATATTTCTCCATAGCTGGGTTACTAAGAAAGTGGACTAGAAGCACATTTTTACAGCAGTAATAACTTTTCCTTCCTTTTGTAACATCCACTTTTAAAGTGTGCAATCAGTGTTTCTTCCCCATCATCCTACTTTTATTATCATCCTAGGAAAAAAATGCCATTGTAACAATGTAAAATAAATGGAACCGCTTATTAACAATACACAAAAGCTACAGAAGAGGGCTGAATTACTGAAACTATTGTGAGGAAATTTCAGCCAGGTGTTTTTTTTTCTCTCCTCTCATGCAAACCTCATTAACAATGTTCAGTGTGTACACCAGGAATGCAGGCTTTGGTCCTGGATACGTAATGAGTTAGGAGTCTAGCAGGAGACCCTGGCAACATGGGGACAGCATCCTGTCCCACTGCAGCTTTTCTCACACTGAAATTTTTTTTGGGGAGCACCATCTACACTCACAGTTGAGCTAGTGACAGGAGCAGAAGCAGAAAATGCACGCAGGCTACCTTTAACTGAGGAGTCCGTGAGTAAATCAGGCGAGCGCTCAAGTACAGCAAGGAGCTTTGCATCAGTGGTTCTTTCTGCTGATGCAAGGGTTCTCCTGTAAATTGCACCCAAAAGCAAGCAGAGTTGGCTTGGAATGTTTACTTCTGAAAATGAATAATGAAATGGATTATTAAAATGCACCAAATCCTGAGTTCCTTGTGGGCATGTGTAATTTGTAATCGCGGAAACTGCAGGAGCCCTCTTTTTTCCTGCTCCCAAGTAATTAAGAGTGAAACTGTTCAGCCATTCGCATGCAATGAATTCTCTCTTCCCTCACTTACACTGCTATGTCCTGTTATACATTACACACCCAAGGATTACATATTTTATACACTTTTGATCTTGTGGTGGAAATAAATTTTACAAGCCAGCCAAACTTCTCTTAACCATGTATACATCTGCAGTCTCCCTGAAGCTTGCTGACAGTTAATTCCCTTCACATCTCCTGTAGCTGCACAAGAGGTACTGTTCCCAGTGCCCTTGCAAGGTTACAGCCAGCTCCCACCCCACATGACTAAATCAAAGCATTCCAAAAAACCAAAGGGACAGTCAAGTCTCTGGAATTTCAAAGCAAACATTTTCTGTATGTCTGGTGCTTTAACTCCTGCCAAGTCATTTCTCCTAGTAATCATGTGTTGTGTTTAGCACACCAGCCCAGCTTCTGACTCCCTTTTCACTGACAGAGCAGAGGCTTTGATTCTGGCCTGACATACACCTGGATAAATCCACCAAGGTCAACAGAACTAGACAGGTACAAACTGAAAAGACATAGATCCAGATATGTGACTGTGTACTATACGTATATCGTGTAGTAAGAACGCACCGTGATTTTTCCAGCACATCCCTAGCCCCACTGACCAGCCATGAGCAGGTGCTTTTCTGGGAATGGGGGGGTCACTGTGGCAGGACATGAAGCAGCTTGTTATGCATAACACATTGTTGTCCCTCTGAGGACCACTCAATGTTGCCCTGTATGTAGAGTGATCTCATATGGGACTGGGACACTGCAAGGCAGAGCTGCCAGCTTTGTGACACTTCACAGACTCATGTGGCTGCCATCAGAAGGTCACACCTGATACTGCAAGGGTTAAACTAGCAGGTCCAGACCCAACACTGGGCTTCACTGACCAGAATACCTAAGGACAGGTATCATTTCCCAGCTTAACTCCTACAAAAAGAGCAGCTCTCTCTCTCTCTCACACACACACATGCTGGTCCCTCACACTCTTTTCCTTCTGTCTTTAATCATTCATGCTCACTCTAAGTTTTTTTAAACTGCAATTGGTTAAGGTCCCCAGGTCTGAGGGAGCCCCTTGTCAGGGCAAAAATCTCTCCTATGTGATAAAACAGAGTAGCTAAATTGCTGAAGAACTGAGTAGAGATATGGTTCTTTCTTTACAGCAGAATCCCCTTTTACCAGCAACTATATTTAAGGACAATACACAATACATATGCTTAACACAATACATGTGCTCACACACTTTTGCTTCTGTATTTTGTTTCCTGCCAAATAAAATGCTGTATTTCTGAATATTATGATCCCTGTCTGTGTCTTATTGGAACTTTGGACCTGTGCACTTGCTATGCTCGACCTTGGAGATCACAAATGTAGAGGCACCATTTGAACTAATTTCCCCCAAATTTAATTTTTTATTCTCTTGTCATGTACATGTGGCTCTTATTCACGTGCAAAAGTCCTGTGCCTAACAATACACAGACAACCCTGCAGTAAATAACAAGAGGACTGCTTCGTTCCTTAAGGTTTCCTGTCCTCTCTCTGCCTTAAGCAATGTCCCACAATCTAATTTGCTTTAAAGAATAGCCCTCAAAATACTTTTCAGGAACTTGGTTAATCTGGTATTACTCATGCTTCTAATATTACAAGGAAGACCTTGAACGACATTTAGCTAACAGGCAATGTGTAGCTATGGACATAATTATTTCTGAGGTAAAGACCTTGAGCTCAACGTGCATATGGTTTGCATTTGTTTTTTAAGAGAAGCCCCTAATGAAGCACATTCCCTATCCCACAAGGCATATTAGTCTGCAAAAATGGTGGAGATGAAGTCTTACCATTAATAATTAAATTTTTGTTGCTACCACAGTGGCGATCATTAGGCAATTATCTTTTGTCTTCGGAGCTATTTGTTCAGATAGGTTTCTAAATAGATCCTTTTTTTTCATGAGTCTGATACATTAAAAATAAAAAAAAAAAGAAAAATAGCAAGATATCTTCTGTTCCAGAAGATGTCAAGGACTTCTTCAAATATAATGGCTTCTGCCCCAAGCAACATTTTGTCTGGATTTTGTTCACAGTCTTCAATGTATTTATCAAGAAGCAGAAAGAAATATCCATTACTTCTACTACTTGCAAAATTAGTAAGAGGATTTCTGAGGAAGTATATAAACTCTGAATTGATACAAGGCCACCATTGTCAAATACATGAAGCTACTGAGATTGCTTCTGTGGTTAATCAGTTCTAGTCAGTGAGTCTTGCTCAGGGTGAGTGTCCTAAGAACCACCTGCACAGCTCAGGGTTGTCACCTCATGCACAAGTGACCCAGACAGGGGAGGCAGAGCTCAGGCACAGGTGTTTTTGGGATATTCTTCATACTGCCACCAAAGGGGAAACTATGGATGGACTTAATGACTGCTGCTGGTCAGGTGTCCTCAACAAAGGCAGCTGCTGACCTGCTGATGCTGCCTCTTCCTTCAAAGGAAACATCCCTAGAAAGTCCTGTTTCCTAGCATCCCAGGCCAGCCAGGGCTCACCAGTTTCCTTGCAAATGCTTGGAGCACATATAGTTTAGACCCTGGCCTTGTCTCAACACCCTCCCACCATATCCATACCAAAATCCACCCATGAGAACTGTAAGCTTAAAGGTGTTTTCTTTTTTTTTTTTTTTTTTTTTTTTTGCTACAAGTTTTCTGACATTAGTAACATGTCTGAGGTGCTGCTGCTTTTTTGCTTGCTTCTAGAACCACTTTTTTTTTTTAAGAATGATGATGATTCTGTATTTTGGATCATAGAAGGCTGTGAGTGTGTCAGTGAAACTGCATTAAGAAGAAGCTTGGGTTAAAAGTGTTTATAACCAATAATGAACGTAGTCACCTCTTTTACTATTCACAAAGCTTGGAAAGATTGTTGGTATTTATTTGTTATGTGCAGCAGCATTCTATAACACCTCTTATGGAGCTAGGTCAGATTTTAGCACTTGTTAAGCAACTCACTTCAACTGTATCTTAGCTTATCCAGTGTTGATGGTTTGTGGCTGAACAATTTTAATCACACCTGACACTTACTGTTTATTTGTTAATGGAAACTTTTGTAAAGCACCTGCAAAAACAACATGAGTATCTAAAAAATGAAAAGTTCTCTTTGAAGTTCCCATGAAAAATACCTGTGAAGAGTGAAGGATACTATTCAAAGAGACTTTACATTACTTTTCAGACAAAAATTATATGGGAGGTGTTGGGGTTGCAAGTGTTATTGCTAGATGAGAATTAAAAAACGGTATGCTGTAGCACTTTTTCCTAAACCAAACATTATACAAGGTGGAATTCAACAGCAAAGTTAAATATAAAATAAATCCAACAGGATTACAGAAGGGCACAGTAACCCTGTCCCTGCAGTGACCCATGTAATAGCTCTGTGCTGGTGCTTGTGATGACATGTCAGCAATCCCACGTTAAATGTACTTTGAAGGCACATTAGCTTCTCCTCTTTGTGTGTCTGGAGGTTTCTTTCTCTCCTTTATGAGCACATTTCAGTGTCTCCTACCCTCTTCCCCTTACCCCACATCACCTGAGAACAGCATCATGATGTTCTCTCCTGACATGCCTCCTCAGCTGACTGCTGCAATGAGGAAAGTATTTTGAGATACCAGCTCTTTTTTTTCTCTTCTGTTTTTAGCAGAAATTCCTTCACAGCAGCTTGTTGGAAATAGCTGCTGTGTGGAAGGGATTTAGCAGCCATGTTTGCTTTAATGCTGGCAAACAGCTAACGCTGTCTTCCTGAGACACGGAGGCAGAGGAGGCAGACACAGTCCCAGAGCAGAGATGAGTCAGGGCACAAGGAGCAGGTCTGTGTGCCAGGTAAATGCTCTCTGGGGTGAGGGGAATCAAATTTTCCTGGTGAACCAAAGTATGGATAGGTATGAGGGCAGGGGAGAGGGGGATTTTTAACATTGTATTTGACAATTATGAATTGCATGTTACCGAGCATTTAATACAGGCTCTTGTCACTTGGTTTCAAGTAGCTTTTCCAGAAAATTAATTGCAAAATTCTAGGTTTGGGAGAGCTTAGAACACCATAGTTGCTTCACAGATGTTGCGGTCAGGCAGACGGAGCCCATGTGAATGAGAAAACCACAGGTTTCTTATTTTGAGTCCACAATTAAAGCCTCCGAGTTTCAAGGCTGGCAAGGGTGAGGACAATTTTTCCATGAGAAACATAGCAGATGAAGCCTGTTTTCCCCTGGACTACTTCTTTCTCACTTCAGCCCCTTCTCTCTCTATAATCTCCACCTACCCACTTGTTTCACCCTTTTCAGTTTCTCCAGGTTTCTCACAGCCCACGGGAAATGTGGCTAATTACATAATTAAGATGAAGGAGCTTTATTAAAATCTATCAGTTCATGCTAGATGCAAATAATAATGATAAGAACAATAATGATAAAAATACATTTCTCTTGCATGTATAGCTACTTTCTCTGCGCATACACTTTGTTTTGACACAAAACTTTTTCAACCCCTGCTTTTGTTTTTCTTGCTGAAAATTAATACAAAGTTATTCCTTGTGCCTCCTACACTCTTCCCTTTCACAATGTGCTCATATCTATGATGGGGAAAAGGTTACAGCCATGGAGAAAACAATAATAGAAATTATCCATTATTCCTCATAGTCCCATTTGTATTGCCAGTCTTAATGTTTTGTTAGAATGCTCTCAAAGCTCTGGTCCTTGAATTAAATTAATATTCCTGTAATAAATCAATTGTAACTGAATTGTTTGAAACTCAGAATACAAATAGAGAAATTCCTTTTTAATACCTACTTATTGTTACTGCAGATTGGAGTTGATGCTGCCTACAAATGACAGTGAATAGTTTGGGATATTTTAGACCAGACAAAACCTCATAACTGATGAACACAAGTTAAAATGTATCGCTCCAGAAGTCATGTATATGATCCCAGATTTTCTGGGAGCCTCTAATGTGCAGGGAGAAATTCCTCCTTTTTGCTTTTTTTTCCCCCTTTCTCTTAATATTTTAAAATCTGAGCCTTCCAAACCACACCTCTGCTCTAAGCTAGGGAAATCAACCAGAACAATTAATGGGGAAAAAAAAAATAAAGCTCATATTCCATTATAATAATTCAAAAGAGAAAAGATCTCACACTGTGGTACTATTTTGAATTTTGTGTCAGGTATCAGAGAAACAAAATACATAAAAGCAAGGTTAAATGAGAAATGCACATCCTGAAATGGTCCTGACCAATTCACTTAATATTTCAGAAAAGGGAAACTTTGAAGCCCTCACACGATCAAGCAGGGGCCTGTACCACCCTGTATTACAGCCTCTCTTTTTTTAGGTCTGGAAAGCATAAAGGAGGAGTAATATTACTTTTGGGAGGCTCTGTCTAGCATAGTTTGTGTGGGAGTTCTCTGAAAGTTTTCCCTGATAAATGATTTACCGGGACAGTAAAAAGATCAAGAAAGCGCTGAGCTGTCCTTTCAAGACAAATTGCTTTCTTCACCCACTCCCTGAAAATCTTTAAAAACTTACTGTAATGATTAATTTTCCAGAATTCTGAAAAGTGTTGAAGTCCAGGGCCTATGACTCTCTCAGATCCCTCCTGGGATACAGACACATCATGATCTTGAATTGAATCCTGCCTGGTGCATCCACGTATTAACTCTGGGTGTCCATATGTTTTACTTGTTACCTGAATTTCCCTACAGAGTCATTGGGGTTTTGGTATTTTATAATGCTGCATGCTTCACTACTAAACAAAACACAACAGAGTGTTTTGCCCTCCTTCTTTATATTTGTTTCATCAAAATTATTTGTTTCAGTTGTAGTAAAGAGGAAACCAGACTCACAGGGAGGAAAGAATAGGCAAGCAAGAAGACGGCAATAAAGGCAGAGAAGACAGAAAATGGAGATAGAAAGAAAAGTCTGTACACACTCAAGGAGCTTCACTGCTTTCCTGTGATACTGGTGCCTCACTGGACCCATGAGGCATTTTTGCAATATACATAATAAAGAAATGGTGGTAGGAGATACATGGAGAAGAACAATTAAGGACAACAATGAGAAAAAAATTTACAGGAATAATTGTACCTCATTAGAGTTATGATAATAAACAATTATCTGTATTTCTGGTGATAATGATCCTGAAGTTCACTCTCTTTACTTATTCCAACTCTCCCCACCGTGCCACTGATGTCTAATATGGCATATTTATGCAAAAGATGAGTTAGAAAATTAGATTCCATTAAAAAAGCATCAGGTATAATAAGGAAAGCTATGGAAAATAACCTGTTACGCTTCTGCACCTGTCCCTTCCAATGGTTTCCCCCACCACCCACAAACATTACTAAGTCTCATATTCTCTTGATTTCACTGAAGGAGAAACTGAGGCAGCGAAAAACTTGTCTACAAAGCATCTGGACTAGGCACTGGGCCAGCCTGTAGTCACATGCATTAACTGTGTCTGATGCTTCTATATAGAATATTATTAATTATTGGCAATTTGTAGCAGGCAAACCCTTATGAAGGTGCTATTAGCAGTGTGCGAACACAGGGAGAAGAGCTCCCCAGAGGAGCTCCCAAACACTCACAGTTTTAATAGCCATTAGAAGCTCACATTGGGAACAAATATCTTTTAAGACATTGGTCCCATACTAATCGTGATGACGGCAGATAATTAATCAGCAAACCCAAGCTCGGGGACTGCTAACTGAGCAAGGCAAACCTCATATCCACAGTGCAGCTGCGACTGCAGGCTGGAGTGCCTCACAGTGCTTACAAAAGCAACTACAAAAATATTTTCAAGACCTTTAGCAGACTCGTGCAGGACAGCTTATTCACCTAACACTACTGGGCTGATCAACTCTCCAAACCGGGGAGGAGAAAAGGTGCTGGTGATGCAGACCCTGCCAGCGGGGCACTCAAGGGTCAGGCTTTCATCCCCTATTTAGCAGTAATTTGGTATGTAAGGCTGCATGAGCCTTTGAAGCTCAGCGCTGCTGTTTTTAAAGGCTCCCATCAGCCAGCCCATAGTGTAACTGAAGCAGAAACAGCAGTGCAATAGCAGACACAGTGTTCTTCTTGCAGAGTCTGCAGTTCTCTGACACGTCTGCTTGACTCTCCTTTCATGGCAGACAAACTTCCCGTCAGGAACCAGTTAACAGGGACAGCCAGGAGCAGCACTGACAAGCAGCAGCTTTGGAGGAAGGCAGTCATGTATTTAAAAAGGAAAAACCACCATGAAGAAGCCCACAAAAAACCCACATTATTTATTTTTCTGGGAGGTGAGTGGGAAGGGTTTCAAAGCATGGCTGTTATGCTATTTTGGCACAAAAAGTACTTTTCCAAATTCAAATCTTCCATCAGGCTGGCTTGGAAAACGGCATGTGGTTTAGAGCCATGGCTTGCTCCTTTTAGCTTTGCCTCATCTTCCAGGTTAAAGTCTCAGCTGGGAGCATATCTGGGGGAAGGGAGGAGCATGTGAGAACCAGAGTATTCCCAGTGCATTCCCACTGGCTGGCCCTGAGATCTGCAGGTAGTAAACACAAGCACTTTCCATAAAAGGACATTGCTTGGCAGATACCGAGGGGAGAAAAAAAGGGACTATTGCTAAGTTGGGGAGCAAAAAGAAGTTATTTGCTGGCAGAGGAGAAAGGAACGAAGGATGCTGAAAGGGTACTGGGCAGCTGCTTTTCCGGCTGCTATGGGAGCCAAGGGAAGAGCCTTTGATCTGCTGAGCAGGCCTGGGCTTGCTGCCAGGACCTACATCCTTTCTCCAGCACTGACAGCAGGCTTCCTTGCTAGCTCCTCTCTGATTGCCCAGTCAAAAAACAAGTGACGTAACTCATGCAGGGACCTCACTGCAATGTTTCTATTATTACCAGCTCTGCAGAAAACATATGCTACAGATGCCTCAATCTGAAATTATCTTCTTGTCCAAGGCAGAACAAAAAGGAGAAAAAACCCGTGAGGTCCTCTGGATTACATCTTGCAAAGCCTAATAAAACCCCTTCTGGCATACCGGGGGACTAAGCAAAGCCACTGGTTTTACAGAGGAACTGCCTCTGCTGCATAGCACCTTGGCCAAGCAAACCCTTCTCCAACTGTCTATGTGCCATTACCTCTTGTGGCTGGGAGATTTAAATAGGAATACAGATTCCAGACCTAACATAGCTTTTAGACCAATACCTCAAATCATGTTCTCAAGATGGCATTTCCTAAAGAATGAGCTGTAATTGCCAGCAATGTTGGGTTTAGAGTGATGGGGAGATCAGCCTGCTTGGTATGTGCTGCTGCCCAATAAAGGAGAATACGAAGGCAGCTGTGCTCCTCAGCCCTCAGACCAAAACATCCAGAGCATAGAGAATTTTCTCCAGCACCAGAGTGTCTTTAGTCCTTGCTGGTGTAACATGCTATTGCCATCACTGCAGGTAAATTCTGCTTGGACATGACCCAGGCTTACATCTTACCCCAGAACCAGCCAGACAGTGAAACTCTCATCACTTGAGGCACAGAAATATGCTACGTTCTATGAAGCAGAATTGTATGCTTTTGCATGATGTAACCAAAAATTCACTTTGCCTTCTTTGCAGCACAACAGCTTTTGCAGTGTTGTCTCCCCTTCCTTTTGATGCTCACCATCACTACTGAGAGTACAGCCTTGCTAGACACTGAAGTTCTGACTCAGGAGTTTGGATGGTGCCATAAAATTAATGCAACCAAGCACTTCTGTTGTCTCAGTAATCCTTCCATCTTGCTCTCAGGTACTTGTTGCTTTGTGTTAATGTTATTAGCATGGCAGTGGCAGCTTCTCTCAGACAGGGTCCCCTGCAAGATTAGGTCTCCCCTAAGCCTTCTTTTCTCAAGGGCAAACAAATCCAGTCCTTTCCTCATATGGCAGACTTTCAAGTCCTTTGATTTGATTGTCCTTGTTTCCCTTCTCTGGAAGCTTTCCAGCCTGTTTCCATGTTTATACTCCATGGAAGGTTCCAGAGGACACTACCACCCTCCCTTTCCACCTGCTCCTCCTGCCACCTGAGCTGTGACTGAGCTGAAGTTTGCTCTTCTAAAGTCTAAAACTTTTGGTTTAGTACTAACCTTCAGTATGCCCAGCCGATCCAAAACTCCACAATACTGTGATCACTACAGCCAAGGCTATCACTGACCAAGGTATTTCTAAGCAGGTTTCCTTGGTTTGGGAGTCCAGCAGTGCCTCATTCCTGCTTGGCACATCTCTAATATTTGTATGAGGAAGCATTCCTCCTAGGCACTCCTGGAACTTGATAGATAACGTGAGTTGTTGTACTGTTCTTCCAACAAATGTCTGGACAGCTGGACATTAACCTGGACATTAACCAGGTTCTGTGAACATTCCACAGCTTGCTTAAGTGCCCCACATATGGCTTTGTTGGTCTTATTGTCTTGGTTTGGAGGTCAGTAGAAGTTGCCTACTGAAACATTCCCCTTGAAGATGCCTTCTCTGATCTTAAGGGCATTCTGTAGGGCTGCACAGTTGCTGTGGTTGACTTCTATGCATCAGAAATTCCCCTTGATAAAGAGCGAGACTCCTCCAGTTTTGTCCCGCCTGTCTTTTTGAAACAGCCTACAGCCATCCATCACAATCCTCCAGTCATGTGGGCTGTCCCAACATTTTTCAGTTATTCCTATGAATAACTCTGCTCTTGATGAAACCCTTAGTCCCTGGTGCCACTTGGGACACCAGTTTCAATCTAAGTTCCTGTCTGCTGCTGTTTGTGTGGACAGAACCTGCAACGACTTTGTGCATTTTTCTCCTCCCAGGTGCTAAGTTTTACTGAACCTTTCAGATGTTGAGAAGACATTTTAAACAGAAACATATTTATGAAGTTGGGGGTACTGAGAAAAGAACAAACAACAGAATATCAGTGATGAATTTTGAAATCACTGGCTAAATTTTGCCTTCTAGCACACACAATCAATATTTACAGACTTTTTTGAATATATGTACCTGAAACCCATTTTTTTCACTTGTGAGTCTCAATTATGTGCAATTACTTACTAGTCTGATGTGATATTCCTTAGGAGATTTTAATTTATTTTAATGAAAAAAAAGATTCTGATTTATTTGCATCACTGCTTCTTGAATCCATGGAGTGAAAACAAAACAGTCTAAATAGTTTTTGACATTTCATAAAAACCACAGATTTTCTTTCCTAGCCTTCTGCACTTCAATTTTAGCACTTTTGGCACACTTATATCAAACCCACACTTTAAAATAAAATGTCTGTCAAATAGAAAAGAACAACACTGATCAGGAAAGAAATTATGTTATCCATCTTCGAACTGCACATTGCAAAAGTTGCAGTTTCCTAAAAGGACAACTTTGAAAAAGCAGTTGACAGTTTAATTTTTAAGAGAACTGAAGGACAAGATTTTCTGCTATGTTAATACTTGAAGCTTTATTTTTAATTTCTCATCAGTAATAAACACAGGAGTACAAAGATGTCAGTAGCTGGGTTTACAGGAACTCAACACATAGCTAGAGGTAATGCTGCAGAACAACTGCAAACACACTGCAGCAAGGCCCTCCTCACTCTGCCCACTGCTGCATGGAGGGTAAGGCTGAACAAGTCAGATGAAGGATTTGTTAGAATTATCACATGGCAAGCTATTAAAAGGCTGCAATGTGGCCCAAAGAGATGACACAAAAAATAATTTTGTCATGACAGATTTTGCCTGCCATTAGCTTTTTGAAGGCGAAGGCACACAATGACTTGTTTTTTCTTATGGTTGGGAAGAAGATGTCCATGTCCTCCAACAGCCCTTGTCACTCACCTTCTTGATGCTGTCTGTGTCAGCAAGAACCACTTGGACCTTCCTTCTGGAACTCAGGGCCAAACAGCCCAAATTCAAAGATCAGGAGGAAGACCTAATGCCAACAGTTCTTTATCTAGTAGCTCTTCTTTCTATCCTGTTCCCAGGCCTGTGACTCTGGCAAATGACTCATTCTCTTAAAGGGCATCACAAACTTAGAGAGCTTTCTAAATTGGCACCATCCAGATCCTGCTCTGCAAGGCAGGCTCCTGGGACATGGAGCTGCAACTTAGCTTGCTTGAAAGCCAGCTCAGGCTATATGCTTTTGCAATCTGGTGATAATAAGAACCAGCAGTATACCTCCTAGGCCTCTTTTTTAGCCTGTTGATAGTTCTATGTGTTTAGTATGTAACTGGCATCAGACAAAGGGAAGAAAGCCTATAGGGTCAGAAATAGAAAACACTCACAAAACCAGATGCATTGCAGCTATCATAGTTTCCACTTACTTTTGCACATCTTTAATAATAGCCATTCCAAAATGGGACGAGCTGACAGGCTGCAATATATAACAATTATGTTCATGTTTATATGTGTCCCTAGCTTCCTTCCCCAAATGTACACGCTTGAAAAGTCTTGTGTTTTGCAGCCTCACCCAAACATCTGCAATCATTTATGGACTGAAACAGCTTGCCATCTCAGCCTAGGTTTTTCAATGCACACTACAACTGATGTCATTTTGTATTTTCAAAAGAAACAAATATGTTTCCAGGCAAACCACATCACAGAACATGCCACAGTTATCAGTTCAAAGAGCCTCACTGACTCAGCAGCTAGTGCTGTGTTTCATCTAGTCTTCCTGAGGTCAGGCAGGGAAATGTTAGCCCAGGAGTACACATCTGTGTGTATACAAACAGCTTCAGTCTTCAGTTGTTCTCTCCTTGACTGCCCCCTAAAATAATCCTCAGCAAAGCACAAGAGCTGTCAAGTACAGGCTTGGCCAAGGCTTTCACATGAATCACAGGACATTCTGGAGTGGGTGTGTTTTGTGTGCCATTTTAGAGATGAAGGAAAACAGAATGATGGAAATGGACATTGTTACTGCCATCACAGTGCCATCACAGTGCCATCACATTATTATAAAGAGGTCCCTTAATCTTATATACAAAAGTGTGTCCTGCTTACATTTTGTGTTTTCTGCCAAACCAGAACTAGGGTGAGAAATCTACTCCCAAAGGATCCCGGAAAGGAAGTAAGATAGGATTCAGGATGGACCACTTCAACCTTTGCTTCTCCAATTTAGCAAAAGAAGCTAGACAGAGCTTGGGTTCCCAAAGAACTCCTCATGGATCCAGGCTCCAGTGAGAAACACTGATTAGACTGGACACAGCAGAGGCAAAACAGAACTGGCGCTGGGACTGCTCCTGATGAACCTGAACATGGTTTGAGTTTGTAACCTCATGCAAATCCCAGGCTGAGGCCTATGAAACTTTCCTGATGCAAATTCAGCTGCATAAATCAAATTAAGGTGTTGTAGTAAAGGGGACAAGTGGATGCTAACAGCTCAGCATTGGCAGACACTGATTAAACACTTCGATGACTTTGATGACAGGCTAAGAGTGATAAATTTTCATTAAGTTCTGAAGGCATCCAGTAAACTTGCTAAAGAAATATTCTTTACTGAAATGAGAGGAATAAACTGTTCAGGGGATTCAAAGGAGCGATGAGTTTTTAATATGTAAATCATTTGGATTTACCTTGGTAAATGGGTTTTGACGCAGCTGAGATAAGGAAAGTATGCTGTAGCAGAAATGTAGACATTGTATTTCAGATGAGATAGAAGGGCCTCAGTTTCAGAAGACCACAAACATCAAATGAAGTGTCTTAATACCTTGATGTGACAACTTCAGATAGAAATGAAGAAAACATAAAAGATGGCTGTAAGAGTCTTTCAGAGTCTTACTCTTGGGAATCAGTCTCTGTGCTGCCACTGGCACTACTGTCCAGTGCTTCTCTTCCCTGTTGAGGAAGAGAAGTCTGACATATGGACACACACACTGACGTGACTGAAATAAATTTTTATCATAGATCATATGTCCTCATGAAAGGTCTCCAAAGGGTGGGTGTTCTTTAAAGTAGGCATTCAAAAGCACAGGTATCTAAAAATGTGTTATTAAAGGAGAGCTATCTGAGCTTCACAAGCCATATTTTCCCAAGGCCAAGCTGATCTTTTTTCCCCTTTTTATCACAATTGAAGATTTCTTTTCACAGACCCAGATCCTGAAATACCTTAGTGAGAAATGACTTGTCATATTACAAATGCCTCCTCTGCTGTCCCTGCAATCTGCCTGGCAGAGCCTTTTGAGCTGTAAGGTAATATCACAGTGAATAGTTTTGAATATAAGTTACATTTGGCATTTCAGATTTTAACTGTTTATAGTGCTCTTGGGTTTACACAAATATGACAGTTCCAATGTTTGCTGTGGCACTTTTGTCTTAAGAGATATTCACTATGATTTTATATTTTGGGTGGTGACAACATGCTCTTTATAAACATGGTCTATAAAACACTTTGTTTTGGCTATCTGTAGTTAACACAGGACAGTTGCTACACCCACAAGCTCCTGTGCAGCTTCTATCCATTCCCCAGCAAGCCAATGTTCTCCAGGCCAAACATCAGTGTTCATCATAAAAGCTGCTGTAGAAAAAAGGTTATTTCCCATCACTTCAGTGCTATGTGCTGCTGCAGAAGAAACACTTGCACTGCTCAGGAGCTGTGAGCAAGTCACAGAGAAATGACACACGGACGTGTTTGAAAGTCTGTAATGGAAATGTCCCCAGTGAATGGGCTGTTCACAAAGGATCACTTCAGCTCCTTCCAGAGCATGTATTAAGGACAAGATCTGATGGCAGTTGTCTTTACTGTTCCCCACCCTTTCTCTTTTTTTTTTTTTTTTTTTTTTTTTTAATTTAAGTCCATATTCACAGCATGGGTCTTGAAAACAGCTGTATTAGCAGAGTTGGAGGGAGAAAGAAACTGAAACAGGACCAGGGATACTGTATGACAATATCATTTCTGAAGACAGCACACTACCACTAAAGTCTAACTTAAGGTGTGCAGAGAACCTCTGACTTTACACTGACCATGAGAGTTTTGACCAGGGAGTTTTATTTTCCTAATCTGAAGTCTTATTAAAAAGTTTTATAAGAACTTTTATTTAATATTGTAAGAAGTATCAAATTTATACTGATTTATATTGATTTTTACTTTCATAATGAGGAGCAATTAATTACTTTGCAACCAAGGAATCATACCTGACTTCACAGAGATACTGATATTTAAACAGCTTTGTAAAATCAAAACTACTTGAACATCTGGTCTGCATAGAAGTTTCTGAGAATTTTGCCTATCTACATCATCAAATACCTAAATACAGTTCTCCTCCTCTACATTCACATTGGTGTAGTTGAGGCAAGAGTGTGATACCAGTTCTGTCAGAGTTCTTTTTTACCCACCAGAAGAAAAAGGTTGACTGCCTGGATAATTCACGTATGGTTCTGTTTTAATGAATCAACAGTTAAGCACCCACCTCTAATAACGCCCAGATCTTTTAAAAGATCTTGACAATGCAAGTCATCCACCCGGATGTATGAAGCGTCTTCTAGGTTCGCCAGTGTAAGAATGCCAAGATCCTCTTTTTGTGCTGGTGAGCTCTGTAAAGCTGACACACCTAAGAAGAGAATAGGCTCATCTCCATTAGATCTTACACACCTGCAATAGAACTGTTAGGAAAAATAGTTTTGTTGCAGAATCCTTCACCTTGGCAGCATTGTGAAAGCCAGGGTTATACAATTTAACATTGGGCTCAGCTGGGATTTACTTTGGTATTCATCAATGAAAGGGTGATTTTTACAAAATACCCTTTTGAGAATAGAAAATAGAGCTTTGAAGTCTTCTGCTGAAAAGACAGGTGAGCTGATCTTTGCTTCATATTCCACAGATGACAGTCAGTGTGATGGCTGTGGAAAGTTAAGCACCGTTTCAACAACAGAAACTAAAAGCAGTCAGAGCAGAAGCATTCATTACATGCACGGAAAAAGCAGACAGTGACTCTCCACTTTAGTCCTTTGTCTTGGAAGTTCAGCAGTGAATTGGAGAAGCTTTCCACCTGCCCCAGCATTGTGTGAAGTGTAACAGAATTGGGTCAGTTTGCTCACTGAAATGCTCCTCTAAAAGATACTGGCACAGATTCACCTTGGGGCTGATTGTGTTTTCTTTCAATCAGTTACTGCAAATTGAGCAGTTGCAAGAGCCTCTCTATGGAGAGCCCAGGGGATGCACTTTTCCTGGTCGTGGCCAGCTGAAACTTCATGAGCAAAAGGCAGCCAGACTTTCAGCAGGCATAAAATGCAGGTATAGCTGCTGAAAGGGCAGCCCATTTCCAGTATGTAGATAACCCACTCGCTTCTTTCCTATCTGTGTATCCAGATTTGCTTCCAGGGAAGTCTAGGTCAGCTAGGGAGATGGTTGCAGCCTGGCCATTTTCCACAAGCAGGACTCTGAGGAACCAGGATTCTGAGGGTACATGGACTTTACCAGTCAAGACACAGGCACTCTGACCGAGTATCAGCCTGTGTGGATGGACCAGGAGAAAAGACTCCTTTAATAAACAAGTGAAAAAAGTTACTTCTCATTGCCTGCTCATCTGGCTCTTGACACTGAACTGTAAGGCTCTAGTATTGAGAAGAGATGTAAAAAATTTACTGGAGGGTGAGTGGGCGTTATGCAGCAACTGCTTGGTACAAAGAAGCAGTACATTGAAATCAGCACTGAAAACTGGTGAAGAACACCATCTCTTTCAAACACGATTAGAATTAATGGTTTCACCATTTACATTTTGTGGAGTCGTGTCACCTGAACATTTTTCGTTGGGTAGAAGCCTCACGCTATTTAAAACCCTGTGTCCTGAGGCACTCCTTTCTCCAGTGGAACAATAACTCCCTCTGGTGTTTGCCTGCTATTGTTACTGCCTCCGCCGCAGCCCTGGGAAGCCCTGCCAGAGGAAGGAAAGCCTGCCAGATGATGTATGAGCTATGAACATTCTTTCCTTAACCGATGGCATTTTACACTTTGGGCAGAAAGGCCATTGCTTCCAGCGGGCCGGCCCCAGGGGCACCCAGGTCCGGGAACATCGGGAAAGTGGAATGCCGAACTCCGCTGCTGCCGAGGGCTCATGCTGCCAAAGACTCATTTACATGCTCCCTGCATTTATTTCATTACATGAACAGTAGGCTTCTTGCAACGAGTCTGGATGCTTTATTTGATGAATGCTGGAACTTACCAATCCAGTCCCGAGAGGGTTGGGATACACATAGGGATATGTCAAATGGCTGGATGATAGTTCAGAGTTAATGAATTGCTGTGCTCAGCTCTTGGGACAGACAATGTGGAACTGTCATTCAGCTGCAAACATATTTACAGGAATGCTGTCACAGCTTTGAGGCTCAAATCTGACCTACAAGTAAGTTACAAGCTACATCTGCAGGCAGAGGAAGAAAAATGAGATGCAAGAGAATTAAGCTCCTGCCCTTTGGGCTAGACAATATCGATCTATTGCCATAATAATGCTGATTGTAAATTTTCTTAATCTGAAATTTATGATAGAATCAAAACTTTTAGGCTTAAATATACATTGCACAATAATTTTAAAGTACACACTAATTTTTTTTTTTTTTCAGATTTCAGCTGCGATCAGATGATGGAAACAAATCTCAAGACAAGATGAAGGACACTAAATGTTTGAGTTATGCATTTTGCCAAAGAGAAGAGGCTATTTTGATGGGATGTTTAATAGAAATTTCTTCCTGGAATAATTCAACTGGATGCTCACTCCAAACAGCCCAGAGGCTTTTTATATTTGACCTAAATGTCTGGATTTTTTCTCTTTTCTTCAGCATATCACAGAACAGAAATCTGTAAGCTGATTATTGTTGCTTAATTCTCTTCTGAATGCAAACATCTTTGCATATTTCAGACACTGCTATATAGAGCTGAAATCAGAAAAGCTGAAAGAGCTTGAGAGCTCAATCTAAATCCCAACTGTCTGGCTCTCTGGCCAATGCCTGGTATTATACAAAGTGTGTAACCATCCTACACCTTTGATGTAAAACAACTCTCTTTTAATGTGCTGTAATCTCTTATTCCCTTTGTCTCTCAAATAATAATCCTCTTGCTCATGGTAATCCTTAAAATCACATATGCTCTTTAAAGCTTTTCTTTTGGAAAGTATTCACACCCATTTTTCTGGGCACTGGCAACTAAATATTACAGACAACCTGATTCTTCTGACTTTGACCAAGACAATTGGAATTTTTTGTATTCCACATTTACTGCTTGGCTGGAACTGGGTCAACAAAATGAGCAAACAGTTTCTAGCTGTCCAACAGAACCACAGTGTGCGGACTGTTTGTTTGGCCAAGGCAGAGGCACAAGATGTTTCAGAAAGTTAACAGGAAACAAGTAAAATGACATTTTTATTTGGGTTATAAAACAGAAAATGAAGTTTAGTTGTCTAGAATGATTGAAGAACATGTTCTCCTGAACTCTTCAAACAAGCTAGTATAAGAAAAATTCTCACCTCCTCAGCAGTAATAATCAAGCCCCCTAGCACTGGCTCCTGGACACTTACAAACATGCTGCTGGCTACTCAAAGTTTCATTAATGTAAGGTTAAATATTTTTAGATATTGCCACCTTAAATCAGAGGTAGAGGTTGAGACTAGAATTACTTAATCAGATCAGCATGTAGATTTAAATGATCTAATAATGACAAAAGGTGATGATTAGAATGGAAGTCTCATCAGATCAGATGTAATATCCTAAATGACATAAACTGCATTAATTGCAGGACATGATGAATATGAGCCTAAGAGTTCAAAAAGAGAGATCGTTTAAAAGGTCTTAGAAGATCTTTTTAATTTGTTGACAAATTATGTGCACAGTACCATAAGGAATTTGTAGCAAGCTGGGAGGAGTTCTGAGGCACAGCTTCCAAAGATACAACAGCACAACCTGCTGATCAGACCACCTCATCTTGTCTGTCCAAGCCCAGCCAGTTTGCCTCACTCACTCCCCAAAAGACCAAGTACAGAAGTGTCTCCAGGTTTGCTTTTTACAGAGAGCAGGGGCTGCTGTTCTGTCAGCAGGCCAGATCTGGCTCTACTCCTGATGTCTAGGAGCATTTTACTTTTGGCCTTGTTGGAAGGCGCTTGCCCCCATCCCTGGGCATGGGAATTACTCATCCATAACCCCTCTGTGTTGATCTGTCCTACACAGACATGTTATCCCCCCCCTCTCCTGAGCCATCAGAGGGAGGATCAGTCCTGGGCTCTGGGTCAGCTGCTGACTCACAGCAGCTGCCCCGGGGATGATGGATGCACAGACTGCAGCTGAACAGCACAGCTCTCTGCGTCACTGACTGCAGTTAGTGTTTCACTGTGCTTGCTATCTGATCTTGTCACTGCAAGAGGTTTAAAGTGGCTCCTGAAGTTCTGTGAAACTCTCATTCTTGGACAAAATCAAGGCAATTTTGCACTTCCTTCCTATAGATTATAACCTGCACCTCACGAGTCACAAACCAGAACACACAAACTTCCCAATTTTGAGATTTTGAGGAATGGGATCTTGATGGTTTCTCAACCCAAGCAGCTTTGAACTTTCAGCGTTCAGGGATGCCTCACAGACCTGCAGGTCCCTCTCTGCAGTGAACTGTGGGAGCTCAAAGAACGCTGCCCAGGCTTAACAAGAACAATAAATAGTACCAATAAGCACTCCAAGCTGAAGTGGGCTGCATGTGGGAATCAGGCAGTACTATTTCTAAAAGAAAGGCAGGAAATTAGGCTCTCTTATGCCATTTCAAATGTTTACAGTAAATCAGCAAAATTAATGGTTGTAGCAGATAGAAACTCTGCTCTGACTGAGAAATTCACTGTACTCCAAGCAAACTAGCCAAATGTTAATTTCCTTACAGCTGTTTTCGCCATTTATTTCTTTCATTTCTCAAAACGATGTCAGCTGAATTTTCTCATGAGTGCAAACATTTGTGTTGCAAAAAATAAGAAACTTGAGAATTTAATCCATTTTTAGGAAATAAAGTTAACTTATCAACTAAAAGTGCTAATCTTCCCATCTCACATGAAATCCAGAAACTTCAGATAGATATAAAACACTTAGGTAACGATTCTTTGCACAAAGATTTAGATTCTAAACACTGATGGCAAACACTTGTCAAAAGGAACCAGTTTTAATTTGGTGAGCAGGAAAAAAAGTGAGGTACAAGACCAAGGTTACAAACAAGATCCACAGGAAGATGCTGAACAAAATTTTTCATGCAGATGTACCAATGCATATAAAAAAAGGAACCTCATCTCTTCCATTTCACTCTCTAAGGAGGATCAAAAGTCTAGCTATCACAGGGAGCATCCTTGCTTTCTTTAGTCCTCATCGAGGTGACAACAAACAACTCTAATCTGCCAAACCTTAATTAGGTAACCACTTTCCCAATCTTTGTTGGCAGTGTATTGATTAGACAAGCATAACTATTAAATTTTGAAATATGTTGCTTTGTTCAGTTTCTGAACTTTTAAAATCCATGAGTTCACTCCTAAATAACTTTTAATGTTGATTGAAAAACAATTTATTGAGCTAACTATGTATTAAAAAAATTAAAAATCTTAATTGAAATGAGTTTAAATGAAAAGAAATTAAAATAGAGGTAAATTTGAAACCACGGCATATATGCTAATACTATGAGAAGAAGAAAACTGTAGTATTCAGATGGGAAGCTTAGTGTTATCAGCACTCAAAAGACTAGAATCAGAAGGTCTACAGTAAAATTCAAGCTCCAATTCCCTTCTTATTTCAGTTTTTTTCATCAGTGATAGGGCCAATAATCCTTACTTTTCTCATTTGCGAATTGTTGCAAAGATGAAAAATAGAATGTCAATGTTGAGTACTATCACAATTAGTTTTATAAGTGGGATTGGAATCATGAAGATATATCATAAAAGTAAAGAAATGGGTTTTTTGAAACCATAAATGCACAACATTGAACACATCAGGAAATAGTCTGGTGAGGTATAGAAATGAATCTTTTTTTTTTCCTGGTAATGAAGCAAAATTTCAAAAATCACCCTATGATTTTTTTCCACATATTTCTGACTAAGGAGGTCCATTCTGAAAATGCTTATGGAACAATTTTTGAAAATTAACACTATCATAAGTGCAAGTATCTTTTGATGCATGTATGGGTAGAGTCTGAGATTTTCACTTTACAGAAGAGTGGTTGCATTGACAAAGAACAGGATTATGTAACTAGTAAAATTTTGTAGTTAAGTGAATTCTAAAGCAGCTAGTGATACATGAAAAAGGAAATTACAAAGTCCTTTTTAATTATCTCTCCGTATTAAAAAAAAATTAACTCTTGTCACCCAGAGAATTCACAGAGGACACAAACAGCATAATAGTAGAACTAACCACAGAAGAAGAAAAAAATCTCCTTAAAATATTAAAATAAATGTAAGCAAAATTCATCAGTTTAAGATAACATATGACAAGCATAGTTGGCTTATTATTTGTCCAGGCAGTCAGTAGAACAAGATGGATGACAAACCCTACAAGTTACAGCAATTTATCAGTTGCTTATAAAATAGTTTAGCCACGTTGCCCTGTAAAAGTGTATGGCTATATATCAGAAAAGGTCTGACTTTGTTTTTTGAATCATAGACATCAGCTGTTTACCTCTGAGTGGATTTTTAGGATTCACTCCACTGACAAACATGGGAGTGAAATGCTTTGGAAACTCTGTCCCTTTACCTTTTTCACTCCTAATCTCAGCAAAACTTCACAGCAGCAAGCACTTGCTTATCATTTAAAACAATAATACTTAGTGGCCTTTGGCAGGTTTCCTTTCACTCAAAATTAATCCTACATTTCCATTTATGGCTGAAACACAGAAATTCCAGCTTAACTCATGTTCTAGGTGTTTCTAAATCAATATCAAGGCTTAAACACCCATGTGATTTTTATGTTTAGGTTGCAGAAACAGGCACTGATGTAGTTATTCTTTCAAACATAAACTCACCATCATCCTAAATTTTGCTCTTAAAAAAACCCCCAACTTTAGAAGCAATGAAGTGCATCTGGTAGCAGAGTAACCTGCAGCAAAGTGTATGAACTGCATACACTATTTGCTATGGATGTTTTTTGTGAGCTGAGGATCCCTCTGTATATTATGTAACAGAATAAGACCAAAATGACAGAATTTTAAAAGTGACTCTAAAATGATTAGCTTTTTCACGCTGACATGCTTACCTGCATGTTGCTACACCTTTTTGTCCTGATTAAAATGTGGAAGAATGTTAAAGTGAACCAACTGGACATCAAAAGTATGATGTCCATGATCCCACAAGTGCTTGTGTACCAGCCATGGCTGCTGATAAATGATGGAAAATGGCTCCACCAGCTCCCTCAGTACCCCTGGGTGATCCCAGCCAGCCCCATGGACCTGTGTGTGTCAAAGTGGTGCAGGAGGTCACTGACCATTTCCCCTTGGATTAGGGGAGTTCACTCTGCTCTCTATTCCTATCTTCCAGCTCAGGGGCTGGAGACCTGGAGAACACCTGATCTTACAGGCAAAGAAGGTATTAGGTAGCTTGGCCTTTTCCTCATCCATGAGGATGTCTTCCTTTCCATTTCAAAGCAGTGTTAAAACCTTCAGTGAAGATATGCAGGTCTACCACTATGTCAAATCCTAAGCTTTTAACACCAAACACATGATTAGTGTTGTCAGATCTGTCAAAATTCAACAACTTCAGCAGATATTAAATGCAGTAGCACCGGCTCTGCTGTCACAGCTGGGTGGCTCCAGCAGGACTTGTCACAGGACCGAGCTGCCCCATGAGGGTTCCAAGCCTCCCTGTCTCCTTCTGCCCCCAGAAATCCCTTGGGGTGACATTTTGGGCTTTCCATCTTCTCTAAAACACCCTGGGAGAGCTTGAGCACAGGGCAAGCTTTCTTGGTGAAGGAGCAGCAGTGAAGGGATTTAACAGGTGGCTGGTGGCTTGACTTTCTGTTTAATTGACCATCCTAATGCTGTTGAGATCAAATTATATTGTTTACAGTGTGTTTTGAAACACTACTTTGGACAGGCTACTTTTCATTATTACTGAAATCAAGTAACTGAATGCAAAGGACAGCTGTGCAAGAAACATATTTTGTAGCCAACACTGTATTGAATTACACTATACTATCAAAAGGCACTCAGCGAATGTCAGGGTGTGTAAGTTTTCACTGGCTCAAGTTTTCTGAAAATGCATCTTTCCTGAATGAAGACATATTACAAGAAAAATGAAACAAAAAAACCTGAATTTCAGTTTTCAAAGAAGTTCTTAAACAGTTGCTACATACTCAACTCTCTATGGATCCATTTGAAATCATAAAACCAAATATATATATATATAAGACTTATGAAAGCTTTTCATGGCAGAAATTGATAATTTCAACTTTGATACATCAGGCTCTTACAGGATTTGAAAGAAGCAGCTGCACAGAATAATTAGGCAGCTGGAGATCAACCTTCTGCAGCAATATAAAGCTCCAGTTTCTGAGCCTGCAGGGATATGCGATATCAGATTTTAAGCAGTGACGTCTTAACATGCAGAAGAGCTGTCACTGCTGTTTTCAGTTTCAAGAAGGAAATTATTTCTGGGGGTAGAGCCAAATTTAAAGAGGAAACATTTTGGGAGGGTATTAAAGCTAAAGCTGGAAGCTCTTTGAAACGGCAAACATGTTTGAAACAGCAAAGTTTAAGCCTTTCTTTTAAACATTACTTATCACTACTACCTTTCCAAAAATACTTGATTTTTAACCTTTTTACACTGTGTTCTAGTGAATTTGTGTGTGATAAGGCTTGCAACTCAATGCAAAAATGGTAACAGCTTATGGGATTAACTTTATTCCAGCCTTTTTCAGCCTCTGCATTTCTTTTAAAGAATAGATTTTCTATATTTGAGATTTTATTAGGATGATTGGTTAAATCTGCAGACCATTAAATACTGCACAGAGAGCATAAAAAGTGCTCTACCTGTACCAATATTGGATATTGGAAAAACTGGGGGACCTCTCTTGGAGCTAGTCAGGTACTATAGGATTCCCAACAGCGCATGGCTGCATTTGCATTTTCTGCCTATAAACAAACTCCATATGACAGTGGAAATGACTTAGTGTCTCATTATTAACACAAATTGTTACAAAATCCAAACACTGAAGATCCCAAAGAAAACCACACACACAGAGGCATAAGCTACAATTTAAACTAAATTAAAGCTGGGGAGAAATCAGAGGACAGAAGTCTAGTTATGAAGTCTATAGTATATATTTTTCTGTATAATCAATATAGCCATCTATGTGCACATCATACATAAGTTTTTCTTGAGGATGCTCTCAAAATATGCCCTGTACTCAACCTGTAAAAAAACCCCACAGCCTTTATAAGCCTTAACTCAGCTCATTTGGCTACTTCTTCACAAAATGGCTACTAATTCCATAGAGATTGGGTGCAGGAGAAGGTGATCATTTCCTACATGCCAAGGAGAGCTCCCTGTGACTTCACTTCTATCCCAGCAATTAACCAAGCAAGTAGGCATCTCCAGCCAGAGACCTATGAAACAAGTTCAAAGCAGGCAGACATGCTCCTGCCCATGGCAGGGAGTTGGAGCTAGCTGATCTTTAAACCTCCCTTCCAGCCCAATCTGTGATTCTGTGTCGCTCTGATACCTGCAGGAAATTGCTTGTTTAAGACCACACAGGAGCTTTGTGTCAAATGCAGGGAACAATCCAGCTCCACAGGGCAGCTTTCGTCTGCCTTCCTGAGCAATTTTCACTCACAGCTTCTTCATCAAAATGTTCTCCAGTCTTATTAATTTCTATCCCATCTTGTTGAGTCACTTTGAATTTCCTTTGTATTTTATTTCAAAAGCCAACCACTCCAGGTCAAAGTCTAGTAAAATTTATCTTTTCAAGTTTAAAAGCTGTTCTGGGTCTTTTTGGGAAACTCACTATAAAGAATAGGATGAAAATTATCTACCTCAAAACATAACAGACTTGAGGTTCTCTCCCAGCTGGTCCCATCTGAATCTCCCTGTGATCATGGTGGGCCCTCTTAGAGACCACAGTTGAACACTGTTCCTGCTGTGGCTTGCCACCTAAGTCTTCTTGCCTTGTCTGTCACTACCATCCCAATTTTTAGTCCCAGGCTTACAAAAATGCCATTCTGTCTCCTTGTCTAACTCAAGAGTCAACAAGCAGTTTATAGGTATCCAACGCAGTGACTACTTTGTCGTCCTGATATTTGCTCTTGCAGCTCCCCAAGAGAGTTGGCTTAGGCAAACACTTGGCCCTGGCATTAAACATCTGTTTCCCAATTTTTTTTTTTAAAAAACAAAGTACATCACCATGGCCTGGTACTTGAGAGGGTTTTTGCCCCTCAGCAAGTGAGAAAGCTTTCATTTTGGGAAGAAAAATATCTTGTTGAACATGTTAATGCATAACATTCTCTTTTAAAGATGGCCATGAAAGACAGCAAGTGCTTACATTCTGCCCTAGTCTCTTTATTAGGAAGCAATGCTTGCTACAAGCAGGACTTTAAGGAAATCAGGCATCCATACATTAAGTGAAGATCTCTGGAAGAAATTATTGGCTCTTTGCTTTAAGTGATTCCCTTTGTTCCCACATGATCATATATGCATAAGTAAAACCAGCTGTTCTCAGGCTTACAAAAGTGATTTTTCCCTGTGTGAATTTAAAAGGCCAGAGAACTGCAGCGCTGCTTAGAAGGGCTTATTGCTGATGCTAATGAAGAACAATTGGGTCAGAGGAGGAAGCAGCCACATCTTATTTTCATCACTGGTCTGCTGGAAAGCTGTGACCCACATTTGAAGCTACTTCCAAGAAAGTTCTCATTTTATCCATTTCCAGTTTGAGATGATCCTTTGTCAAAAGCATAAGCAGGTATCCTTCAGGGAAATGTGGATTCATACTGCAGCTTTCTGCCTGGGACCGATTTGTTCACTAAATTGGGGGTGAAAGTAATGCAAGTTGTTGATGTAAGGAACGTAGAAAGGAAAATCCATTTAGAAATCTTTCAAGATTGAATAAAGATGACAAATTAAAAATCCACAAAACTGAGGCACAACAGCTTTCAAGAAAATAAGCATTGTTAATACCAGATTTGCAAAGCTCTGCACTAGAACAGGCACATATTAGGTAGAGCACCTGTTGAAGTATTTTAATAGCTTTCCAAATCAAAAATATCATTCCACATTCCTTGTTTCCAAGATCAGATGTCAGTCTCCTTGGAAGCAGAAGGTGCAGCTGATATCATCCACTGTTTCACTTTCAACAGCTCTGGCTCATTGTGACTTTCCAAGCATTCCTGTTTTTCTAAACATTGGGAAAACAGTTTCCATTTTCACACATGAGGGGGGTGATGGTATCAAGGCAGCTGCATGACTTCCAGAAAAGTGAAAGACAAAGGGCACCCTGGCGCAGTTCAGGCTGTGCTGCAGCTCACACTCAGCTGAGCTGCACTGCTCAGAACTGTCTGTCTGTCCTCAGCTCTGCCTGCAGCTGTGGAACCCAGAGCTGTGCCTTGGCTGCTGCGAGCTCCAGCAGGGCACGGTCACACATGGCAGCCTGCCAGGCACTCAGGCCATGGAGGAACTAGCACTAAGCACTAAGCACACCTGCACCATTTTCTTGTGATTTCACAGGTACCCTCAGCTGCTCAGCTTCAAAAGACATGAGATGAATGGGCTTACTTCTAATATACAAAGAGAATTATGTAGGATGTATTTATTTTATGGCAAAACTCATTTTGGCCATGGAAATAGTTTTGCCTTCAGTGTGCAGTTAGAGTTTTTAACATTTCAGTTAGGGTACATTGAAAGAAAAAGGAATCAGCCCATAACTTTTTGGATATCAGAACTACACTTAATTCAAACTACTGCTGTTATTATCAACCTAATTCTTGCAAAAGGAACTGTATTTGTGTCACACCTAATTAAGAGTTTTGTATCTTGGGCTGGAGCAGATCCTTATGACCAATTCTGACCCATTAGCAAGAAGAGGGTTCCCTGAAAGCATCAAATGAGATAAATCACCATGTGCAAATGCAGTTAATAAAAATCTTGATTCCACACAGTTCATGCATCTGAATGAACCACAGGCCTTGCTCTCACCGCGAATGTTACATTTTAAAATCTGTAAGTTGGAAGAACACAATATACTGTAATGGTACTGTATTTGTAACAACTTGTTCAAGAAGAGATTTTTGTAAAAGAACTATCCTGAAGTGGAACTGAGCCAGCCAGATTACTGGCAAAGCTTCCTGCTGAATATGATTAGATAAAGGGAGAATGGAGACTGGAGAAAATTGATCCTCTTAGCAGAATTTGCCATAATTATATGCAGGATGGGGAATTAGTTATTATTCTGCTGTTAAAACCCTCAAGTGGCCAGAAGAAACATTCTTGCATAATCTGCTTTTTCCATCTAGTCTGTGTAAAATGAAGATCAAGTTAAGAAAAATGGAGATGTGGCTGACAAAGTTCTATAAAGCTGATAATTTTTTCCCCTAAAGGTTAGACAGTGGAAAGGGGTATTGGGATTGCCTTACCAGCACTTCTCCAATAGCCAGCTAACTTCTGTTTAACAGAAATTTTTACTTTCAGAAGTAAAATCATGCATTACACACATGCAATGCAGGATAGCCTCACCTCAAATGCTGTTCTGAAAAGGACACATCTTTGTGATGGTTCATTGCCAGCCTGACCTGAACTCTGCCTCCTGACATTGTTGTGACTCAAATTCTCACGTTTTTGCTAACACAACAGGACTTCTGTGATTACAAATTTCTGTTTTTGCAAGGAACACATGGCTTGGAGCTTTATCATTGCTGCCTTATGCAAGTGGAAAAAGCATTAATAAGATGAAATAAGAATTCATAAAAGATACAAAAGAGTCATTAACAAAACAGGGAATAGGATATATAGCTTAGCAAGAAGGGGGGGATTGCCCTTGATGCTACTTGAGTGCCCTTGAGTGCAGTGAAACAGCAACAACAAAATGGTGAGAGGTGGGCACTGCTGGCCCATGGGCCAACAGCTGAGTTTGGTGCCAGAGGGACCGTGAGCCCAGCTACACAACTGGAATCCACCTCAGTGCTCATCCTTTCCAAAAATCAGAAACAGTTACATAATTATTCAAACTAGCAACATGGAACAGAATCAGAGGAAAAAGGAACAAAAGAAAGAAGCTGTGAAAAAGGACAGCTTGTCTGAAGGATAATTATATGCAGTTTAAAAGAACTAGGAAAAAAGCACTGGTATTGTATGCTTACAGATTAGCAATGTTCTTTCTTTAAATGCAGTCTGTGCTAGTTATCCCCAGTTCTTCCACTTCAGAAGCTGCAAACATGACGGTTTCATAGTTCACGACTGGGTGGGTAATTGGCTCTATTTCTATATATGGCTGTACATATAGACTAACTGGCTGTATTTCTACAAGCCACCATATCTGGTCTGCTGAGATGGCCTCACTATAATTCTACTAATTAAAACACAAATAGGAAAAAAAAGGAAAAAGGAAATTTGATTTCCTAGTAGGGACCCAGAAAAATCTCTCAGGTTGCCAGAGTTGAACACTGTCATCTCCTCTTCACTTCCTGCTTGTAATCCATTCCCTTTCTTCAGACAGGAATGACACTTGTCTGCTGGAGCTGCCCTGTTTGTCCAACAACACATTGGACTGGGAATTGAAAGAGAATTCTTCTTCAAGCTAACCAGAAGGGTGCAACTGGGGGAAACAAAAAAATTAAAATATGGGCAAAATTTAGAGGAAATGACTGTTACAGCCATGGGTGATTAATATGCACGTGCACAGTGGGGAATGTTGCACAGCAGTAAGTTTATGCCATAATGCTTTTAGTAGATATAAAATATGACTATATAAATGATGGGCATCTGAATACTGTCTGAAGAGTCTGTAGTCTGACTTCTGGAGGGGTGTTGCTGGCTGACAAACTAAAAGATATCTATATTTTTCATAGGCAGCAAAAGATGAAAGATAAAAATCTATGAGACTAGATTAATTAAGGACACATCATTAATTTTGTCTAAAACAGTATTAAAGAATGGTTGGAGAGCCATTATCTGTAAAAATCAGAATAAGTGACCTAGGAAAAACGGTGACTGACTTGAGTGTCATGAGGTCATCAGATCCAGTTTACTAAACAGCAGGTTTTATTGAGGAAATGAGACATGCCATTAGCTTCAGCCTGTCCCCAAACAAATCTTCATTAACTAACCACTTCTGTGAGGCATGGCAAACAGCTCAGTCTTGATTATTGTGGGAAGTCATCAGGGACTGCACCAGAGAAATCAGTGTAAATACAGCTCCAGGAGAAGACAGGCCAGTCGCCTTCAACTTCAACAAGTATTAAAATATTAATTCAATGGAGTTAAATAGGAAATCTTCATTGAGAGTAGAGATGAATCAAAGTGTATGAAATAAAGTCTTTTATAAAACACATTTTAAGGAGACAAACTGATAGGAATCAGCAAAGCAGCTAAAGGATAAGTGGAAAGCTGACTGGCAGATGATGTGCATCAGCAGCATACAAGGCGTTAACAGGCCTTGTCCTATAAAATTATTTAATGACATTACCACTTTTGCAACATGAACTTATTTTCACTTAATCCAATTTCAGAAATACAACACTTTCCTTTTTTTGATGAAAAACCATAATTTTATAACTTACTGCAATTTTAGGAAGATATATACTAATTTGGATTTTGCAAAATTTCTACAAACTGCCCCAGCAGAAAGATACCCACTTCTTCCTGATGCTTTATCAAAAAGCAAACATGCACCAGTTTTATTTCACAAGTGAAATGTTTTTCATAACAATATGAATGAGCTAGATATTGCTGACGGTTTGAATTAATAATTTCCCTGGGCTTTTTTCTCTCTCCTAAGAAGCATATTGTCATGCTCCAATAATAATAATAATAGACTTTTCAGGAGAATAAAATTAGATGTAAAAGATGATGCCAGATTATGCTGATACAGCCAGTACACTTCAGTGTCAGAAGCTGACTGTGCCTCAGGCCCCACATTAGTTAATGTCATGCTGGAAGTGAGAAAAAGGAAGCCTAGACCAGGTGGGTATGCCTAATCCTGCACCCATAATTAATGTCACATGTTCCCAATTACCACACTTATGTTGTTCAATAAACACACTGGGGGTTTTTTTGAAATTAGTGGTGGTAATTGACAATTTCAATTACACACATTTTGGCTTTGGTAAAAACTATTTTGTTCTTGTGCATCTGCATAGGCATTGGCCAGAATGCCACCCTAGGAGAGCTCCGGACACTTTTCCATGCCTGCTGGAGAGGCAGTTGTGTGGAGATGGAGTGAGGATTCCTCTCCACATCAGCAATAGTTTGTTGTTGGCCAGTTCTTCAAAAGACAAATATTCACCAAACTTAATGTGCAGAGGAGGAAATAACAAAGGGTCTGGGAGAAGTGCACATGATTGCAGTGCAAATAGAAACAACCCCTTTAATGGAGTCATGCTAGTTTGCCATGGGTGGTCTTTTTTATCATTGTTTAGCACACATATATGAAATATTGTGGTAGTGGTCAATTCTCAACATGGCGTTATGGACAACAGGGCAGCCAGTATTCCTCCATCTTATTCTGCTGAGCATGATTTCCTTGTTAACCATGAAGAAGGAAAGATACAGTTGCCCATTCAATCTCTTCCATTTATGGATGTGGCAGAAATCATCCTGACATTGGGTAATAAAATCAGTTTTTACTCTGCCTCAAATTTGCCTGCTACTGCAGGATAGGGGAAGTGTAAATTTATCCCATTGTCACTTCTCAGGATCTAGTTTTTTTTAGTAGTAAAATGAAAAAAAAACAACCCAACCCCAAAATGTGAAAAGATTCCCTGGAAATTGTTTTGCAAGCCATGTCTGTATTATGCCCTAGAATCTCATTGCCCAATTTAAGATTTCAACAGCAAAAGGACTGGAAAAGCTTACATTTGTTTCTTCTAAAATAAATATCCTAAACTGGATTCCAACAGGATCATGCTCTTGCCCAGACTCCTCTGGTTGTAAAGGTACTGGCAGTGAAATAGAGGAGCCAGATGTTTCTGTGACACCAGGCATACAGAAATCATGAATTGATGCTATGATGGTGGCAGCTGAGGACACTCAGCACCTTACACAACTGGACCCTCAGTGGGCAAATTTTGCAAGAAAAGAAAGACATGTCTCAGCTTTGTAACTTAACAGACTGCCCTGGTCTGCAATATTGTACTTAATATTTTAAGACATGTATCTGCAGAACAGATGGGGGAAAGCTTTCCCCTTCATTTGATGAAATTCCAACACTGCTGCTGTGGTCCTGAAAATTCCCACAGCTATTCAAGCTTTCTATCCAGTGCCTACTTATCTGTCATGTTCATTATTTTCCATTCACTAGTTTTGCCAGCCCTTTGAAGGCAATAAAGGGATTCTGGACACCATTAACTTGACGACCATTTCATATCCCTCTATATCTCCTGCCTGCAGGAAAACTGGAATCTCATCACAACCAGAAAATATGTTCCAAAATAAATGTCAAAAACCGTCCATACTGGGAGCTCAAACAGCGTCAATAAAACGTGCTAGACAGCACATCATCTCCACCTAGTCTACACACCAATTCATACATGAGGAAGGAACAAGAAGACAAAGTATTTTGGAAAAATTCAGGTTCAAAGCTCCATGCATCTGTTTCTCACCATCAACTATTCACACAGAGAAAGGTGGTACTGATTCTACATAATGAATGATTTTTGAAGTGAAGGCCACAATTTTGTTTTATGAAACTCTTCTGGACCAACTTTGCTACTCAAAATCTGTATTTTTCCTTTGTCCTTCTCCTTCCCCTTTTGTCAATTCTTCTCATCTTTTTTTACTTAACCATCAAACTCTTTGTGCTTCAATGAAAGCAGATATGTTGAATTAGAAAAAAAAAGTAAAAACTGCTTTAACTGCTACTTATTTACAGATACACATTTCCTCTAGTGGTGCATGTCACCTGTAGGGTGGGCTATTATTTTCTATTAAATTAAATAAAAAGACTACCCACAGGTTTTCAGGTTCAGTTCACCCTACAGGTATTCCTTGACTATGCCACCCAAACTCACAGGACATGAGAGCAACCTTTGCACTCAGTGAGAGTCTCCTTGGCTAAAGCAGCAGTGAGCACCCTCCAGAAGGGAGATACACTCCTCTGCTCTCAGGAAACACTGACTGAAATAGAGAAAGGCTCTCAGGACTGCAGCACATATCTGAAGCCCAGAAAAGGGGACAACTGGCAATATAAATTGGATTATGGGAGGGAGCTCTTACTCCTAATGCCATGTGCAATCTGTGGAAGTAGACACTGGAACAGATGTTGATGTGCTTCAGGCTGCAGAGTCTGTGTGGACCTGGAGTGCCTGTTTAAGGATTAACCCTGCAGGTAGCTCACGTGAGGTTAAACACAGCTGCCTATTTATGAAAAATGATACTGTATGCATCTGGGTGAATGTGATGCAGCTTTTTGGCTGTGGGCAAAATCCTAAGGAAGATCTAGGAAAACTGAATGATGGTGTTGGTATTGGAAATCTTAACTAAAGATGTCCTTGTCCTTACTTATTTCCTTTTTTTTTTTTTTTTTTCCCTGAAAGGAGAATAAGCATTTTGGTCTTAGCTGTGCAGTAATCTAACTTCTAACACGATCCAACTCCCTCATAGCCATGTCCCAAATAGGGCAAGACCAGCTTCCTTGGAAGTATGTAACAAGATGGGAACTGACTTCACCTAGAACAGAGCATGCAGCCCTACCAACCCCACTGTCAGCGCTTCCAACACAGATGCAATACTTCCCTTCACCCCTTCTCCATATCTCTGGAACCCTGCTACTTTTGCTTCCCCCTATTTAAATAAAGAAGGCAAATGGTAAAATGCCACATGAGCATTCAGGGAGCTGTGTGAGACAAGGCAGTGCAAGGCTGTGGCATCAGGTAACAACTCATTCTGTGACTTGGGTGCAAATTACCCATCACGAAAAATGGAAAGCAACAGGTTTTCTCAGGACTTTTGTGAGGCAGCCAGATTGAGGCTTATGGAGGAGTTGGGTTTTATTCATAGCTTGGCTATTTTGGTCTAGTAGACCCTGATTTTTTCTGCCACAAATATTCGTAATTTTATTTGATTCTTTGTGAAGTTCAGATGGAAGTTAAACAAACTGAGAGAAAAAAAAATCAAAACAGAAATAGACTGCCAGCATTTGTTTTGTTATCCTATTACAATATTCTGACTTTCATCTAAACCTTCCCATTGGGATACATATCTACATTTTACTTTAGCTAAAGACAGAATTAATTTGAAAATTGTTGCAAGAAAGAGAATGGTTATCAAGACACCATCATCTTGACTGTGCAGAGACAAAAGGTAGGCATTTTCCTCAACAGAACAGGCAAGACATCTGTCACAGTAGAGGGTTCTGTGGTGTTATTTATTGTATTTTAGTATTTTTTTCCCTCCTCTGATAGCTTAGCTCAAATCCTTGATCAAAGCAACTAGGAATTGCTCAGCTCAGATGGCTTACTGCATTTTAAGTGGGATGCAATTTAGCCCTCTCCCATCTGACCAAAGCTAAATTCAGTAAGGGAAAACAATTTCCAAAGACCAACACATCCATTTGCCCCTTGGGAGGCCAGACAAAGGTTGTGGCATTAGAACAGATTACCAACATCTGCCTACAGTGTGCTTTTGATAAAGGGAACTGTTAGACTCTGATGGCAGTGAGACAGTTCCTCTTTGCAAAATAGCATTAGGTGTTTTCCAGATCCCAGTATTTTGGTTGCACTGTGCTTTTTATTGAGCATTGTAAGGAGCAGTGCAGTGAGACTGGTGTAATAGCAAGAAATAAAGAGAGTAAATCATATCTCTGTGTATACTTCAGAGGTTCTGCAATTTTTTTAATGTGCAGTTTTCTTTGCTGCCACATTTCTTTTGGGTTTGTCTGTCATATTGTTAAGGAAACAAAGCAGTGTTTGTTTCAAAAAGTGGCTAATAATGTACACACCCCATAGTCTTCCATAGCTTCAAAGAGCCAATTACTGTTAGACTGTTGCATAAACACATATTTAGGAAGCATGAAAATGTGCAATTATTTACACTATTCAGTACCTAATACATCATATTTGAGCTCCAAAATGGGAATTACTGACATGATGAAATATAATGGCTCCAAACAAATTGCTGTACTACAAGAGGGGCCCTGTAGAGCTGTAGTCATTAAATGCACTTATTAAAAATTCTTAGTTTTTTGAAATCAAAAATCACTCAGTCACTTTAAAAAGCTCATCATCACCAAGTATTTCATCTGTAACTTCTTGCAAAATCCTATGGCTCAAGAGAGCTTTGCAAGTATTATATCTGGAGAAAACCAAAAAACTAAAAGGAATGATGTGGAACTTAGTGAAGGTGAATGGCAGCAAATGGCTGGAGATTGGACAGTAGCACAAACTAAAAAGAAAAACCTGAGTTATTTTTACACACTGCCTATATTAATTAAGCACAGCCTCTTCAGGAAAGAGGCCTAAGTCCTGCTTTCCAAAAGACAACTGTAGTTAAAAGCATATGAATCTATTTTAGGAAAATGGCAGGAATTATTACTCAAAATGTGATCTCATTATATAAATTGGGGCATGTCTTCAGTTACTGATTCAGCTCATTTCTGTCACTGCCATCACAAAAACATTGCAATGGAAATAAGCTGGAACAAAGAAAGATTCCAGTCTTTATTGTACTTTTCCATAAAGGGAAAATTTAATTATTTGCTCTTGAGCTAAGGAATGATGTATCTCTAGTTCTCAGAGTTCTGAGAATAAGAGCAATGACCAGTTCCTGAGAACTACATTTTGGGATAAGTTATATTGCCCTAGCAATTTACAAATGAAAAATGACTGTGATTTTATTTTATTTTATATTATATTCCGCCCATTAGTTTGCAATCACAAGCTGGTGCTGCTATGGGAAACCTGCTTCCTTGTGATGTGATTCCAGGCATGTTTCAAAGAAGGTTGGTTCCTACTCTTGTGTTCAAGTCAGGTAACTGTCCCCAAAACCACAGATACACAAGGCTGCTGAGTCAGAGCTGCTGCAATCACACCAGCCTTGTCCTGAGTGTGCTCTTGGGACACCAGCCCTGAGCTAAAGTGCTGCCCCTGTCTGAGGCAGACCTGTCAGCCAGCCCAAGCTGCTGGCAAAGGGCAGACTTGCCTTGCAGCAGTGAGCAGGAGAGACTGTTTGCCATAAACCATCGCTTCTTGGATTGTGGCAAAATTACTGAGGTTTCACACTTGTTTATGGGCTTAGAAAAATGTTAATTCTCAGCTAATGAGACGTGAGGCATGCAGTGCTCAGTCAGCAGAACAACTTTTAAATTACTGTTTTGCTTGTAATGACTTCCTGTGCATTTGTTACGGTACATCAAGTGGCATTTTTTCCCAGATAGGTGCTGGGGTGCTGTAATACAAAGGCATGGCTGCAGGCTCCATCAGGGCACTTCCATAAGAACGTGCACACCAGCAGGAGTGGGGCACACAATCATGGGATCAGGACTCTCTCACTGCATTAGCACACTGGGAGGTCTCCATGAAACTGGGGTCCTGAACATCCCTACAAAAATCTCCAGTAGTGGTGCATTTGGTAACACACCTACCTAGTCTGAAACTAAAGCAGAGTTCAAATCCAAACATGCTCTGTACACCTTCAGGGAGAGCTGTGTAAATCTGAACACCTGAAAAGGTTATCACTTCTTGTGTGTGCAGTATTAAAATAAATGGATTATGGAAAAATGAATTTAAGCATATTCCATACAAATATATGCAAAGGGCTTCCACAAAAATTTTTATATCTGAATCAAAATTAATGCAAAATTAACACATAATGAAACATTACATTTTAAGTAACTAATCCCTGTGTCCTCTTTATTTGTGCTCCACTTGATAAGAAATACACTGAATAGTTCTTTGCATAGAACAATGGGGGTTTATGTGAAAGTTCTCTTCTAAAATCATGCTTTTTCCCATTTCATTTGAGACTATCAGCTCACAGGTCTGATGGCCATCTTACTCCCAGCATCTCAAAAGGCCACCAGAGTCTTACAGAGCAGCAGGCTGAGCAGCACACAGCAACACTGCTGTGTTGCTGAGGACTGTGTGTAGTCATTAAATGCACTTATTTGTCCCTGCACTGAGGACTGCTGTCAGTATGCCAGGCTTTGCCAAAGCACAGCTGGAGGTTTGAGGGAGGTGTAGTCCTGGTGAGGCAACAACTCAGGGGTGTGCCCAGCGTGGCACTCCCCAGCATGAGAGACATACAGACATTGGCAGGGTTGGTGGGGCAGGAGTATGATTTACCCATTTTCAACCTTGGAGATGTCCAAGTTGTTTGGACAGCTGGAGAAGTCAACCAAACAACAAAATAGCAGAGTTGTTCCGTGTTTCTGGAAGTGTTCACAAAGTAAGACAACATATTCCTTCAAGACATTTTAAGCTCGCGGTTTCGAATAATTAAGGTCTTTCTTACATTCTTACTTCACTATGAGCCTTAGCCCAAATATTTAGAAGCATACCAAGCAAATAAAGAATAAGAATACTAAGAAGAGATGGAATACCAAAGGGTAATATTGGTTTTTCATTCCCTGTATTTGAAACGCATTTATAACTTTGGAGACTGCTGTAAATTCCTCCAAACTAAGTTTTCAAATGCTGAAAAAAATAATTAGGCCATGCCCTACAAAATGAAGTCCTTTTCTCACCCTTTCTGAATTTCTCATTAAAAACCTTCACTGGCTTCAGAAAAATGGTGGGTTTTGGTGTGATGTGGAGCTTAACATTCATCAAGTTGACTACTAGGATAGAAGATATGAAACTTGTACTAGCTACAGTTAGACACCTCTGAAATTGGAAATAATGTTCTCCTCCAAGGTCAGATCCTCATTAGCAAAGGAAAACATTTTAAAGTGCTGATTTAAGCAATTTGATCACAGATTCAAAGGCAGAACACATTTTAGGATTACTCAAGGAAAGAGAGGAAATGAACCATGTAAATTCTTTGTCAAACAGTTTTCTATAATCCTCAGATTTATTTTCAGTTTCAACATCTGCTTGAAGGCCTCAATGTAGTTACATTTCTTCAGACCTTCTGGGGAAATATCCTAATTTTGGTACAGATCCAGAAATCAACCTTAGCTTCAACTGGAAATCACATGTGAAATCCTAATTTTTTGTTTCCTTTTGAACAGAGCAGTCTCTGAAAGGACAGCTCTGAGGAATCCAAAGTACTTGCATCTGGCATACACTGAGTTACAGCTTCCTTATCCACAGGATTTGATTTTATTTTTGAATTCTGCCTGGCACAAGCCAGGTTTTAGACTTGTTTGCATTTTATGTGCTTATTTTTTTTTAATTGGCTAGGCAGCCCCTTAGAGATTTTTCACAAAATACCTGACTTGTCTGGATCAGATGTTCCAATGAATGGAAGGAAAATGGTTTGCTCAGCTGAAAGACTGCAATTAGCATATCCTGTGGTAACTCTCTGTCCTTCTCTAACCTGCTGGCTACACAGCATGATTTCCTTGGGATTTTTATTTATTTTGCTTTTAAGCAGAAGTGTAATATTACTGAGAATCACCAGATGGCATTGCTGCAGATAACTCTGATATTTCTCTTCCCCTAACTCTACGGGGGATAGGAACTGAATTGCAATCCAGTGCAGAGTTTTTCCTGATGTTACAACTTGAGCTCTGTTAGAGAGATGTCACTACATATTTGTACATTATACCATATTATATATTTGTATGCATGTGTGCCCATGCCTGAGCCCTCACAATGCCATAAGATTTGTTTACAGCAAATGATCATGCACGGCTACACTGGGAAAGTTTAGAAACATAGACACAATAAATGTGGGAGAAATATGTTCTTTAAACTACTTCAACTTTTAATTGTTTCTTAATTACTGCATTCTTCAAGCTCATTGAAATGATTCACAGGTTTAAAATTGTTAAAAGGCTACTGGATTTGTTGGCTGAAGTGCTTCAGCTACAATAGTTGCATCTGCAAATAACCTGGGATCAAATTATGTAATAACTCACAGCTCATTAAACTCCTTTGAAGAGCTCAAATGACCTGGGTGTTAATTTTTAGTGCAGCCTATGGTGTATAACATATGTCAGCACTTCAGGGCTGCTCTGCCTCCCAGCCTGCACAGCCCTGCTCCCAAGGATGGCCCCAGTCAGGATGCCTCCATGGACACCACTGACGCCGAGAGAGCAAATATGAGGGTGAACAGAGCTTTTCAGCTGATTAGCTTTCAAGGCACGACACAGTTGTGACATAGAGCTTACTACACAGAACTCCTGAGTGTGTCCAGAGGAGGGCAATGAAGCTGGTGAGGGGCTTGGGACACAAGCCCTGTGAGGAACAAGTGAGGGAGCTGGGGGTGTTCAGCCTGGAGAAAAGAAGACTCAGGGGTGACCTTATTGCTCTCTACACAACTCCCTGAAAGGTGGCTGTAGTCAGGTGGGGTTAGTCTCTTTCTCCAGGCAGCAACTGACAGAACCAGAGGATGCAGCCTCAAGCTGTGCCAAAGGAATTATAGGTTGGATATTAGGAAAAAATGTTTTACAGAAAAGGTGATAAAAAAAAATGCTGGAATGGTCTGCCTGGGGAGGTGGTGGAGTCACCATCCCTGGATATGTTTATGACTGGATGTGGCACTCTGTGCCATGGTCTAATTGAGGTTTTAGGGCTGGGTTGGACTTGATGATGTTAAAGATCTCTTCCAACCCAGTGATTCTGTGTGTGATTTATAACTCCATATAAAATGTCCAGATTACATTTCTCTTCCTCATTCCAGAACCCTTCATTTAAAACCAAGGATAAGGGGAGTTTGTAGCCAGGTGGGGTGTTGGGAGGAAAGGGTTTAAACTGGAAGATTTGGCAAGGAGGGAATAGTTTTTGCTCAAAGTGACCTTGCAGCTGGGAATGCTAAGAATGTCAGAGTGGGAATGAGTGTCCATTTATTATGCCCAGTGTTGTTCATCCTCTGCTGGTTTCGAGAAGTAGAATTCCCATGTAGAGACAACACACACAGATATGCTTGAGCCTTCTGCTGGAAGCGAAATATCACAAAAGCACAGTCTTGTGATAAATTGCACATGTGCAAGGCCCTTGATGCCTGGGGCAGGCAGTGGTTCCCCCCACCGTGTGCTAGGATGAACTGAACCTAATGGAGCCTTGTGCCTTTTCACTAGGATGAACTAAGCCCAAGAGAGTCCATGTCCCAGTGTGTCTCTGCTGCCCAGCCATGTGGGTGAGGCAATGAAGTAACTCCACTCTTTGCATTTCAGCTGTGGTTGGGTGGTTGCCATTGTTACCTGTATGTGTTGACTCACACATGGGGATTGACTCCTTCTCCCAGGCAAACTGTGACAGCATGAGAGGACTTAGTCCTAAGCTGTGCCCGGAAAGCTTTAGGTTGGACATTAGGAGGAAATTTGGTATCAGGCTTTGGTGAGGTTAAGATTTTCCTCCCCACTCATAGTGTAACATTTCACCCCTTTGGTGACATCAGGTCTGTGCCTCCACCTCCATTTTTACACTTGGGCTCAGTTTCATCGAGCTGCAGCCACCCCTCAGTGTCCCCACAGCAGCATAAGGTCAGTTCAGGCTGCAGAGGCCACCAGGCGGGCAGCCACCCTCAGCTGAGCTCTGTGCCATAGTCAGTGCACAGATTTGTAGTCAGACTGGGCACATTCTCAGGAACTGAGTTACAACTGCAATTCCTGATTGTAGAACTAAACTGCCAACACTGTGTGGTGAAAGGAAATGACAACCTGAGGCTGCCACCCCAACGGCAAAGGCTAAAAGGCAAAGTGTGATTTTTGTCCATAGTTCTTGCTTTATCCAGATGCCCTGGAAAGCTGCGGATCATTGCTCTAGAGGAACAATTTTGAATCCAGTAAACCGACAGCTCTCCTGTCTTTTCCACCATCAAGCTGGCATTTCCCTGGACTTTCAGCTGGCAAAGAGATTCTCAATATCAGTGTATGATCACAGCTTTGGTATTAGTGAATTAAAAGCCATGTTCTTGAGGGTATCACTAATGTTGATGAAAGGAATCTTTCTTGGTTGAACAGGCAGGGATGCTTTAGGGGCAGTAGGACTGTTATTTGGGGGATGTTAAAACCATTTTTAGATCATAACTGCTCCCATGTCTCCACAAAAACATTTGCAACATCACCTCAGTAGAGATTAACCTGAGATACTGTACTCCTTTCTTCATGTCTGCCTAGTTGTTGTTCCATTTCCCATTTTATTGAAGTAGACATAAATAGAAACCATCAACATTGCCTTTCATGTTTCTCTTCTGTGAGCCAGGCACAGGCAACACCAAGGTAGTCAATATAGATGATTTTGAATATAATTAATTCAATTCTAATACCCATTAAGCAGATAGTGGTATGTAAGTCAGGTACTAAAAGAGACAAGTTATCCGAAAGGCTACCAGTGGAAGGGATGGGCCCTTGGAGCCCAAGAATTAGAAAATGAAAAAGATAACTCAGTGAAATTCCCACAGCAGAAAACAGGCATCCACAGCAATCTTTAAATGCTTGTATGTACGTTCAAAGAGAGCACTGCAAATCACTCCTCTCTGCTTTTAACACCCTGACTACAGAAGCAATAACTCAAGACATACTCACTGGATTATGTTTTTCAATATCACAGTTTTGTTCATATGATTTTTTAAATAAAGCCAGCTACCCAGAGAAAAGATCAGGCCTCTATGGTTTCACTACAAAAAAGGGACCATAAACAAGACATAGTTTACAGTACAGATTTTCCTCTTTCATGTTTTCCAGCATTTTTGGCTGGCACACACAGCCAACCTTCTCCATTTATACGCCATCATCCCCAGACATGGGCATCATTTTTCTAAGCGACAGAAACAACCTCTTACATAGAGATAATGAAAAATAGTTATTCTCTTCTGTATTAATGTTCACAGTTATTTTTATAAAGGAAAAGTGTTACCAAAGCCATTCTCACAGAATGGAAAACCCTCTTTGGGATCAACCCAAGCTGATTTAACAAAGATGAGTGCACACTGAAAAATCCCTGAAAACTCCCATCCTTCAGCTTTTGCCTCAGAATATATTTGACACAAACTAATACCACACAATGAAGTAGCACACACCTTATGCAAATCCTGTCTTTGTGGTTTGGTGCAAACCCTGTGTGCTCACAAGGGCTATTTCTATAGCAAAATGCTGTCATGTGAATACTATTTCTTTAGTGATTTAGATGAGAACTTCTCTGCAGCATTTGTTAAAAATGCTTTGATGTTTGTGATGTACTGCCAATATATTTCCAACAGTACTTAAACTGGCTACTTTTAGAAAAATCTTTAATTTAGCTGAACATTTTTGGTAAAAGGATTTAAAGTGTTCTTTGATGACATAGAACAATTGACAAGCAGCTTTAAAAAAGACTTACAAGGCATAAACAACTGCACCTGTGAGATAACACACAGAAGGACAAAAGTTTACAGAAAACATAAATGAAAAAATACAGCAAAAGAGCAGGTACAGTGAAATACGTATAATAGTCAATATTAGTCAAGAACATGATTAGTATATGAACAGTATATGAATAGTAAATGAAGCTTGTGTAAAACAGTGGAATGGTTGCACAGAAGTCAAAAGAAAGAGGCTCTCTCTCATCCTGCCACAGGGAAGAGCACACACATGTAATGGCTCCTGCCTCTTGCTTTCCTGAATGAGAGAGGCAGATTTGGAATTTGATTTTACTTGGTTTTTCTTCCCCTTAAGCACGATTTTGGTGACAAAATCTGACATTCATCATGGTTATTTCCAAAAGAAAAGCAACCTCAAACATTAAAAGGAAGGTTAGAAGTCTCATGTTTACACCGAAACCTCTTCCTCTAGCAAGGCTTGAATAGTTTGAACTGCAGAAAGAATGTAACAGCAAAATGCGAACATGCATGTTTTGACCAGCAGAGACTGCGTCTTCTTTCTTTTCTTCATTCTCACATCTTAGATGGAGCCTAGAGAGCTGGAACAGTCTCTTCAAGCCAGTAAAAACCACATCCAGTAATTTATACAATCACTTCAGCTTTGTAGAAGATCTCATCACAGGGACCCTTCTCTGCTGGTCACAGCCAGCAGAACTGCCAACCCAGAGCATTCTTTGCTCAGCCTTGCCAAGTTGTGATTGCTCTTTTGGGGAGGATAGCAAGACGAGAAATGACCTTGGAATTCCCTTCTATCTGCTTTTAGCTCAGAATAAATTAGCTTGGACACAGAAGGAAACCATATCAAAGGCATCAGCCTTGGTCTGTGTGTGGTTTGAGGCTGATTAGTCTGTCCAGCTCCCTGGTGAAACACAAGACTCCGTTAAGGGCTTGGCATCTGGCAGAGAAAAGCTTGATCTGATGCATATGCACTGGAAGAACCTTCCCTTTCCACCCCCCCTCTGGATTTCCCTCTGTGTTACTCACCAGTACTGCTCTGGATGGTCCTCACGGTGGTGGTGGTGCGCGGGGGAGACGAGGAGCGCAGCGATATGCACTCGTCGTCCTGCGAGCAGCCCTTCTCGATGGCCCGCACGTAGCTGTGGCTCCGCATGCGGAAGCAGCCCGGCATGGGCAGGTCCAGCGCCTCCACGGCCTGGGACTCCAGCTCGCTGAACACCGACTCGCAGACCGACTCGAACTGCCCGTTCACCTCCATCTCACTCACCTGCAGACAGACACACGGCAGCGTCAGTGCAGCCCTGCGTGGATGTTCCACGCAAACCCTAATTACTGTGCAACAGGATACAAGAGAAATAACCAGAATTCTGCAAAGAGTAAAACAAAATGCGGATCATCACTGGTGGGATGTGATCTTTGGGTGGTCACCAACTGCAAGTGGGATCTTTATTAAGTTGTGTCATCCCATTGTAGTTTTATTAATATTAGTTGGAGTAAGTTGAGGGTTATCCTTTGTATTGCTAATTTGGAATTGGAGAATACTACAGCGAGTAGCTGTGTTAACCTCCTTATCAAATGTACATGGCAGAGCATTAAGAGACACCTATTGTCGTAGGGATTTGCATTAAGCAAACAAATTTACTTATTTTTAGGAAAGGGGGGAGAAATGAGACAGAGTGGAAATTTTCCAGAGTAGAAATCTATTTTGATTTAGGTGAAATGCACATCTTTGAGTTGTCTGTAGCTTGCAAACATAGCTATTTACTCTGACTGCCTGTTCTCGTAAAAAGCCTGTGCTTGGAGAAACTGTTTCAGCCAAAGGACAGAGATAAGGTGGCACAGACAGAGAGCAGGGCAGCCTAACCCAGGAATTCTTTCTGATAAAGAAAAATTAGCAGCAAATGTCATGTGGGGTCATTAGAACACTCTCAAGCTATGGTGACACAATGGCCAGCACCTGTTAGAGGATCCCTTTGCACGTAAAGAAAGATAAATGAGACATCCCATAGCAGCAATTGTGAGGGGGAAAAATCATGTATAAAAAAGGGAGACAGAGGTGTTGGGCAAAGATTCATCAGAGTTTGGGCTCTTGGCTCTTCTGAAACTGGTGGGAAGCCTGGAGGCCTCATAGCAGTGTCTGTTTTATGTGACCCAGGGCCCACGGCAGAGGTTGAATGTTTGGTCATTGTGATCATTATATGTAAAACAAAATTCACACTTTCATTGTGTGGTGAGGAAAAAACAAGAAGGGTCAGCTTAACCCAGTACATTATCAGTGCAACCCACAGGCAATCACACTGATAAAACCTGAGTGGCTGGAAAGCTGCAGGGTAACAAACACAGGACGGGGAGGTTGGTAAGGGAACCAGCTTTGCTGCTGGGGAAAAATGTCTGAAGAACTAAATTTCCGGCTGAGAGCAGATGTAAAGGAATCCTTAGACCCTTTGTGCAGCAGACACTAGGTGGTGACAAAGACTTGTGCTCATGGTGGTTAAAGAGCATTCAAAAACTTCCTACAGGTCTTAAGAATCTGGAAACCATTTACCTTGGCTTAATTATTAATGGATGCTCACGTTTCTAAACTGAGCATTGAGCCCTGAGCTTGGCTCTAAAGCACAATATTATCACTGTATGAAACATGCAGATGGAAACTATCACTTGAGGATTTTGTTAGTTTTCAAGCATGTACAAGACCAAGTTAGCAGGAGAAGATACGACTGTGTTAGGAAGGTAGAAAAAGACCACATTAGAAATTCTCTTCCAGATTAATGTTACCAAGAAAAATGTTTGGTGGAGTCTTTGTATATATAACTGAAAAATCTCAGTGAGCAAAATATATTTTTTTCAAAGGAAAATATTTAAAAAAGCATGGAAGAGTAGTAGGTAGTACAACAAAAAGAATAATCTTACTCTAGCAGAGAATATCCAATCCTCAAGTAAATATCTCTGAATTAATGCATTTTTAAACCAAAAGACTTGTTCACCTTGGCAAATGATAACTACTCCTTGGCTGACAGCTTTGTGTGTTAGGTGTGCAGCTAAACAAGTAACCTGACCTGATGTTCATGTAGTTGCCTCTGAGACATGAAATTCTGTGCTGTTTTCTCCCAGATACATCCTGACCTTCCTTTTAGAGCATCAGCCCATGCCCTATGCAAAGTGCCTCACTTCAAAATACACAGGTAAATACTGTGAAGTGTCTAAATATAGTAGACTGCAGAAAGGGAAACTACAGCTCCATATTGAATAACAGATGTATTTGTTAGGACCACAGCTGAAGTCCTCGTGTCACTGATGTCACACACTTTTTGACATGGTGATGACTTGGTATGCCAGTCATTAGGGATCAGTATCTGGCACCACAAATCCTGCCTGCTGCACTTCTGGACTAGTGTAAGGAACAAGTGATTTATCCAAATGATCCACTTAAGCTAACAAGCCAAAAATCATACCAAGGAGCTAGAGGATGTAGCAGATGAACTACTGGCCCTCTGCCCTGTGGTGTGCTGGCCCTTTTGCACTTCTTTCAGATCTGTTCCCTATGAACTCAGCTGTACAAGCATGTTGAATGCAAGGACAGACTATTTTATAACATTAAAACACAAAAACTGAATCTGTCACAGTGGACTTCATTTTTCTTCTTGTTTAGGAGCATGAAGATCTCTTACAGGATTTCAGGGCAAAAATACAGACAGATCTTTTCACTTAATACATATCCTGTAATATTTGTACTATTTAGGTGAAAAATTTGGAGGTACACAAAGTAAAGAATGCATAAAATAAAATCTCTATTAAAATTGTGGAATACAAATTATTAACAGCCTAATTTTAGATTAGCACCTCACTCAGCATACAAACTTTCTTTTGAGGTATTCAAAAATTTTTGATTGGCAGTACTAAGCACAAGATCCTTAAGAACCCTGTTCAATGAGAGTGCTGGTGAGCCAAATCCAGTTTCTCTTATTGGAAGGAGTGTCCAGTGTGACAGTGGCTCTGCAGGCTGCCCCAGGTGCAGGTCACCCACCTGGCTGATGGTGCTCATGGCACCACAACCTAACTTTACTTTAGCACCTCACTCAGCATACAAACTTTCTTTTGAGGCATTCAAAATTTTTTTGATTGGAGGTGCCAAGCACAAGATCCTTAAGAACCCTGTTCAATGACAGTGCTGGTGAGCACCACTTAAAGCACAATCAATTTTCTCTTATTGGAAGGAGTGTCCAGTGTGACAGTGGCTCTCCAGGTGCAGGTCACCCACCTGGCTGATGGTGCTCATGGCTCTCATGTAGCTCTCGTTGCGGGAGCGGAACTTGGGGGAGGTCAGCAGCCCTGCGGGGTCCAGGCTGTCCAGGCTCCTGTTGATGGAGACTTCGCTCACCGCCCTCAGGTAACTGTGGCTCCGGATCTGGAGCTTTGGCGAGTGTTCACTGGATATCCTGGGAGTTGTGGGTGGGGAAAAAAGAAAAAGAAAGGAAGAAAAAAGAGATTCCATCAAATCCAAGTGACCTCACCAGGAGTGAGAATAACCAGATGTTTTTCACTGGAACAGCATGACTTGAACAAGTCATGACACAGTTCTTGTATACTTATAAAAGAAAGGCAATGTCAGTACTTTTATTTGTATTACACCACCCTTCTGTTTGGCAGAAGGAAGAGAAAAGGATGGAAAGGATTTCCTTTTCATTTTCCATAAACTATGTCTAAGCATAATGGCAAAATCACATTCATTTTCTTTACTGACAGCAGAATGGAAAAATTTTACACTGTACTGACAATGACAACATCCAGCTCCAGCAACCCCCCCCCCCCCATGTGGGACTTTTGAAGTGACAACACTGAAGTGACTTCACAAGCTGATTTTAAAAGAGCAAGAGAAGCCACTGAGACGAGCAGCAGAGGAAGCCCTGTGGCCTTACAGAGATGAATGCAACAACCATCAAAACCTGCTGGGGAGGTGTGTAAAGAAGGAAGAGGCCTGATACTTCGATCAGCTGAATGATTCTAACTTTATTAAATGAACATCCACATCTCAAAATGCTGCTGGTGACATGATCTGACATGTTCTCAAGTATGTACTCATGAAACAGGACTGTTTCTCATGGGGCTTTCAAGGGTGTATGGGCCAACAGGGCAGGCAGATCATATAAACCATGCAAAACGCACTCATAGTATGCCTTAACCTGGGAAATCACTCCAACAGCATAGGCCACCTGATAAGGTTTGATATGCTTTAAATTTTATTTTCGACTTGGCTTAAGCCACAAGTTAACATGCCCCAACACAAAATGCATGCCAAGGAAGTGGCTTTACATAACTGTGTCAAATTAGAAGTTTAAAGGTCACAGTTGTATTTCTGAAGTGGTAACTTTGCCTAGTTTTTCAATACAAGTGACAGGTGAGATGTACAAGGAATCAAAACCGAACAAAAACCCCTCCCCCTGTGTTCCCCAGGGAATTTGTGCTTCTGCTATTTTCTTGTCCTATGTGCTAAGAGTCAGCTAGAACAATCCTCCACCTGTGAGATGCTTTATCCTCTGAATGTACTGGCTAAGTGCTGTCTTCCCAACCTGAGGCATCCTACAAAGATATGAGTCCCAAAAAGTGAGTGGAATACACTCGTATGAAATACAATTAATTTGGGGGATATGTCTTTTGAAAGAACTCATCAATTAATAAAGTATCAAAAGGGTGAGGCTTCAATGTATTTTTTGAGTTTTAAATATTCTTCATGTATCACAAAGCAAACTAAGTAAAATATTAACTAAATTTTCCATTTTAAAATGTAAATCTCATAGAGATGTTCACAGGTATATAAAAGAAAAATCTGTAACCTAATTACAGGCTTAATCTTTGTCTCCTAGTCTTTAGAAATACATGCACAGCTGACCTGAAAGAAGAGAATCCATTTTATGTCTAATTCCTGAAGCATTTGCAGATATTTTGTATTCAAGTATCTAATGATGGCAATTAGTATCAGCAATTTCCCAGTGGCATGCACAATTCTGGTAATTGTCAATGCATTTTGGGAGGACAATTCCATTGTGTAATCACTCACCTAAGTAGTTCAGAAACTGGGTCTAATTCTTAATCATCTAATACTGTAATAAAACCCAGGCCATCTCTACAATACCATATTCTCTGGCTGCTAATTACTTCCTAATAACAATACGTAAACTTCTGCTAATTACCCGATACTCCTGTCACAGGATGAAGAGAAAGCCTTTGCTTGCCATTTTCACTGTGCATACAGTGCAATACAACAGCCATTTCCATACTCTTTGACTCCTTACACCACTTGATTCCACATGACAAAACCTCTTTAGACATCAGAATAAGTGGTGCTCCAAACAACTCAAAAAAAAGGCAGAAAAAGTGGTGAAAAGTCAACTGTTACTAATGGTTACATTTGTTTACTGCATTTTGGTAACTAACACTAACCATGTAACTCTTGGAATAAAAATTATTGCCTGTTATTGAATTAAAAAAAAAAGAATGAATAATTCAGGAGACATAATTTTTCTGATGCATGTGAGCTACTTCACTAGGCTGCAGATCTGCAAACTGATCAGCGTCGCCTGAAATGCATTTCCTAGATTGGTTCAAAACGTATTTTATGATTATGATGTGAACGGTTTGCTGCCAATATGTGACATGCAAAATTCAAATCAGCTTGATTAGCTGCCAGTTAGTCAAATAGGTCACCTGGGGGTTGTTGCTGCTCACTGATTAGCTGAGCTTGCAAGAAGACTGCAGCACATCATGAGATTCAGTGCACAGATATTGCCAGAGAGAAATCTGCAGTTGCTGAGGCATAAGCCCTTTAAAAAGTGGAACCAATAAAGCAAGTATCCATAGCACAAAGATTTTGCTGTGGCAGCCAGAGTAAAGATCATGTAAGATACTCATGGAAGTGGCATGGAAAGCCACCACAAAGAGTATAGAAATGAATTTTCTGTGTGCATTAGTGTTGCATAGTATTTTTGCAACCCTGCTTAAAACAAAGGAATTCCTCATAAAAGTAGATGTTCCCCTTTTGTTTTTCAGATGTGGGTCCTCAGCACAGCTGCCTTTTTTTTTATTTCTGTTTTTGTTTCTCACCATGCAACTGGCTAGTTTGACACAAATCCAGAACTGTATTTTACAGGGGGCTACTTATCTCAATCTGTGCACACTTCCCTCTCCTGTATAGACCAGAGGAGGTAATTGGCTGCTGTTGAAGGAGGTGGCTCCTTGCTTACTGATTGCTACAATCTCTGTTTCATTAGATGTAGTGGTGGGGGAGAAAAAGAGGATAAAAGGGATTTAAATCTAGAGAAAGAAATATTGAAAGCTTGCATTTATAATGATTACTGCTGCTTTTATAGCTGTGTAATAAATCGTCACTATGTCCTACAGTAAAGTTTAATGAACAGCTGAAATGCCACTGGAAATTTTGATAATATGCCACTTAGGAATAAATCTGACTATGTATGATGTGCAAGATCTGAATGTATAATTAATTTTCTTGGAGTTACTATTACCAGTAACGTGTAAATTAAAATACCTTTTTCTTCCTTGAGGGTTCAAGTCCGTCTCTTATTTATCCTGCATTACCTACATTTCTCTTTTTGCCATTGTAATTTCTACAATAAGTACAACATGTCAAGGACTGAGACTTTGGGAGAGCTCTTTGGCCAGTACAAAATGGTCTTTTGGCTCCACTCACTGCATTGGATGGATTAATTGGCAGAAGTGGGATGTGAATTATTTAGGTTCTTAAACAAGCTCCTCAAGCATGTTCCATCATTTCTGTGCTGCACCCACAAGTGGCCAGTTCCTCACACTGGCTGCACCATGTTTTTTCCCCACACTGCTGCCCTTGCCCCAGACCTCACCCCAGAGGATGGGAGCACAGCCACAACAGCATCACACTGATACCACACAGGGTGGGAGGCACAGCACTACTGGATGTGCTTCCCAAAAACCACAGCAAGAGGCACCAGGAGAAGATATGAAGACTCTGAATTACTGCTGCTCTGCTGATTGCCATTTTGGGTTTCCTGAGGGGATTTGCAAGAGAAGGAACCAGCCCTGGAGCTGAAGTGGGTGGAAATGGAGCCTGCTGAGTCCCAGCAGATAAATAAATACTCCCCTGGGTAGAGGAAGGCAAGCGCTTCTGATCCACACTGTGCATCACAGAAGATCAAGGTACCCCAGCAATGAGGCCAAAATGATACAGAAATTCCATGAGAAGCTCTGAGAGGAGGAGAATGCTCATTCCATGTTCTAGTGAAGCATCTGAACCAGAAGATCATGTGGGTGTATAAAGGAAATCTTTGCATACTGCACTGAGATTTCTGCTCTGTACATTTCGAACACACTGAAGCCTACTCTCCTGTTTTCATTCAAACAGAGAAAAGAAAGTGTTTAAAACACACACATCTAATCACCCTACCACTGTTGCAACATGCATGGTAAGAAATACTTTTAACTCACTGTTACAGATATGTTTGTATTTACACAATATTAACATGATTTACATGACTTAATTCAGATGAAAACACATTCTGGTCCCCCATTGATTATTTACAGAGTAAGGAGTTGGTTGGTGCAGGCATTTGTGAGAGCAGCTAGACTCAGCTGCTTTGCTCTGGAGGCCACAGGGAAGCTGGAGAGGGACCCTTCATCAGGAATTGTAGTGAAAGGACAAGGAGTAAAAGCTACAAACTGAACAAAGAAAAAATTAGGTTAGATATTAGGAAGAAATTATTTACTGTGAGGATGGTTAGACATCGGAACAGGTTGCCCAGGGAGGCTGTGAATGCCCCAACCCCGGCAGTCTTCAAAACCAGTTTGGGTAAGGCCTTGAACAACCTGGTCTAGTGGGCGGTGTCCTTGCCACTAGAGGTGTCCCAGTTGGGGAGGGGGCTAGATGATCTTTAAGGTCCATTCCAAGCCCTTGACACTCTATGATTCTATATCAAAGGGTTCAAAATGCAGTGTTAGCAATTAACCGTGAAATAACTTTGAATATATTCTTGGAAGAGTTCCTATGCCTTGAAAATATCTTTCAAATGACAGAGAGAAGACAGACAACAGGGATTTACATAAGCAGGCAATTTTAGTTTCAAATATATCCTATTAATTTAGGAATGCACAATGCACTCTGTCATATACGTGCTCGTTATAAAAAGCACTTTCACTTATACATTTCATTTCTGAATGAAGAAAGGGAAAACCAAGCCTTGTGATGACTACTATTTTTCCCTTTAGGCCAGACACAATATAATATAATGTAGTCCTGAGACTATATTGTCTTCTCCAAGTTCAGCAGTCAGAATCATAGCACAAAGTACAGTATTGTGCCAGATGGGTATCGTGTTCTGCCAACAGAAAATGACAAAGCAGAGTAAAGTAAAAGTCCAGGAACGTGTCCCAAATGCTTCTGTAAGCCAGTAGTGCTAAAATTTGCCTTCAAACAAAGAAGAAGACCTCAAAAAATACACCACATGCAATATGAAACCAAGAAAAAAATAAATCTCAAAGCCACCACTACTGTTAAGTGTCCCAGCTCTCCATTTTGCTGCATACAGCTGACAGCTTGGTTCCATGGGGATAAATTATCCTCTGCTGAATGCCCCATCCCTGGTGTGGCTGGTGGGCACATCCAACATACATTTCTCTGCTTGATTTTATTTGCATTTTAGTGTTGCTAGAAGATAGAATAATCCAGTGCAGCCTGACACAAGGTGAACACTGAAGGACAGAGAGGAAGATTTAGAGAACAATTTACTGATGTGCATCTGTCTGATCCTGGTCATGACACGGGTCAACCAGGCTGGGGTAATTTTTCTGTGTTGGCATCCAGGTTCTGCTGCTTTTTGGTGCAGTGAAATGGGGACTGTCATGTCACCGATGGAGACAAGGGCAGCACATAAACAGTTCTTAGCATTTGCCCTCCCCACTCCAGATTTTTCTGGGTTTAAAGCTCTCCTTTTGCTTTCTTGTTTATAAACAAGTGAACCTCTTCATGGGGAGTTCTTGCCTTGAAGCTAAAAACAAAAATCCCAATAAAACCTCTCTTTAAGTTCAGACCCTGCTAAAGGGTCAAGTGTGAGAAAGAAAATTCTAAATCTTGGAGATATTCAGAAAAAGCTTATCTGCTGAAGAGCAAAACAATGCCATCAACAGAAAAATGGCATTTCTTCCTTTTGCTTCTACTACCAGACCAGAAATTGTCCTTGCTGCTTGGACCAGCCAACACATACCACAAAACTGCATGGACATGCCTGGGACACACAGCTTTACCCAGGCTGAGAAGAAGCAGAAATTACAGTATGGTGTATTTGTCTCTGTCTGATTTTTCAGATTCTCTTGGGAAATGGAAGAAAGCACTTAAAAAGGAAAAAAAAAAACAATCCAAAAGCCCCCAGAGTCTGGTGTTATGCATCTCCATCTCCAGCTGTTGTGCAGTTTTTGAGCGAGCACATGGTGTCCTGTCTGTTTGTTTGTTTGTTTGAGGGCAGCAGGAACTGGATCAATGTTTTATGGTAGAAAATGTTTCTAAAAAGCCCAGTCCCTTTTAAAACCCTCCATGTCTGACTACTGCCAGCTTCAGAATCAATCATGGGACTCTGTGATTTTGTTACAATCCTGCTTTCCTATCAAAGGACACAGAAGCTTTGGGGTTCTTTTTCTCTTTTTGGGATGTGGAGGTATTGAGGTTGTATGAATTTATTTAATGAGCAATCTTTAGTTATTAAAATATTAGCAAACAAAGATGACTATTGAATGAAAATTCATGTATACATTAAAACAAATCTTCCATTTTATCTCAAAGATCTTTTCAGGTACTTTGTACAATCAAAAAATACCACAGGCTAATGTATATAAGGAACATTTCCCTTGTCTTTGACATATTGTATTTTCTCCTTGCTTTCTAGACATAGTGAAAGAATAGAGCACAGCACGAAAGTGGCACATATGCAACTGAGTTGGCAAGAAAAGCAGATGGAAGATGATGAAGACAGACATTATACAATTCTCTTTAATCAGAAATCTGGTCTGCATGCTGGTTCTGATTGCCATGTGCGTGTGTGTGCGTGGGAATGTTGAGAGCACTCTTCCATCCCAGAGAGTGAAAAAAGATTCTGAAAGGTAGAAATAGTTCCACCCAGATGAACCAGCTCAATCCAGTGATGCCAGGGTAAGCTGCTTCTGTGCAAAACCATTTTTTGTTTACACTAGAAAACAAATCCACCCTATCTTGTCACCAGAAGCAGGGTAAGATGTAACACTGTCAAGAGCAGACAGTTTAAGAATACTTCTCTCAGAAGACCCTTTGAGGAAAGCTGTAGGCCTCAATGTCCCCTACTGCCAATCTTACTGGGTATATGTCCAAAGGGGTTTTTGGAGATCCTTGCTGGAGGCAATTTGATCTAGGTCTGAGTCTAGACCAAATGCATGATAAAAGCTCTTGCCTTTTTCAGCTCAACTCTCTTTAGAATGGACACTAGTGATCCCAGGAACCAGTGCTGCTCAGCACAGAGAAATATATTTACCCAAGCTGAAAAAGATCTTGCCTTGCATCAGATATAAAGGACTGAGAACGCAGACTGTCTGAGGGCCTGAGCAGATCAGCCATACTCACAGCCTTGCCTGGAGCCCTTTGGACCTTGCTGGGGCTGAGAATGAAGCCCTCCAACACTGCTTTGATGAACTCTTTGCCAGCACAAAAGTTATACCCTCCTTCCTGCAGAAGCCACTCCTTCAGTTCTCCTCATCAAGGCCAGGCTTATCTATCTGGTTCCACATCACTTTCCATTCTTGGTTACTTCAGTGCCACCTCTCCTCACTAATGAAACTTAAAAGTCATCTTCAGTCTGCTCAGATAAATTCTTCTTTTAGGAATTTGAGCATTCCCCCTTGTCCTATCACTATGTGCCCTGGTACAAAGTTCCTCTCCATCTCTCTTGTAGCCTCCCTTTAGGTACTGAAGGCCTACAGAATATAAAGAAGATATTCCCTGTTGCAGTCCTCGTAAAACCACAGTCTCCACAAGCTCAGACCTCACCTGCTTAGCTAAATGTTCAGGTTTCCCCCATTCACATGTTAAGAGCTTGATTAATTCTGCCAGTGGAAACACCAAAGAGTTACAGCTCTCTGCCAAACCACAAGGGGAAAGCAGCTACTTTTCAGGAATGTCACCTGGCTGTGTGCTGAGCTGGCAGCACAACCAGCTCTGCCTGCTTAGCACCAGGATTTATGCAGGAGCTCTGGCTTGCTCCTGGGAGTGGGAGGATGGAGCTCCAGCTCACTAAAAAGCATCTTCTGGGCAGACTTCCCGTAACCGAAAGGCCCTCCTGTGCTACTCTAAGTTACAATATTGGGCAGTATTTATCTAAAATTAATTTTTTTTCTAGGTAAATAGTAAGAAAGTATTTACTCTGTTGAATGTCACTGCAGTATTTATTTAAAGAGCTATTTTTTTCTGAAAACTTGCAATGCATTTTGAGCTTTCAGTGTCTTTGACTCCACAGGTCCTCCTGGACTTGAAACCAGGCAGTGATCACCCACACACTGCATGGCCATGTGCCTGCAAGCCCTGTCATGTATCTGCATTTGAGTCACCTCCTTCAGAAAGACATTCTCAAACATCCAGATTAGATCTGCATAAACAGCTCCCAGTGAGATTAGGGAAATATCTTAGTTTTGCAAGTCAACAACATTACTCCAAAACCTTCACATACATAAACAGCCACCTGCATTTCCCAAAAAAAATGTGTTTTACATATGCAGCAATTTTTCACTTCCTATTCAGTATTCTGCCATTTCAAAACTTTTGGCTACCTAGTAAAGAGAAACAAAAAAAAGCAAAAGAAGCAGATTCAATACCATCTGTACAGATGTGCAATACAAGCCAAACTACTGGAGAAACTGAAAAGCAAGCACATTTTAAAGCAATGAGGAGAGCAGGCTAGTAACTCTGCCAGGGAGAAGGGAATAATCCTAATTCCAACTCAGCTAAGGGGGTGAGCTCACCTTCTTACTTCTCTGAGTAACAACCCTATGTCCAAATGAAAATTTGAGGCAGCAAGTTCCAACACAAGGCAAAGCATGCTACCCACCAAATGCTGTGAGTATAATATGTGCTGGTCGTGACCATGGATTATCTTTTCTGTTCTCTCTTGATGGGGTCATTTTGAAAGATCATGTGTGCCCTCTTACTAAGTGGCTACTTCAGTATTCTCCATTTTAGCTGTTTTGTGTTTGAAGAACACCAAGCAGTTTAAAATACCTGAAGAGGAGCCTGCATTTTCTTCTTTTATAAGCAAGTGCTTGGTACATTTTGTTTCCCTGCAGACACCTGGAAGATGGTGACTTGAAATAGGATCCAGCTACTCCTGAGGCACAGGGGTTGGGGGTGTGATGAGACAGAGCAATGAGCTCCTGGATAACCCTACAGCCATTTTCTCGAGGTGTGTCTGGATAAGTACAGGTTGGAGCTCAGATGTGACTTGCAGCTGTCTCTTCCTGATAAAAAAAGGCAAAGATTTTTGGGGAAACTGACTAAGATAAAACCCTGCAATTTCTCCTGTCATACAAAAGAAGTTAGAAATAGTAACTTTTAACCCATGTTTTTATTCAAAGTAATGTCTGGATTGCAAGTAAGAGAAGAAAATGATGGTATGCAGTAGGGTTTCTGGAAAATTCTTCGCTGATAATTTGGGCAGCAGTCTTCTGCTCTAGGGGATTTTCCCTTTTCTCACTGATTTTACAAAGCAAAAGCAATACCCCAGGAGCAGGGACAATTTCTCTCCATGTAACTTTATGAGAGCTATTCCTCAGAGGAAAAGAAGAAGCAATCACTTTCCCTTCAGATGCTCTTACATCAAAAGAAATTCCTCAAAACAAGCCCAGCTAATTCCAAACCCCCAGTTATCCACATATATTTGAATCTTATCTCCTTCTATTACAAAGTCTTTCCAGTTCTGTTCTGTAGTAATTAAAAAAGGACCTGTTTGCTGTACTGAGATACAACATGAGGTGACAACCTGTTATTTCAGGTGTGTGTGTATGTATATATATATATATATATATATATATATATATATATATATGTATACAGTGGTCTGGGCAAGTTGTGCCAGCGCTCTTATAAACATGGCCAAAGCACTAAATATCTCAAGGTCAAAGTCTGAAGTCAATAGTCAATATCCATTATAAAAATCTTCTGATGAATAGAAGTTTGTTGAAAAAAAATGTGAAATAATGCTTAACACACATTTTAGACTTTTTTGCCTCCTGATAAAAAAACCCAACATATACTTTCTGTGTTATAGGCTGTTGTTGAGCCAAACTTGTACAGAATAAACCCTGATAAATATAACTAATTTAATTTTTGAGCATGAGAGAACCAAAGAAAAAAATGACTTAAGAAATCTTCATAATAATGCAAAATCCTGCTTGGCACTGAAGGGGATCTTTTTTTTTTTGCAATTCCTTAAAATAGGTATTTTTTATTCCCCTGAACCAGAAATACTCTGAAATCTTTATTTGGGTCTGTTAGTAAAGGAACAGACAACCAGTTGTCATGTCATTCATCACACTGTCAGTGTCAAGTACAATGATTCAGATGGAGGCAATGAGAATGTAAAAAGTAATTCCAAAGAGTGGATGCCTTTCAGGGCTGTGGAACTCCAGAAGGGTTGTGCAGCTCATTTTAAAGGAAGGAAGCCTCAACTCCTGAGGGAGTCAGGTAGCTTCTTGACCTGTAACAGTAGGCATTCTTAAGTATTTCCAAATATTTTTTTTGAATTTTATTTCCATACTTGGAATGAAAATATTTGGTTTGCTGAATTGGGTACACTACTCTTTTCCAATGGAAAAAAAAAAAAAGTTAAAAAGCGCAAATGTCTGTGCTTGCATCGAAGGGGATAAAGCTAGTTCCTTACTGATTTCTAGTGTTCTCTGTATCCCATCTAAACCACAAAACAAACAAATACTTGGTGAAGGAGTTAAGGGTACAAACCCTCTTCTTTTCAAAATAGAACATAATATACATGGTGAAGATGCAGGTGGCCTTTGGTCCTGCTCAGAAGATGAAAATAGTTGGATATCTATGCTTTTGATTAAAACACCATTACAGAAAAAGTCCCCAACACAACAACAACAAAAAAAAACAGCCTCCAAAAACCCCTCTAAATTTTTCCCCTCTAAAGATAAATATCATCTGCTGACATTTAAAACTACTGGCAATTGATGGTTGTTCATGGGTTCAGATTTCAGTGTGGACTGAAATTTGCTGTGTGACCTGGAGGAGAAGTCATATAAACCCCTCAGTCTCAGAAAATATACTGCATGTGTTAATACTTCCCTACAGCACCTCTGTGGCTGTAGGTGGCTTTGTGATGATGAACTAAAGTCAGCAAACATAACTGAGCTTCTTTGATGGAAATGAATAGCAGCACCAAATTTTTATTGCATTACTGGAAGCTAAGGTCACAGAAGAACTGAAATAGCCCAAGAGACTGATATTGAACAACTTCAGCCCTAGAGACTGATATTGTATATAAAGCAGAATACCTGGTTAATCAACACTGAAGAATGTTTGGAGTGATGGTCAAAAGATACTTAAGAATAAGTTTATTTTCTTTTTTATTTTTATTTTAAACCATTATAGACTATGGATGGTGGTATATATATATATATGGTGGTATATATATATATGGTGGTATATATTTTAAACCATTATAGACTATGGATGGTATGGATATGATATCATTTCAAGTCAATGGTTTTTCTGAGGTACGACACAACTGCTTGAAAAGCTCTCCAGCCTAATAAAACTTCAGTAACCTATTCAGTAACCTAAAAGTTTAATACCTAAAATGTCAATTTTAAGTAAATTGTAATGAAACCTGTATTACTTCCTAAAGCCTCACAACTCTTATGAGGAGAGACAGAATTCTGCGCTGAACTTACATAATTTAATTTTGTTACATGAGTAAGTACCCTCTTCCTCAGATGACCTCTTCCTTAAATGGCTGTTGTATATCCAGCAGGTATTTTTACTGCTCTGTCACCTTGATTAGGAAAACAACATTATGATAATACGAATCCATTTCATATTGTCAGGATCACTAGGGCAGAGACCTGTGTGATGATGTTTGAACTTCATCAAAGTATGATGTCCAAAATCATACTTTTGATGTATGTGTTTGTGTGCAGATGGGATGGGACCTTCGAAAGGCTGCTCAGTGTCCTGGGAATCTGGTTTCTCTTGTGATGTGTCAGGTAAGGGCCAATTTGTCAACCCATTGAATTCTGTCCCTCCAACTAAACATATATCTGGGGCTTGAAGCTAAGCAAAATTAGGTTGAGCATTTCAACACTGCAGCAGCTTTACATTTTCTGGAATTATCCAGGAAGAGATGGGTCAGTTGTTAATGACATGAGCACACCTGAGCTGCCTGCTGTTGTTATGGGCATGCACTGACACATCCAAGGAGATGGAAGAAGCACTGGTCTCCTGCTTACTGTCTAAACACAGTGTTGCATCAAGCTAAGCTGCTTTAAATTCATCACTTTTTCAATTTAGTACACATCAGAGACTGGCTGTGATAAATCAACGTGTTGGACCACAGAAATGCAACAGAACTGGGTCAACCTTTTTTACCTGACTGCTACTGGGAATCATATAATAAAATGTACAGAAGGGATTGGAAAAGCTTGAGAACACTGTGGAGGTGACCTTGAAAAACTGAAAGTCTGGTCAAATAACACAGTCACGGATGTGTACACACAGGCACCATGGATTACCCAGCAGGAGGGGAGCTGGAGGATGCTAGCCTGAAAAAATAAGTTCACAGCAGCTAAACTAAGGGAATAATTCCCTGAGATGTTAATAGAGCTCCATTTACTGTCACTGGAGCCAGCCAGCCGCTAGAGGGAGGAATGATCTAGAGCTGCCAATGACTGCTATTTATTATGCTTCTGCAATTCGTTATGTTTTTCTTACAGCTCATCTCATGAGGCTTGCAAAACCTTTCCAGTTAAAGGAAAAAATATCGAGCTTTCACAGTTGAAAAGAAAGCACAAAAACACAGAGTTCAAGGGCTCAAGAAACAGAAAAAGAATCTGCATGTCTCCTTAGGAATATAGTCTGATTTTCATAGCTCGGATGAATTGTGGACCGGATTTTCAATTAAGATTCATAGGGCAACTTAATTTCATAGCATTCAGCATATCATTAACAAAAATTGTAGGATTGAAAGATTTTTTATGTGCCTTTTGTGATTCAAAGTATTTTTCTTGGTGACTAGAAAGGGCAGGTCAGTACTGGGGTTGAAAAAGGTATTTTCTTTTTGTACAGAAACTAGCAACTTGCTAAAAATGTAACTTCCATATTCTTTAGGAATAAAGCTATTTGAAAGTAGAAACCAAAGAAAAGCCCAACACAATAACGCACTCTCAGTGGCTGCATTGCTAATCTTGTGCCTTTCACTCCAGATTACTATGCTAAACATCCATTTATAGCAGGAAGGAAGCAATTTGGATGTGTGAAGCAGGGTTTTGTGTGTAGAGCTATTCACTATTCACTGATAAGAAGATATTCAGCAACAAGAAAATGCTAAGTAAAATTAAAAAGTTGCTTTTATCTGAAGAAAAGAAAGTAGTTAATGAGATAGGCAATTGCTAGATGTTTAGCAGGTCAAATCTTAAGAGTTTTGCTAGAGGGCTGTCATTGGAAAAGTCTGAGTCACATTTTTTTCCTCAACTTAGACAAATTCTGCTAAGTTAGCAGGCCCAGTTCTGTCTTTCTGAACAGGAAAAAGCCAAGCTTAAACTAAGCAGAAAAATCTTTTTCATAAAAAGACTGTGGAAAGCTCATGGACACTCTAGTTTTGAGTACACTTAAGAGTTTGGGGTGTAAGTAGAAAACTGCTCCTCCCCTAGCCCCTCGGGTTTTACTGTGCCTGGCTCTTGTTAGATAATTAGGCTGTCATCAGCGTAGAACCATTGGTGCTGCTGTCTACCCTCTTCAAAGAAGGGAAGTCAGGAGACAATATGTCAGAGACAAATCTTTCCCATAGCCTTCCAAATGGTTTTTCCTCAGAAAATTCACAGGTTTTCCAGGAATAGTTGTGCACAGAACATACAGTGGGAACCCTCTCCACTCAACCAGACTGTGATTTTCAGTGTGTGATGTGCTTGCTTTTCTTGCAGCACACACCATGGCAGCTCAGGCTCTGAAAAGTACTAAAATATCTTTTCCTAGCTCTAAAGGCCTTCCCTATGGAAAAAAAAAAAAAAAAGAAAAAGAAAAAAAGGCATTTTAAGATTCCCTTCTGCTATAGTGTGAAGTGTAACAAATACAAAGAAAATTTATAGAGAAGTGAGTGGGAAGCTGTGTGTTAGTGTGCGTGGGCAGGTCACGGAGGGAAGAGGAGACGTACAGGCAGCTGAAGGGCAGCATGCCCCCCGTGAGAGTACCCGAGCCACCTCTAGGACATGTTAGCAGTGGCTGTGGGCTGCAGGGTGGTAAGAGCTGGGAGGTCTGTCAAGTCAGGAAAAGATCAGACCTATGAATTTCAACACACAAAAAGCAACATTACTTATTGTTCTGCTGGGAGTAGCTTGCTCCCCTCTGGGCTTTCTCATGGCAAAGGGTGTGTACACAGAGACACCATGGATTACCCAGCAGGCAGGGAGCTGGAGGATGCTAGCCTGAAAAAATAAGTTCACAGTAGGTAAACTAAGGGAATAATTCCTCGAGATGTGCAGCAGGTGGAAGGAGAGAAGGGAAGCACAGCTGAGGAGGAACTACAAGAACTGACCTTTTTACTCCTTGGTGGGGTCTTGCCAGCAGTTTTCCCTCTGGCAGGGAAGCATGAGGATGATTTCAGTCCTTCTCCCCACGCTGTGCCTCAGGGCTCACACAGTATAGTGGGGCTCTTCCCAGACACCTCAGTGAGCCCTAGGAAATGCTGCCACAAGCCTCTCTACAGGAGCACAAAACAAGCAGGAGCCAAGAACAAGGGGACAATGACTAACATTGACCGCCTACCATGTCTCCAGCCTCATTAGCAGGTCCTGCAATTGTTGCACTCACTGTGCTGAATCAATCCTCGTGACAACCCCACATACAGGAGGCAAGCGCCATCACCCCCTTTTGCCCAGAGCTGGAGGCACAGGATGGCTGTGCCTGGAAAGGGGCCAGGCAGGGAACAGCAGCAGCGGGATGTCCTCGGCCCTGCTCCCGAGGGCACAGCCTCCCGCCATGGAGGCACAGCATGCCGTGTGGGGGCCACACGCTCCCACCTCTCTGCTCCCTCTGGCACAGAAAGGGGCACGACACCTGAGAGCCTTGCAATTTCTGTCCTTCATTTTAATTGCTCAGCTGATCCGCCCCTTCCCGAGGGGAACAATTCAAGCTCTCGTTCCAGGTGCACCCCTCCGGCTCCTTTTCAACCTGAGAAACACCACGCAGCAAAATCATACCTTAGAGTGCTCCTGAACTGTAATTAACCTTAGTGTATCATTTTTATGGAAGAGAAAGCAGTTAAATTTGTCTGAATTCAAAAGGACTTGGAAGAAGAGTGGCAAGATAATGTTTTTTTAACAAGCAGCTTGATTAATTCATGGCAGAAGTTACCATCCCATTGTGTTGGGTAGGAGGGAGACATTTAAAGCCTCTTATCAACTTTGTCCAGGGGAGAAAAAAATCCTCCATAGATCAGATTTTAAATGCTACACTTGAGACTTGTAAACAACCCACTGCAGAATCCAGCATTGAGGACCCAGATCCCAATTGCATAGAATTCCCATGGGCTGTCAGAGAGAGTCAACAAGCATTTTAATGTGACTTATTCCTATAAAGTCTCATGCCTTGGGGAGAAAAACTAGTGTTTATTTCATGAATGGTGCATAGCTCCCCATGGAGCACGAAGCCATCCCAATGGATATCTCAGGCATTTACTGGGGGCAGTGGGCAGCCCCAGGAGAAGGGCAAGAGATTTACATTCATCTCAGATCTAACCTGGATCACATCTAACCTTCCCACATTGTCTGGCTGCAGTGCTGCCCATCATAGAAACATTGAGGGAGTAACTATGAAATATAGGACAGCACAATAGAAACTGTAGGATTCAAGCCAGAAGTAAACTTTTACCTCTGTCTGGCTACTAAACAAGATTAATTTTACTTTTCATCTGTGGAAATATAAATATTATGACAAGGCTTTAGATTTTTAAAAAAATTGATGGTTGAAAATGTTGCAAAAGAGGCTTGCAAATAAATCTCAAAAAATTTAATTCAGAGTTCTAAGTTTTACTTTACAAGTCAATTTTATTTCATCCTCTTCTTTAAACATACTCCTTAAAAGTAAAGAATCTTCCTCTATGCATTATTTACTATTCTCTATTTTGTACCTGGTTTACTTACATAAAATAAAATGCATAATCTGGGAACATATTCAAAAGAAGAAGAATCTCTACAACATCAGCATCAAACTACAGCCCTGTTTTTAAAGAGACAGCTGTTCAGGTGATTCATTGTTTGCATGAACTTCAAATGGATTATTTTATTATTCTTTGGGCTGTTCCCCTTGGGGAAACTAGTTACATTAAATAACAAACTACCATTATATGGACATACTGATTCCAAGAACTGGGGAAGAAATATAGTCATAACAGGCAATTTCAGTAGCAAATGAGGGCTTGTCCATATTGTGCCAGAGGCAAAGCACTCAGACGGATACCACATCATCACAGAGATATAAGGAATCTGATTAGCTTCTCTGGAGAAGGAACAATTAGAGCTGATAGGATAAAGGCTCCTCGGCACTCACGTGTGTTTGCACAGGGATCAGTGTGCAAGCACCACCTGACTGCTGGCCAGTGACAAGGGCACCTCAGCTGCTGTGATCCTGAGCCACTGCAGCCACTTCTGGCTGGAGAAATGGAGCAAGGAGCAAACCCAGTTGCTGAGGAAATCACTCCAAAGACAGCTTGAAGCGTGACGGAGCACCAAAACTGAAGGAAGACAGAGCTGTTTTCAACACAAGCTGCACACCTCCCCAGGGAGAAGGGATGCAAAGAGAGGGATCCAGGAGTGCTAACAACAGACTGGCTCTAGTCAAGACTAGAAAGGACAGGATAAGAACTGTGAAAGACTGATAAGAATGATGTTGATTGCACTAATGAAAAAAAAAAATGAAATGACCACTGATGAAATTCTAGCAGAAAGATGCGTAAGGATCAGGGTTATAATAAATGAAAGTAGAAGAAGCTGCTATGTACTGTTTATTTTCAAAGTGTGAAACTCATAATAAAAGGAAATAAAATAAGCAGTGGGGAGATGGAAATATAGAAATAGTTGATAGTACATTAGTTCACTGAGTGAAGGGACAGTGACTGTTATTGTGCTATTCTTCATGCAAATCTTGTCTCTTTAAATGGAGAAAGGACACTTAGCTGAGCACTGAGGTTTATAAGAATATTAAGGAATCACTTACTAAAAAAAAAATAGAGAGAGAAAAGAAAAGGGACAATAGAAATAGTGACAGAGTGCTGACATTCATTCCAGCCACTGTCAGTCTAACATCTTATTTATGAATAAGGCATCATCCACTCCCTCTCAATTAAAACTTGTTCATCACCAGTAAACAACAATTAATTTGTGCCCTAAGTCAAACGATCTTTTTGTAGGGGGCAGGGAAGTGGTGGAGAACAGGAAGCAATAGGCAGAGAGTTACCTCTGCCAGAAATGACATCCTACCCAAGAGCAAATGACTGAACAACTGCAGTGGAACAGCCTGACTCACCAGAATTTCAAACAAGTCTCAGCAACGCATCTCTGCCAAAGCCCTGTTGTCTCACAGCTCCTGCAGCCACATGGCTGACATGAGTCCAACAGATCCTGCACCAGGCTGGAATCCTTGGCTAGAGATTTAGATTGGACCTTATTGACAAGGCATTGCCAGCATTTCTCAGATTTCTAACATTTTTTGATTTCAACTTCATGAAGATGGTTTAATGACATGTTGGTTACACCCACTAGAATAGAGAAGAAAATACCTATTCAAAATAGAAATTGTCTTCCCTTAAAATCTTGTCTTTCATCAATATAAATTTATCACTTCTACAAACATAACTATTATGTGATGAAGCTACAACTCAGTTGATGACATAGACAGCATTTCACCCAGAGTGTTTCCAAGTCTTCTGCATTATGTACTTATACTTATTTTTGAGATTTATGCAAAGTTCAGAACCAAGTTATTTCTTTTAAAGTAATAAATAACTGTGAGCATTTTTAGGGCTAACTGAAGGAGGACTACCTCCCAAAAGTAGCTTCTCAAGGTTTCCTTTCAAGCATGGAGTAATAAAGGCTTAGCACAGATTTACTATTGCAATTGTCATATGTAACACAAGAAAAATTTACATACTAGCCCTGAAATTTCCTGAGATTGCCTTCAGCATGATACATCACTGTCACAGTGCAGAGCTGCACAGACACAGCTCAAATATGTCTGCCAGCTCAAAACCACTTGAAGAAAGAGGGGGATTTGGGTGCTGTGGATGTGGCTGCTGGCATTTGGGGATGACAGAACCAGTTAGTGCTCTCTGCAGGCTCTGGGCTTGCTGGAGGCGAAGCTGCTGGGCAGCTGGGGTGCAGGCTGCTTGGTAGCACAGCCCTTCTGGAGGGGAATGGGAAATTGCTGTGCACCTCAGCTGCAGATGGAACCACAGAAATCTCTCACAAGGACTCAGCAGCTCCTTCAAAGGTGCTTTCAACAATTTTTTTCCCACACCAGCAAATTAAACAGGGATTGTATGGTGGTTCTCTGCCCTTGTGGTGTACAATGAGTAAGAAAGCCAGCACAATGTAAAAAAGCCTTTAAGGGTTTTCCCTCATTTCCACACTTCTAAAAAGATTTATACCTTCTTTAGGAGGAGAGGAGATTTTAAAAAGTCAGGTCTCTTCAGATGAACTTTCATTCACATATGTCACAGGGAGAAGAGTGGTATTTGATGCTGCACCTATTACAGGGGCCATACACTTTCTTTGCTGCCCCATGCTTCCACTCTTCCCTGCACACAAGCCAGCAGAGAATGACTAAATTAAGCTAAAAGTTGCTCTATCTTAATAGCAATGCAAGCACAAGAAAATCAAAGAAACAAATTACTGGGTATCAACATGACTTAGATGGCAACAGTATCTTTTATTTGTAAGAGCAGAACAAATTTTCATCTTAATCTCTCTTTCTCTCACCCTAATATGATGCAGATTAGCAGAAGATCCCAAAGCATGTCAGCAAAAACACTGTCTTGTACTTTCACATTAAAACTAAGGCAACACTATTTTAACTTTTTCTATTTTTAATCTGAAAGAGCTCCACCATTTCACAGTGAAAAATGATTGCACTTCTGGCTGATCTGAATAGAAAATTATTATGAATAATTAACTTAATTATTGTTGCCTGTTTGCTTGTCTTGCTATGTAGAACATTAAGGACTCCAGACTGATTTTTTTTTTTGCAAAAGCACATCTCTTTTTATGCCTGTGCATTTTCTGCATGGCAGGTTCAATACATCAGCTGAGCTCCCCTCAGCAAACTAAAGCAGAGAGTACAAGATCACATACCAAGGGTCAAGCATGGTATGGCTGGCAGCGGTGGGAACATGACTTCAAAACGCTAGCAATGAAATAACATTTAAAGAACATGAAAGAATTGCACAGCCCTGCTGTGGGTGGGATAGCTATATTTGCTTTTCAGCAGCAGGCCTTCAGGAATAATTTGGTTCTGATGAGAGTTTTATTTTTACATTGAAAAAATAAGTTAAGGAAAAGAAGTAAGAACAGTGACAGCGGGTATATTCAACAGCCTGAGACATACAGACAGAGAATCAAAAAAGATAGGTCTGGAGGGGTCTTCAAGAGGTCATTTGGTCCCTCCTTCCACCCTAAAGCAGGATCAGCAATACCTAAATTTGTTCTGACAGACATTTTTTACCCTTTTCTTGAAAATGCCCAGTGAAGTGATTTCTTTTGGCAATCAACTCCCACGCTTAACTATCATTATTGCTAGGAAAATGTTCATAACATATAGGCTGTGTAAGCCTTGGCATACACAGTCTTTTTTTTCCCTGCCTCCACTGGACATTATTAACTCCCTTTCTGAGGCAGAATTTTAAGTATGTGGGAAGAAGTAGGGCTAAAAATAAAGAAGACCAAACACATTTGCAGATAAACATGCATGTTGGCTCTGTAAAGACTATACACTGAAAGAGATGGCTGAAAAACACATTTTGGTTCACTAATTATAATTGTTTTTCTTAACACAAGCCCTAGAAGTGCCCATTTGATATATAAAGTGCAATGATAGGCTTTGCTTCTTAAGAGACAACAGTGTTACTTTGCATTCATCAACACCATTTGCTGTAAAATGCATAAATGTTTCTAGGATTTAATTGTGAAGCTAAGATGTTGGAATTCCTAACTTTCATCTGTGGCTATGTTCCATATAAAGCTAAATCTTGTGTAAAACTGAAACAGATGACTACACACAGGACAAGGATTTTCATGTCTGCAAGTAAGACAATCATCTAAATGAGGTTGCTGCTTTTCTTTAACAGATTACTGACTTCCAAATTTTTTTCTATAATATTGCCAAAAAAATCACATTTTGGCTAGAAAATTATAGGCTTTTCCTTTTTTTTAGCGAATGTTTATGCCTGGAGAAGAGAGCGCTCTGGGGTGACCTTATTGCAGCCTTTCAGTACCTAAAGGGGCCTACAAGAGAGCTGGAGAGGGACTTTTTACCAGAGCATGTAGTGGTAGGACAACGGGAAATGGCATCAAATTGAAAAAAGGAAAAGCAAGTTTAGAGATGAGATTGGATATTAGGAAGAAATTCTTAACTGTGCCTGTGGTGAGACATGGGAAGAGGTTGTGGAAGCCACATTCCTGGAAGTGTTTAAGGCCTGGTTGAACAGGGCCTTGAGCAGCCTGGTCTAGTGAAAGGTGTCCCTGTATATGGTGTGGGGGGGTTGGAAATAGATGATCTTTAAAGTCTCATCTAACCCAAACCATTCTATGATTCTACGGATACTCTTTTGCAAGTTTATTGTAACAGTATGATTGCCTCAAATTTCACAAATAAAAGTACAAGTGGGACAATAACAATAGAATACACCACAGATTACAACAAAATTTTCACTTCTCATCTCAGAGAAACAAGAAACATTATTTATGCAACTATGGTAATACTGACCTAACAGATTGTATGTAGCTAGGTGTACACTAATAGAAAGTTAGGCTTTACAATGTGATAAGCAATGACTGCTCCCAGTGAGACTGTGATATCTAGGGAATCTGTTTCATTGCAAGATAAACTGGTGGGGATCACCACAGAAGTAGAGAGGAAGAGTGTTCATCCTACCCATGTCCTGGGCAGTGAAATGTAGGCATGTAAAGGCATCCATACCTCTGGGGATAGGGGACACAAAATCCTGAAGGCAAGCTGCCATGGAGCACAAGATATCTCTCATGCCCATAACTGACTGAATGTGTTTTATAAATCCACCACTACCAACTGTTCATTAAAAGCTCCAAGTTCCTCCAATAAATCAATATCCTCTCCTCCTTAAATATCATATACACAAAACAGATGTCAGCTGCCATAAGAAAACCATTGGCTCCTGAAGTATGTCCACCTACTGCCTCAAAATAAATATATTTTTCATTGTCTTGCCTTTAACATTTTTTTTTCTGATTTATAAATTATTCACTGAACTTAATCATACTTGACACACAAGCTTGAAGTGAGAAATATGTCCAACAGCTTCTGCCTAGTTGGAGAGAGAAGGGATTGCAATAGTATGAATAAAAAGTTAATAACATCAGTAATCAATAATCATGCATCAGTGAATAATATAATCAAATTAATATAATCCATAATCATGCATCAGTGAATGTGTGCTGGGAAAGTTACTACCTAGGCCAGTAATACTTCCAGAATACTTATGTTCCTTAGGCTGCATGTCCAAAGCACATGGAGATGCTTCTGTCTCTTTAATGCAAAATTAAAAGAAAATCCCTAGTCAAGAAAAAGAAACAAAACACGCCTCAAGGAACATGGAAACAATTCCTTTACTAGCTACAGTTTTGATAAAAATGAAAGAGACTGCAACATGAAACAATTACACCAACTGTACTGAAAACATACTGTAAAACACTAGTAAAAGATTAATTAGACTTATTCCTTTTGTACTAATTAGCAAAGTCATTGTTCCCTAATTGGAAGTCACTCAACAAGAAAGAAAATTAACAAGCTTCCCTGCATGTGTCTAAAAATATTCATCGTAATGAAAATGTGGAATTGCACCACCTCTCCCTTCCCCCTGCCTGAGATCTGGATCAGATCACTTTAGCAGAATGAGGACATCACCTTATGAAAAAGAAAAAGGAAGTGTGCTTTTGATTATATGACAAATTCTCCCCCCCTGGATATTCTGAAGTATATTATAGTATTATACAAACACCTCAAAGTAAATAGGCACTCCTTCCCAGGGCTGGGATGGTTTTCATACCGAGGGATTTATGATGTGCAGTATGGTGAAGTGTAGTGTAAGGACATCAGCTCAAATGACAGAACAGCCCGGGCACTGTTTCAGGCTAAAATTATCCATGCATCCCTTGTAATTTCCCTCAGTGCAGACACTTCCCAAGGATCACTTTTAGGAGGACCAGGGGATTTCCTGTCTTGAAATATGCCTTATACTAAGTAACAATGGAGTTGTTTGATTTTCCTTCCAAGTCATCCTGGCAGAGCTGGTGCTGCAACTCTGTCAAGATTTGGTTAGTAATGGAGGTGGACTCCAGCTTGGTGGTTTGTCCTGCAGGAACTCACTTGATCAGTTCTCAAGAAGGTGATGTGAAAGTTTGAGTTCAGGATGTATAAATCAGATCTCTCTCTTTCTCCTTGCTCTTGTCACTGCTACTAAGCTTGCTAACAGACTATACCACTTAATTGAGCTTGATAATTTATTGTGATTTGGTTTTCAAAACAATTTTGTCTCCAGATTCCCATAAACATACAAGTAGAAAGTACTTACACTATTTGTATTAACACATAAAAATAAAAATGTAGGTGTAAACAAATAACATGCCCCTATTTTGAGATTTTTGGAATGTTTCTGATAAACTTTAAAGGTAAGAATTGTATTTTAAGTCATCTATGCAGTAAATCCTAGGAACAGATGCAGCTATGATGGAATTTATATAGAAAAATTCTTTACCATGGGATAAAAGGGAGAAGAGTCTAATGATTATATGCTCACATACTCTCTTCATCATCAGTGGTGAAGCTTAGTGTGCATTAAAAAGGGGTTTTGGTGTTCATAAGTTTCTCCTAATCACAGCTGACTTGAAAAAAATCACATGCCTAGTAAAATGCCTTGAAAATATAGATTTGCTAAGGAAAAAAACTCATTTCTGTTCTTCCTTCTATCCTTTTTACATAAGTTCTACAAATGCATCTACAAAATATCAAGATCATTAAAATTTTCAATTCACTAGTGATCACAGAGTACAACTTGTCTCAGAAAAAAATTTATGTGGTCAAATATGAGTTCAAAAGAAAAATTCTGCAACTGTATTTAACCCAAAATCCATTTCTACAAATAAATTACTGTTAAGTTTGGTAATATGTTACAAAACACCCCTCCAAACAAACAAACAAACAAAACCCTCAAATAAAAGATTCAATTGGATGGAGTCCCCACAATAGCAGCAATAATGAGTTAAGAAGCATAATTTGAATCTGTGTTCTAAGCAGTGAGTATGACTGCAGTGGAGAAGAGGAAAGGGGGAAAATGAAGTAGAAAATCTGTGGTGACAGGATCCATCTCTCAGCTCTCTTGTCCTCAACAGAGTTTTGCAGTCCCTTTCACATTCCCTATTTTTTTTTAGGCTGGGAAAATGCTGCCATATTATTCCTTGTGCTGATCCACCAGCTACCTTGCCCATAGCCCTTTAAAAGAACAGAAGGGATGGCTGCAGGTCCTTCCTTGCCTTATCCAGCTACAGATCTTGATAAAGCTTTCTGGAACTTCATATCTTTTGGATTTCAGTCTCTCTAGCAAACTTGGTTACAGTTGCCCAATGGATTTAAGAGTTACTGGAAGCTGGAGGTTGGCATAAAGAGAGCAATGTAATTGCATACTTTTTATCCCAACAAAAAACCATGCTAAATATAAGCAAGGTACATATAAGTAGTGAGGGATTATGCCCTGAATCACGCTCAGCTGTAACAGAATTGTCAGTTATCTGCCACCTGCACCTTCTTTGGAAGTTTGCTAACCAGTCCATTTTCAATCTGCCTACAAGTGAAAGATAAACTTTTGCCACTTACTAGGAATGGCAAGAAAATACCACCTTTTTTTCCAGCTGAATCAGTTTATCTAGACTGTGAAATCTTAAAACACCAAGAGCATACTGTCAGCAAAGACAGAGAAAAAAAAATCTGCTTACTTCCTGATAGGATAATGAGAATGCAGCAGCGGAGGTGTGTATTTCAAACTCACGGCAAGCTGTGCTTTATCCAGAATGGTACCACAGCATTTGACACATGTGCTGTAACCACATGGAAACCACGGCAATGGAGGAAAATGGTAGGAGGGAGATTGTACAGTATGGCAGGGAAAAATCCTCGGCAAAACCAGGAAAATAAATTTGTATTATGTAAAGGAGATATGACACAGTTGTGCTGTTCAAAGGTTATTCCTTATATAAAAAGCAACACTGGTAATAATGAAAATACTGTCTTAGAAGAGTAGGCGCATGAGCAATGGTAGGTAGGTAGGTGGGAGGAACAGCGTGGGTTGTGAGACCAATATTAGACTTAAAGGAGTCAGAGAGGAAAAGTCCCAAAAGATGAAAAAATCACTTCAGAAAGAACAGGGAAAGCAAAAGGGAACATGTTTTTAAGTTGTTTGCTCTGCCAGAGATGAAAGTGCAGCCAACTAGAGACTGAATACAGCAAACTGAGAAAGGGAGTAGCAGAAAGAAATGCATCAGGAAGATCCCTGACAATTACTGCTGTAGAAACACTGATTTCACAGCGTGCTGTGTTCTTCATGGACAGAAAAAACCCATAATTAAAGGAGTGAAATACCACTCAGCTTTAGGGTGTTAATAATACCCTTCGAGGTCAACTAGAAGGTCCACTAGTGACAGTAAAAGGCTGCCTGCTGCCTAGAGCAGGCTTTGGCTCATTTCCGCAAAGCTCTTATTCAGGTGCAAATTGAACTCAAGTCAACAGCAAGGCAAGGAAATAACTTGTTATCACACATCACACAATTGCTTGATGACCTATATTCAGTGAGTTAGGGGCCCTAGTTTGGTCTCTGTCTAACACACCTGCAAAACTCTGACACAACTCTCGGGGTAATCAGGGTAGCCATGGGATGAAAAACTAATGTCATTGTGAAGGTCAAGTCACACTATTAAGAAAGTATGAAGACATCTGCAAACAAAGACCTAGCTTAACAGAAGACTTCAATTCCCAGAGCAAGCACTCAGCTGTTTCTCATAAAACCCCCAGAAATTATCATGTTCAGCAGAAAGTAATGAAAGCACTGCATAATTATGTATTATACAAATTGTCTCTGAAAGTGAAAGGTTCCTCAGGAAGATATATTTCTTTAAAATATCAGCATAGATTAAAAGAAATAATTCTATTTCACCCCAATTCATGCTGAAAAGCCATTGAAAAAGAAAAGTTATTTCATGCTTTCTCCTCTTTTTTGTTTTACTGCCATTTACCATTTTCCCTTCCTTCCTCTACCCCATGATTTACATCATATTCCTGCACAGCTCCTAAACTTATGTGAATTTTACAGTGTGCAGCTTAAAATTTGGGGCATTCCTAAAAGCTTTCCCAAATAGGAAGCAATTAAAAAACATGGGAAATTAAGTATTTATACAAGGATTTTGCTGAATTACAATGACTTGAAAGCTAAAATCTTTGCTGCCTGGCACGAACAGTGACATGCAGGACTTTCGATTTTTCCTAAATCTATCTTTTTTTTTGCAAATCTTGTATCTACAGAGAACAGAAATGACCAAGAGCAAATACACTTAATGTGATGCATTGAGCTTCACATATACTATGGAACTCTGGAAAGCATGCTTCTAAAAACTCAAAAAGAATAAGCTCTGTGCCTGAAAGTGTGTCCATGCATGAAGCCTGGCTGGCTGGAGTTTGTGGTGGTAAATAACATTCATGTTCACCTTGCAGAGGTTGCAGTAACTGATTCCACAGGAGGAGTTTTGGCTCAGGAAGGGATGTGGTAAAGTCCTCTGGATGATGAAAGGAATCACTGGATCCCTTGAGCAAAACCAGCTAGATTATGAAAATCCCTGCAGAAAATGAGATTGCTTTCTCCTTTGGTCACTAATAGAAAGACAGAGAAGAAGCAATCCCAGGCTTCCCTTGAGACAAATTCAGGCAGGCTGCTATGGGGAGCTGCAGTAAGCTTGCTTTTTTCTGCTGGCCTATTCATCACTGATGTCAAAGCATGACATTCTTAACAAGGATCAAACAGTTTTTGCTAAAATCTGCTTCTCAGATAAGGTCTCTGGAAAAAAATGGGGTAGAGGAGGACAAGGAAGGAGAAGAAATTAATCAGGGAAATGCAGAAGGAATCTTTTGTCACTGATCATGGATACTAGAAGAGATAGAGATCCTTTTATTTTTCCTCCCCATTTTAAACCCACAGCCTTAGGCAAGTTATACTAAGATTGGGTTATTTTTGGTCCAGTGAACTATGATTCACTATTATAGCTAAGAATTTTAAAAAAGACAGAAACAATTGTTGATTTTAAATCCACACTGTTTTCTTTTATGGATATAATTAATTTTCTGGCTTTAAGGGACCTTTCTATTTTAGAATCAATTAAAATAAAATAGTAATACAAAATTGTCCATTTGTGCAATTTTCCTGACAATTTGGGTGACTTTTTTAAAAGGACCAAATAAAGGAAAACCAAATACTGACATTTAAAAAACTCCAGAAACTCATGATTCTTTTTGGCTAAAGTTTTCACAAACAATTTTAAAAATTCAATTTTGGTTCTCTACAAAATACAGTGCAATTCTGAGTGGAAAACATGGGTTTGTCTACTTTCAGATAGTCTTTGCTCTTTTTAATTAAATGTCAGGTTCTCTCCTGAGTTGCAAAGACTATCTTAGGTCTAATTTCAAATGTTGAGTATATATAAATACACAGTTACACAAAGCTTTTGCAGGCCCAAGCTGTATTTTAACAAAGCATTCAAAGAGTGCACCTACTGTACATACCTGGATGCTCACTTTACACTAACAGGTTAAAATACTTTGCAAATTCATAGTGCAGGTTCCTTTTCAGAATAACATTGAAATACACTCCCAGATTTACTCTTGTTAAGGAAAAAAAACATGCTAAAATAAGCATGATGGAACGCACTGGTTCAAATATGTTCCTGAACTGGTAGTTAGAAATAAGAGAAGAAACAAACATAGGAAACACAGAAAATGTAAAGAGAAGAAGCAAACATAGAAAATGTATGTCTTAATGAAGAGCTGTAGGTGATAGAGCAGAACCTGGACTTACTTGAGGGTGGTGAGCTCGGTAAGGGATGGCTGGGTGGCCTTGAGATAACTCTCTCTCCGTGCAGCAATCTTTGGAGATGGCTTGGGGCTTGTGTCCGAGTCTCCGCTGTCATCATCGCCCATGGCTTTGATGTAACTGCCGCTGCGCATCCGGCGGCAGGGAATCTCGTCATCTTTTCCTCGTGGAGTGTAGCCACTCCATTCATCTTGAGGAACCTGAAATGAGGAACACAATTCTCTTGTTAGCACACTCCTCCCTGATGTCATTGGTAAGCCACAACAGAGCCGTAACAAAAACTCTGATGGCCAAAGGCCTTTTCTTGTCTCATTTGACCATGGGTTGCTGTTGCAGTGGAGGCCCACTTCTCACCCTGCAGAGGCACAAGCACCTCCAGAGTTCTCTGCTATTTTCCATTCCTCATCTGGGAAGCTTCTAGCAAACATGCTGACATAGAAGGCTTGGTTAGGTTTAATACTGGACTGGTAAAATCTTGAGTGTTTTCAGCTATTTTCATTCAAAGTCTTTATAAACCAGATCAAAGTATTTTTAGTTCAGCTCAACATATTGAATGTCTTTGGGGAGGCACAAAAGCTGAAATACAAATCCATATATGACAATCTTTTCTGACAGAATGTACACAGGAACACTCATCAGGATGATTTTGGCTCAAGATATATTTCAAATTAGTGGAGCTATGCACTAATTATCACAAAAGTAGGTTTGCAAGTGTGAAATTTTACTAGTATTGCTTCTATAACTTAATTAGTGCAACCACACACCCGCAGCTTGCAGTGAGCCTCCTTTTGAATTCTGAGTCCTACAACCCTTTATTCCTTTCTTTTTCTTTTTCTTAATGATGTGCATTATTTCTCTTGATCTGAAGTCAGTGCTGTCCCTTCTTTGTATTGGAAATCTGGAGCAGTGGGAATGTGCATTCATGAGATTTTAAGACATAACAAAGGACAGTCCAAGAGCAGAGTGCTCTTGCCCTCCCATTGTCTCCTTTCCTTTGCTCCTGGGGCTTCTGACCACATGAACCAGCATCCTCCTCTTTCCTGTAACTGCAGAAACAACATGCAGCGGAGCAGGGTCTTTGCAGCTGTTTTGCAGAAACATCATTTTTATCTAAAGGTGAATCTTCAAAAGGGTTTTTTAGTTAAACAAATATTGTGTTAAATACAAGCTATTGTGAATTTTTAGTTTTCTGCTTCTCTGATCCTTCTCAGTGAATCAACTCTATAAAACAGCCATAGCTATAATGCTCAGAAAACCTTACAAGCCACATTAAATAAGGAGGCATGAATCCGGGTTACTAAATTTGTCTTGCAACTTACAAATACTCTCACCTGCCAGAATAATCTTTTCTATGAGAAGTTTGTTTTTCATCAGCATTTACCTTCACCTGAGAATCTTGTGAATCCCACTGCAGATTTCAGCTAGGGCATGCACATTTTGTTTAGACAACCAAAACTAAAACATTGGAATGCTTGATAATGGCTTTGCTGTTGATTCCCACTACAAGCATGAGTGTAAGTCCAGAGGCTGTAAGGCCTTTCAAATGTTACTGTTAATGCAAATAAATTTTTATGGCCTTTTTATGGCCTTTTATCAATCTATAATGCTATAAACTACAACCCTAAAGCCACTGTGCTATATAAAGGAACAAAGTTATTTAATGGTCCTAAGCACATATAGGCTTATTACTAGTTATAATTAATGATACTATTTTATTAATTAAACTATTCACAGCCTATGTCTTTGATTTGTTTCCTGATGATTTCAAAACCCAAGACCATGCCAACCTTCTTCCTTCACTGATTTTTCTTTTCCTGCTTCTGACATAATGATTTAGGGCCTTCCTTAAGCTGCCAGGCTCAAACAGTCCTTCTTTCCTCTTGTGTTCTGCTATCCCCATGCTCTCTTGGTCAAGTCCAGCCATGAAACTCACTTAGATGTTCAGTATTTTCCTTAAAAGACTGAAGATTTAACCCTGCAGATCTACTCTAGATTGCACCATTATCAATATTCTTTCTTAAGACCCACTCTTCCTTTTCAAGATTTAGTTGTTCCAAAATGCTCCATGTTTTATTTAACTAATTCTATCCTTGTGCCTTTTAAAAGTAAATTTCCATGTTGTCTTTAAATACCCTTCAGTTAATGGCTCTACAATTCTTATCTTCCATCAGCATGCAAAGTTTGCTGTTGTGGGTTTGGCAGTTTTTTGCTCTGTGTGTGTGTGGTTTTTGGCTTATTTTAAAATTTATTTTCCTGGGCTACAAGAATCTAAGTTCCTTTAGGCAGGAATATAGTTCTAAGTCCAGTTTTCTTACTGAATGATGATATGCAGAATTGTGCATCTATAGGATATTACAGAATAAATACTCATAACAACACTTGAAATATTATTCTGGGAAAGGGTAAAGCTTTAACTAAGACTAAGAGTACCAAGTACTAATGAAATCTACTGAAAGAACAGGATTGAATGAACAGCTCTAATATTTTCCCACATTAAAAAAAAATAAAAAGAAGAAGAAATATTTCCATTCTGTAGCTTCTAAGTTTATGCCTAGACAACATGTCTGGACAGCTGATGCATTCAAAATGAAGGTAACACTCAGTAGCAATTTTGATTTTTGATATAGAAGAGCACAGAGTATTTACATTCCTCCCTTAGCCACTTATGACAGACAGAGTATAACATTTTTTTCAGGTCTTACTCTTGCATTAGTTCCAGGCCTAGAACAGTTCCTAGTTCCATCATTGCACAGTGAGTATACAATCTATATTCATACCACTTCTCCCCCACATTTTGGAACCTACAGCTTCTGCTTGCCAGTGTAAAACCTTGACTTTTCAAATCACTCATGCAAAAAAGAATTTAGGACAGGTTTAGTAAAATCAAGCTCTGATGACATTTTTTGATGCCATGCTCAGACTTCAGTCAGCAGTTCAAAACCTCTATTGGTGTATTCCCAATCAGTTTTTAGGTAGCTACTAGATATCAAAGTCAGAGTATGTAGAGAATCTGTGAGGTCTCAGAGGATATGAACTTTGACTTGTTAATTATTTTATTCATTTTGCTTTAATTGAAGATCTTTGCTTTTTCTCATTGAGATAAGTCTGTAAATTATTCTTTAATGCACTAAACAAACTATGTTAGAGTATTGTTAAGGTTGGTGCCTTCAATGGAGAAAAACTAAGGGGAGATAAAGTTGCAATATTCATACAGCACCCATAATTCAGGTAAACTGAACACTTGTAGTTTTACTAAAATAATAGATCCACTATTAAATTTAATGCCATAGTTAATAGGTGCAACACAAGTGAGGAGATATAGGTACTGTGGAAACTCTTACTTTGGAATTATTGAGTTCTGTTATCAATAACCCCACATATAAGTACAAGACCTTTTATCCCAAAGCTTCTCAAAATTATTCAGATGCAATAGGCCAAGTTTTGAATGCTGGTTGCAATGGATTTACCCCAAAACTTTCTATTTACACATGCAAACACTGTGTACCATGATGAGGTCTGAGTGCATTGAACTAGTCCCTCAATTTGTATGATGTGATTGGAAGTTCTCAGTTTGAGTTCTGCTCCTGTCAGTGAGGGGAGCAATCACTGAAAAACAACAGCTATCTTTTTAGGAGCTTTTCCACTTTTTAAAAAACACTAGCTGCAGAGAAAGAAAGCTGAGCTGATGACACAGAGACCAGGACAAAGCAGTCTCAGGGAGTGCCAGAAACCCACTGGCTGGTTTGGTTATTGGAAGTCACCTGCACATGCAAAACCAAAGGAAATAACACAAAAGTGACCCAACTTCCATTTCCATATTATGGGTTCAAGGGTAAACCCTATATGTACCGAAGAGAAAAGGATGGCTGTGGTTAAAAAGCCATCCAGATTCAGAGAACAGACTAAAATACCAACCCAGATATGCTTTTAATTTCACAGTACTCACTGAGGAATCCAGAGTGTTTGTACAAACTATCTTGCCTGCCCAGACAAAGCTGCAATACAAGAATGTAATGGAAATTTTATTAAAAAGCTATTTTAGTTGAAGTTTGACCATGGGGTATTTACGTCTAGTTTGTTTTTTTCTAAATATTGTTTTTACTCTTTTTATTGCTTGTTTGTTTAGAGTAAAATTTCAGTATATAATTGATTTTGTAGATGAAAATTTGGGTCCAGCTCCCCTTTATATTCTTTTTTCTTATTTCTTACATTACATTCACAAGAGCAAGAAACCCTGATTTTGACATTTGGTTTAGGCATCATATAACTGATAAAGAGCATTTGTAGGGTAAAGAAACATTTTAGAAGTTCTGTCTCAGGTATTAACAATTGCAATACTTTTTATGAAAGGGTGTCTGTCTGTGTCTTACTTGAGTAGGACAAACAACCCTTAAAGCTCAGCATTTCCTTTCATTTCAGACTGATAAAACAATGTCAGCATTTTAATACTGCTGTGCCTGTAGTCAAATACCTCAAGAAATACCTACTAAAAGAAGTGACCTGATTTTCAGAGTGCTTTTTTGGTCCCTAAAAAGTATTGGCTGCAACAGACGTGGCTGTAACAGCTCATGCAGACAGTGCAGCTCACTGTCGCAACAAAGTGTTTCATATTACGAGAAAAAAAGTACAACATAAAGCCCTCTCCAAAATGCAAACTGCAAGAATAAAATCAATCAGATTATTTCATACATTCTGTTTCTACACATATGGTACTACACATCCTGCACTGTGATTTTTTCTCTTGATCTGGAAAAAATGCTGGGAGAAATGCCTACGTGAACCTCCAGCTCTCTTATTTTTTTCAAGTCAGGGGGTCTGCACAAATGTTCCCACAGGCTCTGACTTTATTTGAATGACCAATATTATGCCTTGCAAGGTCACACAAGTGCAAATGCACTGTATCTTCTGCCTTAGAGGATTAATGGGATTAAGATTGACATACTTGAGATAAAGCTGTTTCATGCTTTTAAGAAAATCATATTATCCAATTACCTTGGCAATACAATTTTTCCAGTATCAGAATATCAAGAGAGAACATCATTTGCATGGTTGTTTTAACTCTTATGAAAAAGGGGGACGACCTAAATTCAGATCTAACAATGAACATTGTTTTTATTAAAACTGAACTATTATTATTCACACTATCAAAGTAATAATGATCCTGGAAACATTTCATTCTCTAAATTTTTAAGCTCATGTACAAATCTTAGAAATATACAAGCTTAGCTCATGAAATCAATCAAATCCAATGTACAAATCTTAGCTCATGTACAAGCCTAGAAATCAAGAGTGTACATCACTTACACAAAAGGCATAGTGAAACAGAACATTACTAATTGAATAGAGATAGAAAATATTCAGCAAAGGCCTCTGAGCCATGCAGCTTACTGAAACTTAAAACTTCAGCAAACCCCTGGCAATAAATTGCTACATGTATGAACACTAAGCCTGACAGCAATTTCTTTCTTTTGATTCAATGGCTGATATATTCTTTTGTAAACAGAGCAGACTATAAAGATGAAGTACTGCTACTGGCCAACATCTTAACTGGATTTAGCATCATTTAGTGTATTGATTACCTGTCCCAATCTTTAACTAAATTTATGCTGCTCTGCAGGTGTTCACACTTTGTCATTAGCCAGGTTGTACTGACTTGTCACTTCCTTTAATGCATTTTTTGATATAAAGGAGCTGGATTTTTTAATAGATAGCCTAGGACCCCTAATAAAGAAACAAAACAAACAGGTATACTGGCCTCACAGTTTTCAAATATTCACTTGATAAGCCCACATGTAATAATATGTGAAATAAGCCCAGATTGTCATTGCAAGGGTAAGAAAACATTTTTTAAAAATCCAATTTCTAACCAACTCAATTAGAATATCTAATTTCCTTTATTTTTAAAATTTTTAAATCCCCCCCCCCCCAATAGTCATTAACTTACCTTGCTGGATGAAATAGCAAACAGACTGTCTCTATAGCAAATTAAATTCATTATTGATCTCTAGTTTGCTTTGGCTTATTGCAGCTGAAATCATTAAAGCTTCTCCCTGTGCTTTGCCAAAGCAATGTGGATGACTATAGAAGTAAACAAAAGGACTGGAAGGAGTGGCTAACCATCACTCACAGCAGTAGACTTGTAACTTTAGCTTTCTATTAGTATGCAAATACTTAATGAAATGAAAGCACACAACTGAAGAACAATGCCTAATGACTGCTCAGTGCAGATTTTTCAAATCCATGCAATTTGGTCTCCTTAGCCATTATTATGCCTCTTCTGCATGCTGTAAAGGAAGTTTCAATTGCCATCTTCCACTTACTGAGCCTATTCCCAGCAGTCATGAATATTGAATTAATCAGACCAATAAGGATGAGTAACATTTCTTTCTATCAGTGTGCATATGTTAAGAATCACTGAAGTATGGAAAAAAAAAAAAGGAAGCCTTAGAAAGCAGAAAGAAAAATATATGTTTAATGAACCTTAAGTATTTTCAAAAAGGCAGTTAGGAGGGTTTCCTTTATTTAGGATAAATTCAATATGCTCAGTATCTGCAGCAACATTTGCTTTAGCTTGTACTATTGGAGCAACCATGTTCTACTAATAAATTAGTTCAATTTAGCTGACTTATCTCCATATTTTTTTACAAGAAAGGAATTAACACCAGAACAAAGACCTGTCCAAGACAGAGCATTACTTCCTCTATCCTGTGCCCACCCCTTGCATCAAACCTGAACAAACAGGGTGAAGAACTGAAATCTTCCTTGACAAAACAGTAGTTTGGAAAGTCTTCTAAACCAGTATGAATCCTGAGACAGTCAGCCAATAGAAAAAAATTCTTCAAGTTTACGATGCCCATTCACCAAAAGGTGTCTTGACCATTGGCTTGTCAATCTGATTCACATTCTCTTCCATGATGAGGAATGAGTGTCTTCTAAATGAAATTACCATGTCTTGATTCCAGACAAATATTTCTCCTTCTGCTTTATGTGTAAAAGTCCAACCAACCACGAAGAGGGGCACGCCGATACAATGATTCCATTCACTGCCTCGCACATTTGCCACCCATAAACACCTTCTGCAGAAAGGAAGTCAAACAGCAACCAGCACGTCCATTGCTGAGGTGAACATCACTGAAGGTCACAGAGCAGGACCTTGGCCAGGACCTCAAACTAGAGCTGCTTCAGTGATACTCATGGATGATATCCTCCAGTGGCAGAGGGCAGACATTCGTTCTCATCTTTCGCAGTACCCTTGAAGCATTCAGTGCCATTGGTTATGACGATACATGCTTTTTTGGCCAATTAAGGAGACAGGACGACTGCTAACACAAATACTAATCCTTGAAAGGACACTTTCAATGACCAGCAGCAGAGAAATGTTCCTTTCTTCTTTGTATCTCCTTTTGTGGTGAGTCACTTCAACAGCTGCACACAGTGACTGGTCGGCATCCAAAGCAATACTGTTAGATGAGATGCCATTTTACCCTTCTTTCACTGCACACAGGCACAAGTCTGCTATCAAGCAGACAGCAGGAAACTGACTAGTGGGTGGAGAACATGTAGCTGAATCCGTATCCTTGGAAGAAAACAGATGTGTTGGGGAGAGCATTTTGAGAAGCAGCCCTTATGCTGTTTCTTTTGGCTGACTGTAACTCAGTAATCTCTGGTGCTTTGCTAATGTACTCTCACAGGCAGCAGCTCTAAGTGATGCCCTTAAACTGCCATCTCCTGCTGGCTCTTGGCTTCTGTCACATTTTAGTGGCCAGCAGACACTTCACTGACACTTTCACAATGATTTCTTTGAGATTACAGCAATGCTATATACCTGTGAAATAAGCTTTGATTTGGCTGTAAGGAAACTGTCCTGGTTCCAGAACATCATAGAGTGTCTTCTCAGCAACTCCAAATGGTCACCAAAAGGTCATCTGTGCTCTACAGTAGTGTCCCATAGGATATGAAATCAAGGTCATAGTCTTGACTCTCATCTGCTGGAAACTGAATTGCTACAGACCAGGAAACCTCAAAGCTTTCCTGACAAACTGGTTAGCAGGCTGGGGTTGTGTCAGCAAAGCAAAATTAGACACAAACTTATTTGCAGAAAAGACTCCTGGACACAATTCAGAGACTATTTGGAAGCCCTGGCCCTTCAGAACTGTCACAATGCCTAATCCAACTGTTTGACACATTTCTTAGTCTTTGGTGAGAGAAATACATATGTATCAGAAGCCCAGAGAAGACAGTTCATTGCACAGTTTCAGGGTAAGAGGATGAAAGGACAAACACAACAGATTGATGTTCTCATTGCTTAATTCACTAGTGACAGAAGCTCACCTGTGCAGAGCATTTGTAAAGCAAAACAAAAACTTGGCCAGATAACCCAGCTCAAACCACTATTCTGGCACTGTAGTATTTCCTCACTCAAGATCTATCCTGTGAATTCCATTCTTGAAACAAGCACAAAACCCCAACCCAATAACTGGATGAAGGGAAATACTCTTTATTACTTTGCACTGACTGAGGAAAATGTATCATTGCCCAGTGTTTTCTTTCCCACATTTTTCATGTGTTTCCTCAATAAAAGTTAAGGTTTCAAACTCAGAGGCAGATTGAAATGATCCTCTTTGCTGGACTTGACTTGTCTTGAAGATTTCTTGTTTTACTCTTGGGGGTTTTTTTACAGTGAAATTACTGAAAAGACTAAGATTGGAATACTCCAAATATTTAAGGCTACAGGGAGGAATCAGATTCATGATTGAAACAAACCTTATCCGTGAAGGAACCGAAATAGATACCAAATGCCAGCTGTTATGCGCAGCCATAATTTTAGTGAACATTTCTGACCTAACAGTATATGTAATGTAGTGTCACCCAAGTAGGTTGCTAAATCCTATAAATGGTATGCCAGCAACAGGTTCCAGTTGCCAGAATTGTGTTCATTAATGGAGGTACTGTTAGAAAGGAAGGATGCTAACAGAATGAACTGACAGTAATTCAAGTTAATCTGGAAAAAGTAAGGTCAGTGCCAGTACATTCAATACTTAAAAGTTACAGGATGGCAATAAAACAAAAGGACAGAAAATTACAGAACATTGGCAGATAAAGTTGCGGCTGAAATTGCTGTTGAAGAGCTCTCTTTGTACTTAGGAGGCCCCCATGACTCAAGACACCAAAGGTCAGCACAGCTTTCAATTAAGCAAATAAGAACACACCAGTTGTTAAGGTGAAATAAGTGGCAGGATCATGATCACCAACACAGCTAACAATTTTGGTTGTTTTTTTTGTTGTTTTTGTTTTGTTTTTTAGTTAAATTGAAGGATTGCAAAGATGAGGAAGATGAGTATATTGAAATACTCTCCAACATATTTCTCTCAGTATAGCAATCACATCTTGGGTGGGTTTGCCTTTGGTAGGCTAAACAACCAAGATGCCAGTTTAATGGAGTTATCTGTTAGTAATATACAAATTGTAAATAAGCTGTTTTGTGCCTAATCTATAAAAAAAAACCCTTGAAACTTATACCTCATATACTTTGTAGTTCTGACTGAAAAATTGAAAGAGAAATAACATGTGCTTCATTAATTTTCAATTTATAATGGAATATGAGCCAAAAAAGTAATCAGATACATGAAAAATAGAAGATCTATATTAATGGATGTTAATACAACTTCCATTTATATATGTAAAGATATTCTGGAAGATTAATTTGAATATGGTAGTTGCATCTGAAATGCAAACACCATAAATGAGGAAAACACAAACTGAAAATGAAGAAAAACTTGCATAGATAAACTTAGTATAACAGATCTAGCATAAATTGCTGTGTCATAAGGATAAGCACTTTGAAGTGTAAGGCACCATGTTAACAAATCACATTACACTGACTGGTCCTTATTAGCATCCTGACCTTTAGGTCTATTTGGTCATGGAAGGACACAGACAACAAAAAGAGGCTGGCTGTGGCTGGAACTCAGCTTTCCTAAGAGACTGTGCCTTGTCCTGAGACTGGAGAACAAGTCATTTGGATAATGAGTTTCTCAGCACTACACACTGTGTACCAAGGCACATCACAGGCAACCTTCACCCTGGAAACTGAGTGCAGTACTAACCAGAACCCTTGGTCACTGGAAAATTCTTATTGCACCCAGAAACTTGGTTTATATTTTTAATAGTATTTCTCACAGTATCCCACCCAAGGACAAGCAAAGCAAATGTGGAGGCTGAATGACTGCATAGTTGCCTCCACCTTCTGTGCTTCAGTTTTCAGAAGTAAAATTTCCATCCTTAGCCTCAAGTGTCTGACACAACTGATATGAGTCTCATCAGTTGCAATGAAAAGAAAACTTATGACTGACCCATATGAGAAAATAAAATTAATCTGAAAAGCCTCATTCTTTGTATTTTTCTCAGTCTCTTAACGAATGGACCAAGGTCAACAGGAATGGTAATTACAGGGAACATTAAATGGCAAAACTGTAATCAGAGACAAACTCTGCAGTGTATTTGATACACGATTAGCTCCAAAAATCATGAATTCATAGAAAACAAGAGTGTCAGAAATATCTCCCCGTGTATTTAGATCCTATTGTTTGCAGCAAAGGACTGCTGCTTACATGTTGTCTTTGATAGTTTGGTTAATTTTTTTTCCAGAGCAGAAGCTAGCAGAGAAGTAGAGGCTGTCCACTGCCTTAAATTTTTTTCTTTCAAGGGAGGGAAACCATCTTGAAGAAGCATTTTGATAAAACATGAACAATTCCTTCTCACCATCCTTCGCAGTAGTCCAACTGTAAAGCTGGATCAAATAACACTTTCCTGAAATAAAAATCAGCTCATAAAAAGAACCTTATCTTTCTACTATCCAGCTGCTCACTCTTGAAAAGAGAAATAGAAGATAAAAATGCAATTCCATTTCCAAAATGTGGGTAAGAGGTAAAGATTAGCTTGACAGTCTTTAGACTATTCTAGGACAATATCTGTTTCTGAAGATGCACAGTGTAGACCCCAGCCTCCCCTAGAACTCCAATGATGGACACTGTGCCTCAGCAGCAGGGCTGGAAGTGGAGCCTGGTGGGGTAAAGAAAGACAATATAATGCAGAAGACTCTGCACTTGATCCAAATTCCAAATTATGAGAAATAAGCCCATCTGTAATAGTAATTACTGCCAACACCTTCCACAGAACAGTTAAGTGGAAAATATCACAGCAAGTGAAATAATTGTTTGTTATTTCTATGTCTTCACACTGAGAATTCATGCAGATACTTTTGTGATAAAAGCCCTTACAAACAAATGTGAAGTCAATATCACATGTGATCTCTGATATACTCAGATCTATCAGGATAAAGAAAATTATCCTGAGTTCCTTGAGTTGGAAAAAAGTCACTCCTTCATTGAATTCAGATACTGTGACAAGAAGAGATTGCATGAACAAGTAGCTGCTCTTTGAATGATCAGAGTTTATGTCCTGAGAGTTTATGTCCTGGACCACAGACAAATTAAATTACAAACAAGTTGATAAATCTATTTGACATTTAGTGAGTTATAGAAAGCAACAAAGAAGCATCATGACAATGAAATTAAATGATCAGGGTTGTCCAGTGTTGTTGTGAATTTGCAGCTTTCATCTTATTTTGTGCCTTTCCAATTGTTCTAACACAGGACACCAGCCTTTTGGTGCAATAATGAGAAGTGCACCTGGAAATAGCAGATGCACAGAGTAACTCTACAACTCACTAACAGAGTGAAACTCTGCTGCTGTTAATATATATTTATATTGCAGGACAGACAAAGGGCTTCAATTGGGTTCTGTGTCCCATTGTGCTGTGCATTGTGGAAACACAAAAGGGAACAAAGTACAAGCCCCAAAGGGCTCGCAGTGTATAAAGATAAGTGATATAGTGAAGAGAAAAGCAAGGGGATGCATTCAAAATAGACTGACTTTTTAAATACCTACATGCATTTGTCATCCCTTCAAGCTGCCAAGAGAGAAGAATAATCCTGACCTGCTTCCTCAAATCTACTGTACTCTGTTTGAATATTACTTCCAATGTTAACTGATGCCTGGTTAAGATTCTCCTTAAAAAAAAGAAACAGTTTTAAACTAATTATATTTCCCTTGATTTTACAATGGCATGCAATTAGAAAGAATAAAACAAAATTAAGTGAAAACTGATACAGAATGGGAAACACAGTGAGAAGTAGTGATTCTAAGTGAGAATTTAGTTATTCTTGCCCTTGACAATTGTTGGACATATTTTCATACAGACACAGATAATGTCCTCTAATTCCACTTGAGGAGTCTATTCCTGTCAGTTAAACATTATCTAAAGGTCCCTATGGAGGTGTTCATTTAAAGCTGATGCTGGCACAGTTTTTCACTCTTTTCTAGCCATCTGGTCACATACTGAACTGTCAGCTATTTTATCTAAACCCAAGAGAAGGCTGAAGGAGTAAACAAAAATACCAACAAGAAAAATCTCAGGGTTCAAAGTAACCACAGCACTCAAGCCTAAAGTTATGATTTCTTCTTACTCACAAAATTCACATAAAATATACTTAATAAAAAACCCACAAAAGCTCAAAAGGTTGCAACCTGAGGCTATTTTGAAACCCCTCTCCCTCCCCAGCCCATATGCAGATCTGTAAACACACTGAGCATTTGTATTGCCCCCTCTCCCCCACCCCACTCTCCTAAACTACTGATAGAAAATATACATTTCCATTCCTTTACATTTAAGACTTAGCATCCCAGAGTCTGGTAATCAAAATTATTTTGCACGACACTCCATAAAACGTTTTAAGATCAATTTTTAAATGCTGATGCCTCAGTCCTACGCTTTCTCTGCATACTGACTTAAACAACAGAATGTGGAAGCTGACTGTCTCATTAAAGCACCCATATGAGAGAACCTGCTACAGTTCTATACAAATAGAAAAGAGCCCACTACATTAAAATGAAACCGAATCATCTTAGCAAACCTCTTTTTTCCTCATGGTCTTCTCTCTTCTCTGTGCAACGTTGTTCCATCTTACACACACACTTAGATGTGCCATAAGTGCTTCTTTTAAAGCGCATAAAAGCTATCCACAGTTCTCCTAAGAATGAAACAGTTTTAATATTTTCTGATCCATGTTCCTGCCACAAACATTCACCGGCAGTATGATAGCTCCAAGAGGAGACATCTGATTCTTGACATTTAAAGATACAATACTGGTGAAAAATAGTGACGCTGTATTAACTGCAAACAGCTTGTGAGGGAGTAGGTGATGTACTCCTAAAATGTATAATCAGAACAAGCAATAATTTCAACCTTTTGATTTTTTTATTTTTGACTCAGAGCCATAAAAAAGAGGAATAGCCTGATAAACAAATCTGGACACGTTACAATAACTGTTTTAAGAGAATTTATATTCTATGGCAAAAAGAAAAGTAGGCTGTTTTCCTGCTGGAGAAAGCATTAAGGTACCCCATAGTTTCTCAAAAGGGTCTCAAAAGCTTTCTTAAAAAATGAGCACTAAATGAAAGCAAAATTGAAATTACAGAAATCAAAGAATTTGTATCCTGGTAACACTCAGTTAATTGACATTGCAATGCTAAATGAAAGCACTAAAACATCAAATTCCCCATACCCCTACTGTGACAGCCTTATAAATTCAAAAGGTACACAGAAAGGTCTTATTTTTCCCACATGAAAAAAAAAAATTAATCCTGTTCTAACATGAACCATTACTTTGAAATACTGAATTCTGGACCAAAAAACCAAAAAAAAACCCCAAAAAAGCTGATATATTTTTAATTTTAGTAGTAGAACCCCTTGTTTGGTGATCAGTGACCTCTGGGGAAAGTTGGGACATCAGAGCAAACCTCCATCCCCCACAAACACCTGAGACAAGGCAGAGCACAGTTAACAGCAACCAGTTCTCCACACTGTACCTGGAGGTACTGACATGACCGTTCCTGCTGGCACGTCTCTGCCTTCACCACTGTCTGGTCCATGTTAACTGATGCTTTCTGGTAAACTTCACGGGCTCTGCTCACGGTTAATGTAGAGGACCAAGAGCTTTTCTTCATTAATTGGGAGTCCAAATTCACAGGCAGGTTTGCACAGGTAGAGCATTTGACATCATTATTGCTTCTGGAGGACTTCACAGTATGCTCGCTAATAGTGTTATAGGCTTCCATAAAGTATTGGGAAGAAGAGCGATCGGGGCATCTTCCCATGGTCATGACCCCACTGGGACCATGATAAATGCAAACATCATTGTCCAAGTTGTCATCTGAACTCCACCATCCTGATGCATTGGATCTGGGCTTACCTTCTGATCGCCTTTCCTTACTCTTGCTGCGCTTCCCATACCTCATCGTCTGTGACTCCTCCGGGCTCGCTTTCCCCCCATTGACGCTCCCCTTGGATGGTCCTTCCAGCGAGTGGGACTTGGTGAAGAGCTTTTGGACAGAGTGAACCAGGTGCCGGATCCTGCCCGGGCTGTCGCTGCGGTGCTCCATGGCAGTTCGCTTGTACTGCAGAGTGTGGTAGCCATCCCGATTCAGGGGCAGCTGCCGCTCAAACTGGTCCAAGAGGTTGGCAGGAATGCGGTTGGTCTTGTTGGCAGTTCCGTGGGGAACCAGAGCACACTCGTCCTTGAGTTCGTGGTGGGAGCTGTAATGCCTCCGGGGAAACGTGCTGCTGGCAATCTGATCGTTGTAGGGCACCATGCACTCGGCCTGGAAAGAGTTCCTTTGAGTGTAGTAAGGGTGGTCTGCGGGGTGGGGCTCCACCGGGTTTAACAAGTATGGCTTCCTGTCCTGGTGGTGTGGCAGGCTGTCACACGCAGGGTCACAGGCAACCCCGTGGTGGTGACTGCGGCTGCCGGATAATCCCTTCATCCTTGGTGGAAAACGAGTCCCAAAGTCATCTAATATGTATGGCTGTGCGACAGGCAGAACTCAGAGAAAGGCCTAAAAGAAAGAAATACAACAGAACACATAAGATATTCGAGCTGAGAGAATAAACAGCATGTGCACACTTAACATTCTTTGTTTCTTGTTGCAAAAGTAACTGGAAAAAACTAAACATTCTCAGACTCTTTTTATCCTTTAATCTTTCCCACATCCAGCATGGTGATAAGGATACCTAAGTAGTACACAAGAAAAGTTATCTCGTTCCATTAGCTGCAAACAGACATAAGGCAATGTTTCCAATACGAAAAGCAAGATAGGTATTGTGACCTCTACTCCATAACCTCAGTCCTGAAAACATTCATGGACAGGGACCTACCAGGATTCCTTAACTGCCCATATGCAAGTTCTCAAGGCCAAATGGACACATTAAAAAATACATTTTCTTTAATTTCACACTTTCTGGGATTCTTTGGGCCAAACTCAAAGCATGGTGCAATTAATGGGAAATCTTTCTCTCACTTCAATGAATATTTTTACTCAATCTCCTTTTACTCAATCTCCTATTTTTACTCAATCTCCATGTCGTCAGCCTGGACTGTAATAATCTCAAGGCAACAGCAAGACATTATTTCCATAAGTTCTTTTCAAATTAAGAGTAAAATAACAATAAATTACACTAACTGTCAAAACAAAGCTAAACAACTATTTAACATCCTATATGTCTGTAGGGCTTGTATTTACTATTTTCTGGCTCCTACTCACTAAAAAAAAACCCATCTTATTCTGCTGATGCATGGCTTGATTTATTTCTCAATAATTTTTCATTACTCTAAACAGTGTTCATATATCCCTACATATTCCTACCATTAAAAGAACTGGGATAGCCAAACCTTGCACACAACAATAAAAGTTAATAACAATGACACTTAATTCTTGATTGCAGTTATTTGTCTCTGAAGTGACTCTCAATGCTGTAGAATATGGCTTACAACAAATTGAAAATGGAAATCTTCATCCCAAGTGATATAATGACCACTTTGTTTGAGGCCAGATGCCCTCATTTCAGCCCTCAACTCCACCAAAAGTCTGGATGAAACCTATGAGCAACCAGTGTGTAAATTATGAGGTTTCAGGTGTGGCAAAGCAGTCTCATGGCGCCATCTGAGAAGCTGAAGGGCAGAGGACTCCCTAGAGGATGCTTTCTTATACTGCACTGAAATAGGAGTCACTCAGCTACTTTACTCATTTCTGGCATGGCTAATCACATAAATACTTCTGTAAATGTAGCTCTTGAGATCTTTCTTGGAGTAAGGACAAACGTGCATAGCAAACAGGTTTCCACTCTGCTCCTCCAGCACTCTCTCAGCTAAAGTTCATGTTTTAACAGGTTGTAGACATTGTACCCACTGGCAAATTGGTGACAATGAAGTTTTCTAAAATAGCATTAAGTTAATGTCAGTCTAGAAAAGCATGCTCCACACTTCCTCAGAACTTATTTTATATTTTCTTCTGAACCTGCAGCAAGCTAAAGGGGAGTTGTTGTTTTTTTTTTCAGTATGCTTCAAAGCTAATTTGGATGTCCTGCATTTTATTCCCCCTCACTGGATCCCTGCAATGCAGAAAATGTTCCTTCTCAGGAGACCCTGAATTAAAAAAAAAGTTTTCAAAACACCACAAAAGGCTCTTGAAATATTCCAAATGGATAAGCTGACTGATTTACCTAAAGGGGAGAATGGCTAAAGGCACCTTTAAAAGCATGAAAATAATATATTTAGGGAGCTGTACTTGTCAATTACTTGTCAATTATACTGTAGTGACAATCCTAAGCACTTCTAAGGAGAATTTTACATTCCTCCCATAGTTTTAAAAATATGATCTACTAGTCTGTGTAATTGAAAAACATCCAAAGGGATGTAGTAGTAGATTAATTAGTTAGGTAACTGAACATGTGACTTGAACAAAGATACCCCATCAAGCAGAGTACTTCTAAAGGATATAGAGACAAAATAAAAAATAGTTCAATCTTTGCTATCTATGAATATCTTTTACACATCAAGGCTTATGAAAACAAAATTTCAGCCAGTTTTTTTTTTTACTTAATTCCATAAATCCATTTGCAATCATGCAACAGTCCTTACAATGATGGATAAATTCTCTTAAGGCTAAAAATAGACTAGTGTGCTATATAAGATAAAAAAAAAAAATTACACCTTGCCTTAAAGATAGGAGAAAGATATGAAAGAATACAACTAACTGGGACATGCTGTAAACCAGCAATTTATTTTCATTTTTTCTCTATCTGAATGGCTATGAAATTTTCATATACTGTAGAATAAAGAGTAAATGTAGGCAAAGAACCAAAAGGACCAATAATTTACAGCATAGTGAAGTCATGGCAGGCACAGGACATGTAACGAAATTATCAAGAAAATGTAGCCTTAATATACTGATACAGAAAATGGCTGGGATCAGAAAACCCTTGATCTGGCTTACAGACTGGGACAGAATATTGTGGAGAACCTTGAAACTAAAAACAAGCTTAAAAGATGAAGCCATGGTTTGACCAATGAGAACAGCCATGTGACCAGCTGTGTTTTGGATGGACTGGCAATATGGATGCTAAGGAGGATGTGCAAAAAGTGGTAAAAAGTGAAAAAGCTTCTGGAAAGTGACATTTGTCTGTATAGAGAGAAAACGACAGGCTTTCAAAAAAAATTGTGGAGGAAGATTGGCTAAGCACTGCTATATGAGCTTGGATGGCAAGTAGGATGGAAATGTTTAGGAGGAAAAAATGCATGTATTTTGAGTCTGAGCTGTCAATGGATCTTTTATGAGGAAATATGGGAGAAAAGAGCAGAAGATAGATAGGATGATCTGCCCAAAAGGAATCAGATGAACAGATAAGGAGAATAACAGAGAAAATGCTTGTGAAAGCAAAAGATCATAGAGTTATGAAAAATCAGATTTAAAAGAGGAGGAAAAAAAGAGGAAACAAAGAAGCAAAAACCAGAGAGCGATAGAAAAATCAAGCCAAAACCAAAAGAGAAAAACCAACCTAACAAAAGGAATGCAACAAAAAGAAGTGGTAGTAATTTATTCCCAACTTCTAGACTCCTAGACTACTGGATGCATTAAGAAAGGTTTTTTTTTTTTTTTTTGGTGAAACAGCACTGAAACATTTATTTTATCATGAAAATTGTGATTAAAAAATCCCATATAAGCATTTACTAGAATATAGCTAGAAAAAATTTCTATCCTACAGTCTCTGATTTCATCAGTATTTTTCAAAGAATATGCATCATATTCCATAATTGTGTTGTCTGAACCTATACATCAATATTTAGTGCAATTAGCAGCTGGAGACAGGGCTATCTGTTCATGCCATGACTAGCTGATAGGAAACCAATTAAGTCTTTCATTTTATTGGTATTTTTTGGCCAAAAAAGGAACATTTAATTATTCATGAAATAGGGCAAGACAATTGGTGAACACATTAATAAACAGTGCAAATAGCAATTCTATAGACAGCAGACCAAAACTACTTGATGGCATAGGAATAAAGGAGATGTTAAAGAGATACAGCATTGTAAGATGAAGAATGCTTACTATTTTCAACATTCATGTTACATTTGCTTTTGTTTTCTTGAGGATGCCCTTGGTAAGAACAATACAAATATATTCATCCTTGTCCCCAATGTGGTGTCCCTAATGCATAACAATTCCTGGAATAATCTAGTAGCTAGAAAAATGCCTATTTAAATCTATGTAATTAAAATGAAAATGAATGCAAAATAACAAAATCTGAACAGAAATCACCTTAGTTTTTTACAAATTTCATTTAACTATATTGTCTACTCATGTGTTCCAAATTTACTCATAAAACACATCTTTGAGAAACATATTCTTTCCCTTAGATATATGTTCAACCTTCTGTCTTAGAAAAGATTTACTGAAATGCCCCTGAGCTCCTCTGGCTTCATCCAACAAGACTGCAGAATGCAGAATATGCTGGGGCACAGGAAGGACTCCTCTTCTTGAGCAGCAGCATTCCCTGTCTCCCTGTGCCACTTAAGTGGGGGAAGAGGTAGAGCTCAGGAAGGAGGAAGGGGTGGGAGGATGGTGTTTTAGTTCTCATTATCCTGTTCTGAATTTGACCAGTAACAAATTCAATTAGTTTCCCGGAGCTGAATCTGTTTTCACTGTTACCCATGATGGTAATTGGTTTGTGAACTCACCCTGTCCTTATCTCAACTCCTGAGACTTTTTTCTTTCTCACCCCAGTCCAAGCAGGGAGGGGAGTGATAGAACAACTCTGGTGGGCATCTGATGTCCTGCCAGGGTCAACATCCCACAGGCTGATGGATCTGTGCTTGCCTGGGACCTCCTTCTTGCCCCTTTTTGAAGGCAGGGATAACATTTGCTTTCCTCCAGTCCTCAGGTACCTCTCCTGACTGCCATGACTTTTCAAGATGATTGAGAGTGGTCTAACAATGACGTCCACTGGTTCCTTCAATGCTCGTGGGCGCATCGCACCCCATCAGGGCCCATGGGCTTCTGGATGTCAAGTTTGACTCCATGGTCTCTAACCCAATCCTCCTCAACCATGGGGAAGTCTTCTTTTCTCCAACAGAGAAATCACCAACAGAGACACGCTAATTAGGCATAATCAGGGCCACAGCAACTTGGGTCTAATATCTTTGTCTGTTCAGAGATCAAGGAGTGAGGGATGTTGATTTTTTTTATTGTTTGGTGAGTATGGTTCTTCTAAGATACCATTCCAAAAGTCAGATGACACTTCTGAATCTTCAGGTGTCTGCCAGGTCCAGAAATTGAAGCACTAGGACAGAGATGGAAGGCAATGTAAACACTTAATGTGTTTATGTGCATGTTCAGCTCTGAGTGAGGAGGGCATTTAATCATGTGCACAAATTGAAGCAATGATGCTTCTTAGCTGTACTGTTTATAGTTGTGCTCTCATTTTATGCTCTGTGGTAAACAAAGATAGCTTCTGATTTCCATACTAAACTCCCAAGGTTCTCAGAATTTGCTTATTTATTTAATCCCACACTATGGAATGTTGTCAGTGAAATTCATTTCCCCAGTTCTCAAAATTTATGAACAAATAGAAAATATGATTATGGTAAGAAACTTCCACATGCTCTTCATGCAGAACATTGCTTTTTTGCAAAGGTCTTGATATTTTGCAGCCATTATGTGGGGCCTTTTTGTCACATTGCATCACCTTAATGAAAATCTAGACATCAATAAAAGGATACATATTCTAAAATTCATCTATCCACTTATTTTATTAAAAGTGTTCAAAAGAAAATGAGGTCTCAAATTATCTCCCTAATACATTTTGGCATGTAATATGAACAATTCAATGCCTTGGGTAAAACTCTCAAGAGAACATCTAATTTTTTCTTCTGTGTCAGCAATCACACCAGGCAAGTGATATTTACAATATAATTTAATCTTGAACAGTGGACAGGGAGTCATAAAGAGAAATATATTGGCCAGTCAACCCATTCCAAGTGCACGGGGAGATCAATAAGTGGGAGTAACGGAGGAAAAAAAAGCATAATTAAGCTTTAGCAGATTAGCAGATCTTGAGGAGGCCCTTGTGAATGGTATGCATATCAGAAAAAAAACAAGAAGAGAGGCATCCCACCAATGGCATCATAAAAATTGGTGGGTTTTTTTTTCTGTCTGCATTCAACAATTTTTAGTTTGCATATATTTGTGGTATCAGGTATCATATTTAAATTTGACTACTGTTTCCATCCATGTGCTTTTGGTGAAAAACTGTGCTGGTCAGTACCAGGACAGTATGTGCCTAAAAATTTTGGGCTTGGCTTTACTTTCTTCATCTCTGTGGCTAAAAGCAAGTTGATTCGCCACTTGGAGTGTCATAAAGTCTGTAGTCACTAAGGTAACCTAACACATAATTAACCTCTGAGTTATATCTAAATACACTACAAAGTCTGCAAGATTCTAACAGTATCTGTCAGCAAAATTTTGACACAAAGAGACTGACTTTTTCAATCCTCTCAGGAGCGTGGCTGGCAATACGCAGGATTGCATGGAAAGATCATGACTCTACAAAAAGAAGTACTAAACTGTGATTGGCTGCTCTTCCACTCTCCTGATTTGCACACAAATTAAGAGTCAACTTTTAAAAAATTCTGATCTGCTTCAGTGAGTAATAATATATAGTGCAATTAGACTACTCATTACTTTCCTGTGGTGTAGGACAGAGTCGGACTTGATAAGGTACAGCACATCAGCTGGAGAGCCTGTTCTGAATTCAGAACTGCCAATGGACATTTTCTTCTCCCAGAAAGAAAACAAACAGGATATTACGTCTGTATAATATGCAAGTAAAATAATACATTAAATTGAATCATTTAATAAATGTCATATAGGCAGTGTTGAAGCATATACCTCATACCCAAATTTAGATGTTGCATTTTAACCTCCTCAGTCTGGGGATTATGAGCTTTATGACCTTAATATTTTTTTAAAAGGAGAATTTGCAATGCATTTCCAGAATGCTTTGTCTGGGGAAAGAGCAAAAGGGAATTAAAAGGAAGATACACCAAAATTGGGAATCAGGTTAACATGTACTTACCTGGGCTGCTCTCTTTTAGGTACCTTATTATTGCACCTAAGTTTGCAACACTATTTTGCTTACTTTCTTCAGAAGAATTCTTAAAATGAATGGATTACAGTCACTACTTTCTATCAATTGCAAATAATCAATATGATATGGGTGTCTTCTACTGCCTCTGGATAACAAAAGGAAGCAGGAATGAGGGACAGGTCAGACATTCCTACAGCACTGGCATCTGATAGAGTGGGCATCACAGTGGCATAAAACAGACACCATTAAATGACTAATACAGATACAGAGATACCAGGTATGTATCTAGATTCCTGCAAGCCAGTCAGTTATGAATGTCAAAGGTTTATTTTTCTAGTAGGAATGAGGTGATCAGCAGATAAAACCTAAAAATTAAATGTGTACTTTTCCTGTCAAAGGCAGATAAATTCATGGCCTTCAATGTGTCTTTCACATAGTGAAAATGGACATTTTTGTACTAAAACAAGCTCTTGATCCTCATTGCAAGGAAACCAGCATGTCTAAGTCTAGGAGCCACTACAGCTACTAGTGACTGACAGGGATCTACTGGAAGCTGCTAATCAACATTACACAAGCTTGCACCAACATTACACAAATCCCATCTGCACAGGTCATTAACTCATTTTCTACCAGTTTTTAAGTGTTTTGCAATTCTGTAGCATGGTAATGCGACAGGAATCACAGTTAAATTATTGCCTGAGCTACAGGTTTTCATACTCTCCAGAGCTTTTCTACACATACATTGAAAGAACAATATCCACTGTAAAGCCAGGGAGCTGACATTACTCCAATGCACTACACTCTACTCAAGACACCTGAGAATCCATACTTTGACTTCTATGATGGCAGTGACAGTGTGATTGCATAATTACATGACTTTGCTGGTCTTGACCAGCAAATCTCATGATTCAAACTGTCTCTAAGCTTTGTATTTCTTGATATTTAGAGATCAAGTGAAACATTATGTTAAATATTTCTTGCTCCATGAAAAATCACTCAACTCAATTTAATGAAACATAGTTTCACAAGACTCTGTCTACAGCTTCGAACTTACACACCCAGACCTCATTTAGCAGAAACAGTGATGATTTCTTTGAGAAAATATTCTTCCAAGTACACTATAATATTTTAAGTCCAAGCAAAAGTGGAGGCTACAAAAACATACAAGCACCAGAATCCCTATGCTTGCAGGTGGTCTCCTATCTGTGCTTTCAGTCCATAGCTCTGTTTGTATGGTGCCTTCCCTGAACATCTACTCAGAAACTACTGAAAAAGCATCTTAGTGGAGAAACTCCATGGAAATGCTACAGAAGCTCTGTGAAGATCAAGGGTAAGAGTTGTAAAGACACTGCTTTTCACAGAATGACAATACAGGCCATATTAATCACCACACCAGCCCACTGGTGACCCCCACCTGCCCACCAGAAAGAACCTGCAAAGCCTCAGAGAAACTGTCCCACATCATAACTATGAGTAAGAACACCCTGGAAATTTCACTTCATAGTCATTTTGGTATTATGGAGCTTTGACTGTAACAACAAATGTCACCACTATGATCACCCTACTTGGTCATGGATATGTTTGTTCCAAGCTCTGTGTGCCCAAGCCAGGTTTCTCCAGTGAGGCAGTAGGAAAAGAGGAGAGTCACACAATGCCAAGAACGTTCTGCTCATATACAAGACCAGCTAGCTCCTACATGGGAGAAAACTGACTCCTGGGAGGAACAAGAAAAAGCCCTCTCTGAAGGTGTGAGATAAAAGAGCTCAGCCAGCAGGGCGGAAAACTCACTGGGTTGTAGAAAACAGTCATGCTTAGATTAAAACTTAATCGTTTTCATTTCAACCTGTTCCTTTCAGCTCAATCTAAAAGTAAAAACCAGTAATTGTGAGCTGAGTTAGGCACTGAATATGAAGCACCTGATTAAGAGGCAGACAGTAACAGGATTCTTTATTCCCTAAAACATGGCTATAGTACTGAACTTCATGAATTTAAGGTTTAAAAAGGCCCACAAACAATGAAAAACTGAATCGAATCCTCACATTAGCTGTGGTATAGAAATGTAACTGCGTTAACTGCCTTATCTTTGATGGCTACAGTAATTGATCAATATTTCTTATTACACAGTAAATGAAATGGAAATACTTTCCAGTTTTATAGCAATGCTATGAAATATAGTTAGATTTGGCAGAACTCTTAAGCTGCTTGCTCAAATCAACTTGTCTCATTTCACCTCTAGTGGCATAAAAATAGTAAGAAACCTTAAAATCTTCTTTTCAGAGGGAAATATTTACCACAAATATTTTCTCAAGCAATTTTAGTTATGAAGAAATTGAAATAGCAAATATTTTTAGGGAGAACATTTTTCACAGAATTCCACAAAATGATTCTGAGCTATGAGAAACTGGGAAATAAATCTTAATGTATGAAAACTGAAAAAAATTACTGGTACTTTCAAAAAGCTGCTTATCAAGTATGTCATAGAGTAAAATGTGACAGCAAAAGGAGGAGAAAGTCTATGGGCAAAATGTTCTTCTGCAGGCATGGCCCAAGATAGTGGCTGCATCCCCTCTGGGAGACAATTCTGCCCTTGAACAGAGGATGCAACTTCTCTTCTTCTGCTTTAAGCCTTCATTCAGTTCCACCTAAAACACCAAACCACCAGCTACATTTAATCTATTTATTTACAACAGCAATAATTTAGAAGTTTTACAAAACCCCTGTAACAGTAAATTTTATTTTCGGATATGATTCTGATTGTAAACATAAAAAAGTAAAAAAGGATATCTCAGACTTTTCTGCTCTTATTTATGCACATGGAATTTGCTACTATTGTAGTCATGTCTCTTTTTTTTTTTTGTGCATTTCCCAATAAATAGAACCAATGGTCTGCACATACCTAGAAACAAGTAGATTTAAAGATTAGAGAATACTTTGGAGAAGTTTATCTTGAACTTCTTGTGTTTATGTTTAGTTGTGCATACAAATGGCACATGATAAGAATTTGATTGTAGGAACTATGTTTATCCAATAAAGAATCAGAAAAGGATTCTATTAATATACAAGTAAAATCAAAACAAAACTTAATTACTGCATACAAGCTAATGAACCCCTGCAAGCAGGCTAAAACTATTCAGAGAAATAATATTTTCTAAACAGGGAACATGGCTTAAACATTTCAGAAATTCCTTTCAGAATGGCTTTTAAATCAGAAAGAGGCAAAAATAACTAAAAAAAATTATTTGATGAAATGAATTATGATGAATAATAATCTGATGTTGGATGACCAAACAGGAAAAATGAATAAACCATGTTTATAATCTTGAATTGCACGTCAGCTTTGCAATGCCACAGAATTGAACTGTGACTTCTTTACTTCCACAGTTTGTGACTGATCTTTCATCAGTTTGATGAAACCACACAGGATTCACTCTGAGGCTTTGACTCTGTGAAGAATATGGGGGTGGTACCCCCATAGTAGGTGCCACCTAAAATGCCTGGGCATGAACTTCACATCCATGTGTGTAAGAAAAGCAGATTTGAGGACAATTTCTCTTCACTATGTGCATGCCATACAGAAGCTCATCACAAATCACTGCTGAGATACACAGAATGGTAAATGAATATCTTACTCCTGAAGGATGTTTGACTTCATCAGCACATTAGGCATTTATGCAGTGCATATTTCACTCCTGGGGGCTCAGAGGGAATACCAAAGCACTGGACTCTGTTATTTTATACTAGCCTTGTCTGAACTGCACACATTGCTGACATGAAACACAGTAATAAAGAATGGAATTAAAACTTTATATATAGAGAATAAAGAAGTCAAAATCAAGGAAAATATACTCAGAATATTTTCATTTCACTTGAAATTTGCTGTATTTAGATGCCTTCATTGATACAGAAAACCTGAAGTGAAGGAGGGAAAGAAAGAGAAAGTACAAAAGGAAAAGTAGGAAGTATAAGCTTAATTCCTTTTTTTCGCATGTTACTATTTCCAGCAATGCCCCAATTGATGTAACTTCAAAGATCTCAATGGAATTGCTCCTGAGACCAACACGAATAGAATGAAATTAACTTAATTTCTGCTTTTAATATTTGATGGTTTAAAGTAATAGGACAGAGTAAGTATTCTCCATAATATTAAGTAGGTGGAATTTTAAAACTATTAATAATGCACTTTAAAAGAGAATGTTATTGGTAACTCACTGCTTTATCACACAAAACTACCATAAATTAAATACACTTTAAGGAACTCCTGAAATCTATTTTACATGCAATTGCAAATGATAGTGTTCATATACTGGAATACCAAACCCTTTAAAGTGAAGAGCTTTATCTCTAAGTTCTACTGTAAAGCATTTTCCCTAAGTATTTAAAAAAAACCCACAGAAGTGGTGCATTTGAAGTTATTTTTAATTAAAAGAAGTTCTTATATTCTGTTAAAATTACCTGCAGAGTAATATGCAAATGTGCAAAAAATATTTCTATAGCATTGAAAATACTTAGAAAAATGTTTCTTTAGAAGAGTAACACCATAAGCTACCATAAGCAGGCTACCATATATATCAAACTGGTAATATATGCAGAACATCTTGTTAATTCCTTGTTGCTTACTCCTCCTAATTCATTCTAATTTAATTTCAAGGTGAAGGGTAAGTGCTTTCTAAAATCTACTTTAATTTGTGTACTAAAAAGACATACTCCCTTAAACCTGAATAAAAAGCACACAGCCTTTTATTACGTCTTTCAGCTATTCAACTGAAATCTCATCTTTCCCCTCAAAACATGAGGTTCATCATATGTTAAATGTCAGCATTATTGTGTAAGTTGAGGAGGAGCCACAGTGGGCTATGCTGTTTATCCTCATACATGTTCTCATGCTTTTCCTCATGAGGCATAAAAACCACCCATAACTGCTACTGTGGAGCTACAATTTCTTGCTGACATAGAGTACACCTTGTGGAAAGATGGCAAGTCTGATTTTAAAGCTATGAAATAACAGAATCTGCCTCATTTCCAAGAAAATTGTTCTGGTAATTAGCCACTGATACATAGCTGCAGCTAAATGTTTCCTGTATCCACTTCCAGCTAATAGCTCTGGAGGTTTTTCAAGAAACCTTCTCAGAAGACCTTACCATGAGCCACATCCCTCCTGCTGCTGTGAGACAGAACTATGTCACACCCTTATATGTCTTAACCTAAAGTGACTGTGTTTCTCAATCACATCTGAATGTAGATTTTCCAGCCTTTAATAACTCCAGAAGCTTTCTCCCATCTAGCCTTTGGCTGCTTTATACATTTCGTATCAGATACAGTTCTTATCAGGTATGCAATTAAATTGTTAGGCTGTATCAGTAACTGCAGATTTGTTCTGGTGAATTCCTCAGTCTACAAAGAGTTTAACTGAGATTAGACACATTAACCTGTGTTTTCACAAATGTAAATCAGAATCACGCCCAATGTTTCGAATAAACTAATTTTATTTTTCTTTCATATTTTCAGCCACTACTTTTTAGCAATGTTAAATCTGTACTGCAGAAACAAAATTACACTATCCCCATAAAAAAGTAGCTGAATCTGAAATTGCATGTCTACCCTCTCTCTGGGGAAGTTCACAGTAAAGCCAGACTTGTTGATGGTTATCTGCTCTGACAGTCAGGCTGACCGCTGCCGAAACAGCAATGCATGTGAGCACTGGCAAAGAAACAGGACACATTGCTCAGAAAAACTGTAATGCTGCAACTGAAATATTCAGTGTACTTTCAGAGTGTACATTTTAAGGCACCAAAGAAGGAGTATTGTAAGATAACATGGATGGCTGCTTTCAGAAATGTATGATTTCGGTAGTGCTACTTTCCAGCATGAATGAAGAACACCGGTTTCAGTAATAACCATTTTGAAACTATTTGAGCATGAATTTTATTTAAAATTAAAATATTTTAGCTTATTTTAAAAAACTTCTTTTAGCTTGTAGATGACAACTGCTTGAAGGATATTAGTAAACTAATTAGTAAACAGAAGATGGAACAAAACTTGTATACTCTACAAACTCACTGAAATTACACCAGATAAGAACACATGTTTAGATCCAACAAACACAGTTAATCTACATGAGTGAATGTAATAGCTTGACCCTGTCTGAATGCCCAAAGCCTCATTAACATTCCCCTCTAGAACTGGACAGGGGGGAGAAAATAGAATGAAGAGTTCATGGGTTGAGGTAAGGACCAAGAGAGATCACTCATCAAATACTGTCATGGACAAAACAGACTTGAACTGGGGATAACTGAATTTATCACTAATGAAATCAGAGCAGGAAAATAAGAAGTAAAATAAGATCTTAAAAACAACTTCCCTCTACTCCTCTTTCCTTCCCAGCTCTACCTCATCCCCTCAGTGTTGCAGGGAGATGGGGAATGGGGCTTATGGTCAGCTCTTCACACATTATTCCTGATGCTGCTTAGGGAGGAGTCCTTCCCCTGCTCCAGCATGGGATCCCTCTCATCGGACAAAGTTCTCCATGATCCTCTCCAACAAGAGCCCGTCCCACGGGAAACAGTTCTGCATGAACTGTTGCCACATGAGTCACTTTTCCACAGGGTGCAGTTCTGCTATTCCTCAGGCACAGACTGTTCCAGTGTGGGTACTGGGTCAGAAATCCTGCCAAGAGACCTGTTTTAGCATGAGCTCCTCTCTCCATGGCTCGGCAGGCCCTGGCCAGGACCCTGCTCCAGCACAGGCCTCTCATGGCTTCTCAGCCTCCTCTCGGGCATCCACCTGTTCCAGCACTGGGCTTCTCCATGGGCTGCAGGTGGATCTCAGCATCCCAGTGCTCCTCCATGGGCTGTGGGGACACAGCTGCCTCTCCATGGTCTGCACCACCAGCTGCAGGGGAATCTCTGCTCTGGCTCATCCTTCCCCTCCTTCTCCACTGCCCTTGGTGTCTGCAGCGTTGTTCCTCTCACAAATTCTCACCCTGATCTTCTCTGGTTGCAAGTACAGCTGTGCAATAACTTCTCTTTCTTAAATATGATATCACAGAGGTGTTATCACCATTTCTGATTGGCTTAGCCTTGACCAGTGGCATGCCTAGCTTTGGAGATGCCAGGGACTGACTCTGCTGGACATGGAGGAAAGTTCCAGCAGCTTCTCACAGAAGCCACCTCTGTAGCCCCCCACCCGCTTACCTGGCCATGCAAACCCAATACATTCCACCCAATACATTCCACCCCTCATCTCTGAAAATCATGTATTTCAGAATTATCACTAAAATTCATATTCACCACACAACCTGCCCTTGCATCAACAAACACAACCAAATCAACAAAACAAAATTCCCCGCACAAGCCCCAGAATAACATCATCACAACACAGGGAAAAAAAAGGACAATTTACACAAAATTCAACCCTTGTCCATGCATCACAATTATGACAAAAATTCCTTGTGATCAATTCACTCTTTGATGTTGTTCATGATTTGTTTTGCCCATTACTTCTCCCAATTACTGTCTTTATCTCAAAATCCTCATGACCCCATGTTTTGGCACCAAAACCCCTGTAGAGTGGGTTGACCCTGTCTGGATGCTAGACACCTCCAAAGCCTCTCTATTGCTCCCCTTTGTAGCTGGACAGGGGAGAGAAAATATAGTGGTGTTACCAACACCTTTCTAATTAGCAATGCAATGCACAGGACTTTTAGATCTGCTATGGAAAAATTAACTCCATTTGTCAGATCAAATACAGTGCATATGCTGAAAGTTCAAAAGGAATGATCCTACTAATTTTTTTTTCATTATTAGGATAAATACTTTATTGGCTGACAAAAAAGCTGTGTTTAGAAGAGCCTTGCATACTTTGAAAAAGTCATTCCTCTCTTTTCCTACGTGAAAAGGGACTTGCAGGTCAACTGCATATGTAGAGAAAGTTCAGAATAAAACTCTGGAAGCAGGATGAAGAAGCCTGTGATCTCTTCTACCCTAAGTGAATAGGAAGAAATCTGCCTGGCCTGTTAAGTCTGTTAACATTACTTTAGTTCCATAAGACTGTGATTTAAAAGGAAGTTTTTATGGTTTTTATAGAGCAGTTAAGAGTATGATCGCAGTTACAAAGTGCAACTTTGAAGGCTACAGAAGAGATGGTGCACAGCAACAATAATGATCTGCTAAGCATTATTTGCCAGGCTTCCTCAGTAATAAGGTTTATACAATCCCCCATCTGTGCATGCCCATTCTTCCACCCACCACCCTACCTCCTGCCCTGCCTCCAATTTAAATTGGCAGGGGTTGAAATACAAGATTTGTATGACCCCTGGAAGTTTTGGGAAGGGAAGCAAATCCTGTTTCCTGACAGTGGGAAAAACCATAAAAGAAGCTGAATTTTCTCCAGAAATGAATTATACTTGGACCTTTTCTGACTCCAATGGCACAAGGTACCATGGACACAATCCATTGACAGGACCTTGTCAAGCCACACAGTGTTGGAAATAGTGGCATGTGAAGATAAAGAATAAGAGCGAAAGACACAGAGAGCACCATGCATCCTCCAAGCTCTCCATTTCTCTTTCAGTATCCACTGGCCTCCCAAGTACACTGCTTGGGAACCTGGGAAAGCCAAGGAGCTCAGTGGATTGATCCCATCTCAGTTTTCCTGCAATCAGCCCTCAAAGTCTGCCTGGTGCAGGAACTGCTGCCAGGCTCAGATGTGGAGACCTGATTTTCTCCCATTGATCCTGCAGTTTGAATCCTCTCAGCTGCCTGAGCACCTCCTACTTTACTCTTACAGCAGACCTGAGAAAGTCCATCCATGTGCTCAGGTTGATTTGACCTCAGTTAATTCTCACCTTACTAGGAAGTGTGAAAAATAGTATTTTTTTTCTTTAGTTTTGAAGAGTGTGTGATTATTTGGACCGAGTACGCAGCTATATTTTCTGCCATTTTCTCATAAAATTTTGAACTCAAATCTGATTGAGACAGCCATAGTACCTGTAAAGATTATTACATTCTTACAGGTCTCATAAAAAAAAATAGGAAGTCACACCACCAGAGCTGAACAAGTGAACAGAAGTTCACTAAAGAAGTTCAACTTCTTTATTCCTGTGTCCTTTTTTATTCCTGCGTCCTGTCTTGCTCAGGGCAAGATCCTGCATATGTATCAGGGCAATTCCAAGAACAAATATAGGCTGGGTGAAGAATTGATTATGAGCAGCCCTGAAGGGATCATGAAGTGTTGGTTGATGAGAAGCTCAACATGACTCAACAATGTGCATTTGCAGACCAGGAGGCCAACCCACATCCTGGGCTGCATCCAAAGCATCAGGAGCAGCAGGGTGAGGGAGATGATTCTCCCCTTCTGCTCTGCTCTGGTGAGACCCCACCTGCAGTACTGCAGCCAGCTCTGGGCACCCCAAAGTAAGAAGGACACAGACCTGTTGGAGTGAGTCCAAAGGTGGGCAATGTAGATGGACAGAGGGCTCTCTTATGAAGACACGCTGAGAGTTGGGGTTGTTCAGCCTGGAGAAGATCACAGTACGTAAAAAAGATCAACAAGGAAGCTGAAGTGTGACCTTTTACAAGGGCATGGAGTGACAGAACAAAGGTGAAAATTCAAAGAGGGTAGGTTTAGATTAGGAAGACATTCTTTACTGTGAGGATAGGGAGGCACTGGAACAGGTTGTCCAGAGAGGTTGTGGATATCCCATCCTTGGAGGTATTGGAGGCCAGGCTGGATGGGTCCCTGAGCAACCTTGTCTAATGGAAGATGTCCCTGACTGAGGCAAAGGGCTGGAAGTAAGTGATTTTTAAGGTTCCTCCCAATTGAAATTATTCTATGATTCTATGAATTATGACAATTGTAAAAAACATTATGTCTATCTCCTTTTCATTAATGCTCCTGTTTCTTTTCATAGACAGAAGCTCAAGGAACTGGAATGTGTTGTATTAGAAATTTTTTGGATTAGAATTCTACAGTAAATTTTTTAAATGGATGTTCTAAATCCAAATTGTACTAATAGAAACACTTCTGTTAACATATCTGTTAATCTTCTACCTAAAGAGCATGTTATTATAGCGAGTCTGAATATCCCACAGTCATGCAGGTAAAAAAGAAAAAAATCTTTTGTACTTTCAATTCCAGTTCACCCATATTCTTATAAGTAGCTAAACCAATACCTGACATCTGGAAATGCAAGCTGTCAAAATTTATCAGTCCTTATTTCATACATTCTGAATCTCATCCAAAGGGAGAAATTCTGAAGGCTGTAGTATTGTCTTGCTCAGACTGGAGTGATTCTTTTCTGGGTGATGCCCGTGTTCCTCAGCAAAACCTCTGACCTCCTCCTGGAGGTTATGACACCCCTTCTCAAAGTGACAGGTTTGCTGTAGCATCCTGCTCTGGCTAATTTGGTGGGGTTGTACTCTCTTTTAATAGGCAAATTGTGGAATCTTAGACAAGATAGTCACAGGCTTCTGCCTACTCCTCACATGGCACATAAAACTATTGTTACCAGACTTTGCGGTTGCCACTCTCCCATGGCCTGAAGTTCCAGCAATTGTTCATGTCAGTTTTCCTTAGCACTAGTTGAGATTACAAAACAGGTTGAGAGCAAGAATGCAAAGAAAGAAGTTTTCTTAAAAATGCATTGAGAAACAAAGTTACATTTATTCTCCTAAGATGGCAATTTTCATGCCATTGGTCATCAACAGTATGGCTGAAAGCAAGAAGTCATGGATGAAATTTACCTGGAATACAATAACTTTGGAAGATTATTCAACAATGAACTTAACACAAATGTTTCAAATCTTTTTTAATGACCAACTAGATGCCCTTTGCAAAGCTAGAATAATTGGCAAATTGTCAGTAACTACATATTTTTTGAATATTTAATGATAGGACTTTTTTTCAAGCTAGTTACATTCCTAAATGAACTCCACATGTATTTTTAAAATTGTTTGTTTGCTTGTTTGTTTGTTTGAATGACACAATGGATATTATTCTTCCATTTTCTTCAAAGGATAACTTCACAGATAATCTTCCCTGGCTTTCAGATGATTTGGCCTCAGAAGTACACTCTCAGGGACACGTAAGCAGCACTGTGTTTCTAAAGAGTAATGTTCTGGTTGAAAGAGAAGATATAACCAACTATGATAAGAAACATGAAGAGGAGTGAGAGGAATATGAAATGCTCTATGGCTAACAGAGCTTGGCTGTTTTACAGACAAAGAAGACAATCATAAGCAAAGAAACTGGCTGGTGGTATTAAACCACTGCTTGAAGAAGACCTTTCCTGTTTCACCTCCTGGTCTGTTACAGCTTGTGGTACGTTTTTCTTAACTTCTTGGACTTTGGGGTATGTAATATCATTCTCCTTGAAGCATGAAGAAACAGAATGTACACAGCTTCCCAGAACATCATATGATACTGAAGAGAAGAAGTGGAACAGGAATGTCTCAGTGACGCCCACAGGAACAGTCACCATCGCCAAATTGTCAGCGTGCCTCTGCAATGCCAGACCACAGCGAGCATATGGATAGTTTAGGCTTCCTGCCATTAGACTGGATTAGTGAAGCACATGCTTCATGCATATCTAGACTAGCTTTGTGTCAGTGGAAAAAAAGATTTGCACTACACACAGCCCACCGGACCTAAGGACAAGGGCTAGTTCTTGGGAAACTTCCATGGAAAGAGCCTGCAGTATTCCTCAGGTTCTGTGGTACCTCCCTGGAGAAACCCTTTGTGCGATTACACCCCTGAGACCATGAACTGAGGTGTGAAACAAGAATACCCTTCCTTTCTGTAGAGCAAGCATGACTGACAGCTCTGCAAAATCCCTCCAGCAGATGACACTACCAGGGATTTTCATTCTGTCACAACTCACACAGGCTGCACGGCAGCAATTTGTGCAAAGCCTGCTCTCAACAGCCTCTCCAGGCAAGAGGGCTTTAGTGAAAGACACACTCAGTGAAAGATACCCCCAGAACCTTCAGTGAAAAAATGTCCTGTATAATTTGAAAGAGAAAACTTGAAGTCTGATGGAATTGGATATTTAAGGCATTTTCTTTAGAAAAACATTAAACCCAAGCCACAGAAAATCCACTGTGTGAATAACACAGTGGATTACCAAATTTTGGTCTCTTCAGAAGCAGATTCTGGTACAGTTGGCAGGGCTGTAGTCTCTATTTGCAAATGATCAAGTAATTTACTACATTTTCATGTATGGGACATGGGACATCACTACATTTCCTTATGGAAGATTATTCCAGCAAAAATTTAGTGTTCAAATTTGCAGTATACTGACAAAATAAAGAAAATCAGAATATACTATCCTGTGTTGCAGTTGGCTAAGTAGCTAACTTTCACCAGTCCTGAATGAGCTAGAAATAGGGTAAGATACAATTTTCTTCCTTTTGAAGCTGACAAGTTATTTATATCCCTGTTCATAACTCATACTACAAATCTGAGATCTAGGAAGGTTCCAACTAATATGCTACGGAGATAACACAATATACCTGTACATTAGTTTCATTTCAGACAAAAAGCAAAATAAAAAACTGGAAAACAGTTAAATAGTAAGTTAAATATTGGTTAATATACACATCTATCATTCTGCAAACACACATCAATTATACTAGCTTGAATAATCCTATGCACATTAATCTATTTGCAAACAAAAATTCATAATACTAAATATTTGTGAAATAGAGGACATTCATGCCAAACATGCAGTTGAATACAGGGCTTAAAATATTCTTTTCGTGTTTGCCTTCCATTTTTTGGCATATTAATTAAATTTTCTTTTGTACTGGCACCATACAGGAATGATTTGATCAAGAACTCTTTAAATATTAGCAATGAGCCAGAGCATCCTGAGAGGAAGGAATCTTGTTAGTTGTAATGTAAATGCAAACACATGCAATGTTTATTTCTGGCACAATACTATTGTGGCCTCTCCTGCAGGCCAAAACCATTATTACCCAACAGAGTATAGTATAATTAGATGTCTTTTCAATTAATACAAAAATGTCTTTTTAAAGCTAGGTAATCTTCATGTCAGGTACCAATGTATGTTTTTCTTAATACTTGAATATATTGTAAAACTGAAAATAACAATTAGCTATTTAGAATTTCAGTAAAAGAGTATTTCTAATTATCTTACCTCCCTTATAAACTCTTAGGCCAGAGTTAAAAAAGAAACTACACATCTCTATGTAGGCTTGCTCTTCAGCAAAAAAATGCCATGTACAGCATCCTACAAAACTGATCACATTCCTCTCTAAAGTTATAATTCAATGTTGTCAACTACTAGCAATTTTACATAACAAAAATTATTCCAAGTAAAATACCTTTAAAATATCCTCTGGAAGCATTCTCTTTATAATCTACAAATATGAAAATACACATTTGTGATTTAACATATTAATTATAGGAATCTAACTGTTCTGGCACTCCTTCACATCCCTCTTGTTTGTTCCTACACATAAAACTTAGTCACTGCTTGCACAAGGAAATATTGGAATGAAGATCACTCCAGATTGGGTGCACAAAAATAGGTATGTTTAAATAGGTCATAGCAAGATGCTGTTGGTAGGGACTGAGTAACCACTTTTATAAACTCTGACTTTGTACACACAAATTTTCCTAACAGCTCCTTGCTATGCTGGGTATTGTGTTCTCAAGCATAATTTTATAATTTATAATAAAGGTACTTCCATGCAGGTCCACTGCTGAAACCAGACCATGGAATGAAATTAATTATACTGCCAGCTTCTTTATGGTTCATTTACACTAATCTTTCGATGTGCTGGATGAAGTTGTAAGCTATAAAAGAACATGTCATTGATGCCACTGGGAATTTCTTGAGGGTTGAAGGTGTTATGACCAGGCATGATAAATTGCAAGACACTGGAAGAATTACAGATACAGCAATGTCTACGAACTACAAGATTCATGCAATGGTTTGGGTTGGAAGGGGTCTAAAATTATCTTTTTCTAACCCCCTGGACACCGATTTAACTCATTAACAATTATTAAGTTAAGAATGTACACATATACTGGATTCACATGAGGCAGAGATAATTGTGGTTTATGCATTACATTATTTTGAAAAAATCTGCTTGCCATATTCATGACAATGCAAACACATTCACATGTGTTCTTACTCATCCTTTTCATAAATATTAATTTACCCAACTGTTGTGGAAGTACTGTTTTTCTAAGCATTGGATAATCCCTCAGACAATTTTGCATTCTGAAATGGAAATAGTCTTTTTCCTTAGACAGTAGTCAGTGATCAGTGATCAACTTCATCCTTCATTCAACACCACCATAATCTATGGATGAAATGAAATGTGAGCTCAGCATTCTCTTACAGCTATTCATTATTCAATAAAGTATGTTATTCTACGTTTATGGAAGATTTTCCTAAGTAAGGACTTATTGTTCAACTAATTTCTGTCCTGAATCCAAAATTGTTGGTAGAATACCACATCCCTCCACCAGCTTAACATATATCAAAGGGGCTCCTCGTTATTGACAAGATGGGACACAGACCAAGAAGGGGTTTCACAGTTTCTTACACGCTGTTCATTGCACTCTGTGCTGCCCATCTGTTCTCCTCCTAACCCTGACAAGGCACCTTTCAAACAGCAGTGGTGCAATGCCATCGTGAGGGACTCCCTATGGCCTCCTGTGGGGCACATCGTGACACAAGGGAATGTCCCCCAAAGAAGGAGTCTGATAAGAACTGGCAGCTAATATTTTGGAAGGCTGCTTCAAAATTCCCATTCTTGCACTGCAAGGAAGAAAATCTCACTGCTTAAAAGTTATATATTGTTGGATTACAGCTGCTTGTGCAACGAAATGTGCCATTGCCTGTAACGTACTATTGTGCTTCAACAGTTGGAATGTACAATAGGAATGAATCTGCAATATTATAACTCTCAAGTAAAACAGAAGGAAAAAAAGAGAAAAGTTTTATTTTACAACTTCTGGAGACTACATTTAAGGTGCTTTTGGGAAAAAATATTTGAAAAACTTCTTTGTGTAAAAGAAAAAGAAAAAAGAACATCCTTATCAAGTGAGACAAAAAAAAATGTAGTACCTTTATATCACTAAAATATTTGTATCAATATTATGAGATTAGGCTAAAAGTGAATCTATTCATCATATTTTAATGCTGTGGAAAACTATGTTTGCATGTAAATTACTGCAACACCCACAATGACTTGCGTTTTCACCCTACAGAAAAAATGCCAGACTTCCATAAGCATATTTATAGTGCCTAAAACCAGGCTGGTATTTTGAGAGAAAAAAAATAAAAGATCTTGATATGTTATCAGCTGCAACTGAGGAATAAATGGAAAGGAAGGAGAAGTGAACTGTGACAGATGATAACAGCAGGTTGCTGAATTTTTCAGTTACTTGCAGACTGCTTGTGGGAAGAGGTTGCAGCAGTGTGCTCTCAGCTGTGCCACATTTCCACAGTGACTCCTGTTGAACTTGAGGGAATTAGACCTGGGCACAACTTGCCCTGGCTCTTACACAGCTCAAGAACTTGCTCAGAAATAGTGGCAAGAAGGCAGTATGAGCTACAGCTGACTCCATTAAGTTTGCTATCATACCAAAGGGTGGTACTAAAGCTCTATGCATCACTATGGCATGTTTTATACATGAGCATATAGCACCACTTACTCTGAAGACTGCCAAATACATTATAAATCTTCCTTACAACCTTAACACACCTCTGTGCATATGGGCTGACATTTTCTGTTACTGGGAGCTTTCCTTTGAAATATTATTAAAAAATTTCAGCCAAAAGAATCCCACTATAAATAAAACAAGTAAAAATACTCTTCTTTGCTTGTTTAAAAAAAGAGAAAAAATGTGGTCTTAGCTTCAGTCCTTCAGTCACAACTCTCCTACTTGCTCCCCACTTGCTCAGGGGGAAGGGGAGTGGGGCCTGCGGTCAGTTTGTATTGGTTTCCTCTGCCTCCTCACACTCTTCCTCTCTGGGTCCTTCTCAAAGGCTGCAATTGTACAAGAACTGAAGCTCCAACTGTGTCCTTTCCATAGGGTACAGTACTTCAGGCACAGACTGCTCAAGGAAACATGATCCTGCATGGGCTTCTCTCTGTGGGCTGCAGCTTTCCCTGGGCACATCTGTCTCCTGCAGTGTGCCATGGGCTGCAGATGGATCCTTTGCATCCCTGTGGATCTCCATGGGCAATAGGGGTGCAGCTGCCTCACTGTGGTCTGCACCACCAGCTACAGGGGAATCTCTGCTCCAGTGCCTGGAGCAGCTCCTCCTCTCCTCCCTTGCTGACATTGGTGTCTGTAGGGCTGTTTCTCTCATGTTTTTCTCACTTGTTACAATCAAAATTCTAAATTTTGGTGGAAATAGGAACAGAAAATAACTTGTGCTTTTGCATGATCTTCATCTTAGTCAATATGGTCTCAGCTATGATGTACTCGAGAGGTCTTTCTTGAGGGCAATGCAGTACATTCTCTCAGTCACTGACAGGAAGGCCATAAGCAAGATCTGGCTCTGGCTTCTCTTTAGCTTTGCCTTTCTTTTTTCATTAATTTACCCCTACATGTTTCTCAGAAAACAGCTTTCAATACCATGAATATCTAGATACTCCCATATTTGCCATTTTTTGAGAAACAAGGACTAAATGAAATAATTAGGCAAAACTCTGCTGTGACCTAATAAATTTTTCATGATGTGTATTGAGAACCCCCCGCCCCATTTTATCAGGGTCTAACACATCAACACTTGCAGCCAGTTTCTCTGATCCATTGTGTAGATTCAATTGAATTTGAGCTCAAATTCAGTTGTACTGCCAACTGTACCTGAACTGTGGAGTTCAGGCTATGCTGGAAGCAGAACTTTATTGTATCCACCTCTGTAATGCCCTTTGAAGAGGAAAGGTTTATATAATGCCAGAATGATTTCTGCTTTTACATTTCCTTCATATATATTCATAGCTCTGTAGACTACAGTTGTATGGTTATATAGTTCCTAGCTACCTCCAGTACTTTTCCCTACCTTTTCCTTGCCATGATAGGCAGAAAGCCAAAACAGATTCCAGAGGCTTCAAGCCCAAGGGGGTCCAAGGCCCCTCTCCTATCCTGGTTGTTTCTGGGAGCAGAGGTTGGAAACAGCACTCTGAGACACATTTTCATAAACAAAGTTTAGTTCTATCTAAAGGGGCGATACAGAAGAGGTGGGACCTAAAAGGGGGAATTACTTCATCACCTGTGCTTCTAATTGGGGATTCTTATCAATTATGCTAATTTTCTAAATTTATAAAACTGTATTCACCCCATGTGGGGTGGGCATTTTTCCACATCTGCTCCTTGAAGCCCTCCAATAAAGACCACCCTTTTTATTACCTCCTATACTAATGTCTCAAAGTGTGTCGTTTCTACATCTTTAAGGTGTCAATACATTACCTGTAGGTTTTCTAGTTATTTATCCCAACTCCCTGAAATTACTTCATAGCAGGATTTCAGTCTGCCCCTCCCCTTCTTTGCAATAGGATCACGTTTTTTACCAAAGGCACTGATAATTGCCTGTATTCTAATAGAGCAAGGATGCTGTCCTGTGACCAAAAGGGCAGTGCAGTGCTCTCCTCCTTCACTGGTATACCTAAGCAGATTGCAAAGCTGATCAATTCACTAAAGAGGGAATTGAACTCCCGCTGCAATTGTTCTGGTTTTAATCCTGGCTTGTTTCTCAGTGTTTCCCACATAATAACACCCCAAGCTCTGTTAGAAATGTCGTTCTCATTTCTTAGCCACTCCACTGAGACATTGAGTTGAGAGATTGTTCTAATTACTAGTGGTGAAAATGTCCAAGAGGACTTGGATACAGGCAATACATTTACACATTTATTTATTCTGGTTCATTCTAACAATGCTTAGGTGCTCTAAGATTGGACTTTTTGCGTACATCTAATTGACAGAATTTTCTTTCTTTTGTTAACAGTCACAAAACCAATATAAACATCAATACTTGAAAAATGTAGATTTTTAGAATGTGGGAACATTCATTGAGTGTTGTATTTTGTTTAGTATTTGAGGACAGAACACCTGACTCCTCACCTTATTTTTTACCTAAATGCATGAAAGCTATCAGATGTCTAAGAACTTGGCCCAAGCTTTCTTTACCTTTTACTTTAAAAGCCAAATTAAACACTTGACAATAATTCATCTCAGTGGTTGCTCTTGGGATTCTCACCATTTCGTACAAGGGAGTGGGCTGTAATGGGCTGTAACCTTTTCTTTGGGGATGCATGGTAATGGATATGTTTAATAGAATTACGCTTCTGGAGCTGATTACTTCTAGTTTGGCCAGGCACTGATAGTACACAATGCATTATGGTGATAGTCTTGGGGTGGGGAGGAAAGTAATGAAAATTAAAGAAGTATTAAAAGTTAAGCAAAGATATAACAACAGAGTAATCTCTCTCCTTTCAAAGAAGTTGGAAATCCACTTTTTGTTTCTTGTTTCCTAACTTATAGCACTGTTCCACAGCCCCACAAAGAGCAGTATTCCCTAACTGAATGAGCCTTTATCTTCTATTCAGACTTCAACACAAATGGTCGTAAAAAGCTAGTATGAACTAGCAGAGAAACTCAAGGACAGGCACAGAACCTGAAAATAATTTACTTTTTTCCCCCCTAGATCACTAGATTTTAGATATCCTTTTATGTTCTTTATTTTGTTGCCAAAGCACTTCTGCAAGGCTACCAATGGCCAGTGTTGCTTTTTTGCATGTTTTCCAAGTTAATTCTTTGTTCCCAAAAAGTAGTGCCATTATTTCTTTCCTCTGGGGGAAAGAAAATCACACTATAAGGGGTGAGATGATAGGGATAATTAGACTAAATCGTGGCATACAACACAATGGGAAAAATATCTTTTATGTAGACCACCTGTCTACTTATTTTTGTAGCCTGAATGATGTTTTGTTTTGTTCAGGGAAACAAATTCACTTAATAAAATCCAAACCACAGATGGCAGCTGCTAGGAAAAACCCATACAAGATTTTGTTGCAAAGGATATAGAAGTGATCTGAGCTCTGAATGGAGGAATGAAAACTTCCGTCTCTGCCGTCAACGGTGGTCTTTTCCAAGAGCTCTCTCTCGTGCAGTCTGGGATTTAGTTAGGGCAGAAATTCTAATCCAGACTGTTAGAAATATGGCTTTCTTTCACTTCACTCTGAGCTACTTCTTAGATATTTCTTTTCATGCACCTTCATTATTTTATTGAAAAATATTTGAAAAATAATGCTTGACTCTACATAGTACTTGTTCAGGTTTTTTTAAAATGTATTAGGAGAAAATTTTTAGATCTCCATTCTTCTTACAGATTCAAATGCATATTTCAATGCAAAATCACCTAAATTTAAGAAAGATAACGTGGTGGTTTTTTTTTTTTTTGTTTTGGTTTGTTTTTTTTTAAAAGACAGTATTGTCCTTTATTAGATTAAGTCTGTATGGCAGATTAAATTCACAGATTCACATCAAATGTTGATATCCTGTTTGGCTGAAAACATATCATGAGCTATCTACAAATAATAGTAAGAGCAAGAGTTACTCAGTGAATGACTAAAATGATATAATTTTACATATTTTAGGTCTCTCTCTGCAAAGTCCACAGAGCAAGAAAAACAGACTTGTTATTTATTCAGTCTGGTATTACCTGGTAGTTTAAGAAGACAGAGGCTTGATTGAGGACATTTCTAGATGACAGGTCAGAAGCACAGGAGGCACCTCAGGATTATTTCAATCTGGCCTAAGTCCTTCAAACACAGTTATCTAAAGAGGCAACTTAATTGGGGGGATAAAACAAGGACTGTGAACAGACAATGGATTTTATGGTTTAGATAGAAAAATAATATTTTCCAAACACGACTACATTTCAAGGAATGAAAACTTTAGTCACATTGGGAGCCTACTTGATCATTTTCCCTTGGAAAGGGAAACTGTTCCATGGGAATCTTACCTGTCCTCAGTGAGGAGGGCAGATGCTTTCAGCACTGCTATTCCCCTAGAAAACAGATTCCCATCCAGAGGGAGCAAACAGCATAAAAACTAGTGCAGATTGTCTCTCACAGTGAAGTTCTTCAGCAATAGAATAACAGTAAAACAGTCTCCAAAAAGATTCACTTTTCTGGAACCAGTCTTTGGAGAAGAGCAGTGTCTGGCAGATGTATTCTGGTTGAGCATCAGAAAGGGCAGTGCCAATACAGATTATGAAAATGGTTGGTCTGAAAGATCCAGAGAGATCGTCACAGAATCAGATGATTAACATAGGATTGGATTATCATAAAATTCAGTTCATTATCAGAGAATTCAGTTAGTGATCACAGAATGATAGAATGGTTTGGTTAGAAGAGATTGTAAAGATAATTTAGTTTGAACCCCTGCCATGGGCAGGGACACCTTCCACTGGACCCAGCTGTTTAAAGCCCCATTCAACCTGCTCTTGGAAATTAGAAAATTGTCTATTTGCTCACTTATTACATATATAAGTTAAAAAAATCCTCTTAAAAGACCTTTCCCAGTAAAAAATCCCAAGAGTTTCTTACCAAATTAGCAAAATGAAAATGTCATATAAGTTGCAAATATGCTAAGTGCTTAGTTAACTTGTTCGAAGGCAATTGGCAATAATTATTCTAAAGGCTGGTCACAACAATAAAACATCACTTGGAATTTAAAAAAAAAGGTGGAAAATACACAGGGAACATGATGGAATTTCCCCACTGAAATGATACAAATCAACGTAATTTTTCTCTTAAATCAGAATAATTGGATTGTAAGCCACTGCTTAATAGAGTAAGTCAGGGCAGTTAGTAAGCAACTTTCAATTTAAAATAAATGGACATGCATCATACAAAGCTCAATTCTCATCTGTTTGAAAGCTTTTACTGCTCTGGCACCAGACCCACTGTGGAAACATGAGAATGCAGCCTCAGGGAGGACAGGATTGCCAGATACCATTGCCAATGTATGCTCGGACCAGATCTATTGCATGCATTGGGGGCCACACCAGTTTTTTCTCAGAGAAGGAAAACAGGTTCTAGAAGTTAGTAATTCACTGGGATATCTTATCTATAGCAAAATTCTTGCAGACACATGACAAAATGCATTTTGCCTTACTTTCATTAATGCTGAATCTCAACAAATCAAGCCCAAATTTTGAAAACAACCTCCAATGAAATCTGGATGAAAGCTCAGCAAGGTATTAAATGATGGATTTATACGCCTTCAAAATCATTTACTGAAAAGCAGGAGTGGACTTTGACTAATTATTTGAGATGTGAGTTTTTGTTATAGCTAGGAGACAATTAATTTCAAAGTTTCTTTTGAGGAATTCTTTTACAGCTTCTAGAGCATGTGAATTACCAATGTCTACAACAACTACATTAATATTAGGCACTTTAAATCTCTGTCAATCAAAAAACAGAGTTGAAAGTAACTTCCCCGTTTGAGGAAATTTCTCCATAATGTACCCTGTTAAACATCCTTTTGAGTTGCTACATTGCCTTGTGTTGTTAAGACTACTGTTAAGAGTACAATTGAGTCTACTAAATCAGGAGTGGTGGGTGTTATGTTCATACCAGACCTGTCTTACATGCAAGGACCCACAGGTCCAATTCTCTCCAGCTTCAGGGTTTTGAAGTTCCAGCTTTCCTTCCTGCTAGCACTCCAAAGATTGAAGAAAATCTGAACACAGCACTGCCATCATTAGCAGCATCTGTGTGAGAAAATATTACCTTCTTTGAAGTAATAGCAGCAGGTATTTTTTTGTTTGACAACATCTTTGGTGAGAGATTTTTATTGCTGAGCATCTCTGATAACACAGCATGCTGGTCCCTTGTGTTGTACTTAATTGTTGTCTTGGCAAAGAAAAATACCATTTGACTGGGCATAGCCTGAAGTTCACAATCAGAAAAATTACTGATTTATTTTACTCTATGTCTTTAAGAAGCAGTCTGCTTGCACTTCAAACAAAGTAATGTAATGGGCTGAATGCCATTTCATAAAAGGAAAGTTCAGGTAGAATGACATTGCACAGAAAAAAACTTGTTTTGGCATTACTCTGTGCTGTAACAATTGATCCTTTGTCCAATGAATCCACAAGGCTCTGCCACAAAGACATTTCTAGATTTAGTATTTCAGTAGCGTGGCTGCTAATTAAGGCATCAATACAACAGATAGAAGCATTTCAGAAAGAAGATTTAGCTGCTTAAACTTATTGCAATTTGACTGTTTTAAAAAGAAAATTGTAACACTAGACTCCTAAAATGAAGGAGGCACAATTCTCAAACTACCAAGGGAGTAAAATTACTAACATATTACTTCTATGAAGAGTCTTTATGGGAGTTTTAAGGTAACAAGATTGAAGCATCTTCAGAATTTTCTTACTAGCATGACAATTTTCGCTGACAAAGATTATTCATGAGCTTATCACCTCTGCCAAAGACCCATAATGATAACTAAGCACTGATAAAACTGCATATATATATTCTTATATATATATATATATAAAACTGGGATATATATTCTTCTTTTTTATATACATATGTATGTATGCACCTGTATATATGGAGCGTCTCCAACATGATGTCTCACGTACAAGTTGTTGTGGGCAAGCAGCTAAGAAATGAACTAGAAAGATCAGAAGATGGATGGAAAATGAGCTAACCCACTTGACCCAAAGGGTGGTGAGCAGGGGCTTGAAGTTCAAGTTCAAGTTACCACTGGATGGTTTGTCAGGGTGGATATGGGTCCAGTACAATTCAAAGTCTTAGGAATGATCTGGATGACTGGAGTGACTGCACCCTCACCAAGCTTGTAAGTGGTACAAAAATGGAAGGAGTTCAGCCAGAAAGAATAGCCACCACTCAAACACATCAACCCGATGGCAGATGGGGACAAGCAGATTTGTATAAGGTTTAACAAAGATAAATGTGAACTCCTGGATCCAGAATAACTCACCCAGCAGTATGGGCTGGGGTCCAGCTATGTGGTGAACAGCTCTGTGGAAAAAGCCCTGCAGGTCCTGGTGCACATGGACTTGTTTGCATTCAAGCTGAACATGCACCTGCAGGCAAATATATCCTACCCTGCATCAAGGGGAGGAGTACAGCCAGCAGGTGGAGGGATGTGGGAATGTCCTATCTGCCCTGCACTTGTTAGGTCAAAGTTCAAACACTGTTTATCCTGCTCTGCTGTACCAAGTCCTGGTCTCCTGAGCTCACGAACGGCTTGGAAAACTTGAGGGAATTCAGTGGAGAGTCGCCAAGATGATCAGAGGGTTGGAGAAGTTGACATAGGAAGAAAGGTTGCTGGGATTGGCTGTATTCAGCCTGGAAAAGAGAAGGCTCAGGAGGATATAACCATAGCCTTGCAATATCTAAAAGATAGTTATAGAGCAGACTGAGTCATTCTCTTCACAAGGATGTCCACTGATAAGAGAAGAGGTGAAGGTACAAATGGTGTAGTTGCTTCAGTGTAAATTTCATAAGAAAAGAAATTCTACACTGGGAAAACAAACACTGGAACAGTTTGCCCAGAGAAGCAGTGGAATCTCCTCCACTGGGAACACTCAAGACAGTTTCACAGGTCCTTGGGAAGCCTAAGCCAAGCCTTGCTCTGGGCAAAACCCGGCAGGTCGATCCAGATGGTAATCAGAAGCTCCTTCTAACCCGGACCTTTCTGTGATTACGTACGTGAGTGAATGATTCCATAGAGTGCCACAAGGATTTCAAACGCACAACGGTTATGATGGATTTTTCAATATGTATGAAAAGTTTATTTGAATTTATTCATGGGCAACCAAGCCATGTCTGAGATATGCTGTATTCCAAACAAGTGTAGACAAGGTCTCTAAATCATATCTTAAATGCACAAGTTTGGTGTCATATTTATTGTGAAAGGAGAAAAACTTTGAAACATTAATGGCATTTTCTAACTGTGAAAAATCCTCACTGTGCTATTCCTCTATGCACATTTTAGGCTCTCTATCTTGTTGTAAACTTAATACTGGAGGATTGAGGCAGAGAAAGAACTATGAATACATAATTTACAGAACAGCCTAAACCCATCATAATCTGAAGTGATATCTCAGGCACTTCTATGTGGTTATGGAAATGCTTCCGAGACTGTATTTATCAACCTTCCAGTAATAAATAAGACTCATAAACTGCAAGATATTGTCCACTGGAATGAGACTCAATATTGACCATTTTAGGTCTTGAGTTATAGCAAATACAGGGAGCAAAATCAAGCAAAGTCAGGTCTCTTGGCACTGAAAATATAGACAGCTCCTACCTGACCATGCTCAGAATCTTGAAAATATGTAAACAGCTGGAGTAAAGCCACAGCACAGGGAAACACTTTCATTTCTTTGCATATTGTTGCAATGGGTGTAATGTGTCTTATGAAGGATAGGCCTTTCACTTGAGTAATGTAGATGAGTCAAGCTGACTGAGGTACTCAGCACTTCAGTTTGTCCTTTTCCATTTTTTTTCCCAATCAGACCTAAAAATGCATCACTTCAGTGATTGCCTGCATTCTTTCCTGGTGGCCAACCACACCTCCCTTCTGCCTGGGTGACATAAGAAATCCCTGTCCTATCATTTCAATGGCACCAATCTAATTATCCTCTGGTGATCAACAACTGCTAACAGACTGAAATGCTAAATGTGATTCTGCCACACTGTTACAGATACGCTACAGCATTCCCCTTTGCTTTCAATTTTTAATGACCTATGAGAAAGAAGGAATTCCTTATGTTTCAAGTCACAAGACAGCACACACATCTTTCCACTACTACAGGGAAGGGAACAGGTAATTTCATCCAAAAAGGATTTGCATGTGTACCTTCTTAAAATACTGCACAGAGGCTTTGCTTATGCAAAACAAAATGAAAATCAAGCATTACAAATAAGTCAGTAAAAATACATAAATTTAACTTTGAAACTTTTTAATGAAGTCTTATGTTCTATAAAACTTACTCTCCTGCTGAAATACTGCTGGCTGCTTCATATTTGAAGGAAACATGCAAAGAAGCTTCTTGAAGCTACAAATAAATAATAGATTATGCCCTTCCCAATGGAAAAACAGTAAGTGCTGTAGAAATACATCAAAATGAAGAAAATCTCTGCTAAGAAGTTGTAAAGAGCTAGGATTTCACATGAAGGAAAGTGCTATTGTGTTTAAATTTATAAATTATCACTACATATCTGGGTCAATGTCCGTTCCTGACTCAGAGTAACTTTTGACACATTTTTAAAGTGTTATTCACACTACTTCAAAGACAATACCAGAAAATGAAAGACAGCTTTCAATGAAAAAGAAGAGCACAAACTAATCCTTTTCTCTAATGCTACATTAAGCAAACATCTCTGCACATATGAAGTTGTAAAAGACATGGTAACTTAATATGAGCAGGTTAGACTTTACTCCATTACAGGTGAAAACATTTTATTTTGTGGATAATTTTTAAATAAAGTCACAAAATGCAATCCACTCTCCTGAGACCAAAGATTTCCTTTCCAAGCATGAGAGAAAGAAATCTCTATTGTATTCAGTCTAACTATGAATGAGGTACTGAAACTTAGGGATTTCATGAATAAGACTAATTAAACATATTTTTGCATTCAAGAGTGAAAAGCTAAGAAACACAGGCATTAGTCAAGCAAGGAATGACAAACAAAGGATTCCAGTTACTTAGCACCTCCTGGAGCAAAAGACAGGAAATTGCTTTGGTTTCTGTCATAACACTGTTGTGAAAAGCCCAAGTCAGAAACTGGCTGAAAAACCTTGTAAGTGGGAGAGGAACATTTTGTAAGAAATGCTCTTCTCTCACAGCAAAGGAGATCTCTCTGAGGGCAGATCTTTTCCAATTCCTCTTCAGACAGTTCCTGAACAGACAGTCTGCTGTATGCTTCCAAAGGCTGGATCTGTATCTCACAGCTATTGAGAAGTTTTCTAGGAAAATCTTCCAGGAAAATTGAGACATATGTAATGGAGACTTAAGAGAATGCACACAGTCTCTTTCTTTCTCTCCTCCTCACCCACCATGTGGATGAGAATGTGTGTGCATAAGAAAACAATAGGAATCAGAAGCAATGTCCTGAGCCTTAATCTAGGTATTTATAAATCTTGTTCCAGTTTCTACTACGAAGCCTTTGTTGTCTTTACCAGAAGGTACATAATTTGGTGTATTTGAATAAGCTTAAAAGTTCAAGCATATCAGTCCACTTGCACTGTTGGCACAATAAACTACAGGCACAATTCTCCACGTAGCAACAGCACTGAATTTGTGCAGCTCAACATAATAATTTAACTGCTGACAGTTCTCACCTGGGCCAGTATTTTTGTCCTTAGCATATGCTTGCTCATGTCACCTTTAACAATTAATTATGATACTCCTCAGAGACTATTTTGGCATCTAGAGGTATTAAGGTAACTGTCCAACCTAATCAAACCTAAACTGTATTTCCAACTATTTAAAGAGAATTCTTTCATTGTAGTCACCAAAAAAAAAAACTGGGACACAAACCACAGATCTGCATTCCCTGTTCTCAACAAATATAATGGGTTATAGAATACCAAGAAACTGTCCTACCATGAAACAAGTACTGAAATTTATGAACATTACTTATTTTCATCTCAATAAACAGCAGTTGTCACATAATAACTTTGCATCTCACATTCATCTCACTTTAAGCGAGCTCTAGATATTTGTTCCTATTTTCACATGGAGCTGAGTGCATGCATCATTGGAAATGGATAACATTAATCCAGTATATTAATTAATCAGAAACTGGGAAAAATGATCAGTTTACCTACATATTGAAATGTAATTAATAAGAAAGATGCAGTAACAAGGCATAGTACACAGTACATGGTACACATATAAACCTTAGATTTTATGCATCTTATTTTACATCAGGTACCTACAGTATTACTTCTACCAAACTGCAAAATAACACCTTGTGCCTGAATACTGAACTAAGAAGTGCAAACTTGCTACTAAGAAATGAGTCTCTCCCCCCACCCTGCTGCAACAATTTCCAAAAACCACAAACTTTTTAGGGAAAAAGTATCTTGGCCAATCCTCAAATAATTTCATGCTGATATACTGCTGCAACAGGATTCTGCATTACAAAAACTGTTCCTAACAAAGTATGACAACTTTCTATCCTCATTGAAGAATTAAAAATAATATGAATTAAAAAGAAGAAGAATTAAAAAATATAATCTATGCGCAAGTGAATAATAGACTGTAAAGTGTAATCAGGGAAATAATTTGACTTGGAAAGATTAAAAATTACTATTTCATAGTGAAATTCCTATCTTGCCACCCGTCCAGTGTCCAGTGGCACTTGAAAAATCATAGGTTGCTGAACTGCCTACTTAGAGACCAGATTATGTTGTCCACTAAACTGACAAGAAGTGTGATTTCAGAGTTCAGATGGCATGGATATTGTGGTGTTTTTTTGTTTGTTTGTTTGGTTGGTTTTTTTTGAGAATTTAGAAGGTTTTACTTTTTTCTAAAGGCTGATCTAATCCTCACCCAGTCATCATAACAGGAGAAACAGTATTGTTTTGAATGTGCAAAAATGCACAGGACAGAGAGAACAGATCTTTGAAGTACCAGAACAACCACACCAAAATACTGCAAGTTTTAGTATGCATGCACCTCCTGGGCCAGGTAAGTTACTGCTTCAGCCTGCTTCAATGCTGAAATACTTTGTGCAGAGGGAAATCTTGCTGTCAATTTGTAGTTTCCTATCACATGTTAAAGTGTCTTAATCTCTTTAAATTAGAGATTTAACAGACCAAGCCATTTGTTTGAAAGGAAATGGCAAATAATTATATATTAACTGTGCAGAGAATACAATTAGTATTTTTGGTTCAATGCTTGCTGCTGAATTAGTCCACAAATGAGCTTTCACTGTACTCTAATAAGATATTCAAAAGAAAATACTGTAATCAGTTAAGGACTAGAATTTAAGGCACTGGTACATTGAAGAACCTTGAATGACATTATTTATGTCATAGTGATGTCAACAATGACTCAAGGTCTTGGGTGTCCACTGAGACTGCCTGCTGCCAGTGGGGTGAGCCTTCAGCTACACTGTCTTCGTGCTTCAAGGAAGCAAACCGCTCCAAATTGAGCTGCTTCACTATTTCAGTTAAGAACATAATTGTAAAAGTGGCCTGATTCACTCTGCTTCTTTTGCAATCTCAGTAAGGCACCTACCTGCTGTACAGATTTCTCTGCTTCCTCCACTCCTGTTCCTACTTACAGATTTGCTCAAGGGAGGACTCTTGTTTCCAAGTGACGAATATTAAAGTTTTGCAAGAAAGGGGCGCTTCGATTGAATGTGGAATAAAATACACCCAAGGAAAAAATAATTTCATGACTGGTATGAACCCTCATTATTCCTCTGTACTGCTGATTTTTGCAGCTATTCGTGGTACTCCTGCAAGACATGCAGTTTTGATAAGAAGGGTAAAAAATGCTAATGGAGAAGCATCCTGAGAAGTTAGTCACTGTTATGAACCCAACAAATGTTAGTTTTCTGTGTTCCCTGAGGCTAAGGAATTATTTATTTATAGAATGTAAAACTTAAATTGACAAGTATCTTATATTAAGGCTTTGAGAAATCCCATATTCTATTTTACCTCTATATCTACTGCACGAAGAAAAGGGTAAAACCAGTCTATATTGAATCTAGGTGGAAATGTCATTAACTTTTCATTTGAAAGTAGCCTTTCCTGATGGTGTATGGAATCAAAACCTGGCCTTTTGGTGAGCTCCATATAAAGCTGAGGAATTGACAGCTGAAGCAGTCATAACAGGAGAAATGTGACAGCTTGGATCTGCAAAGTTTTGTGGATGTAACTCAAGTTATCCTCGAAAACCCAAAAAATTCATTTTACTCTTTTGCCTCTTGAAGTCAAAGGTTACTTTGCCATAAACTTCAGTGGGGCCAGACATTCTATCAAATATTTTGTGTGATAATATATTTTGTGGTTAAAACGGACTTCGAAAAACTTTTGTGTGGAGTTGGAAAGACACATCATTAATAGTTACAGTATTCAAAACACCTTAAGGAATAACAAAATAACACAACATTGATTCCAAAACTGCAATTTTCTTTCCTGTCTTGGCAGAAGAGATTTCATAAATAATGTAAGAAAAATATGTGCAAGAAGATAAGTGTTTCATAATCTAAATTCATAGTTCTTTGCATAACAAGTGACCACTTAGAAAAATGCCACATATGAATTTGAGTGATGCTTTTGAAACTGTCAGTGCATTGGGGAAAAAGGAAAAAAGTATCCTTTACATATTTGTAATTGTTGTTAAAGATTTGGGGAAAAATCAAGATGCTTGGGCTAAAGCATTCAATCTTCTCTGCATTGTAAATGATAGATTTTTATCAAAGATGCATTTTATTTGGATAAAAATTGTTTTGTCCCATGGCATGAACATCTGAGTATATAATCTGGAATTTTGTGCACAGCCAAAAGGGGATATAAGACCTAGCTGTTTTCCCTAAGATGGGGGATTGGTTGATTTGACTCACATTCAGAAACATAATAACAGTATACTTCAGAGCAGAAGGACAATTTTTTCCCCAAATTATTTTTCAGGACAGAGACAGGGAATAAAGTTAAATCCTTTTCAATATCAGGCTGTGCCCAGTTATTCTGTTATGAATAGCAAAACTGGATATCAGGGTCTTTCCTATGCTTTTGCACAAAATGCATGTTGTCTAAGAATGACTGGAGACTGGGCCTCATTACACTCTTGTAATATTTCCATTGGCATCCTGGGTCATGAAATTCAGAGATAATGTATTTACAAGCTAATTTTGCAACCAGCTGTAGCTTGAAACTATGTATTTGCTCTCTGCAACCTACATGGTAGATACATGCACAAAGATAAGGCTCAATAACAGTGAGACTAAGTTAAAAATGTATAAACTTTACAAGAGAAAGATGAGCTGGTAGGGAAGAATGAGAAATATATTTTAAAAAATTCACAAAAATTAAAAGAGATAAACTTTAAAAATCAAAATACTTAGCTTTCTTCCCTGTTTTTACACCCAGTAATAGTTAACAATTCTAAAACTAGGTATCTGTTATTTAAGCAAGATAAAAAGATATCCATTGGAAGAATTCAGGAGGACACAATATGCTCACACCATCTGAATTTGCCATGTTCACTGGCAAAACTATTATTAATACCCTTTCAAAATTCTGTAAGATCACGGAATAGTAGAATCAGAGAATGATTTCCTTCAGAAGGACCTTTGAAAGCTCATCCAGTCCCAACACCCCTGCCATGGACAGGGACATCTTCCACTAGACAAGGTTGCCCAAAGCCCCATCCAACTGCCCTTGAACACTTTCAGGTTGGATGAGGCACCCACACCTTCCCAGGGCAACCTGTTCCAGTGCCTCCTCACCCTCACTGTGAAAAATGTCTTCCTTATACCTGTGACAGTGGTCACAGGGGTTTTCAGGCTAAGGGAGAGACGAGAATGTTGACTCTATGTTCAGAAGGTTTGATTTATTATTTTATGATATAAATATTACATTATAACTATATTAAAAAGAAAAGAAGGACAGGTTTCCTCAGAAGGCTAAGCTAAGAATAGAAAAGAATGAAAAAACAAAGATTTGTGTCTCGGACAGAGAGTCCAAGCTATTTGGTCTGTGGTTGGCCATTAATTGTAAACATCCAAGATGGCCTAATCACAGACAAAACCTGATGCATTCCACAGTAGCAGATAACCATTGTTTACATCTTGTTTCTGAGGCCCTAGCTTCTCAGAAGGGAGAAAAATCCCAGGAAAAGATTTTTGACAAAAGATGTCTGCGGCATATACCCAGTCTAATTTACCCTTTTCTGTTTGAAGCCATTTCCCTTTGTCCTGCCATGAAGGGCAGCTGTAAAGTGATTATACTGTGCTTGACGAGGATTTGCAGTGAACCTGCTCTTCTGAGTTTAGAATATGGGGAGTCACCTTCCAGGACCGCTTAAACTCTGCTTGCATTATAGATTCATACAAATTGTGTTTTGCTCCAGTTGTTTAAGCTAAATTTTATCCTCAGTAGCACTTGGGCTATTTCTAGTGTTCACTCCCATGGGAGCTCTCACAAAAAGTGATTCTGCTACTTTCACACAGAAAAAATCCCCACACAAACTTTTTCCTAAAAAGAAAACAGAAATGCTCAGGTAATATTAATGTTACTGTGGAAAACCCAAGGATGTTAAAAAATATTTGCAGCCACCGTGCTCTAGACCACTCAGCATCCAAGCTATAAGCAAAGCTGACATTCTTCCTTTGGAAATAAGTTCTAACTTTTCTGACATATATTAAATGTTGACATATGGTGACAAAAGTATTGCCAGCAAGAGCAGTACCTGAATAATTCAACAACAGAGTCATGGCCAAGGAGCTGAAAGAAGTCATATTTAAAATAGACATTAAGGATGCATTCTTGGAGTTTTTCCTACAGTGATGTCACCTGACATTATGCCACTTGCTGTCTGCCAGCATGGATAAAAATAAATAGGGTATACTACTGCATTTATTTCAGTGATAAATAAGGTTACTGGCTTCTGGTGAGACTCACTGGGCAAAATATCTCCCAGAGGTAATGGTTGTTAATTTGATAAGATTAAATTTCTGATGGACGACAGTTTTAGATTCTTAGCTTGTTTATTAATTCAGATTTTCTGAGAAGAATGTGGGGTAATTTGAATGTTTGCAGTATGTATCTCTAGCATTTCACAAATGGTCAGTACAGTGATAAAACTAAAAACTAATAGCATAGTTAAAATGAAATATGATGGTTGAATAAGTGCACAAATTGTTTTCCTGTATAAATTCCTATGTATATAAAAATTATAAATAAATAAACAAATTTATAAAAAATATAATATTTCCTATCTGTATTCTATAAATATAATATTTCCTATATAAATTTCCTATCTAAATTCTCAAGAAAACAAGGGTTCTTGGCATGATATGCAGAGGTAGATGTGTCCTAACTTAATTTGTAAGTTTGCTCTATTTACTATATGAAAAAATAATATTTGTTACATCTCTATTTTGAAAGGCCTAGCTTAAAAACCATTGAATATAGTGATAAGGTGATAAGTTTTCTGACTTATTTTGGAATAAGTTTGAAATAATTGTATTAGCTGCTTGAATATCCCACTTACTGAAGCGAAAAGACAGCATTTCAAAATTCTGGATGAAAATCACCAAGAGGCTCATTTTGCCCAAAAGCAAATTTGAATGGGATTGATTCTCATTTCTGTCAGTCAATATGCTACACAAGAATAAAGTCATGTGATGTGCTACACAAGCAGATACTGCTTAAGAAGGTGTAAAAGCAATGTGTTTTGTTCACATGCATGGGACCTGGTACCTTCAGAAATCCATCCACTATTGCCAAATGGACAAAAGGGTTATATATACACATACACACACAGACACACAGACACACACACACACACACACTGTACATACACAAAACACAAGCAGATGTTATCCATATAGGCTCACAGTCAGTATGTGATACATGCCTAAAACCTAATCTTCTGCCTGTGGATGAGAAACTTGGGACTGACATTAATTTTTGGTGAAGGTGCAGGGACTAGTGCACCTCTTGTCATTTCTCCTTTGTCTTAAAATGAAGCTTCAAAATTACAAACATACCAAGGCACTTACCTTGCACTGAAAAAATATGGGGTTTAGATTTTTTTTTCCTAAGGGAATTTAATTTCTAAAATAGAGACTTTACAGATATAAAAACTTTTGAGGGTCTCATCTAAAGCCTAGAGCTATAGATTTGGAATGATTAAAACAGACTACATTTGCAAAATTCTGGAGATCCTGAATTCACAAAACAAAACAGCCTCTTGGCCTGCAGCATGACATCTTCAATGCATCCATTTGTTGTTATTAGAGTTAACTGACAGTTCAGCCACCAAAAGAAACATCTTCCTGTACACAGTCCTTTCATGATACTCATCAGCTTATACACTCTCCCACATAAAGTATATTTTTGCTTTTGCAAAGCAGTTCTGGTAATGATTAAACATTTAGTAACATACATTTCCAGAATGTGACAAACACAAAATCCAAGTGTAGTTATGTCCTAAAGTCCATGTTGAGCAGAAGTACTAGTGATTCTTTAGGCTAGCAGATCCTGGATCAAACTATTGAGTCCAACATATTCAGCAGAAAGGTCAGCAACTCATTTCTCATGCTCACCAAACCCCGGGTTCAAAACTCTTTTAGTCCTCACTGCTCACTGCTTGCTCTTGAGCAAAAAGGAATTACTTCATAAGGTCTAGTGGCTGTTGCAACAATTCTGCTCTACAGTCCTGTGTACATGACTGGGAGAGGTATTGCCTACTGCTGACAGCCTGCAAAATAATTAATTTTCTGAGGCTGACAATGTACAAAGGGAAGAATAAGATAAATTACTTAAAACTAGATAAAACTGAGGTTTATTTGGCAAGGGATTACAAAACTGTGGCTATTTTAAAAGCAGGAAAATAGGTCTATTCATAGCATCATAGAACCATTTGGGCTGAAAAAGACGTGCAGAGGCACACAGTGACCACCTACAGCTAATTTTCACTGAACTTACATGCTTTTCCTATCACAAATGTAAAGAAGGATGGGAGCCAATTTTCCATTTGAAGAACATGGAGCAGAATCAAAGAGATAAAAATAACTCACCATTTGAGCTAGAGGGACGGGACACGTGCATCCCTGCACCACTTTAACAACTCCCCAAAAACATGTTCATGGAGATTTACCAAATAAAGCTATCAATCATGTACTTAGGCTAAAGTAATCATGCAATTTTGCTGGAACTTCTAGCAATAGCTTGAAATTGTGTTAAATTACTTACTCCCTAGAATTACTTCATGGGTCCACCAGGGAAAAGCAAATGAAACTCTTCTTATCATGCATTTCCCTCAATTTCTCCAAGCAGACAGTAAGAGGCAATATTGCCATTTGTCCTAAAGCTCTCCTTGGGGGAAGACTTCTTTGGAGAAGAGACATTTTAGGCTATGGCAGAGGTACTGAAAGGAAACACAGAGAAGCAGCCCAAGCCCCACTGGTTTCTGGCAACACAGAATTCTCTCTGCAGCTTTTAGCTGGTGGCTCTCCAAAGCCTTTCTCAGCCAAGTGGAACTGCACCTGCTTTCCATTGCAAATAACCACAAGAGCAAAGCCTCCCTGTTGCCAAACTCTTAAACCTGTGCTTTTGTTCTCTAGCTCAGTGTAGCACCAAATGGTCTATGTAACAGGAGCAATTCCTGTGGGTAATTAGTTCTGTTCAAGTTTGTTTTTAGAAAGCTTTCTTTTCCCAGGAGAAATCCTCCTGCCCATGAGCAGAAACTTGAAATGCCCCTCCAGAGACTCCCTGAGGTGCTACAGCTCTGCCTGCCAGCAGCCATCTCACTATTTTGAAGTGGCCTGGTCTAGACTAAATGCATATATATGAAGAAAGGCTTTCAATCCATTCTATTGGCAGTCAGGGCCAAGGATATCTGTGCACTGAAAAACCCTGTGGTTTGTGTATTGTTGTTTATCCTTTATTACTTTGGAAGTGGTGGCCTTCTGACTCTCTTATACAGCAATGGTGTATTTAGCAAACCTAGTATTTCCTAAATTGCTGCTCAAGTGGTTAATATTTAATTAATCTTAGTCTATAAATAAATAAATAAAGAAAGCCCTCAGTGTCACTGTACCTAGAAGAACTACTGACCTAATCTAGAGGTGGAACACTACTTTTTGAAAGCAAGGATGTTATGATTAATCTGACAGGGAAACACTCAGTCGTCTCTGTACTGGTTCTCACTGGAGCAACTTCACTGGAAATTGGTAAATTCACAGAACATTTCTACAAAGAGTGAGAATTATGAAACTGCAGATTAAAAAAATAGATGTAGTATTCAGCTTATTTTTAAGATTTTATAAGAAACACTGAAGACTGAGAATGATGTGAGCAAGTTTGTAGGCTTCTCATGTGGTCTCCGTACACTCAGTGTGGAGACTGTCCTCTTTTTACCTTGGATCCTCTTCAGATTTTAGGTGCTATTTATTTACCTCAGATAGTATTCCAATACTGAATACCAGGACTGTCTTCTTCTCCATCTCATTCACATCATCTCTGTATGCATAAAACATCGGAGTCAATATACTTGTTGAGTAGATGCTTTAATTTTGTCTCTTCAGTACATGAACAATTTAATTCTCATTTTTTTCCTTTTCCAACTTACTGTATTTGTAGTTTTCCAGTCTTGTATGTCATGTTTTGTACATGGTCTACTGGAATTCAAATCCACTTTGACAAATGCAGTGTTTTATTTTAAAGGATTTGTGAGCTTAAATTCACCATCTCAAATGTACCTTACTGAGCTTTTTATTTTTCTTGGATAAGAAGTAATATGTTTTCTACTAAAAAAATCCTGCAATAAAGTGTGCTGCAGAACTGATTATTATATTTGTGATAAAAGGACAAATACCAGATTAGTTTTCCTCCTTTATAAATCCTTTTTTTTTTTTCACGCTAAACAAACTCCTATCTTGAATTACTTAGATATGTACTAATGGAGCAACAGGTTTCAGCAGCTGAAAGTGAACTCCTACCAAAACTCAATGTAGTTTCATTAATCATGCAAGTTTATCTGAGGAAGCTGTTCCCAAATACTCTACATGCTTCCACCTCACTGAATGCATATCTGGGCTGAATAAAGCAGTAAATTTCAAATAAGATGGAAAAAATATTGCTTCTTTTTTGGGAAACCTTAGAATTTATCCCTCTAACAAAAAATGAACACATAAGATTTACTAGCAATTGTTAAACAAAGATTATACCTTTGTATTCCAATGGAGATGTGGTATTTCTTAGTGATGTAATGTTTTGCTATTGAAAATATAGAAGTGAAGTCAGAAGACATAACTGGTGAATCACAGACTCATTAAGGTTGAAAAAGACATCCAAGATCATCGAGTCCACCACCATGGCAACTTAACCCCAGCACTAAGTGCTACATGCAGTCATTTCTTGAATATCTTGAGGGACGGTGACTCCACCACCTCCCTGGGCAGCCTGTTCCAATGCTTAACAATCTTCAGGTTAGAAATTCTTCCTGATGTCAAATCTGAACCTCCCTTTGTGCCACCTGAAACTAGGTTCCCTAATCCTGTCACTTGCTGCCTGGGAGAAGAGGCTGATTCTCACCTGGCTACACTCTCCTTTCAGGTGGTTGTTGTGGAGAGCGGTATGTAAAGAGCCTCTTCTCCAGGCTAAACAACCTCAGCTCACAGAGCTGCTTTCTCATATGACTCACCTTCTATACCCTTCACCAGCTCCGTTTCCCTTCTCTGGACATTCCTGAGCCCCTCAGTGTCTTACTTGTAGTGAGAGAGCAACACTGAATGCAGCACTAGAGGTGTGACCTGAGCAGTGCTGAATACTGAAACACAATCACTTCCCTGGTCCTGCTGGTCACACTATTTCTGATACAGGCCAGGATGCCATTGGCCTTTTTGGCTAGCTGGGCACAGATGCCTCATCTTCAGTCAGCTGCCAAGCAGAGCATCCAAGTCCTTTTTTGCCAAGCAGATTTCCACCTACTCTGCCCCAAGCCTGTAATGGTGCATAGGGTTGTTGTGGTCTATGAGAAGGATTTAGCACTTGACCTTATTGAATCTCACACAACTGGCCTTGGCCCATTGATCCAGCCTGTCCTGATCCTTATGTAGAGCCCTCCTGCCCCTCCACAGATTGACATTCCCACCCATCTAGTGTCATGTACAAACTTACTGAGGGTGCCCTCAATTCCCTCATCCAGGTCATCAGTAGAGATATTAAACAGGACTGGCCCCAGTACTGAGCCCTGAGGAACACCACTAGTGACTGGAGACAGCTGGCTGTAACTCTGTTCACCACTACCCTCTGGGCTGGCTGTCCAGCAAGTTCTTAACCCAGTGAAGAGTGCAGCTGTCCAACTTTTCCAGCAGTATGCTGTGGGAAACAATGTCCAAGGCTTTGCTGAAGGCCAGGTGGAGATCATCAACACTGCAGCCTTTCCCTTATCCACTAGGTGGGTCACCTGGTCATAAAAGGAGAGCAGATTGACCAAGAAGGACCTGCCTTTCCTAAACCCATGAGGACTGGGCTTGATCCCCTGGTTGTGTTGTGCATTCTGCATGATGGCACTCAGGATGATCTGTTCCATAACCTTCCCTGGCACCAAGGTCAGGCTGACAAGCCTGCAGTTCCCTGAGTCCTCCCTCAAACCCTTCCTGTGGATAGACATGGCCCTGGCTGACCTCCAGTGGCTGGGGATCTCGCCCATGAAGCAGAACTTGTGATGGATGAAGGAGGGCTCTTCTGCCAGCTCTCTCAGGTAGAAATACAACAGGAATTTTCTGTAGCCCCTGTTACAAACTCTTCACTACTTCAGCAACACTGATGCACTGAGTCACGACCTTTGCAACATTAAATATGACAAAATAATAGAAATCATCGTGAGCTATTAAATATTCATCTAATGGGTATAAATAGAGAAGTTTATATGATCAGGTGGTACTATTGCACAGTGGAGGTGCCTTGTTATTTACACCATGGTTCCAGTGCTATCATGAAGACTTATCTGTTCTCCATTTAAATCCATACTACCTGGATACATTTTTCATACAATTTTTGAATGCTCACTCATTCTGGACAGCAGTATGGACAAGCCACCCAGCAGGTAATTCTGCTATCTTCTAAGGATAACTCACCTAACCATATTTCTAATAAAATTTATTTAGTATTTTTCAGTTAAACTGTTGCCTGATTTGTGATAAGCTTCCAAGTCAAATAACATTCAGGGGAATGAGAAAGCTACTATGTACTACATAAGCTCAGTCTTGCACTTTACAAGAGGTTTCTATGGTGTTAAACTGATAATTTTTATTATCTTTTTAAGGTTGCTGAAATCTTTCTCTATATAGAACACATTTTTTTATTTCAAATATATCACAGAATAACCATTACAACATCTGTAAAGTCTCACTTAGGGAATTGTTCCAAAGCTGTTGAGAGATGAAAAGTGAAATCTTAAAATACTCTCAAGCTGGGGAGGTCATTCTGCTGCTGAAGGCTGGTAGTTTAGCTCAGAGTTTTATCTTGAAAATAACAGTCTTTTGCTGTCTTTTCCTTTTATATTTAGAAAATTAGGACAGCAATTTTATATGCCAAGGTAATTAAATGTAACTGTGGGCTATGATTGTGAATTTATAAAATAGGTAATAAATCAGGTGATAAAAGAGTAACACACCTCCAATTCTATTGCATAAATATAGGCTTCACATGCTTTTACATTCCATTCTGGTACACCTCATTTCCAAATTGAACTGAAAGATATTTTTCCAAACTAGACACAGAGAATACAATGACAATGCATGGTAAAGTAGTTCCAATTTACAGAGGACTGTCTGGTTACAATTCCTTGATGGTTGCTACTGAATATCAGCAGCAAGTCTAGCTTAAAAAAATTTTGTTGAACACAACAAACTACAGATGGACCCTGCTGAGTGCATTAGTCATAGTCACAAAATACTGATGCACCTCATGTTCCTCTTTAAAGATGTAATAATTATTTAATAGGTGCATATCCAACAATGATTCTATTCTTCTTCTAAAAGGATATTTATAAAATTTTACCAGTTACATGAAGGAAGTGTCTTTTCTCTTTGTCCTAATGAAAAACAAGCAAAACCCACCCAATTCTAAAACAGATTTTGCAATGGAAGGTACATATGCCATTTTTAAAGTTTCGTTGCATCTATATGAGAAAGAAGATCAAGTCCTCTAAAAAGAATTCAAACGTTTGTATTTTGATGAGCAACTTTTATAACACAGTCTCGGAAGAATTTGAGGGTGGAGAAGAAAGCAGGGTGGAGAAATACAACAAAGTAAGAGAGAAAAAAACTTTCCACTTGCCTAAACAACCCAGCAATGATGCAGAACCTCATACTCAGAACTTGGTACAGTCTCAGAAAAAAGAGCGGGGGAGTACACAGAAAATGTTCTCTTTTATATTTATCTTTTTCTTTATTCAAAACAGACTTTATACTGTACCTGTGCTACAGCTGAGGGACCTGAGCACCCAGAAGAGCACACATTAAAACAGGCAGAAGAAAGATGAGAGGAGCTGTGGAAGAAAACTCAACAGCAGGAGAGGCACACTGGACAGATGCCGGGCAAATTACAGCAGGGGAAAAAGGGAAGAAATTCACAAGCCATTCCCAAAATACCAAGGTAGTCTTTGGTTCCGAGACAACCAGGTCATGGGAAGAAGCATGGACACAAGGTAGTCTTAATGGGGAATGTTGGATTGTCCTAATTCCAGATGCTGAAGTCTGTGATGTTATAAACTCCCAAAGTAGAGTAAAGGGAAAACTGTAGGAATTTTGTTGGAATAAAGATAATATAAAATAAATAATTTTGCTGTTTTATATATATATAAAAATAATTTTGCTGTTTTAAAATGGAATCTGTGTAATTTTTATGAGGATTGACATTTTCCAATATGTAGTTGAATTCTGTTCTACGTAATAATTTTGGAAAGCAAAAAAGGCTTCAGTCAAATTGCAAGTTCCTGTAATCTAAGTGTTGATTGAGCTAATACATACCATAACCTTTGAGGCCTCTACATATGATGTCTGATCATTCATTTTACATATTTAGGTCACACGAATACTGGAAATTAAGTATTTTGAATCTTTGCTTTACAGTGTTACTAATTTTGAAAGATGGTAGTTAAAATCTGGGGTTATCAATTTATCACTAAATATTGAGAAAAATGCCATTAAATGAAAGCAGCAGTTGGTTTTCACTGCATTTTTCATGGATGTAGAAGCATAAACATCTGCTTTTGTGTCTTTTTTTCCCCAAGTTTCTCCAGGCTTGAAAAATAGTTATGCACCATAAATATCACTCTATGAGTCATTTACTTAAGTGAACAGCTGCCTGCTAATTAGCCAAATGCTCTCCATTTTAAATCATACAGTTAAATGAACACACTGCAACAGGCACAAGAATGAAGTGCAGGAACTTTACTAAAATGATGAAATGGCAGAAATTTGTTATTTCCGTGTCAGCAAACAGAGGTCATTTCCTTATTCTGTATCTATGGACTGAGAGACATAATGATCATTTGCAGTAGATTGTGGGTCTGAATATAGAAAACCAGGCAGACATTACAGAGCCTTGGTTAAATACAAGAAATGATACAGCTCTTAGACCACCACTATTTTCTGCCAATTTAATAATGCTAGCTTTGCTTTTCCTCATGGAACTGCTGAACAGTGCTAATATCTGAAGAGCCAGATTGATAGGCAACAGTAGGGGTGGCTGTTCATGTTCATGGAAAACTCCTCTGTTCTACAGTGATATAGCAAGATAATCACATCCAGACAAAAGATGGAGCAAGCATGCCATCCTGGAAGAAGCCAAACCAAAGCCCCTTTTTGTCTTGACCATTCTCACCCATTGTCCAATTTTGATTTTTTTTTCCCCTATGAGCATAATTGTTGGCAAAATAAATAATTCTGTGAGCCAAGACTTCCCTTTGAGCCTCATATCCTGCCTTCTGAAACAGAAATTCTTTTAGTCTGAAATACAATAAAACACCAGCACAAATCCACAGTTCTCAAATTAAACTCAAGTGGCTGAAACAACTTCCTGTGCATATTGAGAACAAAGCATCTGATCATAACTAACAGAACAAAGGTCCTTTGAAGGCCACTAAACTTTGGGCATGCTTTTATAAAGCTACGTTGGGACAGAATTTAAAGAGATTTCATCATCCATTTGAATCTTTCAGCAGTCAGTTGACACAAGAGCTGAGAAAATCAAAGCCATAGGATCCAAGAAACCCATTTTTGAAATCCTTACTGAAGTTTTTCATTAAATTCTCAATTCAGATTAAACCTGATGCAAAAAAAAAAAAAAAAAAAAAACCCAAAAAAACCCACCAACAACAAAAAAACCCAGCCAACTCCAACAATCAACAAAACAAACAAACATACCCAACAAGGAAAAATACTCAGGTAATTATTTCTTCCTGAGAAACTCTGTTTTTCACAAAAAACTGACATACCTTTGAGAGAGGGCTATTGTTTTGTTGGACACATTCTGGTTTTCACCAGAAAGAAAAGGCACACTTTCCTTCTTGTTCTCTGTTCATTAAAACTGAAAGGAATGCTTAAACAATTAATCAGGTCCTCAATATCATTACAACAGTGACCTCCAGTGAAAGATAACCATAAAAGGAATCACTGACAGAATAGCCACTATGAGGGGCTTTAAAAATTACTTTGTTTTACAATATTTGCGATAATTCCATTTTATTTCAGAAACATTCAATAAAGGTAGAAGCTATGAGTACTCAATGAATAGTTGCAGAAGTCCAGTATTCTCCACTTTGCTTAAAATGTCGAAATAATTTCTGAAATGGTGTGCATTTAAAATTGAATTGCGTGAGATATAATTATTTGCAGAAGAAAAAGAATTTACTCAATAACCCTCCAAATCCTTTTAAATCCTACATTCATATTGATAATGAAAAAGTCCCAGGAGCTAGAGGTACTCTGTGTATCAGAATCTGATGTCTTATTCCAAATGGACTTACATTACTGGGTTTTTTTAATTTTCTTATTAGTGCATCAAAATTGGGGGCTTAAAGTGACAAACAATTAAGTATACCTAATTTCTTAATATTTTAATAATTTTACAATGATTCATCCACTTATTCAGTTCCACAGTCCTGTGAGATCACTCCAGTAAACCTGGCAAAACTAAAATAAAAAATCCACACCCCAAACACATAGGCTGGAAAGCTCTGTCCACAGATCCTGCTAATTTCTATTTCAAATGTAGTCTATGGCCTTTTTAGGCCACAGAATTTTAGGTTCATAGTTGCTATTCCGTACTTTTGTGAGATGTAAACGACTTGTGGAGGTTTGAAGCCTATGAAAAGGAATGACAAATGGACAAACAACTTCTGCTGTAATCTGTGCTGCCACTTTAAGGAAGGTGCCTTGCAACATGCTCCTTACATTCTGCTTTCCTCCGTATTTGCAAAAGAGTGAATATACGTCAGTGCTAAAAAGATTTTATCTCAAAACAATGAATAGTCAGAAATTGAAAAGCTTTGCACAAAACCTCAACTGTTTTACAAAGGAGGCAGAGGGCAAAATTTGTTATTAAAAAATGCAGATGCCATCTGTTCATTGGAAAAATAAACTGCATAATTCACCTAGTATGTCCCTCATTCTTGCTAATACTCATGATTCAAACAGAAGTCACATATTTTTGCAAAAATTATTCATATTGCGCATGGAGAATGAACACTTAGTTTTTAAGCACAGGAATTGCCTCTTCTTCCCAAGAGCCCTCAAGAAGGCCCCCTGCAACAAAAAGTGATCAAATTCTCCTAAACCATATCTTTCTGCATCAAGCTTTCACCTGACCAGCAATCTCCTTCTTGCTCTAATGACAACATCACTTGCCAAATAGGCAAATTCTTTAAGGAATGTAAGAGGCACAAGTACAGCTGGGGCAGGATTTGAGTATGTAAAGATCACGTATTTGAGGTATGTCTTCTTGTGATGGGGTTAGACCCAACTGCAAAGAGAATTGTAACAGAAGACAGCATAAGGAAATAAGAAAATTTTCAGGAAAGGGAAAAGGACCACATGTTTTGAAAATCTACAGAGGGGATTATAAATATTCATGTTTATGAAACTCAACTCAACTGTGGGTCAGGAGTCTGGGCACAGCCAAATACATTTTTAGCTTAAACTTTGGGTCTGTGCACAGAAGAAACATATCAATGCCCAAAGAGACATGCTAAAGCTAAAAAACTGCAAGACATTTAAAAAATAAAGTATTCAAAACTTCAACAGTAACAATAGAAATTTGCAAACTGTAATCAAAAGTTCTCAGCATAGACAGTCAATTAATTTAAATCAACCGTTTCTTTTACAGAAGACTAAATAACAAGACAAGAAGTAGAAAATTGACTTTAGATGGATAGCTTCATTATTTCTACAAAGTAATTGTATGTCTCTGTCATCTTATGTAACCTAAAAATGCAGAACTTGGTCTGAAATGCTTCTCTCCACAGGGTTTAGGGACAGTTAGGTTTTCCCTCCTTGTTTAGAACACTCAAACTGACTCACTTCAAACTTCTGTGCTTTACTTTTGTCAGGAAGACATACAGCCCAAAGCAAATGCAAAATCAGTCAAGATGCTGGAAAACACAGATTCTGTAGCAGTGAATTGAAATTCATTTGCATTCCCAGATTAGGGGGCAGGAAAATCAAGTGTAACTTGCCTTTCTCATGCTCTCCTTTTCTCACTCTCCAACATTAAACTTACTGTGTTACTTGTCTGGAATAAGACATCCCTGCTTTTTGCTGACAGCCTCAAACTGAAATTAAAAGCCTACAAGAGGACTAAAGTGTTTGTAGCAGGACCAGCACAAGCACTGTGTTCTCAGAACCAGATCAGTGCCAAAGATTTTCCATCTGCTTGTATAAAACCTAAACCAAAGTTCACAAAATCACCTCAGTCTTCAGCTTTGCATCTCTTCAGTGAGGGTGCTTTACTATGCTAGATGTTGGAAAAGGATGCAATTAATTTAAAAGCCTTTAGTATTGTCTCAGTAGTGCAGGTGAATTAAACTTGGGTGGCAGAGAACAGTTACCATCCTCAGCTGTTTGCTCTACCTCTCCTCATTGCTATTCCCACTGCATGGATGGGCAAACCACACATGAAGCATATCCTGAAACCATCACAGTTAACAGCCTCAGGCTGCTTTCAGGCAAACAAAAATTGATTCTGGGCTGTAAAACAAGCAGCAGGAGATGCTTAACAAAGAGCTCAGTAGTTTATACAGTGTGACTGCTCAGGAGAGTTGCTTAATCAAACATCTCAAAAAACTGCCCCAGCCCAACCACAAAATGAATCTAAGATGCTGACACTGGGAAATCATGCAAATGCTAACCAATCCTTTTTCAGTGACATTGTTGCACATTTACTTTTGCAGGTAACGCAGGTATTTCTGTTAATTTTCTGCTTTTCAAATGCAGGGGGAAAAAAAAGACAGGTCTGTAAGAGCCTACTGACAGGGTGCAGCTCCTCCAAGGAGTGTTTACTCCTTTCTAAGACAGTTAGCTGAGACATGGAATTGCTTTCCAAACTGTGACCATTCCCTGATCACAAAGCAAGACTAGTGATGTTCTCAGGCAAGGCACCTGACATTTTTAAACATTCTGTTGGCTGTGTCCTACGCTCAGCATTTCTGTTCTGATTCAGGTTCCTCCTTACCATGTATCTCATCTTTTCTCAGAAAGAAAAGAAAAGAAAAGATAAAGGCATTTCAGCCTCTTTATCCTAGATTGCTGCCTGTCTACTGAATATGACATGAGAAATAGTTTCCTAATGCTTAGCCTATATTTTTCTTCCTTTAATGCTATCATATACTCTTAATTACACTCCCACTTTCTTCTGTGCTAAATAGATCCAGTGTTACTATTTATGGAGCTTAGAAGAGACATTTCCAAGTCTATGAACAGCAAAAAGAGCTTGCTCTTGCATTTGACAAATGTGTAGATACCATACCAGAACAAAAGGAAATAACATGCTTCTGGAGACATACTTGGCTTTGCCTTGCCTTGTAGATCAACCACATGACTCATTTAAATCTCAAATATTCTCTGCAGGATTGGCAGGATACCATACACAACTGAGGCCAAGGTAAAACTAAAATTTCACAGATAATCTATTCAGCCTGGAAGTTCTTGCTGCTGTGCATGAGTTACTCATTTCCAATGGAAATTCAAATTTGTGGATTGTTATTAGTAACAGCACAAAATGTGAGCTGAAAATGATGACAAAATGCATTTTCCCAGGAAAACTTGTACTCAAATTCTAGCTTTAGTATTTAAAAAAATCATTAGCAAAATTATTATCTCTAAACCAAAATATTGATGTGGTAAGATGAATCATGTTTGGTGAGGATCCTCACACTTACTTTGGATAGATTTTTTGTTAAAATTATTTTTCTCACCATATAACCTTTCTTGTGAAGAGAGAAATGCAAGGAAGCTGCCATTCAGCCCAAATTTGATAATTTTGAAATTCTAGGCAGACAAGGTTATTTTTTTCTCACCTACAAACACTTCACTAGGTGCCAGTATCCAAAAGTCATACAACATATGAGAAGCTAAAAAATCCTTCTAAGAAAGCTTAATTTGGAATAAATATCCAAAAGACAAAGAACTTTTTCCTCTGCTTCTTTTCCATAATTTTATTTTCTTTTGACACTAACACTCCATGGAGTCATTACCATTTTGAAAAGATACAAAGCAAAGTTTATCTATCACAGAGTCAAAAAACAATTTTCACATGAACTTTACTATGGTAAGGAATATAAATTAGAACTAAAGGTCAATGAGCAAGACCAAGCAAGATTTGATATTTTATTAAAAAAACCCCAAAGTCTCAAGTGGTTTGTGGAAATGATAGATGCATAAAGAAAAAACATATGAAGTCTCAGAAAGAAAAATGATACTTATTTCTAAAGGAAAAAGAAAACTTTGTCAAGTAAATTAATGATGGGAGAAAGTTGCGTTGATGCATTCCTTATTACCACTTGGTTTTGAGCTAAGCACTCTGTTAATTTATGCAAAATCCTGTAATGTTTTATAATGTGAAGAATCAACCTCTAGGCTGATCAATACTCTGATTTTCTAAATTATCTGGTCTCTGCAATAAAGGCATTTGTAGTCTTTATGCTTTTACAGTAGCTTGTACAATAGGGGCCTGACCCATTAAGGCATCTGGGTATTTTAAGGAAGGTGATAAATACAAGTTATCAATACAAGGTTGAGATGTTTTAAAAAACACATACCGACGGCGTTTTTTTCTCTTTCTTTTTTTTTGCAGATAGTGCATCTGACTTTTTTTGTGAAGGGAAGGAGAAACCAAAAGATGCTTTCAGACACTTAACATCATATTTTGCAATATTAACACAAATGTCACCTCATACATTCAAAATATTGGCAGTTATTTCATTAAAATTCATGAGCATTCTTTAAAGTTGCATGGATTTTTTAATGTATTTTGAGAAATGAAAGTGAAAAATCCATACAAAGTATACAGATATACATCATATGATTAAATATGGAAAAAGAGGGGGGAAAATAAGAGGCAGATTAAAAAAATGAAATGAGAAAGAGATTTAATTGCACCATAAATGTACTTTATTATATTGTACTCAGGCCTGAAATAAGGAAGAGAACATTCCACCAGAAAACACAGCATATACTGTGACAAATTAGGTTTTGAGTTACACGAAGGGAAAAAAAAGCCTCAAGCATGCACCATTTGTAAGGGTTTCTTCTCCCTTAATTATAGATATTTGATGTGACATTAAATAAAGAGGACCAGACTGTCAGTTTTCATTAGCAGACACTTAAACAAGATGACAACAAGTATCTTTGAAGAAATTGTTAGGAGCGGCATCTTTACAAGAAATCCCTTGCTGTTGAAACATGGAAATTCTCTGAATTCCTTTTGAGGTCAGTGCTGAAGATTAACACTCCAGTGAAATGAGAAAAATACCAGGAAAAGGGCATAGGGGGACAAATGAGCACAAAGCAGGTGCTGATTGTCAGTCCACAATTACTTGAGAGGGAAATCCATGGACCCTTATGTATTCTTAAGTATTTTTTATTCAGAGAATAAACAGGATCAGGTATTTCCAGAAGTATTTGTTTTCACATCTTGATTTTGATATTTAATCTGTGATAGAGCTTGGTATCTAAGGAAACTGGAGACGGATATTATGAAAAACTGGAATCTAAATTTTTTCCTCTATTTCAGTCTTCTGTATCCATGAGACACTAAGAGCTGAGGGACTGTATGAGAATCTAAGAGTCAAGAGCTCGTGAAACACCTAAAAAATGTGAAGTGCAATTGAAAAGCTGAAACACTGGCTGAGCTGGGCCCACACAGCCTCACTGAACTGACTTTACAGCACAGGCTGATGCTGGTTTAACAGCACCTGCATTCACACAGGGCTTTCAGAGGTGGAAAAAAACCTCATTACGTCATCCCTCTTTCCACTGAATCATGAAATCTTCACACTCTGATGCTGGATATTGCGTTTCTTGGGTCTTATAATTTGCTCTTGAAGCCTGCCAATGAAAGGCTCTTTGGTGTTTCTCTGATTCACCTACTGAAACAGAACAACTGCCTCCAAAATCAAATCAAACATATTTGTTTGTATTAAGATTTTGTAACTATGTATCAGTCCTACAATCTACTGTGTAATCACTCCTATGGATTTTGCTCACTGTCCTCAAAGTAGTGATTCAAGAAAAGGTTTTGCCTTAAACATCTTTTTATCTTATTAATTAATTCCTGCAAAGGCAATCTTAAACTTTGTCTTTCTCAACTGAGGTGTTACACAAAGGAAAGTATTCTCCTTCATGCATTAAAGGGCATACCAAATAAGTGTTCTAGTCAAAACTTAACATTTTTTTAGGAAGTTGCAGCATTTTTGTTCACCTGCACTGCTTGCTCTGGCTGCCTCAGTTTTTGGAATTAAAATTATCATGCTGTCAGCTTTGATCACTGTGGATGTTTTTCAGGTTTTGCTCTTCCCTGGAATACAAACTTAGATGAATTGCATTTAGTCATAATTGCCTTGGCAATTTTTCTACCAGTCGAAATAGACAATTTAGGCAGCATGTAATATTTAAATCCTTTATGCTCCCTTCACTTTTTCCAAAGGATGTCTAAAGCCTCTCCGTTGTATATTAGAGCAGTCATTTCAAAGACTGTTTCCTAATGAGAAGGCTCTATGGTAGCAATCTTTGTATGATGGGGAGATGCATCTCTGAGCAAAAATAAAAGGAATTATTTGCTGAAAGGTTTTGTTTGAGCAACTAGGATATTTAGACATTCAAGAGGTAAAGAAAACAGCACAGTCCTAGTATTATTACCCACATAGCCTAGATTAATTTCCTTAAAATTAATTAGCTAGATGTCACAGTTATGTAACATGAATTACATGTTCCAGACTCCCCCAGTCTTAAAAACGAGAGGTAAAAAGGAAGAAAAAAAACCAACCTCAAACCTCAAACCAGGAGCCATTCCTTGATATTCATCTTTCAGTTTCTTAATTGTTGTGCCCTTCACAGTCCAAGCAACACATTTTACCACTCGTTATTTACCTCATTTAAGTTCTGCAATGCACAATTGCCTATGCTGGTACTTCCATGGGCAGCATCTGTCCCCACTAGTACAAATGAGATTATCTTCAAAACAACAGTGCTTCAAAAGAAACTTTTACAGACTGGGAGATTTGCCTGCCAGGATTTTTCACTGAGGAAATCTCTTGTAGAACAAGAAAAAAACCTCATCTAACGTTTTGATGTTTTTTCATTTTGACAATAAAGTGCCCAAAACTAAACACAAGGAATACTGGTTTCATTATTGCCACAACTGGAAGTGCCCATGCCCTGATGGAGATCTGTGAAGTGTGGATTCTGCATGCCTTCTGCTTCTTTGGATCTGGCAGGAAGAATGGCAGGAGAAAGCTGAGAAACAGCATAGCCTCTAATTTCTGCAGCAGCTCCATCTACCCGAGTGGAGTTTCCTTGTAAAGACCCCCTGCTTGGAAAATGCTCTGTGCAGTTTTGGAAAACAATACCCAGTGCCTGTGATGAATACTTGTAAGCCAGGAACTTGTCAGAGTCTACGGAAAGAGCTACTGCAGCTTAATGTTATTGTGCACATCATTATCACCCACGCAAACCTTTTGATGGATGGATGAATAATTCCCATGTGTGGGAAAGTAACACCAAGTGATGGATTTCACCAGCATAAATATCACCAGTAATTACTTGAAACTGGTAAGGGAAGAAGCAAAAAAGGGAAAAGAAAAAGTAAAAATAAAAAAAAAAAGAGTACAGTGAACACTGATTTGGAAATACATTAATTTTTTGATAAGTGGTTCTAATTGAGAGTTTTATATATCATGACATTAGAGAGCTTTCAGAATGGGATGAAGTTTGTTTTACCTTTACTATAAGAGCAAAAGGGATGTATAAATGATGAAACAACTTTGAAAGAAGGACAGTGAAGAATATTTTCAGTATAGTTGTCCATCTGTTTTGCTAATACAGATTAAAAATACTCTTGTGTAATATGATCTTCACACAGTCCCTCACAAATGATACGGTCAAGTTCTTCATACTCAGTATTTGGGTAGCAAACATTTAACATCATTATGGTTAAAATCAGTTCTGTTCATAACCAATAGAGTAAATGACAGCTACAACACAGCACAGCCCAGTACCTGACAACCACATGCAGAAAGCAGAGAGCTCTTATTAAAGAAGAAGAGCCATTGATATTCCTAATAAACAACCAAATTATTCCTATTTTTCTTTAAAAATAGAGTATTTTCAAGAGAACTAAGACATACACTGCTGCTTCTCTAGCTCAAGTAATTCAAATTCTTCTTGGTGTGTATCACACATTGTAAAAAATATCAAATTAACCCATACAGTGTTTCTTAAGCTTTCCCAAATATTCCAGGTTTCTCTGCATCTTGCAATACAAAATATGCCTGCAAATAGCTTATTTTTCTACCCTGAATTGTTCTACTTGTAGATGCCAGAAAATGACAAAATGGCCAGACAGAAAATGGAAACAAACACCCCAAATTGCTGATGGAGCATCTCTGTGTCACTGAAACAGAAACATGATTTCTAAAGACAGAAAGAGGAAGAGTTGGTAAATCTTGAACAATACTGGGGGAGGTCTCCTACAGGTAATATTAAGCAGGCTATTCAATGAAGGGCTAAATGATAAAACCATCACAGTAGACCACTTTAAAAGGAAGACTTTAAAAGTCTTTATTTGAAAGACGGATTTGTAAGGCATTTAAATGGCATTTAGAGACATGAAGTTCTATATCTGTATATACACATATAAGTGATGGAAAGAAGGAAACAAAACTGTATTTAGCTACTTGATGTAAAATTAAAGAAACAATGTGCCTGATGTTCAGCAGTTTCATATTTTTTAAAAGTCTTATTTTTATATGAAATCAGAGTATTGGAGCAACAAATTGAGTCTTAGAACTTCAGGGAGCTTAACTCATTGATACCATATGGCATGTACTCTTAAATAATTGTTGGAAGTTCATGAATAAATTATTAAGAGCATCATGTAACTGCTTAAGTTGTAGAAGTATTCTATTCTATTCTATTCTATTCTATTCTATTCTATTCTATTCTATTCTATTCCATTCCATTCCATTCCATTCCATTCCATTCCATTCCATTCCTTTCCCTTCTATCTATAAGATTAAACATTCCCCATTGCCTTCATGTTGACTTTCATGTAATCTATGCAGCATCTGTGTCCTTTTTGAAAAAAAAAAAAAACAACAACAAAACAAAAACCCCAAAGAATAAAATACAACAAGAACCGTTCTGGGTCAGGGCCAAGGCTGTTTTCAAGTTAGCTATAAAGTATACGGAAGACAGTACATAACTATATATATGACTCTTTGGCCTTATACTGAGTACACATATTCGCCAAAAGATTAAATTACATTAGGTATTAAATTATGAGTCTTGAGAATGTTTGAAGGTATTCACTGAAAGGTATGAACTCCCTTTAGAAGAACATAGAGCCATACAGGATGATCTGTACATGCAGATCCTTGTTGCACAGATGGCTGTTAGACCCTGTCTTCTGGGAAAAGGTGTTTGAAGGTATCATTTCCACAGGCATGAGGTACTGAATTTATCTGTTTTCTTAGCTGAAGGCTGTAATATTATTTTAATTTATTTTGTTCCCTCAGTTTATGTGCCACATCCAAATTATTTACAGTAATTCCGTGAATAGTGAAACTCCAGCCCTGCTTTGCTTCTTTTTCCATAGGCACATCTCTTGCATTTATTTGCTGTCCTTAAACTGTGAAGGCCCTTGAGCTCAAGACAGATGGAAAGGCCTATTTAGTTTCCAAATGTTCTTCTGAGAAGACAATTTCAGAAAGTGAAGGGGAATTACATATGGCCAGGCTTAGACTGTAACAGGTTACTGACTCCATTGAAAACATTATTTCAAATCATACCATATAGATGCTCATATTTTCAAAACAAATCCATTATTTGTATCTTTTGGGACAAGGACAGAGAAAACAATCCTTAATTATATTATATATTACAATTATTACAGCTTGAACAGTCTAAAAGTGGATATATTCAACAATGAGAAATCAAAGTCACAATTTTCCATTTTGGATTAGCAGAACTGTGTTTTCTGCTACAATTGTGGTTTTTTGAGGCTTCATTTATAATCCAAAATGCAGTCAAGGACAGAAAATATATATCAATGCACACACATGCTCTCTTTTCTTTGTACTGTACTATACTTACAGACTATATGGCAAGCTGTAGAAGCAACACCTACTTACAGAATGTGACAAACAGCAAAAACATATTTTAAGATCCTGATAACAAGTAAGTCCTGTCATTTGTTTTGAGATTTGTATTCTGATGATTGCTGTGTTCTGTTAATTTCCTTTTTGACCATCAGATGTCTGTCTTTCCTTATTAAAGGTTCAGTGCATTTGTATTCTCTCCTTTCACTCTTAGGTGCAAAAAGAAGCACTTTGTTCCAATTACCTCTCTGTTTTTAGCCACTTCCCAAAGATATTTACACTACTTATGCATTTTTAATAATCTTATCCTCATTGCTCCAGAATAAAACATATATGTGCAATATCTCAAAGATCAGAGATTCTTTTTTTGTGTGGCTTGGTTTTAAACTAAAAGGCAGATGTGGGGCAAAGCTAATCTTTCTGTTCTCCCTGTGGGTCTGGTCAAAGAAACTGAAAAAGCAGCTACTTCTATGAAACACTTCCAGAGTAAGAGTTTCAATTGATATTTATGGACACCTGAGATTTCCTGTGCTATTCCTCAGACCCAGCTCCACAGTATTTCAAATGTCAGGCTCTGTCCTGCATAGTTTGAAAAGTTTTATTATTTTAAGTCCGATTAAGCATCATGATGGAATTGCCAATTGCTGTATTAGCTGACTCTTAGTCATCTTAAACTTACCTTTGTATCATTAGAAAGAAAATGCGGTAGTACTAAACTAAAAAGAAGAGAGCAAAAGTAGGTACCTGTATACAGATTCTTCATTAAGGTAATTGGCTTAAAACCAATGCAAGTTAGGGCAAAAATTTTTCCTTTGGAGCAAGATCTATATCAGCTTCAACATTACAGTATATAATAAAGATAGAAACATCAAACTAGCAGGCTACCACAGATGGTTTCACCTTCGTTTTCCACATTCTGCTCCCAAGCCAAGAGTTACAGGAAAAAAATGGAACAGAATATAAAGTTATGCATACTTTTGATAGCAGTAGAGAATTGAAATCTCTGTACCCTCTCTGACCTTCTTGGAATGGAAATGCCCTGAAGGACAGAGAGGAAGATATTCTGGTATTATCTGCTAGTCCATTCCAGAGAAAACAAACTGCTTTTCACTCTGGGCTGAGAGGCCAGGTTTCTACGTGACCCTTCCTGTGTTCCTACATTTATCCTCTGCAAAGCTTGTCTCTCAATTTATTGACCATTTAAAAATGGAGTAATGATAGTCATCCATCCATTTAAGGGTCTCTAAAGAAAATGAGTTACTGCTTTTATTATTCTACAATCTTGCTGAGATTTCTGATTCCCTTTCAGGCTTTTTTCTTTCTTTTTTTAATTTAGTTTTTTCAAAGCAAATCTGACAGTTAAATTTTACATCAGGTATTGATTGAGTTGGAAAAGTGTTAAAAAATTAATGAAGAAAATGGAATATTACTTCAAGAAGCAGGAAAATTAGAAAAGCAGGCTAAAAGAAACAATTTAAGTTGTGACTCCAATGGGGTCGTTAATGATTTAAATTAGCTTGGCAAAGGAATTTGAGACAGAAAATCAATGCTTTGATATTTTTTAATCACAGTAAACAGTATTTGTATCTCAAGATGTATGGTTGAAAGGAAGCTTGGAGAAATTAGACCACTGGGCCCATCAAAGGCTTAGGACAGAAGGCCATTTTAAAATACTTTTTAAAGTATAACTTAAATTAGATTAAGGGACAGAAGTAATTTGTGCTCTGTACTTTCAAATGGAAAACCTACACTGGCCTAAGTTGCTGATGCTATCTCATCTGAGAATGACAATATATTCTGCTTTAATACTCTTTTCCCTTGCTTCAGAGGTTGACAGGCTGATAAGCTGAGTGTCGCTGGCAATTCAGCACAAGAAAATTTCGCTGCGAACAAGTCAAAATTAGTTTCCTTATCTCTTCACTCCTGCATAGAGATTTACAACAATTGGGTGGCCTTCCAATGCATTTCAGTAGTTCTAATATTGAGGTCCTCAGAACAAATTACTGTAGATTTGAAAAAATACTTAAATGAAAGTACTTCAGGGAGCTAATCTACATGCACTCCCACTCTTTCAGAGGTTAGGGGTTTTTAAAAAGTTTTTTAAAAGTAATTTTAAAGTAATTGAAACCCATACTAAGGCTTACTCAGTGATTATTTGACGGCATTTGCTTTTAATGTAACTTATGCACTGTACAATCATCCTAAGATTTAGACCACATTTAATTCATTAATTTCAGTGCCACAAAAGCATGGCAGGAATTATTCAGTGAAAGCATTATTTTGCCTTTTTCATATAAAGAATATTTACAGATGTATCAAGAAACATTACCATTTTAACATATTAGTAAGTTTATTAGGCCAAACACAACTAAAGGTGAAAGGCATTTTAGTTATAGCTGAAAAGACAAGCAAAAAAAAATGCTGCAGGTTTTAATAAAAGGATGCACAGGTATGTACTCAGGTACAGAATGCTTACAAGCACCATGAGCAATAGATTAAAAATTCCCATATTAACATTTTATCTCCTTTGACTGAAAAAAGGGAAAGGGATGTGATTTCTATTCAGAAACTGAAAAAGGTAACATAGAGGCAGTGTAGGGTTTATTGACATAAGTAACTCATAGGTGTAAAACTGAAATAGTAATTTGTAAATACAGACTATATGCTAGCAATGTGGCTATTCTTGGTAAATAAAAAATAGCAGAGCTTTCAAAGTTACCTTCCTTGTTTAAAAGTCTTGATCATTGACTAATCATCAGTTTTGATGATTTATGGATATAAGTCTGTTGAAATGAAGATGAGTCCTTTTGGTAAATCCTGTTCATTTGGAAGGCTTTTGCAGTTCATTTGGAAAGTGGCAAAAGCTCAATGATTGATTATTTCTTTATTCTATATTAAGCGGAAAATAAATAGCAAAATATAAAATTATCCTATAATACATTGTTTAGATGAACACTGAATTTATCAAGAGCTGCCTAACCTGCAGTTGCTGAGGGTCAGATAAAAAGATCTAAACATGCTGTCACTGGAGACATTTAAAAAAAGAAGTGTTAGCACTCTGTTCAGGCATCTGATGTGCAAGACCGAGTCACATTCAACTTTTCTCTCTGACAATCTGAGCAGCAAGTTTGGAATGCATCTCATGTCCTCTAATGTAACTCTCATGGCACAAAACTGCTTTCCAAGTGTTCTGAGCTCCCCAAGGGTGAATATTTTTGACTGCCTTTCTTCAAGTTGTTTTCAGTTTTTCAAGCTGAACATCTAATATGCTATCTAGACTGAGAAATGCACGTAGGTCTGTTTGTTTCTCCTCAAGGTGTTGTCTAATATTACTGTTTAATAAAAGTTACATACACTTTATTTTCCTTCCTCACTTCTCAGATGTCAATGAAATTGAATCTAACTCTATATCTAGGTTTTAAGATATCTTCTACATACTGATAGTTGCAATGTACCAGTTTGGTTTCAGTTTCTGGACAGAGAAGTATTCTATCCAATATACTGTAGGTAATAACAGTAGATAAAAGATGTCTTATTCTAAAACAGGAATATTGCACTGAAGGCTCCATTTAGATTCTCTTCTCTAACAGCCTCTATGAATTACTGGAGGTGCAGATCACTGTCAAGACTCTCTTGGCTATTTGTATTTCAAACAGAGCATTTCATATCACTGAAAATTGATCCCAAATGTGAGTGTGTTGTCAGCCCTGAACATAATTTGGCATACACACATCCTAGTATAGAATATCCTTAGGGGTTCACTTCCACTACATTATACATTACATCCTGCAAGTGTCACAGCTCCCAAGCCCTCCAAGCAAGAGTCTGTAATTGCAATATCATGAAACCTGTGCTGTTCAATAGCACAAATTACCACTGAAGAGTTTGGTGCAGGTCAGTAGACAAAATCAGTGGTATAGGCAAGCGAAGGATGTACAAAGGTGTGCTTGCATCACCTTTACCCTCTGTGTTGCAGACATCCAGTTGCCCCACATTATTACATGATGGTGGGCTGAAATAAGCCCATGCAGAAATTATGAGCCAGAGTTACAATGAGGAAGCAATTACAGCAATTAATTTTGTGACAAATGTGTGTCACACGCTGTTTTGTCAATGTTAAGCTTCTTTGGTTAAAGATCTTCAAAACAGAGTTCAATGTATTCCTTATCCTAGCAACAGCAAGACCACAATTAATTTTAGCAATAGCACTTTGTCAGCAGAGAATATCTAGGGAACTTCCTACCACCAGAAAAACACTCAGTGAAGGCACAACGCAGAATGGTACCAAAACAAAATCATCACAGAAAAACAGAGTAGCTTTGGGTGGACAACACAAAAAACCAGAACAAAACCATGCTGCTTTAGCCAAGCTCAGACTTGCTTCATCTCTAGATAACAGCTCAATGATATGGATACAGATATTTGTAACAAAAGTTGTTTGCAGCTGACCTGAACTTCATTCAAAGAATATTCCAGCTGGAAAAGAAACTGGCTGTATACAGAAGACTTTCATGGTGGTCAGGGCCCTGCCCTCCTAACCAAATTCACCATTTGTATCCTTCAATCTTGAAAGACTTAAAAGAGCAAGTTGAGCTTTAAAAGGGCACTACATTCAGATCATACTTTAATAACATGGCCTAGTGGATGCTTTAATTAAAAGTGGCAGTATGTTTAGAACTGTCTTCTTAATGTTCCTAATCAGAGACATGTAGATTCAATGAAATTTCAGAAAAGTCAGAAAAGGCAACATTAGACTAATTTTAGATGGCTGACAGTGTTTTGTATCCCAGTACAAACATCTTTAGAATCTTTCCACGGTGTGCTTTCTTTCTTGTGAGTCATACACATAATTTTCATGGCTTGAAGTCACGTACAAATTTCTCAATTTTAATACAATCTCCATTCTGCTATGTTATATTTAAACAGTGCATATTTTCAGCTAGAAGGATACAGTCCAAATTTTTGCCAAAGAATTAAGAAACTGTGGTGGGTTTGACTTTGGCTGACTCAAGCATCTGCCAAACCATTCTCCCTCTCTCCTCCCTCCCTCCACAGGAAAAGGGAAGAAAATAAGATGAAAAAGCTTGAGAAAAAGGGAAGGACCAATTAACACCACAGGCAAAACATACTCAGCTTGGGAAATAATTTTAAGCTATAGCCAGTTACAAATAGAGTAGTATTTAAGTAAAAAAGACAAAATTACAAATACTTCTCCCCTACTCTTCTTGTCAGGATCAACTTCTTCATTCTTGATGCTTCTACCTGCCTGCCAATGGCACAGGGGAATGGGAAATGGAAATGGGGTTTGTGGTGAGATCACAATGCTCCATCTCTGCTGCTCCTTCCTCCTCACACTGTCCCCCTCTCCCAGAGTACAGTCCCTCCACTGAGGTACAATACTTCATGAACTGCTCCTTGCTCCTCATGTCGGCCCTTTCCCCAGGCTGCAGTTCCAACATGGATCTTTTCCATGGTGTCCACTCCTCCAGGAACAGGATGCTCTAGAGTGAATATCCCATGGGCTGCAACTCCTGTGAGCAAACCTGCTCCTATGTGGGCTCCCCTCCATGGGTCGCATTCCAGCCAGGAGCCTGTTACAGCACGGACTCTCCAGGGAATGCAGCTTCCTTCAAGCCATTTCCACCTGCTCCAGTGTGGGCACCTCCACAGGCGGCAGGTGGAAAACTGCTCCAGTGTGGTCCCTCATGGGCAGCAGGGGCACAGATATCTCACCATGGTCTGCACCATGGGCTGCAGGGAAACCTCTGCTCCGGTGCTTGGAGCAGCTCCTCTCCCTCCTTCTTCACTGACCTGGTGTCTCTCTGTCAAGTTTTTTCACTGCTCTCTCTCACTTGTTCTGCAATATATTTTGCTTTTTGTTAAACGTGTTGTTGCAGAGGTGAAATCAGTGTCTCCAGGGCTCGTGCCCTGGGATGGGTTGGGTGGAGCTGGCTGGAGCCTGCTGGAGCCACATCTGTCCATAACAGGACAGCCCCAGTGCCACCTCACAGAGGCAGTGTGGCCATGATATTTTCTGAAAAATCCTTTCCTTAGGATTTTTTCTCCTGATAAGCTGAGAGGCCTCAGGAACAAAATGGGAACAATGGCTATCTGCTGCTGCGGAATGCAACAGGTGGATCTGTGATTGGTCTCATAGAGTTGTTTCTAATTAATGGCCAATCACAGCCCAGCTGGCTTGGACTCTCTGAGACAGAAGCTTTTGTTATCATTCTTTCTTTTTCTATTCTTAGCTAACCTTCTGATGAAATTCTTTCTTCTATTTTTTTAGTACAGTTTTAATATAATATATATCATAAAATAATAAATCAAGCCTTCTGAAACATGGAGTCAGATCCTCGTCTCTTGCCTCATCCTAAGACCCCTGCAAACACCGCCACAAGGCAGCCCCAGCATCACTCCTGGGCAGTGCCTGGGAAAGGACACATGGACACTCAAACCAGAAACAAAGAGAGTATCTTTTCTCTTGTAAAAACAACAGTTCGAGAGTTCAGCTCAAGAACATTCATGATGACTCAACTGGCTGCTTTAGTTACCTCATTTAAAATGTCATTTCACCTGGACAGGAACAAGCTGATATAGTCAATAAGTAATTCAGAAAAATGCAATAAAATAAAGAAATGGAGGGAAACCAGACAGGCTGAAGGTGAACAGTTCACACAATCTATGTACACCACTCTATGATAAATGTTGTGACAAATGGTTATGATGTCATCCCATTACATGATACCAGAGGCTCAGACTTTCACTTGAATGTCAGAGAAAAAAATGGATTAAGAATTAGGGCATGCAGGTAGACAACATTCAAAAATATTAAGAAACCTCTTCATCATACACCTGAGTATGAAATCAGCTTCAGTACACCTTGTCTTTCAAAGCAAGTTGAAAGCTGAAACTAATACTGTCCTTTCTATCAAAAGGTCATTTCCTTTATTCTCTCTAGTGGGGTCTGTGCTGAATGACTAAAAGCAACAGGTATTGAAATATCTAGAAGGAAGAGAACATTAAAACAGTGAGTTAGCTGCTGGCAGAAGCTAAACATAGTGTAACTGGAACATAATCACAAAAAGTAAAATTAATTTCTAGTAAAAATACAAACATTTAGAGAAAGACTGGTGTGTCTTAGGCAAGAGAGGCTCTAAGGCTCCTAATGTTGGACATTTTCCATGGAGTACTGTTTTCACACCATGGAACCTGGTTTCGTTTTTCTGTTCTTTATCAAAGTAACACATACCTGTCACACTCTGTGGAACAGGTTTACATTTGTTTATTTTGCTTATGTACTACTATAATATTATTTTCTTCCTTAATTTCTTGCACTTGGACATCTAAGGCTGTGGTAGCCTAGTCCGACTATAGATTATCTTACTATTGGAAGAAAAATGAATACAGAGGCAAATAGCAGCTTTCAGGGAATAGTCTGACTTCCTCTTCAGGCCCCTCTACCTTGGCTCTTGAATGAAACCTCAGGGCATGACATGCATGACATTTAAAGTAACTCTCTGTGTTCTGTCTGTGCTGAGTGTAGCCACAGACCCACAGCATGGTTTAGTTCAGAAGATCATCCAGTCCAACCCTCACCCTGCCATAGGCAGGGGCACCTTCTACAAGATGGGGCTGCTCCCAGCCCTTTTCAACCTGGCCTTGAACACTTCCAGGGATGTGACATCCACAGCTTCTCCAGGCAACCTGTTCCAGTGCCACACCACCATCACAGTGAAGATTTTTTTCTAATAGCTAATCTAAGCCTGTCCTCCTTCAGTTTAAATCCATCATACCTTGTCCTGTTGCTGCATGCATGTAAAAAGTCCCTCTCCAGCTCTCTCACAGGCCTTTGGATACTGAAAGGCTGCTGTAAGGTCTGCCTGGAGGCTTCTCTTCTCCAGGTTGAACAACCCCAACTCTCAGTCTTTTCTCATAGGAGAGGTGTTCCAGCCCTCTGATCGTCTTTGTGGCCCTCCTCTGGACTCACTCCAACATGTCCACATCCTTCCTGTGCTGGGGCATCCAGAGATATAACTTGGATCTAATTTGGAAAAAAAAACCAAAAAGGAGAAAAACCACCCCAGCCAGTGGTGTTCTCTGAGAGAAACAAAGAGGATTAATGGTAGATTTTAAAAGCACATTTTTATGAGATCAGCTGATGGAGTGGAAGGAAATCAGGGAAGTTCTCTCATGCACATGTCTTTTTCAGTTTAACATTGTTAAATGCCTTTTAGCACCATCCAACTCAAAACACACTTTCGCTTTTCTCAAAAGGAAAAAAGTAAGCAAGAGCCTCAAATTATTCTTGAATAGTACTACTACGAAAGTGCACAAGGTCACTAGAAGGACCAAAATATGTGAGATCCAATTAGCTACAATTTCCAGCTGTGCAGTTTTCAAACATCTTCATCAATACTGATTTATATAAAAATGAGAATAACTTCAGCAACCCCAAAGAAACAAATAGTCTTCAAAAATACTCATCATATTTGTATCTAAATGGATCTGTGTTCTATAAAATCTGATTTAGGGTAGGATGGGAAAAGGAGTCTGCACAGCTAATTGTGGCTGCTGTTTTGCGGAGAAAAGAAGAAACTTCACAACTTTGTAAAAGTTGTAAAGTTAGGTATGTCTCCTTGCTGTCTGGCATGTGAGTTTTTCTTTCAGCTTTGGCCTCACAGACTTTTCACTTTTCTTAGGCACTTCACTTAATTCAGAATGGATCTTTACTCTGTCTCACTGCACTGGACTTGGCACTCCACGGACTCTTTGTCAATAATGATAACAATGAAAGTAGCATATAGCAGGACTGTGGCCTCAGCCAATATCTACAGAGGTTGAAAAAGCTGTTGAAAAACACTCACTTAAGGCTATTTATATGGATTTTGGCCTAAATTTAATTTAGAAGAGAATGAATGGGAGATCAAAAAAAAATGATTTGTTCAAATACACTGAAAATACATATTTAAAGAAAATACTGAACAGTAAGAAGGCAATAGTCCAGCTGCCATTTTAAATACCTATTAGAGCTAACAGACCTGGAATCTGAAATTCATTACTTTATGAAAAAGATGAAGAACAGCAAGGAACATGAATGGCAAAATGCTTACATGGGTTTCTTTAGAGAAGCATTTTCTTCAGACAAGAATGACATTACACACGATTTTACATTCCTGAAGAACTACATTTGAAAAAGTCAGTAAGCCATTTCCAAATTTTATTCAGTGAAGACAGAATGAAGTGCAAAAAGTAGGAATGACACACTGTAATTTATGCACTGTAATTTGTGCCTAACATTATGTTTTCAATTTTATTTCAATAATATTCTGTTAGATATAATAAGAATGTGGAATCCCATTGTTTATCTCAGAAAAAGAGAAATAAGAAAAGGAAGACCAACAGCCACTAGGAAAATCCCCACACAATTCTTTTACATGGTCAGTGACTATAGGAAGTAATAACTTTATCAAATTCCTAAAAAATTCTGTGAGGGAAGTTATTCCTTAAAAATGGAGGAAAATCCTTGAAAAGTCACAGCATTCATCAGAGTGCATGAGAAAAGACCTCAGTGTGGTGGAAGGGCCTAGATCATTAATCCCTATAGATAGGGACATCTGAAGAGTGTATATTTCTACAAATCACCAGATCTTCAACACCTTCACTGTCTCTGGTATGTGAATCACAAGTTTGCAGTGCCCCTCAAAGCAGTGCTTAGTGGACTCCCAAACATCCCACCTTTCCTAGCCCCACTCATGATGCCAAGAACAATAACAATATCCCATTCATTCACTACTGCCAAGCTCGTCTCCTTCTCTCCTTCTGCCAAATGATGTTTTATCTCATTTCATTTGCAACTTTCCAATGTGCTGTTCTTGTCTAGGAAGATAGAGAAGGCTGCAGATATTTAATTTGAAAAAGCTACTGTCATAGCAAAATTATTCTTTTGACAAGTTTTAGCTAAAAAAACAAAATCAAATGTAGGATCACCCCACTTGCTTTCAGTTGCATAGCAAGGCTTCTGGAACTAAATTTCCTCCATTCAATTAAATCCATTTTGAAATGTAAAAGCAACATTTGCTGCAAAAGGGCTGAAAGCTTTCCTTGTTTATCTTGTTTTAGCCTTTCTCAGTCTTTGGGATAAGAGTAATGAGATTCCTCTGAGTTAAAATTGCAAATCTGCCTGCCCTGAAAAGATGAAAACTGTATCTGTGTTTGCTGTATTAGGGGGATATTGATAGTTTATGGTAATCTGGACAGCTCAGGAAACACTTACCATCCAAGCATACCTAGACCATACCTCCTAGGAAAAAATACTCTGGTGAACACTACCCTGCACCATTCCTGCATAAACCTCCATTCCAGCACTCCCACCTACCATCCCACTGCGCTGTGGACCAAAGGCGTTTGCACAGCTTGTCACAGTGCTGTCACACCACTGACTTACTTGACACTACAAAAGATGCTGATGACCATGTCTAAGGAGTTGATGTTTTCACCCCTTAATTATCAGAGAGCTAGTTAAGTTTGTCTGTCAGCTCTGTGGAAGCCAGGGGGAGGCAGAACGCTTTTCCCCTTGGTCACAGGGCGGCAGCCACAATGAGTGTTCAGAATGCAGACCTGCATGCCTGCCTGAGGGGCGCTGCAGCAGGGTCTGTCCACCTAAAATGTGTTCATCCACACCTTCCTCTGCACATCTCAACCCAGACACAGTGAGCTTTGCACTGGGCTGAGAGTCACAAGGTGCAAGGCCCCATGTCCTCACTCCTTTGATTTCTATGCAGGGACCACAGTGATCACTAAAAGCAAAGCAGCTGGATTTTTCTCTTTGATGATACAAATAGGAAGTCTAACCTCTTGAAGGATCTCTTATTTTTTAAGGAAAAAGTCTACCAGAAGAAGAGTGTTAAGAAGGAAGATTTGCTTGCACAAACAGGCTTACTTCAGCTGAAGCTCAGTGACTGCTGGGTGAAGTGGGAAAGACTAACCACAGTGTATGCCTAACTGCTGGAAATTTAATGGGAAGGCTTCCTTCTCACAGTCCCTGACTGAAAACATCCAGCAACTTAAAATTAATATGACAGTCTTCTGTGGCAGGGAAATGTACCTCTTAGATATTTCTGAATATAGTTTTTTTAATAAACTATATCCTTACTAGTGAAGGCACTGCTCTTAGGTATTTTTAATTATTAAGATCTTTTTTTTCCTCTTCTCCCCTGTTTCCCTCTGCTCTGCTCCCCCCTGCCCCATTAAGAATGGGGTAAAGGAAGGTAATTTCTATAATTACACAGCTAAGTTGTCATGGTGGTTGGAAAAAACCCCAGTGATTCTCTCCCCCCAGCTCTGTGAGCTGCTGGTACAGGAGGCACCAGTGTGCTGGAAGTGCAGAGCCCCTTACAGGGAAGATGGGATCAAACACAAGGCAGGTGCAAACCCAAACACTCTGCACTTGTACCAGGAAGCCTGACAGGAACACAGGCTCCTTCAGGGAACCATGGCACTTTATTATTTCTATTATTTCACTCCCAGCAGTTTCTGCCTTCTGTTACACACAGTGAGAGCAAGCAGAGGGTTCTGTACTGCCCCATTGTGTGGTACAGGAATGGACTGTGCACTCCTTTTAGAGATGGGAATAAGATTAGTTTTGATCCATCTTTCTGTGGGCTGAGTTCTGGTTGGGATCAGACTCTGTTTAATGGTCTTTTTCTATCCTGATCTGCAGTGCCTCTAGGCTGTCCCAAACCACATGGTTCCCTAATGATGGCCTTCTCCGACAACAGATCTCTTCCCTTTTGCCCAAATAGTGCCCCAGACATTCCCAACACCAAATCTCACAAAGAAATCTACAGAGGACAGCACTCTGGCTGTCTTTCCATACCACAGGGAGAAGCGTCAACTCTGATTAAATAAATGGTCATTCAGTCCTGGACAGGAATTCAAAACTGATCAGTAAACTAGCAAACACTAATGTGCAAATAAGAAGTTGAAATTCCCAAGTATTCTGCTGAACTTGGATTTTAGTAAAATGACTTACATAACAAACATTTTTCAAGACATACAAGAATGTCTACATTAGTGAGAAAAAAGGTGTTTTAAAATATGAAACATTATTTAGGAATAAAGGCTAATTTAAATGACATCTCAGACATTAAAAAAGTCTGAGTTTATTTTTATATTAATGAAATACTGTCAAATGTAATCTAAACAATTTAATGGTTGACTGGATTAATTAGCATTTTTCAAAGACTGATAATTAATATTTTTTTAACCTCAAGGTCATAGCTCAAACCCAAGATCTTACTAATTAAAGCAATGACAGTAATTAGGAAGACAAATATAGCATTTTCATCTGAAGATCTTAGTATTTTGCTTTGGCATGTATTTCCTCAAAACAGCCACATGTTAGGTGACCATTTTTAAGACCTGTATTACAAAGAAGTAGGCTGAGACACTGATAGAAAACATTTTCTTCAATCATCATAATAGAATGCAGAAAAAGATTTTGCACACAGGCTGGTAAACTGTCTTGACAACTTTGCAAGGCTGGTATGTCCCTTTTTATCTTCTTCCAAAATGGAAGTACCACTGCTGAGCTTGACACAAACGGTGTCACACAAACACCTAAAAGTGCTTTCAGTGGAGCTAGTAAGGGTGAAAATAATCAGAATCACTGACCACTGAACAGTTCACTTATTTAATTAAAATTTCCTTTTACTAGAAATTGACGTATTAAGTACAAAATTGCTCCTATAGTACTCAAGAACATAAACTTTTCAGTTTGCATACAAAAGTAATTGATTTATTTTTCCTAAGGCCATTAATATTAATTAGCCTACACAAGTCCTGAGGAGGGTGTATTGACATTAAAACTTTAAGGCACTTTCCCAAGAGCTTCATCTACAAATATCAGAACAAACAGCTCCTTTCTCAAATGATTTATTGTCTTTTCACTCATTTAGTACTATTTGTATTGCTTTAGCACAAGAGAGATCCACAGCTAAGATCATGCACCCAAGATCCCAAGATCTTTCCACAGGATCCTTCCAATTGATCTAATCAAGACAAATGAATAGCAGGAACAAGAAAATATTAGGACCTTCCATGGAATTTGAGAAAAATACCAACATATAGGAAGAAACTTGCTGGTGGTTAAGCATGAAATTTGCAGAGAAAATTCAGTTTGGTACCTTAACAGCCCTCCAAGTGGTGCAGTAATAAATAGGATTCAGGTACCTAAAGAAAAGCAGCTTGTGCCAGTTTGAATACTCTAAGCATTGACACTGAGACATTTTTGTGGGGCTGGCAGGTACAAACAAGGAGTGAGACCTGAGCTGTGCCCTTTTTGAGGAATAGCTTCAAGCCAAGCAGGCTAACTTACAGTACTTCAAATAGTAATATGCTCAGTTCCCTAAACTTGAGTTCAACCTCTGATTTATGCCTGAGAGAAAACAGTCTCTGGTATTTTAAACAGAAAAAATTAAGTAGTCTGTACATTTTGTTTGATTTTAGGTTCCACTTGCAAAAGATGGTGGAAAAAAGACATGCTGCCAGAATCAGGTCATGATTAGAAAATTCTCCTTTCATATGCAAAGCTGTAAACATATGGCAGTGTTAATGACTCAGTGTCATCTTTCTTGATTTTCTTCTGGTGACCTATACAGTCACCATCTCAACTCCTTATTAGTATATAAAAATTTACAATTAATAATGTAAAATTGGGAAAATTTATACAAAAAAGCAATCTCTTTATAATTACACGCTTTCAGAGAAAAGATGGTGCACTGTATCACATATTATGTTTTTTTCAAGTTTGCCTCTTTTACATGGACCCTAATAAAAAAAAAGTATGAAAAAGCATCAAGTAATTGAGGCATGAACTGACAATATCCCAGATTCCTTCTGCACATGCACCTCTTCTAAATTCCCTTAAACATATTGTAATTAATACCTCATGGGGCACATAATTCTTACACTAATTTTCTTCAGTTTCTTCAGTACTTTTCAGGGCATCCAGAAAAGTTTGATTTCTGCTATGAAGTCTAGGAGGCACCTTTATCTTCTGATCATAAGGAATTTATATAAAACTAAATATTGTTGGTTAAAATCATAGGACTAAAAAGATGCAAAAATCCATTTTGTTGTACTTACAAAACACTATAAAGTCTAGCCAGTGCAATTTTGTATGTCTGCATTCTCATGCAAGTGTGTCTGTCCCTGTCAGTTTCAGCACTTTGGATCGGACAAAATACTTGCAAAGGAGCTCAAATCCAAATCTGCCTGTTTGACACTGCAGGATATTTGGAGTGGAAATCAAAGACTGCACAGTTTCAGAAAGCAGAGGCTCCCTGTGATGTGTCATGCACCCAGGCCCTGCTTCTCTGGGCAAAGGCCTTAAATCATCCTTTTGCTGACAGGTGTGCTCAGGGAAAAAGAAGCGTTGTTTATCCTCATGTCTTTATATATTTTCTACAGCCTATTCAAATTAAATGCAACAGAGCATCTTGGAAAACATGCTACTGACGTAATTCTGTGCTGTGGCTGAATAACATTAAAAAACATTTATATAGCCTTTGAAGTGCAACCTTTTTGTTCTCTGTTCTAAATATTAAAATAAGTAAAAATTGAGGCTTTCATGTTAGCTGTCCCATCCTTATCTCCTTTTTATCCAGCAAACACAAAGGAAGCACAAAAAAAGCTGGACTAGCAAGTGGACAGTAAAGTATCATAGAGAACTACACACCTGTTGGGAAATTTGGTGGCATAACAGAAAGAGAACACAGAACTTGACACAGCCATTTATATAATAAGTTTTATCTGCATCTGCATTTTATTTTTTTCTCAAGACTATGGGCCAAATTCTGTAGCTTTTAATGCTCAGTCTGTGGCAGCCTAGAACACAGAGTCCTTCTTCTCAAGGCAATTAATTGTTTGACACCATATGTCCATGCTCAAACATTGAAAGTAAATTCATTTTTCCCCATTTTATTAAGCCCTTATCTGTATTGACATAAGTATGTTGCCATGTCATATTTGAACACAGTGAAGCATTCCTTATAGAGATGTTGAATATTCCTGGCTAATATCTCTTTAATGCAGTACAAAGCAGATCTGTAACAGCCTAACACAGATTAACACAAATGACTCATTTTTTATTAATATATGCAATAAAAAAAGTGCCTAAACACCTGCTGGCTTCCAGACTGAGCTATTTTTGTCAGATGTTTTAAAAGAAACTGTCAAAGTACTTTCAAACAGAAAGATCAAAGTTCCTATGATGAATTCAAAGGCACTGACTCTCCACATTCAGTTCTCTGTTGCACATTCAGTTCTCTGTTGCACAAATAATAATGGCTGTTCCACAGAGCTGATAATATCCCAGGAACAGTAGAAGGCTGCTGTGGCTCAGCTGACATCTGCTCTTCCCATCCACACTTAGCAAGAAAAACATGAGAGCCCAGCATGGGGCAGTGGCCCAGGGCAGGCAAGGAAGGGACACGCTGTACAAGAGCAGTCCCTTTCTGGCTGCAGCACAGCTCTGCTCTGCCAAGTCAGGCAGCTTCAGGGGACAGAGTCATAAAATAATCTAGGCTGGCAGGGACCTCTGAAAGTCATCTGGTTCAACCCTTTGGTCAGAGCAAGGGCAGCCTAAAAGTCAAAGCTAACTTTAAAGTAAGGTCAGGCTGCTCAGGACCATGTCCAGTCAGCTTCTGAGTATGGAGGGAGATGCCACAGCCTCTCTCAGAGATCTGCTCCAGTGCTTAATCACCACCTTACCCGTAAATTATTTTCTAATATCAAAATGGAATTTCTTTGTCAACTGGTAAAGTTGAAAATAGCAATGCATTCACACCCCTTTCTAAGCAGTACTGAGCAAACCCAGCTCTCAGCCTCCCCACCTTGCAAGCCCTCATCATCTGGATGACCCTACTCACTGCATGGTGCCAATTTCACTCCTCTCCTGTTCTGCAGCTTCCTATCTGCAGTGGTGAAGGGCTCTTGTTAAAGGGAAAGAATTATTTTGTAAGAAGCAATGGCCTCAGGCTATTGGAGTTCTACCTTTCTTGTATTTTTCTTGTATGGAGAAGTCATCCCCTTGGTTTTGGTTCTAGAAGGGACTGCTGAGATCTGTGACTTTAAACCTAACTGATTTTAGTTATCTAATATTCAGAATAATACCTGTTTATATTGATTACATGAGAATAGAGTATGGTTGGGCTCTTGAATTAGCCACTTCAGTTAATAGCCAAAGGTAATGCAAAAGATGGATTAGGACCTAATTTAATACAGAAAGGAGATTGAGCTAAATCTGCCCAACAATGGAGTAACAAATGCCTCATTTGATGTAACAGCATCATCTTTGAACACCACCCCCCTCTCTGTGTGTTTTTTGAAAAGAGAATGACCAAGGCAGAGTGATTTAAGCATAAGTCAGACCCAAAAACCAAGAGCTGAGGCAAAAGAACCCCAATTATGAAGGTTTTAAAGAAGGCCAAGCCAGAATTCTTTTCTCTACCTTCTAATTCTCCACCTCATTTCCTGTAAGTATAGTAATAATCACTTTGCTGCGCCCTGCAAATAGGCAGTGAGTTTAACATGCCTCCAGTGGCAGGAGCTCTTAGCAGGGAAACAAGGTTTCATTGGGCTGGGACAGGAACCCAGCAAACTCTAAAGGGATGCTTCTGCACTGAAGAACTAACAAAGCCCCTTGGACAGTGAACTGGAAATTCACAAATTCACCAAAACTAATCTCACAGAGGTTCCAAATACTTCTTAGATGGTAGTGGCACTTCAAACACTGAGCTGTGCAGGATTCAAACCGGACCTGTTAGTGAAGAGCTTTATGGATGACTAGAAATAGCTTGAGACATCTCATGTCCTTAAAGAACTTCTGCTGCATCTTGCAAAATGAGATGAAAGACAAGCTTATTAACTCAAATGTTAACATTTTTAGTAGCTTTCATCAGCAGATGTCCTGCTTATAAGAAATGGGCAAAAGACTCCATAACAGGCTCTGAATATACACATTCAAATGAATACAAAACTGTTTTCAGAAAAATAGGTTTTCTTAGCTGAAAACATAAAAATGAACATTACAACACCATCCAAATTCACTTCTTAGTGCAAATGTTTTGCAGTATAAAAATTATTTTCCATAATCCTGTTGCAGGGTTGGCAAAGCAAATGAGTCTTAATGCCAATGCAATAGAAATCTGAAGTCTGTTCCCAGCTCTGCTAAAAGTGACCTTGAAGAAGCTGTCCAATATTTTGTGAAAATGAACCACTGAAAGATACTGTCAAAGTTAGAAATATGAACCATGTGTAATGTGAAGGAAATAGAAATATTAACAGCAATTAGGAGGAGAGCTGGAACTGAAATTTATGGTTTCTGGGCTTCCTATCAAATGTATCTTTGTACATAATAACAGGGATAATAACAAGGACTGTCTGTGTCTCTTCCGCAGTTCTGGTTCAGATAAAATCACATGCTCTGGCTGTGCTGCTTATCTTAATGCTGTATATGAAATAAATGGGAGCAACTGAGAATATTAAATGATGGAAATCTGAAGGTCCAAACCAGAACCAGTAGCACATAGATGACTTCTTCTTCCCCTATATACTTTGATTTTTCTCTTTTGCAGCTATGAAATAATTTTAAGAAGGGACACTCAAAATACATTTCTTCAATTTAAAAGCACCTCAGATTATAATTTCACCGAAGATATTTTTCTAATCCTTTTAAATAATAAAAAACATTTAAGGAAAAATATATAATGTCTCCCACTGCAATACAAGATTCTCCCTTCTTCTAGAAGGGATCCCAGTGGAAAAAGGACAAATAGCAGTCTTGCATTGCCTAAGACAACCATTATTTGCAAAACTCAAGTATTAATGATAATGGCTGCAAACAAAACAAGTCCCAGTTGACTCTCAGGAAATGTTCACTCTTCACAAACCTCAATTTCTTTTTACTTGCAAAATGAAGACCTGAGACACTGTGACATGAGCCACTACAAAACTACTTTTAGTGCTATTTTGAAAGTAAACCTGAAAATACTGGTGTAGAGTTGCCATAGTCCTAGAATAATGCCAAATAAAAAAGTGATTAGACTGTCTCCAGTAGATTATGGAAACAGGACAATTGTCAACTCATCTGCTGTCCCTTCAGACATCAAAACTGTGTATTTGATAACAACACAATACTTTGTTACATGATGTGACTCCAAGTCTTCTGACACTGAAAGGGTTTAAAAATTTTTATGTGGAACTGAATTCATTAATAGTGAATTCTGTCAGTATCATGCTGATTTTCTAATCAGCAAAAATGTGTTTAAGAGCATGTCCTACAAGACTTAACAGGGATATTTAGTTAAAAGAAGCCACGAGCATGGAGAGTATTAAATTGGACTTTGAATTGCCATTTTCTGAGGGTAGTTGAAAGAAAGCTAATACACATCAAAGTGATCAATCATGTCAGCTCTGGAGAGGAATTCTCCTTGACTCCTTTTTCTGTCAACTTAGTGTGTATTAAGAGTATCATCAGACATGACTGCCTATTCTCTCACTTGCAGGCAGTTAAGCCAGAAGCAGCTTGAGGGACTGACAGGAGTAACTTTGATATGAAGTAAACAGAAGAAGAAAACTGGATCCAATGTTTAGAAAATCCCCCAGGAGTGTAATTATTTGCTTGCTTATCCTGGCAGAGTAGCAGAGAGATCATAACACTGGTCAAAGGTCTTCAAAGAGACTGGGGAAACGGCAAAAAAAGAACTACATTTTGTAATTATAAGAGACAGCAGCTCTGTTTCTCAGACCCTTTTTCTGATTTTAAGTCAGAAGCCAATCTTTTCGATTTTCCTTTTCATCAATAACTATTTTCGTCCTGTAATGTAAAAGGTTTCATGCTGTTTGATGCCTGCAGAAATGTACTATATATGCACCTCTCTGTCTATAAAATATTGCATCTGTTGTCTACGTAGATAAGGCCTGGAGTGAAGAAAGTTCTCCCTAAGCAATCTGTAGACTTCATGATTTCTTATTCCTTTTCACTAGTGAATTACTCCTCTGCCCATGCCCCAGTACTGTGTTTCAATGTTTTCTGCTGGATAGGTGTGGGATATATGTGGCTTTGTCTGGATTTCTACTATGAGTTGTTTTTTTAGTTAGAGAAGGTGGACTTGTGAAAATTCTTAAAGTGAATTTATTAAGAATTTTATTTTAATTTATAAGTGAAATGTATGTAGTCTATCAATTTTATGAAGGGCTTCTTTTCCTGAAGAGTTTAACAAAAATGTCTCTATAAAAGGGAAGTAATTAATTCACTTTTTTAAGAGAAACATCCCCCTACATTTGATGCTACTGCATTTGTCATCTGTTTCATTAATCAAGCCATTATCTCCAAGACATCTTTGGATGAACTATAAATTAACTGTACTACAGAATCACATTCCATTTAGTAGACATACACAGCTTCTTCAAGGAGTGCCACCTCAGCACACTTAGCAAAAAACTCCATTTTGGTTCAACAGCACAGTTACATTTTATATTATGATAAAGAATGTGAGAAACTCACTCAGCATTAAAAATAAAGTAAGCCTCTAATCATCACTTGTGTGAGAACAAGATCCAAGGGAGTCCCAAAACTTGGGTACCAGCAGCTGAATAAAAAGAAACATAAGTGAAGGATTTCTGGAGCTTGATGGATGTTTTTGAATATCTTGAGTTGGAACTGCTCACTTCATTTCATGTTTCAACTATGATAGGTCCACTGTGACTACCATGTGCTGTATCTAAAGCTTACTTAGCTGCCTGGAAAAATCTTGTGTTAGGCCTGGGAGTTTTCAGTTATAACTACTGAAATTTCTACTTTGAGGGAGCAAAACCAATTCAGAAGATTTCCGACTCAAAGCACTGAAAAGACTTCTACCTTTACTTTTGTTTTTTCTTTTTCTTAAATAGAGCTACTTTGCTGTATTATACATTCACAATTATAATGATGCAACAGAAATTAGGGAGAAAATCTAGCAGGTGAGTTAGGGGATTGGAGACTTTCCAGTAACACCATAACTGGATACCCCTACGTGACTTGTTTTCAAGCATTCCAAGGAGGCTTGAAATGAATCTATAGTAATCAAAATGTTGCAGGGGAAATTACCTTTGCACTTGTCCTCAGACACTACAGTCTTCTGAAAGGGCACAGAGTTATGCAAACACCTATTATTGACCTTTTTGCTGTTTTAAGGGAGATCCAGAATGACACCTACCAATAAACAGTAATGCAGCATTCAAATTTACTGAAGGAATCTATACTCTTAGGGAACGTTGTTGGTCCCCCAAAAGGATGGACAAAATGTCAGATATTTTTTGTCTTCAGTAAAATCAGCACATACCCCCAACTCCAACCACAGCACCACAGAAACCCCTAGAAAGACTGGTAAGACTGAAAATTAACCGTTTTTACCCACAGGGGTAAGACACTTTTGTATCAGAAAAGACTTTTTAATATTTCAAGTTCAGATAAAAGTTTCAATAGAATCCTATGGATGCTGGAAGCAAGCCAGACTAAATGCTACAGTTTCTTAATGCATGGTGTTTAGAGATGCTGGTAACACAGAGTTCTACTGCTTTAAATACACACAGACAATAAAACGGAAACATTTCAAGAGCACACTGAAATTTTATCTAAATTGGAACATAATTACTGTGACTGAAGAAGTCTCATTACTGTTAGTGCTCAGTGGGTCTCATCTCTTTCTCCCTGGGGAAAAAACCAATGGCTTGAGAATGCTGTAACTAGTGTGGCATCTTCCTACAATTAGCACAGAGTTTTCTAATATTAGATGCATTTATTTCCTAACTTTGTGGGAAGAAATTCAACACAAGTCTCTTTTTGAAAACCCTGCTGTGCCAGCATTATTTGTGTTCTAATATTTTATAACAGCATTTCCCAGGTATAAATAAGATGTCAAGTGTAAATTAACACTGGAAACATGACCTGCCCTGTTTTATGCTGCAAACTGACAGCTCCACTGCATATGTCAAAAGTGAACCACCCTCCCAGCTAACTAGAGACTCAGGATTGGCATATTGCTGAACTGCAAAACTTACTAACAAAACATCACTCTAAAGAACAAGGAGTCCCAAACAATCCTATAAACTCTATTTTTCACTTCTTAATTAATTCAAAAACAGTTTTTACAGCAATAATTCTTAAAAATTAGATTTCCAGGTCCTCACAAAGTCTTCCTGTGTAGCCAAACCCTCAAACAGCCCTCCACCTCAGAGAATTAACTGCTTTTCCCACACCTACTTCTTTCACACTGTCATTTCGATTCTGCTTTGCCCCTTCTTTCCTCATGATCATAGAAAAACCACAAAGGACCTGGGATAAACTGCAGATGGTTACTTTATCAACCATCCTACCAAAATTTAATATCTGAAAAGCAATCCTGCTAGTTTTTATCATACCTTTTATAGAATGGAAAAATAAGTTCCCTTTCTCTTAGCCTTCTGATTAAGTAAAGGTGATAGTATCTCCTCTTAATTTTCTTTTTTCACTAAGCAATTATTGTAAATGAAGCCTTTTCTCTCAATAATTTCTCCTGATCTTTATCCTGCAGGTCCCAATCCTCCCTGAAGTACATGATCTAGAAGGAGAAACACTACTTCAGCTGAAACCCTCTAATGCCATCTCATTCCCTTTTCTTAAAAATTCTATGAAAAATCCTTCCAAAACAGCAAATAAATCAAAACAACTAGTATAAAAATAGATGATACAAGCAGAAGAAGAATGTTGTTAACCTGTATGTCTTCATTTACCAAACTACTTCAGATCACCAAAAAAGAGGTTTCTAGTTCAAATGGGCTGAAAAAGATCTAAGAATCTTGAAGACTTGTACTTTAACGCTTCATGTCAGATAAAAGTAAAGATGAAAACCTCCTATTCCTTTTTATGCAAATGATAAAGCCATATCCTCCATGAAACCCAAGAACAGGAAGAAGGAAAGCATTTTGGAAAATCATGCCATCAAGTCAATAGACAAATAGAGGATGATGAAAAACATTAAAGACTGGTAGGAAAATAAGACGAATTCTTTTTTCATGTTGATTTTCATTGCCACATCTTGTGTACTGACTCATCAGTCATGGCTAAACATAGTTTATGCAATTGAACTGGAATACCTTTTAGCTCTTAAGAGTAAGAGACTCATCCATGGTCCTTTTCACTTGACAAGTGAATACTTGATCAACACCTTAGGTTTCAGTATATTTCCAGACCAGTGACCAGGCTCTAATATCCTCCATTTTACCTTATTTCATTACTTTTCAAAATAAGATTTCTGCTTATATGTAAATATTGCAATTCATTGCAAATCCACTTTTTCAACAGCATTCTTGTTTCACACAGGCAAGTTCACACCACTACTGATTCTCACCCAGAAAGGATCTATTTTGCTATAGACTTGGAAGACATTGGTTGTTGGCTCCTGAACTAAAGTTGAATGCAAGTTAGAGGAGTAGAAAGGGAAGATGGAATCATTCCTAATTCACAGGATGGGGTAGTTTCAGTCTGCACTGTCTTCCACAGCACCTTTAATGTTTCTCTAGGACCTGCCAGAGCCTGGTAGCAGCGGGAGTACCAGATGGCATATGGTTACAGAACAGGTATGCATAGAAGTCAACACTATATCTAGGTGAGGTGAAAGGTTCAGTATTAAATCAAATGTGTCTTACCTCAGGAATTAATATAGATAAGAGCTATGTATAGGAAGTAGCCATTTACTGAACAGCTAATTAGAATATTTCCCAAAATAAACAAGAATAACAACTAGTCATTACTGTAATTACTCATTTCTGTGCCAGTCACTTTGCCTTCTCAGAGTACATTAATGTACTTTAAAGATAGCAAGCACAGCTGAACAAACATTATATTGCACCTGAAATTACTGAAGCTCAAGAAATGAACGTGGTATGTATATTGATGACTCCGGAAGAGCAATATGAAGTCATTACTGACAGTCAACAAACTAGGAGCTGTCATATGTCAAAGTCTAAGTCATCCTTTGGAAAGTTCTGCAAAATATATATTCAAACTGCAGTTACATGTCTAGATAATAAATATATCGGCCATATATATGTTCAAACATCTGGTCCATGTGCAAATACCTGAATGTCCAACAACAGAGTACATATACATTCCATGCAGAATAGAGGTATGTATGTGCTTGAAGTGTTTCAAGGATTGACATTTGCACTACTTCATTCACATTCCATGTTTTTCATATGTGTACAGCTTATTAACAAATACAGAGATGGAAGTTATCTCTGTGTGTCTGGTTCTGGAATTCAGCAACCTCGTGGTGTGGGAAAACTCATTCCTTGCATTACCTGTTCATTGCACTATTCCAGGAGCAGCTTTTGAGTAACTAGCTATTTTTACCACAGCCATCTAGTGCTCTATGGAAAGCTGACCTTGCTTTAACTCCCTACAGCCAAATATCATTCATTAAGAGAATCCCATCATCAAGATTTCTGTCACAAATTTTTGGGGTTTTATTTATGCAAGGTTGACATTGCAAACTGAACATTTTTTACTATTGCAATATGAATGATTTTACACCCACTCCCATTAAAGTGTAAGCATATACTGCACTACCTGTAAAGGCTAGCTGTTGATTAATGTTAACTTCAAACCTCAATTACTCTGGTATTTAAGCAGAGTGATACAGACAAAAATGTACCTGAATTCTATGATGCAAAATATGATGATTCTGCAGAAAACAACAAAGAAAAGCAACAGAAACATTTTTTACAATAATGAAAAAGTCATAATAAATATTTCTCACAGGTCTTTTATCACTTCTCTTTTGACAATGTAACTGCCTAAATGAAGTTGCATAACATCAGCAGACCCATATAAAACAAACATGTCATGTCAACAAATGACAGCCACCCACTAGCAAACACTGTGATAGATCAGAAATAATACAAGAGTAGGATGAATCCCTGTGGCATTTCCAAATTAAACCCACAAAATATTGACTGGGAGCAATTTGGAGCAACCACCTGGTCTCAGTATATTAAGATTTTAAAAACTGATCATAACTGAGCTAAATAAGTGCAACATATGTTTTGCAGGTGTAGCTATATCCCAGAAATGCACTTGAAAAGAGATATAGTAATTCTTAATTGAAGGTTTTGTGGCATTGGAAAAGAGCAGGAAAACTACAGACACATTTAAAATCACCCTTTGCCCTTCTTATCTGAAAAGATTTTTAATATATTCTCTTTTATATACAAGAGGATGAATTCATTGCTTTGTATACCAAGACAGACTATACATTTTAATATCAGATAAAAAGATGTATGAGTTCATTGTGATTTCAGTTTCTAAAATTTCTTAGATTTCTCTGGAAATGTCTCCTGTAACTTAGTTAACTGAAACCTTTAAGCATGCTTGTACTGAAGCCAGTACATGTGATTTGATCCAAATAATAATGAAGAGAAGCGGAGAAGGGAGAAAATGTTTTCTACTTAAAACTACTAGACACTCTTTGTTGATCCTTAATCACACCACCAAGACAAAGGACTGTCATTTATTCCAAGAACTGAAGTCCTGATCTGGCCTATGTTAAAAGCATTGTTACTCTCTCAGGTCCCAATGGAGGGATGGCCTCAGCATCTCCTTTCCTCCACAATCTGCTGGCTGAAATGTGTGACAGCATCTGACAACTTTACATCCTCCTGGAACAAGGTTTGCATTTACCTTTACCCATACCAAGCTCCAGTGGGCAGTCTTGTGGGGTTGTGGACAGAAAAGTGCTCTGGGCATCTTTCCACTCATACAAAGCTACTCAGTTCAGCCCTGTATAGACCATGAAGCACATTTCCAAGAAATATGACAGGTAGGAGGAGGCAGTCCCCATCAGTAATATTGACTATTTCTCACAAGGTGTTTAGGGCATAAGTGAAGAAATTGCTTACCTAAGGAAATCAGGAGGAGAAAACAGAACTCAGCCTCACCCCCACATGACATAATTGTAATCTGGGAGGGGAAGAATCACAGAACGGATCAGGTTGGAAAGTACCACAGTGGGTCCAGTTCCAACCTCCCTGCTCAAGCAGGGCCATCCCTGAGTCCATCACATAGAATAGCATCCAGACAGTTCTTAAGTATCTCCAGTGAGGGAGACTCCACATCTCTCTGGGCAACCTGCTTCAGTGTGTGGTCACCCACACAGTAAAGAAGCTTTTTGTCATGTTCAGGTGGAACTTCCTATGCATCACTTTCTGCCTGTTGCCTCTTGTCCTATTGCTTGGGACCACCAAGAAAGGCCAGGCTCCATCTCCTTGGCACTCCCTCTTCATACATTAAAGAGGTGCTCCTCATGCTTCTCAAGGTTAAACAAGCCCAACTGTCTCAGCTTTTCCTCATAAGAAAGAAAGAAAGAGAGACCAGCAAGAGGTTCACTGGCTCTCACTGGCCTGGCCAAATCAGGTGCTGGTCAGCAATGCTGTATCACAAAAGCACTGTTGCCATATCATTTCACTTCATAGAGATAAGCTGCATTTAAACTGAAAATACACAAAAGTATTCTCAAAAAATTGGGACCAGCAGTTGGTTAGGCTGTTGGTTAATATTTGTAATTTTTCTGAAGCTTTTATTTAGTTACTTAAAATAAACTCCTACGCATATCCTGCCCAAGCTGCTCTAACAGAGAGGAGCGAGTGTGCCATCAGGTTTTCTCTGCCAGTCATGAAATTGCTCTATTAAATCCTCGTGCTGGTGTGGAAAGAAGAGCCTGCTCCCAAGCCTCTGAGAGCAGGCTCTCTGCTCTGTCCTCGTTGTCACAAGCCTTTTAAGCTGACACTGGTTTTCACTTTGGAAGTGAAAGCATTCCTGCACCATGTGATAGGCTACCAAGCTTGCTTACAGTGCTGTGAAGAGCTGACAGAAGAGCCAAGCTTATCAACTGGTTATGCTTCCTCTTTCCCAGTAAATTTTCACACATCAAACTCTGACTGAAAAGAAGGGAACATGCAAATCTGCAAAATTTCACAGGAAAGTGATACGAACCCTATAGATTAATGTACAGACAGCCACAAAATGCATTTTTAACTATAAAACAACTTATAACTCTGTGTCAAGTCCTCCCATTAGTGATCCAGTGAACAGTTATTACAGTAGTTTCACTTAATCAAAATTATGTAATTCCATAAATTTTCAGTTTAGACATTTTAAGTGGAGAAGCTGGAGACATTTTATGTGTGGGTGTGCCTTTTGACACTGATGCTTCTGCTTCACTTCTGCAAAATAGCATCCTGCAACCTGTACTATTTTGCATCCATTTCCATCCCCCAATGACTGTTTTTAGCCCGTCAACCATATTTCAAGATGACCCATTGCATCCTCTGCTTACATCAGCATCCATTTATGTCTCTTCTTTCTTCTTTTGTTAGGCACTACCCACTGTAAAATGGAGAATTCAGAAGCATCTTTTATGCATTTAGCTCTTTATGTTGATTGCAACACAGCCAAGTCATCTAACAAGTACAGTTATTTATCACTACACATTGCTAGACTAATAGAATTTCATTGTTTTTGACTAAACTTTGATGTTAAATGCTGCTTGTCCAGATATATGCCATGAATGTATATCTGCAAAGCATTAAAATAATGTTTAGACTTTTGTAACATAGTAACAGAAATTCTGCTAGTGTTTCATTGTGCCATTTTTATGCAAATGTTTTCATTATGCCATTTTTATGCTTTCATTTTAATTTCTGGTGAGCAGTAAGAGTGCATCTGCCTTTTTTTTGGTGATCAAATGTTTGCTGGTGAAGAAATCGCATAGCACTTCTTGAGTAGGTTATTATAGTCTCATAAAATTAAGCAGTGTTTAATAATCTGTGTGAAAAACCTAGTTGCTTAATTTTTCTTATAAATATATTCTTATATAAAGAAACAATTGCAAGAAGAACCTAAGCTATCACTTGCTGAAAGATCTGTAAACATACTGAATGAAGAATCTTGAAATATAGGATCCATGCAGGCTTTAATTCCCCAAAGGATTCATTTCTGTGTAAAAACTGTAGCTCAGAATACAATGGAATCAGAGGTCAATCATGTCCAACCTAGATATACCTTGTAATCCAAATTGGATGACTGATTCTGATCCTTCCCCCCTCCCACTGCTCCTCCTGGTTTGGTCTATATACACAAGATGGTTTTCTAATCCATTCCTATAACATCTTTTATCCTGTTCTCCATTCTGTACACTATGCCACAACGTTCTCAGCGACCTTCTACTTTAAAACTACTCCTTTGAATGTCTATGCTTCCTGGATTGTCCACCTCAAAAAGTATCTTGAAAACACCTTTATTTTTTCTTTTGTCACTGAAGCAAATGAACAGTAATCTCTCAATAGCTCATGCTTGATCTGCCACAGAATTACTGCCTTATTGGCAGAACTTCCTACAATGGGAATGGACAGCACAGGCCATTTCAGTATTTATAAACCCCTACTTGAATTAATTTCTTCTAGGCAGAATTAAGGTGGCAAGTACTGTAAACACAAAATCAAAGGGAAGTGAAAGCTGCTGCTAGGCTGACATCTCTAACCAGGACATTCAAAAATACAGAGCGAAAATCAATCAACCTTAAAAGCGGAAAAGTTTATTTGAGAAGACAAATGTGAAAAGGCTGCTGCAGAAAATTAAGCTAGTAGCTCACAGAAATGTGAAAAGGTGACACCTGGAAAAGCAGGTGGGGAAACCTTTTTACAGGGGCATCATGGTGTATTCTAAAACCTGCAATTACACTAGGTACAAAGAAACCTGCAGCAGTACAATAGTTCTGAGAGCTGCAAAAATGGCTTAGGAATACTACTAATTAAAGATCACATACATCAGATGTCTCCCCCAGCAAAAGTAACTGGAGGCAAGCTGCTAGGCACCAAGATGACTAAATCTTGACAAATTTCAGTTTCCTTGAATTGTATTTGCTCTTGGTATTTACATAAAGGGTTGGATAAATCATCAGCTAATGTAATGAAATTTGGCCATAACTATGCAATTTTATTTTTTACACAGTAGAAAATCTTAAAAAGCTTGTAGTCCAGAATTCAAACAACAGAAATTAAATTTCTGTCTAAATTTTAAAAGCACTCTAGATCTTCACAGTAAGCCAAAGCTAATCTTAAATCAACTCACCCTAAATGTTAACAGCTGCCAAAAAAGCATCTCCAGGATTTGTTTTGCTCACTTTCTAACTCTGCCTAAGTACAGCAGTTATTTAGAAGGATAAGCTCAATTATGTATACTGGGTAGGAGTTGTAATAGCAATATACAATTTCTCTTCTGATTTCAAATTTAGATGTATAGGACATAGCAGACATCCATTTTGCTCATCAGAATATGACGCTGCATCAATAAAAGGTTGTCATGTTTTTGACCCAGAAGAAAATCTGGCACTACTTAACAAGGACTATGTATTCTAAATGATGCTAGACTTTCTCAGAAAATTTATTTATATCTTCTGCATAGTAAAATATATATAATTTATACTTTTCAATTATTGTCATTTCCTTCTCTTAAATGAACTTACATCTTTCACTTAAAATTTTAGTATTACCAGTGGTTATGCCAGTTCAAGGATAACCTCTATAATTTTAGAATCATGAATCTCCCAAGAACTAGTTTGGATGTTCTGGAATTCTGTTATTTCCTTGGAAATGTTTTTTAGCTTCTAGTCAAAAAAACACAGCATTTTCCTTATCAGAAACATGACATCAGTTAATACAGCTTATTCAGCTCAGATTCAGAGCTCTGGATTAATCCTCTACAATAACCAAGATACTGGACTATCTTACTGAGTTACATTTAAAACCACTACGTAATAAGAGTGAATTATAAGCTACTTTTTTATATCCTGTATCATTATGCCAGGTAGTACAAGGCTCTAAAACAACAAGTGACTACTGATATTATTATCTAAAATCCTGTTTTCTAGAAGTGAAATGGAAGATTGTTTTGATTTACAACTAATTTCATTCATGGCATCCAGATATTTATGAAACCACTGTCTGTAATATGATGAAAAACCACTGTATTCTGAGAACATCTTCTGACCTACAATTTGTATCAACTGCTATTATAAACACATTTATAAATTTCAGGGCAGAAGCCTACTTACCATCTTACAATTGAGAAAATCTCTTTTAAAAATGTATAGCAAGAAAAGGAAACACAGCCTCCTGCATGAAATCTACTTTGGCTTCAGTCACTTGGTATTTGTTTGCTGCGTGCTGTACAAAATTACTGAGCACACTGAAATGACACTTTGCCCTTGGGTGCAACGGCATGACAGATTAAATGAGTAAATGGAAGACTTGGAGCCTCCTCCAAAGGGAAAAAATAAGCTTCTTAATACTTTCAAAGCCTTTTCAAGTATCAGCTTTTTCTGCAAATTAAGAGAGTAATTATTTAGTGAACCAACTTGAATTTCTTAAAAATGCAGGGAGCATGAGGGAAAAGAGTGATACATGGAACTTGTTTAGTTCCTTCATGAACACTTGATTTTAACCTAAGGCTACACAAGTCTTTTGTTTGTGTAAGGAAACACAAGTTGCATCATCAACTAATGCACCGAAATGCTTTTTTCTGTAGCCTCACAGATGGAACCAGTAGCTGTGCTTCACCTACAACCCCCAAATATATATTTTGACCCTTACTTTCTGGACTCTTAAAAAGCACATTAAAAGGAGAGTCAAAACTTATTTTAAATCAGACTGCAGGCTCATACCAAGTTACAATTTCTGTAGGAATTGAATATGATTTGCAATAGCTCAATACTAATAAAGGGTTTTGCTGCAGTCAAATACCTACCTCATATTCACCAGAAATAGCACAAAGCAGAGATTCAAACTCATATCTCTGAATTAAAGAACCTTCTTTGAGCCATTTTAGCATTTCACAAGGGATGCTTTCAAACGTTTGAGTGTTTCTCAGTTTCAATTTTTTTTGTTTCTGTTTTCTCTTAGGTTACTTTTTGTAGATATTTGCTGCTAGGAATTTTGTTCTCTTTTCAATTTTTAAATCACATGCCCTTCATCAAAACAAGTAACAAACTGAAACCCTTATCTCTAAGAATAAAGTGAAGAATTTGAACTTAGGATGAATCAGAAATACTAATTTATTGAGCTTACTGATCAAATGAGAAAATTAAAGAAATAGGTAAGCACCCCTTGGATTGTACTCTGCTGGTCTCATTCTAGGCAGCTTAGTTTGAAAAGAAGCAGATTATTATGTCAAAATAACTAATGCAAGAAATATTTTTTTTTTTCTGAAAGAAGATATAGATATGTATTTTGTAGTGCACATGGAAATTAAGATATGGTCACATTTCAGTTGACAGAAAAATTGCAGGGAATAGAAAGCACAGGTGTTATAGTACTGTGAGGGAATACAGAAAAAACAAAAACTAAAGACACAAGACAATAGCAGAAAGAAATCCAGAGACACTTTTCACACAGCTGGATGTCCTACACTTAAAGGAAACTGCAACTTCACTAGAAATATTCCCATAAAACAACATTTCTGCCCAGACAAAATTAAGAAGGAACTGTAAGGATATCTGAGGGCTAATTCACATACCTTGAAAAATGCTGACACATATTAAGGACAATCTATAGCTAAGCACAGACTCTTGGAACAGACAGAGTTTTGACCTCCTCTGTGAAGAACTGCTGAGAGAACTGAGGTTGTTCACCAGTACAGGACAAAGGGCAACAGTTTAAAACTGAAAGATGGTAGATCCAAATTGGACACAAGGAAGACTTTTTTTATGATGAGGGCAGTGAGACTGTGGAACAGGTTGCACACAGAAGTTGTGGATGCCCCATTGTAGATGTGTTACGATTTGCAATGTCCCATGTGTTTGGAGCAATATCTCTCATTGCATGTTTTGCCATAGACCTATGCTTTTGTCACGGGAGCTGCTATTACTCATGACTGAAGAGAGGATGTGGCACAGACAGCTAGATGGACTTTTAACCTGATAAGATGCCGCTGTCATTATATTCTTAGCAATGTCAAGCCCCATTTCTATCAGACTAAACAATTCAATGTCACTAAATACAGCTATACCCACTCTTTTCCTCTCAGATTGCTATAGTAAAGTCAAGTTTCTGTTGCAATAAAACAACTTTACCTGCATGAACTAGTCAGAAGTTCCTTTAACTTCTCTATTATGGAACATTTCATACCATGAAACCATACCTTCAAAATTCACCAGCAACCAAAAGCCACAGGACAGGTCAGACAACAGGAAAACAGGAGAAGTGTGACTGCACAAGTGCCCTCATACAGAGGCTAGAGAAATAAACCCATGGTACATAAGACAGGATGAAAAGGCAGCAATGGCATTTCCAGCAAGGAAATTGTCTGCTGTTTGTTCTCTCTGCAGTCAGAAAAATATGCTTTCTGTATCCTGTTTGCTAATAAACACAAGATCATTAAAGTGATAGTTGATTCTAATAATCCATTTCACCTCCAAGCAGAAGAAGCTTGGCAAGGGTCCAAGTATTTCCCTGAATAATTTTGTCATCAGGTAGCAGAAATTTCCAGTACAATTTGGATAGAGTGTTCTATTAGAAGGAAGGCCTAAATAAAAGTAAATAATCACACAGCACAGTAAATAATTTAAAACAAATAAATAATCAGCATATTTTTAATTTTCTGGTTTTCCTTCTCATTTTAGACTCATGGTTTTCAGTGATTCTCCATGCTTCAAGTCTTTATCAGGAGAGTACAGTCCTCCCTATAGTAAATAGCCTCCTGTCAAGAAGCTGTTTTTAAATTAGTTTTATTTCCTAAACTTCCTTGGACTTGTCTATGGAGTGAGCATCCAAGGATCTTATGTTTAAAAAGCCTTGGAAAACAGAAAACTGGTTGATTGACTGCCATCAGGCAGCAAATTATCAGGGACTGAAAACCAACTAATACGACACAATTTGTCTCAATTTATTTTTCTAAGATTTAATTCTGTCTCCTCTCAGATTTGTTGTTCAAGTGCCGATAGAACACCCCACAGGCAAAGCAGAACACACAATTCTGTCAGTTTTGTTTCATCACAATTATCTAATCAAATCTTTGTTCACTCATTCATCAATATTTTTCATCTTATAATGAAGACACTGCTAAAATAGCACACCCAGAAGTTTCCTCATCCTACTTCTTATTAAAAACCTCAACAACCTACCAGGATTATTGGTTGAAATCTGGGTGTGTATAAAGAAAACTGCAGTACAGTGAAGACAAGATCAAATTGCTTATTCTTTACAAAAGATTGATTAAGTAGTCTATAAAATGCTTATTTTTAAAAAAGAATTCCTAGCAAAGATTTCAAACATCAAAATATGGATATTTTTTGTCTGATATGCAAAACATATCCTGCATATAAATACAATCTGGGCATATTAGAATACCCTTAGAAACAATAAACTCATGCACAACCATCCATAACAGATGTATACAACACTCATGAGAATAAATACTGCTACAAGCTTTCTGGAAAGGACTTGCAGATTCTGAACTGTAACACAGGTGAAAAATTATGAATGTTTCTCACCTCCAAGCACCTGACCCTAACTGGGATAAACTAAACTCTGGATGTCAAAATGATAAAAAACCCTGTGGGAGGATGGTGATGCTTGAAGAGAATAAAAGCTGTATCAGCTTCTGGGGAAAAAAAAAAAAAAAAAAAAAAAAAAAAAGAAGAATGCAAGAAAGTGGTTTAAGTGGTTTGCCCCTTTGTAGTACATTCTGTAGTACATTCTCTGTGGTACATTTCTCTGTAGAAAGCTGTGAGCTTTCTATAAATGCATAACTGCAGAGTTGCATTGCTTCAGTATGGAAATGACACTAACACAGGTAATACAAAATTTGCTCCCATTCACATCAATAGCCACTTAGGGAATAAGGTGCAGTTCACCAAAATTTAAGGACCAATCTGACTCTCTAAAAAACCTATTCTGTCTGTAAGAAGAAAAGCATTTTACTCTACTGTTCCCATGGGACAGAATATGTAGCACAGATATTAATCTGTGCATTGTTGTAGCTCTCAGTACAGACCACTCTTTTAAAGACCATTAAACATATCAACATTAAGCTGATAAAACATTTTTTATTTATTTCTTAGATGTGGTAACATACAGAGATAAAAAGGGAAAATAGCAGTCCTAAAATAAAAAGTAAAGAAAAATAAAAATAAGTATTTAACTGGTGATAAGGGGCATATGTTCAAGAAACAGTGACTATTGAAAGCACTAGGCTGATACCTCCAAAACTTATAACTTAAATATCCTAACAGAGGACAGGAAGATATGGCAGAATTTAGGAATAAGGAAAGGACGAAATTCAGGACATCATCAAATCATGTTCTTGTGCTACACATTTTTCTAAACTAAATGAAATTTGTCTACAGTTTCATGTTTATAGGACTTGATGGAAAGAAATCCAGTTCATTTTCATAATGAGAACCAGAGGAAATAAAGAGATGAATCCTTTATTAAAATTTAGAGCTACAGACAGGACCTCTGTCACAACACCTGCACTGCTGATTAGTAGGCATGTGCCCTTGTCCAAAGAAAAAAAATGCCTCAAGAAATGATTACACTGCATATGTGACAGAAAAATCTTGCAAAGAGCCTTCAGATAAAAAATGCTGCCACTAATTCAGCAGCAGCTTTGCGCAGCCTGGTCCAGTGGAAGATGGCTCTGCCCATGGCAGGTGGGGTGGAACTAGATGATCTTCAAGATCTCTTCCAACCCAAAACATTCTACGATTCTATGATTAAAATTTAAGAGCAGTCTATTTTTTACACTCCAAGAACAAGTAACAGTGCTGTTCATAGATGCAATCAGAGATATTTTATCCCAGGGGAGCATACATCATACATGCCTTCCAGAAATCTTTGGTCCTGAGGACACTTTGGGTCTGAGGAGGCTTTCCCTTTGCCCAGTGCACTCCTTGGTGCAGGTGGGGGAGCACAATACTCATTTTTGTCAGGACACGACATCTGTGCTCTATAAGAGCACTTACCATGGCTCTTCTGGGGCATTTCCTTGAGTCACACTCCAAGGGTTTCACTTTGATATTGCTGAGCAAAGGCAAGCTGACTCTCCCAGAGCTCATTCAGACCAACAAGAGCAGAGCAGACAACAGGACACTTCTACTAAGTGCTCCTTCTCCAAAAGGCTGAGCTTCAGCCTGTGCAATATTCATTTTCATCTGGGTTGGACATACCAGTACAAAGGAACTAAGACGTGTGGATGGAGGCAGACAGAGGTCAGCCACCACAAACAAGGTCTGGGTAGATCTGCTCAAATAGCCCTGATTTTCAGACAGCAAGGGTAATGGGAGGGTGGGATACATCCCCTGAGCCCCAGCATGGCTTCTCATACTGTAGCTTATGAGTACCAGATGTGAGTCTCAGTTCACTTAATATTCAGTACTATTTCTTTTACTACACAGGAACTTTTTTATTATTATTTAGAAGTAGAAAAGAAATGCATATGTAAAGAGCAGAGGCAGTAACATTAAAAAATTAGACATCAGAGTATTTTTAAACTCTCACAGAATTTGTAATTCATATAAAATATTTTTGTCTTTGAATTCAAACAAAAAGAATAATAAATTAGAGTGGTTTTCAGTTCCATGTTTTGAAACCAGACTACTTTACCCAATACTTTTGTTTTACTTCCTTGGTTTTTCTTCTCTACTTTTTCTGACACCTGTACTGGTTAAGCACCTCAAAAGCAAGCACAAAATCACTCATAGTATTTTAAAGGCTTTCATGAATATTTCTCAAAGTGTTTCGCATTGCAGTTTAAATTTATTTCATTAGTGCCAGGTCAACAGTACAACTGCATGGACAAGGAGAGCAGTGACTACTGTATTGTCTCATAGCCAGACTTTTTCCATTCTACAATGAAAAATTTAAGTTCCATTATATTGGAGAAAAGGCAGTGTGAAGGGAGACAAGATTGAACCTATAAAGACCAGATGGTCTTTTTCATAAATTATAAGATCACAAGGAACATCTAACTCAGGGTCTAGTAGATAGGTACTGAACAGCTTTCACTGCTCTTCCCTAAGTCAGCTGGCCTTACAAAACACAGGCTGTGAATGAGGGATTTGGCCAAAATATTTCCTCATAGGTTTGCAGACTTCAACCTTGATCTACAACAACTAAAAGAGTCTCAAATAATCATTATATAAGGGAGAACAACAACTGAATTGGCTCAGTCTAGAGGTTTTCCAAAAGTCTGCATCCAAAGCCATACACCAGAAGAGGGGAGTCAGAGACTGCTTGCATGTAGGAGTTGTTTTCCCACATCTGTAGCAGCAGCTGCCAATAAGAAGTCAAGGGGAACTAAACTGATGTGACTCCCTGCCTTTCCACATCTGCGCTGGACTTGCACTGCCTCAACTCCCTACTCAAAGCTCCACTCCTGAAACTTCAATGAGTAGTCAAATGATTGCTGCTATTTGAACAAGGGTGAGAGTGCACCTGAAAATGATGAATGCTTAAACTGGTGACAGTGTAATAGCACTAAAAGGCATGGAAAGTGAAGAAATTACTTTGTAGAGCTATTCAATATGAAGTATGTAGGATTCTTAAAGCACTACCCCAATCCTTCCCCATATCATTCTGCAGCAGCTGAAAAAGATGCTCAACGAAAGACAAAACACAACCTGGAAAAATATTGGCATTACTAACAAGTGAATTCAGTCAATTCTGGACTCAATAATGGTAAGACACAGAGGAATAAAGAGTTTATGAATTCCCTTAAAAACTACAGATTTAAGAGCAACCTAGCAACCCTCTAAGTTTTATGTGATAGAAGTTATAAGTGTATTTTACAATAGAGGTAAATTTTGAGGAGGCATGCAAAGAAGAGTAAGATTCATGAATGAAATATAACACTCCAAACATTTTACAGATACTTCACCTAGCAGCAGCTCCTCTAGTAAATTGCAGTAGAAAACCTATTGCAAGATAATACAAGAAAACACTTAAATCAGTAAAAATTAACCTTTATTGAAGCACGCAAGAAAGGCACAGAAAATGCCTGACTTCAGCTGCGGCAGCAGTGAATAAGATGACCTGCAGAAATTTAGTCAGGATGAGACTTTTAATAGTTTCAAATGATTTGAAAGATGGAACAGCTCTTTGCATTATATAGTTAAGGAATGTTAATAAAGATTGAAGAAAGGTTCTGCCCTGAGACTTTGCTCCCCCTACACTGTTAATGTAGGGTCCCACTTTTATATAGGAGAAGTTACTTGGAACAGTTTCCAAAATCATAGACTCTTAGAATCATTTAGGTTGGAAAAGACTGTCAAATCCAACTATTAACCACTTCCCCAAGTGCCATATTTACACAACTTCTACACACTGTCCAGGATGGAGACTCAATCATGCCCCCAGAACCCTGTTACAGTCCTTGACAACCCTTCTGGTGAAGAATTTATTCCTAAAATCTAATCTAAATTGGCCTTGAAGCCACTTCCTCTTGTCCCATCCCTTGTTACCTTGGAGTAACAAGGTACTTAGGCCAACTTCCAGGTAGCTGTAGAGAGCAGTAAGGTCTACCCTGACCCTTCCTTCCTCCAGATTAAACAACCCCACTTTCCACAGTCACTGTTCATAAGACTTGTGCCCCAGACCCTTCGCCGCTTCGCTATTCTTTAGAAACACTCCAGCACCTCAATGTTTTTTCTTATGCAGGATGCATAAGAATCCCAGCAGCTGGGATTCCCAATGTTCAAATTTAAGGTCCTGACTACAAATACAATTATTTAACAAAAATAATCTATAGATTCATAATGCTGCCATTGTACCAGTGTTTTTTTATATAGAAAATGTGCCAGTACCTCATTGTGAGTTAGACTTCAGTCATTTTATTGCACATTTAATATTTAAACCAGAGTTATTTTTATGTATTTCTATGAACGTTTTTTTCCTGGGGCAGACTGCTTGAAATTCATAGGTTTCCAGAACAAACCTGGAAGTTAGTGGAGATGACACCTACAAATACTCTAATTTTATGTGACTCTCACATGAGAAAAATATGTTTAATTACAGTAAATTCTGAAAATTATTTATTTCATTTTCAGCCTTACTCTTCTAGTTGTCAGTTAGAAACAAAGTGAATATTTGCACTGTGGGATTAACATAACCTACTGTCACAAGGGTCCTTTTTAAGAAACAATGTGAAAATGTTAAGATTACTAAGATACACATAATTCTTACACATTTAGAGACTCTTTCCTTGTTTCTGACTTACACTTATTTTCATTCCAAGAAATATCAAATACACACTAAATTAATCATGGCCTTTACTTACTCTTTGATCTTAAGCTATCCAAGTATAGGAAAAAAAATGTGCTGGCATGGAATGATGATCATGCCTTAGCAGAATGCCAGCACAGGGCTTTTACAAGGCCTAAGAAAGAGGGATTGCTATGTAAGAACAAATTTTCTTCATTCAGTGACAATGAAAGCACTAAACCTTGGAGACCGACTATTTATTTTAATAAGTGCTCCTGACAAGGGCTTATGTCAATCAATTTTCAGACCACATTATGACAGCTGTGATCTTGCCATTCTCATTTTATGTGAGGATCTGGTGTGGTTTTCTCATTTTTCCAGATCCTAGAATCTTTGATTTTCTTTAGGAAATGGGCTATCCCAATCTGTTTTCAGTTTGCAAAGATGAGTCTCCAAGTTTCCAAGCACTATATTGAATGAAATTCAATAATTGTATTAATATATTAATTGTATTAAATTGTATTAATATATAATTTGTATTGTATTAATACAAATAGTATTAATTGTATTAATATATTTATTGTAAAAATACTAAGTTGTATTAGTATATTTAAACTAACCTTACTTATTTCATCCTTACACACATACTGACTCCAAACAAGTTGCTCTATCCACATGTTCTTAGAGCACAAGAGGTCCCCATCCTGATGTGCAAAAATTCGAGCAAGACAGGCTGGAAAACAAAATGTCTGAGCAAGGATCTGATGCTCATGCTGAGTAAGAAGGCAATGCTCAGCCAGAGGAAGCAGGGGCAGGTGACCTGGGAAGAGTACAGGGATATGGTCCAGAAGTCCAGAAATGGGATCAGGAAGGATAAGGCAGAGATGGAATGGACTTGGCAAGGGATGTGAAGAATAACAAGATGTGAATCTATAATACATAGTTCAACAAAGAAAAGCCAAGGAGAATGTGTCTCCTTATATAAATGAGCAGGAAGAACTGGTGACAATAGATATAGAGAAATCTGAGGACTCTTTACCTTATTCTTCACCAGCATCAGGTTTCCCATGTCTCTTATGTCCCTGAACCTCTAGGTAGGGCTTGGGGGAGCAAGTCCTTCCCACTGGATTTTAAGAGAAGGCGTACTTGATAAAACTGAAGATCTGCAAGTCCAAGGGGCCTGATGAGATGCATCCCAGGGTCATGAAGGAACTGGCTGATGTTGTCAAGGCACTCTCATGTTTGAAACGTCATGGTGGTTAGGCAAAAAGTCCCCAGTCAGTGGAAAGAGGGAAACATTGATCCTGTTTTTAAAAAGCAGAGATAAGAACACCTAGGGAAACACAGGCCAGTGAACCTCACCTCTGTGCATGGGAAGATCATGGAACAGATCCTCATGGAAGCAATGCTAAAGCACAAGGAGGTAATTGAAGTCAGCCAGCGTTGTTGCCCTGCTCTTCTAAGTCCTTCTAAACCTTCTGCTGTTTGCATTTTTGTAATAGAATTTCTCATGCACTTTTCATGTAAATAATGATTGTTTTGCATTCCTTTCTGGAAGAAGAGAGATTTAATAAACTGTTAGTTTGACCAGTGTAGCTAAAGAAGTAGCAATTTCATCCTCCTTAGTCACTTTTGAAAGTCTATAAATATTGGAGCTCAGAAATAAACTACCCTCTTTTTACCTTAAACATCTCAACTTGTATGTGTCATTCATTTTGTGTCCCATTACAACACAGCATGGCTTCACAAAAGGGCAAATTGTGCCTGAACAGCCTGGTGGCCTTCTATGTGATGGAGTGACTGCAATGGTTGAGAAGGGAAGAGTGATTGATGCCATCTGCCCAGCCTTCTGTTAGGCCTTTGACATGGTGCCTTATTTCCAAACTGGAGAGACATGTATTTGAAGGGTGGACTATTCAGTGGACAGGGAACTGGCTGGAACCATCTCCCTGGTTGCAGCCAGGGAGATGTGGCCAATGGCTCTATGTCCAGATGGAGACTGGTGATGAGTGGTGTCCCTCAGGGCTCTGTCCTGGCACAGGTGTTCCTCAATACTCCATCAGTGACACAAACAGTGGGATTAATGTACCCTCAGCAAGTTTTCAGCTGGGACCAAGCTGAGTGGTGTGGTTGGCACAATGGAGGGATGGGATGCCATCCAGGGGCACTTGGACAAGCGTGAGAAGTGGGCCCACAAGAACCTCATGAAGTTCAAAAAGTCCAAGAGAACTGTCCTGCTTATGGGTCAGGGCAATCCCAGACATGAGCACAGACTGGCAGAAAAGCTCATCAAGAGCAACCCTGCAGGAAAGGGCTTGGGGGTTCTTGTGGATGAAAAGCTGGACATGAGACAACAGTGTGCACTCACAGCCCAGAAAACCAACTGCATCATGGGCTGCTTCAAAAGCAGCATGGCCAGTACTCGAGGGAGATGATTTCATCTCTCCACTCCAATCTTATGAGGCCCAACTGAAGGATTGTGTTCAGCCCTGGAGTCCTCAGCACCACAAAGATGTGTGCTTGTTATAGGGGGTCTAGAGATGGGTCACAAAGATGATCAGAGGGCTGCAGCACCTCTCCTATGACGACAGGCTGAGAGACTTGTGGTTGTTCAGCCTGGAGAAGGCTTCATAGACATATTATTGTGACATTCCAGTACTTAAAGCAGGCATAAAAAAGGGGGAGATGGTGACAAAACAAGGGTTATGGTTTTAAACTAAAAGAAAGGAGATTGATTTTAGAGATTAGATATTAGGAAGAAAATCTTTATTGTGAGGGTAATGAGGCACTAGAAGAGGTTGCCCAAAGTTATGGACACCCCATCCAAGTGTTCAGGGTCAGAGTGGATGGGGTCCTAGGCAACTTGATCAAGTGGGTGACAACTCTGACCATAGCAAGGTGGGATTTGGATCTTGATGATCTTTAGAGTCCCTTCCAACCCAAGTCCTTCTATGATTCTCTGATTCTACAATTCTAGTGAGAGGTGTCTCTGTCCATGGCAGGGAAGGGTTGGGACTTGATGATCTTTAAGATCCTTCCGAACCTCCAAACCCAACGATTTATTATGTTAGTATAATCCACCTCTCAAACTTGACAAGCAATGCACTTCTCAGATGAACAAAAGTTGAGTGCCTACTGAGGACAGAAATTTATAAACCAACATGTTAATGAGGCAAGACATTTCCTTTTTTAATCTTTCTTACCTCTCCAGAGCTTCCCCAGCTCTCAATCCATGGCAGCATGGTATCACTCCCCCAGCTCTATTTTCACTGACTGTGTATTCCAGGTTATATTTTCCACTGCATAGTAATTTGAAGTTGCAGAACAGCATTATTAATCAATAATTGCTCTTTTTAGAAATTTTTATCTAGTACTTTCGTAATTGATTAATCACAACATGGATTCTACTATGAAGTGGAAACAAAGGAGCTGTGCTTTGAAAAAGCTCTCTGCATCCATATAAAACAAGACTGTCTGCTTGTATAAACTTTCTTGCTTATTAACTTGCACAGCACACGCATAAACATTCTTGCTCTGCATGATTCAATGACTCTGAATTTTAATAGTCCCTTTAGGTAGAACCACTGTAGAGAAAATGATTTAAGAAGCAAAATAAAAGTCAGTGAACAGTGATAGAATTTGAGGAATTACAGCTGATATTTCAACTGAAGGACTTTTTCAGAAGCATGCAATGTATCAAGACTGTATGCATTCAGTCAAGAATGTATTCTTGATACAAAGTCTACAAAACATCTACCCAAAGTTAAAGCAGTACCTTTAAGTATTTGTGGCTTTCCAAAAGCACTGACAAAACAAAAACAACAATTTACTTAGAATTTACATTTAAAATTGCTAGAAGTCTTTACTCTGCAAGCAAATATTATCAAACTGTCAAATTAATTCCTTAAAGACCATAAAAGACTACCATTAACTGCAGGAAACAGTTAAAAGCAGATTCTTATCTTCTGTGGGAATGGTGCAGCCAAACAATAAAGGTCATACATTTAATCCCTAACATGACAGAACATTGATATGAAAAGTCTCTGACTTTTATTTCTCACGCAGTTTATTCCCTGTTGTTACCCAGTAATTATTTTCACTTTTTTTTCTCTTTTTTTTTTTTTAACAGATTCTCCAAGTATGTATTTAACTTGGGACTTGTGAAATGACTAAATTTAGTTGCAGGCATGTTGCCTGGTTGCATGTTGCAGAAGTGTGACATTGGGTATCCAAACTGTGATAATATGGAAAATAGAGAGAAGAGAATGATTAGAAAAGATAAGGCGCTGCAACCTAACTAGGACACTACACATAATACACCTGTATACATTACAGGTACATATTAGTATATATAAATCATTTTTCCTTGCCTTTATGCCACTCAGGAGGTCATAAAGTAATCTGTGCTTCAGTTATTCCAACACACATACCAACAAAACAAATAACAAGTTAAAAATTAGAAACTAGGATGCCCTTACTTAAGCACAAATGGGTTTTTCTGGATTGTTGGTCAAAAATTATAGTAGCTATTAATTGTGCACTGAAGAGGCATCCTAGTTTTTCACCCCAAATTATAACTTGTTCTATATTGATTAACAATACTCAACATCTTTAGTATATTTTCACATAGGTTCTATTTTATAATGGAAGGAGAAAAAAGAACCAAATAGAAAAATCTCAGTATAAAATATTAATAATGAAGTTTCAGTTCTACAGAATATATTTTTCAAGACAGAGCTATGACACCTTCACACACCTTAGTTTTTCTAGTATGAAAGTCCAGAAAATACTGGAATTTGCTAAATCCAAGTAGAGTGAACATTATGCCCCAGCACAACCTCCTGCCCAGCACCTTCCAGGTTCCTTTCAATCCCACTTCAGCAGTAGTTTGAATAATATATTCTGTCATATTATGCAATTTTCAGAGCAAAGAATACATCACATACTTGTTAGCAGTATTTCCTACTGTAAGTTAAAATGGTCTGCAAACACAAATATTACTAAAAATGCATATAACAGGTTTTCAGTCTAAGGTTACATAACAGTAATGTAAAAAGTGATATTGTGAATAATTGTATCTTAATAATTAAAAGAGGGATAATTACAGACCACCGGAAGAGTGCACTCTGCATTGCAGGTTCTTAGGACTATTAATATCATGTGTTAAGAAATAGTTCATTGCACTTCAGAAAACTGCCAGACTTGCACTTCTGTAGAGCATATTGCCCTTTTATGGAGAAAGATTGTAAAGGAAAGATCTGGTTGTCTTTTTACCCTGCCAAAGTCCAGCTATTTCTGTATTATAACTAAATTTTCTCTTGCTAAACAGGAAATGTGGGTCTCCCCTTAAAATCCATTTTCTGCCTTAAAAAAGGCAACTCTGAATTCTGTTATGTAACAGGCTGAAGCAATGGCAAAAGCTCTCATCTTCTGCAAATACATTTCTCCTGTCCTCATAATCCAGGACAGGTGATTCTCTTGCTGTTAGGTATGGCTACTGGATAAATTTCATAAGCTAGATAATCCTCTTCTAGGGAAAGAATCCTCCCTACTGGGATGAAGTGAAACGAGAGCAGAAAAAATTATTTGCTGCCAGACACAAGCAGTTCAAGGAGGCTCTCCTGGGAGTGGTAGCACTTGGTCCACACTCCTTAGCTCCTGAAAATGAAGGAGAATGGAAAGCAGAAGCATAGTAAGTAAATGGGGTCTTTCAAGCCAAGGGGAAAGTACACAGGTAAAACACCTACCAAAGACTTTCATGTTCTTAAAAGCAGAAAAACACACACTGGGGAGGTAGCTCAATGAAGAAAAATCCCTTTTTTAAACCACAAGGAGGAGAAAGAAGACATATGAAGAATACTTTCTAGATGGTCTCCTTTAACGTCACAAACCAATGTTTGCAAATGTGCACCACATATTACAGTAGAAACCTTCTAGTACTTTGCATGGACTGAAAAAGCTTTTGAGAAATATGACTGAGTGTGGAAAAACTGAATATTCTTGATATTTCTATTCCAAAGAATATGCACAGAGTAAAACATCAATACTGCAGATCTGATTTGCTTTTTAACTTGTGTTTTGAGAACAACCAAAGGGAATGAAAGAGAAATTTCTCTTACTAAGACAAACTGCTTTCAGGTGGATTCTTGTGCTGTTGTATTTCTTTATTCATTCAACAATATGTGGAAGAAAATATTACATATTGTAACTCATATTGGAAAGCCACACACAACCAAAAGTAAGTTCTGTGCTTAGCCATGGGTACTTATTTCTGCTCTGCAAAAAAGAAGCTTGAACTTGAATAACAGTAATTGAAAAGACTCCCATGCATTAAAAAAAAATAAATTAAAAATCAATCACCTGATCTCAGACCTACGCCAGTGATTCCTCTAGAGTTGGAAAGAAGGGCACATCTAGAGGTGAGAGTAGGGTAATCTGTCCTCATTATTTTGGGATTTGGTCCAAACCATTCTTTTTTGCTGATATTTCCACAGCGTAAGACAGACCCCAGATTCAACCACTAATTTTGGATGGGTGAGATGTACTTTTCCTTTGCACCCTGACTAATGCCACTTGTGGAAAGCATTTGGAAATGAGAATTGAGAATGAAAACTAAATCATGAAAGTTCTTAAAGAGCATCTATAAGGCAGGAAAATAAACTTGTGACTGATATTAAATTGTAATTTCAGAATTGTTGCAATAGGTAGTGCCATCACATTTTAACCAAAAAAGCAACTAATTTATAGGAAAACATAATATTATATACATTGAAGAAAAGTAATTTATAGGTGTGGTTATTATACAGCCATCACTACGATTTCTTAGTAGCCCATAATTTAAATTGTGACATAAATAGCAATATGCTATAGCAAGCAATAACACTTATCAATTGCATTTCTAGCCCAATGTAATACTTATTCATGCTTAGATAAATAGATGATCACTGGCTATCCAAAAAATAATAATTTCTGAGTTAACACCCTTCCTAGAGAGTACACATCTCTGCCATCCCGTACATAATGCACCAAGCAGAAGGTCAGCTACCACACCTGAAATCACAAATGGCAACATTAGCACTGACACAATCTATTTGAGGGCTAAGTGATGATGGCAGGTGCTCAGCAATAGATTTCCCAGAGAAACCTACTCCCTGTAGAGCAAGCTTTCTTTGGTTTTATCAAAAAAATGCCTTCCTCAAGCATGAGCCCACAGCACAGCATGAGAGACAAGCATGGAAATCAGCAATAGCAGAAGCACTGCATTAACTGAGTCCTGTCACACATCTGGATTTAATGGCATCGGTGCAAGCAGTTAAAGGCTGCTAGGAGCCCGTAAGTTCTCCCATTTCCTAGAGACATTTCAAACACTGCATACTCCAGTCTTAGAGCACAGAGACACTGATCACTCAAGCTTTGTTACCTGCAACAGAACTGCCTTGCTGAGACACCTCTTGTCCCTGTAAAATTGCCATGAACAGTACATGTCCCTTTAGAGATCCGTCCACTTTCAGGGCCCTCACATCGCTCCTTACACCTGGAAGTGTAAGTACTTTGTATAATTACTTACCAATGAGTTGGAAGCCATTACTAATATACCTTGGTCAGACTTTCACCATTCTGTAAGGATAAATTTATCTTTTTATTTTGCACAGTGCAGGTTTCATACTTGCAAGACTGAACTATAAAGATTATCTGAATCCGAATTTTTTATTGTGTTACAGCTGAATTTTTATAATTAATCAATTAAACAGGTTCTGCACCAAAATAATACCTTGTTTTCCTAGCTATAATAAGATTTTTTATGATTAAAAAAGAAAAATATATCAATATAGCTACAGAGATTTAGGGATCTAAATAATGTTTATTCAGTCCTGTATTTGGAAGTCCCATCTTTACTGAAGGGCAAACTCTTGAAGAGATTAAGAGAATTCATCTAAGTTTAATCAGGATTTGCCAGAATAATATTTGATATATAAATAATTCAAGTTTGAATAATATGCCAGAAATTTGCATTCTGTTTCTCTGTAAGAAGATAACACATCATTCATGCCTCATATATCTTCCCTTGTTTTAGTACTGCTGTAGCTATGAGTAAGACCATAAGATAATATTATGCATTTAGAAGGGTAATCAACACTAGCAATATTTCGAAGTAAAAAATTTTTCCTCCTTCTGTACATAAGTCTAGATGTTCAGCAGAAGGCATTTTGCAAAGTTAAAAAATAATGCAATATCATATCTTGGTAAAAAGCAAAGCTTTAAATTTATTCAAGATTTCCTCACAGAAAATAAATAGGCTTTTATTTCTCAAACATATATGAAATGAACAGTCTGACAGACTGTGTAGCAATACAAATTATCAGTAACTGTAATGATACAATCCATTTCAGTCCTTCTAACCAAGAAGGACCTCTGCTGAAATACCAAAATTGTCATGAAGAACCCCAGCATAATAATAGCTTGCATATAATTAGTAAATCAAATGGAACTGCATTGGAGACAGAACAGGAAAGCAGTTGATTCAATAAACTGCATTTGTCATTCTCAATTTCTTTTACCATCTGGATTTTAATTACAAATCAAGTACTTAATCTAAGCTGAAACCAGATAATTCAATTTATATCAGGTATGTGTTTCCAGATAGGAATCAGCCTGGTAGGGCACACAGAAGGGCTGGTGCAGCCGCCCAGATGGAGCTCTGGTGAGACCAGGCTGCCCTCCCAGTGCCCTGCTCTCAGCACCCCTGTGGGAGGTGCATCCTGGTGGAGGAACTCCTGCCCTAAGTGGCAGAGCTTTGGGAGGCAGAGAATAGGTGGCTCTCCAGGGCTCTCTGTTGGGGCCAGTCCTGTTTAGTATCTTTGCCAATGATCTGAACGAGGTGACTGACTGCACCCTCAGCTAGTTTGGACATGACAATAGGTTAGGTGAGAGTGTTGATCTGCTGGAGGAGAGAAGGGCTCTGCAGAGGGATCTGGACTGGCTGGATCAGTGGGCTGAGGCCAGTTGGATGAGGTTCAACAAGGCCAAGTGCTGCATCCAGAGCTTGGGTCACAACCATCCCATGCAATGCTACAGGCTTGGGGCAGGGCAGCTGGAAAGACCGGGGGGTGCTGGTCAACAGCAGCTGAACATGAGTCAGTGTGTCCCCAGGTGGCCAAGAATCCTGGATTATATCAGAAATGGTGTGGCCAGCAGAGCTAGGGAGGGGATCATACTCCTGTACTCAGCACTTGTGGTCCTCTCACTACAAGAAGGACATTGAGGGGCTGGAGCGTGTCCAGAGAAGAGCAACAGAGTCAGTGAAGGGTCAGGAGCACAAGTCCTGAAAGGAGCAGCTGAGGGAGCTGGAGGAATTTAGCCCGGAGAAAAGGAGGTTGAGGGCAGACCTCCTTGCTCTTTCTAAGTACCTGAAATGAGCTTGTAATGAGGTAAAGAGTCAGTCTTTTCTCCTATGTGACATGACGAGAGAAAACTGCCTCAAGTGCCAGGGGAAGTTTAGAGTGGATAATAGGAAAAATTTCTTCACAGAAAAGATTGTCAAGCATTAGTACAGGCTCCCAAAGAAGTGGCTGAGTCCCCAGTCCCAGAGGTTTTTAAAAGATGTGTGCATGCAGCACTCAGGGATGTGGTTTAGAGGCGGACTTGGTAGTGCTGGGTTAATAGTTGGACTCAATGATTTTTGAAACCTAAAAAATGCTATGGTCCTATGATCAATTTCTTTAAATACAGGGAAACCACTGAGAAAGTAAAGGCAATCAATATAAAATACCCATACAGAGCTGTATAAATAATGACACATGCTTAACATAAGAAACATTTGGTTCAGGATTTAAGAGCTAAAAATTATTGGTATTATTGATTTTTTTCTTGTTCCCTGACAGCTAACCAGTTACTCAGAGAGGACACACTACATGCACACAATCTTACACAGTATCATGTGAAGTAAAGAACAGTAATTGAAAATAAAAAACTCACCATGTTTTTGAATGCTACAGTGGTCAGGCAGTTCAGGATGAATAAATCCTTGTAATAGAAGATTATCAGGATGCAGCAATTATTTTCTGTTTTCCCAGACTATTGACATCTCAACAAGAGGTCAATTTTCTATCGAAACAGTCTCAAGGTATTAATTTGTCTAAACCTAAACCAGATGGTCTCTCAAATGAGGTTTTTCCTGAAACTCTGCATGCCCTGTTACATTTGGTGCATCATGCTTTCCCCACAGCACAGGCTTCTTTGCTTACTGTTGCTCTAAGACACTAACTCTTGTCATGACACTGAAAGAAATCTGACTGGTGTCAGCAAATATCAAAGAGTCAAAGCCAGATCAGAAATCTTGCTGCAGGACAAAGTTCATCCTTGTTACAAATTTCCACTAATAATGATCCTAGATTGGTCCAATGGCATCTTCACAGAAGTGCTGGGTTTAGTATCACATCCTGATTATTTTCTGCGAATTAAAATACCTGCATCCCCTACAAAGTTGCTTAGATATCCCTCTTATATGGATTGCTTCTGATCTTATATCTAAGAAGCTCTGTAATTCAAGTCTCATTTCAAGCCAGTGGTGATGCATCTTGATGTCATACTGACTGCCTTCAGTCCTGCCTTTTGGACAGATTCCACATTGTATATGAAAGAAAATACGTTTTGACCTAATCAGTCCATTTTGTACCTCCTGGAACAGCTATGTTGCCTCATGTCCTTGAACATACTTTCTGAGTTACATTTCCAAATTTAATAGATAGAAAGAAAAATTACATTTATTTGTTATTTTTATAAAACATTTGGAGAAACTTGTTATAAATATATGCATAAACATGCATATATAATGCAGTGTAAAGAAATGGGATATAACAATTACATTCTGTGCAAGCATTTCTCAAACTCGTTTGACCAAATCAATAAGTGAGCTTAGTTTATCAGAAAGCAATGTAACCCAATTATTATGGTGGTAAAAACCTATCTTTAACTAGGTCTACCCATCAGAAAGCAGTGCACCCTCCAGACCAGAGGGCATTTTCGTGCAGTGCTCAGAAGCCAAGATCATAATAGCCTTATAGGAAAGCATGACACTTCTCTGAGGCAGAGGAGCAAATTAGAGTACATAATTTGAATAGCTGCCTTATGAAGCAATTGATGTTAACAAGGACATATACTACTTTCTGGATCACTTACACTACATTAGTACTTGCTCACTTACAGAAGCCAAAAATCCCGATCTTCTAACATTGCATTTTCATTTTCTCACTCACTAACAAAAAATAATCCAATTCTTGGACAGCGGGCACCTTCACCTCAAGCACCTGCCTAGAATCTTGATCTTCAAAATGTAATGTATTTTAAAATTGGCTTAATTATAATTTTTCTTCCCTCATTGGATATCACAGTAGATGCTTTTTGGTTTGAACTTCGATATGCTGTGCAAAGAAACACAGCAGTTGCCATCAGTAATTTGTCTAAGGTACACACTGCTTTATCCCCATGTTGGACTTGATAGGTCACATGGAAGATCTATATGATACGGATGAGAAATGCAGCAATCTCATTTGTATAATTTGTATTCTGGTAATGATATGTATTTCATAAAGATGACAAATAGGTTTTATATACCAATACAGCCTGAACAGTATTGTAACCCTGTTGTCTTACTGATGTCTTGGATAAACAGATTACCAAAATATCTATGAAATATCAACCACTATGTAAACATTTATCTTTGTAATTTATATTCAACTCAATCCACTGTTATACAAATTGTATCCATTTATATTCTGAGTTTGTAACACTGGGTTGACATAGGCCTGTCTTATACAACAAAATGTAAGTTTAAAAAACAACATTAAGAAGGACACACAAGTTTTAATTTCATTAAGTGTTAATAAGCAAAACCAGGTTACTTATTTTTCAGCATTAGTTTTTTTACATGTTGTTAAAAAAAAATAATGAAGAAAAAGCCCCAAATCCTCAATATGCTAGGTTACTACTCTGTATTTAGATAGCATTTATCAGATGGAATTTGGATTTCTGGAGTCTCATAAAGCTCAGATTTGTGAGTAAACAAAACTCAGGGTAGAATTTGGCTCTGATTCAAGGAATACAGTGATCTTCTTCACTCATGGGTGAGCTCTACCTTGCCCTCTGTGCCCATCCTATTTCAGATAATATATCTTAAAAGTAATACTAGAAAATTGGCTATCAAGTAATACTTCCACTGATAACAGGTCCAGTTTAGAAGACAGACAAATTCCAGCCATGCAGACCCTGGGAAGTGAAGCATTATAAAGAAAGAAAATAGATAATTTCAACAGTCAAGACTGCAGTGTCCAGTGACAGCAAAATTACTGCTTGCACTGGTGCATGACTGGGTCCTTAATGTGTTGATATAGCCTCTAATTCAATGTAACTCTCACAAAGCTAAAATTGAGCCAGCCAGGCACACTCATCTAAGATCCAAGTTTTCCTGGTGAGAGACAAATGTCTGAAGTGAATTCTTTATATAGACAATACTACAGAAAATCAAGAAATGCTCAGCTAATATGTCTACCTAATCATATTTCAGGACCTCCTCTGTTCAACACACTCAGATCACAGAGCAGGTCCAGAAACACGACTGACCATTTCTGCTTTGGCAATGAAATCTTTTGCTAAAAGCCCAGCAGACACAGAGCAGTTCCTTAGGTGCCATGTCCCTGCCATCTCCGCACACAGGCCTGGTCTTTCAATCTTTTCCCTACAAGCAGCAGAATGGAGGTGAAATAACATTCTGCTGCAACACTAGTGAATCACAGTCATCTTATTAAACAGATAGGGTGCAAGTACTTCAGCAGCAATCTCAAGTAGCTCCTATTAGATCAGAACACTTCTTTTGCTGCTCTTACATACAAATAAACAAACACACTGACTGTGAATAAAAGAGGCCACTGGGACAGTGCAGTCTAACCTGCTGCGTAACATTACAGAAACTGTCTGATACTACTTCACAGTGCCTTCCGTCAAGCCGCACTTCTGAATGAGATGCTTTTAGCTTTGCTGTATTTCTAGAGCAACCCAAGAGATCCTGGAGAATTTAATGAGTACATTTCAAGGATGTTTGAGCATCTAATTCCCTGAATTGCTTCAGCAATCCTAGACTTAATTCCAAATGAAATCTTTTAAGTTACAAGAATCCACAACTGAGCTTAGTAAATTGTTCCAATGTGTATTTACTTCTGTTTAAAAATATGCGCTTTGCTTCCATTTTGAGGTTTAATTTCCATGTACTGGACCTTTTTTGTCATACTTGTGAGTCTCAGAAGGTCAATATTTTGTTGCCTTCTACAGAGAGGAAAGTTTTCTGACTACAGCCCCTACCCCAGTACTGAATCAAATCAGCCATTATTTTTCGTCTCATCTGAACCCATCTTGTGGTTTCTCCCAAAATATCTCCAGTTTTCAACAACTTCTTCAAGCATGAAAACCTTAACCAAGTATGTCCTGGAGTGGCCACATTTGAAACAGAAAGGTGGCCTTCATGTATTATCAAATACATTAAATACATAAATAAGACCTGAGTAGTGCCTTAACCTGCCACCTGCAGAATCCTGTTACACCTGGTAATGTACCATGCCCTCAAGCACTTTTTCACAGTTTTGATTTATGTGATGACATCCTTGTTTTATGCTCCTTTATTCTTGTACTGCCTAATTCTTAAGCAAAACATTTGTTTATATAGATACAGGACATACATACAGAATGATACTTTTTGTATTTGTATTATGCACAAATTCACCCAAAATTTTAAATCAACTTACTCTCCTCTATATTTATCACTTCACCAATTTCTGAGCTATTTCCATACTTTACTTTTGATGATTTTTTTATTTTCTTTCACTCCTTGAAATTGCCCTGATTTCAAGGATTTGCAAGATTGGAATTTTAGTTGTTCAAATAACTTCTTGGGCAGCTTATAAAAATGAGGTGCAAAGTATTTCATTGTGCTGATTTTGCAACACTGAAAAATTTCGCCTCATTTCTAAAATAACAACAGTACAATGAATTTTCTAGCCTGTATTAAGCTTTGTCAATTTGCTCAGATAAATTCATGCTTTAAGAGCAAAAACAATTCAGAAAGCTTCAATAATATGCATGTTTATAAATTTTATTCTTGATGAATGTGTTTGTTAAAATGTTGGTTTCTTTTCCTTTGGTCTTGAGAACACAGTCCCTGCATCCAAACATGACTGGGGTCTCTCTTGAGCTTATAAGGCCTGAATACCAAAATTCTTTGCCATGGCCCAGATGTGACCCACCACTATACTGTCCCTTCCCCAAATCACGAGCCAGCTTTTTAAAACTGTGTCTGCGGAATTCAGACTGTAGCTAAAAGGGCTGGCAGGGAAAGGCAGGGAAAAAAAAGGTAAATAGAAATTATACAACAGAAAGAAAACAGATAGTAGCAAAGTTTAAAATAATAGCCATATGGCAGAGTTTCATATAAAATAAAGCTTTCAGGAGACCATAATTTTGTGTTACTCAATGAGCCAGAAGAGGCTACTAACGTACCTTGGCCACACTTCCTCTATCCAGTAAGAACAAATATATCTTTTTATTTTGCACAGTGCCAGTTCCATCCCTGCAACCCTGAACTAAGAGGATTACCTGAATCATATTTTTTTATTATGTTTTTGATGTAGCTGTTATAATAATATAAAAATACAAAGGAAGACCATATAAGGACAGATGTGCTTCCTATAACCTTTCTGGTGTGAGCATAAATGTGCAGTCCCTGATTCCACGAAGCCATCAGGAGATGGTGAGATATTTATCATTGTGCCTGTGTCTGCTTATGATACGCAATGCAGACCAAAGAAAAGCATCTCTCCCTGCATCGGCCTAAAAACCAGTGCTAGCTCCACATGTTGGTTTGTTTCTAACAGTGGTGAATTATTTTAGGAATATGATTTTATACCATGGGAGTAAATTGGATTTCCCACTGTGCTCAACTTGAAATTTTTTACTGGAAGAGAATGACAGCAATACAAGAAGTATTCCATTTCTCAGAGTTAATGGTGTCATTACTTTTTGTCCAACCATGAAAGCTTCTTACAGGCATCCACTTCCAGTAGTGTGCACGTCCAAAAATAGCCATTCTGAGTGAATTCAAAGGCTCTTTGAGCCATTGGCATAAACCACAGTGACAGTAGATGGCTAAAGAAAAGTACAGAAAAGCATAAAAAGGTTGAATAATTTTGGTATTTCCTGAGCTAGGGATGAACTGATCTGAGAGACCTTACAAGAATGGTACCTGTCTCTAGCACTGTCCTTGCCTCAGGGATGTCACTCAGCAGTCGTGCTCTCACATGCATCTCTATTTTGGCTGGGACTTCCACTCGAGGAAAAGAGAGTCACAGGGACAGGTGTTTCAAAATTAGATGATCACTTAGCATTCCATTAGATTAATAGGAAGAGGTAGAATAGATAAAAAGGACTGAGATGCTTAAGAATTGGGCCTCACTTCTTCACTTATCTTCTACAATGTCATATTTATCAAGGCAATGGGAGGTTGGTCCAGGAATCAGGCAATGATGTTTTGAAGTTGCTTCATCTCTCTCTTCCTGAGTTTATCAACCTGTTTACTTTTTTATTTAAATACTATAAATCAGATAAATTAATATTTTAAATAAAAAATAATTATTTAGAAATAAAGAAAAATATTTTGTTTAGTACTTTGACATTTTTTGTATTAAAGCATAAATAATGACAATTTTTTATTATTCTGTTTAAATCCTGCAGGTGTAATGTAGTAATGCTTTAAAGACTGCAAAAAATTAACTGATCTGAATGTTACAAAATTTCTCAAATTTTACAGAAGTTAAGGTCAGCTGTACGTAATAGAGTCTTCTGGAAAGTTGGGTCAATTTCCTGCACCAATAGTCTATCTTCCACCAAAAAGAAAGGTCAATCTAGATTTCAAAGGAAGTAGTACCACACCTTTGTCTACAATTCAGTCAATAAGCATCTATATGATACCAACTGTAAAAAGCAGGTGACAAAAGATCCATGTCTAAAATAAATTTTGATACAAAATTGATTATAGCTGTGGGGAATTATCTTTATTTCTACTAGCTGTGATGAAGGGACATTTTTTTCAGACTGACACAGGAAGAAGTCTGTGTCCTTAGCTATGTCAAACATTGACCTTTCTCCTTATGTTTTTTTCTTTTTTCCTCTAACTTACATAATTATATAAGCAAATTCATGACAATTTCTTATTACTTAAAGATAAGTCTCTGTAGTTTTTAGTTGTTAATCACTGTTTCCTTACTTATAATAGTAATGAAGCTTTTGATTCAATATTTGGCTCTGCATCCCAGCACCTCTCTATCTGCAGTTTTTGATCTTTTCTTCACATTTATATTAGGCGCTGGAACTTAAGGATCTTTAAGGTTCTGTTCAGCCAAAGCCATTCTGTGATTCAATGGTTCTGTATCTCCATTTTCCATTATGCCTACACAGATGGTTTGAAAGAGTTGCCTATTTCTTTAATTTTGATGCCCGGTTTTCCCATAAGTACAGAAGGAAGTAAGAATATAGAAAATTTGAATTTTGATTTGAAATGTCTTTCTATTTATCTAATAGACATACAAATGACTTGTCTATCTCACAGTCAGTTTAGCTTCTTTTTTCTGATTCATAACTTTCTATAACTGCTGAGGGAATTGCTATTAAGCTGTAATAAGAAGTCCTGCCTATATTTTTCTTCAAAATACCTCAAGCAAGTCATAATCAATTTTTTTTTTTAAATTTTCACTAGAAATCTGTTTTTTTCTTTATATTTGATTGCAGTACCTTTGCCTCATCCAAGCTTTTCTGCCTTCTCAGTGTGTTTTACTTGAGGCAATTTTCTAATTTTTCTCATTACAGCTGTTACTTTCACACCAGGAATATTAGTAAAATACCTTATGCTTCTCCTTGTACTGCATCAAAGATCATCATATCTTTCAACTGGTAATTTGTTCTCTTTGTCTTGTGTCCTTTCCCCCTGAGGAATAATATTTTGCAGAGCCTGAGACTTCTGAGATAATTAGATCATACAAAACATCCGCTATCCCGTCTCCCACTAAGACAAGAGGACCTTAAGGTTTAAATTACTTCAATACATTCTCACTGTAGAAGATCAATTATTTTTCTTTTGTCTGGTCTCATTAAAGTTCAATTTCATCCACATCCCTAACACATTTCCTATAGATTCTCTTTATCTGACTTTTTCAAAGCCTAGTCATCTTCTCCCTGATGATAAACATATCTTGATTTAATGGCATCTTTAAATTGTCTGCATTTCCCTTGAACAAAATTCACAACAAAAGAGAAACATTATTTTCACAGAACCACAGAATAGTCTGAGCTGGAAGGGACCCATAAGGGCCATTAAGTCATTCTTAAATGATATTGTCAACGTAATCCTGAGGAAAATAAGTGGACCACACTCTGTTCTTCTAATAAACGTATCACTAATCAAAGTACCTTCTTCAAAGACATAATGTTTTCTTTTACCCAAGATACTGGAAGCTGAGAGGATAGAGTGGGGGGTTTTTGTGTGTATGAAAATACATATAAATATATGTAAATTATAAGCAAATGTATTACTGTGAGAAACTAATTCCTAAGGTAAAAATCCAACTTTTGCTTGGGAAAAATCACACCATTGCAAAGCTTACTTTACCTTTTCAATAAAGTTTCAGAGTTCTACAGAAGGCCAAACTGAGGCAAAGTTAGCTGAACTGATCTATTTCACATTGTCAGAAGATACACACTGGTTCCAAGTCCTACTTTTTGTACTGTTTATGTACCTTAGAAATATGTACTTGCAATGTGTAAATACATAAACATACTATATATATAACATGCAGAATCATATCTATATATCTACCTATCTATATATATCCCACATATAATAAATCATCATAGATACATTTTATGGCAATGGAACTGTTTCAACATTTTGCTTCTTTCTCCTCTTAAAATACATTTACTAAAATACAAAGCTGCTGGATGATTAAATAACATCCTATTTGCAAGAAATTATATTTTTTAAGTAAGCAATCCATTGAATTTTTTTGCACCAATGGAAAGCAACGAAAAAAGATCACCCTGGAGTGACACAAAGAATATTCCTATGATGTAAAATATTTCATGCAAGATGTAAAATGTTTCTTAAACTCATGCCCCACTCAGGAAAATTTACAAATTGAAGTACAGCATCATACCTAACTAAACTAAAATACCCATAACCAATTATATGATTAACATATTAATTTAACATTACAATTAAATTGTGTGTAACTGTACTGTAGTGAGTCAAATATAGCTCTAAGAGTTACATTTAAAATAATACCAAATCATAGGCAGAATGACCATCATTTTAAAAAGACATAAAAACTCTCCCTGTTTCTAGTGCATATATATTTAAGCCTCCATGTAGTCATAAAGAAACAGGATATGGAATTTATTTCAATTTTTCTCAGTATGGTTAACATTGGGAAATACCAATAATTCCCTATATGTAGACATTTCACTGCTCTTCCATTTCTGTTCCAGAGTCTAGAGGTCAGTTTATCTTCAGTATGTCCTATCAGGTCTCTCTTAGTGTAAAAAAACCAAAACAACAACAAACCAAAACAAACAGAAAAAAAACCCCAAGTAAAAATATCTTTGGAAACAGTGGAAAAGGAAGTTTTTTCCCCTATCAGAGCTTTTCCGGGCCATTTCAATGTTGCTTTCAAGATGCTGCAACCCCTTGCCATGCTTGTCTTCTGTACTTTATTTTTCTCTCTGACCTCTCCCTTTTGTTACATTCCTCTAGGCCAAATCAATCCTTCCTCTTACATTCCCTACACTCTCTCCACAGCGCTGGTGCATCCAGCTCTATGGGGCTCTACTCATAATTTAAGTTCATATGAGTTTATATTATATATTATATATATTTATATATCATATATTTCTACAATATATATTTATATATTATATATTTCTACATTTATATCAGACTTGTGAAAATCATTCGCCACAATATTCAAAGACACCCAATATTAACAGAGCCCTCATAACTAGTTAAATACAAAGATGGGTTATCATATGTGTAATTTTCTAGCTACCTTCACTTCCATTAAAGCAGTTGAGAGTTCACAATCATTTGGCTCCCTGCCTTTGCAGGAGGCAGTTGTGGAGAAAATGAATAAAAGCAATGCAGAGAGACATCAAGGAAATGGAGACATCAGAGGAAAGGACTCACCTCTTTTAGTCAGTTTTCCATTTTAGTTGTTTCAATAGTTAAAGAGGGAAGAGATTTTTTGCACACTCTTTAATTCAGATGTCAGTTCCAATACTTGATGCTTGACTGCTCTGAAACACAATCAAAGTGTAATAGTTAAAACCACTGGTCTGAAACAAGATAAAATTAACATGGCAAGGATCTATGTATTCATTAAAAACCACAGCAATATTGAGATGTTTTATAGCAATGCTCCATGGCAAGGTTTTCACATGGCTCCAAACTCTGCTTCTGGCAACAAAAAAAAGAATATTTTGATTGCATAATGCTGCATTTGTGGTGCCATCTCAGCCTTCCTACTCTCTCTGTACAATGCATGAGGAGTTTGTTGGCTCTTTGACCAAAAGATACCAAGACTGGTTACATGTGATTGCTTCAGTAAATCTCTGCAAGTTCACCTCTCCCCTACTCACTCCCTTCCACAACCTTTTCCTTTTCTCACTCTGCATAAAACACCATGGAATCCTGCTGCCTGTGTCTGGAAAAGCAGAGGAGAATGGTGAGAAAACCCGAACCACCCAGCTGTATACATGGTGCTTCCCACACCAGCATTCGAGGGGTTGGGGACAAAATTGCAATGGGAAGCCACTGCACATTAAAAGATATACTTTTTTAAAACTATATAAACTGAAAATACTTATTCATGAGCCATTTTCTCTCTCTTGTAAGCAAAATCATATACATGTTTTTCTCTTTTATTTCCCCAGTCCTACTTATGAAGGCTAACAAAAATAAATGGCTTTCCTCTGTTTTCTATATTTATTCTCTGTGAGTCATCTCACTATTTAAGTTTTGTTTCTGATCACCTAAAGGTCTAGCCTATTTTATTCTGCCTTTTTTTATGGGAACAATTTGAAAGTACAAGCCAGAATAAGTGTGAATATTTTGTCTTGTAAAAGCAGTTAACATCTCAAATCAAAATTTTGCTGTAAAGCATATCAAAAGAAAATAAATTCACAGCTAAGGGTGCTTTGATTCTAGCCTTGGATTATACTGATGATTTATCACTAAAATAACTTATTTGATACATTCTTAAGTTATTTTAATCACTTGATGCTCATTCAAAGAAATACCTTTCCACACCACAGTTAGCTATTGGGGTCTAGTTGTCAGAAAAAGCAAGTAAACATTTTCAGAGCAAAAATAACCTGAAAATATTACAAACTCATGCTTATAAAACTAGAAGAAACCAACCCAATCAGAGTCAGAGTTTTTTAGCCACTTCCCACAGGCTAAAAAACTTCCATAAATTAATTCCTTTGGAAGTGGGATGCACATCCTAGTAAAACATCAGGCTTTGGATCGAAATTCTTTCAAGTAACCACTAAGAGGACAGGAATAGCCTCTGTACACAAGAGGTGATTTTTCCTTGGAATTCCTTGACCTCTAAAGCAGTCAAACAGTTGACAGCTGCAGCCTCCTCTTTGTTACTTTCTTTATTTTTGTTGTGAATCCTGTTTCAAAGATAAACTAAATTCTGACACTGCTTCAGAGTCTCTGACATTACTGTCAGGATAGAAACATTCTAGTGTTTTTAGTACTAGTACTCCAATGACAGCACTTTGTGTAGAGCTGGCTTTAAGGGCCTGACTCTCCCTTGAGGTATGTAACATTCTTTAGTGTATTTCTTCTTAATTCTAAATTTAAATTTCCAGTTCTTTCTCTACAGTTGGTCTTTCTTGGTTGGTTGCACAGAAGTACAGTTGGTTTTTTTGTCAGATGTGGGAGAAAACAATATGTTCCAAGTAGGAAAATGAGATGATAAAATTATCAGATTGGCAGTGGGATCAAGAGAGAGGTACAGAACTAGAAACTGCCTTTAAATTATTTCAGAAATGCACAGATTTCCTGTTGACAGGATCTCTTTTCAGGAAAGCTTTAATTTACCTGTAATATTGACTACATCATAAGCATTTCAGATTTTCTGTGAGAGTATAAAATTGACTGAGTAAATTTAATTGTAGCAAGTAAACTGGATTGATTTTTTATTATAACATCTCTTTAGGGAGCTTAGCTTACAAACATAAATCTCTAAAGGAACAAATCCTCCATGTCCTTAGCAGGAGCCTTGAGTTGTGAGGACTTCTCTCAACCCATTGAAACTCCCATGCTTGAAGATTTGGTTGAGAAGCTTGCAGAAGCTGGGCTCAGATGGGTTTCTCTTAGCTGACAGAATTTCCTGCATAAGTGAAGTTTTAACTTGTCAGATGTATTTAGTGATGACAGAGACACTGAAGGCAGGCAATGTAAAGGTATCACCTGCAGCACCTAAGTGTTAAGCGTACTGTAAGCCACTGCCTGAAGTGTAAAAAAGAGAAAATTTGAAATTAACTTTCTGCAAACATCTAAGTATATATGACAGAGTTTTCAGAGATGGGCATAGACTACCGTGCTTCAGATTCTGTACAAAGAGATGGCATTATCCCTGTCAACAGCCTAAACTAAATCAACATTGATTTAATAGTTTTAAAATTTCTTTAATTCTTCAAATGTTTTGGTCTTTCTTATTTGTGCATGTCTATGCATGCTAGCCTTGTCTGACCACTTCCCCTATTTTTTATTTAATCAGAGAGATTAAATCTGATTACAAACAACCAGAAAAGGTTCACATAAAAGCAAGATGATGATGGAGCGTACAGAATGACTTCTGTGTGAGGGACAAATGAATAGAGTAACACTACAAAAACAGAGGAAATTGAATCATGGAAGATTATGAAAACAACCACAGGACATTAAATCAAGCTGATTAAAAGTCACATCATAAAAAGTGATGCCTCAGGTTTTAGCTTTTCTATTTTTCAGATTCTGTACTGCTTTAGTGTGTAGTTCTGAGCTTCATATTAACGGACAGTAAGCTCTCTTCACAGAGTAAGTGGACAAATCATTTCCTTCTCTAGCTGGGGACCAAGGACAATCTCAGGCCCAAGACCATAAACAACGTGGGCTGAAGAGAGAAAAACAATAAGGATGGGACTTCAAAACCTAAAGCTGTTGTCCAACTGACAAGTAACTCCAATATGCTAATGAAGCAGAACTCATAAAAGTGAGAAATCTCAGGACCAGTTGCCCATTTTGTGATCATTTTGGGTTCATCTTGGATGTAGCCCTGGCTGGGCTTTTGTACTGCCCAAGGTGTATCCATTGAGGCCTTTTAATAAATGCCTACTTTATTTAACTCTGTCTATCCTCTGCTCTAGGTCAGCCTTCACAAGGCATCCAAAGAAAGAAAGCTGAACAAATAAACAAAGAGGGGTGGCTCTTTCTGCAAAGTGCATTTGTACTGCGGGACTCCTGCCACAGTAGGTTATGAAGATAAAATCATACCTTCTAAGAGAAGGAAAAGTGTGGGAAAATTAAATTTCCTCAATTTAGGTAGCTAGAAATGTTTAGAAACGTGCAGCTCAGAAAGACCCAAAGTTCAAGACATCAGGAGGCTAAGAGATATGTTTGACATGTTTGTATATTCTTTCTTTTGATCTCCAGTGCATGAAAGAGAGCATGGGATAAAATACTTTTGAGTTTGACTGTGATTTTTATAATTTTTTGGTGTTTTTAGATAGATTGGTTAAAAAGAAACCTGGAAGAAAATATGGCAAAGAACAGGAGCAAAGAATAACCCAGAGCAGGTGCCTAGGGAGCCTGTGGCATCTCCATCATGGGAGATACTGAATACTCAGTTGAACAAGACCCTCCGCAACTTGGTAACTGCCTACAATTCCTTACTAGGTAAATTATTCTGTGAATCTGTGTGTTTGAGAAACAGACTCTAATCATATCTATACCATTCCTGTGCAGAACACTAGTTCACAGTGTGATCATTATCATTAAACCAAATTTCAATGAGGAAATGAAGGGCAGGTCTTCAAGTGTTTTATTACTTACTAAACCATTTGATTTCTCTTCTAAATGATGCTTCTTTACACTCCTGAGGTTCTGCTCATATGCATATTTTTAATTAACAATACATACTGTAAAGGAAATGGATTAATTTTTTGCCTGTTTCTTTTTTTCCACTATTTTTTCATCTCTTCTTATATTTTATTAAAGTAATTCACAGTGAAGGTGGACAACCATGCATTTTTCTGTACACAATATCAAGATGCTGACCTACATTAACAACCGAAATCCGTTCCATTACAAAGCTGTACTTCGTGGGTCTTTATATATACTGCAACCTTTCAATGAGGGTGAGTACCTGAGGTGACAAATGGCAGATAACCTCTGATGTTCAGAAGAGGCCTCTTTCAGATGATGATTTAGTGCATATTAAGCCATTAGAATCAATAATTTTTTTACTTTTAAAGTACTGGGCAGGAACCTCACATATTTGTTATCCAAATGATAGCAAAGTAATAATAATTGCAGAAATTAGCATTGCCTAGTAACTACACACAAATGAACTTCTAAAAATTTTATTACAACCACACTAGTGTAGTAGTAATGGGAATACCATAAAGCTTAGCAATGAGCAGAAAATTCAGTCTTCTTTCTGTGAAGCCAAGACTGCAATATCACACACATTTATTGAACCTCATTTGTAAAATTAAGAGTCTCCCTCAGACAATTAAAAATCATGCTGAGTATTCAGCCACAGTAAATTACAAATATAATTAAGTAAATAATAAGAAAGCCCAAGTCCCTACTTAAATGCACTGCCAAATCAGCTAATCCAAGCACAGCAAATATTAATGCAATATTTCACTGTCTACAGCTTAGCTCCTGATCTACAGTAATAATAACACATTAAGGTTTTGTTCATACTCAGAGCAAACCACTTATTTTCCCCAAGACAACTGGAGCACCAGGTTGCCAATAATAAGCTGCTCATATCTTCCATCATCCTGCTCGGGAAGGCAGGCTCAGAAGATGAGCACTTTTAGCCTGATTGTATTTGCCACCAATTATAGAGTCACAGTCTTTTGATCATTCTTCACTTTAAACTGAAAATAAGCTAACCTGAAGGATTAAAATCAATGCAAATTAAAGGGCTCTGCAAAGTGTGATTTTTAATTACGCTGCCTTGGGAAGTCATTGCACAATCACTATCTGCATTCCATTGTTTCTGCATAGAAAGCACAAAAAAATTGCATCTTGGAAAAACCTGATTTTAGCAGCTGGCACACCAATGAGAAAAAGTTTAAAGTTCTGTATTAGAGATAAGCACTATGCAAGAAATGAAATATGTCCAAAATTATGCTGACAGTACATGTCACTTGCCATCAATGTACACTAGCATTGATATGAGCTGTTGTTTACAAGCTCACAGAGAAAGGATTAAATGCAATTTAATTAATTCAAACTTAAATATGTATTTTTACCACTATACAGCAGTGTGTGAATGGCAGACATTTCACTGTCTCATTGCAGTTGTATTATTCTCAGCCCAACCTCATAAATATTAATTGCTTTTGAAACTGAGTTATAAGTCTGCACATGAGATAAAGGAAAAATCCCAAGCACAGGCTTTCCCTCAACATCAAGCCACAGGAGGAATAAAATATTCTCTGTGAAATGTTCCTGCATCAGCACCAGGGGGAAGTTCTGCAGTCTATTCTAGTTGGAGGTAAATGGTTTTAATTTGCTCTTCATTGTAACTGAAAGAATCAGTTATATAAAGCCTTAATATTTCCAACCTCTTTCTTAATAAGGAGAAGCTTCCACAGATCCTCATCTGACTACCCCAGTGTGAGATTTTTCATGCAGTGTGAATAAAGAATTTGGCTCTAAAGCAGGCAGAAAACTACAAACAGAGGCAAATTAAAAAAAAAATCATAAATCCACAATTTTCTGTATCTACCACCACCCCAAGAATACGTTTTAACAGAAACAGTTAAAATCCCTACATTTAATAAAACTTTTTACTGTGTTTTATTCCATTGCTCATGCCATTATTACAGTTGAAACTGGGGGAAGGAAGGAAGGAAGGAAGGAAGGAAGGAAGGAAGGAAGGAAGGAAGGAAGGAAGGAAGGAAATTTTAGGCCATGATTATTATATATTAAAAAAATTCACTGTGAAGCACTGTATAGAGACCTGCGAATCCAACTCCCCTTACCATTTGACACATATGTATAGAGAGTAATATTTATTCACACCACATATATGATAAAAGTCTCTGCATTGCACCTGCACAGTCAAGTGAAATGTTACAAACAAACCAGCTACAATCTTTTTCTCTCAAATACTTATTAATCCCTTGAAATTTAAAACTAAAGTATCTGTACATCGTAGAAATGGTTGGAACATAATATAGGTTTAAAAATCTGTGTACCTCAAGTAACATTTCCAGAAATATATTAGTCCTTCCCAAACTAGCCTGGTCTCCATATTTCTCATACAGACTTTACATTGCATCAATTCCCTTTTGGGAACACATATAGCAGTAAATATGCCAGTAGCACTTCAAGAATTACTGTGATTTTAAACCACTCTGAATTTTCATCTCTCTATTCCCCAAAACAACATGATGGGAAGTAGAAGACAATAAAAAAGCCCCAAGGTTTATTGTTTCTCCTGGTACATAGTCAAAAGTAGACAATTTTAGAGTACATCTTCCAGAACTTACATGTGAATTTTAAACATGCTCACCTCATGATTTTATTGCATGAAATACTACTCCTGCAATCATAAAAAATCCCTTTGCTTCGAAATGCTGAGAAACTGCTTCCAGCCTAAATAGCAATCATGAAGCATTGGAGCAGTTTTTGACACTGAACATGTTAAAAAATGGCATCCAGCTGTTGCAGGAAGAAACTTTCAATTACACAGTTGGTTGAAAATGGGCTGTGTAGTAAAGAACTCTACTTGTGCAGGACTATTAGGAATCGGCAAACAGGGGGATACTTTGATACTCTAATCATACCTTTTCATAAAGGTTAAATTTCTATTACCAGAAATCAATCTGTGAAACACATCAGCTGTCAAAGTATTTAAAAGGACATTTATTTCTCTTTACTATTTCCTGGTAAAAAATTCTCTCTCTCTCTCTCTCTCTCTCTCTTTCTCCTTTTCTTCATGTGGTCCACGTAATTCTGCTCTTGCTTTGGAGCCAAAGCTAAACATCACTGTGTGGATATGACAGAAGCTTTCCCTGCAAGTTTCCATGGTTAAAACATCTGGCTAGGTAATGGCTTTCACATACAGTGCACAATTTTTTATGTTCAGTCATCATCCATTCGCTGTACTTAAAACTCAAACCTTCAAACCTCCTGAACAAGGCTCTAGTTGCACTTGATGTGGAAAAAAAAGCTGTCAACAGAAAATTCATTACCTTTCCATCATGCTATACTGGGTGGTAAGATGGGGAAACTGTACTCCTGCATGAATTCCCACCAAACCGAACTGTATTTGTTAGTCAAGGCACAGTAGGGATTATGTCCTGCACACATAAGCATTCCTTTTTTTGGTAGAGAAATTGCCTCTTTTTTTTTAATTTTTTTTTTTTAAATCAGTGCAAACCACGCATTTTTCTGTCTTGTCAAAGAGAGCACAGAAGACCCAAGTCAGTTCAAACTAACTTGTCAACAAAGCTAATTCAGAAGTGTACAAAATAACTGTATATGTCCCAGGCTTAAATTATGGCAAGTGTAAGCTCCTGATGCACATCTCAGCAAATGAAGAGTTACATAGCACAAAGTTTATCTTTATTATGTATGTATTTTTTTATTATTTAAAAAAAAATTAATGGACAACACTGCCAGGTTGACCCTACAAATATTTTCTGTTTATTTTGTGCTAATAAGCAGGGCATATGAAGACAATTTTATGGAACTGTGAATATGTTACATTAACCCCATTAGGTACATTAGGAGTTTTCTGCTGGCCCATTGCTGCTCTCACTGGCTGCCAATATTGCTGTGATTTGAACAGGAACATAGGCTGAAGCAAAGGGCTTTTTAAAAAAACCCACACGATGTAATGAGGTTTATTACATCTAACTACGCAAGCACTGGTTTTCAATTATATTTTACTGTGACAAAATTGAGAAAAACATCACCTATTCAGGAAAATTTTTATACATAGTTTTTTTTTGATTATAGACTTCACAGCATACCAGTATGCAAGAGAATGTCAAAGAGAGAACACAACTCCTGTAACTGTGTGCTATTTTTAGCTTAATTCATTTATTGACTGCTTGATTAGTTAGTTTGTGCAGTATTTAGGAAATGTAAAACAGTAATAAGTGCTAATTAATAATTTATATAACATTCAGCTACAGCTGCAATTTGTACAAATATAACAAAAAATTTGAGCTGCATACTGGTGAAGCCTATGTTGCTGGTGAACTTCCTTAATTAGAGAAAACAAAAGGGGAAAGCAGTCACAGACAGCAATCAGAGGGATGTAGCTGCAGAAAGCCTGTTCCACAGTGAGAAAATGAAGCAAGAGATGAAGTGAATGAATGATACTAAAAGTTCTGCCCAGCTCCTTGTATTAAGGAGAACATATGGCAAATAGAGGCAGAACCGCAAGGAAAAAATGACAGTTTCATTGAATTGCAAATGAGAAGTAATAATTTCAACATCCACTGTGACAGAATACTTCTGTGTGTTATTACAAGCTCTGGTGGATGCTGCCTTAGACCAATTAATGAATGGAATCATTTGATACAACAGCATTAGTGCAGTAAGGCTGGAAGTGGAAAGGTGCTCCTCATAATGCTTTCTGATGACCTAAAGAACCTGCTCTAACTGGAACTGCAGTTTCTGCTGTCAGAACAACTTAAGAGCTGAGTGATAAAGAGGAGACAACATTTATCACTTCTTCCAAGTCCAAAATCATGCATAAATGGATGAAGCAAATGGAAGAGAGTATACCTAGTGATGGAAAATGAGCAGGAGAAAGCATGTAGTGGTATGAAACATGCAGAAAGGACAGAGAGATTAGCTGCTCTAAGAATAAAACTGTTTTGAGTTCTATAATAACAAGCACAATGGATGAGTAGAAGAACTTGCACATCATTCCTGCCAAAAGTTAAACACGTGACAGTTAACAAGAAAGAAAGAAAGAAAGAAAGAAAGAAAGAAAGAAAGAAAGTTAGACTAAATGCAGGTGAAAAGGAAACACAAAATACTTCTGCTATGACTTTCGAAGTTATACAATGAGTAATGAGGATAGTTTAAATGTACAACTAGATAGTAAAAGGTAAAAATAACTAATGGGACAAAAGATGAAAAATTAAGTTAGCATTCATCATCATAAGCAAGAATATTAACATTCTAAGATACTATTATTTCTATTATATCAAAGGTTTTCCTTATGAGAAGAAAGTTTTGATGCAACTTTTTGGAGAGATGCATTTCCGTTTCTTATTTTTTGATGGATTTATCTTCTTTGGCCTGCCAGTATATGCAAAACAGTCTGCAGAGATGCTTTAATAGCTTTAATAGCATAACATATAAGGGTTTTTTCTCATTCTTTAAATATAAAGAATGCTGAAAAACCTGATGGATGTATATACTAAGAGATAGAGAAGTCAAAATCATCTTGCTGTGCCACTGTTCAATCCATCTAATAATGCTCAAAAAGTCCATCACAGTTCATATGTAATTTTCAATTAATTTGCACTGGCACATTATCAGCCCTTTTTATACTTCATTTTTCTGAGTCTTCCTTTTCTTAGTTTGGGGAATTACCACTGTTTTAATTGTTTATTATTTATGAAGTTATCTTTAAGATTTAATTCTGAATTTTAGGCAAGCAAGGTGTAACTTGTTTAGGTATTCTGTACTTTATCTTGTTTACCATAACTATGGTCAAGGAATCAGAGTTTTATGATTCTGGAAGGCATTGAGAGCACTATCCCTCAATGGAGAATATTAAAATGAGATGTAATTCAGAGTTGTAACTTAATGGTCATAGAATGTAGAAAAAATTAGTTCATAAATTTTCACAAGAATATGTGATTTTTTTACTGTCTCTGGGCTAGTTAATCTCATAGAAGTCACATGGAATTTGAAAATACCCCCAGTAGCTAAATCTTCATGACATGCTACAAAAACTTTTATTGTTTAAGCTTATAATGACATGCTGGGTGCTACATGGTGCATGACTCACATATCTAATGAAGATTTTGTAACAAAACTGGCATTATCCTAAGTATATCCACAGTATTTTCGACAGATCACTTGGTAAACTCTGCATAATGGAAAATAACAACCTTAACATGGAAAACCATCCTCATAATATCATCAGGTTGTTTCTTCAGATGGCCCTTGCCTTTTTCCATTTTTTAGTTAAAAAACTACTGTGACTGAAAATCAGTTCTCAATATGAAAAAATTTCTTTCACCAAATTTTCTCAAAAAGTACAGAGTATTTTCTATTTTAATTTTCCCAACCCATACTAACATGGTCCCTAACCCACTAGAAAAATTCTTCTCCTATTTGGAACTTTGTTACTATTCACTTTTCAAGTTCACTTTTTGTTAACTCTGTGTCTCTAAAGTTCTTCTATTTAAAATGCAGTAATATTTATAAAATAACATATTCAGTGATGGATCATTCAGAGTTTTTTTTAACATAAGCTCTTGAGGAAGTGATTAATAAATGCACTGGGAAAATAAGCAATTAATGTCTTTGGCACTGTCTCTGTATAATGTTGGCTGCATGTCTGAATGTGTTCACTTTGTTCCTTTGCGGCCTGAACTGTTGCTTGGTAATATTGGCTTCTGTCTGCTACATTACTGAAGACATCAGTTCAGAGATGTTTTCATTCTAGGTTACTGAACTCAAAATACCAGAACAATACAGTATCTAAGTTCTCCAGCACTTGAATTACTCTCAGTTGTAGCAACCACTGGTTATACAAACATCGAATGTGTAGATTTGCATGCTTTTGGTTAATCCATTTTGTGTTCTGGACTTCCTTCACAAACCATGTCTGTCAAGGTGTTGAGCATCTGACTGCCTGTTGGAACTCAGTACATCCCTCCAGGTGTCCAGAGCTGCTGAGGACCCCGCTGGGGGGCTTGGAGGCCCTGGCACGCTGCCCAGAACTCCTGGGGATTTGATTATGACCCCTGGAGCAAGTTGCCAGCTTTGTATGAGGACCTGAAAGTCACACAGGTTGGAACAGTGTAATAATAAAATTATCACAGGGTGAAAATGTAGATTTTGGGATTTTTGGTGTGGACGTCATGGGAACAAGATGGAGGAACTTGGGCGTGTCTAGCCTTTCTTCTTCTTCTTCTTGTTCTCCATTTTCTGCAGTTATGTTGGCACTTTGGGATTGGTTTAGAGTAGAAGTGCACTGTCTAATATAGGTGATAGGTATTGGGAATTAAGTGCAAATATGTTATACGTAGTTTGTAGTATAAAAGGACAACACCACCTTGGGGGGCGGTCAGAGTGCCTGTGGCTGCCCTGTAGGACAGACCTCCGCTGGGCAGAAAGAGAATTTTATAGCTAAGAACTAATAAACAACCTCAAGACCAAAAAGTGAAGAGTCCAGACTTGTTTTTCAGTTGCGGGGGCCGAAGCAGAGACATCCTGCACATCTCGGGACAGCAATTATCAACAGCAACCCGGGAACTGCTGTGCTGAATCCATCACTAAACGGTAGCTTTCACTTAAATATGCTGGCACTCAAAACTTTTCCACATGGCACATTATAGGCATTGCTAGGGTGGTCAGACTGTCCATGCATAAACCCCAGCCTGTAATTTGCCAAGAAATCTTCACATGGGAGGAGCATTCATTTAAACTGACATAGACTTCTCCACTGAAGTTCCACTTATCAAAAAGTTAAAAACAAAGTGATGAGCCAAGTGTAAAGACTTGGAGAAATGAAAGCTGTCATGAAAATTCAAATCACTACTCTGAATGCTGGATTAATTTTATTAATCATTTTTCAATTAGACTTCTGGCCTCAAGCAATCAAACTACTTCAGTCATGTCAGCACTAAAAACAGGTAAGTTTTCCTAAGAAGCAGGCACAATAGATGTTATTTAAAAATAATTGTAACAGGAAAACAAAAAAACTTTCAGAAAAAAAGCCTTTACTTTGCATGTAACTACAATGACTACTGGCTTTTTCTCCAATAAAGTATGACTTGATGGGTTTTTAAATAGCTTCCTAGCATTTTTTTCTGAGTGGCCTGAAGAAATAAAATTGTGAGACTGATTTTGCATTTGCAACCAGAATGAGTCACAGTTTAAGATTTTTAATGCACCCTTTGTACAAAACATCATATCATGGCATCACTGTGCATAATTCGTATTCATTGCAAATTGCTTTTATAAAGAAATTGCTATTACAATTACAAAAAAAACTTGGTAAAATAGAACTTCATCAAATATCTTCACCATGATTTGCTTTCACCTGATTTTGTTTTCATTTCTAGGCTGGTAAAAATCAGCCCTGTTACTTGGCTGCATGTTTTGTGGCTTTCTGTAAATGCAGATTTTCAATTGAAGTTTTATGGTACCAGATGAACAATTCAGCCAAACCTCTAAACCAGGCCTGAACCTAACATGTATCTACTGCTCTGTTGATTACAACCTCTGCCAAAACTTTCAAAACAACCACATCAGGAGAAGAAACATAGATACCAATATCATATCCTGCTTACTAAACTGAAACAAGAGACTTCCTATACATTGCTCAGAATTACTACTGTGCAATACCTTTATTGGGTCCCAGAATCAATAAGCATGGTGTGTTAAGGTTGGCCAGGCCAAAAATAAATAAATAAATAAATAAATAAATAAATAAATTGCACAGTAATCTGTGTGATTTACCAGAGCTGATTGCAACAATAACCAAAGTTTCTTTACATCCCATTATCTCCAGTCGTGCTTCAATAACACTGTTTTTATCTGGGAAGACTTTTATTCCTCAAGAATAATTATCAGAAAGAATGTTTTGTAGCAATATCCAGTGTACCCTCGCATTGCATTGCGACAGACATTAAAACCAGGAAGGTCAAAGAAGATCCAAGTCATAGAACTGCTGCCATGGTAGAAGAGCTTATCTACTTCAATTCTCAAAGGTCCAGCTTAAGGCAACACATGAGGCTGTAGTTACTGGCCTACAGCCAATCCACCTCATCTATGTAAGCAGCTACCTTTCCTGACTCTTATTTGCTCACTATCAAAATTAAAATTTCTTTTTCTATAGCCACATTTCCCCCCAATACTTTCTTCCACTTTAAAGGTAAAAAGTTTCAACTTGTGATTGGCAGAAAACTGTTGAAAACCACACAGTACCTCGAGATCCTAAACATTATAATACCGAAATCCTGGTGAATGAAGGATTTTGTATGTAAAAATTTGAACTGGTCTCGTATGTGTTCTGAAACTAATTCACTGATGTGTCATTCCATACAGGGAGATGAACTGAAGTGCCTTAACAGACAATTTCATTGGCAATACTGAAGTGGAAGCTATTATTACTCAAAACCAGAGGGATTGATATACAGTATCAATGAGGATGGTTGGTGTTTGTAGAGCTGTTCCCAATGCCATAAGTGGCTCAGAAGCACAACAACCAAGTGTGTAGCCTCCTTGCAACAATCTAGACAAAGATGTCCTATGCACTTCTGGGTTGTGTTTCTCTATGATGTAAAAAAAAAAAAAATTATCAGAAGAATTTGTGTATATTTAATTATGCCATACAAGCATATTGAGAAAGTTAAAACAGTTTTCAAAGTAATCATAAGATATGAAAGAAATTATAAATATCCCAACTCAAATATCAATATACGTTTTTAAAAAACTTCCTGAAGAACCAAAAAATTAGCAGTTTGTCTTTTTTCCAACCACCCAATTTAAAACTGTTTCTCTGAAATTCTATTTCATATGCACGGCCCTCATGGTTTTATATTTTACAGAGCTTCCACACAACCTGTACTTCTCCAGATCACAGCTACTTGAATGCTATGAAGGAGCCCTTTTCACTCCATTTTAACCGTCCTTTTAGTATTTTATGTTAGTTGCATGCATATACAGAAATTCACAATGTCTCTAAACATAAAGTTTGGGTATAACTATACTGCAATTTTGCCTGTGCAAGGCTGCATAGATGGGGGTAGTGATGTGACAGTCCACTGCAATAGGACAGTCCTGGTTTTCTCAATGTCTGTAGCCTCAGGTTAGCAAGCTCTTCAAATGCAAGTGAAGTTTTCCTCCTGTCACCAGCAGAGGGTTCTGCAGTGAAGGAGGATTAATAATTCTCCTTCTTTTGCCTTTCCCAAACTGTTTGCTGTTTCCACAATCTCCAAATAAATTGCACGGTTTAGTTTGCCAATGACTCACTTTCTTTGAGTACCAGACATGCAAGAGGAGGTCAGAAATCCTAACTGCACTAATTACAACACAATTACTGATTCATTTCACCTCCCTTTAACTATCCAGAGGGCTGTACAGAACCAGCTGGTGTGTCTATGTATTCATAAGAAACACAGTTATTTTTGTCATGATGGGATTTGGTGGTGGGGGACTGGATCATAGTTTTTTAAGGATTCGTTAAATGACCGCATTTCTTTTAACAATTCTCCATAGTGGGAATGTTTTGTGGTTTGGGTTTTTTTAAAATGTGTGTGCATATATATATATATATATATTTATATGTACAATGCCTGGAACAGTAAGTCTTAGATTATTGGTTGGACTTCCCGCATACTGTAGTGACCCCTGCATTAAACAGCAGCACCATAATAGTATCAGGAGTCTTTTTTGATGGCAATGCATTAATGGAACAAAGCCCTGATTCACAGCATAAGTGCATGAGGGAAAAAAAAAAAAGCCAGCTAAAGGAGGGGGAATGCTACCAAAGCAGGAAATGCTTTAATACCAGAGGCAGCTGAGCTCCCTCAATAGAGCTCACTTTGACTGCAGGATGAAGGGATGGATAAAAAATGGAATTCAGTTGGGACTGAATTAGATTGGTAGGAAAATGTGTCAGATATTTGGATTTAATTTTGTTCTGCACAACCAAGGGACTGTCCTTGGAGGGTAAATAGGTTTTTATATAGATAATGGCATAATGGCGCATTTCTGATGAAAATAAATTTCACCCAAAAAAGTCAAGAAAAATTGTATCTTTACAATAAAACAATATTTCGAGGTCTATGTTGCAGGATATTTTTTCTGTATGCACAAAACAGTAGTTAGGCAGTTTTCAGAAAGAGTATCCTCCTTTGATTTCTAAAGCTCCATGCATGAACAGAGAAAATGGTATGGAACTTCATATGTTAATTTACTTTCAAAATGGATCATGGTCTTCAGGAGAGAGGTAAAAACAATTTACCAACTCAGTCATCTGAGGCACAAAGCCTAGATGCCAAACTTTCAAAAATCTAGAAAGGCACACGCAAGGATAGAAGGACAAGATGTTCAGAGGCACTAAAAGGTGATTAAATGTTTATGTTCCACTGGATTTCAACTGAGATGATGGTTAGAAAGATGCTCTGTTTGAAAGCCTGAAAAATATGGTATTTCACAACCCCTTCTGCCACGTTTCTTAGTATTTTCAATTAACCAGATGATATGCCTCATTATAGATTTCTGCTCTGGGAACATATGGAAATTCCTATTCTTTCAGAAGGAAAACATGCAATCTTAATCTTCTAAACATTGTTACATACTCTGATGGTCTACATAGGTTTACAAAAATGTCATTCAGGTGAATGATAAATTGAAGCAACATTAACACCTATCTACCAGCTCATCCCTTGCTGTACTTATGCTGTGAGAAATGGGAAACGTTACCAGGGAAAAATCACAAAAGCCTTTTTACCCTGTCCTGGTCTACAGTGCAATATCAGATATTTTAAGTGCTTCATGCTGACTGCCTCTCTTGTTGAGGAATACTACAATCAATAGTTCAAATGCCAGATTCCCAAGTTCCATCTCACTCTGCCTTTTCAATTGAAAAGTAACTGTATTTTGCCTTTTAAAAACACTTACTTATTGACAGAGTAACTCTCTCAAATTGTTATCCAACAGAGGCTGGATGAAAAGGTTTTACAATTTCTAGAAGCATACTTAGCCAGAAAGAGTCAAAGTGCATGCATATGTGGAACAGTGTTGCCCAAAGCAAGGTTGCTTTGAATTCTGCAGCTGCCCATGCATGACATTTGCTCTCATATACAAATATTTCCTTGTCAAACACACAAAACCACTTCAATCTGAATCCATTTCATAGAATATCTCTCCCATTGCTTATTTTACCAGTTTATACAAAGTCTAATATGGCTATATTTGTGCAGAGAATGATGCATAATGTCCCTGGGACAGGAAGCTTTGTGTTATTACTGCCTCCTTTTAGACACTGCAAGAGTAGCAATAATGGGGGATGAACTGGCCATAGGATGATAACTGCCTTAAAAACAGTCCCTCAAAAAATGGCTTTGAGAAAGAGTGGAAGAAAAAGAAGTATGGAACATTATAGAGGAATTCAATCAAACAATGAAAGAAAGCACAGTTAAGCTCAGGAGGAAAGAACCTTGCTTATACTATCATTTATCAATGGAAAATAACCTCAGTTTAGCGTAATCGACTATTTTTCAGAACTGCTTAAGTGAAAAACTCCTAAAACTTGTGAGAAACATGCTACTGGGTTTGTCTAGATTGCTCCACACTGCAGCACTATGCAGGTATTTTTGAGCTAGTTTCAAATAGTTTGCCACGGTATCACAAGGTGCAGCAAGAACATCTAAGCTCTAAGCTCCATGTTGATAAAATTTATTAATGTTAGTACTTGAGCAGGGGACTATAAGTTTGCAGTTGGAGAAATTATTGTATTGATGTTGGACTAGCTGGATCAGTTGCAGTGGAAAATGCTAAGCCCTTAAAAACTCACATTGATACCATGCTTAGAAGAACCCAGCAGGATGACAGAAAATGTTTTGTTTAAGCTCATGGGCAAAAGCATAATTCAGATGTGAGCAGCAGCAGAAGGAATGAGAGAATTTTTTCCCAAGTTGTGCATTTTTTGGGAAGTACCACATATGTCCCAGGTATTCCTGCAAAAATCCATCCCTGTATATCTGTATACTCTACTCATCAACAACATAAGGAGATGATCAAATCTTAACTTCCTCAGAAACCAAACCACTGACCCATATGCTCTGGGGAAGGAAGAAAACTTCCTAAGCACTGTTCACGTGCCAAAATCTGTATTTCCAAGAAGACTTTGCAGGGGAGGGAGCTGCCTGGGGCAGGAACTGCTCACTTGGTTGCACACACCTCCTGTGCAACATGCAAGCTCAGACCACTGAAAAGCAGACCTCTCCCCCTCTTCCCCCTCCTTCCACAGCAAAGACACTCATTAGAGGAATGTTATGATGAAATTTACTTTGAAGTCTTTCTATCCTCACTATTTTTAACAGATGACTCAAACATACTCTTGCAGCAGTAGCAACGTGGAAATGAGCTTTTCCACCTGCAACTTCCTCTCAGCTGCTCACAAGCCCCTTCCTGTTGGATCTCACAACTCAGCTGCACCCATAGCCACTCCCTAATCCTACCCCACTGAATGCATTTTAGCTTGAACTATTTTCTTGTTTCTTTGTTTGCTTCTTTCTTGTTCTTTTTCTTTTGAAGATGCCCCTTTTTTGAGAGAAGAAGACTGGGGAGCAGCCAAGCTTCATAACTGTGAGCTGATTTGCTTTCACTAAGCATTGTCCAAACTATGCACTCCTCTGAATGACAAAGAAAAGCTGCTATATTGGAAAAAGGATTAGCTGCTTGCAAAATAAAACAAGAAGCAATTACAGATGGCATGAACTCTCATCTAAGGTCTTCTTTTAGACACAGAATCTCTGAAATAAAAATAGCGGAATTCATTGTCCCTTAAAGTCATTTTAAAAGCTATTTTGAAATACTACCCTATTTCTTTTCATTGTATTGAATAGGCAAAACATTTTACAAAGACTGAACAACCTTAAAGTGTAGCACAATAAAAATGAGCAATTTATCATTTATGAAGGGGATAATTCACAGTCTCTTAAAAATTTTTAACAGTTTGATTCTCTTGCACTTTGGATTGACATCTATGTGCTCAATTCAAATCAAATCAGCTTTCTGTGACAAGGTAAATAAAAGCTCTTTCATGCAATCAAGCTGTTAAAGAAAATGACATATATATTAATGTTTCAAAAGTTATTTTCATATAACTATATTAAAGATGTAATTATGAATCCTAACATTTCAAATTCATATTTGCATGTACTGCTCATGTTCAAATAATATATCTGAAAAATGTAATGAAAGGGTAAAGAGACAAATATATAATGATTTCATAAATAGTGCTTCTGGAGATATTTCATGATAATCATATTCCCTGCACATTATACCATCAGTAAAGTTGGTTTCTTTCTGACTACATTGAGATGTTTATTTCCTCCTGAATTATATCTCCAGTCAGGAGATGGATGCTAATTTGTAGTAAATTGTCCTCTAGATAAACACAATTGGTTTAACATCTTATAAAAACTACTGCTGTTTCTGCAGCTCTTGGTCCACATCTGAAAGAGTAGGAAAAACACAGGAATTTCATAGGAATCCTCTCAAAAGCTGTCAGAAATTCAGTTTTTCCTGTATAATAGTTGAATAAAATTAAAAAGCAACCACATAATCACCAGTGAAAATACAGCTGTTCTTCAACTCCTTTTTAAATTAAACAATGAGACTGAATGCTTATTCACACTCGTCAACTTCAGTATATCATAGAAATATCAATTATTTTCTAAAATGCAAACGGAAAGAGGTCTTACCTTTCTACCATGTGAATGTGAAGTTATAAGTATTCTGACAAGACTGCAACTTGCTTTGCCTGAGAAAGAAAGCCAAGTTTCCCACATTTCAACATGGATGCTGAGAATAAAGGGCTAAAGACCTCTGCAATAGATTATCACATCTGACACATTTAATCAGTTTTGACAGAGAGCCTCTTCCCTTTGCCAGTTTTAAAAAGATTGTCCTTGAAGAGGCAAACAAACTCTGGGCTTCTGGAGAAACAAAGATTACTGTAAATCCAGGTGAGGGAGCATCTTCCCACAGGCCCCCTTTTTTTTTTTGTGCAGAAAACAGAGAAAAATTGCCTGTCACAAAGACTGTGTGCTCTGATCTGTCCTATTTTAAAGCTTTATAAATAAAGCAATTCAAAGGACTGTTGCTTATAGCAACAAATATAAGATAGTACAGATGGAGAGGGGAAAAAAAACATTACTGCAAACCGATCATTGTGCTCAGTACATTTTCACCTCTGAGAGTATGTTGGGGCTTGATAAAGGAATAAAATGGCAAACATTAATATTGCAGTAATGAGGGGTAGGCTTGTTGGTGTTCACAAACCCTAAGTCACCCTGAGGAGGCCTCCTATAATTTAAACACAGGCACTTATCTCACAAAAGTGTGTCTCAAGCCTATTGACTGATAAGGTATAATTTTTTAAACAGGCAGCAAATAAATTCACTGTCAGCTAATTGCCTCACTATATTTCCTTTTCATTAGAGATAAATATTTCCAAGCATTAGGTAGTAAATATTTCCACGGGGAAAAAAAAGTTCTGACTAAAGATTAGACCTTCAGCAAAACCACAGTAAGTTGAACAGCTATGATTGTGCCAGCATATGATTGGCTGAGAGAAAATAATACAATATATAATAATGTATAATCATTAACTAAGAACACATAAATTTTTGGTAATGGCACAGACATATTTCCCTTTGATCTGGTGTAGTAGGTAAGATTTTACTAACTACAAAAATTACCTGACCAAAGTGTTCTCATCATTTGTCTGACACCAATAACAACATCAAAGGGTCACAGTGCCCCAGTTCTCCACCTAACTGGTAGGTTGAAAATGTCACCAGTGATCTGTTGGTACATCTTCCCTCTATGCAGCAATACAGGCACAGTAGTCCTCAATGTTTATTCTTCTGCAGCAAAGTCCAGTATAGATAGTTGCTATTGATTCCCTCTTCCATCAAAACCACTGGTTATGCAAACTGGGTGCCCACTTTAATGAGCTGTTGGGCTGCTTCTGTATTGCCTGTCAGGCAATACAGCTTTGCACGTCAAACAACCACATGACAACTGAGTTTGCTTAAACATGATTCCTAAGAACTCAGCCAACACTGGAGAAGGAGCACACAAAGGAATATAACATAGTCCCCTCACTCCTAGCAGCAGCCTGTTTTGTGAATTGCTTCATTTTTTGCATAATTACAGGGCAGAAGCCATTGTTGACAAGTTTTAACAGTGAAATGGGTGTGATGTGTTGTACTGGAAAGTGGGTGACAACACATAGCTTGTGAAGGGGCATTGACTGTTATGCTAAAGTTTGTGAAATGGAAATTTTTGAACATTTTCAGGAAGGCAGATGACTTCTCTAGAAGCATTACAAACATAAAAAATGACTGCTTTCACTTTGAAATACTCTGAGACGGGGAGGAACAAGGAAGTACAAGGGGCACGGCCTTGATACTGTGCCTGGTATTTGGTGCATGTGACATCAACTGTGCAGGTCCCATGAGAATTACAGGCCTGTAAAAACAGAAGTGTTGGATGTAAAGGTAAAATACAAAGCATTGGGAAACAGCCAAGACACAGTTTGCAAAAAGAAGTCACACTACATTATACAGCATGTGTTCTCTGGATGGGTTTATGACCATTTGGATAAAAATTATCCATTCACCTACTCTGATGAATTTCTACTTCGATTTCAAAAATTACTATGAAAACATTCCTCACAAAAGAAGAAACAGGGCCACTGAATTTTGGTGCATAAGTTAAGGAGGTAGTCTTTACAAGCTCTATTTGAGTCAGTCCACAGAGAAAGGCAGATCAAGAGCACAACCTTGGGACCTGTCACTCATTCTAGTATCCGGGTCCTCAAATGCGGGATGGTTTGAGGAAGTTCCTCCTAGTTTAGGGAACTCCCTCACCTTCAGTCCTACTGTTCTGAAAGACTGATGGGAATCTTGTTCAGTAACACCTTCACAGCACATGGACACATCACCACAACCATCAGGTTTGTGAGGAACTAGCCATGATGCTGTAGCTGAGTCCTGCTGTCCAAGCTGGACTGGGAAAGCCTGCTTGACACTGGTGCATGTCCATCTTTTCCTCATAGTATTTACTTGGCATAGACCTCTCAAAGAAGAAATTAAATTAAAAAAAAAAACAAACAAAAAATGCTTTCATTTGGAACAGTGAAGGAAGGAAGAAAGAACACAGGTTCAATCTGCTTATTCTAAGTCTTTGTCACTGCATTTTGTTGGCTGCTTGAACTTGTGGTTGGAAAAGAGAATTCCATGTGAATTTCCTGTAGATGATCACCATTTGTTTGCCTCAGCAGGATTCTCTTGTACTGTGCAGCTCAGCAACTTCAAAATAATTGTTTTCTATCCATTCATTTGAAATTTTGGATGGCAGTCTTATTATCCAGATTGCTATTATGACAGTATGAGGGTTTTTCAGGACGAATAGAGTACTTTGTTAATGTTTATATCCGATAATTCAGGAGCCAGCTGCTCCATAAATAATATGAAATCATCTTCGCCATTTGAAAAAAACAAGTAATCCAATATCAATCTTGTGGCTTCATTTCAGAAAATTTTATTCACCTATGAATGGTTATTAGCAGTCTGAAATAAAAAGTATATTTTCAATCATTCTCTTCTTAGAGGGCTTCCGGCTTTAAAGGTTTTGGTGTACACCACATCTGTCCATGTTTATACATTTTGATAAAGGTAGTCTAGAAAAATCCATTTACCATCCAAAGCAGTTACAGTACATGTATATTAAAATGTTCTGTTAAATTATTTCATCAATAAATTACCAAAGCTGTTCTTTTTAGGCTTGAATCACAGGTGAAACACCTAAATGACCACAGAAAATATATAGTTTTATATTTATTTTCCCCCTTCTATATAAGACGATGTAATTCAGTATGCTCAGGACAGAGTTTGTTTCTCTCATTACCCTTCAGTCTGTTACAGGATAGAGCCTAGGTAAAACATCTGAACGAATGGCAAAAATTACCATAATTCTCAAAAGTGACAAATATTGCAGTGAAGTCATAAAAGGGGCTCAAGAAGAGCACTGCACTTTCTGTGAGATAAAATTTGCCTGTCAAGGAAGACAAAAGAATATTAATAGCTTTTGGGTCTATGCTTAATGAAATACTTCCCCGACTACTTGCAAACTCCTTTATTAGGAACAATAACCTTTTTTCCTGAGATCAATGACACAGTTTTAATAAAAAACACCTTATGAAGTTTGTTCTCTTTTTGTTGCTCTAGACAGTAAAATCTACAACAGTAGTGATTCAAATGTAACAAATTTCCAGACATAAAATATGACTGCAACTATCATTAAAAAAAATTACCTTCAAATGAGCCAAGATACATAAGAATAGTTCCTAGTTTGAAGAACATACCACTATAAACTCATGGTGATGCAGCTATATTTTAAACACAAAATACTTAAGAATTGAGACAAAGGCCACCAACAACAATCAGGTCACAAATGTTCATCAGAGAACCATAGGTCAGTATTGATATTATTTTTGCTTATCTAGCTCTTCTTTTAGTTCTTGCAGTCAGTTAAGAGAAAATGAGGGACAATTCATTATGATTGTTTAAGAAAATATTTGGGAGTGATCATAGGAAAGAATCTACATGCTCTGTGACTAAGTTTCAGCTATGAGTGTAGGAAAAAAACATGTTAAGGACAAAAAAACCCACATTAAACATGGGAATGAAACTGGAAATAAAAGAAGAAAAGGCAAAAATGATGTTAAGGACAAAAAAGCACCAAACACAGCATTGGCTGTAAATATGAGTGCAGAGGAGGGAAGATGCAAAGACTTGCTAAAGATCAAAGTTCTCACTTTTAGAAGAGATCTGTTTTCTCCTGGACTTTTTAGTGGGTCTTGAAATATTTACGATCACATTTGCACAGAGTGTCACTGCATCCTCAGTTAACAACCACTGAGTATCACAATAGTGACACACTAGTGCATGGCACAGGAGTTCACCTAACCTGTCAACACAAAACCTGCCCTAGAACTCCTGCAAGATTGCTACCTACAGTACATCAGCTGCAAAACAGACACTTCCAGCAGCTCTAGAGAATTTACAGAAGTGTGAGAAAGCAATACAGGAGTGTTTTTTCCACCTTTACTAGTAATAGTAGAAACATGAAACAGTTTAGGAAAGTCATTTTGTTGCTACACTACAATACTGAAATCTATATTATTAGGTACTTTAAATTTAATTGCTTGCTTTTACCTAGCTTCCTTCTTAATTGGTTTCTTCTCCTTACCAAATTCATCTTTAAAATGGAGTGACACAGCTGCTTCACTGAAAAGAATTGTGTCCCTGCCATACATCTTGTCCTGTAAAAATAAACTATGATGATAAGCGCTTCTATTCAATACAAAGCTTCTTGAAACAGGAGTTTTTTATTGGACTATCTTCCTCTTCTTTAACAAAAAGCATTGTTTCTTATGATTTCTCCTCTTTCTATCCCCAAAATTCCTGACTGCCAGGTTACATTGAGATTTTCCCAGTGGTTGCTAATAAGGTTGATCACACGCCAGGACCTCATTCTCTGCATGCAGGAATACAGATCAGCTCAGTCTGGCTATGCAGGCAAGCCCTGGTCAACTTTCACTTAATCTCCTGCGATGTGAATAAAGAAACACACTAAATTAGCTGTGTGGAATGATTGAATCACTACAGTCCAATGATCAAACGCCAGCACAGAGCTGCCACAGAAGCTCAGGCCAGTAATGAAACTTTTCTGCTTTACTGAATCAGTTAGTCTGGATTTCAGGTCATTCTTTTTAGCAATGTTCAGAAGCAGGAACTGAGCCCACCTGGAGAAAGAAGAAAAGGCACTACTTCTGTTTGCTGCCTTTTAAATAAAATTAAATGCTTTTACAACAGGTACTAAGAGATCACTTTTTCAACATGACCCAAACTCCATCAGAAAATGGGATCATTTGTCTTTAATCTACTGGGTAGCTGCTTGCAAAGCCACTTTTTAATTTCACGTTGCTGCAGAACAAACAAAGCAAGCTGCTGCTGAATGTTAGCACAGAGTGTAAGTACTTGAAAGTGCTTCTACAGAAAGAAATTAGGATGCCAAGATAAACATAATTTAATTCCAAATGTTTAAGTTTTGCATTAGGATGTCATACTATAGAAATGAAGAACCAAAATTTCTAAAATAAAGCAAGCATGTCTGTTAAACTGTTGATAATCTAGCCTAGAATCTCTTCATAAAACACGTGTGAGCGAAACAACCCAAAACTTTAATTTCTTTTTTAAATCATAGCCAACTTTATATTTACAATCACCATGGAGAAGTAGCCTAGAGGATCTAATTCCATTTCACTTGGCAGTATCTGGGAGACAAATTGCCTGTTTTACCTTCTCCTAATTATCATAAATGTGTTCACAAGTTCTTCAATGCATTATAAGTAGATATGCTCCCTCAGTAAATACATTTCTCACTTATGGAATTACTGCTGAACATTAAATAAGTAAAATAAAGCTTTTCTCATTTAGGAACATCAGCTATCAGGACAAATGATGATGAGCTAAATGCTCACAATGTGGAAAGAAAATCTGAATGCCATCCTTATGGATATATCTGTGACTTTTTACAGAAGGGGCAGTAACTGGGAAAACTGCATGCTTTAACATATCAGAATTTTAAATGATTCAGTAAACCTCTTTCACCATTAGAAACACCAGCATTTTAGTGTCGCTGATATATGAAAATATGTAATGAAAATCAGTTTAATTTCAAGCAGGGAAGATACTAGTAAAACATGGAAGTCTGAGTGAAACTCTGAAAGTCTTTAAGTCTAACTGTGTTATTATGTGTGCAATGGCACCCAAATCTGACGGGGACTAGACTGGTTCAAGGCGGGCAGGCTGAACGCAAATTTGTATCATCAAATTGCAGCTTCTGTTGCAAATGGGGATGACAGTTCCTATCTACTTTACAACTGATTGAGAGCTCCTTAGTGTAGCAATAGTCATGAACTCTGCTAAATTTAATTTCTATTTCCTTTTGACAACAGGCAGGAAAGCACGCTGTCAGTCAGCTTTTAATATCCATTACTTTCCACATCGCAAAAAGTCATTCCAGATTTTAATTTATTTCCAAGGCTATTTCAGGAAACTCTCAAGATGGAATAACAAGCTGAATAAACAGCCCTGAATTGCATATGAGGGTTGAGTATGGGAACAAAAGAGAATTGGTGCCAACCAAGGCATCAGTCTTGGCCACATGTTTTTTTGGGGAGTGACTTGGAGGAGAGGTTAAGAAACAAAGTTCTAGCATGACCAAACCCAAAATTTACCTCATTTTGGGGTTCTGGTTACATTTAGTAACACCAGGAGCAGTGGCTTCCATCTGGCCCAGTCACCCTCTAAGAGGTTTCCTTCCTATGGAAAGAAGGATGTGGCAAAACAGGGCAGGAGGAAAGAGGCATTCTTGTTCTTATCCAGCAGGATGCTGGGACCCAGTTGGAATGCCTTCCCATACTGGAAAAGGACAGAGCATTTCTACTAAGAATTATAGGTTCTCACCTTCAAGACATTCGTCTACCTTCAATGTGCAATGTTTCAGTACCTGATCCTCAGAATGAATGGCTTTTGCTCATCTTTTCCTTGGGCAATAGACCATTACTGAACAAAAGACTTGTCATGGCAGACAGGAAATACAATCTCAGCTTGCCAGAAACAAGATTCTCCAAAATCATTATGACTTCCTTATTGAACCTTAATGCTATATTCACTGTAAGTCTTTGATATCTTTATTACTTACAGCAGTAAATAGCATAAATCTGGACAGCTTTGTAATAGAAATACCACTCTGACAAGCAGTTTCTGTTCTCATATCACTGTTGTAGTCCTAGAGGAACTCGTAAAATATATGATCAAAATAGCTGCATACTCTACTTTGATTAACACACAAAAACCATTCACCAGACAAAATTTAAGGCATCCATGAGACATTTCTACAACTCTGTCTTGATTTATAACAACTGAGGTTTTGACCTAAAATATTTGAGACCAGTATGTGACAAAGGGTAAGGTTTTTCTGTGTAAAAATTGTTTCACTGTGATCAACACATGCACAAGGGTGCAGCATTTTTAATTCAGACATTCCATGTAAACAGCAAATGAAAGTTAAAATGAAAGATCTTTAGAATAAAGGACTGCCAGGTAGAACACCTTGTTACTCAAGATCTCCAGAGAAAGTTTTTAAATATAACATCAGAAACCTGAAGCCTACTTTCTCTCTTAATCACTGTATCTCTCTCATGAAGTGTTGGATAAATGTGGCCTAGCAATGCCAATATTACTCCTCCTCTATCTCTGAAATATTACTGAGCATACTTACTAGTACATTCAAAAAAACCAAACATGTTCAGAACACTTGCCAATGAGAAAAAAGAGTAACTTATTTTCTAGGAAGATATTTAACTCTATCTCAGCCAAACCAGCACAGAAATTTAGGACTATATCACAAATAAATTTTTAAAGATTTATTAAAAAACCAAAACTACGCAAATTTAATGCCTTTTAAAAGAGGACATGTATTTGGTTGTTAAATTAGAATAATGGAATTGACACAATTTGGGTTAATAGACCATTTTTGTGAAGGTCTTATTTTATATGACTATGCAAATTGCTTCTCATTTATCTGCTCGAATTTTGCTAACTATAAAAAGGGATGACAACTGCATTTTAAAAAGCAGTATTGAGCCATCACTCTTAGAAGACGCAAAATCAACACAGCCTTAAGATAAGAGATTCTTTACCTGTAAAGAATGTCCTTAATCACTTTCTTTCTTTTTGAACAGGGATTTGTGAGTGCTTTCCTGAGCTATAACCTTGCAACTCATATGAGAAGAGACATTACTGTGTACACACTTAGATTTTTTTAAATTAAAATATCACATTTATGTCTTTATATCTTATAAGAGCAAAGAAACTATCCTTTTTTCAACAGAAATCTATTTATATTTAAAAAAAAATCTTAACAGTTCAAACTTGTACTTTTGGTGAGTTTGTGGGTTGCACAGTATAAATTGACATATTGAGAAGTAAATGCAGCCACAGGTGAAGAGCTCAGATTTCTCACATGGGTGATGTGAGTTAACTTTATGCCTACTTCATAATAACAACAGCAACATGGGGTTGGAAGTGTTCTCTAAAGTTGACCTAGCCTAACTCCTCTGCAGTGAGCAGGGACATCTTGAACTATATCAGGTTGCCCAGAGCCCCACCCAACCTGACCTTGACCTTGAATATTTCCAGGGATGCAACATCTATCACTTTTATGGGCAACTTGTTCCAGTTTTTCACCACTGATACTGTAAAAATCTACTTCCTCATATTTACTCTAAATCTACCTTCTTCTAGGTTAAAATTGTTATCCCTTGTCCTGTTCCTACAGGCGCTACTAAAAAGGAGTAGCCTTCATCTTTCTTGTAGTGCCCCTTTAAGTAGGGAAAGGCTGCTATAAGGTCTTCCTGAAGCCTTTTCCTCTGCAGGCTGAACAGCCTCAACTCTCTCAGCCTGTCCTCACAGGAGAGGTGCTCCAGCCTTCTGCCCTTCTCTGGGTCCCTCTTCTGGTCTTGCTCCAGCATCCACAACCTTCTTATGCTTGTGATCCCACAGCTGGACATAGTACTCCAGGTGGGGTCTCTCAAGAGTGGAGGCAGAATTGCCTCCTTTGACCTGCTGGTCACACTTCTGACGCAGCCCAGGACACAACTGGCTTTCTGGGCTCCAAGTAATCATTGCCAGCTCATGCCCATTACAGTCCCCAGCACCCCCAAGTCCTTCTCAACAGGGCTGTTCTCCATCTCATCATCCTCCAGGTGGTATTGAAACTGGGGATTGCACGCAATCCAGACGCGGAAACTGGGGATTGCACCAATCCAGGTGCAGCACTTGGGACTTGCCTTGCTGAACCTCATGAGGTCCACCTAGGCTCATGATCCTGCCCATGTCCCTCAGGACAGCATCCCATCCCCTGGGGGTGTCAACCACCCACTCAGCTTGGTGTCTTCTGACATAGGAATGTCTATAGAAATAATAGTGGTTACAAATTATATGTGCTAGCACCACAGCAGTTTTCCCATAATTTTGCAACATACTTATCACCTAAATTAGTTCTCGCAGCTGTTTTCACTGAAAAGTACATTTACTCAGAGTTACTTGCAGAATTTTATTTCTTCCTTATACTCCACATTGTCAAATTTCACGTACCTGAACAAAGATGCCTCCAAATTCCATTGCTATACCTACTTTTTATTTAGTAGTGTCCAGAGCTTGGGGTTGCAGACGGCAGCACTAATATAGCTGTTGTACCCACTGAAAGAAAGTCTCGGTTTTAGAATTTGAGGGTCAACACCTACTCTTGAACCTCACAAATACATGAACAATCCTGTTGTCTTATTCTTTATTTCCTTCTTATTTCAAAAACAGGAAGGAAAGAAAAATTACTTAACTCTGAATCCTATCAGATATTGGAAGAAGGGAATTGCTGGCTTAGCCTATCAAGTAGACTGTCAAGACTGACAACTCTTTGGTTTGTTTTTTGTAAAATTTAGTACTCTTTTCCTCACTTCTCTCCCATATTAACATCTCGAGTAAACTTACATGAACTTCCACAATTCTCACACCGCAAGTTCGAACAGTTCACTCAGATTCCTTCCCATTACAGTGACAAGGTGCTGTTTGATACAATTTACTTTTGTGTTGCATCATTGCCATCACAGATTTTATTTTCACTTTTAGAAAGGATTTTTAAACAACTTACATAGATAATTTAAGTTGCCTGTATTCCTCACCTTCTCTCTTCTTGAGACTATAGATCTAAATTTACCTAGTGTTTCTACTGAAAGAGCCCGGCTCACAACTTGATGATGCAGTCTGTCAGGTGAGAGGTACATTTCAGCTTCATCTCAGATCCTTAACACTGTGGCAGAATTACTGAAATCCTCTAATGGAATGTGGCAATGATAGATTGTAGTATTATCAATTTTTGCAAGTATATTTAGAGATTATATTCAAATAACAGCATCTTTGCTTGCCTTTATGCATCATATTCAGAGAAGTCTTCTATTAGCTTAAAGCTATGCCCTAAGCAGATCTCATTCTTCCTGTAAATACATTTTCTGCTTGATTACACAGTGTGCAAAGTAGGGAAAATGCCACTTCACCTGTAGCTATGAAAAAGGGTGGAGTTCTGTAGAAAAAAAACCAAAAATAAATGCTTTGATAACACTGCAGGGCATCTCAATGCCTTAGAAACATTTCATTCACTTCAGCAATCCTTTTGCTCTATTCCATATAAACCATACATAAATATACTATAAATCCATATAAATCTATTCTATGTATGACTTGAAAGAAGGAATCCCATTCCTCTGACAGAACACTATGCATCACGCTGAGAACAAAGAATCAAGGGCTGGAGAACTGGTAAGCAATTTCATGCAAAATATGGTAAAATCCAATCTCTGCAGCTGTACTCCATCTCCATTTCACATAGCAGTGTGCTTGCAACTACCACCAAGAGCAGTCAATAGAAGACTTTATTTTTAAGAAAAAATGTGGTAGGGTGTAAGAATTTTCAAAGACCTTATTTTTCCTATGTTTGAAATGTCAACACCTAAGATCACCAAAACATTTACATACCATGATGAATGTTCTTCACTTGGTATAGAGAAGAGTGTAGGAAGATAGCTGGGAAGGAAAGGTGGACACAGGCAGAGAGGAGGTGATGAGAGATGGAGAACAGAAACATGAAAAAAGCCAGGAGTGGAAGCCAGGGTGGACTTAAAGGTTTGCAGAAGAATAAGGATCAAATGTAAAGTAGAAGCAAGTAACAGAGATACTGAATTGGAGAGGAATATGAAAATTTATGAATATGAAATGGAATATGAAAATGGCTTACTGGGCCATAGGAACAAGAATAGCCTGCAGTTTCAGGAAAATGGTTCTTCCTTTCTGTTTGGCACTTGTAAAACCACTCTGTGAGAACTAAGGGTGGCTCTGGGCTCCCCAGAAGACATTAATACACCAGGTCAAGTCCAGCAGAGAGCTACCACAGTCACCATGGGTCTGGAATAGATGGCATACCAGCAGACTCTGAGAAAACTGGTTTCCTAACTATCAGGAAGAGAAGGCTGCGGGTGGACAGATATTACAAGTGTATTCAACTAATCAGGGGAAGGTGTAGAGGAGATAGAGATTGAGTCTCCTCAGTGGTGCTCAACGTAAGGTTGCAAGGCAAAAGATGCAAGCTGTGACAAAGGGTATTCCAGTTACATTTCAAGGAACAATGAAAAAACAAAAATATTAGTGGCCAAATTCTGGATTGGGTTTGCCCAGAAAGGCTGTAGAATCTCCATTCTTTGAGACCCTTAAAACCTGTCTGTAAAAAGGCCTGATCTATCTACTTAAGATTGGAAATTGCCTCTATCTTTGTAGATGAACAAAGGTCCTTTCCTAAGGATCTAACCTGTTCTGGAATTTTGTGAATCTGAAATGAGGATTACACCCTGAGTACACAAAGTGAGAAGATTTCAGATGACTGGCTTGTCATAAGACCATACATTACAGAGGATAAAAATGCAGAAGACTTTGCAGAATCTCAAGACTTTTGCCACCAACTATCTGCAAAGTTTCATGACAAAAGATGTGTCTCATCCCCCCTCTAGTGGCTAGTACACATAGGACCAGTCACTGCTGAAACTACTTTGTAAACTCTAGTGGCAATTACTTCAGGAGTGAAAGATATTTACTGCACATCTGGTTATCAATACATTCTGACACCATGGAATTAGCAGTGTTTGTTCCCATTTTTTTTTAAGTTAGCAAAATACATATGACATATATATTCTGAGCACTTACAGTCTCGCTCTGTTCCTAATGTCACTTTAAATGTGTTTTCTCCTGATTTCGAATTTTTTTTCTTCTATATTCAAACAATTTTTGAATGTTCTGTATTTACATATATATGCAAATATGTAGATATAGATGATTATGTCTCTGTGAATGTGCATAATTTTTGTGGTTGTATATATATTTATGTACCTATTTCCTTAGTCAATTGGTATTGACTAAGTAATTACCAATTATGCCAAAGAAATCTATGTATTCAGATCACAGAAAAACACATCATGCCTCCATGCCTAAGGATTAAAAGAGATATATACATATAAGTATTAAAAGAAAAAGAGGTTTAAATGCTGTGGTCAAGAATTTTAAGAAATGTGATGCTATCTACTGCATCTTAAAGACAATAATAAAATCAATACTAAACTTTGCTTTTAAGCGGGCATACTATAAAAATGTTTATATACAGAGCTTCTGTTCATCATTTACATATGTCAGATATTGAGGACACACAGAAATGTACTGATGTGAATTATCTGAATATGATTCTTACAACAAATACAAGAAGACAAAATGAGACGTATAAAATGTACTTTGCAAAACAAAAAAGTTTAACTACTGGGCAAAAAGATATGAATTTCCACATACATGAGAAAGCCAGAGAAAGACTTCCAAATATTTTGATAACAGCAAAAGAAACTAAGTCATTCAAGTCAATAGAAAATTAAATTACCAAAGAAAACATGCAAGAAGTGGCAATTTTTGTTATAGTTCCAGCTATGGTAAAAGACAATTAACATCCTGAGACTCCTGGGCATCTGACCAGCAACAATAAGACAAAAGCTTCCTTGCAGCATAGCAAATATCAGTTCCTTGCTCATGAATCTAGACATGCCTTCATGCAGCTCTTTTGGACAGATGAGTGGTATCAGTTTTCCAAACACAGCCTTGCATGTTCACAGTGGGGAAGCTTAAATTTAGGTGCCAGTAGGTCATATGGGTTCTACAGGCAATGTTTTAAGCATCCCAAGGACAATGTTTTAAGCATCCCAATTTCAACAGGACAAAGCACCTGCCTAAAGCAAATGTGCAAATGGGGAGACACCCTAAGCAACTGGCTTTGACTAAATTCTTAGGTCTTAGCTCAAGTTAAATAAAATACCCAATTTTATTTTTATTTTTCTGATTTAGGTACAACTATTGGATTAATCAAAATATAACTTGTTTAGCATCAGCTATAAAAAGGACAAATAAAAGTCTATGCTAGGAGATAAGTCTGTACACAAGCATGTGAAAATGAAAAGCATATTAATCAATCCTCTTTTAACAGCCATAGCAGCATGCCAGAACTCCAGTTACAAAAACTGACAGAAATTTAATAATGCCAGTGCAATGCTAGTGATTGCCAAGGAAAAGGACACCTTTTTCATACTCCTACAGACTCCAGAAAAAGAGCTGGAATTGAGAAAGAGAGGAACAAAAAAAAATATGGCAAATAATTACTAATTTGGCCAGAATAAAAGCATGTTCACTTAACAATATGGTATCCTGAATATCAGCAAACACCTCTGAAGATGCAACTCATGAAAGTAATTTTACAGATCTGCTGAAAAAAAGAAACAGGGAGTCCTCAAAGCAAAAACTTTCCTTCCTTAAAGAAAAAGTTCATGTAACAGGGCACAAAGTGTACATTCCACAGAGAAGCACTTCCTTTAAGATTTTTTCTTGCATTTTTCTTCTAAAATTGCACAATTTCCCTAAAGTTTTACAGTTCCAGGATACAAAATGATTCAGATAGCAATTGACTAAGTCACAGATTGTTAAGTATTTGAGGATATACCAATGGTTCTTCTCCATAAAGTATGACGGCTAATTTAAATACCTTAATCTTAAGTCCTGAATTGCTGTTCCATCATCAATCATTTATTGAAAACCAACAAGTTTTACTATTCCATGAAGTGATCTTGGTAATTTGTATTACACAGTTCAGGATCTGCTTGGATATACTTGGGGTAATATATTTATTCTGCCAATCCTTTGCAGATGGATTTAGGAACTTTAGCAGCTTTCACTGTTTTGGCTAATTGGTGCACTAGATAGTAGCTATTAAGCCTTTCAGCTTACCTGATCAAACAATAAAAAATTAAAAGCTGCTTGTGTAGCAGGTCACTACACTATTTTTCTCCAAAGTACTGGTTTAGGAAAAACAAGTACAAAAGCAAATCTACTGATGGACTCACTTCATCAGTTTGGAAGGTTACAAGTAACATGTCTCCCCACATGACTTGATACTGAGCTTTGTCATTTTACTGACCTGCTGTGGGATTTAAGAAATTCTGTGTAACTTCAGCATAATAATATTCTATAAATAAGTTGAACTAAATTATGACATTATTTGTAGTAAAAATATCTGAAAGGAAAAACCAAAGGGCACAAACTGGCAAGGATAAATTTCTTTCAAGCATAACTTTAAGAACAGAAATACTGAAAAATATATTTTTGAACAGTGAAATTTAAGATAATGATAAGGAAAAACAAAGGGACTGGATTTCATTTCATGCTACTGCATATCAATAATTCTCTAAATTTCCCTTGTGGAAAAATGATACCACTGTAATGAAATTACTCATAGCTCTAAACCATTTTCCTTAGTGATCACAGTATACATTAGCAGGACTTCTAGAAGAGAATGTTTCTCTCAAAGATTTATTATCATGAGATTATGGTAAAATTATCTGGATGGCTCAGTGTATGAAATCTTGTCATCCTGGCAGAAGTACTTTGCTCATCCAAGAGGCAGGTGAACATTTGAAGCAGGCCATAGAGCTCAAATTCTGAAGCTACAGGGATTGAACAGAGTCTGAACAAGCTCATATTGACTTGGCAATAGACAGAAAAGCAGCAGCAAGTGTGAGTTATTAACCCTACACCAAGCAATATATGTTGGCATGAGCAGTGGAAGAGGTCTACTTATCTATTTAATTGAAGGAGGCACTGCAATAGCAATAGCAAGAAAAGGATGTGATCAGGGAGGTAGAGAAAGGAATAAAATAATGCACTCTGACATTTTTAGTGTGGCTATTAGATGTTTGCTTGAAAGAAAAAAAATCCTTTTCCTATGACCAGTACCAGTATACCAGAAAATAACTAAAGTAAAACACACTTGCTGAGCAAATACCTCACGAGAGGTATTAAGGACACAAACTTCAAAATATGGTTTTGCAGATCAAATTTTCAAACCACGCCATGAAAATATTTTCTACCTAGGTCCTGAAACAGAAGGATCAAAAAATAACAATATAAGCTATAGCTTAAATAGTATCTGTCAAAATTGCAAAGGTACTGCAATTGACCGTATGAAAAGTCAGATATACTGATCCAGTTTAGGTTTCATTATTTAAAAAAAACCAAACCAAGATATCAGAAAACACAGTGGGTGATAAATGTTTTGACATGAGCCATGGGACAACCCAGACAACCCAATGACTTCAGCAGTGAGCCCACCCCTCAAGTTACTGAAAGGTGACACTGAAAGGAAATCCAGTCATCAGCTGGATTTGGACAAGCCAGTGAGGTTCACAGACACCAGCTCCTACTCTCCCCTGCTGTTCTCTGCCTCACTTTTTCCCCCAAAAGACTCTATACACAAAGCAGAATTCTCATGGCAGACTACCATGTGACTGTAGACACACTCCTGTGGGATAACATGCAGAAGGGAGGAGCACAGTACCAGAGCTCAGCCTGCACTGGGTGCCTTCCTACCAGAGCTGTTCTGGCAGACAGGTCACAGCACAAACAGCGCAGCTTCCCTCCATCCTGGGAGCCTGCATGGCCAACCACAGACCTTGGCCAGCACACAAGAGATCAAAGACTAGCTATGACTGCAGAGAAGCTAAATATATTGGAAACACAGCTACAGCTGCAGCCCTTGGCTCATCTTCCAAGCCTCCAAGCTCTTGTAGATAAGGGATGCTGCAGTGAAGAAGTGTACAAGGACATGCACAGGTTTTAAGAGAAGTGCTTAGAGATGGAGGCAGTTCTGGAGCATTTGCAACCTGGTATGAGGACAGTTTGTACATTAGGGGTGAGAAGCAGGGCAAGCGACCCAGAGCTGGAGCAGCCAGAAGGTGGGAGGACATGAATTTAGTTGAAGAAGCAGCAATATGGAATGAGGGAGTGGGGACTTACCGCAGGAAAAGCGGAAGATCTCATTTTGGATAGGTATAAGGAATCCATCAGGAATTTGCACTTTGCAGCAAGACTTCAACACCCAGAAAGTTTAGCAACTCTGCACTTCCTACTATAAAATTATTATTTTCTCTCAATGTCACTTGCACCTGCATTAAACTGTTCTCCCCCTGCCCCACCCTGCTTTGCATCCCACACCTCCTCCCAACCTCACTTAGAATAATTTTTCTATACAAACTAGGGAACACATTCCTCAGGGGCTTACATATCATATCTTTCTGTAATATCAAATAAAATGCAAAATGAAGTGCACAAATTCAAACTGTGAAAGTGGGCTGGTGAAGAAATTGGGCTCCACAATTGTCCTTGTCTCCAGGGGCCTGTGTGTTCATCAGTTTCCTGGCAGGTGGCAGGGGAGCATCACACCAAAGGAAAATCACAAAACTTTTGACTGCATTCTGTGCCATGCACGTGCATCATGTGGGCCCAAAATCTACAGTCCTATCATACAACTTAATTAATTTCAGTGGGATTTAAGTGAATTTTGTTCATTAGTCTGTCCTCTGTGCTTCAGGAATTACCCAGGTATGCCATGTGGTAGCAATAGTCCCAAATGCCAATAAGTTTAAAAATCTGGTGCTATCTTAATTATTGCTATTAAAGTCAATGCAACACCACAGTGGTAACCTTCCAGCACAGTTGACAGAAACACAGGCTGAACCCCCAGTGCTCAGACTTACTTTCTGTGTTTGAGGGAAGTAATGATTAAAACCCTTTTGAAGATCACCATCAAAGCCTATTTTGCTATTGAATTATACTGAATGTTAATAATTAAACAGCTGACATAGTTCTCAGCTTCCTCTCATTGAGACCCTGTAAAAGGTAATCTATTTATATTCCACTCAAGATCTCTAGTGGTTCTTTACTACCTCAGTATCCCGTAAATACTCACTAAGCTTATTATGGAGCAGGACTAATATTTCACTTCAATTGGTAGGAAAATGGCTTCTTTAGCTCCCAACAATAGCTGTTGCTGATTCTGTGAAGTGGGAAGGATCTGCATAACATGCAAAGAAGCTACCCAATCCCTTTAAGAGCTTCTTTAAAAAGGGATTGGACCCAATTCATGAAAAAAAATGTGTATGTTCAGTGGGTGGTAACATTGATGCAGTTCTTTTATGTATATGAGGGTTAGCCAGAGTGTCTGAATAAAAAAGGAAGCCAATCTGCTTTTATTCAGGCATAGCACCATGTGGGCTGAATGTGAAGAATAGAAATGGTGTATTAAATGCGATTCTGAGAGGAGACTCATTTTCTTGTTAGTACAAGTTATGGGAATAGGAGTCCAGCTGAAATGTGTAACACAATGGTATGTTTCAGTGATGGCTGTAAATGTGGGTCTCAGAAAAAGCTGGTTTTCCCATAGCCGAGGATTATGGCAATATTCTTGTTTCTGGCTATCCTCAGGGAAGACCTGTAAACACCTGTGAGAGAAATGACTGATTCCACTCCTTCTCACACTCCCTTCTCACAGTGGCCCAGTGTGTGTTAGACTGCCCTTTCAAGAGTCTGCAATAATTGTGACATAAAGACCAAACCACATTAGATATCAAAGGTACATTTTTCCTTCAGCCTATATGTCCTTGTTTATCTCCATTCTAGGGCACAATTCCAGGGACCAATTGCAGCAGAAAATTCCTGTACTTTTCCTAGATCAAATTTACATTTGTAACTCATTACACATCTCATAAAATGAACAGCTTTTTAAAATTGAAAATCAAACCATCAGTCTCTGCCAGATTAAAAGTAAATAAAGAAAAATAGTGCAGCAATTTAAGGCACACTTGAAGTTAACAGGGGTTACTGCATTTTATTAAAACAAGTCTGATATGAAGCACCTTTGTCATTAAACCCACTGCTGCAAGCAAAAACTCCTTTTACAGGGATAAGATTTTAGAACAGTTTCTTGATAATTTTGTAACTGGATTTCTAGGAAAAATCAGTGAAAAGGATCAAAAAACCTTCAGATTCCTGTACAAGTTCTTTTTTTCTGTTTCCATAGAGAAGTGGAAATGTAGACTGCCTTGAAAATGTGGTCTGCATAAACTGATCAACTCAGAATCATGTAGGAGACTGAACTCTCTTACAGAGTTTCTATCTTTCAAACCTCTTCAAGAAGTCTATGCCTCTATTATTTTTAACAAGGCCTGTGTGACATAAACATTCGTAAAAAACCAAGGCAGTAAATAATTTGAGTCTAAGTCAGAAAGGGCAAACAATCTGCAGGAAGCAGATCAATAATTTATGGCTCTACAAGTAGACTGCCAGTATCACAGGCATGATTTAGACTGCCTGTTACATAAATGATTGATGGATTTGGGTATAAAATTCCAATTTGTGGTCTGTCCTGAACACAGAATTGCAATCCAAGTATACTGTTTTCTTTTAAAAAAGTGATCTTTTGATCATCTCCATTGAAGCAAGAGTGCAATACATGAAGGTGCATTCCACTTGTGGGGGACCTGTGATGGCCTGAAGTACATAAAATCATGCTTAGTTCAGTAGCAATCTAAGTGGGATATTCAACACATGTAATTTCATCTAGCCACATTAAGAGAAGACATATCATCACTTTTCCATTGGCAGGAAAAGGCACCCAGACATAGCTCAGACTAGATGCACAGTTTTCAGACAGCTTAAAGTGTCCCAGTCAAAGGGGGAAATTAATCTTGCTTGCAATGACTTAGAGCGCTGCACCCATCCATAGCCAAGCATGCTCTGCCACAGGCTTTTCAAGACCAGTCACTCTTCTGAGCATTTACCTGGGGTCTCTAGCCTGCACTGAAGCTGAAAGCTGTCACACACCTAACTGGATCAATGCCATCCTGCATCTACCTGCATTGACAGCCACCTCATGTCTGACAGAAGTGCAGACAGTCTTTCAGGAGAGTTGATGGATAGGCAAAACAGTGAAATTATTTTATCGACCCTTGAGTAAAGCCTCATTTCCAAAGAAATCTGAAATTGTTAGCCTGGGTTTTATCCCTCTTGTGTCTCCATTCAGATATCTAGGCTCCTTCATAACTCTAAACTGGTCAGTGATCCAAGAAAAGACTGTGTACTTCTTACACACAGCTACAGTGTAAATGTAGTAAACTAAACAAAAGCCAAACTACTACTGAATTAAAGAGTGTCCCTACTGGCTTGAAAGTAATTCAGTTTATATATACCATCTTCTTGGGTTTATTACCTTACATTAATTTTGCCTAAGGCTATTGACCATGCCTTTTGGCCCATAACAGACTGATTTATCATGTCACACAGGGATCTTTATGGTATTAATGAGTCTACTCTCAGTAGCTGAAATTGTGCTAAAGCAGAAGAATAGGGGGCTAAACAACAGCTATAACATGAAATTTGAGACCTATAAAGCAGTACTCAGAATTTTTCTTCCATCTTAAATTTCTCCATTCCATTCTGACAGGCTGAAAACTATACTGGTGAAAGCTTTTCTCCAAATCAACTGACATGGGTTATCCTACAAAAACCCCAGGATGCTTTGTTTCATTAATATTCTTAACAGCTCCCTTAAAAGAATCCTGTTGACATATGGTATTTTTGGGAAACAGGGTCATGGGGGAGGGAACTTCTCCTCTCCTAAGCCCCATAAATCTCTCTCTCTCCCAAGATTTAGGCAGGCCAAAGGCACTTACAGCTATTTACATAGAAAGCCAAAGCTTACGTATAGTCTCTCAGTTTCTATGGCAGCACAGCTCCTATAAAAACACAGCTTAAAACCAGAGCTCTCCAAGCTCACTGGCATCCCCGTGTACTCTCAGACATTCCCTCAGCAGTGAACTTCTCCTCGAAACATGCCAGACTGTGTAAATTAGCGCTGACCCCACCAGTGGCAGAGCAAACAGTGCGGTGCCGCAGAACGCTCCCGGTGAGAATGGCCAGCGGGTACTGCCTCTGCCTCCTGCCCTCCCTCCTGCCTCTCTCCAGCATCCTCACTGGGATCACCGAGGGCTTGCCAGGCAAGCAGTGGGAATGGAAAACCACGCCAAAAAGCACACTTTCCTTTTATGTCCTGCCGCGTTCTCCTCTCCCTCCAAGCGAACTGAAAAATCCATCACCCGGAAAATTAAGATGGAAAAGATTGAAATCACTGCTGCCTTCACTGCTGCTAAGATTATGCAATAGAAACACCTCCTAGATAATGGGATTTGTCAGCATCAGCTGAAAAAAATGCCTACTGTGTGATACTATAAAGAAACCAACTATCCATACAAACAGGAAGTGGCTGACGCTATTTTTTAGTTAATTCAATGCCTGAAGCAAAGCCATATATTACTGGTAACTAAATAGATAACTGCAGCACTTTTACAGAATTTACTTAAATTTTACATTGCAATTAAAGTGTCTGCTTTACACAGACACTTGCTTAATCTTCTTACTACTACCTTTTGCCATTCCTAGGAAGAATTATGAGATTTGCATTTTACTACTGGAACACCTAATTGCAGCCAGTAAAAGAGAATATATTCTCTAGGGTATCCAAAAATACCCTGTATGCTTATTAAAAATTAAGTGTAATAATGTTTAAAAATGCATTATTTGAACTGAAACTCCAATGGGAAGGGTTCTCTTATAGTCTGAAAAAAGAAAAAAAAATCTGTTTAGGACAGGAATACTCCTCACAAAAAAAAATGTGAAGATTTCTTTATGTAACTTAAGTATCACATCATTATGTGACAGCTTTCTCTTCTGATGCTAAGAGAGCCTTGGATTGGCAGGAGATTTGGAAGTTTTGATTAACAACCTACTGGAGCTCTTGGCAATGTGCCTGGGTGTTTCGGATTACTGCTGCTATAGAAACTCCTCTGGGTGACTATGCTGCTTTTCTTTTTCTCACATTTCTAAAATGTTGGTCTTAATTTTTTTTTGTCCTTTTGCAGTTTGTTCCACTCAGTAGCAATTGCTGCACTACTGTTCTACTCTCACTTAGTGAATAGCACAGCTACACAAACAGCTATCATTACAGATAACAGGCATCATAAAGGAGTTTGCCATATGCCTTGTCAGCTGGCCAAACTGATGGCACGATTCCTTTAGAGCAGTCTGGGTAGTTCATAGGAAGTATATGCATTTCAGGAAGCTGGCAATTCATTGTTTTTTTCTGAGAACAAATCTAGTTTTAACAGACTTTAAGGGCTTTTTTTATATATGAGCTTAATACTAGCTTAAATTGCTATGTAAAATCTGTAATTCCAATTTATCCAAGAGAGAATGAACAATCCCTTTTGTTTTGACTACAAAATCAAACAAAAATAATTAAATTTAATGTGATATTCCCTCCTTTCACTTCACTTTTTCAATTCTCTTTCTTTCTTCTCAGGATAATCCAAGTTGTTCTAATATGGTGGGAATAAGCTGCATTTCTCCAGCACCACTAGAGGTGATCAGGCTTTAGGGGGAACAGGAACAGGACCATAAGCACTTTCAACAGCTACTTAATGGAGAAAGAGAACTAAATAGTGAAGTGACCCAAAGTGTGGTGTCTGACTGCTGCCCTGAGTATCTGACCAGGCTGCATCACAAAGTTAACATGAGCTACACCAAAAGCCTACCCAGGCCATCATCAGTGAAGTGACTGAGTCTTCTGTACTCACCAGCCCACCCATGCCCACAGCTGCAATCATAGTCCCAAAATGCTCCATTTCTAGCATGGACACATGTGTACACATTGTGCTGAGCACAACACAGGCTCTTGTGTTCCTCTACTTGTCCCTTTGAGAGGAGCCCAGCCCAGTCTTTGTCACTTGTTCCTGGTGCCCTGCCTGCCAGAGACTGCCCTCCATGGGAACAGGCTGCAAGTGGGATAAGCTGGTTCAGCAGTGACAACATATTTGTTGGCATCTTATCTGCGCACATACAGACGAAGTCTGATCTGATGGGGCACAGCAGGGTCCTACAGCTCCTACATCAATGCAGCAATGGATGAGCTGCCCCTACCAGAGTAGTTAATGCAGCTCACACCATGCTCCAGATGCTCCCAGGAAATGAGGGATGCTGCAAGACTTCTACAGGAGGAATGAACTGCCCTCAGCTGAGCTCAGGAGAGATGCCAAGTGACCCTCCTCAAAGGGGAGGCCCTAACACAGTGCACAACCCAGACGCATGCAGATGACTGACACATGGCAATAAAGAAACTATCTGAGTCAAGTAAGTCACATAGGCACATAGAAATCGTTGCTTGGGAGATTTTCTTTTTTAGCTGCCCATCTATGTGGGTTCATAGCAGGTGAACTGCTGAGTAACTTCAGCTCTCAAGAAGGTCCATGAAAGCAGCCTCCAGAGAGTAAATAATGTCTAGCAAATGGGTTTAAAGCTAGCAAGTGATTTAAAGTAAAGCACAGAAAATGTACCTTTTGCATGCCCCTTACAAAGTAGTGCCATCAGAGACTTGATTGCACTGGGTCTCACCTCTTTGGAAGATTGCGAGCTTTTTACCTTGTCCTCCAGAACTTTAAATTACTACATGTGAAACAAGTTGCTAGAACCACAGCTCTGAACAGAGCCTTCTAAATATTGCTACAGCCCATCATACCCATTTCATATCTGCTGGAGCTTGCTGAGAGCCTGAAGCAGAAACTGAGAGAAAGATAAGTGTAAATCATCTCTACTATTTACAGACAGTATCCAGGCAAAATCTGAACCAGAATAATTCAGAAATTGATTTTTTTATCTACTTCACTGATCAAAGCTTACAAAGAAATGGGGCATTGGATCACCAAGGCTCTTATCAGTTTCTAGAGTTATTATGAGAAGAAAGATGAATTGTTATGATTGCAAAGCTGACAAACACACAAACAATCAAAACATCTTAAAATGAGAAATTACAGAAATGTTCTCAAGTAAGTTAAGGTGAAAATAAGAGCCAGCAGGGTTTTAGCAAAAAGCCCCCATAAACATGCATGCAATTCTAAGGAGATGCCTCCTATTCTGCATAATCCCATTGGAAATCTCATTTATGTCCCTCTTGGCCTTTCACTAGTATGCACTAAACCATCTAAGTTGGCAGCAATCTCTAGAGGTCATCCAGTCCAAGCACCCATCACAAAGCCAGCCCAGCCAAGTTCTGCATACCTCCAAGGATAGATACCCCTCAGCCTCATACTACATTTGCTCTCATGATTTTACCCCAGTCATTTCCCCAAATGCCTACTCTTTAGTCACAATTTCCTGTGTTTTCTTTAGTCTGTGGCTTTGAGTCCTTCCACTACACACCTCTGAGAAGGGTCTGGCCCCATCTCCTCTGTATGTCTGAGGTAGTGAAGACAGCAATGAGACCTCCCATCAGCCATCTCTTTTTAATGCTGGACAAACCCAGTTCTCTCAGCCTCACCCCTCATAACCCCAGAAGTACTCCAGCCCCATGACCACTTTGGTAGCTCTCTGCTGGTCTCGACTCAGCACGTCAGGGAATTTCTTCTGGCAGAGGACTCCAAACTGGTTGCAGCTCTCCTAATGTGCTCTCACAATTACCAAGCAGGGGAAGGAAGGACTTGCTGGTAACACTGCCTGGGACATGACTGCCTGTGTGCTGCAAGGAAACACTGAAGATTCAGGCACAACTCATCACCCACAAATACCTCCAGAAGCAACCAAGCTGCTTGCTAGCCAGTTGGCCTCATGGTCTGTGCTGCTGTGCAGGGTTACCCCAGCCCAAACACAGGACTTTGCATTTTCTTCTGCAATGAAAGACTGGCTATCTTTCAGTGCGGTCCGGGTTATATCAGCCCTCTCACTTAGCTTTGAAGGGATATCATTACATGTTGCCATCTATTCCTTTAAACCAAAGGTGAGATAAATGACTAGAGAAAACCACCAATTTTTCCTGTAATTACTAATGCAAAATTTAGAAGAAAGGCTTCAAGTCCAAACATGTAATATAAAACAAAATAAAATAAAAAATAAATCCACATATAAAGAAATATTAATTACTAGCAAAATATTCCTCTGTGTTGCATTTATGGTTCAAACCTTAAAAATGGAAGCCTATGTAATATCTAGCATCAAGGAAGAATATACTGCACTTCTAAAATGTTTAAGAAGAAACATTTAAATTTATTTTCATGAGGGAAAAAAAGCAATAGATGTTGAGACTGGATTCCAAGCACTTTTAGAGTCCCATATTTTCTATCTTCCTTACATCTTCCCCTTTCCTTTCCAGTCCTCAAATGATATCATGTCACATCACAGCTCACTTCTGAATCAGAAAAATCCATTCAGGACTCATAACTCTCCTTCCATTGCGCCCGAGGTTTTTCATTTCCACAAATACAAAGATGATACAAAATATCCACATATCACAGCCTAAACATGACACAATCCCACAACACCCCCTATTAATCTGATGATCAAGGAAAAGGAATTACAAATAAGAATCTGCTCCTGCACAATTTCATTGAAAAGAACCAGACTTTCGCAATGCTTGAACCACCCAGACTAAAGCTAGTGATGTGAGACCAGGAATTACAATAGAAATAGGGAGAGAGAACATTACATTGAGTTATTAGAAACAGTCTAATATTTAGGAGGTATTTAAGGAACTTCATGACACAACAGACCACAAGGTATTTACATCTCCAGAGGAGAACTGGAGATACTTCCCTTTCTCTCCCACAAATCTCTTTAATAATTTCAAATGTTATGGTGTAGCAGTGGTGTCTCTGCTCCTCCTTTGCAGTTACCATACACCACTACATTCTCACAAACTCCTGATAAAATGCTGCTTCCCTGCTCCTCCTTGCAAGGGAACTGTGGCTATGCAGTAACAATTTACCTCTCCAACAATTTACAGTTTTAGTCCTCCCTTTTCCTTCTTTTTCCTTCCACCCTCCAATCTGGTTATTTTTGGACTGCCAGTTGGGATTATTGCTTTTTCCCTGCTAAAATAAAAAAAAACCACAGTTATACTTCAGTTTCTGGACTTAAGCATGAGATCTGTCTCAAACATTAAACAGTCACATTTTCTTGCCTGAGGTGCAATGCTATCTCCTATGACACTGACTAAAGCAACCCAGGCAACTAAAAGCAGATTCTGTTTCTGGATTCATATGCACACTTTTCCGACTTCCCCAGTAACTACCCATCTGAAATCCTGAGCAGCACTGCATCCTGAGAATTCTGCACTGGCTGACATTTGCATAGTCTTAGAGACTATTAGTCTTTCTGAAGTGAACTACAATCATAATTCAAAATATACATGGCTAAAATAGAATATTTATAACCTAAAACACCCTTCTCTTTGACATGTTATCCTAATTTCAGACCACATTGTAGTATATTTTTCTTTTTTTGTAAACCTTACTACTTAAAGACAGTCTATTTGGAAGGAATTTAGTATCTACAAAATAATAGACAATGCAATAGCATCAATTTCCCACCTCTGAATAAAGGTCTTAAGTAAAAAGAACACGATGCTTTTCTGGGAAGCAAAGACAAAGATTCCCCACACCCCAATTTTATAATGTCACAATGAAGTCCCAGGTAAAACCAGTCTTAAGGTGTGCAATAGCAAACATTCCTCAAATTAAATATACTACCACATATTATTCAAATACTTATTTCCCATCTTTTTTTTTTTCCTTTCTCTGCATTAGAATACCTTCAATTACATGAAGAGTTTTTCAGAACCTGGAAAAAATAATTTTATTGTGTAAAGTTCAGTATGGCAAACAGCTGTCAGGAATTGAATGAAGATACTTATTTCAACGAAAAACATTGCCTTCCCACTATGGACAAGAAGTCAGTGTGTATATACCTCCATTTTCCTGATTTTCCACAGACTGGGTGTGGAGAGTTAAATTGGGTGGACTTCTGAGTTGTCCAAAATGCAACTGGGTGTGCTTGCTTCCCTTCTGCAAGTCTGAGTCACTCGGTCCCTCAAGAAGGGTTATGGAATACCTGACAAAAAACTTTTTTGTTTTCAGGATAGTAGGCAAAACTAAGTCAACATAAAATCAGTTTTCAGCAGGGTAAGGTTCAAGGGAATCACAGGAACGATAACTGCTTAAGAAGGTGGTGGAAAAAAACAAGCATGCGAAAACACACTAGGAGAGGATGAGAAAATCTAACACACTTCATAAAGCCCAGCAATGATACCTCATCTTTCTGAAAAGGATTCTGCTAATAAAGGACCTGACAGTAACTTAGAAAACACACCACTTCCGAGAATGGGGAGTCCCAAAATTATGCACATGAATTATCCAGTCACAGTAGGGTCTCTTGACAGGCCCGACTTGAGAATTTTCAGATGAAACATAGCAAAAAAGTGAGCAGCTCAATGTAGAGAAGTTTTAGACTGCCAGTTGTTAATCTGAACAATAGCCACAGTGTTACTGGAAACACTTCTAAAACAGCATTAATACCTAAAGTGAATGAAGAGCCAGATATGACCTATACTGTTGGGCTGAGTTCTCCTGGAAAACTGCATGTACAGAGCAGTTAGCAAGCACTCAGTAAGCAGAATAATTAGAGAGGAATTTTCACTTTTTTAATGACTTTAAGCACCAGATTTAGTGCAATCCCCCTCAGGAATACACATAATTCCTTTTCACAGGTGTTTTTCAGGCCCTGCCAGGCACTACCATACCCTCATGGAAGCAACATAACCTTTGTAAATGTGAATAAAGGAATGTTTGCAGATTTTGACATGCTCTATTTATTTATACAACTACTGACCACTTACCTAGTCACACTTATTCTTCTCTCTTGATGGTAGCTATGTTACAGTGAAATTTCCCAGCCAGACTGCACTAATTCCAATAATCTAGATAAGTACCTGGCATAGTATACCAGATTCTTTTAAATGTCAATTTTCTGTTCTCCAGCTGTGTTTTCAAAGAGTTAAATTAAAAGTCACGTAACCTTTATAATATTTAAAGTTTATAAAAAATGTGTATTTTCATTTCTACTCTGTCCTGAGTTTGGCCAGGACAGGGTGAAATTTTGCAGTAGGAGGGAGCATGGTTAGGAATTTAGAGGTTATTCTGCAACAACTCACTTCATTTTCCAGGGACAGAAGAAAGGATGGCATGGCATTGAAGAGGGAGAGGTCAGGTATTTTAGGGGGTTTTGGTGGAGTGTTGTGAGCAACCACATGTGAATTGTTTGGGCTTTTTTTCTTATACTAATACTGTTATTAGTATTGTTGCTGTAACTGTTATTTATCTCATTGCTGTTTCCAGTAAATTGTTCTTATTTCAACCCATGGTCTTCATCTTTTGTGCCTCCAGTCCTACTCTTCAGCCTGGCGTGGTAGGAGATGTGAGGGAAAAGAAGGAGTTATTAATAAGCACATGGATTGGAGAGTTTCAGTGGGAATACTAAATTGGGGAATACCATTCCTAAACCACGACATACTAACACAATTTATATTCCTAGGTTTACAAGACCAGAAGGTACCCATATTTGGATATCCTCACCATGTTCAAAGTTCACCAGAACACTGGATGCCTTTAAACTTAACAACTGTTATTAGAAAATGAAGCTGATATTTGTAACTAGAAGTGAACTCAGCTGAAAATCCACACAGCCCAGCAGGATATATGGAGGGGCTGCAGCCTCTGGAAGCAGCATGGCTATCTTCATAGGGCTTGTTAGCTCAGGCACCACATTGCACAGAGAAGTTATATTTCAGCTCTGTTTCCAGTCATGACAGTGTAAGCATGTACTGAGCTAGAGTTTGTAACTCTATTCTAGAAAATTTCAACAGTAAGTCTCTCCTTTTCCCATTTCTTTCTTAATCAAAAGAGAGAAGAGATTTAGCTTCCCATACTCAGGGTTGTTTTGTTTTTTTTTTTTTTTTTTTTGATAGAGAATAGCAAGGCAAAGATTCCTGAATTTTTGCCAACTACTGCCTCAAGCAGGCACCTATAACTTGAAAGTGAGATGTCATGAACAAAAAAGTAATGCATATATCCATCACTGCCAGGCTGCTATAAGGCGCCCCAAATTTCGGGATCAGAAATAAATCAAAAGCAAGCATGGAGGTTATCAAGACTAATAAATGACTTGAACTCCCCAAAATAACTTCAGAGAGGTTAGAAAAACCAGGTCTGAAAAGGTATGAGACACCATACTCTTGCTTCTGTAAGCTTACTGTGCCCTCTGTTGATCATTATAATACTCCTTACAGCTACATGAAAACACATTTTCCCAATGATCTTGTCTTGTTCAGGACACTCCGTTCTGTCTAGTCAATAAAATGTAACTGCACAGATAAAGAGCAGGAAATAGTACCCTTTCTTTATTTTATGATGAGCTTGGGAAAATGCAGAATTAACAGGAAAAACTAAAGAACTGTTTAATGGTTAAAACCACCAAATAGTCCCCCCAGAATTCCTACCTTCTTTGTAATTTAATAATTCCTATGTGATAACAAATTAGAGCAGATAGAATCATTCAAACCTTACATAGGTCATCAGTAGCCTGAACAAGACTTATGATTTAATTTGACAAAATTCTCAGAACTGAGGATACTAGGGAACCAGTGGCATCATTGCTTTGATTGTGAAATTCTGAACATTTTGGAATGTAATGGAACTGAAAATAATTTACAACACATTCCAGAATTACAGACATAAAAATACAACTGGAATATAATTCCTATGCCTCAGATCCATGGTCTAAATATCATGTTCACTTATCCACATTGAAATGACTACTAGTGATGCTATGTGCTTGGGTTTAATTAGTTTTTTTCTAAAAACACTTTGGAAGGGAAAAAGGGATCTTAACAGCTCTCTAGTGTATTTCCACACTTGTTAAGTTTCCCTGAAGAAGTAAAGAGGATGGTGATTTCTCTTCCACTTACTCTACCATCAGGAACACAATTTTCTCCTAGGCAAGCTAGAAGATAATTAAAATTGAAGCACATCCCTTTCTGAAAGTATTTACAGAATTTTGATTGTTTGTTACCTAACAGCTTCTGCCAGTTTTTCAAACAGCTCAAGGTCTCAACACCAATCTTTGGTTGAGTTTCTTTGATGTTCAGTTTAGGCTGAACAATGGCTACAAATGCAAGAGCCCCAGTTCACCTCCCCACCAGAAACTCTGCTGGTTGTAGTCCACACACACAAAACACGGTGCCTGATATGCTGTAGAAGACCCCCTTTACATTATTAAAAAAGCTGTCTGAAAATCTCCATTCCTCTTCTGAAACATCTCTGGGGGGGGGAAGGGTAGATCAGACCACTATCATTAAAATGCTGACATTCAAAGTTCTGTGAATATATTTCAGAAATTAGCTTCATAAAGGAATAAAGACATTCCGTATGCTGTTGAAGATGCATTCCTTTGCTGTCATCCAGTGCTAACATTTCCTTTTTGATCTGTCTTGCAAAACTTCTTTCCACTGATGTCTTACATACATGTCTTACCTTTTGCTGGAAGATTTTGCTTTTGTGGGTCGATGTTTTGCTTTATCTTCCACAGTACTCTGTTATGAACTTTATATTTACCCTATAGGGTATATTTCCTCTAACTGTTTGGTTTGAGGCTTTTTTAAAGAACATGTCCCTGAGACTGTCTTCTGCTATGCTGTCATCTTGCAGATATTTATTTACAATTACATGAATCTTCAACTTTGGAATGGAATCTGCTGAGTCTAAATTACTGTGTGCTGATGATAAAATGATACTTCTTTTGTCAACATCTGTTCCTGTAGCCTATTAGATTTTATCAACTTTATGTCAATTCATATCCTTCCACAATATCTCTAACGCTGGAAGCAAAATCTTCCTTTTTCCACAAAATTCTATCCCTTTCAGAGAGACTGGGTTTTTTTCCCCTATGAACATTTATTAGTGTATTTCTCCCTATGCTGACCAGACATTTTTCATATTGTTGTTAGGAAGTTCCTTTCTCTAGAGATTTCCATTTAGCCCTTCTCATGACTGCAAAACCAGAAACCCTATCATCACTCCAAAGCAAGATGATCAAACATGATGAAAACACTTTCAGCGTCCCCAAAGTCCTGTACACTGCTACTGTGCATGTAAAGATAAAACATTTGTTGATGCATTTTCAGTTTTGGAAAAGCCTTACTGTTTCTCAAAATGGCCCCTCAAGCAACAGTTTATTGAGCTAGGCATTTCAAAAAACTGAAGTGAGAATAATAAATGCATCAATTAGATTTTGAGAGTACAATTGTTGTCAATGTAGTCAAAAAGACTTTGGAATTAGGGAGTGGAGATCTGAACAAATAAAATATATAACCTGATGTATCATCTAATAAAAAACAGACAACTAAATTACCCATTTTTGGTACTTTAAACAAAAAGCTGTATAGGATTTGGAATAATTGCTGCATTATTATGGAAGCCAAGCCACAGTTCTTCCTTCTCCATCTGACTACCAGATCAATAAATTTTATCAAGAAAATTTCATATTAATTTTATTTAGTTCAGCCATGTGCTTGCGAGAACTAGTATCTAACCTCTAATTTTGAAAGGTGCCCATTCATGTTTTATGCTTAAATAGGCATTTGTACACACACAATCACATTACCTGTTCTGCCTGTCTGGCCACATGCAGATTCCAAAAGACCAGATGCATTTGCACAGTATCCTCCTAGAACCAAGAAGTATAAGGACAAACTGACCCTCATCCATCTGAATTATGCTGAACACATATTAAATAAATAAATCTGAATTTAGAAACTTGAAGAGATTACAAAATCTCGGCTACAGCCCTCATGGTGAAAAGTACTGCACTACTCCCCAGTCTGCAGTCAATACCTTAGTTTTAAGAAGTGTTTGACAACGTCTTCTGGAAAACCATCTCTTCATTGAGCAGGCAGCTTGAACAGTATGTATTCCAAACTACGTTACGTCATTTTAACCTAGAGAGAAATACCAGTGCTTTGGACACAGAAATCAAGCACAGTGCTGTCCTAATACTGTGATTAATGCTGTGAGCTACACCCTGCCTAGCCTTCCTAATCTCTGGGCTTTCTAATTTATAGCAGAGATGGATAGGCTATCAGTGGGGAATTATGAGGATTACTCGCTGTTTATCTCTCCTTTGCAGAGACACTTTGCTGCTTATAGAATTACCATAAACCCTCCAGCTACAGTGCCACTTCTATACTTATCCAGAAGTCTAGATACCTACTGGGGACAAAATGTTTTGATAGTCAATATATTAGAAAATGTTGGAGTTGATGGATTTTTTTTTTTTGTACATGATTTGAACATACTGTCAGAACTCGTCATGTTACTTCACTGGTAATTTGTCTGCAGGTTATCTTGCATTCCCTTGAAATCCAGTGCTGTGATCTTGTCTGCACTAATTAGAGTTCAGCATTAATGCTTGGAGGTTGCCCTCAAGCATCACCACAGGTGAAACCATTAAACATGTATGCCAAGCCATCTCTGCACTTGCAGCAAGTTATGTAACCCATTTCAAAAGACTTCATCTTCATGGTCACCAGGAATGTTACTGACTCACCTACTATCTGAAACTTAAGGGCTTACAGAAAGTCCTTATATTGTGGAGCACAAGTTTCTTTTGGGGTGAAACTAATCAAAGAGTGTGATGGGAAATAGATGTGCTACTTGTTTTAGTTTCCTGATGAAGGAAGAAATAAAGGGACCCTATAACATTTACTTTCCACTACCTTAAAAATCTGAATCTGTACAGAAAAACTTTGTCCTTTAGAAGGAAATTTATGAATGAGAAACACCAATAAGATAAATATAACACTGTACACCACATTTTTTAATAGTTACATGTGTGCTTTGATGCCCCCTTTTAAATACGCATTGCATTTATAAACAGGATATTTAGAGCCAGGGTGTCTCTGTAATTAAGTGACCATTTAAGCACTAACATTCAGCTAAATTGTACATATTTCATGCTGCTTAGATTTCAATTTTGGCCTACATATAGTTTTATATAACCATATTCTTATGAAACTCTTCACAATTTCCCATTGTTCTTAAACTTTGTACTTCTTAACCAGCCTGCTAAACAGGAAACCTTAAGAACACTTAATTTAAAAGTTCTGAGGCTCTAATTCTATGCATGCATATTTATATACATAGTAAAAATATGTACAACCCAAAGCTTTTTCCCTCCTCTAAGTCACAACATATCATCTTTGTCATTGTACAGTCATTTGTATTTGTCAATGCTGACTTTATATTTAAAGACTGTAACAAAAAAAATTGTTTAAACATCATCTTTGGTTAAAATAAGAACTCTTTTATTCTCTACATGATCTTCTTTCACTTGTTTCTTATACCTACACATATCTTTTGAATTGTAAGACTTAAAAAAAACCCTAAAATCAACCAGATCCAAACCACTTCATGCCTGAATTCCTTTCAGAATCTTATACAATGTCTCAGCATATAAAACACACACATGTAGTCATCCAGGCCCTTCCTTCAAGCTATCATGAAATAAAAATACAATTACTAGAGGAGAAGACCATTCTCTCTACCAATCAGCCAATCTGACAGCCCAGCCTCAGCCCACATTTGTGCAACTGTGTCATGCAAACCTTTAAGGTTTTAGCTCATCTTTTAATCTCTAGTTAGCGCCTCAGTATGTATATACCAGCCAAGATCCAGTCCTATTTTTCTGTTTTTCTAAGTACTTTCTCAGTCATCTTCTGCAGCACAGGACCTCAACTGCCTGCTAAGACCATCTAGAATTGTCTTATCTAGTCAGTTCCCTTCCATCACAGTGGCTTTGCACACTGAAGATCCTTTGATCTTTCCTCTTCTCTGAACTCCAACTACAGTCTCCAAGGGAAAGAAATTATTGAATAAAGTTGTTTAACTGAAGAGAAGGGTACCTAAACATGGAATTTAACAACAGAGACTAATCATACTAATTACCAGTCCATTCTCTCACCCTATGAGAGCCTGCTAACAAAAGGGGAACCATGACCAAGCCTATCCTCTTTTTCAAGCTCAGTCAATGTTAAGTCCATGCCTCAGTGTGCTGTCATATCCTATAAGCAGGATGACATCAACTTACTTTCTTCTGTCCTGAGTTTGTTTGCTTTTCTGGCAGGCCATGCTAAAAACATACAACATTGTTTGGATTTCTCAAGGCATTGGCAATGCAGATAGAGAAAGGCAGAACTGGGAACCTTTCCAACAGGTTCTTGAAGTTTAATAGCATGTTTACATAACATGTGAGACTCTTGATTTAAAAATGGGCCATCTAAATAAGTCTGTGTTAATGGATGAAACATGGGTAAGTCATGTTATCAATACAACTCACACACTTCTCAAGTGCCTATGATCCTGCTCCCACTTTAACTGTTCTTGTCAATTCTGATGTACATACGGCCAACTCTTATTCCTTGTAGTTCCCTGATGCTCCACAGCAGGCTGTATTCCAGGGACACAGACTGTATTACCAAGGGACAACAGCATTGCTTCACCTCTCAGAAAACAACCCATGATTCCTTTGTGCACCAGAAATTTGCTGCTGACAGCTGCAGCAGAACAGTCTCCAGCCTCGCTAGTTCTGCTGCACTGCTGAGTGCAGGGCAAGCGTGAAGCCGTGCACATCCCTTCCAGATCACCTCTCTGTGATCTGTGATTCTGTGGATGAATGCTTGCATACAAGGACTTAATGTCTGGATAGTGAGGAGGGAGGTGTACAGCTGGCTATTTGAGTTTTGATGTCCACATTATTTGTTTGTTTTTTGCTTTCATTAGCTTTGCTGCATATATGGATTCAATGAATTGCGCAGGCTTCTCTCTTCTTAAATGAAAACATCTATTAAATTACAAAGACATCTAAGAAATGTGGATTATAAAAACAAAATAAGGATAGAAAAACTTATTCCAGTGAAACACCCTATGGAGTGCATTTACTTTTGTAAACATTACATATGTTTAACATCATTGCACTAGGAGACTGGGTAAATTTTATCTCAGTACTATTCACCTATTTTATTCACACGTGGAACATGAACATAGATCAAGTAGTGTATTTGGGTTTTCTGGTATTCTTTGCATTTTACATAGCTTCCTTTTTATCTGGGAAAACTTGGAAACATGAGTTCTTGCTGGGATATGTCTTTAAGGAGCAAATTCTGGTTACAAACAAATAATAAGGTGGCCTATTGCTTAATTAATTTGCTCACATTAGTCTCTATTTAGGACATGGTGTTAAGCTCTACTGATGGGCAGTCCTGCTACCAATCTCTGTATCAGTCAATACAGTTTCTTTGGTTTGGTTTTGTTTACAGAATTCTTCAAAGAAAAAACACTGAAGACAAATTAACTCACTTGCACTCCCCATCAGACAGAACAATACCTGCATGCATGTACAACACAAATACACAGTCTCTGATAGTGTTAAGGAAACTTGTGCAGTTTAAAGAGATGTAGAACATCACTAACTGACAGCAGTGGCACTACATCAGAACATTTAAAACCTACTGCAAATAAGAAGATAGTTTGTGACATTTTTAAAACAGCAAATTAATTCCCTTGAGAAAATGTTAAAAATTACTCATTTTGCTATCTTAGATAATGAAAGAACATTCAAGCAGATTACTCTAAGTTCCTGCTCCTTATCCAAACTGAATTTTTTTGTTTAGCAGTTAAGAGCCACTATGCCATCTTCACTGTAACCACCTTGGCATTGCAAAGAAATTCCTGCTGTGTTTCCAAAACCCCATAAAAGTAAAGGCGTCTTTGAAAAAGAAAATTAACAGGAGGGTGTGACTGAGTAACAAAGTAGGGCCCTTGTCATGGCAGGAATAAAAGTGCCTGTGGTTCTCTAATACATTTACAAGCTCCTTTCCATTATGAAAAATGTCTGCCACTACTAATTTTTTCTCATTATTTGCACAGGATTGGAAATGAGGCACTGTCAATTTGAAAGGAATTCACAGAGACACCTTCCTATTATTCTGCTAGCCTATACCACAACACTGTCCATTTTATTTATTACTTTGCTGAGCTGGTCTTTCCAAAACAAGCAAGCTGATAGAATTACCCCCAAGCAGTTGCCAAAATAATGATTAATATTATTACAAACGAATGCTTCTCATAAAACAGAGACATAAAACAGATTTCCTTCGACATGAGCTGCAAAAATCCCTCCTTGGCTCAGATGCTAGACACTGCTTGAAGAACATCACCTAGCTCTGAAGATAAAGTTCATGCACTGATCCTTCCCAGCTGAGGCCACCATGTAGCTATTCTTACCTTCAGATCACCAACAAATGCTGGCAGGGATAATGTCTTTCTAGAAATACCTGCATGCTGCTAAAGCACCCTCAGCACATACTATCCATGACTTACTTCCTTCAAATCCTTTTCCTTTCTTCCCCCAACACCCACAGTCACAGCTCCTCCCTACGCCTCCTCTCTTAACTCCTTTAGTTAAAAGTTTATAGACAAAAAAAGGCAAAGTTTTATACTGAAAAGGAAAGATTCACTACTGTAGGGGTATAGAGTACCACAGACTTTTGATAGGAAGGAAAGGAGCTACATTTCCTCCTCATAGGTTTGCAGATCTTACAGAGATGTAAGTCAAAGACTGAATCTAAAACTAAGAGACAATTTTATCTAGCAAGGAGTGACACAGTTATCAAGGAAGAAAATATCCTAGAATATCCTAAAAAATAAGCTATTGCTTACTGGATGATATTCAGGACAGTCAGGTTAAATGAGGCATAAACTGTAATCAAAATTGCAACCACCAAGCTGGAAAGACTGGCAAAGAAAATGAAGACAGGAGTGCTCTTCTGGGGTGACAATAATACAGCAGCAGTGAGAAGACTAAAACCTATCTAATGCAGATTATATAATGCTGTACACTCAATTATAAAAGAAAGCTTTCTTAAAGTTGGAAGCATTCGTCTTCAGGGGCACCCTCAGCTGATGCAGAAGAGTGAGCCCCTCCAACTCACAGCAGCTGCTCTGTGGAGCCTGCAGCGTTACCCACTCCTGGTGGGATGAAGGAAGGAAAGGATGTAGAAAAGAAAGGAAGATGAGTGTTGTGGTTTCACACTGGCTAGCCACTAAGTACCACAGAGCCACTTGCTCACTCCTCTGTATCATACCCCCAGGTGGGGAGGAGAGATGGAAACAAAATCTAAACCTCAGGGGCTACATAAGAAAAGAAAAAAAACCCCAAAATATAACATTAATAATAACAACAATAATATCAATAATAATTTACTAATAATGATACAATTATACTAATATAATATTATACTAATATCAGAAACAGCAATAACAAGAACTGTAATGATAAGAAGAGGGAAAGGGAGTAACTGAACCCAAGGGAAATATGTGATGCATAATACAATTGCTCACCACCCACTGACTAATGTTAATCACATCCCTGAACCACAATGAGTGGCTTCTGAACAACTCTCCCCAGCTTTTATACTGGGCACAACATTCTACAGCATGGAATACCCCTTTTGCAGGTTGGGTCAGGTATCCTGGCTGTGCTCCCTCCCACGTTATTGTGCAACTCCTCACTAGCAGAGCATGAGATACTCAAAACCCCTTGACTAGGTGTCAGCACTACTTAAAAACAGTGTGTTATTAACATTATTCTCATACTAAATCCAAAACCACAGCACTGCACCAGCTACAAAGGACAAAATGGACTCTGTTGCACCAAAATCAGGACATCTAAGTAACAGACTGGCAGGAAGTGGAAAAGGCATCTGTAATAATAAATATAGATAGCTTTTCTTTTGTTCGAGCTCTCAGCTACGCTTGGTATCACTTACCAAGGTATTTAATGTAGAAAAAGTAAACAAATACATTCTCCAAAGCTGCTGTGCAGCTTTATCATCATGTTAAATGAAAACATCTGTGCCCTATAAAGTAGATGGCTTTGTAGTAGAATTTTGTTTCAGAACTATGTTTATCAATGAAAAAAAAGATCAGTGTATTAGACTCAGAATGATAAAGTATCAGATTTTTGTGATACTTACAGCTAAGCATGAATGACACATAACAAGAACATCAGCTAATGACGAAGCTCATGTTAATATCACACTCAGCACTTAGAAAACATCAACCATGTAGTCAGCTTTCTTCTGCTAGAGCCAGAGAATTCAGAAGAGGAAAATTTGTCAAAGTTATTTCATTTTCTTTTGTGAGCACCTGCTAATTTAAAAAAACCCCATAACTTATGCAAAAAAAGGCATCCTGTATTTTTATTTCCTCTTCCCATAAGACCCAGTTAAAAGCAATAGGATGAAGTATGCAAATGACACATTGCAAGAGAAGATGTCTGTACCACAGCACAGGGTGCTGTGGGACTCTGTGATATTCACGGTTCTGCATAACTTAATTTATCCATTAGCAGATAAATAGGAACTGTTAATACTCAGGAGATGTTTGCTCAGGAAGTTTGAGTGGCCTAGGTTGTTCTGGTCCATTAACAGAGAAAGCATTGTTCAATTCCTTCTCTTACACAACAGACAGTGTCTCCTGGGTGCCACCGAGGCCACTCTGTGATGCTCTAGCAGTAAAACTGCCTTGAATTAAATTATCCAATAATTATGGATAATAAATATGGCCAGGGGAAAAAAAAATCAGTACAAAGCAGGGCCTGTTCCTCCCCACTGTGCTCCTGGGAATGGAGCTCAGCTCTTGGTTATTTGTATGTTGTGCCAAAAGATAATGTACTCACAGGCAGAGTCCAGAGAAGACCTTATGCCCCTCTAAGGTGTCACGTGGGATTTGGCTGATTTTTGGTAAATCAGTCACAGAATGACTAAACTGGTTCATATTTGTCATTGTGCTGTCCATGCAAGTCCTTAATGGTTAAGGAAAGGCTGTTCTGGGAGATTCTAATCTCCACAGAGCCTCACATTCTCTTCAGAAAGATGTCAGAAAGATGTCCAGGATCAATGTAAAGGTTTCAGTAGCAGGGAAGGATCCAGTTTTGCATAAACATTAAGGCAAGTGTTGTGCACCTTTGATAAACACACATATTTGCTGAGAAAGAAAGAAAGGACGTTTTGGTCCTCCAGACTTTATATATTCTCAAAGTTCTCCTGTAGCCTACATGGGAAAATTTTACAGTATGTTATATTGAGATAAAACTTTTTTAGAAACTTCAGCTTCACAGGAAGTTTGTCGGGACTGTGTGACTCAAAAAATACTTATGATTTGGGGCCTTAAACTGCTCTTTGACAGACTCAGTTATACCAGAAATATGAAACTGTTTCTGGCTAATGCTGACAATTACTTCAACACAGCAGTTACCTTCCGTATAATGACACATTGCCCAAATTTCCCATTTCATATGGCTATTTTCCACACTGTTGTTCCTGAAAGTAGAAAAGGAAATCAGTTGTCACTCAGGCCTATCACTTTTTACTGTAATGAACAGTTTGAGTGTATGATATGCATTCACAGAAGGTTGGGAAAAGATTCTATCTTTTTTAGACATGATAAACAAGGACTTCCCACAATAATTCAGTAGGATTGATTTATGCTGTCATGATCAATCTGGGCATTTTATACTTTCTCTTTCTTAGGGCATTTTTTCTTCTGTGAGATTAATTGTTTAGCATTGCTAATTTCTAGTGAATATCACATTAAAATATGCTGAAATCTAGGAACATGTGTAGAAATATTCTGAGGTTGACCACAGCAGATGCTCAAATGCAATTCAGTTTTGTAGAACTGCAGTTTGACAGAGCAGCAATGGAGCACTCTAATGTACTGAGGAGGAGTTACCAGCATACACATTATCGAGAGGGATGTGAGGCACCCCAGTAAATCAATATAAATTCCAAAATTCAGCCTCAGACTCTTGAGATGGAATTCTAGTGGCACGCAGGAATAAATCTGAAGATGACACCCAAAAATACAGAGGCAGTACAGGCACTCTAGATCCTAATTTTAAGTACGTTCTCTGTATCATGTTATTTATGCTCACTGCTTTTCTACTGCATTACTTGCTCATAAATAAGCTACAGGTAGTGAAGGGGGCTGCAATGGAAACATTCATTGCACAGTCCCTACTTTCTAGGGGATGCCAGGTTGCTTCTAAAATGATCAGCACTGTCTGTGTAAGTCCACTGAAATGAGAGTCAATGTCAAAACTAATCTGCAAATTTTGGTACAAAAATAAAGAGGCTTCACTTGTGGCTAACCCAGATATGAACTAAGATGCAACAGTCAGAAATATTTTAAAAGGTTTTGTCCTGGAGAAATACGCAACAGATCTTAGGTGATGCTACGTTAAAAAAAACACAATAAAGTTAACAAATATGACAGAAAAACCATCCAACTTCTTTTAGCGGAATATGAAAAACAATCTAAGATTGTAAAGAGTAGATGTTTACTATACATTTAATTACATAGATTAACCAAACTTCTCAGTGGCCAGCAGCAAAATTTTATTGCAAATACTTAAAAAACTACATTCCTTTTCTGTATTTGTTTCATTTCATATCCTCAAAAGGACTTAAGAGCTGCCAATCTGAGAAGCAGACAAGTGTCATGTGATCAGAGAGAACTTAAGCTCAGTTTTATCAGCCAATACCAACTAAAATAAGCATATTTCATGTCAACATTTCAATCCACAAGGCCAGAGTTTCATCATCCTCACCTGTTTAAAGTAATACTGCCTCTCTTTTTAAATTACCTTTACCCACACTTGGAATTGCACAGCTACAGCTAAGACTATAAAAATTTCTAGTGCAAATCACCATATCACAAATTACATGGCTGGATGAAAAGATGCAAGTTTCAGTAGAAAAGAAAATGCTTGTTTCTGACACTTATTCTTTGCACATAAAGGTAGCGGAAGAAATATCAATCAATAATTAAATATTTTCTAGCATTATAGATTATTTTAGTTCAGTTAAGACTTTTTCCTTCCACAATGTCAATTTAGCAAAAAAATCCAAATACATCCTGAAGTAATGAAATGAACCACAGTGGTCTCTTAAGTATTATTTTTTATGGGCTAACCACAGCTAACTGAAGTAATTTACAGTGTATACATTTAACTTATTATACTTTATATTTATATATATATATGCACATACCTCTATACATATATATTTAAGCACTTTCTAGTAAGTCAGTAAAAGCACTTCTGCTCTAATCAGATAATAAGCAATACCACTGCAGAATCCAGTGGAAAGGGAAATAATTTAATTTAAATGATTAAAATGAAGAATTTTATATATCACATATTTCTTTGGAAATTATGCATGTGCAATGTACACTGTACATTTTGTACTAAACTAATCTTTTCATGAGTTACCCACAAATTCATAGCATACCATTTCCAACTACCTCAGAGACACCCATAACAAGGCAAACTATGCTTTGCATAGTTCAAGGCATCCACAGTAAACTATTTCATGCCAAAATATTATCTATTGATAAGAAAAGACAGACAAAGCCACTTTTGCTGTTCATATTTTATCTGAAGAGTAAAACATCTAGTCATCAGAAAAAATGAAAAATTACTTTCTATCATCATGCATTACAGAGAAGATGGAGCAATTTATTAGGATTATAATACATATTCATATATGGCATGAAGAACGCCTTTATTTCTTCATGTGATTTTCATAATTCTGCTGCACTCTCAGCAACTGTTCTCTTTCCTCCCCCAAATTCCCTTCCCACCTTACTGCTGCAAAGCCACACTGAGATGCTGTGAACCAGAAGCAGAGAATCCCAAGAATGACAAATGGTCCATGACTGTGCTTGGTACCAAGTGCTCGCTCAGAAAAAAGGCAAGAGAGAAACTGGCCACACTTTATTGTGCCACAGAATAGCAGAAATGTAGTCATTATCTGCCAACATCAGACAAATTCAGCCTTCAGATAAAAGGCCTATGTTTTGAATAGCAGGGACAAATTGCAAGTACAATCCATAGTTTCTCTATTCATAATTATGTTCAAAATTCAAGACACTAACTTTTTAAGATTACATGCTCATTGAAACTCAAGACCTGAGCTATTTGCTACATATACAGGTCAATCCTCCAATATTAATTAGTTTTTAAATTGTAAACTGTTCAAACACTTTTAAAGCTTATTTCAAATTTTAAGGATTTTGATAGGTTATATTAAGATATCAGAATTTTTAACTGCACACACTGCAACTGTAAGTAGACTGCAAATTTTTCACAACCTCGACTCAACTTTTCTGAAATAAATGTAGTGTTTCATAAAACACATAAAAATACTGCATCTAATTAAGTGAATGCCAGAGACAGACCTAAAGTCTAAACAAAGGTTTATCAACAAAATTTAGGGGCTTATTGAACCAAGAACAGAACTGCTCAGACTGTTCCAATGGCTTGGCCTTTTGTAATCAAAAGGTATTTAATTTGAAAATAATTATTCTTTGAGAGACACATATTTGTATTTCAAAGAAAAGAGGCCACCTGTTCACAGGAGTTCCTGTGTGATTAGCGGAAATCAAATGACCAAATTCCAGTTTGCCTTGCAGCCTTCAAGTTTTTGTACCCCAATGTTATGGTTAGGCACATCCTTCTCCCAGAAACCTTTAGTGCTTCTCCAGAATTTGAGCTTTACTATCAAAGTACAGTCAAGGTTCAAACTAATTTTGCCACCTAGGAAGAGAGTTTATATAATTAAAACAGCTCTGATGACACATTTGTTAAAAAAAATAAAGCATCCAGCAGGGGTCAGTCTCAGAAGAGAGGTTGTTTGGAATAAATAAGTAAAAAGGGAGAAAAAGTCTCCTTAAGTATTATTGAACATAATACAGATCTGTTAGTCTCCTTTCAATTCCTGTTAGATTTCAATCATTAGATTTCCTTCACTTTCAGTTCTGAAACACGTAGATATATTATGTTTCATTAATATAGGTGATGAGGCAGCTGGGTGATGACTTCACTTAAGAACTACAAAAATGGGCGCTGAATGGAAGAACGCCCATTGTAATTGTTTAAAATAAAGCTTGAATATTTATGAAGTTCCTTTAACAGAGACAATCCAATAGCAACATTAGATTTTATTTTAACTTATTAACTGTAATTTATGTATACACTGTCTAATTCTGCCTTAGACATGACCTAACACTTTTTCCTGTGATGCTAGTAACTGTAAGAGTTCATCTTAACTTTATTGTGACTATTTTCATAAAACTGAATTTATGCTTGAAACACAGAGCCAGCAGCCTATTCATCTACAAAAATGAAGGTTCCACATAGTGACTTATGTTGGCCAGTTGCAAATGCCAGAACAAGTTCTAAGGTCCAGAAACATGGTGTTCCTGCAATTGCAAATATTCTTGCTTCTCTGGAAGAACCACCCAAACAAGCTGACCCTGTGGAATGGAAGCCTCAACCAGACTTAAATTCCAACAGTTATTATTCTGAGGAGCCTTGGAGAAGTCAATTCCATGGGATATCTGCTCTGCGATGAAACAAGGAATAGAAGATAAGGCTGTAAAGAGCTGTCTGTTGACCACTGCTGTGTTTAATAGGACACACGATGCAGTCACCTGGACTGAAGTTCTCCAAGCTCAAGAATAACCCACATCATAGAAAAAACACATCTATAAATTCCTACTCATGTAAAAATTTACTATCAACCCCCCCTTTAGTTTCTTTGACTTTTTAGTGGTTAACTATTGCACTAAAGCTGCCCAGAAAAGAAATATCCCATTTGCAATGGATATAGTTAATGAAACAGATAATATTCCATGAGCAAGGTAAAATCACTAAATAATTCAACTCAAGCTTCCTAAAGAACATTAGCATATTGTAACTTTCGACAATACCAATATTGTTTGATATTAACCTATTTATTGTTGTAATGCCCTGAAATCCCTTGTACCTATTACTCAAGCATTCCCATGCACATTCTATCCTTTCTTCTTTTAGTGGAGTAGTCTAAATGCTACTTAAAGATTAAAACTACGAATTACTATAATTTTAACATTCCAATACTTATATTACTTTTTGTAATTTCATTGTCTTATGCACTGATGGCCAATTCAAAGGAAGATTTAATTCCAGAGGGGATCTATCATGCTGCAAATGTAATTTTTTCACATGAAGTAAGAATAAATCTCATCACCTTACAATCCTTCAAGGCCCTCCTAATGACAAAATGATTTACTGACTTGACTGAACTATTTTTTTTCTAAAAATTTAGAACCATCAGAAATATTTAATGACTCAATTTAAAGTGCTGAAATAGAAGCACACTGAAAGAATATTAAAATGTTGGTATTCCCCCAAGAATTAACACCTGTCATGTCAATAGGTTTTGAAGTGGAAGACATCATGTCCATTTCAATTGCAAATTTGCAAATAAACACTATAAAAGGAATGTGTCTTATTTCTGAAGAAGCCTGAAAGAAAGCACCATGCTCCTTGCGGACTGCAAGATTTGCCAAGGTTTAATTATGGAACCTTCATATTCTTTTCACTTCAAAAGCTAATCATGTATGAGAGGTATCCCCTCTCCTCTGGAAACTACTGGCTGTAATTTACAGCAATACAAAAGATAATTCTGATATTGATTTCACTATTACAGCACTAAAATAAGGCTTATATGCTTTGCCATACCATTTCTATTAGTGAAATGCCACACTTTCCAAGATATATCAGACAAAAAAAATATACATTACACATCTTTAACCTCAACATGGCAGAGCAAATCATACCCAAATGTTGTATCTAAGACTCTTTGCTTGATAAATTTGATCCAACTACAAATAAAATTATTAGTTTTTTACAGACACCAACACTTTTAAATAGCAATTCAAAATATACACTTAAAATACCGCTCTTTCTGGGATGATGTATTTTCTAGGCAGCATAGTTGTAGCTGACAAGTGGTAGCCTATATGTGAAAGAAAAATCACACAAAAAACAAACTCCAAAAAACTACTACCCATTTCTCTTTAAACATACCAATTTCTGCATTTGTAAAGATGGGCCATATTGGACTAAAAGATAATGTGTTTGCAAATATCTGAGAAATGTAGCAGCATTTCTATTGCAGAACATTTAAAAAAAAACCCATCAAAATGCATTAGAGTAAAAAAAAAATTGAGCAGCAGGTAAAAGATGCAGTAGAGGAACAAATCAAACAGAAATCAAGATTCTACTTCTGTATATATTTATATATATGTATATGTTCACATAAACAGAGACCCCAGCTGGAACTAATGATTGTGTATAACTAAACACTTTGAAAAATTAGAAATAGTTAAATGGATCATCCCATTTCACTAGATAAGATGAAAATACCAGCAAACAATTCAATTTTTTATTAAACTATTTATGTGTGAAACATGCATGCATGCATTCTCCAGAACCACTATAATGATGTGTATATTTATCTGACTTTATGCTACTGACAGCATATTTGATCAGCTCAAGGTTCAATCAGAACAAACTCCACAGCTGGTAGCTTGAAAACAATAGAACAGATAAAAAAGAAAAAAACATGCTTGAGGGCATGGGAGTTGGATATTAAACCACTGAGATAAAATACATCTTCTTATAAAGTTTTAGTGATCACCAATGCACAACATCCATTACTACAAAAGGGAAAAATCCAAAAACAATAACAATGACTATACTGTAATCAACTGTTCAGGAACTTCAGTGCTATACTTCTCAGAAACTAGCATAAGACATTTTAGAACAGTTAAAGGATTGTTGACAGTGTGAAAAAGTGTGAAAAGAATTTTGGGACATGGCAAATGACTAAAAAGCTCATTCTGATATTTACTGATCTGTATTTTCTTGAACATATCACTGAAAATAGTTAAGTTCTTGCAGACAGCCTTTAACATTTTGATGGAACAAAGTTCCTTTGGTAGCTATTTAGTGTCTGTCCTGGTTACACTCCACTAGAATTTTACTTTTTCTCCTAGTTGTAGGAAAAGAACAGTAGCATTATAAGCACACTCTAAATTGTCTGTGGCTGTTGAAGCTGTTGAGGCAACACAACCTTCAGCATCCTACCTAGTCTTGTGGCATATGTCAGGCTTTTTTGGGAAGGAGGTCACCAGCTCAGTGCTACAGGAGCTCTGCTTATAGATAGGAGTAACCAAAATTCAAACACTCAGAGCCACCTTTCTACTCAAGTATGCAACTGGCTTACACTAAAAATCAAAGATCACTGTTCCACATTCCAGAGCCTGCTTAAACACTGCCCTTTGAATTCATACAAAATACATTAAATCTACTGTTGCTTTTATTACTGTGATAAATATGCTTTACTATTTTATTTATTTTCAAAATATTTTTGATTTGAACCCACAATTTTTTTATCCAAAACATTACTGTTAGACAGGTTCTCCATTTATGCATCATTTTGCATACTTTTGCAACATCCTTTGTTTTTGCCCACTAGTCAAGGAATTGAGATTTCCTACATTCTTTTTCACTTTTAGTGAAAGTGGCAAAAGCATAGTAGCAAAGGCAAAAAGTAATTCAGTATTTTTTTGCGTAATGCAGCTCTCATTTGATGTGACATAATTCAAAATATGTCATAATACAAAAATAAGTAATTATATTTTTTTATATAGAGAAAGCTAGCAATATGTGCCAGGTTATCTGCCATATGTATTTTGTTACTAAAGAAATACAGTATGGTTTTATTTAGGGTGTTAATAAAGCCTATTTAAATGTTTCCTTAAATATATGGTGACAGTTTTGCTCCACTAAGATGAGGAAACAAGAGAAGAAATGTTCTAGACTAACTCAAAATTTCTTTTTCTGTGTTTTCCTTATTTTGAGAAAATGCTATATTTCTACTTGCAAGTTAAACTGCCTTCACAATTTTTTAATGCTTGTTGTAACATAGAAAATGTCACAAACCATTTTAATTCCCAACCCTTTGTTGTACCACAACAGGGTTAGTTCAATTAATTCTGGGGCCACTTGTACTCACCAGAAAATGAAAATTACTATCCTTGCACCTTCAGTTAAGGGAAATAATTTTCCTGTCTTTGTCTAATTGGGCTTGAACAGAAAAGCTATTGGCTTCACTTCTGGAAATAATATATCTTGAGATCATAAGAAAATTCAGGTAGGAATGGACATCAGGCAGTCTCTATTCAAGCTCCTGCTCCAAGCAGACTCAGCTGTGAGACCAGGCTTGGGCGCTTGGGGCTTTGTCCAGCTGGGTCTTGAACACACCAGAGAACAGAGCCAGCACAGGATCTCTAAACAACACAACGCAGCACCTGCTTGTCCTCAGAGTGAAAATGCTCCTCCTTCTAGTCATTCTAAACCTCTTGTTTCAACTCATGGTCATTAAGCTGAGTTCCTGCCTCTGCACCTCAATTTGCCAGAACATTTGCACTGGCAGTGGTTTGGAGCCAAATTTTCATGGGTCCACTCCTGAAATGTTCCCTTAGGTATGGTATGGTATAGTAATGTCAGATTCCTATAAAGGACCACAGCAAACCAGACAAAACCTGGATGACTTTCCTCAATCTCATTAGTTCTCTGCATGATTCTCACGTCAGTGAGGCTGTTTGCAGGAAATCCAATAAAGGCACTGTTACATATCATGGAGTTCAGTTTCAGATTAACACACCCAGCATCTGTTGTCTACATGCAAGAAAGATATTTAAGTTTGCTGTTACTTAGATAGCTAAGGCCCAGTTCTGTTGGGGTCAGAAATACCTTGGAACATTCCTTCCTGGCTCCAGCAAGCCCATTAGAAGGCTGCAGGTCTCCTACAGGTCCCGTGGCATATTTATCTATCCCACATGGATGTCTCAAGCACACCGCCACATTTTGAATGATCCTAGAGGCATACAAAGGTGCCAGTGATTTGAACCTGTAGGAGATGGATATTTTTATCATTCTTTTGGCCTGACTACCATGGAAACATGCAGTACATTGACTATTTGAGAATCTAGACACCTAGAAAGCATTTAGACACCAACATATGCTTGCACTAAAGTGTCCTCATTACAAACTAAAACCCAGCCACAGCCTAAGATCATGAGAGATGACAGCAGACAATTACAGCTCATTAAATGAAATGTCAGTGCTCAGTGGTATGGGTGAGAACCATGAAATGGTACCACCATATATTGGGAAGCAGCTTCTTCACATTTTGTCTCAGGCTTCCAATCATATACACATTAATGACAGAAGTTCCACCTGAGAGAGTAACAAAATTTTTCTACGCCTTCCTTATCCTGACCACTTCATCTAGGAAATGTTAAAAAGCAACAACAAACGAAGGCCAAACATGGTCTGTGAGGTAGAAGAGATGAGAGGTAGAAGTCAAATCCTACATAATCTCTAATTCCTTCTTTCTGTGAATCTAACACTGCTATGTTGCTCGAAAAAATGGCAAAAATAACATACAAAACTAACATGTACCTTTTGAGAAACAGAAGATAAACTGACTTCTCAAATATTCAGGGTTTCCATACTTTGTGGAAAACTAAAAGGGCCTTCTAGACTTATTTCTCTTGAGAGTAGCAGAGATTTTCATTTGTTGTAGCTTTGAAATACAGTGGCAGCCCTTGACCTTAAAAAAATCTCCAAATAAATTCAATAACTTCTATTAATACTCCTCTTATTTTTTTCCAGGAAAATTTCCATGTGGATTGAAAAAGTAAACTAATAATAGTGAAATCTACCCTGCAGATGTGGAAAAAGTATGAACAAAAAATGAAAATTCCAGGATTTTAAGTAAATATGATAATATTGTCAAAAGCAGAAAATATTCCTGAGACACAGGCTGTTTATTCTGCTTTTCATTTTCTTTAATTTTCACCATTTTCTGATTGTTGGGTTTATTTTCAGTTGTTTTGTTTTGTTTTGTTTTCTAGCTTTTGATTGGTACTTCTAATGTTTTTCTCAACTTAGTCTGTTTTTCTCAGCAGAATAATCTATCCCAGACAAATGCCTAATTCTGCCCTACACAACCTTATGGCTTCTTTTAGATCAAATGATGCAAAACACAAACACTCCAACTGCACAGAAGTGCAAGCTGAGGTTGAAGGATTACTGTGACACTACTATAGGTACAACATTGTGAAAGTATTCATATAATGCTTTTATTAAATTCCTTTAAAAGAATGTTCATGAATTATTCAACTGATTAAAAGTTCAACAATTCAGTTGAACAATTTTGCAAAATGGTTTGAATAAACTACTTTATGAGAGAATCCAAACTACCTCTGGCTTCAAGTATTATGAAGCCATCTGAATGAATTCCTATATTATCCTAAATATTGCTCTGTGAAAAATTTTGTTGTGTTCATTTGCTCTATATCTAGGCCAATAAAATTAATGAAAGGTAATACTCCATTGTCTTTCTCATAATTGTGGGGTCTGACAAATCTACAAGTTAGCTATTGCTGGAGAAGAATCTCATCACCTTCCTATGAAAAACACACTTTTTCCTTAAGTAATTTTTTACCTAAAGCATAAATTAATACTAACTTTGTCGTGAGCAGCATGAGAAATACTGTGGGATCCCTTTATTAGAGGAAGGTTTAATTTCATAAATGAATAATCTCTTTTTCTTTTTTGATATTTTGCAAAATACTTGTTTATGGCAAACTGTCACTTGTATTCAGATTTAGAATGTAGAAACTACTGTGATGGTTCCTTGGAAATGCTTAAAATAGATAAGATGGATTGACTGATTGCATATTCCTTTGAATTATTGTGAAAGTACCAGATCTATCTAAATCATGCCATGAAAAAAGTGGAGTTAGAAGTTATGTAACTTCAAGTTGCTATAAATTGCTTCTTGTTGAAAGCTATATAAAACATTTTCAAATCTGTCATGTTCCACCTCTTCTGCTTAAAAAAATAAATCCAAGTGAAAATGTCCAAGAAAAGTATGAATCAGGCTTATGTTGTTAAGTTGGAGCAAAAGCTTGACACCATCAAGACTGGATACTCTTTAGCAATTAAATCAAGAATCTGGTCCATTTTCTGTCCAGAATGTATTTTTTACAGCAAGAAACTGTATTTTATTAGGTTAGCTAAAACAGTGTAGCTAAATAAGCAACAAAATCAGATGAGACCTACTTCTCTTCTCACAAACACACCATTGCCATTTTTCGTTTAATCCAAGTTTGATTCTTGAACACAGATTTTATCTACCTTCTTTTGCTGCTGACATTCCCACCTGCCCTCAGAACAAGTTATCTCACAAAGCAGCCAGGAAAATGCATTTTCTACTTCTCCTCCCACAGCAGCATGCCAGATGACTGTGCAGCAACAGCATCCCAGAGAACATGCTCTACAAGGTCTGATCTGACCTCCAGACTTTGCCAGAAAACAGTCTCACATCATGGACCAGTCTGACCACCCATAAAGCAGGAGGAATGTACAAAGAGAGCATGGAGGAGCCAGAAACTGCTTTATCTGTAGCACTGAACAGAAGAAATGAGCACAGCAGACGGCAGAAGATAATACAGCACTTCAAGCTGTGGGGCAGCACCCAGATGCTGCTTTTGCTAGTCCTGAGAGTACCCACCATAGCCAGCAGGAACTGCAAAACCCTTGAAAGTGAGATGAATGTCAAGCCCTTCTTTTCTAGCCTAAAATATGTATTGAATTTGAGAAAATAACTGCTTTTCCCTCATTTGGCTATTTTATATATAAATATATAATATTTAATATATATATATAAATGTATACACACACATAGAAGTTTTTTAATGGCAGTGAAACTTTAAATCTTTTCAGAGTTTTACTGGGACCAGAGACTGAAATTAATTCAAGTGAGGCTTTGAAAGAGGGCATCCAGAAAAGGTACAAAGGTACTCTTCATTTTCTTCACCACCTCTGCAAATAAAAACTTGCTTACTAGCAGTTCTGCCTTCCCCAATTAAACAGAGTGGCTAGCAAAACAAAATAACAAGGGGTCATGGCAGAATTAGAGCTGATATGTTGAAAGTGTGTATCACTCAGCACTGAGTACCACTTCATGATTACACCCGATTTTGTACTCTAAAAGACAACAGCCTCCTACAGCAACAAACACAATTATAAGACAGATACCATTTATCCCAGGAAACCTATCTGCTACTTAAAAAAAATACTAGAAAGGAAAAACAAGACCTTGTGGTAAAATTAGCTGAAATTAGCTCTGATGATGATGTGTTCTTTAAATTGGGAAAGAAAAAAGCATGTTTTTATTCAGCATGATTTATTTTTAGACTGGCAAAGACACAATGGTAAACAGAACTGGAGCTCTGTGGGCACCTTCTGAGGTTAAATTACCTTTCATGCCATTTGCACAGAAGACTGTTCTCAAGCAGCTTGAGCAGATGGTCGGGACACCATTGTCCGTTTACTTGTATCCACAAAGATAAACGATTGCTCTCTGAAATCCTGAACAATATGGCCCTTGTGATGCTTTAGGCTGCCAAGGAGAAAAAAAAACAAACAAGCATAAATATAAACTTAGCTGAGGAGTACAAAAGAGTTTTGATTGATGAAATTTCATTTTGAACAACAAGTACATATGGAATAATATGATTTTTTGGATTATAAAAGATATCTAAAATCATCAAGTTGAAATGTTAACCTAAAAATGCTGAGTCCACCACCAAATCATGCCCCCAGGTGCCACATGTCTTTAAAATACCTCCAGGGATGGTTACTTCACAGCTTCCCTGGACAGGCTGTTCCAGTATTTGACAATCCTTTCCAACAAGATACTTTTCCTAAAGCCAATCTAAGCCTTCCTATGCCCTACTTGAGGCCATTTCCTCTGGTCCCATTGTTTGTTACATGGGAGAAGAGACTGACCTCCATCTTTCTACAACTTCTTGTCAGGTACTTGTACAGAGAGAGAGGGTCCTCTCTGAGTCTCCCTTTCCACAGACTAAACAGATCCCTCAGCTGCCTCTCACAGGAATTGTGCTCCAGACCCTTCAGCAGCTCTGTTGCCCTTCTCTGGACACACTCCAGCCCCTCAATGTCTTTCAAAACTGAACACAGTACTCAAGTGCAGCCTCACCAGGGCCCAGTGCAGGGGCACAATCCCTGCCCTGCTCCTGCTGGCCACACTATAGCTGATCCAGGCCAGGATGCCATTGGCCTTTTTGGCCACCTGGGCACTCATTGGCTCATGTTTGGCTTCTGTCATCCAACACTGCCACGTCCTTTTCCACTGGGCAGCTTTCCAACCACTCTTCCCAAAGCTGTAGCACTGCATGGGGTTGTTGTGACCCAAGTGCAGGACCTGGCACTTGGCCTTGTTGAGCCTCACACTACTGGCCTTAGCCCAAAATATCAGTAATCTGGGACAGCTTCACTAAATGAACACAACGTGTTCCTGAATACTTAGCAAAGTAGGAGATGCAGGTACAAACAAATCACACACAGTAACTCTGACTGAAATAAGAATCTACCATGTCTCCATTACTGCTTCTACTGCATATAACATTTTCTGGAGCACACTGCCAAGTTACAACTCGCTCTGCCTACTGTGCTAGTGAGGTAACCAGAGATATCCGGAACCATGCCAGAGCAGACAACTGCCTGGGCACAGTGATCCACTCAAGTATTGGTTGAGAAGGTTATTTCACTTGTTTTAAGAACTTCTCAAACTTCTTTGAGAGAAGCCCTGGTTAAACATATCCAATGTGAGCATTTTGCCAACAAGCAATTTGCTAAAAAGGCACTTCTATTATTAGAAAAATTTACTAGTAAAAGAGGTGAGTTTAAAGGATTGGAGAGAACATGTACAACTACAAAGAAAATTCTAAAATATTAGAAACAGTCTTTAGAATTTAGGAGTGATACTAGTCTTTGGACTTGCAACTAATAATTGCATAACCTGTCAATCTTAAAAGCTCACAAAAGAAAATGAAACGTTGCTGAATATGGAAAAAATCACTTGGAATCAGTGAAGGGGACTAGACATGGCCTTCAATACACACAGCAAAATAAGACAGAATTGGGTTTAGAAAATAACAGTGAAATTAGATAACTATGAATCACCAGCCACTCAACATTCTGAAGACAGCAGGTATTGCAAAGCATTTAATTAACTAAAGTTTCATATAAAGATGCATAGTTGTTTCTGAAATAACTGCTTATTTAAATAATGACACAACAAATAAAATTCATATTCTCTATCTAATACCACACACTCCACAGCAACAGCCAGTAAACAGTGGATATATTTATTTCTCATTTCAGTCATCAAATGACCTCTTTTAATCTCTTTTTGCTGTGATGCTGTCATATTCAGCATGCCTTACAATAAATGTACCATTTAGACAATTTAGATTCTTGTCAGATTTTTAGGACTTGTTAACACTTATTGGAGTAAGGAAAAAAAGGAAAAAACAGGTTGAGATAAATGTCAAATAGTGGCATCCAGCAACGCAAAGTAATGTGTTCTGATACTGAGGATTAATTATAGCTTAAAGAAGAAGAAATAGTTTGGAAATTATAGAAACATGAAGAAGAACTTAATAAAAATTAGGTTTAAAAGTTAGGAAAAGAGAAAAGTTTGGTTTTGCTTAGGAATAAAAGAGAAAGCACAAATGGGAAGAACTTTCCTCTCTGTTTTCGAAAAGGAAGGAAACCCCAAAGTGTGTTTGTTCTAACTATCAGGGTCTTATGCTAAGGTCATTTCCATTAAAAAGAAACAAAAGTCAAGGCCTTTCTTCCCCTGAGGGAGCACTCTCTATGCTTTACTTCCACCATTTTTTTTCAAAATTAAAGGGAAGGCCACTGTACCTCAGCTGTTTTCCTGTTCTTAACATCCCCAGATACATTTGCCTATTTGCAAATAAAGTATAATGAAAGTAATGACTATGCTAACGAAAATATAATAATAGGATCACTTAGGCTGAAAAAGACATTTAAGATCCTTGAGTCCAAGCATAAATCTAGCACTGTCCACCACTAAACCATGTCCGCTAGCATCACGTCCATTTAATGTGAACTTCCTATCTCAGAGAATAAGCTGGAAATACAACCATCCATCTCCCAGTAAACCAACAGTATATCCTGCAAAATCAAAATCAGGGGACTCCACTTAGAAGTATCTCCATTATTACAAACTGAATATTACTTTATCCTCATAAAATTACTGATAAGTTGTAAAAATAGTACAGTATCTCCATATGAAAAGTACTAAGTAATCTGTGAGGAATATGATAATGATATCCCTAACCTCAAAAATACCATATTTTCACTGAAAAAGCCCACAGAATTTTTTTTTGCTGTCCAGTATAAAAAAAGAAAAAGAAAAGAAAAAAAGAATATTGAATAAGACAGAGGCAGCTGATTGTCATCAGATATCCTGCTTGAATGATACCAGCTAAAAAGAATGCAACATTTTATAGGAAATAAGGCAAACCAACATTATTTACAAATGTGCTATTTGAAATGCATTTTACATAACTTCTGACTGAATTGAGCACCCATAAATATTTCAGCTCTGTTCAAATCTCTCCAGACATGAAATTTCCCAAAAACACATCAACAAAATGAATTTGAAACTGCTGTGAATAAGAATTCAGCAAAACAAATGAAATTTCACATTGCTCTGCTGCTCTTACCATGAGCTAACAAGTGCCATGAAGGGTAGATGGGTAAAAGCAATACACTTAGAGAAAAGCAAGTGCACACATGTATAGATGGATTTTCATAAAGCCAGGATGAAAACCCAGGTGCAGAAAGTTTTATAGTTAAAACAAATGGGATTTTTTTTCCTTTTTCAGTAAAGCAGTAACAACTTCCTCCACATAAATCTCTAGATCCTCCTGTGAGCTAGGCCACAATTAATGTAAAATAACAATTTTTCAGCTGCTGCAAAAACTGAGACACAGATTTAGACTGTCTTTCCCTTTATACCACTGGGCATATACATCTTCTGATTACCAAAGATAGTTTCCTTTCTGCAGGTTTAGAAGTACAAAAGGCCCCAGTAGGAAAGTCAGGAAGGTGTTCCCATCTCTCCATTATGCAGTAAAATAAACTGATCATTATTTATGGAAAGGGAATATGCTGCATACACTCAGAAACAAGACTCAATAAAACATGGACATAAAAAACAACTTCAGTATTAACAGTTGTACAGCAGCTGATTCCAATAGGAATTTCTCAGTAGTTAACTCCTTTCATACTGCATCTCATTTGTGGGTCAATACAAATCTAGCAGAAGAATTTAGTGAGATTATTGAAATTTCATGTGTCTTCCAAGGAGCTGAGAATACAGCACATATTATTCTATAATCACAGAAAGAAGATAACACAAAATGGAAAAGCTGTTTTTAGTCTCAGTAGCATAAGTGACCAGTCTGAAATACATTTCTAACAGACAGCTAGTCTAAATGAGGTGTGTTAGAGGTAAAAGAGTTTAGGCAAAAAATGCAAATCAGAAAAGCGGGTGAATGTCAGGTAAATGACAATTGGTGCTGAAATTAGTAAAACTTGCCTGTTAAATCTTGCAGAAAATGGTTTGTAAAGTTTTCAGCTAAGATGTATCCACAGTTTTACAAACATATGCACTGAGAAGGAAAGACTACTTGAAACTGCATTATTGCAGAACTGTACTTATTTCTTAATTCTGAAGTCTTTCTTTCATTACATGTAGTGCTACAAGAAGTCAATCTCCACTATAACATCAGAGGAAGAACAGATATCCACATCAGTGGGAGACAAAGTGCACTCCATTGTAATGTGGACTGATCACAGAAAATTCCTTTAAGATCAAATAAAAACTTCTCCCTGAGCAACCAATCCAGGGTTGTTAATAAAATAGTGGCTTCTAACTTGCTGAAACTAGTACACCAAGAATATAGACTTTGACACAGCATTTTATAGTGGTAAATGAAACAGGAGCTTTCAAGTATAACATACATTATGAAGGATGGAAAAATTTCTGACTTTAAATAAAAATGAACACTATGACATATTTGGAACAATTTTTCATGCATTTCTTTCAGATACTTGACAGAAATCATGCCCATTTATGCAAGGTTAGAATTTCATTACCCAAGTTCCATCACCTAAGGAAACAGAGAGAGGAAGCTAATACCCAAGCTGAAACAAATTCTAGTCAACTACATAAAGACTCTAAAGTGAATAAAATTTTGTGATATTGTCTAAGAAAGTATAAAATGCTTGATTACCTACTATTTCCTACATCGTGCAGACACATACATATTTTGTGCAGAACGGGTGCTAAAAGAGCTACCAAATCTAAATGACTACGCTTTACAACACTTTTTACAGGTATAAAAACATAAAGAAAGTAAAAAGAAATTCCTAAGATATCAGTAAATGGTGAAACCACACACCTTTCAAGAAGTACCAGAAATGCAGGTCAGTGTAAACTGCAATTTTATGAACTGGGATAAGTACAAATGAGTTTCAGGATAAATTTTCCAAATGTACACCTCTGAATGCTTTAATTGCACTGCCAAGACCTCTACACTTCCAATAATTAATTTCAGAATTTCTGTAATTTCTGCTTGCCCCTATTGTGTTGTAACTTTCATTAGAATAAAGATCTGTTTTCAGTACACCCACCATCCTTCCAATCTGGGAAGCAAAGTCTTCATTAAACTTACAGACCCACTGATGACAGGTTCCATCGGACACAGGCCTTACTAACTCTGTTAATATTCTGGACACCTGAAAATTTTCACAGAGGTAAACCATGACTTGCTGGACTTGAAAAAACTTCAGTACTGCTAACCTGGAGGTGCCTAAGGCCTAAGCACTAACACTTTACCTCATCTGCAGGCAGGAGACAGTATGAAAACAAGATTTAGTTGGGAAAAGGCAAAGCAACTCTGTTCTACTTGGTCTATTTGCAGACCAAGTGACAGTAACCACCTCTTTGACCATCAAAGTGGCCAAACTCTGAAGTGAGATATTCTGAGAGATTGTGAGATCTCCTGCACATTTGGAGATATTCAAAACTAAATGGAACAAGGTCTTCAGCTATCTGATCCTACTTTTAAGTCATCCTTGTGGTCCAGATGTCCCTTTAAAACTAAACAATCATTTTGATCTATGCAAAACTACTTCTTCCACAGCTGAACTACAACAACATCCAGGAAGGAATTTGACTTGCTCTACTTCAGTCACTTTCCAAAAACAGCTGAACCAGAATGTTCCAAATTATCTGAATTGTTTTGCAATGGCCATAGGAGAATAGCCCCTCAGCTTTATGATTCATAAAGAAAATAGCTGCTTCAGTGGCATGAAACCCTTAACTCCCAGCTCATGCTGCTGTATTGAGTAGAAAGAAGGAATGCTAGCAGGCAAAAAAACAAAAAAATCACCACTATATTTACCTGCCAAATCACAGTTTTCCTTTGAGGTCTCCCGTCGCACTAATGATGAGGCTGACTTGGCTTTGCATACAAGAGATAGCAAAGAAACAGCCTGAGGTGATACTGAAGTGGAAAACAGAGCAAATTAAACTGGTTGTCTTCCTATTTTACAACCAGCTGCAATTACCTTACTGGGTAGTTGCCATCCAAAGAAAACTATGAACCACACAAACAGGAATCATTTCATTGGCATGCACAGAGTGAACCTTTCCCCAGGTGTAATTTAAGGAGTCCTTAAAATATGCAATTCTATCCATTGCTTTGAGCCCTCAATCACTTCCTACTGTAGTTCTGGTTTTCCTCTACATGAAATCCTGCAGTTAAATCTACTTTCAGGATGACTGCCCTGATTAATAACTCTATAATGTCTGTACTCTCTGTGGGATAAGACATTTCTTTGTTCAAAAGTGATCCTTTTCCTCTGAACGCTGGCAATTTCAGTGCCGAGGGAATGATTCACCACTGCTTGATGCTGCCATTCCCACTGCTGGGATGTGTGGTCATGTGAAGTCATTCTGAGACATAATTTCTTACCCTCCTCAGTCAGCTGGGCATTGCTGAAAAATCTACTTGGCAAAACTGGTCAGTATTTTGATTTCCAGTTCACATACTGGAATTAAAAAGCAAAAATCTCTTGTGTTTTCACACATCGGTGACAGAGGTACACTTTCCAGTGGAGAGCTAATATTCTGTGGCCTGACTCGTGTATCACAAATCATCATTTAGCTCACTGCAGAAATCTGAGAATGAGACAGATCTCCAGGTGGCAGCTCTACTGATGGGCAATTACGGGTGTCACTGCTTTTTGAAAGGTCATTTTGTCTGGATGTAGAAGAGGATCATTCTGGAAAACGTATCTCAGAAAACATATTTTAGAAAACATAGCATAACAGACTAATATTTACCTGCCTAATTCTATCAGAAAAAATGTATCTTTCAATAAATTACTTAAAGGAAAACAAACAAATTTATTAAACATATATTACAAGAATCCTGTGGAACAAAACATAATTAAACTTATGCTGATTACAGAGGGGCAGAATTGTATAGAAAAATCCACCAAGGAAGAAAGGCTGAAGCCCGCATTATCTTATCAGCTCAGTGGGGCCTATTGCACCTGAATTTAAATGACTTGAGCAAGATTATGTAGTGAGTCAGCTCAGAGCCCAGAATAGAACCAAGAATTGTGGCTCATTATCTCTGTCTTTAACCATTAATTTGCACTTTCACACTGAGAGAAATGGATGTCACTATTTTATTAAGTCCCCCAATTTATTTATATCATAACAACACACTGAACAGTATCAGAGGAAAACCACAGGCTGAGATATAATCCTGACATCCAGTCTGAACTGTGGGTCACTATGAATATGGGTAGAATAGGAGCAATACTTGTGTAAAACTGATGGACCTACAATCTCTACCATTGAATCCTCTATCTTTGATTGCGCTGGGTTTTGTTGTAACTGAAATCTATAAATCTCACTTTCAAAACAAAACAAGAAAGTTGCAGAAGTCCCCAAATATGCACACAAAAATATATATAAGTTAGATATGTATTTGTTACTGTAAAGGTTCATTCTACCATAAATATACATTTTAAACTTTCTGGTTTGATCTTTAAAATCTCATGAGTGCATATTACTGCCTAGGATACAGCACTGGTAATTGTCTCCCAACAGCAAATGAGTCACTTTGGTCCAAGGATAGTAGTAAATGGATGCCATGAAAAGCTCTATTTATAGGGTGCTTTACAGCACACTTTCATGAAACTTTCCAATGCTTACATAAAGAATGTATGTTCTGATAATATGTTGCTAAAGCTAGCATCTAGTAAGGAAGGTGGATTAAGTCTTTATTGCTAACAGAAGTCTCTCATTTGATTAAATACATATTTTTACATTAAATATGCATTCTGAAGAACATTCTTTTTTTCCCCTTCTTTCTTTCACACATTGTCTTTTTCTTTCCCTCATTCTGAGATTTTGCACCTTTTTCATCCTGCAAATGTGAAGGATCTATTTTGGAGTCTGTCAGGATAGTAACAAGTTTCCAAGTGCTGCAAAACCAACTTAGCATGGACTGCATGTGCTCTGTTCTAAAACAAGTATTGACTGACTCCACTCCTCTTCTGGTGCTGCATATTATCAAAATTTTCCTCTGATTTTTCACATCTCAAATTCAAACGCATACTTGAATGCATTTTCAACTATCAGTAGTTGCTAAAAACAGACAAGTCACTGGAAAACCCAATATGAGCAAGCACTTTGCAACCTGTTTCAGGTGAGCATAAACCTACAGCATCTCTAGGAGAGGCAGAGATCAAGCATTTTGTTACATCTGCACCTACGTCTGCACCGTGCAGTGAACTGGGATGAGCTGGCTGCATTTCCCCTTTTCACACGATTCATTTCACCCTGTGCTCTGTCACTCCTCCTCCCAACAGACAGTGGGGTGCAGCCAAAATGCTTTCACTCCCACTCTCTCCAGTTGCTCATAGCAGATAATAGCAGGTAAAGAGTCATTGTTCCCTTCCCCACAGCAAGAGTCAGGGGCTGATCACTGCTGAGTTAAGGAAGAGCAATGACTCTCCCCAGTCAGCCAAAAGGCAGGTGAGATGCTCCTCTACAGCGAATTTTACAACCTGAAAATGTTGTTTCCAACAGCTTCTCACAGGGCAGACTTCTAAAATTTTTAGTTGATGTCTGAATATCTTTTAAAATCTCACATACAGACAGAGCTATATAAATATATGATTCTGAGTTTCCTTGCCACCTTCAAAAGCTCCTTAGTAGACAAACCTCTGAGGCCTGTGGAGCACACAGTTGAAAAATCACCAATTAAAGCTGTTTCAACACTTGAAATAAGGAAAAAAACAGAAGAGGGAGCCTAGAAGGCAACAGGGAACTGTGATTATACAGAATGTGCAAGGTTTGCATATTGTCAACTTGGAGGCTCGAGGCAAAATTCTCCTGAAAGATGCAGATAGACAAGAATTACAAGTGATATCAGCAAATTATGGCCATCTGACAGAATTTTAAGGTTTCTAAGCTATAGATTTCTTTCCTGATGGTGAGAGAAGGGGACATACATGGGTGCCATATGCCCTTGCAAAACCTTTCTAACAACTTTGTTTGGTAGAAACAATGTTTTCTTGGAAATCATCTTTATTGTTGTGTATACAGACACCTTAGATTGAGCTGAAAGATTCTTTTGATATTCTCTGTGCCAGCAGGTATAATAAAACAATGCTTTTAGAAAGTTGATAAAGGCAAGGGAAGCAATAAACCAGTTAAGAAGCTCTGGCAAAGAAAATCAAAACATCTTGCCTAAAGTAAAACATCGAATCACCAGCAAAGTTGTGAGTATGTATGAGATTCTAAGAATCCTCTTTGGAATATCTTCTGGAATATGCTTTCTCTGTAATATCAGCCTTTTTTTAAAAATTTAGTATTTAAAGTACTAGTATATACTGATATATGCATGGATGAGGCAATCTGCAAAACTGTAGTCTTCAGAAGACAATGAACTCTTTTTATATAATGCTTAATGATCTGCATACCACTAGGAACTCATAAAAGATGGCCAAAGAGCTACTATTCTCTGCTATAACTCATAAATTTGGTGCTGTCTTATGACCAACCAGAAGGTTTAAAACTAAACAATGGAAAAAAATTTGCAGAGATTGTGCATGTCAATCAAGGAACTCATAAGATATTAAAGAAGCCAAGACTATAAAAAATTAAAAATTAAATGGAAAAATTCACAGACAGTAAAAAATCCACCACAGGCTGTAGGCAAAACCACTTGAAAGGCATAATCAGCCAAAAGCCAATTTGAAATGCAGTTTAATTATCACCAACAGTATAACAGCAGGTAACAGTGATATCCCCACAAAATACCGAGAGCTACTTTGCTTTGGATCCCTTTATCATTTCTTAAGAGAATTTGTTTCCTTGGTGGAAAGAGTTGAGGGTGTTGAAACGAGCTTAAAATGGGACACAAGTTCTGAATTTCAAAACTTTGTCAAATGGGTTGTCTGCACCTAGCGAAAAATCTCATTAATCTTGTGGGATAGTAAGGGACTATTGGAAAAAGTCCCACCATCTGAGGCATTAGAGCTCACTGTCTTTCTGAGAAACATAAATAAAATCTGGCCGACTCTAACTTCACAGTGGTATGATTGCAGAAAGAAGTATTAGTTGCCTTTGACATTTACTGCTATATCATTGCTACTTACTGAGCCTGAACTCCTGAGCAATTTCTTTGTCCTCTAAGAGTTATCTGAAAACAGATGGGTAAAGACACTGTGCGGCCTTAAAGAAGCAGTACAACCTGCACAAGAAAGCAGAGTAAAATTTCCACCTCTTTCTTTCCCAAAGAAAAATAAGAGAATAATGCATTTTCTTGATAAGAAAGCGTTTATTTGTTAATCATTTAATAATTTATCATGTTTGACATGAACAAATGTTCTAATTATGGCAGATTTTGATGTGTGCTACGCATAAACACCTCCTCTACACAGCCCTCTGTTTTCCTGTGTACTTTTAAGTCCTTTTAAATATGATTTTGATAATGCAATCAGCTGCTTGAATAAACATAACCTAATTGAAGTGGTATTCCAAAGAACATTATTTCTATTATTATGACTTCCCTGGCACACAGCTGTAAACAGACAGCTGAATGATGGCAAATGACCTAGATAAATCTGTCTTGATAGCTGTCACTCCTTAGTCTTGACCTTCTGACACTGTTCCAGCTGTGCAATAGCTTGTCCTAGCATTAAGAGAGAGACAATCTCAGGCTCATTCTATTCTGGGAAAACTACTAGTATTTCTCTACAAAGACACACAATCTCATAAAATTAGTGGACTAAAATGTATTTCTAATATAAAAGCAGGAAAAACAGTGAACCTTTCTACAACTTCACATCTTGCACCATAAAAAAAAGTAGTAAGAAAAGAGTTAAGGTACTAAATTAAATGTTAATCATATTTTACTGATAGCTAGACCATTTTGCATTTGTTTCATAGAATCATAGAATTGTTGGGTTGGCAGGGACCTTAAATCACAGAACACAGAATACAGAACAAGTCAGGTTGGAAGGGACCACAGTAACTCACCTGTTCCATCCTCCCTGCTACATTGCAAGGGATTGTGTCCAGATAATTCTTGAATATGTCTACTGAGGAAGACTCTACAACCTCTAAAGACAACCTATTCCAGAGGTCCTCTAGTTTCAAGTTCCCTGCCATGGGCAGGGACAGCATCCATTAGACCAGGTCGCTCCAAACTCCATCCAACATAACTTTGAACACTTCCAGCAACTTTGAACAGCTTCTCTTGGCAACCTTTTTCAGTGCCTTACTACTCTCACAGTAAAGAAGTTCATCCTAATTATCTAATTTAAAATCTGCCCTCTTTCAGTTTAAGGCCATTCCCCCTTGTCTTGTCACTGCATGGTAACAGCTTTGTAGCTCAGAAAGTACAGCCCTCATCAAACCTCATTCCCAAGTAAATCTATTTTCAGTGCCTTTTAGTAAACAGAAAAAGGAACATAAATGGCATAAAGTAGTTCTGAAAGTATATTCAGAGTTGTAATCTACATTTCATGTAATTTAAGGCATAAAGGCAATTCATCAAAATGATGCTGAGCTACAAAAGAAATCCCAAAGTAATCAGGAAATATGTAAAATGGGATGAGAAACTATGACCACTGCAGAATCCCAGTGTAACTAATAATTCACAGAGAAATGTGCAAGTTATAAAATAGATGCTATATTATACACATATAATAACCACATTTTTTAGCCAAAAAATCAGTCTTAGAATACCAGATGAGGTCTGCATTCAAGCATCATTTTGCAAACATACTTAAACAGTTTAAGACAAAACCATGCAATTAATGTACATAACTGGAGAGTGAATTTAGATGCTTGGTAGCCCCAAATACTCCCAGATTTTAAGGCAAAACAAATCCCCGTTGTTAAGCTGCAGAAAATTTTACTGAAAGTTTTAAAAGCAAATAAACCAGATGCGCTGGATCAACATCAGCATTGAAATGTAGCCAAGCCTCTGCTGTTTTTCCACATTCTGCTCGCATAATCTGGTGAGAGTGAATAATATTTTATGATGAAGAAGAGAAACTGGAAAACTTTTCATCAATCTCATTAATCATCATAGCAAAAAGACAGAAATAAGGCTTTCTGCCTAGAGCATTACATTTTAAAATTCTGCTAGAATAAAGTTCTCCTAAGAAGAAGTCCACCATTTTGTCCTTTCATCCTCACTTACTCCTTTACATCACATAAGGAAATCACTGCTTGAGAAGTGTGTTGTGTAAAAACAGGCCCACAAGATAAGTATTTTCCTGAAATCTCCAACTCCTGTAGGATTGTAGAACAAATTAGATGCAGCTTAACTGTAAAGTTTCACTAGAAAAATTAAGAAAATTCGTAAAATACTACTATATAAATGAGTTTAGATTAAACAAAACCCAGAGAACTTTCCTGAAGTATTTTGTATACATGACTCTGAAATGTTGAGAAGTCTTCTTTCAGATAAACACCTCAAACATCTTTAAGTGTCCTTAAATGCTTGTGAGCAATGGGTGCTTCGGAAAGGCTACAGGAAGGCAAGTCATTATTCTGTAAGATAATATCCTTCAGGTTATGTCACATCCTGACTAAAGAGTCTGACTAAAAGGTGAAGCAGCTGTAATGACCATATTATTTTTAAAAATGCACTAAATTACTTCTATATACAATGAGATTTGAAGTCCTCCTACAAACAAGAGCTAGCATTTAAGGCTCATTTGGAAACCTAAATTCCAGACTTTTTCTCTGACACCTTTGACTTGAAGAAAAGAAAAAAAGAAACTTCAACTTTATTTTTGGCTATGTTTTTAGCTATTGCATATTAAACTCTCCAACAGAATAATTTTGAAACTAAGATGCCCCAGTTTTGAATTTGGATGTAGTAAGATGGCACCTTCCCTGTGCAGAACAGCCCTACCTGCTGCTCCAAACAGAAGAAAGCTAAAAACCTATGAGAGCTATAGGAAGGAAGAAAAGAATTACTTGATATCTGCCAAACTTACTTCCCAGTGAAAAATGCTGAGAGCTTAGATTATCTTAATTGTCTCTAAAAAAACAAGATGCAGAAAAAAAGGAAAAAAAAAAATCAAAATCAAGCCCCAGTGAACCCATGCCTGGGTAAGTGGTAGCTGCCCACCCAGAGTTCTCTCAATGCTCTCCACACTCAAACTGCAATGGATAGTACCATGTGGCCCAGAAAAAAGTCCCAAACAAACTAGTTTGGCCTCAGTTTTTTCATTATAATTCAGAACAATGAAAGAGGTGGAACTGTGAGATCAAATTCTAGATTGAAGGACATAGATCACGCAGAGTTAATGAACTATTAAATTTGGTTTCAAAACTTACCTAAGCTACTCAGGAACTTTCAAACTGAAAGACCTCTACCCATTTGATTGGCACTTTACCCTCATAAGCAGCATGCTCATAAATACACTTAGCAAAGTCAGTAAATACAGTATCAGTTTTAGTCTGTGGGTTTTTTTCTTTGAATAATTGATTTCTCCTTTGAAAGAATGATCTGCATACATAACTGATTAAAATTTTCACTTTGGAAAACCAGAGAGCAAAGCAGAGGGAGAGAAAAAAGTTGAATTTCATCTTTAAAAATTTGCTATTGATTCAGTGGGTCCAGAATTTCACAAAGATATGTTTGAGCTGGTACATTTTTTAAGAACAAAATCAGCAGAAGATCTTTCAGTCCTTATTCCTTCCCATTTTACTGTAGATTGATGACAATAGAGCCTTTTGCAGTTATCACTTATCATTCTGGAGGAAAATTACTTAAATCTATGTATTTGCTGCCTGCTTCGCTAACAGCTCTTTTCCTTTCTCACCAAGCCAAAGCCAAAACCAATCTAATCCACTTTCCTGCCAATACTGAATTGATCCTTATTATACTCATACCCTAGCTAGGTTTACATGACCAAACATCAACGTCTCAGGTCTGTCTTTCAAAGACACTCATAGAGAACACTTCTGCCTGAGTGCTCACTGACAAGTGGATTATCATGGCAACTTTCCACAGAGCATCTTGCACTTGCACTTTTCTTTTACCTCCGCAAACAGGTCTTGGCTCACAGAAGCCATCAAAGGCAGCATCACCTAAGAGTATCTTTTTCAAAGAGAAGGAAAATATAGCTAATTTCATATCAGAGGGACATATAGACATGTCCTTTATGTTTACAGAAACAATGATCTAAAATTTGTCACAGGAAAACAAAGTAAACAAAGCAGAATGAAAGACAGGGGAAAAGCTTCTTTCTTTCCTGCATAAACATAAATAATTCCAACAACACAATTTTTAATCTGTGGCTTTATGAACCAGTCTTGATCTTAAGGCATCCTAATATTTATATGTTTAATAAATGTCTGTAGGAACTAAAATAATTTATACTTGAAAGCTGACCTAAAAGAATGCTCAACTGAGTCTAAATAAAATGTAGTGACCTTTACTGTCTTAAGCCCTTGACATCACTGGTAAATCCTACTGGAATGAAGTAGTCCAGGCTCCTCAGAAACACAGGTTTTTTTTTTTTAATAAAGGACACACAGACCTGCTATAGCTCCTCTCATTTCTGTATGGAGTATTACAGCAACAGATAAGGTACTGAACAATGAAGCACCTCTCCCCTAAGGAGCATAAAACTGAATGGGCACAGTTTGTTCAATGCAAAACAATGTAGTTCAAACAGTGACATTTCCTGCTCCATAAAACAAAGATAAAGCGATCATTTGGGTTCTTGATAAAAGGGAGCCAAGTCAATATCTGCAAAATGCATCATCAACTTTTATACAGAATTAATTATTGCCACTGTGCTAACAGTTTGCAGAAGAGGTCACTAAGTGACCTCTATAATGAATAAAATAAGCTACAGATGAGTAAGGTGGAAGTGCCTGCCTCCCAGAGCAACTTGGGCATCCATACAATTGGAAATTGCCTGAGAGACAGAATAAATAATCTCTTTCTTAGGCTGCATTAAATGCATTAAAAAGCATTGAGACACAGAATCTGGTAGCATTTCTAGAGGTCTATGTTTGACAAGACCATAACGGGTATTACTTACACATTGCAAATTAAAACTTGCACTTGCTTAACAGGTAAGATGGAGAACAACTGTACTACTAACTGCACAAAAGTTGTTGAAACTATACATTCTCAGTGAACAAGAGAATAATGAAGACTCTAGCTCCCTGTCAGAGAAGCAGACTTCAGACACAGAAATGTTAACTCACCACCCAAACACCACACAGAAACTCTGGGGCAGAATGTACCCTTTGTCTGAAAGGTTGCTGCCTGACCACGACAGCACGTGGGAAATCACAACTCTGTTTCAGTGCATTCATCTAAGAAACAACCATGGACTGACCATGCATTGACTCTTTTAATCAAAATAATAGAAGTGTATCAAAATCATAACATTCTGAATTTGATGGGAGTTCAGAGCAAATAAAAACATACTCTCTTATGACTATAAGCTGGAATATACTGGATCTCAGATATGAAAAAATATTGGAAGATATTGAAATTTAAAGAGAAGATTCTGACAGAACAGGAATAGGTTAATTTTTAGCCTATAGACATAAAATCTACATAAATTATGTTAACTCTTTTTAATTAAAGAATAAGTGGAAGAGCAAAATAGTAGCAACATTTCCCAGCTGAGTACACTGAGCAGAAAAAACTTCCTTCTCTGAAGGAAAATCACAATAGCACAACCTCCAATGTTGTGATGGAAAGAAAAGAGTCTCTGCTTCCTCCCCAGAGACTCCTACAAAAAATTTTGCAGAAGAAAAAGATGAGACCACATTCCAAAACCACAGGGTCCAAAACCTCGCAAATAAGACTCATAATTGATCATCTTGGTAAGAAAGAACAAGAGGGCTGGAAAAAAAGCCGTACTTTAATTTCTACATGAAGGAGAACAAAAAATTTTCTCCAATTAAGAAAATATCAACGCCTCAAGCTACCGTATCTTTGATCTTATTCTTTGCCAGAGAAAGGAAATTTCATCTCTTCAAAGCTTCAACCAAGTAGAACTAAGTTAATAAGCAGAAAGAAAACTTAAATAAGAGCCCTTTAGAGAGACCAAGGACAAACTGACAGGTATAACATTTTAATTGATTGCCTACATCAGAGGAATTAAAATAATAATATTTATCTGTTGCTACAACAGTAGTCATATACTACTTCAGAACTTACACTTAAGAACTGAGTGGACTAAAAATATGCAAAATTTTAGGAGCTCCATCCTTCTCATTTCCAACTTACCTTTTAGATTTGAAGAGCCTATTTTTTTTCCTTAACAACATAAATTACCACCACTTAAGACATTATTAAAAAAGTATTATAAAAATTAATTAATTAAATCAATCACTGACTTTTGAGAGAACACTGAATACAAATTTACAGCATTAGACTGACAGTAACAGAAACCTAGAGGCTGTAGAGATGCTCAAAACAAATTACTTCCCAGCCAGTTGCAGTGGGAGCTTTTTCAAACCAGCTATGAAACACATCTCATCCCTTACCTAGAAGCAATCTTACTCCTGGACCATACAACTTGGTACTGACCTCCTCTAAAATGCTAGCAGTGGGTGGCACAGGAGCCTCCTGGAAATGCTGGGGCAGCTGCAATGGTCACCAAACATGTCACAAGGCAGCCTTCCCAAGAGCAGCTAAGTGACAATAATTTTCAGCCACTACTGGTGACGCCACTATGCAGTGGTACTCAGAAGCCCTGAAAAACTGTAAACCGATTTTCAGTCTTTCAAAAGAGCTGAAAAACCTCTAAATAGAAAACCAGGGAAAAAATATCCACAAAAAAACTCAGAGGGAAAAAAAGACTTTATGATGAAAAAAATAACTGGATCTTTTAACCTTTTTAAGGTCCATATAAGTAGCTCATCCATGCGGACAGCTCACTTTTGCCAGCTGCCTTAATATTTAGCTCAGGTTGGGGAAACTAGTAGCAGTTTCTAGGCTTCATTTATCAGCTGTCTCCTTCAAGCCATTCAAACAGCAAGGGCTGTAGCAAAGGCTAACAGAAAGAAAGACAAATTTTGTTAAAAAATGATCCAAAATGTTACTGTATTTTAAACAGTAACACCTATGACGAGGAACTTCCCCAAAGTATGCTCATGTGCGAGCCGCCACCAGAGCCAGATTTTGGTACTTGTGCTTGGGTTCCTGCTGCCTCAACTGTGGCATATTTACATAAAATTCCTTTAGTGTGGTACAACCCAGAGTCAATGTAAAGCTAATAGATCCAAGGAAAACTCCATGGTAAGCAAGTTCAGAGTCAGATTTTGAAGTTTTTACATGACAGTTGTTTGCCTTAATGTAGGGCAGCACTTCGTCCTGATCTGGCACTTCAGATGACTCTGCCCTCTCTGCTGCTACCAAGGATTTGTCATATTTTTATTTCCAGTTTCTGATATCTTATGGACATGAGTAACAGGTGACTTGGATTGCTAGTTTTACAACATCCTGATGCATATCAGACAATAGTAAGGTCTTTATTTTGCCTTTTTAAGTGCTTGTTTACAATTTATTTGAAAAAAAAAAACAAAACAAAAAACCTCAGTAAGGCAATGGCTGAAAGATGAAAACACCAATCATTCTGGGAGAGGAGGGCAGTGTCAGATTATTGAAAATTTTGTCCACAGACAACTGAAGCAAAAAAAAAAAAAGAGCATGATTTCTTGCATTGTGAAATCATCAGTTTTGACTTTCATATTATTAAATCCTTCTTGTAGACAAACCAACACTTATGGACTTAGTCATTCCATAAGCTAATCAGCACCTAATATCTTTTTTATCTGACTTTGAATGATATCTTAACAACTTAATACCAGCTCATACTGAAAGCCTGATTAGCAGTGACAGGTGACAATAGCAATGATTTCTAGTGTGTGTGGGACCATTACTATGCTGTTAAAATATAAAAGGAAAATATTACCTCCTACAATTCTTGCTTTTGAATTTGAGGAAAAGCCCATGCAAAGACATTTTCTATGGGAGTTTCATCTCCCTTACCTCATCTACAGTCTGCACCTGGATCAAATGAATGAAGTATTTTTGACTTCCCCAGCACATGGCCTAAATCAGCATTCCATTACTACCACAAATCAATGTATTCTGAACCTTAAATATGCACAAGCAGTGCAGGAAGACGCAATACTCACAGTAGTTTGTACAACCTCAAATGTAACTAAGGAGAGGCTTGGCACAGCCACCATTGTAAAACATAAATTTTGCATCTAAAGTCTCCTCAATTTGACTGTTAATTTTAAACCTGTCTTATTAGTTTTGAGGCAATAATGCACGTATTGCAGAATTTTTTCTGCAATACATGCATTATTTCCTCAAATGCAGAATTTTATTCTGCATTTCTAAGAAGGTCTCCATGCATACTGATGAAGGTTATTATGGAATTTACACTGGTACTGTTTTGCTGACCATAAAATCTCACTGTCCTTTCCTCAGATGTTGGTGACAAATGGGTCTTGATGACTCTGGATTAACAAAACTCAGTAAAGGAGACCACTTTGGGTTTTACATTCAGTACTTTACATCCTGGAACCATAATAATAGAAAAAATAGCACCGAGATATTTAGATGCAAGTTTTAAATATATTTACTTTGCAGAAGTAACTAAGAATGGCTATTCCATATTTTATAGCTGGTGAAAACAATGCATAGCGCCACTGTGTGACATATTCAGGAACACATGTGACTTAGTCACGATGCAAATTCAGGATTCTTTACATTCTGATGCTGTTTGCTAGATTGTGATGCTACCTATATGCTTCATATTACACAGATATTGTCTATTAAAGTATAATTATATTTTTCATCTCTATTTCCTCTATGTGTATGCTATATCTCAAGTCATTATCATACTCATTAAAACACAGCAGTTCTGTATCCCTTATCTGCACTTAAATGAAGTATGAGGATATATAACAATACAATTAACAGAAGTACTCCCAATGAAAGAGGCCTTGAAAAACAAAGTGAAGCCTTGATGGGAATGATCCTGCACTTGAGGCCTGCACAATAACCACTGGGGCTTTTCATCATGTTTTTTTAAAGACAACTGACAAGTCTGATAGAAGGAGAAAGAGAGAGAAAATACAGTTTTGAAGCTTCATTTTTATTCAAGATGTAGCAGCACAAGGACATCCAGAGGAAGCCTAGAAAACACAAGCTACAGTCAAAAATGAAGCCTGATTTAGTAGTTGAATCCATTTATTCTTTCCAAGGTTCTGCATAGCACCTGACATGAGGGCCTCTCTCCTGACTCATGTCTTTCAGAACTTAAGTGATAAAAATAGCAAGTCTCTGAACAAAGGAGAGCCCCAAAAGACAAAACAAACAGTAAGTTTGCATCTTATATTAGAACTTGCATACTTTCTACTCTTGCAGCAAATGCCTCTGCGTATTTATTTACCTTGGACAAGATGAAAGGTCACTCATTATGTGCATAATAAGCTAATCTCAATTGTAATTATACTGCAGAAAAAACCCCACTTTCATTTGAAGGTTAACTAGATTCAAAATAACCCAGTTCTCATCAGGGTGTTGCATTTATTTCAATTAAGTCAATCAACTTAACAAGGATTTAATTAAAAACAAGTTAGCAAGTCAGAAGAAGTATTTGAAATGTAATTAATAAATATTTTAAATAAGCCCGACGTAGTTAAATCAAATATATTATTCTAAGTGCACTAGACTATGACTTCTTTGCTGATGCTCACTTTTGGTCAACAATAAAAAGCATCCCACCCTGGGAATCCTGGCACCAGCTCATCCTTGCAAAGGCACATGAACACAGTATCCAGGAGGTGGAATAGTGAACTTTCAAAAATTGGGGAGAGAGAGAGACCTATTTCTCATGAGAGGAAAACCCAAGGTTTGCACACAGTTCGTTTGCTTTGTTTCAACTGTTGCTCTTCATCCAAAATAACTTTTCAAGGCAGTTAAACAAAAAATAAACTGCCTTTTCACTGAATCTACACGTTTCCATGTAGCTTCTTTCCTCTGCAAGCATTCTGCAAGCTGTGGGAGAGGGGAGCAAAGCACTAACAAACAAAACCAGAGAACAATCAATATCAAGAGGTTAGTGCTCCCAAAAAGCACCAGTAATTTACATCAGACAGGTTCTTATTCTGTGACTTTCCATTGTCTTTTGGGCAATTATGCATCTCATCCCTGGCTTTGCACTCTAAGAACAACAGTGCTTTGGCCTCTGCTGCCCACGGCATCCTGACTCAGTCTTTCCAGGGATCTCTATCCTAGGGAATTCTATTATATTTTTCTCCCTGTGTCTGACATTCCTAGGGAAGAAGAGGAAAAGAAAGAAGCAGCACTCCTCACCCTTAACTCCTCAACAACCCACAAACAAGACTCCTGTTTTCCTTAAGCCATCCTTAAAAATTCTTTATTCTGTTGTCACCAGCGAAGACCAATATTCTATAATACAATAAAAGATACAACCATATTCCAAATAAATATACATGGAAATTAAGAACATATATATACCCAAATGAAAGTTTTTGTCTACCTCATTGTTTTCAACTGACTGAGCGCATTTTCTTTCATGTCCATGACACATTGAGAACAGAAGCCCAAAGACTACGACAAGAGTGATCAAAAGTGTCAGCTCTGTTTGGGCAACGAAACTTGAGAAGCCTACGCCTAATCTTTCAGATTACTTCATGTTTTGTTGCACTTTTCACCATCAGACCACAGTTCCTATTAAACTGGCCCCAGCTACAGATATAAATATTCCCAACTTAAGCTAATAAAGCTGCCGTTCTTATTAAAAAACCCAGAAAATAAGCAACACTGAGTGAGGAGTTATGCTTGAGAATCTTTATGTCTACATAATTTTTCCAGTGCCATAGAGGAATTCTGGGCCATAGGCAAAGCCGAAACCAAATAAGTCATGTTACAAAAACAGTCCTGTTGGAGTCCTCTACCTTACTATCATTTGCCACCTCTATATACAATTCCAAAGTAAATCCAGCTCTGAGCCAGCAAAGGTTCTGTGGAAATTAGAGAGAAGAGCCTCTCTAAGCATATAATTAACCAGATGCATCATAATGTGTATGTACAAAGGTCCTAAATTAATCCCACATGATTCAACTACATGCTCAGCATTCCTAATTTGCAAGTGCTTGACTTTCTGAGCTTCACAATTCCTTGCCAGAAAGGAAGGGTTATTGACTTGAATAATGAGTCCAAGTCTAGAGAAGGACATTGAACAGGCCATCTGCAGTCCTGTTCTTATCAGCATCTAGTTTTGTGGGGTTTTTTTCTGACACTCTACTGCCTTCCCACCGTACGCACACATGCCCCATATTCTAATCTGCCCAGTTCCATCCATTTGTTTCACCAGGATCTCTCAAATTAATAAATTTCTTCAGGAAATCCTGGATGGGAAGTGTTCTTCAAGAGCTCTTAAATGTACGGGTGACTCATTCAAGCAAGTGATCTGAAACAGAGCAAGAGAGCAAGAACAGGATTCTTTAATGATAATGATCTTACAACATGCAGGTGACAACCTGCAAGAGAGCCAGACATCTCTACAATACCTCTATAATATCAAATACCAAATGGTTTTCTATCCCTATTCATCCAGATTACTTTGCCACCAAGCTGTTGTAAATTGGCAACCACAGCTTATGCTTTAACTTTCTTATTTCAACTTTACTGAGGCTACTCCATTGAAGGTTTGTGATGGCTGATATCAGTTTGCACCCAAACCCTTATACCTATGCAGATAATTTTTCAAGGACTTAAGGAGCATACTTCCAGAAAAATATTAGTATCAATTTTAGTCATATTAGTCATTTAGTCATTTTATCATATTAGTATAAATTGCCTCATTAAAATGGCAATTCCTGGAAGAAGAAGTTTTTCTGTTTTGTCATCTGGGTATCTCTGATCTATCCGAAAGTACCATGCCCAGGAAACTTGGGAGTTTATCACTGACAGGGAGGAAAACAACTATGTGTGCTCCTGGTCAAAAAATACAAGCCACTGAAATACTTGATGTCTCCACATCCACCTGGTCACTTTGACTCTTCTGTTCCCCCTTCTGCCCCATCTCAGAACAAAACTATTAAAAACAAAGGGAGGGTCCCATACTATTGTGCTACACAGAGTGAATCCTGCTATTCCTGAGAAGAATAACAGAACACTGAACGCCTTCTGTTCCCTCCCCAAACTTAATCATCTGGATAGAGCTGGTATTTCTATTTGATTTTTTCTATGCCTTGTAGCAGAAAGGAACATATTGCCCTGAATAAGACAGACACTAAGCAATCAAAGATGTTTGGATGCAGTACAGATTGTGATTATTTTCCCCTTTACCTCTTTGGCTCAATTTATTGCTGCCCACTCTATTTTGCTTTATGAAGCAGTACTGGAGAAAAATATCCTCATTCTTTAGCTGAGATAGTATGTGCTGCTTTGTGAGGCACTTTCCTTCTCAGCTCAGATAATGCTCAATACCACAGTGCAATACAGAACAGTTCAATACGACCATTTGCATAGTGAACGATGCAGAAGGTTGAATGGAGTCATTTATGAGGCACTAGATTTTTGCAGGAATATTATCTGGGATTTAAGTTGGCTGGTTTTGTGTCTTCCTTCAGACTCTGTGAAAGTCTCATTCCTTCTCCTATTTTGAAGCAACTAGGAAAAGAATTGGTGAATACTGAGTAGCAGGAAGATGAATTGAATCCATTTCAGCTTAGTTGCCATTAATCCTAGAACAGATAATATAAAACAAAGCTTTGTGTCTCATTCAGAGGTAATTAAAGATAACCCTAGTACCATTGAAAGTCCTTCCTATCCACATTCCCAGTGTCCATGGAAGCTCTCAGAAATGCAACTTTATTAGCTGACCTAATGTTTTGCTCATTCTGCTGAGGAAAAATAGTGGACTTTGTTTTAAGGATGTTTTCATGGCTTTCCTCTAAACCTGCAGCTCATCAGTCTCCATAGAGGAGACTGTTTCAAAACAGGAAAACTGGTTCCATATATGCTGTAAAAAAATACAGGGTGAAAAATATTTTCTTCTTAGGAAATCCTTAAAAATAGAGAGTCCCCACAAAAGTAAAGGGAACATTTTCTACAAAGGGGTGACAAACAAAATCATAGAGAGCATATAAAAAACTCTGGCATACTGTTTTGCTTGGATGAAGGATACATATATAGGCCATCTCTGAAAGTGTTTTTTCCTAATGTGATATTTAAATATTTCAATGAGGAAGATTGCAAGCATAGCCTGCCCTCTTTTTGCAATACCTTATACAACAACAGATACTGACTGCACTTCTCAATTAGCTTATGTTTAAAAATTAAATTTAAAATAAAACATTTCCCTGTAGACACAGTTCTCTAACAAAAGTTCCTGCCCTCCAAAATACGTTCCTCAACCACTGCTGAAAAGTGCAGCATCCACAGTTAAGCACAGCAGTACATCTGAGACATGAGTGACATTTATTTAGTTGTGTAGACCAATTACTTCCCCACATTTCACAGAGTAACACTTGCCTCTTTTGTAACTGCATCACGTTGCCAGATATCCATTCATTTTGTGGTCCAAACACAGACATTGCTATTCCAGCTGCACAACTATTAAAATTCTCCATAATTCGTTTAAAAATCTCATGTTTCCTGAGAGCAGAATTTCATGCTTGCATTAAATTTGGATCAAATTTAATCTTGTCACCATTGTGACAGACATACCAGTTCCTGACCAAGAACCATGCTGTATCTCCCACTGCTGCACCTGGGAAAGGGGCTTCATCCCTTGTTTTCCACAGATGGCCACGGAACACTGAAGTCTCTGTGCCTGATGGAGTGAAGAAATATTCACTTTAAGCTACTGTGCCAAATAAACCACCCTAACTGAGCAAGAGCAGTACCAGTTCCATATCTATATTTAGCAATTGAAACTGACTAAACGTGAAGGGAAGCACTACAGCACTTCAACGGAGATGGTATGAATTGCACATTGAGAGTATCAAGTGCTCTAAGAAAAATTCCTTTCCAGGGTTTCCCCACTGGCTGAAATACTTACAAACAGCTACAGGAACTGTATGTTTCCAGGTAGCGCTAACAGAAAAACTTACAAGAAAAAAATTTAGTTTCAGGTGAAAATGTGAACAAAAAAAATCAGCTAAGTAATTTTAAATAAAACTGTTACTCAACAGAAAGGAAAAATAGATTCATCAATCATATGTTCACTACTTCTCATTTTCACTTTGACTCAAAATGAGATGGATGCCACAGACAAGCACACCATACCCACCTATTATATCTGACACTGACATTATTTACTGTGTATTAAAAAGAATTCTTCTGGCACTTGCATACAATCGTGTCAGCTTTAATTGCTAAGATGCACTGAACAGCTCTTCTAAACATAGAAAAAATTTACATTTTAAAAGCAAATCAAAGGCACAAACAGGTGGAAGCACTCCATTGTGCCACATGAGACCCTTGTTCCTACAGCTGCAAACCAGCACGAGTGCACATCCGCTGAAATATCAGCTTGGGAGTAAAAGGAAAGAAGTACAGTGATGAATTCTAGAGTCCAAAAAAAAACCTCAAAGCCAAGAGTGCAAGTTTTATTCCAAAATACTCAAACAACATGCTTGAAAATGAAAGGATCTTAAAGTTTAAAAAATGATGTGCATAAATAAGCCAGTTACTAAATTATATCCTCACAGGCAAAATAGGAGATGCAGTCTAAGGCAAACAACACTAAAACAGGCTTACAGCTATTGATAACAGCATCTAATCACTAACAAATGCAAGGATTACTCGGGTGAAGTTCACAGTAGACAATGTACAGTGTGGTATTACTTATTATTTTTATCAGTGAGCTAGATGATGGAACAAGGAGTATGTTTTATGAAATTCAGAGATCACACTAAGCTGGGAGGGATTACAAGCATTTTGGAGGCCATGAACATAATTCAAAAGGCACGCAGATAAACAGAGAAACTGTCTGAAAGCTGCAGCTCTCTTACAAATGTGTGTAACACTGCAGAAATACAAGAATGCCAGTTTGCACAAATTCAGGACAGAAATTAAGCAAAAGTTCGACTGTTGAAGATTCCACAAAACAGGACCTAACTACAATTTACCACAAAATAAATTTACATTATCTGTTGTCCCACTCTTAAATAACAAAAATCAGTCATCCCACTGAGATGTATGATCAGTCTTCTGCACAGGAGACATGAAGTAAATTTCTATTCTCCTCTGGAAACTTCAGTGGAGAGTTCACTGGGGCTGTGCTGACCTTGGTCAGTAAAGGAAGCTGCCTGTATTTGATCAAAAGCTTCAGCTGATCAAACTTGATTCATACATGGATTGGATAATTCTGGCAACTCTTGGCAAGATTCCTGTTAAGCATAACTAAATGGTAAATTGGGGATAACACATCTAGATAACATGAACAGCTAACCTGTTTTTAGATTGGATAAATTACCCTAAAAGAATGCAGCAGCTTAGATCCTTGATGGAAAATGAGTTTATACTAAAAGAATAATGAGAAGCACTTGAGCCTTTCTTAAAAAAAAAGAAAAAAAGAAAAAGGAAGGCTCCAGGTGGATTGATCAATATAAGTGTACCCTTTCTAAAAGAACTGAAACTCTATAGGGCTTGCAGAGAAATGTGTCTGGGGAGGAGAGAACAGCAAGAGTGGAAATGAACAGATGGGGAGATAACGGCAGACTGGCTGATGGAGCAAAGCAGCAGAGAGAGAAAGAAAGAACAACTGGCAGGGAAGGCAGCTAGTGGGAGCAGTAGGCAATGGTCCTGGCTGGTAGGGAATTGCTGGAGCTGAGTGCTGTGAGCATCAAGGTCAAAAGCATGGCTCCAGTGAGGTGTACCAGTGCAGCCAATAAATGGCAATCCACTGAGACAAAAAAGCCTCAATATCTGTTTCAGCAGCAAGATAAAACCTGCCCCTAGATGGACTCTTCTTACTGAGGGCTCTTCAAACTCATTTATCCCCTTGACTTCAGTGGCTGTCACTCAGCATCAGGGAAAACAGCTATCAAACCTCTTAGGTCATGCTGCACTGCAGGCGAGCCTTTGGTGCCCATGCTACACAACAGGGCTGGTTTGTGCACGAGTGTTGCACCTCAGCTGCTCAGAATGATTAATCTGGGAAGGCAACAACCATGCAGAGCAAAGCAGGTGGTCATTCTCATGCTGGGCATATGCAATGGAGAGGAAGTTTACAGGTGTGCCAGGATAAATCAGGCATGGTTTGGAAGGGGATCTTAATAAACAGTTTGAAAAACTGGTAGATTTATCTCTCCTATAAGAAAGGAACACTTAGCCCTCTTCTCCACAGCACTCACAAATAAGAGCAGCATTGATCTGTGATTTAATTCAGATGTGATTCAAGACTAAATGCATGAAGATTTGCCATGTTTTCGTGCAGACTAGGACTGTAACTCGCTTGGGAAGCTTTGTCACTTGGGGTTTTGTCATGCAGTCTTGTTCCCCATTAGCTGAGTCAGGGAAGGTTTAGGTTGGATATCAGGAAAAGGTTTTTCACCCACAGGGTGGCTGCACACTGGAACATGTTTCCCAGGGAAGGGGTCACAGCACCAGCCTGGCAGAGTTTGAGAAACATTTGGACAACACTCTCAGCACGTGGTGTGACTCTTGGCGTGTCCTGTGCAGGGCCAGGAGCTGGACTTGATGATCCTGATGAGTCTCTTCCAACTCAGGACATTCTGTGATTCTGTAACATTTTGCTGTCTCTGTGAATGACCAGATTCAGCTCACAGAAACTGACTTTAACCATACAGCTTGAATGGTTGGACACTTCCATTCTACCATCACAGCATAGTTTATTGGTGCTTCCTATTGGCTTGTCAAGTATCATGACTATCTGCCTCAAAGTATTTGGTTTCCCTGATTCTTCTCCAAAGAGAGAATTCTGCATTAAGAGTATAATTTTCTTTAGCAAGTAATGTTATTGGGAATTTCTGTTTTTAATTTAAGAAGCAAAGTTAGTGGGTTCTTACTGCTCTTTTAAGGCCTATCCACTAGCTTGGAGGAAAATGTGGTGAGGCTTACACTGCTCACTTGAAACATAAAGCAAAACTTCATAAAAAAGAAAAACAGATTCTACAAAACTTTTTTTTCCTCCTGCATGGCTAAGGCTTTGTTTGTTTGTCTGGAGGGGAACAAAGATAAAAAGAAGAGGAAATAAGGCACTGTTTACTCTGTAGAAGAAAAAAATCACAATCTACAAAGAGATTCAGAAACACTTGATTAGCAGAGAGTAAAATTAGGAAAGAAGCTATACTTCCAGATGTCACAGCTAAAACCACCTGGCTGGCAGCTCTAAATCTTCTAATTATTAGACAGAAAAAATGGGGTTGAGAAAGTTGCTTTTTCTTACTTTCATAAAGGCTTAGAAGTAATTGTCCTTGAAGGAATCTTGAAAGTTGTTAGCAGTTTTTCATGCCATCTGTACACCCACAGCAGGTCTTTTGTTGTTTTAAGAGCATGAAACAGCATTGGACTCTCCAGGACTTTATTTTTATGGGATCAAGAAAAAAGGGAGTGGTAGGTGCAAGATCTCTAAAATAAATACTTTGTTTTTAAATAGAATAATACAATTTATATCATATTTAGATCTGCAAGAAGATATTTAAATTGTATTATGGGTTACATATGACACACAAGCCTATATTAGGAGAAAGTTCTGCCATCCATTTTCCCACAAAAAACACTCTAATGGAGTTTGTCCATATTTTAGCTGATGATTCCTCTTGCAACACTCAGTTCTGATTATTTCTACTTATAATGACATCTACTTTATATAACCTGTTTGAATAACTTTGGATAAACAAGACAATGCACAGAAATGAATATGATCTATATAAATAAAATAAAAATATAGCCCATGAAAAACTTATCTATAGAAACACAAAGACAAAAATTACTTTTTGTCAATTTTTACATGAAGATCTGCAAGCCTTTTTAACTTTTTAAAATTAAATATAAAATTTTCGATGACTAGTGTCAAAATACCTGGTAAAGCTACTCCTGCAAAAATCCCAATGTCTTTCCACTGAGAAAAAAGACTCCAAACCCAAGGCTCCCAACTTTCTATTTTTTCCAAGTTAGTGCATTATTCAGGTTTATTTTTTATAGATTGGGGTTTTTAACTTGCCCACAGGAAAAAAAAAAACCAAACAACCTTAAAAACACCAGCATCCTTCCTTCCTTCCACAAACTCAGCTTCCATGTATGAGTGGGCAGCTCTCACCACTGGTGCCAGCAGATTTCTCAGAACCTGTAGAAACTCCCTGAAATAAGTGAAGGATAGAATCAAATAATTGTAAGCTAGAAGGATATTGAGGCAAAAGGAGGCCTAGGCTTCTGTTTCTGGAGCTATGTGTGTACCCCTTCTCACTTAAGGACAGGAAATAACCTTACCTCCAAGTGGTTATACGGCATGCAAATACATTAGAAGCTATTATAATTTTAATAACTATTTTATTCATGTTTATAAAACATGTTTATAAATAAAAGTTATTACTTTCCCCTACAAAGTCCAATGGGCACTGTTGTGAAAATCTTTTTACTTTTTTCTAAAGTATCAGGCCTACCTAAACATTTGCTCAGGAATTAGTCCTGGGAGGAGTCAGAAAGAGACAAAAGCTTTTGAAATGAGATGAAGTACAAAATTCCTAAACTGATTCACTTTCTGAAGACAACAATTGCTAATAGGTTTTCTCAGTGAAACAGGCATACATATTTTAATATTATGGCTATTTACATTTTCCCTTGCTTCTTGTTTTCTTATTATACTTCTTACCATACAAGTTCAGAAGCACATGATGATGAAAGAGGGAAGTAATGAAACCAGTTTCTCTAGAAGTTTGCCAACTACATGAACACTACACAGTGATGTCTCAAATTCTATCAAGTTTTTTGTGAGTTTCTTAATGAGGAAAATATGGATTTAATGGACTTTGGATGTTCTATGGCAGCTAATGCATTTTGCACAGATGCAAAATGAAGTATTTCTAAATAAGGTCAAAGTATTTCCTTTCAAAAGCATCAAAGCAATCATCAAAGGCTTTGCTGTTTTGATTTACTATTACTGCAAGGTTAAGGCAAGAACATTTGAGCTAAATGCTACCTCTTTTATCCAGCTTCACTGGGTATGCCAATAGCCAGAATCATTAATGCCAGAGCAACAGAAATACAGAGAAGATCTAATTTCCACTAATCCTCAAAACCAAAATACGTATCAGCAATTTATTAATTGTGATTTCTACAACAAATACATGACATAAACTATCACACTTGTCTCAGTTTTATAAGCATTTTGGTGATTAAGATGGAGTAGATTAGCCTTCACCAAATCTCTACAGTGTGACCAAAAAAAGGAGCCAGCAGCTGAACCAAATGCAAAAATGCATATTGTGTCTTTTTCTTCCATGATAGAATGCTAGATGATATGCTCAGGTGGAAGTAATATTAAAGCCACCAAGCTTCATGGAGCATTTAATTTTTCTGTTTTCAGTAACAAGTTCAGACAATGATTGCAAGTTTACCTTTGATTCCTGACTACTATCTATAGCAAGTAAGTTTTAAAACATAACTTTTAAGTGAATGCACTCCCATGAAAAGAAATACGCTGGCAAAGAAGGATGGACTAGGATGGACTAAAGGATGGATACTTGGTTAATTTTCCCATGCTGGAGACAAGTTATTGAACACTTATGAAAACACATGAACTGTCGACTACAAACGCCTTTTCTAATGCTGGCCATAATGCTAATTTGCAGGCGTAACCTCAGATACTTCAGCTTTAGAACTGAACTTCACAAAGAAGTGAACTGATCAAGTATGTTTCACACTTGAGGATTTTAATTACAAGAACTTGTTCAGTCTTGTTAATTATATTCCACCCTCTCTCTCAAAAGGCAGGAAATGAGGAACAAGGAAAAGAAAAAAGGCAGCAGGGACTGAAAGCATGAGCAGGGACACAGTATTTTAAATTCTTAAGCTGACACATTTTTTTCACAATTCATTTTTAATCAATACAATCTACACATTCTTTCTGAGCTTTCAGCCATATGTAGAGCAAAAACCTACTGGGGTCAGCAAAAGAAACCTCGAATATAGTTTTTCAAATCAACCATAGAGTTAAATGTTTAGCAGTACGTGTTAATAGCCCGACAGATGATGGAAAATTATCTTGCAATAAAACTTTCAAGACAATGCCAGCTACACTTATTTTCAACTACTCTTCTTCTCCCTGCTGATTCTACCTGCCAGAGTACAGATGAAATACATGGACTTCAAGGTTTGAAGGTTTGCTTTTTCAAATTAGACTCCTTCTCCAAGCATCTGAAAACAGCTACAAAGAAGCTGCAGAAATGTTGAAGTCAACGCTGTAATTGAAAGTTGTGCTTCAAAACTTCCCCCCACATACAGAAAGGACAAACTGTCAACCCATTAGTGGTAATTTCCTATAAGAGCAGAGTTAAAATACGGGAGCATTCAAGTCGCTGTCCTCAGAGGACCACATTCACTTGCATATTTATCATCACCTCGCAGCCACCAGTCCACGAGAAAAAAAGCTCAGTTAAGAACGCATGAATAATAAAACAAGAACTAAATCTGCGGCAGTTGTGACAGTTATAACTTCTCTCATAATGAAGCAGGTGCCAGCAAAAAGGTACTGCTCTAAGTCTAGGCAAATCAAATGTCATCATCTGATTCACAGACATTCTTACTGACAATTCAGGTGCAATCATCATACCAATCCAAACCCACCTATAAAAATAGCCCACTTTGATAATTTTAAACTTACTCTTAATGAATAACTCACAAATTCTGCATTTATGGCAATAGATTGAAAAATATCTGTCAGGCTTTCCGTGATTGAATTATCCATGTTCATAATGAAAATAAGCATTATTTCAATGACAATTATATTTCAGTTACATATTTTTTCTAGGTAATAAATGCAGAATTTATCCATTTAACTGCAGAAAGCCAATGACGTCCACATTAATAGAATCATAGAATGATTTGGGTTGGAAGGGACCTTTAAAGTTAGTCATCCAGTTCCAATCTGCTACCCTTACACTAAGACCAGGCTGCTCAAAACCCCATTTAACCTGGCATTGCACACCACAGGGATGGGTCATCTCCAGGTTCTCTGGACAGTCTGTTCCAATATCTCATCATTCTCACAGTAAAGAATTTCTTCCTAATATCTATATTGACCCTCTTTCAGTCTGAACCTGTTCCCCCTTGTCCTATCACTAATGCCCTTGTAAAAAGTCCCTCCTCAGCTTTTTTGTAGGCCCCCTTTAGGTACTGCTGCAGCTGGAGAGAAGCCAGAGAAGCTCTCACCCTTCTGCTTTCAGGGACAGGCAGGATGAGTGCCCTTGGCCTCTGCAGATGGCCACAACCAGGTTTCTGGGTTATGTGCACTACAAGTCTCTTCACTCAGCCTTGGAACAACATATTTCCTCCAGCATCTGGACATCGCCATTAAACACACACAGGTGATTAAGATCTTGAAGCACTGAATTTTGGAAACAGTAAATGAAGCTAGATTAACAAATTGTTAAAAAAGCATTATTCAATCCCATGTCTGTCACAGAAGTGACAAAATTGAGAAAGAGAGAAAATTACATTGCTCTTTAATGACATTTTAGGACAATCTAATATGATATGGCTTTGGTTGAGGCTTCATTGATCCTGACAGTATCACCACTACAGACTTTGATATGCTGTTCACAACTTGCCATTACCATTTACGAGGACATAAATGCTCAGTTTGGAAATAATTCTTTTTCATTAAAATGAGATTAGCATAATATTAGTTAGAGAAATAAACTTTGTAATATTTCAGATAACTCTCCTTCCTAGCCCACATTTAATTCAAAGCCTAGTATAGGTTTTTTCTTTTGCAATGGACAGGGGCATTTTATAAACAAGGAAGGCTATGTGGTAGCAAGTCACAAAACCCCAAAAAATCACACTAAAAATGAAAATAGGACACAGAGGTGAATGCCAAGGAAAAAAGGAAAGCACCTACCTAGTACTATGAAAACATGGATATTTAGTTCAGCTTAACCACAGATGATCTACTAAACCAAAGAGCAGCAAGCTCATGCTAGCCTAAAGGAGGCACAGGTTATACCTGAGATACAAATGTTTCACCAGATCAGACCTATAGGACCCTGTTTGCATTCACACAGGGTTTTTCTTACACATGTTTAGAGTCAGTGCACCTATGTACTGAATGTCTTTACTGCCAGAGAGAAGTGTGAATGTATATTAATACAAATGAGACTCAGGCTCCCCTAAAAAAAATCAGTTTCTGTGTTGGGCCCACCCTGAATAAATTAGCATTAGTAACAAATGAGCATGTTTAACTCTAGTTATAAAGCCACTTACCACAGTGGGGAGTGGGAGTGTCTGTGTTACATTTTGCTTTCAGTAGTGCTTGAGGGAAAGGCTGAGGTATTTAATACCTTCCTTGCCTCAGTCTTGAATTATAAGGCCTTTTGTCTGGATACGCAGGCCCCTGTACTGTAAGACAGGGAGAGGAGCACAATGAGGCCTCCAAAATCGAAGGGAAAACGGTCAGTGACCTGCTACACCACTTAGGCACACAAGCCCATGGGGCTGGATAGGATCCACCCTAGAATGCTGAGGGAGCTGGTGGAAATGCTCACCAAGCTACATTCCATCATTTACCAGCAGTCCTGGCTGACTGGGGAGGTCCCAGTTGTCTGAAGGTCGGCCAATGGGACACCTATCTACAAGAAAGGCCAGGAGGAGGGTCCAGGGAACTACAGGCCTGTCAGTTTGACCTCTCTGGCAGAGAAGGTCATGGAGCAGAACATCTTGAGTGCCATTCCACAGCCAGGGGAGCAGGCACTGCCGTCATGGGTTTGTGAAAGGGAGGTCCTGCTTGGCCAACCTGATCTCCTCCCTTTACAGGGTGGCCTGATCAGTGTGTGAAGGAAAGGTTGTGGATGCTGTCTACTTGGACTTTAATAACATTTTTGCCACTGTCTCCCACAACATTATCCTGGCTGCTCATTACTTGGGTGGCAGCATTATTCACAGGGTAAACAAACAGCTGATGGCTGGGCCCAGAGAGTGCTGGTGAACAGAGGTACATCCAGCTGGCATCCAGTCACAAGTGGCGTTTCCCAAAGCTCTGTACTGGGGCCACGCCTGGCCTGTTTAATACTGATTATCTGGACAAGGGGATTTGAGTGCATCCTATATTCAGTCAGGATGGATGAGGGCAGGATCCCTCAGGGCAGGGGATCCTGCCCTCATCCAAACACCACCAGGGCAGGAGCATTGATCTGAGGGGGGTAGAAAGCCTCTACAGAGTGATCTGGACTGGTTGGATCAATGGGCTGAGGTCAGCTGGATGAGGTTCAGCTTGGCCAAAGGCCAGGTCCTGTGCTTTGCTCCCAATGACCACATGCAGCACTACAGCTTTGGGGCAGAGTGGCTGGAAAGCTGCTGGGTGCAAAGGGGCCTGGGGGTACTGGTCAACAGCAGCTGAACGTGACCTAGCAGTGCCCAGGCGGCCAAGAAGGCCGATGGCATCCTGGCCTGTGTCAGCAATAGTGGGGCCAGTAGAACCAGGGCAGAACCTTGGCGCTGGTGAGGTTGCACCTCGAAAACTGTTCAGTTTTGGGTGCCTCACTCCAAGAAAGACATTGAGGCACTGGAGAGTGTCCAGAGAAGGGCAATGGAGCTGGTGAAGGGTGTGAAGCACACAGCCTATGAGGAGCAGCTGGGGCAAATGAGATTGCTTAGCTTGGAGAAGAGGAGGCTCAGGGGAGGCTTTATTGCTCTCTACAACTACCTGAAAGGAGGCTGTAGTCAGGTGACGGTCATTATCTTCTGTCAAGTAGCAATTGGTAGTACAAGAGAAAATGGCCTCAACTTGCACCATGGGAAGTTTAGATTGGACTTTATTCCATTGAAAGTGCTGATTAATGGTTGGACTCAATCTTAGAGGTCTTTTCCAACCTAAAGCATTCTATGATTCTATCAGGGAACCATTAATTACATTTTTCATCTGACTCAGAGAGTTATAGCAGTACAGTGACTGGTTGTGCACTTTCCCACTCTGGCATTAGGAAAGTGAAGACATGCTGCATAACATACTGCTTTGACTAAACTAGGTTGTAGATCTCCATCAGAATATTTTCCATCTCTTACACCAAAACCCCAATTGCCCAACTGTGGCAATGAATCCAGAGAATAATTTAAAATCCAGGAGTAACATAAAAGACTGAAAAAGTTATCTGTAAGGAAACAATACATACACACATTTATATATAATGTATATATATAATATACAGTATATATAAATTTCCATGGGTACAAATTTAATTTGGGAAAAGATCAATAGAAATAGGAAATAAACTCAGAGTTTATCTCAGTTTTACAGGCTGAAGGGTTTTATCACATTTCAGTGGATGCTATATTATATTTAGTCCAGTTTCTAGCACTTTTTAAAATAGTCTCGGCACAATCACCTAGCAAAATCACTCCTGAAAAATGTACTACCTACCCCATGAAGCACCTAAGCCACAGGAGTGCTGATCTGCATTATATTACATGCTGATGCCTCCTATATTACAATCTACAATTTAGACAAAGGCACACAAATGAAAAATGAAAGCACAGAGAAGTCAGGCAGCAAGTGCAGAGCTACACAGCAGAGACTGGGGCAGAATTAAAATGAGATGATGAGATCTGAACTTCTGCATAAACTATATTAAATTTTCTTTTAAACCACACTGAGAGGGCTCACCTCCAACCACTGCTGAAGATATGAAAAAGAAAAATAAATATATATCTGCTCTACAAATTTTTGGAGCAAGTCTTTTCACTCCAGGCAGTTAAAGAATCCACTGTTCTCAAAAAGATAACTCACAAATAAATGTTTGTGTATTTTCTTTTTTTGTTATGTTTTTAAAGAAATACCATTTTTCTCAAAGCATAATCCAAAATTTTGGTCTTGGAGAGGTAAACAGTTTAAAAATATAATAGAACACAGTCTTTTTATGAAAATTCAGCTTTCAAAGAAGATTTAAAAAGATTATTTTTATATAATATAACAATACAAACCCCTCTGCATGATACAAAGGTAGCTTTGATGCTACTGCATTTATAACAATGTTTTATTCATGTATTTCTTTTGTAGCTCTGTCACTAAGAATCGAATCAGCTACATACAACTTAATTCTTCCCCTGCTAGTTGTGTGAAGAGAAAGATGATATTGCTTTCTGATTGCAGTAAAACAAAATGAAATACATTATCTGTCTGTTCTACTTTGAGTAACAAATGCAGTGAGTATGCGAAATGACACGCATGGCTACATTTCAACAGAGGTGTCACACATATGGAGTACTTTTTTTTGTTATACATATTTCTGTATTTTCCAAAACTGCATCTACAGCTGTGGATCCAAGTACCAGAAGTACTCTGCCCTATTATCCTTTATATTTGTTTGCAATGGATATTTTGTGATACTGGTAGTTAAAGGGGAAGACCATATTACGCACCTAAATGTTTCCATTCCTAAATAGTGAGGGACTTAAATTGCTTTGTTAATAGTGAAAATATCATAAACAAACCACATTTATGTCCACTAGTACTTTCAGATTTCATCTGAAATTTATTCTAGTGCAGCATATGAAGGAAACTTTTAAAAAACCTATGGAAATGAAAAATCAAATGTTAATTTTCTCCTCAGATTAAATGAAGATTACAGCTAAATTCTCTGTTAGCAAAGCAGATTGCCAGTGACTATGGATGACGACAATCCAGTGTCACATGGCAAACTAGAGTATGGTATTGATTATTTCACAATAGTGTATGAAAGGTACTAAAGCACCTTCAAAGAAAACCTTAGGTTACCCTTGCTCTGGAAAAAAGGAATTAAATGACCAACTAGGAAAACGACTTCTTGATTAGAAGACAACCTCCCAGGCCTCATGTCCTGCAAACCCAGATAAGCCATAAGAAGACCTGTTACACAGCCCAGCTCCCTCCTACAGCCCCTGCAGAAAAATGGCATATCCCTTCCATCCCCTCCATCAATGCTCCAAGCCTGCAAGTCATTGAATGTGAAAATTACAGACTCCCAAGGATAAAAAGCCTTCAATCTCATGTTTAAATGGGAAGTTCTGGAGAGGAAAAATCCCCATGATTAGAAGATGAATGTTACAAATTATCCCGGACACATGAATTCAGTGTTAGCAATCTGACACAATCAATTTCTTTGGAATTTTGTCCTCAATTTTAAAGGAACCTGCCATACATTAAAAGCAAATAGCAAGAGTAGTTAGATATCAAAGCTATTGAGTCCAAAATCTGTAGCTTTGGAGGCATAGTAAGAATTCACTGTAAGCATAACATGAAGTTAAGATTCCATAGAAACAGAAGAAATTACCATTCTAATTCATGCAGATGAGGCTCTGGTGCTATTCTTTAATGCAACAAGATGGATTCTCCTGGTGGTTAAAAGCAATTTTGAAGTTGTTGGTACTATTATATGTGCAAAAAAACAAAAAGCAAAACCAAAGACAAAAAGCATCACAGATGTGGCCAAAAAAGGCAGTGAGAAACAAAAGAGAATCAGAGGAACACTAGCAATACTAGCATAGAAGAAAGCTCAGATGATGCATTTCAAGCATATTCCTGGCATTAAGGAGAATTTTTAGAATAAAGAGACTCCCTTTATTATTCCTATTCTTCTTTTATTTAGGAAGATATAATTTTATGATGATTTGTTCTGCAAACAAATGAAGATGCACTGACTATTATAAGCAATTATCTTACCACTTTTTCTTCCCAACAGAATAACCTATAAGAATCTGAATACTAGCTAACCATTTATCTAAAAAGATATTGTGCTATATACTCCCTTTTGGATATAGTTGGACTACAATCAAATACAATACTGATTCTAGTTATGATTCTGATGTTACATAGGTCCAAAGAAAGTATTACTCCTAAACCCCTTAGCGGCATCCACCAATATTTTAAATAGCTGGGTGCAGCTCTGCCAAACTGTTCATCAAGAATGCCATTGCTTTGCCATTGTAGGCACTGCAGAATGATGCCCCAAGTTCCCTTGGAAGCGCAGCCAAGAGAGAATTATGCATGGCATGTTCTTGACTACTTGTCCATGGGTTCACTGTGGACTGAGCTAATGCCACAGGCTTTTGGCAGCTGGCAGTATGCACAGTGTAAAACATCATTCAGCTTCACTGTCTCAATCACTGTGCTCCACAGAGCAGAAAATTAACTTCGACAGATTTAAAGGAGGTTCTTGTCATTCTCTGTAATTCATATAAATCATTATATATATGGCTTTAAAATCTCATCTGTAACTTCCAAAGAATGACAACTGAGTCAGTGTGATTATTTTATACCATTATAGAAAAAAACCCAAACCCAAATTATGAGTTATGATCAAATGTTCATTTTCATTCCCATGGACAGAAGCACTGACATCATTTCTATCTCTAAACATTCTTTCATTTTGAGAGAAGCTTAATTTCTGTATCATCTAACCTTAACTAACATGAATAGTAGTATTTTTTTTTTCATATTGTAAGTGGCTAAGAATTTTCTGCTGAAACTACCTTTTTAATGGAAAAAGAGAATTTATAGGTGACATTTTAGTCACCCATAAAGTGTGTCAGGTTTCATGAATTTTCTGTAAAATTTAAGCAGCAGTCTTCTGTATTCTGCCTTGTACATACTGCTTTTAGGACACCACATTCACTCTAGTGGGAACAGGTAACTCAGAAGCCAAGCATCTCCAACACCTCAGGAATGAAATTATCCTAAATCTGAAGAATCCATGACTTAATGCCATGGAAAACACTGTACTTGCAGTGTTCCTGGCCATGCTGTGGAGCAGCCAACTTGTGAAAGCCTTTTTCAATTTTATAGCCCCAATACACAGTTCCTATCTGCCTAGGCAAATTTTTTCCCTTTCGGTTTCACTTCACAGTCCTCGGCCTCTCAGTGTCCACGCTGCATATGTACTAGTCCACACACAGACTCCTAGTTGGAGCAATCCAAGTAGTTCCCTTCATGAGAGAATCTATCAAAGATGAGAAGACAATAAGCTCCAAGATCTAGTTCACATCACCCACCACAAGTTGTTCCTTAGCCCCACACTGAAGAGCCTCCCCAGAACAGTGCATCTCAGTCTCCAGATACACTTTTTTTGCAACTCTAAAATTTTCCACTGGCCAGACACACCAACTCTACACCTCAATTCATTTGCAAACAAAGAAGTCAAGGCTGGATGCAGGGCCTGAAATAATGTTCTTAAACATGATACTGGAAGTGCCACTGAGAAACTGCCTTCCTTTCAGGCCCCCTTTGTACCAGTGTTGAGGCCACCAGTTTAAGAGTTTTGAAAGGTTTTGATCAAGTGTGCTACAGTCTCCTTTAATATTTACACCAATGGTGTGTTAGTTCTTTTCATATCATCCACCTGTCTTATTTTTATCCCAATGACAGGGAAAAGAAGAGATGGAATGCTAATTTATTAAATCATTTCCCTCACAAGATAAACCTCTTCATTCAAATGTTAATGTTTGCACTTAACTGTAGAAAATCTAAAAAATGTCCCATCAGTAATCTTGACTTAGTAACTTCTGAATTTGAAAGCTTAATGCCTACTCCTATTTCATCTTTGTTTATTCTACTTAGTCACCAAGGCACACTGGACCCACATCTTTGGGGAAGTCTGCTGCCTCCATGATGTCAGGAAAACTCTTCCTACCCTGATACAGCCCTCAGATTACTATCCACTACTAATTCTTCAGGTAGGCAGCAATGAAAAAGGGGCATGCAATCCTGATGGACTGTAAGGATATTGTGAAATTATGCTGGAAGAAAATTAGAAGTGCCAAAGCCCAAACTAGAATGTTATTTGACTATTGCTGTAAAAGACAACAGAAATGTTTAATAAATATGTCCACAAAAAAAAAAAAAAAAAAAAAAAAGAATGGCTAAGGAGAATCTTCATCCTTTACGAGATGTGGGAATAAAACATTGACAACAGATGAGGAAAACTGTGAGATACTTAAAGCCTTCTTTGCCTTAGTCTTTATTAGTAAGACCAGTCCTCTGGGTACCCTGTTAACTGAGCTGGAAGACCAGAATAGGGAGCAGAAGGAAGCCCCCACAATCCATACTCCTTGGGAAAATGGTCAGGGACCTGCCACACCATGAGGGGTGGACCTTACTGCTCTCCACAATTTCTGGAGAAGAGGCTGGAGCCAGATGGGGGCTGTCTCTTCTCCCAAGTAACAACTGATAGGACAAGAGAAAATGGCCTCAAGTTGCACTAGGGAAGGTTTAGGTTGGATATTAGGAAGAGTTAATTCACCAGAAGGTGGTCTGGCATTTGAACAGGCTGCCCAGAGAGTCACAATCCCCAGATGTATTTAAAAGTTGGGTAGATGTGGTGATTAGGGATATGGTTAATGAATGGATTTGGCAGTATTAAGTTAATAGTTGGACTTGGTGATCTTAAGGGTCTTTTCCAATGTAAATGATTCTATGATCCTGTAAACTGGCCAACGTCTGTTAACCAGCTCAAAGAAATTACATTATGAAACAAAATTCTACACTGGCAACCATAGTAGGAATCCATAAAGAAGGGGAAAACAGAAATTAAATATAGACTTAAATTATTATTTTAAGTGAGAGCTACTAATTGCTGTTCAACAGGTACACAGTTTCCCAAGGAAATTTTCTGGTATGCAAACAGCAGATGGCAGAAATTGCAATTACTGAGCTATGGTTGCAGGCTACTACCACTGATAGCCAGCTTGTGTAAGAATTCTTTCATAGTCTTGATGGGGAATGGGAGGAGGCATACTCTAAAGGTATTGGGAAGAATTTTCTTTTTCCAGTGAAAATTTACTTCAGGAAGATATGTGAATATTCTTCCTCACTTGTGAAATTTCAGTCTCAACCATGAGTGTTGATTTCAGTCTCAGTTAGCTTCAGGCTTACAGTTTTGCCCACGTGCTCCTGATGCTCAATGGTGTATTCTGCTTCCCAATAAAACTGAAATATATGGGACAGAGTCATGTCTCACTCAGCTCCTACAGATGGGCTGAATGATTTTTCAACAAGAGTATTTAAAAATTATAAGAAATTTAGGCGAAAGAATTACTGAAATAGCTACCTCATCTGAATTTTCTTATTTGTTTTTGTACACCTGATTGCAAACTGTACACACAGTTTGATTAGCTCTGCTGTGTACTTCTCAGGGCACTGTAATTGGTTCAGAAGCAAATCAGAGAGCTGCTTCTGAGTGCACCTAAGCTCAGGAACTATGTCCTTACACATTTTTAATGGAAAAAAAAACCCGACCAAAAATCCAAAAGTAAGAACAACCCAGCAGCATCACCCAGTGCTTTGACACTCTATAGCAGTTTTCTACAATAAAAGATAAAACTCAGAAGCTGCTGATTTAGTGGTCAGCCCAAATGAAGTCAAATGAGAGCCAACAAGCATCCTTCCTTTCCTTGTGTGTGATCACTTCAGAGGAACCTAGAAGAAAGAAATCTCACATGGTGATAGAAACAGAGTGAAGGATTGCTATTTCCATTATAGTATTTTTATTTCTTTAAACACCAGCATTTAAAATCTGAGATTTCAGAAAAGCAAAAAAGTCTTGTGTCTGCATAAATAGACAAACAAAGGAAGACACATACTCTTCTTCTTGCCTTGCAAGAGAAGGTGGAAACAAAAGACAGAGGTGTCCCCTGCAATAGCTATTTAAATGTCTTCATTTAAATAGAACCTGACACATCATTTTTAGCTGCTTAAGACGGTTGTCAAATTCCCTCTTCCACTGCAAACATTAAAAATCCTAACAACCAAGAGCTGCCTGGAGTTTTGGGCTGTAATGGTAGGACTAAGCAAAAAAGGAGGAAAGCAAAAGCAGACCATGTCCCTCCCACAGATATGTCCTGATCCACACACAGTTCAGACACCATCATGTGTTCCAGTGCGTCTCACCACACAGTGCAGAACAGCAGACAAAAGAACAGATCTGAAGTCCCTGCAAATCCACCCTCCCAATCCCCATGCAGTCAAGCAGATAAGCACAATGCTAGTCTCAGCAACTGCTTCATGCAATTAACAGACTCATTTACAATTTGGCTCTGAATTCATTTTCACTGTCCCTTATTAAGTCCTGGTAAAAAAACTGGTTCAGAAGCCATTTTGCCCCCTCTTTTTACAACGGACAAGATAAAGGTTACATTTATGTATAAAGATGAATACTTAGTATTTATATTTAAAGCTACTTCTGTACCTCAGACCAAGTCAAATTTCTCAGTCCACATAGTTAGTGCTTAGATTAGGCTGGAGGAAGAACTGAATCTCTGCTGAGCTACCTAAGAACCACATATGCAGCCAGGTTTATCATCATGAATTCAATACATCTTTTTTCAGCATAATTTTTTTCATCTGTCTATTACATTTACTCACATCACATTCAGGAACACTTCAGGAATCAGATTTTGTTCTCCCATCCTCCAGTGTACCTGAGTTGATGTAAGTTTTCACATGCCTTTTTTTTTTTTAATATCTGCTTTTAGTTGAAAACATAGCATATAAGATAAATGAAAAAATATAGAAGAAAATGAGAATATTACAAAATGCAAATATATAATACTGTATGGAAGAGTTATTGTGGTTAATAGAATGCAAGATAAGAGCAGCATTACACCTACTAATAACTAACTAAATAAAAAAACTGGCTAAATAAATTTACCTGCGGACAGCCATGACCTAGAAACATTAAGTTCTTTATTCTATATCATTACAATCTCTTATTAATGATTGCAATTTTCATTACAATCTCACCTCACTATTCCTACACACACCAAAAAAAAAAAAAGTTTGAAACCATCCACAGCCCCTTCTTGAGGGGTTTCTGTCTGGAATTGTTAGCCAGGTTTGCTCTCCCTGAGGCAGAGGCAGTCTGTACTTGTCTTTTTATGAGTCTGCTCCTTCTGTTCATTATTAACTGATAAATACCTCCCCCAAAAATGCATTCACCCAGTTTTGGTCTGGAAACTGTTTTTCATATCTAAGACTGCAAATGTAAACTAAAACATCTTTCCTCAATCCTCCAATAGCATGTTTTACACATTTCAGCCAGAAAGCTATGTGCCCATTTGCCTGTCTTACAGGTTCAAAACTTGTTGTTGTGGGTTGGTATTGCTTGCCTTGAAGATATGCAGTAGGGCTAAAGAGATTTTTTTTTTAATCACTCCAATATCTCAGTCTGGGATCCTATAATCATTCTGGGCCTCATCTGCTTTGCATCACTTGGCAATTTAAGTTGTGCAAGCTATATTAAGTGCTCACAGATTTTCATACGAATGGCATGTACAAGATGTTCCAGCTTACGCTGAATCCACCAACTGCAATAGCCTGTTAGAGTATTATTTTTTTAAACAGGTATTATACTTACAAATATCCCTTTGTTATAATGTGAAGATGTTTGGAAATGCCAAAATTACTTACTGCTCTGTGCACCCTTTTGTTCCAAGGCAGTTGAGAGCTCTTAGCGCCTCTGTAAGCTTTGTGTTTTCAAGTCTGACAACCAACTACCTAAACATCCATTTAACTGTTACGACACACCATCAGCTTGTCAGAGTCAGATAACATACAGCTCTGAAAATCCATTCACCCACCCCAGCCATGCTTTATCCTTCTACTTCCTCATGTTTTTTCTTATTCAATTCAGAATAAGAAAAAAACATGTTCCACTGGGAAGGCAGCACCTAAAGGGTCAGGACTTTCCAGCTAGAAGCCCTGCCCTGGGTACCACTGGTTCTGCTCATTGGTGTCTCAACCACTTTTATCTTCTCTTCAACCCCAGAGTCTCCACAGCAGTCTCTACTGCTTCAGCTCCGAAGTCTCATTGCCCTGCTGGGCTTTGTTCGAGACTGTAATGTGTTCCTTTAATGTCACAGAACTGGGTAATCTGTGGGCATCAAAGAAAACAAAAAACATGCTGTCATTCAAACAGAAAACAAAAGATATTAATCATTTGGTATTATCACCACACAGCACGTGTGTGCATATGACTAAGACACGAGGGAGGAGAACCATATGCACCAAGTTATTTGCAATGCAGACCTGAAGAGGTTTTCCAAATTAGGTCACGGATGACAAGAGAATCAATTCAACACACACAGACCCAGATGCAGTATTTTCACATTCCTCTTTTTAAATGGGATGAGGTGATATGAGGATCTCTTGGGTATAATTTATGCAATATGGGGTTTCATAAGACTGAGGTAACACTGATAACATTGTGAAGAAAAAAAAAAAAAAGATTTTGTGAAGTTTATTTCAGTTCAGGAACTGGAGCTGCTCAATTGCCTTACTGACCAGGTGTCAGTAAAGAATCAGTAAAATCTGTTTCAATCTATGTACAGCTGATGTGTTGCCAATTTTTCCAGAAATAGACATTACTGAGGAGAGCTCTCTCCTCTTACCTTCCACTTGGATCATTGCAATCTGCTCTGAAGTTAGAAAATATTTGAAAAATTCAGCTAGCATAGAAGTAGGCAATATTTTACAGGCAAACCATTTGGAAACAGCCATCTGTGCTCGATAATGGTTGGAAAAATTAGAAAAAATACTACTTTTCTCTTTTTTTCATGAGTTCCACTCTTTTTTACCCTTTTTGCTGTGAACTTCTTTCCAGTATTTGTTGTGAAAAAAAGATAGCATTACAGCCAAATTTTGTGTGATAGCCTACACCATGCCAATTCATTTGTATTGACCAGAGACCCTGGCATCCCTGACTTGAACTTCAAGTCCCATTTTTTTCAGCCACATCATCTCTTCTAATCCCACCACTCTATTATCTCCCTTCTACTTATTTTTCACTCTTTGCTTCCATCACCAAGACCACACAAGCAGCCAAGAAGTCAGTATGTTGGTTTAGGTGGGATGCATCTGCCAGCAAGAGCACCTTCACCAAAAATCTACTTCAGTTAGAAAACTTATTCTTTCCTTATTCTGATAGAGCTTGGATTTTCTGACTGTCAGACAAAGCACAACCTTTCCTGCAGGTTTCTGAAGGAGACAACATTTAGCATTAGTTGGTTGCTTTTTATTTTAAATAAAGTCATGTATGATGATAGCAATGATGTCTTTACTGAGCAGCAGACCATTTCTTTTCCTCACATGCCTTCCTACATTTCCTTTAAGCTAAAAAGGCATTTCTATGGAGTAGATCACTTAGTTAAAGACAACTGAGAACTCACAATTTGTAAGATTTTTAAATATTCAGCAGGTCAACAGACTGTATGTGGTTACAAATCGATGTGACCAAAAGAAAAAAAAGACACATTCCCTTTTCCAGTACCTCAGTGTAAGTTTCTCACCAGCATTCATTGTCTCCATAAGCACTTCTTCCCATTTTACATGAAAAAAGACAAAGTTCCTTGCATTTAATTAAAGAAATTAAACAGTTAGTTAATATACATGTTTGATTTACAAAAGTAAACAAGAATTCCTACAATTCTAATTAAAAGCACATACATTTTTCATGATAATTTCATGTTGCTAGAAGCCTTTATTTTCCTATTCCTACTAGAGCTTCCTACTGGAGATGGCTTAAGTAGCAAATATATTATAACCTTCAAATTGTAAATCTCCATTTTGTTCCACAAGATGATAAAATTACTCCTAAATTATACCATTTATATTGTTTCTTCCACTCCCTTCTTCTGAAATATTTAAACAAAAACTAGAAAATCGTATTTGTAGTATCAGTGGAAACTTAGAAAGCTGTTAGGTCAATGTATATACACTCTGCTCACTGACCTAAATTACAAGAGACTAACTTCAAAACCACTAACTGAAAAACAAATCTTAAACACTGAGTAAGTGTAACAGATCCTGTAACTATTCCTCTAGAAGAAATGCATTAGAAATGCACTAGCAAAAAAAAAGTCACCAAAAAAAAACCCCAACCAAAACCAAAAATCCCAACCAAACCCAACCTCTCCCCACCCCCCAAATAAACCAAACCCTAACAAAATAAAAAAAAACAACCAAACCAAAACCATTAGGTGTCACATTAACTCAGACTTGAGTTTCTTTTTTTGCAGGCCAGTAGCCCATGGCAGCTGTCCTCCAATTCCCTGTATTACAGAAGCACAAAACCTGCAACCTCAGAGTCCTCTGGCAAACAGCAACACCACAGTGGGTCAGCTCTCTCAGAGAAATGGGTTCTGTGGTTCAGCTTCCAGCCTGGTATCAAATTCCCTCTGTTCTTTACCTGACACAGACAAGCTCTGGCAAATAAAGAGGAAAAAGACCTCGCCCACTGGAATCCAGGGGTCCTTCCCCAAATGCTCAGTTCCCAGCTGCATCCTACTACTTTATGATGTCAAAAAGCAGTCTGTTGACCACAGGACACCCCAGTGTTTCCAGACACTGGAAAACCATCAGCCTTCCTCCTTGAACCATGAAGCCTGAGAAGATACAACATACTTCAGCCAAATATTCAAGTCTCAAGACAATACAAAAATAAATATTTTTGCTTCCTGCTTCCCAGGTACTGATGAAATGGAGAAACTGTATTTCAGAAGCTGAGTCCGGCCTTTTTCAGAAAAGTTCCCTCTTGTCCCTTAACTCAGATGACCCATTACCTTGTACAGCTGTAAAACCACTGGCCTACCCAAAAGCAAGATCGTAGGAGCAGGTGTGACCCATTCCTGAATTTGAACAAAATTAATTCATTCCAGGTGCCTCCAGGTAGTCACCTTTTCTAGTTAAAGAAATCTATCATTTTCTACCTTTGACTTCCTTAAAATCATTTCTTTGATATGGTCATTTGCTCTACAGCTTGTTAAGTCCTTTATCCTGCTAGTTGCCTTCATCTCCTGGATTTTAAATGGCTTTCCTACCTGAGTTAAAAGTTGTATTTATTTTACATTGAGCATTCCCAGAGTACTTCAAGTATGCACAGTATGGCAGGTCTGGATCTTCAGATCCAAAAATTAGCAAGTCATCCTGCCTTTAGCTTTGACTACAGTCCTTGCTTTAAGCCAAACTGAGGATGGCAACAACAACGCACAGCTAATGCCTTTGGCATGATCCCACATGAAAGCAGCATGACCCTGGGAGGCTCAAAGAAGAAGGAGCAAAGCAGGGTATTCTTCTCACAGCATGGTGATATATACATAGAAATCATCTACTCATCTGCTTTGCTGCTGCAAATGCATGTAGTACCAATTTTCTCACATTCCGCTGCAGATAAATCTGGTTACCTTCCATGATTTTACTCTCAGTATTATCAACACCTTAAAAATAATTATGGTTTGAATACACACATTTTGCCCTAGCTCTGCTACTTTTCAGTTCTATCATGTATTCCTTCATTATCTCAACACTGATTAAAAAGAAAAAAGAAAAGCATGCCTAAAATAATTTGTCGTTCAACTCTCAGATAGAAATGCATGAAACGAGCTGATATTTATGACACAGATCAGGAGTGACGGAGTGTCTATTTCTAACTTGTTTCTAAAGAATTCCACCTCTTCTAGAGAACTGTCCTCTTCCCTTTTGAGTATGGTTCTGTTTGTTCCTGCCCTACAGAACAGAGTACATCAAAGGAAAATAATAGCGTATTTTGGCAGCTAACAAAGAAAGCATCTACTTCAAGACTTGAGGACAGCAAACTAAGATTAATTTCACCATGTCCTAGCCAAGAAAACCTGCAGAGAGGTATACTTACAGTGAAAGCAAAGCTGGAAGCTTAGTCCACGAATTTCGATTACCAAAATTGTAAGGAAGTAAAAAACAGAGCTCAAAAGAGGCTGTGAAATAGAAAGCAATTAGCCTTCAGTGACTTTTTTCAGTTGGAGAGTCCTCACAAACAAATTATAAAAAAATAAAGTATTTTTTCTCTCATGTCTTTCTGAACTGGACATAAAACATATCAGGAGAGGTGATTGCCTCAAACTGCCAGGAGGTCTCTGCTTTGAGTGACACTGTGGCTCAAGAATGATTTCAGATATGGCAACTCAGGCTGCTTCTAAGAACTTGCAAGTGCCCTCCCTAGAAGCAAAGCTGAAATCAGTGCGATGATCCACGTGGTCTGGTTTCCATCTGGTCCACGATGCATTTTAGCATTTAAATTGAGTCTTTCTACAGTGTCAATGCAGAGGGCACAGACCTGAGGCTGGAACCCTTCAAAGCTCCACTCTCTGCAGCCACATGCCTTACTGCTTTGTATTTCAAGAACTAATGACAACATGCACACAATTAAGCTGTCAGAAACATCCCCAACAGCTCAGAGGCAATCTCAGCATAGAGGATTTTGCTCTCTATGGACTGTCCTTTGCACCTTTCAAAGAAGTGCCCAAAATCCTCGAGCCTACTTTAGAGTCAGAACTGGTTCACTTCACTTCTCCTTTTTTTTTTTTTGCTGCTATTTTTATACCTGCACCTTCCTCTCAAAACAGAAAAAAAAAATAAAAATCAAATTAAGTAAATTCCTGTAAAGGGTAAGTGATATTTTAAACTGCATGGCTGCATTTAAACTCATAAACTGAGGGTCCACAGCCTAAAGAAGCAGAAAAAAATGTTTAACTTCAACAGCTATCCTAAATATGATTGAAAAGTGAATATGACTATTTAAAATATTATTCTCAGCAATAACCTTTTAGAGTAACTGAAGTAAGAATTATCTGAAGTCAGCAGTATTTTTCCATGTAGGAACCCAGAGGATTTCTTAAAATGCTGAGCATTCTAGCTAGCTCTTCTGAAATCAACATGCATTCTACCTAAACTGAAATACATTTGCCTATGATCCGAATATAGAAAAAAAAATCTATTGTTAAGTAAAATTCTAAAAGTAGTTACAATTATCTAGCTATTGCTAAAAAATAAATTGCAGAAAATATTTTATAAAAGTTTTAAATCTCTTTCTTTAACACTATACATCTCATCCAACAACAAAATTGTACTGTATTTAATTTTTACCTGAAAATTCATGCAACACCACCTTACAAAGCTGAATATATAATGGATAAGACCTGCACAATCTGGTCTAAACCGCAAACAGCTGAAGCCATTGAATCATCTCTGACCAACCTGATGTGTACAAAACTTCAGTGCACAAACTGCAGTTATTTTGAACACTGCATGTGGGCACAAGCAATAACCACCTGTTAAAGTACTGATGCTCCTACACGACATTTCAAAATACATTTTCTCCAGTACTGCCAGAAGTTATTTTTGGCACACGCTCTTATTTTGTAAACCCTTCCTCCTCTACTACCTCCACTATTATCTTCACCTAGCATTTTCCTTCTGCTCTGAAACTACACTTTGAACACAGAGTAGAACCAAAATCCGGAGTCTTTCTGAGAATTAAAGAGGCATGCTGTGACTGTAGCTACAGCCATGCAAATCCAGGGTGTGGAGCTCCTATGAATTTGCCCAAAAGAAATAAGAAAGAAATGGTAAGAAATTGTAAGAAATTGCTTAAGTCTGAACCAAAGGGACTACACTGATAGTCAGAACAATTGAGGAAGAGTCTAAATAAAAGAAGATACAACAATCAATTTGCATTTAAAAGAACAATGTTCATTTGCATTAAAAGAACAATGATCAACATTTGGTAAACATCTTTTTGCAATGTAATTATGTTCAATTTCATTCAGGAAAAAAAATTCCACTTGAAACTATTTTCTTTACTAACAAGATTCTTAGGAAAATAATCAATTTTATAAAGTGTACTTAGAAAGATTTAAATAGGAAAAAGGATCAGACCATTTGCCTTCATGTACAATTTGATCAGATAGCATGTAATAGAGGTGACAAAGCCCTTTGAATTTTCCTCCACGACTTGAATTTCAGCTAATTTTCTTATGCAAATAAGGGCAAACTAGTTACTTTTAAAATTCCATCTCTTTTGACTACAAAAACTCTAAATAGATTATTCGTAGCTCTCGAGTTTAAGTAGTTTTGAGTGTATTCTCATCTCAGTGCACAGACAGCTATGCATAAGCCTCTCATTAAGGATAAACCACCTCTCATTGAAATGAGAATATACCCCTAAGGGTTTCTGAATTAAATTCATGTTTCATTATTCACCCAAATTATTTTACATTTTCATAGCACATTAACACAGTCTCTGTAACTTCATGGTAAAGGCAGATATACTCTTCATAATCTGCACTAGGATATGTCTGTGAAGTTTTAGCACATCTGTTAGAAGGTGGTGGTTGGAAGATGCATTGGGCAAGACAGTTTTCCTATGTGTCAAAACCTCTGTCAGTGCTCAAGGATTGTCTGGTATTTGTCAGGACTTTTCTGTTATTTTTTTAATACACCTTAAGGTACCTCTTTGTCAATCAGAAGACAGCCAAGAAGTTCTATTTGACAGAATAAATGGAATATCTGATAATCAGGCTAAAGGGAGATGGAAACTCAGTTCAGCTCTCATTAAGCCAAAGCTTGACTGTGTTTTGCAGCAGGGTCCAGCATATACCAAGAAATATATATGATCTAGATCCTGACCTTCACATTGATTTTTTGAAGTATCCATGCAACCAATTTGTCAGTTTGTGTTACATTACCCCTTTACCCACACATGACAGATACTTTCTATCAGCCTTCAGCTATGAACTCTAAACTTTTCAGTTTAAACTACTTCAAATTTTTCCTTGGCTCACTCTCATATCAATTGGAAACCAATTAACTGATCAACAAATCAAAACATGCTTGAAATCAAGACTTCACATACTTTTTTCACCCTTAAACCTTAATAATCAGCAAATAAAAATTACATAGATACCAATGAAATGCAGGAGACAAGAAAAAGAGCAAACTTCTTTTGTTTTGAAAACCCATGTGCCTCTGAGGCTAATAGGAAGAGAGAAAAGTAATAATTTTAATGTTCGTCTTGGTGCTTATATTTTTCCCTTCCCTATATTTCTACAATTCATGTTATTGCTATAGTAGCCATTAGGGAGAAATTTGCTGAACAACTTTTTCAGATGTGTCTAAGCAGTTTATTTCTTTAAAACTTCCTCAGAATAACAGAAGTATTTTAAAACAAAGTACTTTATATATATTTTTTATTGTATATTTAATATAACCTGGTTGGAAAAACAAGTCTATAAAGCAGGGGCCAGAACTTGATCTTTGACTCAAAATAAATGTGAAAAGAATTAATTTGACCCCATCTGTAGATTAAAATACATTCTGTTTTGGCTATGAAGGGCTTGGATCTATGGGTTGCATAGGTCCATACTCAGGATATGACACTGTGCTGAACACCTCCTGGCATGTTCCAAAAACTCTCACTTCTCACAAACATCAGCAGGAATGTTGATGTTCCCCCCAAAGACAAGTTCCCCCAAAGCACAGTACTCCAGACTGCTTACAGAACAGTCTCTTTCCAAAAATGAACTAAACCAGTGTTTATCCTTTATAATGTGTTTTGGTTTAGAAAACCTACATAACTAACACAGTTGTACAATTTCACAAAGGAAATTTAATCCATCTACATTGTTTCTCACTTTAAATGCTAGATGCTCCAGGATTTACTGAGATATTTCATATAGCCAAACCCCTAGCTAAGAGGGAGAAAATGTTACTTGGATGATAATTGGATACCAATCTGGTTCAGAAGTCATTATCTTCTGTAGGATTAACATTTATTTAAAAATCTTAAAATATTCATAAAGCAGGAAAACAGAATTTATATTACACTGAAACAAACTTTCTGCCTTAAATTGTGGCAATTTGGACATTTCAAATTCAAACAAAATGACATAAAAAGGTCTATGGGAGCATTCATTACTTGCAATTGCATCTTAAAAGTTTTACACAAATTTTAGTAAAATACCAAACCTACAAAAATAAAGTTCTATATGCCAGCAACTCTTTATTACTTATATTAGCTTACACTTCATACTCATTACAAAATAGAAAAACCAAAATATTATTGAACTCACTGGCTTACTATTTTTTTTTTGGTAGGACACAATGAAAACAATTATTCAAAGCCATAAAAGATATTTGGTTATATACCTTCTGTTAATTTAATAGGCAAAGCACAAATATTTCAGTGTTGGTATTTAATGCCTAAGGTAAAAATTACTGAATTTACCAGGACACACTCTCATACTATTGATTTCAACATATTTTGCATACAGAATGATAACATCCTTCATCGAGTTTCAGTAAGCATTCCAGCACATTTTTTCAGGATATGCAAATAATATTATTTATCAAACATGTTCACTCAAGCAGGAATTTGGTTCTGGAACACAGTGAGTCAAAAAGCCCTTAGATACTCTCCACAAACACTGAGCAGGCAGGACAAGGAGATGAGACACACTTGTGCATCATGTCAGCAGTAACACTGTGCACTCTGAAAGGTCTATCATGACTCAGAAAGATGTACTGCACACCAAAACCTTTCAGAGTTCATATTCTGTCAGGACAGTTACTCTGCTGCACTGGCTCACAGCTGCAGGAAAATGTTCCCTTCCAACAGAAAATTTGGTCTCAGCACAGAGATTTCCCCACATCTTTTCCAATCTGATTCCCTCCAGACATTTTTAAGCAGAAAACTGTTCTAAGCAGAAAATTAAAATGTACAATACAAAATATCCCCTAAATTCAAATGAGTTGGCTTCTAATATCAGGGGCTATCCAAAAGGCTTATTCTGACTGACTTCTGCTGTTCACCAAGGCGTGAAAAATGCACAAAGAGCAGCACTAAGGTATCAAGGGATCTCACAGCCATTAAAGAGAGCAACAGTATCAGTGCCAGTGTCTTTGCTTTATTAATGGAAGACTCTTAAAATGGAAGGCTACAATATCGACTACTGCATTTACACATTATTATAAAAACTCAAGCAAATCTGCACCTCAATAGCAGTGCTTAAAATTAGAGTGGTAACTAAAACAGATGTGAAAATGAAATGAGAAAAGTCAGTCACTACTTTAACCACACAAGAAGCCTACTTTGAAATCTCAAGGAGTAGGAGAAATGTTCAGTATGGCATAAAAGCTTTAAGCAAAAAGGGGTCTCCAATGTATATTTTACACTCAGATTTAAGTGAGATCTATAGCTTTACTGCCTTTGGATTAAGAAAAGTATAAATCACACTTCAAGCTTGCTGAGCACATGCTGGGCAGGCCAGATTCTTCTGGAACAAACAGACATTAAAATAAAAACCCCTGCATGCTGCTCTGAAGTAAGAAAGTTATGAATTTGGATAATCAAGATAAATTGACAATATTATAACTCCATAGTAAAATTAATGTGGTCATATAATCTGATCTAATTCCTATCTTCAGGATTGCTTTTAAAAGCCCTAGCAGCATTGTTAAATTAGATCTGTCTAACCTCTAAACTTTACAGCACAGAAGCTATTGAAGCTTTTTATCATATGTTAATAGGATGCATGCACACTTTATATGTTTATATTAAGTTAAAATTCCTGTAAGAATATACCTACAAATCAAAAGGAACTCTGGATATGAGATTTATGTCAGAGATTTTTTTATATCTGTCATACTGGCAAGTTGTCCAAACCCTGTGCCATCAAATGTGTTAAACTGAGTTCTCCAAGGGAAGAAGCTGTGTTGGTATAGCTCTGGAAAGAATATCTAAAAATATATGAAGACAGTGAATGTTTCCGGCCCTTGGAGACTCTTAACCGATACCAGAATAGCCTTCATGTTTAACACCACTTCCAGGGTCAGCCAAACACATAATATAGCAACCTCTCTCTGTCCACTATAGCCAGACATGGACCTCTATACCAGATGGGCATGACTAAATATTTCTTATAATTCTTTGATGCTAAAAAAATTCAATTATTAAGTTATGAACATGAGCATGACAGCATAAATAATAGTAAAGCATGTATAAACATGTATTAAAAACACTGCTGCCCCTCACATCATATACTTCTTTAGAATATGTTCTGAATCTCAAAAGCATGCAAGTTTTAGTTTGATGCATTTCATGTACCAGCTTTCACAGCATGCTCTTATTTCCACTGCATCATGAATTTGCTCGAGGCTAATGGCTCCCAAGGGAACTGACATTTTATTTGTATTTTTTCAGTAAGTTACTGAAAATGATATTGTCGTGAAGGAATTACATAGTTTATGCTCTAAATGCTTGGAAAAAGAAACAGAAGTAAAACAGGACTGTATCTTGCATCTCTATTTTTTGTTTGTTTGTTTGATTGCATTCAATTACCTCATCTGCTTCTCTTATAGAAGCCTGCTTCAGTTAGTGGACTGGACTACACTCCATATAGAAGCAGATTACATCCCAATAACTGAGCCATCCATACACATCTATTCATCAAAGAATGCAAGTGACAAGCACAATGACCAGGGATCTGAAGGACAGCAAAGCAATTTTTCCCATCAGGATCAATGTTATAGAGGCAAGATGTGTGCAGGCTTTAAGCAAAACACACAGTTTAAATACATAGAGAAACATATGAGGCACAGAGGATGGAGAGGCAAGAGGAAGCACATTGGGATTGCCAAATGAAAGAAATGATAGCTTTTCAGAATAGATCTCTATCCTGAAATATCTCAGCTCCTTCTTCTAGAACACTGACTTTTCCATTCTATACCCTTGGGCTGGCAAGCAGCATCTTGATTGAAGTAAGGCAAGCAGTGATGATGACAATGATAAGAATGAAACTGTTCCAAAGTAAGGAGCAAGAGAGTTCACAGTAACAGATTTACATCAGGTGTTTAGTTTCACAAAAGCAGCACCTGAAATTTTCATGTGACTGATCTTATCTGAAAAGAGAGCTACCAAAATGCCAGCAATCCTAAACTGTATTTCCTTCAGAAGGTACACAATGCCTCTCTTATCAAGAAAAGTGAAAACTGCTTCTTAGCAAAAAATAAGAAGTCAGCAGTGCCTGAGATAAGCTGCCTCTGGCTCACTCCCTTGAAGGAATATGGGATGACAGGGTCAGCTGTAGGTGCATGACTGAACTCGGGTGTACTCTTGCTGTATCTCCCAAAGAAGAAAAGCATTGTTTTTCAAGAGGCATCTCTCAGCATGGCTCAGAAAATCTATCTGTAACTAGAGGTGCAATGATACAAGGCCACATTGCAGCTCCTAAGCAGGAGAGGTTCTATAAAGAAGGAATACAGCCTGGGGAGGTCTTAAGCTCATCCTTTTAAAGTAATCTTTTTTGGTTACATGGTGCCTTTCTCACAGATGTTTTTCTGGGTCAAGAAGCTTGAAGGTATATCTCAGAAAGCATCACTATAAATTTCACCTGTTGCTCTTCTACGTCAGCATGACCAACTCTAAGAGCCAGAACACTGGGACTAAGTGAGATCTGTTCCTATGTTGCAGTCCAATGTTAAATTAAAACTGAATTTCAATAAAGCAAATGAAACATAGTAAAGAATGTTCATAACGGAAAGATATTTTGATAGACAAGCACTGTAGATTGCAAAGGGAATACACTCAGGATGTAGAGAAGCAGCTCATTAACGCGACAGAAATATTTGTTAAAGCTTGGTGTAGGTATAGATTCAATGGTTTTTAGGGGCAAATCTCATGGCACTCATGCAAACAAAGCTCCAAGTTACGTCAGTGAGTGTTTTCCCTAAAGACTGCAATATTTGGCCCTTAGAAATAGAAAATAATAAAAATAAGCAGTTTAGATTATTTGAATCCAATAGTAAATTAATTTACACAAATACCAAAAAAAAAAACCCACCCTTTTGTTAGCTAATTAAAGCTAATACACTCCCAAAAGTCTACTTTATTTCTACATTTACTTATAAATTATACATTTAATGTACAAATATCATAGTTTTGTTACTTAGAAACCCAGACTAAGCTTATAATAATAGCTACTGGCACAACCTAGTTAAACTGTTGATATTTCACTGCAGATTCTGCAATTCACAGTCTGTAAGTCAGGGATAAAATGTTGCATAAAACATTTCTAACTTGGTGAGTTTAGAAATGTAATAGAATTCAGGTTCTAAAAACAGCTGTTACAGAGACAAACCTTGTGTAGGGATTTGAAACATCGTACCTACGGACACTGAACTAAATTGGCTTAAATTGATCTCCTGAGTATGCTTTAAAATGAGATGGTTTCTCATATCACAGTCCCAAAAACAGATTCCACTGAAGAAGGAAGACTCCCACTGAGATCAAAGCAGACAAAAATTTAGCACATGATTAATCCTAAAACTGAGGGTAGGATATATATGAAGTCGGTGTACTTTTATCACCAAAGTATGGTATCTCCAGATAACTCAATATTCAGAAGCTTGGTTTACATAAACAGAGATTCCTCTCTCACACTGATCCTTCTGTTCCTCTTCCCTCCCTCAGTCCATTCTGCCTCCTCTGAAGCATTACCTTCCTTTCTTTCTGCCCATTACAACAATTCAACCTTGTTAATCTTTCATAAAATACTTCATCCCAGACAGATAGAAGATCAATTTTCTTACTTTAAACAATGATACACGAGTGTATTCTCATAAACCACAAAATGGTAATTCAGAAAGCAAAGAAAACCCTAGGAAACCACATAGCATTTCAAAAAAAGTTTGGTTATACCAAAAATGACATAAATTTCACTCTTAAGAAAGCTCTTGAGACTGAGAACTAACTCTGCAAAATCATTAATTCTCCTGTATTATAAGAAGTCTTCCTCAATTAGACTGGAAGAGGCCTCTAGGTTCACAAATATTTCTCCCTTGTTGTCACACATAACCACATCATATAAGTTCTTAGATATATTTAGCAAATTTAATCAGAAAGTCAATCTTGAACTGTTGCTCTAAAACCGCCTGTAATTGAAAATAATATTTTTTTGTGTTTTCCAGCCCATAACTATTCATGTGTGAATCATCTTGTGTATATATCATCACTATCCTTCGACTCAAACAGTTTTTCCCTCCCTGGTGTTCAGTTCTGTTCTTTGCACACATATAGAAAGCCATTTTGTCACTTTCCAGGCTAAAGAAAAGTGTTAAAACATATTATCTTTCTTTTATGTGTCGTTTTGCCAAATGTGAACCTTATTTTGCCAATGGGTGATTAGATCTACACAGTTATTCAGATGAAATTCAACCACTAAGATTATGCAGTAAAATGTATTCTTTTACCCCTTCCATGTCAAGCAAAACATTCTCACCATGTAAGTAAAACTCCACAGCCAGGAGGAAGTGGCAGGGGTCATGGAAATTCCATCAGCACACACACAGCATTGGAAGGGATCACAGGTCTTCAGAAGAGTGAAGATCATAGAACCATAGAATGGTTTGGGTTAAAAGTGACCTTCAAAGCAGTCATCCAGTTCCAATCCCCCTGCCATGGACAGGGACACCTCCCAGTAGACCAGGTTGCTCAGAGCCGCATACAATCTGACCTTGAACACTTCCAGGGATGGTAAACCCACAGTTTCTCCAGGGAACCTGCCCCAGTGCCTCACCATTCTCATAGGGAATGATTTCTTCCTATTAGCTAATCAAAACCCATCCCCTTTCAGTTTGAAGCCATTCCCTTGTCCTGTCAGTACATACCCTTGTAAAAAGTCCCTCTCTGAAATTTTCTTAGATCCCCAGTACCTCCACTACTGGAACACTGTTCTAAGGCATCACCAGAGCATTCTGTTCTCCAGACTGTACAACCCCAACTCTCTCAGCCTGTCCTCTTCCAGCACTCTGATCATCTTCAATGACAATGACAACCAAGACTAGAGGAAAGCTGCGGTCTGGTGATCTGTGGGAGAAGGACTATTGGTAGAAATGTAGACATTTCCCTGGCAAGAAGGAAGAACCAAGCAGACAAAATATTGGCTTAGAGTCAGACAAGAGTGGGCAGAAGGTTCATCTCTACAGGCATCACTGGAGCTTACACATCTGCCTCATCCCCGTGCATTCAGGCATAAACTCTACCTTCCTCCTAGAGCAGCCCCCTCCCTTCAACAGCTTCTCAGTCTGACTCATCCCAGCCTCAACCCCTTGTGGTTCTGGACTGCTGATGTGAGAGCAGGCAGCTCTGGGACAGGTGACCTGGGTGCACACAGGGCACAGAGCCATGGCACTGGCCAGCTCTCAGTGCAGGCAGAGCAGCACACTCCGGGCTGCCTTCCCAGGCACACACCGTGCTCGGTCTGCATCTGAGGAAATCTCTGTCCTGGCATGTTCTGTGTTACCAGTGGCCTTTGCCTACATTCAAACCATTATTACAAGCCTTTGTAGTCTTCCTGTACTCAGCTGGTTACTCAGACTTCTCTTACAGTGAATTCCCAAACAAAAAGAAATAATCTGAGTAATTCCTCAAACACTAGCACGCTTGCACACTGATCGCTTGCACACTGTAATGCTAAACTTCTTCACATTTCTACAAATCTATCTAGTCCTCCTCTGAACTCCAGATATCTCCAAAACATTGACTCATTCCCTAGCATACTCCTACACTTTATGCCAGGGTTGACAATGAAATACTAAGCCACAACAAATCTGAAGACCTAACTATGATGAATGCAAATTCCCCCAGTCCAGTACTGCTCCTTTCACCACAGTGGTATCTCCCTTGCCCAATATCTTGTCTATCTCAGTTCTTTGCTCTTCATGTTTCGAAAGTTCTCCTGTGGCACTGTAAGTGCTTTACTTAAACTCATCTTGATATCTGCCATATTTTCGTGCATTAAACACTCTTCACTAATGATTTTTTTTTTAAAGCTAGAGATTGTTTAACAACACCTGTTTCTGCTAAGCCCATATAAAATTCCATGCAACTTTTTTTGACTTCCCCATTTCTAATTTTTTTCTCAAAAAATATTTTTATCTAGGCATTTACCAATGTTAAGTCAAAATAAAGGTCTTGCCACTGCACATAATATTTAAGTGAAGGGGAAAATTATGGGCAACTATTCCATACCTCCCATATAACTTCAACTGGTGGACATTGACACATATCCTGCAGTCACTAAGTGCCTGTTATGCCCCACCTTTGCTCCCATAGTCAGCTGTATCACCCTTACCAACAGAAGAAATATGGTTAATGCACCTTTCATTATGCCTATAATGAAACTGCTGTTTGATCTTCCCTTGGTGTATCTCATTCTTTGGGTTTTTTTCTGTTCCTTTGGCTGAAAAACTGTTAACACATCTCCTACTACATGCACCTAACCCCTGCTTTTAGCAGCTTCTGTTCTATCTTTTAATGGATTTCTTTTTTGATTAGCCTAGAAGGAATGGAACAGACAGACTCCCTAATTCTAAATAATTTCTGGAGAATGACCATTTTGTCCAGCTAAATGAGGAAACGCTGGGTTATTTTCTTGGCCACTAGTTTCAGATAGCTTCTTCCATGATAAAGATAATAGTGTTCCCCTCCCTCACAACAAATCCCGAGTTTATTTGTTCAGCAACTTCTCTATGTGCTTTTCATAGTTCTTCTAAATATCCTATTTTGAAACTGAGGACCTGAAACATAATGTTAATACACTTTCATTTATGTTTCTATTTAAATCTAAATGGATGAGCTTTTGAACACTGAATTCAAAGGGGGTTTTACAACTTAATTTTAAAATAAAATTATTCTTATAGTAATGACAACTTGCCAACTGTAAAGCAAAGCATTTAAGGCTATCACACTGATAACAGTATATTCTTTCCCTCTGAATTTCTGTGAGAGAGTTTTATCTTTCCTCATAACACTATAGAGATCGCAATCCACACAAAATTCTGCCTCTAGAGTTTCCAGGTAGGTTTCTCTTCATAACCAACACAGTTTCTTTTATCACTTCTCCCCAAAGATTTTAATCTAACAGCTTCTTTTACTTATGCTATATTTTCTTGCAATTCCATGGCAGGACTAATTAATCATTTTAGGAGCTGCCAGTATATTTAATGAAGAAACTGTATATTATTTCTATGGGCAAAAAGAAAATCTAGCCTTGCAAAAGACTATAGCTGTAATATCTAGCAGAATTTATGTTATGGTTCAGACAACTGAAAGTATTGACACGGACTCTACAAATAAAAATAAATTAGATGCACACTCCAGAATCCCATAAGATGTTTGTTCACATCAAATAAGGGGGGCACAATTGACCTCCTAACTTCATTTATCCACGTTACATTGTTTCTCAAAATTTCCTTGTACTTTCAAACTAAACCAAGACCTTGAAGAGGTTTTATATGGTGCAGCAGTGTATCTATAAACTATTAATATTTTTAAGGGCACCGGAATAAAATGCTAATTATTACTATTATGATACATGTAAAACTGGTATATGGAAACTGGGTGTAAATACATCTCTTATTTAGAATTAGCCAGAGGGACAAAGTGGAGATCATACACCTAAAAAATTTGGTTATTATTCCTTCCTTCTGTACAAAAGAAATTATTGCTAAAGCAACGCAGCTTTAAGGTGAATATTTTTATCTTTTGCTACTTGTAAAAAAATTTTCTATGATAATAGTCAGAAAATATAGGGAATATCATGTTACAGATCTGTGAAACAAGCAAATGAAAGGGTAAAAAGCCCTAACACAAAAGCTGTACCTTCCTCAAAGAGGGCCATTAACTTAAAACATAAACATTAGCTTCTATAGTATTTTGACGTTATTCAAAAAGAGAAAATAAATAGAAGATGGTGAGCAATAAACATGAGCAGAAAAGAGGAATCAAGAAATAAAAGTTTGGACATTCTGTTAGAGTAGGTTATGCTTTAGACATAATTTTTTTTTCTTGTAAGATACATTTGTAGGTAGACATGTAAAAACAAAAAATTCACTGGGGCAAGGAAAATTGCATTCTTCTTGCTTTACTTCCCTTAGCTCACCTATACATTCAATAAACTCATCACTTATTTCTTAAAAAACTTGTAGATCTGCATGTTTAAATCCATCAGTGAAGTTACTGTGGTCTGTCACAAACTACTTAATATATTGAGAGTATAAAATGTAGTAGGAAATGTCACACTTTCTAACCCTGGAATACTATTCTGGCTATTTCTCTCTTCAAAACAAATATTTGCTGTCATAAAAACAAAACAAAGGAAGTCCTATTACATGCTACAAAGTAGCACTCTCTGCAACTGTAGCCACCAGGTGTTGATGTTACAAATTGTTTGACCTTTAATAGACACCATTTTCCATTTGTAACAATAACTAAGAATATGAACAGGAAAGTAAAATATTAGGATAAGCACGATCTGTGAATGGACATGACTATTCACTTCTATTTTTTCAGGCCTCCTCAGAGGTCAACAACACTGAGATCAGGAACAATGTTAACTAATGAGATCAGACCTGCACATGACTTCATCTTGTTTAGCTACTCAGAGGACAATAATAGGTTTGCCTGAGCCCATGCTATATCCAGTCTGATCACATATACACATTAAAGTTCAATTTCCTGGGTTATTCACTAAGTTTTTGGGACTTCATTAACAAGCCTCAAGTAAAATTTAGTAGCTGTTCATATGAATCCTTCCAATAGCTCTAACATAGCAGTAACAGATCCAAATGGCTGCCCCAAATCTGCCTATGAGAAATTCAGGGTATCCTGAGAGCTCTATCTGCAATACAGTTTATGAAAATTTTTCTTTGTAATATCCATTCAGAGAGAGACTTGCAGAAAATTAAACTTTTGGGACAAGTGGTGATGGTGGGGGAAACTTTACATTCACTGTCCCACCTCTGTATTTTACTGATCAACAGGGTTTGCTTTTGCTTTAAGTAAATATTGAAGTGGCTTGTTCTTCAGACAACACAAACTTCTCAGGTTAATACATTTTGACACACATGTCCCTTAATGCACAAAGTCATAAGTGGTTATTACCCCAAAGGGAGTGCAGATTTCTGGTACAGCAGCTCTTAAAAACCTTTGGGGAGTAGTTTATGTAGCATAAACGCATATTGAGCCAAATTTGCTACATGAGGGAGGAAGCAAAACTTTGCCAACCTGCTAACAGTCTTTGCAAGAGTACTATTGCTTTATGGAGAATTGCAGGCTATTGCTTTATGGAGAATTTATCCAAAAAATGGTTCCTCAAAGGAGACATTACCTTGTATTCATTAAGGAATACAGTTGTAATATCATGAAACATAGAAGAACGTTAGGGGAACTTAGTTAATTTTTTGGAACCCAAATCAGACAGAAATTCTGTGAGGTTTTGTGTAACAAGTGTCTGGCTCTTATTGAAGTGACATGGGGACGTAAATTTGGTTTCACACCTCAAAGTCCTAGCATGCAACAACATCAGTGATGACCTAGCTTTATACTAATCAAAGAAGCACAGAACTTTTCTTCTACCTCTTACTTGTAGGACACCTGAGAGAAGAAAATATTAATGAGATGGTTGCCTTGCTGGCCTCCATGGAGAGCCCATGACCACCCTGAAAGACGTCGTATGTATGTGAAAATATCTATACAATGTATTTTGTCGTGGTCAGCAAGATTTTTATGAAGCTAGAATATATTCTAAATATTAACCTAAATAATCCAAGAAAGCAAGGTTCAGTGAGTACAGTCTGACATTAATTAATCACCTACATTGATTATTAAATAGATTGGTCATTTGTCTGACTATATAAATACAAATCTATGACCTAATTTGTTGGATTTGGGAATTTTTACTCACTTTTAATTTCACAGCGCAGGGATACTAAAGGGCAAAGATGGTTTTCTACAAGAAGTCAACAACATCAATCAATCTTTGGAGGTGGCACTGCAATGACATGAACATTAACTGCAAATAGAGAAAATTAACAGATAATGTGTAAAATATCAAAGAAAGCAGAACTTGGCCTCCATTCTTGCCCCCTCACAGAAGGGAGGCGAAAATCTTATGTTAGTTTTGAGCACCACCACAGAAACACATGGAGTTGCATGAAAACTAAATTGAGTTTTGTGATTCAACATAAACCCAAAATATCCAAACAGAGGCCTGCAGATATTGAGGCAGAATTTGTCTATCTGTATGAGGGTTTTGTAACTTTTATTTATATATAAATGTATGCAAATTTACAGCATAAATTGAAGTTACAAAATTTGCATAATTCACTTTGTTCACGACAAAATTTCAGGTCATCTAACAGGGAGTGAATTTAGAGGATCACTAAAATCAGATAAAAGGCATGGAGTTTACTTATTGAATTTGCATTATGAGTGGCATAATATTGTCCTCATTTTAAAATCATGACTTATTTGTATATCTGGATGCAGTCTGAGCACAGGGCTGCTTGCCCAAATGAGCAGCATATGGGAGACCAGCTCCCATCCTGACATTTCACCACTAATGTACAAGATAAACTGAACTTCTCTTGCTACCTCTGAGGAGAAGACCTTTCAGAACTATGCCTCAGGAGTGTAAGAAACCTAAATCTTCATACCCCAGGTGAGAGAAAGGAAAGAACTAATGAGTTTCTGGCTACCAAATGCAATGGTCCCAGGGCCACAGTGGCCCAAAATAAGAGATGCTGTTCTGGAGGGCTTTAACCCAGGTCACAGCTTCCAACACAACTCCACATTATCAAGTCTAAAAGTCACTGGATACAAACCACATCAACAACACAAAAATGGTTTCCAACAGTCAAATGCTCTATACAAGAACAATCCTGTTGAATATTTGATAACATGCATCTGTAGGAAAAAATACCACTTTTTTCTTGATTTGATTCTGCATGCAGTAGATACAAACCCAAGTCACTATCCTTCTTAAAACATTCTTGTAAAAAGGTCTACAGGAACAATTGTGAGACATAAGCATTTCAAATTGAAGAAAAATTGGAATCCATTGAATTCAAACAAATCATTCAAGTTCCCATATATACCGGTTCTTCCTCAAGCCTTATCATTACACAGTTACTGTAATAAACCATTTCCCTATACTAGTTCCAAATGCATTTTATCCATCTTATCATTTGCCTAAGAAGGATCTGAAAATAGGTCATAATTTCCATGCAGTTTCTTAACATGCAGGAATTTTCACCCAATATTTTTGCAAAAGTCTTTTGTAACTATGTGAAAGACACAGGAGTATTAAATATTCAAAGTTTATTTTGATGTAAAATGAACAGAATTAACTTGTTTATGGTCCTTAATAAGATGTGATTATGAAAGAACAATAGTTTCAATGCCCCAAAGGAACCACCAAAATGATCACAAAGGTACTTGATTTGGGTTTGTTTGAAACCTGTGTTAGGATCTGTCAAATTACATTAAATTTATATTATTTGCTGAAGCTTAAAATCCATTTATTATCAGCAAGAGCATAGTTTAATCCTCTATGAAATCAGTTTATAACCAAATAATACTGTTAAAATATGAGATTATTAATGGAGCATTGTAACATCAAGGAAAACAAGCAATGCTGACTTCCCTCTGTTGCAATGCGCCACACCCACAGTTAATAACAACAGACATCCTCTGAGCTGTCAGAAACAAGATGCTGCAGTAAGACACTCAAATAAATGACACATCAAAAAGCCGTAATTAACTGGACAAGAACCGGTTCTTCTTTGGAACAGCTATTTCAATTGTATCAGGTACATTTAATGGGTTATCTGCCACAGGAGAAAAAGACCCATATCCTCTTCTGCACCAGAGAGCACAAATCCAAGTAAAGCCTAAAGAAAAAGACATAATTAAATCTTTCCTCTGAGGGACAGCAACACCTCCTGAATTGTCAGCTGAGCAGGAGTATTCTTCCCCAAGCTATTGCTTCTATGATGCAGTACTAATGCAGAATAAAGGGATAAGCATTAAAAATATCCCTAAGCACCGTTTCCCACACACCACAGACAAGGTTCCAGAGCTTTTCAGCTGAGAATATGGGAAATATTAGTTTACAGATAGCACTAGTATTAGCTCAAGACACTGAACTACACAGGGTGTTTGGTGTCACCACTAAGAGAGTACCTTAGTTGTGAATACAATTTGAGAAATATGGTGATACTGAAGAAGAATAACATTTATATGGTGCAGATGGGAAAGAAAAGTGGGTTTAATATTAGCCATCGAATAAACTGCACTCTCTACCAAAAGGCCTCTAAAATGTGAGCAACATACATAAATTTTGTCCAAAGAATTGCAATGAAAAATAAAAGCTAAAATAATTCTTTAAAAATTACATTCTGTTTGGGTGAAAACAATCTCATTACTCATCCTATATAAAGAAGCTGATGTTAGATTACATTTGATTTCGTTGCACTAAGGAACACAGATCTGATCAAATCAAGTTAATGAATGCTTCTGTTCAACTACAAACAAAGATTAAAGGAGAATTTAAATTCTTTAAAACCATTTCAAGCAGATTTCAAGTATATATTTACTACAGCAAAAATCACAGAAAATTAATTCAATATTAAAAAAGACATTTTTAACTGGGAAAATAAGGAAATATATGAAGAGATGAAGCTACCAGCACAAACTTAAGATAGCACTGTTTTAAGAACACTAGTATTTTAGCAGGAATTAAAACAAAAAGATCATAATTTGGCATCAGAAAACTAAAAAATGGAGGCTATATCAGCTGTTGATTAATATAGTCACCATATTCAAGTCCCAAGTCCAGTATACATCACAGCAACCAAAAGGATAAGGGATCAGTTTAGTGGATCCCTCATCCTTTTGGGGAGTGTTGCAGTTTCTCCAACAAAATTCAACAAAGAAACAGCAGTATTTAGTAAGAGGGAATCCATTCACTGAACATTCTCTGGAATTACAAGTGCTTCCTGTCCCAAGGCCAGTTTACTCCCAATAATGTGGAAATCCCTGTGCTGTTTTCTGCTGGTGTATCAAGGAGTGTACATCTCTACATTGTACATCTCTAAAGCAAAATCTCCTCTGCTGTTGGGAATACTTAATGGATATAAAACTGAGCACATCAGTTGATTTCTAAGGTCACATTCACCCATCTAACAGTGCTTTTCCAAACAGCTATGTCATCTTTTCCCCAAACAATCCTAATTAATTGCTTTTGCATTAGGATCTCAATTTCTCGGCTCACTGCCATGATAAGTTTTTTTTTTCTGAAAAGTCCTGGTAACTCCTGTTAACAACAACTCAAAATTGCCCTTCCTGGCCAAGTTTCTCCAGCTTCCATGTCCATCAAAGCACTTTTCAGCTCTACCTCTGGATTCAAGTTTCCTATGGGAAGTTATCATCATCCACTGCTAAGTTATAGACTCTGCAGACTGTCCTTGAAACCAGCTCCATATCAGTGGCAGAGAGATTCTGCACAATCCTGAGTCACCCATGATATCCCACCAAGAAATTCCTGGTAAAACAATCTTCCCTATGAACAAAAAATCCACCTTAGATGGCAATGGGCTTCATGTCTTCAGACCCAGCTACTGCACATATAGACTGATCTGAATCCAGTTTAACTGATTTTGTTCAAATAAAAAATGTTGAATAATCTGAGTTACAAATGAACTGAAAATGCCTGAGCTGTCCAGAGTTGTTAAAATTTTTTAGAAGTTTAGCTGAGATACATCTGAGCACATGAGTTTTAAAAAAAAGTTTTGTTGAAGTTAAATTCTTAAAAATATCTCACTGAACAGCTACCGCTCCCATTTTTAAAAATAGGGCAACAAGGTTATTCTGGCTTGAAAGCAATAAAACTTACAAAAAGATGGCCTTAGAAATCTGCTCTTTCATCTCACCCAACAGGAGTTACATTAGAAGTTGAAATAAATCTCCTCTTTGTACCCCTGTCCCACAGAACATGTTCCCCCTGCAACAGCCACCAAACACACCCGAATCTGCAGACGAGTAAGAGACTTTGTCATTGCTTATTGCTGTTCAGTGAGGCACAACTGCATGAGTGCTAAAAATGAGATTAAAATGTACTGTTTCCAGTGCCTTCTATCCTCCATCCATGCTTTATGGAAAGCATGACAGAAGGTAGCATTCACCATAATGCAGAAAAAGGGTGGTAAGAATCATGGTGCCCACAGAACTCACATGAGTCAAGATGAGGAGACAAAGTAGTCAGGCTAGGGGAGACAGATGAGACAGGGGCAGGGAGATATGCAGTCACTGAAGTGTATTTCATTCCAGAACTTGGAATGGAGCCCAGGAAACCAAAGTCTCAAACCCTCCTCTGCTGTCAGCTAGTATTTACAAAAGCTAATTGCAAAGCTCTTCTCACAGATTTGCAGCTGGACACAAAAAGGGCGACAGTCCTCCACAGTAACTCATTCCTTTACTATTCCAAGAGTCAGACCACATTGCACTATAGCTCTTCACTTTTTGTGATCTTGTATCCTTACATGATAGTATTAAAAAAAAAGTAGTCCTGTTAAGTTTAAAAACTACATTACTTAATATCATAAAAATGTTTCATGATCAAAAGTGGTGAAAAAAAAACTTAATTCAGTGCCAAATGAATGAAATATTCAAATACTGCAATTGTTCCTATATACACTACAGCATGCACACACACAACTGGAGAATGTCTCTGCTCATTTGCAACCCTGGATAATTAACACATGGCCCATATAAACATGTATGCCAGCATCAATTAGGTTTCCTTTCTTCAATTGTGAAAGAAAGCTTCAGTCAAATGTAAAGGTTGCAATACAAAGAAAATAGTCTTCTGATCTGGGCTGAATGGAAAACAATGCAAGGAGAAAAAAAGCAGAGTTGGGTCAGATGTGCACCCAGACAGTCCCTGTCTGCTGCTCTAGCATTCTGCCATGCAATTTGTAGCATCACATCCAGTTCTTTTTCCCCCATTCTCTCTTAATATGCCTCATACACCAGGATGCCCACAGTCAGCAATGAGTGCCAGAGCTGCTATAAAAGGTGAAGAAGACCATGAGGCTCACTGGGAAGCACTGTAAGCTCTCATCCCTCAGAGCTACGTCGAATGTCACCGTCACCCTTAGGGAGTTACGTGATATTAACTCAGGGATTCTGAGTATTAATTGCATGCACCTCTACAAAACCTGTTACTGAAGGGAAATGTTTTGAGCCTCCAGAATTCCAAAGATTTTCCATCATAGTTCTATGAAGTTGCTGTTATTTCCTGATTTGGATTTATTCACAGTTAGTAATCAGGATTTTCCTCACACATTACATTTCCTGAATATCGAAGTTTCTCTCTGCAGGCTCAATCAGTGAATGTCAAAGTGTAGAGCCCTGACGAAATGTTAAACAAAGCAAGAAATAGGCATTGACCCACAAAGCAGATGTGTAGCATCATTTAACAGGCTTAAGGACAAAATGTATTTCTGAAATATTTCAGTGAGCATCTGCATAAAGCTGACTGTTGATGGGAACTAAAGCTGACAAAGGCATAACAACATAAAAATGCATCCGTGATCTTACCCTGTACGTACTTAAAGTGACAGCCCATCATGGTATAATTATCATATATTACTAATGGAATATTAATCAAACATTCATTACTCTAATTAGAAAAACTTGTCTTGAAAAGCAGCCTGACTTTTCACCTCTGAAACTGTAATTGACATACAAATGAATTTGACAGTCTTGACGACTACAAATCTTTAGTGGGAGAAATAATGTCTTTATCTTCCAATATTTAGCTTAACTGCCAGTTTCCATCCTCTGTATGTAAAATTCAAGTCAGCTTAGATGATCTCATGCACTCCTTTGACCTCTGTTAAGTACTACACATATATCTAACATGAGACAGAGATAAAACCTAGGCTATGTGCAGGTTTACCAAGTGGGGATTAAGTTTTTCTTTGAAAGAAACCTGGAATATCTCTCTACAATGTAAAAAGTCAAGCCTAAAGTAGGATTTCAGTTATCCATGCACATTCACACTTTTGAACTTGTATAGCCTTTTTTGTCTCTTCAAAAGTGTCATTTTTGTGCACATACAATGTCTAAGCCCCCACAAATATTAACCACATAGAAAGGAGACCAAGTAGCAGTATAAAGTCTGCCTTTCAAATGATTCATGTGGAAAAGCAAAGCATTTAGGAGATAACATTCTGAAGTGCCAATATCCCAGCAGGTCTCAAATTTAAAAAAAGAGAGATGTGATCTTTGTGCTCATGTATTGACACAATCCAGTGCCTGCTTAAGGAAATGATAAGACATTGCATTCACAGTGTGAGCCACAGGCTTCAGTGAGGAGCAGATCTGGCTTCTATGGATTATTCTAGAGGTGCTCAATCATGAGATGCTTTTAACAATAAAAATTATATGTCTATATATTAGAGGCTTCACCAGGCTATGCTGGATTATGGACAGGGTTCTCTTTGCACACCGTGCTGAAGGTGTTGAAATCTGGAGCTGTTTAAGTCTGCTTTTCATTTCACAGTGTGTTCTGATTTTGCCCAATCTAAGATCATAGAATATCTCAAGCTGGAAGGGACTGATAAAGATCATCAAGACCAGCTCCCTGCAGGACTACCTAAAACTAAACCCTATATCTAAGAGCTCTGTCCACAAGATCCTTGAACTGTGACTGGCACAAAAGATATCACTCTGCCAGAAAAAGCTTGCAATAATGTTTGACCTTACAGGATAGTTGGAAAGGTTATTATAAATTGAAATTCAGACTGTTGGCCAAATACAGAGGAGAATTAATTATAATTTAGAACTACAAACATATTTTAATCTGTCTTGACTTCATCTACTACGTAATTATTTAGGGAATATGCAGCATGTTACAATTTTGTTAGGACTGTAGCTTTTTTTCAAAATTACAGTTCCAAATTACTGTGCTATTTTCACTTGTATTACCAGACATGGTCTGAAAATAGGAAGTCTGTTTATCATATCTGAAACAGCAAATGCATTTGGAACTGATATTATAAATAAAAGTGTAAATATTTGCAAATATAAAAGCATAACTTTAAATTGTTTATTCTTTGTCCTTGGTTATACATCATCATCATGTTATAAAATTAATTCAAATTATGTGTTCACTTGCAACAAAGTGTGCAAGGAAAACTCTCAAATTAACTGTACTACTTCAGTGTGATGTTATTTTCTGTTATGTAAAACAATTTTCCTATGAACTCATTTCTCCTTGCTAAACTCAGACTCATTATTGCCAAATAAATAATGACAATGTTATTACTGCAACAGGAATGGCAATATTGTATAGGACACTGAGGAGGAGACAGAGAACATATCTCATGTATTACTGTGTTCTGACCTCCACAAATGATTTGCCAGTTGTGATATGAATTAAGACATTTCATACACACATTCTGCTCCTGCTTTACTCATGCACTATTCTGAGGCTTCATGAGCTATATACTAATCCTTAGGGTCCTAAAATTCAAATTCATTCCTCAATTAGCTAAGGAAACTATGGTTAAGTGAAGGCCTTGAGTTTTCTGTTGGCTTGTTTTGGGGTTTTTTGTTTGTCTGGGGTTTTTTCCCTACAGTTGCTAAATGTTCCATTATCCAGATACATAACTCCTACCCTCTCTTCCTCAAAAAAACCCCAAAACCCAAACAGTCCAGGGTGAGGCAAATTTTAAAAATCTCTAAATAGCAGATGCTGAAAAAAAGAAATTACATAAGAAAAACAGGTTTTCATTTGGCTTTATGTTACTCACATTTCCACCTACTTGAATCTAGCATTAAGTCAAATCCATTCCTGCTTTCATCCCACTTACCTCCCTGTAAACACACCGGTCACAAACCCAGTTTGTCTGCACTTGGTTTCTACTGAAATAAACTCTACTGCAAATAAATTTCTGTTTTCTATTGATGCTATCCAGTTGGTGTATAAAGAGGAATAAGATCTGGTCATCGGTCTATTTAGATAAAATACAGAGTTTGAGGTGGTTTTTCTTCCCCAATCTTTTTTGTTCAGTATGTATTTTGTTTAATTACACTTTTAGCAGCACAAGCAGAATTAGTTAAAAGTAGTTGTTAGATGAAACATGACTAATTTCATCCTACTTTCAAAAAGTATTTGACCTAGCAATAAATACAAAAAATTAATCCTACTTCTTAAAATATGTCCATGCAAACTCTAAGAAAATGCTTAACAAAATAACCATTAATACTACATTTGCCACACTTAATTTTCCAGCACACACACAAACTTAGCTCTAGAGAGACTCCATTGAATTAATTTACTTACTTTAGGTGGTATATTGTAATGATAATAATGGAATCTATTAAAAAAGGACTACATGATTAGGCTCCATAAAATTGTGGGCAACAATCCATGACTAAGCTGCAAATTCAAAGGGGGAAGCAAAATGAATTTTTTTTCATTATTCATCTATTTTAAACAGATAAGATGTGCAGCACACGTACTGATCAATGTATTTAAATATTTTCTTTCTAGTACTGTGGCTTAACTTTTTTCAACACAAAACACACAGCAGGCAGCTTAGCTTAATAAAAAATTCATATTACAGATGAACAAACTGGAAAGTGATGGAGTATTTGGGTTATATACAGGTTTAGTATCAGAGGTTGGGAGGACTCCGTTTGGCTCCAGCATAATTTGTCATTGAATTTCAACTGGATCAAGAACTGTTCTTGTCCTCTTGACTGCTGAATTAAGTATGGTGATTGTTAAATAGTATATACTGAAAAAATTATTTTTCCCCCTCCTAAAATACACACAAACAAAATAAATGTAATTTTTTCAAGAATGTCAGTATCACACAAAGCATGCATTCAGCTTTGAGTAATAAATTACTACACAAATATAAAGCAATTTATTTGCATCCACTAAAATAGAATGAATCATATCCACGAAACCAAATTGTAGTAATAAATTACTGAGCTCTGCTAGTGGTGAGAAAAGCATTATCATATTAGAGTTTGCAATTCAGATCTATTATAGGCATCTTGTATTTATTTATTCAGCCATATAACATGGTATATTAAACAACATATTGGCTACATACCCTATGTGGAAGGCACGCATCTGCCTGTATCAATGCTATTTCCTTCACCAAGAATACAGGGTGCTTACTATAATTAAAAATATGAGTGCAGCGTAACTGTGGCACTGGTGCCCCCAAAACTCTGTCCAGTCACCATGACTGTGCAGAAATGATAGACATTATGTCTATGTGCCTAAAAACACACCCACTGAGGGACTGCTCCTGAGAAGCAGACTTGTGGCAGCAGGGTCTGCCCTGTGCGCAGCCAAGTGAGTGCCACCACGGATCTGGCTGACCTGGGCTTTGTGTGCCACTGCTGGCTTAACCCACCAGGTCTATAAATTCCTGTTCTGCAGGCCAACTGATGACAATAGCTAAAGTGGCCTCTTCAGCCCTGAGCTGTGAGTGAGGAGTGCACTTACTGCCTTCAACACCTTCGAGAACAGAATTCACCTTTCCTCCTTGAAGTTCTCATTGCTCCCACCAGAAAGGCAACAGAACCTCTTTAAAGTGTCCCATGTGCCTGAACAGCTAATCTCAGCTTCTCTTCAGCCTCCCCTACAAAACCAAAGAGCAAGGAGAGATCAACATCAAGAGCAAGGGAGTTTAAAGGGAACTCGCTCACTCATTTGTGTTATTCCTGTGGTTGAGGAAAAAAAATCCCCATCAAAAAAATCAATCCTGACTTAAACCTAAATTCAAAGCATATGTGAGCCTGAAGAGGTACTCCACATTTATCAAGCATATTGCTAACGTGGGCAGTAGCTGCCACGAGCTGGATATGGCAGGAAAGATGAGTTCAGAGCAGTTTATGGTTAGACTAAACGTTAAGGCAAAATCATCAGATTAAACTGAAATAATTTATGTTCTACAGTAACACAAGGCTCTCATGTGCACATAAAACCAGACTCAACGCGATGTTCATATTTTAATACAAAACAGTAAAAAAACCCACAAACCAAATTGCTCAAAACCAGGACACTGCTTCAATAAGCGTCTGTTCAAACCCATGCATAAATCAGCTGCAAGGACTCTGTATGCTAACAAAGCCAGAAAGGCTAAACTAGATCTGGAAAACCCATTAATTAATTAATTAATTATACCACAAATAATCAATGATGCCAGCTCTGAATAAAAACAAACATAAAAGAATCGCAGTTAAACCAAGAAAAAAAAGATCCACATACAATTTATTCATCAGTATCCCATTTGCAATGAAATAAAATACTGGGTTTTTCTGCAGTATCCTCAGGTTAAAGCATTTTTCCTTTCATCAGGGAAACACTGCACAGAGATCCCTGGGAACTGTGCACAGATCACTGGCAGCATTTGTTCTGAATTATGTAGTATTTTAAACATGAAAATAAACTTTACCATGACACCATTACAGAATAAAAATATTGAAGCTTTTAAACAAATAAAATTTACATTTGTAGACTCTCCTATATATTAGTTTCTCTATTCTTAGAAAGACTGCAAGTCCTTGGGAAAATGGACCAGTTATTTTTGGTCCTACAGCAGCTCAAAGCAAATTACAAACAAAGTTAAACAGTAAAAACAAGTTAAGAGTATCTACAAATGTGCAAAGTATGCCAGAAAAAGTTGATCACTGGAAATTTTTCTTCTCATTGTATGCAAAATTTCTTTTTGGTTCCAAAAGAAACTGAAACGAGCAGAGATAAACCTTCCTCTTTCTCTCACCATGCTTCGCTGTGTGTTGTCATAGAGGGACCAGAAATTTAGAATAAAGAAACACAGTGTAATTAATTTCTCCCAGGTCCTGTGGAAATGTTGTGACCCTTGAGTAATCTCTTCACAAATATTTGTGTCTTCAGAAGGGTTCTACAAGTGTAACACACAGAAGTGTTGCTGCTGCATTTCAGCATTTTTTCACATTAAAAAAACCCCTCCAGTATGGGCCTGACCAACTGGTGCTGAACATTTAAAATCTCATAGAGGGCAGGCAGCCTGCTCCTGCAGTTCATGCTCAAGATGCCAGTCAGCATAAAGAGCAAAGGATCAGGTCAAGAACTTCAGTATACTCTCATATTTTACCTTGATTCTGTCAAAAACAGCCTCTGGAAAGAAATTTAACATAACACATTAATTATTTTACAGCACACTGCACTGATTTAGAAGTACCTCACACACTACTTGCTTTGTAAATGACCAAAGTCCTTGAATCCTGCAGAACGTCCTCGTATTAAGCTTTTGTTCATATATAATTCTGCTGTATAATTCTGCCTGCAAAACACAGCATGAAGATTCCCAGTAGGGACATTTATATCATGCCAGAGAGATATAGAACAACACACAAACAATTATGGTAGTCAGCCCACACACCATCACAGTATGAAAAGAAACACCACAGAGATTTGCAGGTTATACACAGAAACTCCAAATAACATTTCTATCCAAGGTGAAGTGAATGATTGTCAACTACCATGACACTGCAACTCAGTAAAGGACATTACACAGAAATTGAAACAGCCCTACATAGAATGTCATATTTGAAGTAGTTGTCGTGGACCAAAAACTCCAAAAACAAACCAAAGCGAAAGATGTAAACCATAATTTTTACACAAGTTTCTAGTATTTCAGGAATTAAAAACTTTTTTTTCCTGAGCTAACAGGACAGCCAGTTTGTTTGAATAGCATTCAATAGTCTCTCCTAGTGCAATATCAGTAGTGGTTTCTTTTGTTTATCTTTTTTTGGTTGTTGTTGTGGCTAAGAAAAGAAACCTGCATTGGTTCTTTTTCAAGGAAGAGTGAGATCCAAATGCGTGAGAAAAAGGTTTCACCTCCAGTTTATAATTCCACTTAAGTTTATTTTATCATGTAGATATCCATATCATAATTTTTAAGAAATCCACCCTTTTCACTAAAGTTTACAGTGATTCCTAAACAGACACTGCATTTTTTCTTCTAGAGTATTTGATTTCATATAATGATATACACATGATATTATTCAAAGTATCACTAATCTAGTAATCACTAGTATCACTAATCTAGTAATCACTAGTAATCACTACTTTGTTGCTGTTACAAAAGGACAGATCCCTCTGAATATTTGGGATATTTTCCTCAGAAAAAAATTTTAATCATCTTCTCAAAAATTACATTTTATGATTGTACAGTTTTTCCATGAATGAAATTGCAGAACTGTCATTAATTTTTAACCTGAATTGTTCTGACAATGTTTGCAATACTTAATTTATATGAAATAACAATTAATTCTCCTAATTCTACCTCCTTCATTCCTTCCTTGATGATTTTTTTCTCTTTTAATCCTACTTTGCCATCTCATTGCCACTAAAGAGTTCCATTGGGATATTCATCACTATTATTTACAAAATTGTATATAAATTTGGTGATAAGCACTTATCTGCAAGTAATAATCTGTCAGAAGGAACAGTGAGGAATAGCACAGAACCACACAATAGTTTGGGTTGGAAGGAACCTTAAAGATCATTAATTCCAGTCCCCATCTTGGGAATGCACATTTCTCAATGGATCAGGTTGCTCAGATCCAGTCCTATGGTATGTTCTTAGAAAAGGGGATCTGATAACAGCGATGTTCTAACATACATTCACAAGCAAAAAAAAAAAAAAAAAAAAAACCACAGACAGAGAGAGAGCTAAGCAAAACCCCAGAACAACAGGAGGTGACACCTTTAAAGAACCAAACCACGCCCTGAGCATTATGCCCAACTCATAGCCAGAAGCCAGACGGATGAGAGCAAAGGATCTCTGAAGCATCTCTAGTGAAACACTTGCACCAATGCAGTTCCAGCACCACAGAACCAGAAGCTGCATTCCTCTATGAACCATGAAATGAAGGGCACCCTGTGTGAATAGCATGCTGCAGGAACTCCCACATTCTTCCTGCTGCAGGGTGAAAAGAAGATAGAGATTCTCACACACTTTGCACATTTGAGGGACATTTTGCACCCATGTAGCACGCTGACTCTCAATACTTCTGGTTGGACAAAGGCAACTGCACCCTGTCTGTTGACCTCCTCATAAATGAAAAGATACTGTTGAGACCACTACCACAAAGCAGACACCTTGATTTCATATCCACCCTTCTTTAATTGTTTTCTTCCTTTTTCTTTTTTTTTCCCTGATGACAAGACAAAAGAAACACAGAAACACAGAGAGCAGTAGTGAGATAGCAATTCTCAGTGCAGACTTTCAGTGCTGGATGCATACTGCTAAAACTGGAGTTACCACGACAAAGGTAGGTGAGACTGCCAGTCATTGTCTCTTATTGTTATTGACCTCCAGTCAGATACATTACCCTGCTCCACCTGCAAAACTAAACAGACACATTGGAAGAAAGTGTGAACAAGCACAGAATTAGCAACTGAAGTCACAGTCAGGAAGCTGGCTGAAAAAAAAACTCCCTTCTTTTGAAAAAGTAACTCAGCTACCATCCTATTAGCACATTCCTTGGAATACCTTCAGCAAGGATGTACACCCAGAACAATTGTTGTGCTTGCAAGCACAACTGATGGACAAAGTTTTTGGGGATCCTCACCCTCTTATTTCCTTTTTCCACAACAGAAAAAAAAATAAAATTAAGAAATCCTTGACTTGATCCAGCAGAGTCACCACATCAAGATATTAAGATGCTGAAACCAGTAAGATGTTGCAAGTCAACTCAAGCTACTGCAACCTACATTCCAAATTTACCGACAAAGCTTAAAAAAGCACCTTCTAGGTATAAGACACCATCTCTAACTACTGAGATCTTTATTATGATCTGAGTTATGAGGTGATGGCACATGGTGTTGTGACCTGCTTCAGTCACCTGAACCATGGCAACAGAGATTCAACGCCTGGATCTAGGCATCTAGAAGTGGACATTTCCTTCACAGAGATGGAACTTCAATTCTCAGATCCCTAGTTTCTTTAGCATAAGAAATCAGAAGATGAATAACCTCCTTAGTTAGTTAAAGGTGACGCTAAATTTTCAAAAAGAGGGAAACAACTGGAATGAGTGAAATTCATTGAAATGCCACCAATACAGGGACAGAGCATCCGGCAGCAAGATATCAGAAATTGCTCATAGACAAAGGCAAAGAAAAAACTACTCAGGCAACCATTTAAAAATGGCTTTCACCTAGCCAGAAGACACTGGAGGGATGCATTAAGTCAAATTTACTTGGAAAGCCAGATTATGAATGTACTAGCTGCTATGACTATGGTTTCTTGAGCAGATTTGCAGATTTTCAAATGGCACAGGCAATTCTTTAAGAAACACAGAGATACAGAAAAGCAGAAATACACTGTGTGATTTCAAAGCATTGCAAAGTGTTTCTACAGACAATCTGCCAACTAGACAATTTAAGAAGGCCAAAGTCAGCATCAGCATCTGTCTTCCAATTAGAGAGCCACAAATGACATATTGCTCAGTGACAAATGATGACTGCTGTCTTATATTACGATAGTTGCTTTAGCAGATGTTTTCAAATTGTCCCAAGATATGTCACAGGGAAAGGCAAAAGAGCTGGAAATATGCCCAGAGACCTGGTGCACCAGCAGCCTAAGGGAGCCATTTGGTATCCTCTCATGAGATCGTAGCTACGAAAACTGAGTACAGAAAGGAGAATGGAAATAGAAAACATGTTACATTCCTCGGTGAAAGTTTTATGTATCTGGCTACAGGATCATCTAGAATGAAATGTGTTCACTTCATCTCAACTTCGAAAGAGAGACAGTCTAGGTAGACAGTTCTTCAAAGACGACAAAGGGGAAAAAAGCCCCCCAGCGACTCCTCCAGAAAGAATTGTTCCACATTGCTGCTCTCTAATGACAGAGTTAGGGAAAAATAAAGATAAAGGCTTTCTATGCTGAACATCTCTAAACAGTAATCCCGGTATCACATCTCACATGCTGACTGAAAAAAATTAAACTCAGCCCTGCTCCCAGGTGAGAAGTAGACAGCTTTTACTGCTATGAAACAATAAAACTCTAAAACCAGCACAGACAAATAATAGGGGGAAAGGAGATGAACACACTTTCATGTGAAGAGAACTAATGAGTAAGGTTCGGTCAGTTATGACACAGATTTAGAGACAAAATAGGTCTTCAAAACAAAAATCTGATGGGGAAAACAAACCATTTCCCAAAATTCCACAGTAAAATCATATAGGTAGCAATAGGTAGCAAGCAAATACGGTGCAAGCAGAAAGGAGGATCAGGGCAGGGGAAAACACAGAAGCTGTGCTCATCCAGCGTAGCATCATACTCACTCTGGAAGCATGAGGCACAAGTAAAAGCACACCCCAGGAGGCAAAATAAGCACGGAGGGGAAGGTGCCAATGAAGGCTGCTACAAGTTAAGGAATGGGTAGGCGTCTGGTCTTGACCTATGGTGAGGGAGAAAATCCTCTCTCTCTTGCTCTCAATCTCTCTCTCGTTACCATGGAGATCCACTTTTCAGGTTTCTTTGGATGAGCTTTATGCACAAGTGCAAAATTTGGCATAAGAGGAGAACAAGTATTAATTACGTGGCCCTGACAAAAATAGCTTTCTTAAATCTTGAGTGATAATACAACTGAGGCAGTAACAATTAAGTTTGGTTACTGAGATTAAGGGCTGAATAAACTATTTCACTTTAAAGTACCTTGAAATCTCATCTGCTTAAAACAGCAATGCCAGTCTCAGGGCATTGCATCTGTCTCTTACAATTTGGGTGAAGATTTTAATTACAGTATGGTATGAGGGTGAAAATGACAATGAAAAAATTCCATGGATTCTTCCTCAGTGTGGGATTACCTTCATTTACTACACTATCTCATTAATTATTTATGCAGTTCTTTTTGTATTTTCAGGTGGAAACATCACTAGCCAAAGCTGCACTGAGATGCACCACCCTTACAGAAAAAAACATTGCAAGGCTTTACACACAGAGATTACATTGATATGCTTCCAAGAATTAATCCCACAAGAGACAGACAGAATAAACCTTGAATTAAACTATATAAAGTTATGGTGAAGTAAAAGGAAACTTTAAATCAGAAGGATATATATATATAATGAACCACTACTATGCCCTTTAAAGTACTTGATAAGCTCTCTAATAAACAGCATATTTTGCTCCCATGTGTTTTAATTGTTTCATACTAATTTAAAGAGTTACCTAATCGAAATACATAATTTAGTAACCTAAATTGTAGTTATCTGAAATATGCAGTACCAGACAGACAAGTAAGTTGTGACAGAAGAAAACAAGGAATTGTGTTGCCATTAACTATTCCCAATTCTCATGTAATCATTACTATCAGCAGTAATTTGATCTGCAAATATATAACCTATTTATCTTTCAATATGCACCCTATAGATTTCTGGATCTCTTGGATCAGTGAACAATGCTTAAACTCACAATGACTTTTCAGGGCGGGGAAATACCTTAAGCATCTACACTGGATCCACACAGGAGGAGAAATTAGTGTTGCCTTTTTAAAGCTGCATTAACACTGAAATACAATCCAGTACAACAAGCTGAGTATACACCATGCCTGTAAGCACACCTACCTTCCACTTGTAAGTAGGCTGTAAGTTAAAGAACTACTTTTTTTTTTTCAATATCCAACTTTGTATGCCGTCCACTACACAGTTCTCACGGTTTTGCATCTCTTACTATTCTCTCTTTTCTTTTCTTTTTTTTTTTTTTTTTTTTTTTTTTGCTTTCTGTCTTCAACTGCATGTTTAGGTACCACTGACAGGTATAAAAAACAACATAAGGAGATGTGATTAATCGAAAATCAATAATGTGTGAAACCAAACCGCTTAAATATTACTACATTTTTTTTTCTCCGAGATCAAATAAAAGTATAAGCTTCCTTCAGAAACAACCACAGTGCAGCCGCCTCCTTGCCGGCATCCTGAGCCGGGTTTAGTAACAAGAAGAAGAAAGGGGGGAAAAAAAAGCGCCGTAATTACATAACAGACCCCGCTAAATGCCTTGCTTCCCGGCTGAGGAGGAACAGGGGCACGGCGGCGGCCGGGACCACTCTGCCCCAGCACCCGTGAGCGGGGAGCGGCGGTGGCGGTGCCGCTGCCCGGGGAGCCCCGGGAGGCGACGGGCACGGGCACGGCGGAGGGAGGCCTGCCCTTCCCAGAGGCGCTTTAACCTCCGCCCCGGGGGCTGCCCAGGCGATCCCCGGAGCTCTGAGCCGCTGAATGCGCACACCTGAGCCGGGGCCGGCCCGCGGACGGGCTGCCCTGCCCGGCCACCCCTGCCCGCGGCGGCGGGGGAGCTCCGCTGCCCGAGCGCCCCGGCAGGGCGGGCTCCGCAGCACCGTCTCCCTCCTGTCCCCTGCCGGCCTGAAGCGCGCTCCCAGGCACCCGCTCCTCTGGGGACGGAAGTCTGGATCGGGGTCCGCGCGAGTCTGGCGGGACGCGGTCCCCTCGGCGGGGCTGCGCCGGACCTCTCGCTTCCACGGCATCCCCGCACCACGGGGGCTCCGCCGAGGCGGGAGGCAAATATCCACCCCGCTGTCCTTGTCCTGCCGGGGAGGGACGCGGGACAAACTCGGCCCGAGCAAGTGCCGACAACTATTCACGGGGCTGCGGGGGCCGGCGGGGCAGCACCCGGCGCGGCCGATGCCCCCGCACCGCTCGCCCGCAGGCTCGCCGGGGAAGGGGGCGCTCCCCCGGGCAGAGGAGAACGGCAGTCCACGGCGGCTGGCAGAATCCCCGTGGATGGGGGGACAGTGCCTCGCAACGCAAGGCCACCGAAGAATCACTCATTTGAATGATGCAGCAAACGGGGAGGGAGAACACGACACGGGGACGACGGCGAGTCCTCCCGTTGCCACCCTCCCGTTGCCCCGATTAATAAATAATGCCCAGGTTCCGTGCCAGGGGAAGCGCTCTCCTCTTCCGCGCAGACAGCAATTAATAGCCAGCCTCCTCCCGCGAAACCCTGGCTAAGCGCTCCCGCCCGCTCGCACCCGCGCTGCCAAGTGCGAGCAGCACAATAGCGGGGAACCTCTCCACCTCGCAGCCCGGGGGAAGAGACAGGAGCGGGGGCTGGGTGAGCCAAACCTCTCGCGGCAAAAGCCGATCGCCCGAGCCGCGGAGAGCCGGGGAGCGGCGGCCGCGGCAGCCGCCGGCGCGGCGGGAGGGCAGGCGAGGCAGGCAAGGCAGGCAGGCTGCCCGGCGAGCCGAGGGCGGACCGCGCAGCACGCCGCGAACACCATCACCCTCCGTACCGTCAGCAAACAGCACGCCCGCATTTACCTTTTCCTGCCCGCCGTCCGTCAGTCAGGCGTTTGCGGGAAAGAAGGAGGAAGGGAAGGAAGGGAGAAGAAAGAGACGGGGAAATACAGAGAGCGAAGAGGCGGCTGCTAATCCCCGCGTAGAAGGACTTCCAGCAGCAGCAGCAGAAGCAGCAGCAGCATGCGTGTGTGCGTGCTCGGAGTGAAGCACAGCCCTCCTGGCGATGCACCGGCGCTGGCACCCAAGTGCTGTCATGTGCGCGTCTCGGTGTGTGTACCCATGGCAAAAAAAAAAAAAAAAAAAAAAAAAAAAAAAAAAAAAAAAAAAAAAAAAAAAAAAAAAGGAAAAGATAGACGGGGGGAGACTCGTCAGTCACACGCCTGGCTGTGCACTGCTGGGGGGGACGAGGAGGAGGAGCCCAGCGCTCCCCAGCCCAACCACCGGAGGAGCAGCTCTCTTACTACGGCGGCGGCCGGGCTGCCCCTCCGCGCTAGCCCAGCCGCCCTTCCCGCCCGCTCCCAAGGACATGCCTTTAGGAAAGACCCTCAGGGCCTCCGTCCCAGGGGACTCCGTTGAACCCGGGTTACCCGAGCCCCTCGGGAAGCGGCTGAAAAAACCCTCCACGTTTCTGCCCCAAAAATGCCCCCGCAGCGGGGATGCCCCGCGTGGGACTGGGATGCGGCGCCTCCCAGGGGTCCCGGCCGAGCCGGGAGGGGCGGGGGCAGCGGGAGCGGAGCCGCGGCGTTTCCCGGGGCTGCTGCTGTGGGCGGAGGCGGGGGCAGCACAGACGGACCCCACAAGGTCGGTGTCCTTGCGTGGGGCTGCACCGCTGTGGGGCAGGGGGGCTGCAGGTGCGGAGTGTGAGCTGGGCGTCTGTGGGAGCCCCAAGTGAAGCTACAAATGTTCGTGGTAGCGAGTACAGAAAGTGAAAAAGGCTGTACTTATCCGGGCCACGGTGCAGGTACCCTGGTCCTCGCATGTCCAGTCACGGGCACTTAAATTTCAGCCACGGTGTATGACTTACTAAAAGGTGTTTGAACAGTGGTTCAAATCACTTATTTGTTAAATAGTAAATACTAAATCCATCATTTGGCTGTAGAGTGGCATATGGGCATATAAATGAGATTTTGACATACAAGTTACAAAATAGCTAGAATAGAATATGAGCTAACAGAATGCCCATATTATTCTTATTGTCCTAAATTTACTAGTGAGTCATAGTAGCAGGTTTCATGATGTGATTTCTTTAAGCCTTAGACCAGGAAAAGTTAGTGAGAAATGTACTTGATTTTTTTATTTTTGTACTAAAAAAATAATGCATATGGACTAGAAGATAATATTAGTCATAGAAAAAGGTTTGTTTTATGACAAGCATGAGAAAAAAAATTAATTGGTGGGGATATCGGGTATGCTGTTTATACTTTTTGTGTTATTGTTTGTAATGGACAAGGCAGAGGTAACATCTCAGGGGTAATAAAAGGAGGAAAGGATGAAGTGTTATTGACATTTTTAATTACAAGTGTAGTTTGTATTGACAGGCTGCATAAGACACAAAATTCTGATCTGTTGATAATTATGTTAATAGCAAGTGGTCAACAAATTGAGTGGGGAAAAATTGGTCAGTCTATTTAAAAATAATTCTTGAGGGTTATTTTAATTGTAGGTGTAATAGGTGGTGTAAAGGGGAAATCACTGAAAATACTCTCCATCTTGTTGGGATTTAGCTGCTGATAATAAAATATTTTTAGGCTTCCCAGAAGTCCTGCAATAAAATAAAAAAGACCAAATTTGTTGTTACTAAATTGTATAAATCAAGTCAGCATGACGTTGCTAAACCAAACTGCACCCTAAAGCCATATAATTAGTTTGTTTTTATAAAATAAAGGTACACATACTCCCTTAGTTCCTAAACTGAAACACAGATGCTGAGTCTGAGCTAACTCAGGTAAATAAGCTGAAGAGGGTTCATTATTTTACTTCAGTGTTTGTACACACAGCACTATCCTATGCTCTTATGTCTTCACAAGAATTTTTTGACTTGTCATCATAAACTGCATTTTCAAGTCAGTTTCAAATCTGGCATAATCTGTTGCTTAAAATATGATGGTGTGTGAGTACCTAATTAGTAGAGTTCATGTAATATTTTGCTGTGTTATTAAGTGAAGATTTAGCCTGCCTTCCATAGGCCTGTGAAGTTAAAAAGCAGTTAGTCATGTTATGTCTGATAGTTTATGAAAATTTATGCCAAACTGTTGATTATATTAGTTAGTAGAACAAGGTGGTCAGGAAAACAATGCATTTTTATCCTTCATCCAAACTTCCAAAATTAAGTAGACCCAACTCCCTTTGAAGACTGAAGACTAAGAAGGAAAGAGGAGATATTTGTGCATAAAATTATCTGATTTCAAAGTAAATCCCAGCATGAAGATTTTTGTTCCCTTTTTTAACTTGCACTCCCTAATGTGAATGTAAACCATTTAGTGAATTATCTGGATCCCCCTTGTTTGCCTTACTTCAATCTAGCTGGGCTAAGAGAGCAGGAGAGGAAAGTCTTGTTATAATTCTCTCCTGATAGTTCTAGAGAAGTGTCCATCCCGGACAAATAGGAAGTTCAAGCTATTTTGCACAATGATGCAGATAGTCCTTGTGAGACACTAATTATTTTGATTTTAGGCCTAACACCTGTCTGCACTGGTAGTCCCAGTACTCCCAGGTGTCTCAGAAGATGTGCAGTTTGGGGGCAAGATTTCCAAGAGAGGAACAAAGATTCTTCTCCTGGCTCTGAGAGATATGGCACAGACAAACAAAACTGAGAAGAGGCTGTGAAGCAGGGGGTGTCAGGAAGGAGAAGTAAATGAATGGAGGTGAACAAGAAACAAGAAAGTAAAGCCTGGAAAAAAAAAGTTCCAAAATAGGTTTTAGATTAGAAAAGCAGGAATCAGAAAGGAAAGTTTTTAAATGGCCTGGGGAAGTGAGATAGTTCAGTATGAATATCTTCAACCATCTGCAGTTTGTCAAATGACCCCAAATGCAAAAGCCCTTTTTCTATATACTCGCACTTTCATCTCTTCTTTGGAGGAAGTTCTCTTTGCTTTAACTGATGGTGAAAGAAGTTATCATGACTGCCATTACTGCGTAATTAGGCTGTACACACGCTGAAATGAACTCTTTCCATAAAGCTGATATTTACCACGCTGCAAAATGTTCGGTCTGAAAATAGAGTGAGTTTTTGTCTGTCGCTGCCCTCTGCTGGAAAGAAGGTCAGAACCGCTCCATCCGGTCTCGGTGTGAAGCCGTGCAGCCACGGCAGCTGCCTGTGCTCCTCCTTCCTTGGTGAGTCTCCCTTCTACGACCAGGGTGTAAAGGTGTGAAGGTCTGGGTTGCCAGCATCCATAAAAAGATTTCCTTTACCACAAGAGTTCAAATAACTGGCCATGCAATTTTATATCTGCTGTTCGTTGAGACAGACAAAATTATGATTAAGCAATGGTTGCGATTTTTAGGATCTGTATTTTCCATTAACTTCTGTGAAAGAGGCATCTAAATTCATCATAGATATGCTGAAAATTTTGATGAATGTTGCTTTGATACGTATTTGCCTATAGCTTTGTAGATAACCTCATCATTGTTCATGTCTGAATACTTTGGTTCACTCTCCATTGCATTCAATGTGATCGTCCTCCATCCGTTCTCCTGTCTGACCTTTCATGCCTCTATACTTTTGCCATCTATATCAGTACTGCCACAGTACCTCATTTTTGTTATATTTTATTTTCATTTTCTTCCCAGGCTGGGCATTAGCAGAACAACTGAAACATGGAGACCACAGCAGTGACATCCTCCCAGTTCCTCAGTGTTTCATTTCCTCCACCTACTCTCACAACAACCCATGCACATCCAGAGCTGTTTCTGTTGGAATGCAGAGTTTTCCAGCTGTCTGGCCACATGCATCACCAAGGCACTGTGAAAACTGTGAAGGATGAGGCCTGGTCAGAGCATACAGAAAATAAAATTTCACTATCAAACTCAAAATATGTATTCTGTGCTGAAGATGCTACCAGTTTCTGTGTTCATTTTTAGCTTTGCCACATGTGGGTCAAGTTTTCAGCAATTAAGGCATCTGTTATTTCTTCAAGGCAAGAAGATCTGACCATGGCTGTGAGGGTAGAATAAGAATAATTTATGTTGGAAAAAACCTCTGATGTCATTGAGTTCCACCTCTGACTGATCACCACCTTGTCAACTAGACCGTGACATTATGTCCCAGGTCCAATAGCTTCTTGAACAACTCTGGGGTGGTGACTCCACCACTTCCCTGAGCAGTTTGTTCTGATGTTGAACTACCCTTTCTGTGAAGAAATTCCTTCTGATGTCAAAGCTGAGTTTCCCCTGGCACAGCTTGCAGCCATGCCCTCTCATCCTGCTGTGGGTTGCCTGGGAGAAGAGGCTGACTGACCCCCAGCTGCCCACACCCTCCTTCCAGGCAGCTGTAGAGAGAGAGAAGTTCCCCCAGTCCTCCTTTTCTCCAGGCTAAACAATCCCAGATCCCTCAGCCACTTCTTATAGGACTTGTGCTCCAGATCCTTCACCAGCTTCATTGTCCTTCTCTGGGCTCCCTCCAACACCCCAATGTTTTAAAATTTTGTACAATATGGGCAAAATAACAGTTTTGGTGGCTTCTACACCTAACCTGATTAATGGCAAAACCATTCATCGTAAAAAAATCTGCTTTCTTTTCCTTCTCTGAGTACCCCAAAGCAGACATCTGCCTAGAAAATTTAATTGTTAATATTTTTACTCTCCTAATGTTTTAAATGTCTTTTGCTGAAAAGATTTACTATCCACCACAGCCATTCCAGGTCTGTTAGTCATATTTTACTGGGCAGCACTGAAGATTAGTATTGTCCTAGGTAGATGAATTTTGTGGGTTGCCTCATTTTATGTTACCTAATTAGTTGCTATGAAAACTCCTGCAGTAAATTTATTCCCCAATCCTATGACTAACATGAAGAAATTAATAAGGCATGGAGTAGAGTTTGTTCCCAAAGAGTGACTTCTAAATGACAAGTGTCCTCACAGAGAAAGGTAACCAGGCATCAGCTCACCTTGTACATCCACACTGAATATTAACTGGTCACTTAAAGATGGATGATAAAGCAATGTACATATTATTTTATGATTTAGAAGCAAGATAAGTACTTTGTTGAAGGTACTATTCTTGTGATCTCTAGGCTAAGAAACACATAATTCCACAAAACCCATGACTTTCAACCTCTCTCAGGAAATAAGTTGTCTTGAGAGGCTTCTCAGCAGGGTCTCTCTTTTGAAAGATGTAAGATAGAAAATTTGAGTATGCAATCCTTCCCCTGCACAAAAAAAAAATCTTCGTTTAGAATTAGAAACAAGCAAGCTGCTGTGGCTTTCAGATACCAGAATGTATTTCAGTGATATCAAAAAGCAACATTAAGAATAAGCATAAAGAGAGAGGAGGGAAAATTGGTTCAAACCAATAAACCCATGAAATTCCCTTGCTAGAATGAAAATAGTTTTTCAGATATTGAAAGCCCTGGGAGAATGGCAAAGTGCAGATTAGTTTCCAAACATATGCAGCAAGGAAATACATTCAATTGCTTAATTAAGGAGGGCTTTAGTAACTTAAGATATCGTGTTTTTAAAGTATGAGTATCATACTATAATGATAAAATGAAGTGCGATACAACGGGAGTATTTTTGTTTCTTTGACAGAAAAGTGGGGAAAGAGAGAAAGCTTTGTAAGAACTTTCTCTGAATGAGAAGACTAATAATCATATAGAAAATTGTCTCTAACTTAAGATTTTATATGAGATATTTTCAGATAAAAATATTTTATATCTGCATTGACTTCAGGCAGCACAAAGCAATCAGAACTATCTGAATACTACTGTGACTAGTTTGTGGGAAACCGTCTTTCTGTGCTTGGTGAGATGGGATAACTCCTTTCTTACAAGAGGTAAAAGTGAAGATACTTCTTTTCTGCTCAGACCAACTGCACATCAAAAAGCTCACAACAGTCAACTGGGTGTCAAATTGAGACCATGATTTCATTTGCCTAGTGATGTTATCAATTCAAACATTGTTGAAAATTAAACTTTTGTAAGCAATGGTTTTCATAAATAAAAAATAATTTTATCTCATACAGAATAAGGCATGATGGGAAAAAGAAAACATTACTTCCATTTTGCAGGTAGAAAATTGAGTATTGATACAGGCAGAAACAAGAGCTGAACTCCTATATATTCTGGTTTTAGATTTAACAATGGGGTTATGATTGCATCTGCCTTGGTCTGCTTCAGCCACTAAAAGATTTTTACAACAGAGGCCTTCCCACAAAGGACCAGTGTCCTGGAGAGAAGTCCCAAAAACATTCAGCAGGGCTTTCTGATGTGACTATTCAACTCTCTCCCTCTCCTTAAATGGCTGAATGTAAAAGAGTGATAGCTAGATTTGTCCAGATTTAATGTTGTGCAATAATCTTGTCATTTGTACAGAAAAGGGAGTGGGGAGATAGCAGTTGTCTGCTTTCTTAGTAAGTCTATTCCAGGATGAGAGAAATTGAGCATAAAATGTGCAATAGAGCAGATGGAAAGACATCCAAAGATTTTGAGATGGAATTGTTCATTCTTTTCTGCAGTTTGTACTTGTTTTTTATTTATTTTATATTATGGGGAAAGGAGTCAACAATTCGGTTTTTTGGCCATTTTTCATGATCTTTTCATGTGTGTTTTAGCCATTTTTCATGATCTTTTCATTTCCCAACAAATCAAGTAGTAAGCACTGCACAGTTGTCAAGAAGTCCCAATATTCAAGATTAGATCCACAGGTCTACAACATGCTCAGTTATTTTCCACTTTGTGTCTGGAAGATATGCTGATATCTCACAGGGTGTTTTTCAGGAGAGCTTTTAACAGGAAGTTCTGACAGAGTTAAACTCCAGAAAGACTGATAATTAAGACTTACATCAAGAAATCTGTCAGTCATATATGGGAAAGAAACTATTTTAAGGCATAATACAGAGCTAAAAATGTCAGTGAAGGTAGCAGACAAAGACATTTCAGGTTTGCTTTTCCTCCCATGGAAGTCAACAGGCATTTTATGGTGAAGGCAGCAGAGTAAGATAACAAAATATCTCATCAGAATATTATTTCAATTTTCCATCTGTGATCAGTGAAGTACCCAAAACTTTACTGATATGTATAAGAGTTAAGGCTTATTGTAATTAAGCATCATCTTTCATGGAAGATCTCTAGTTAAAGAAAAATGAAAGCGCAGGAAGAAGCTACTTAATGGTACTTTTAGAAATGTATGAAAAAATATTCAAACATATTTTAGTCTCAAGTAGAACAAGGTATTCAGGTAGTGGTACAAACATACAGTTCTTCACAAAACAGGGTCCTTGTATGGATGACCATGCTAAAAATTTTGAGGCAATTTAAGAAGAGAGGTTATGCCACGTCTCTTGAAATCCTCAGACATATAACTGAAAATTCAGGCAATAAACCAAATTTCACTTCTCCAGAGAAGTCTTTTCTTGTTAAAGCATGTACGGGGTGTGTGTGTGTGTGTGTATATATATACACTGCTTTCAAATATTCGCTATTAATGCATAGGGGGAAATAAATGTGTATTGAGAAGAAGTGACTCTATTCTGCATTCTCTGGGGCAGTTTCTGCCAAGTATTTGGGATAGTGGTGTTTATTCCTTAAAAAGCAAAGAGGATCATTTATTCAACATTATTGAGTGAACTTTCCTCAGAGAGTTTTCTCCTCATCAGGAAGCTGGCAGCTGTTGAACAGCACTGCCATGTTCCCCATAAATTGTGCTCTGGCAACACCCTTTCCCATTCCTAGCAGCCATCCAATGTCAGTTCATTCAGTGTACTCCTGCTACTGCTTACATCCCAACAGCTGAAGCACAAAAAACCCCCAACACATATGTGCAGGAAGAGGGAAGTTTTATAACTACTCTAAGAAGAATTCTTCCTGTAAGAGGAAAAGCACGTCCTCCTTTCCAGTGTTCTTGCTACCAGCTATTCAGAAATTTTTGTTTTCTAGTAATCAGCAAACGAATCTGTGTTCAGCTGAACTAGCACGCCTTAGAAATCTGCAAGTGCCTGTAAAGTGCTGTGCAGCTCAGCATATTTCATAAAATTGTTCAGAGGCCACAATAAAGTATATCTGACACCATTCTTGTATAAATCATTCCTGCACAACAGAACTCTGACATCAAAACCTTTGATCTAACCTGGTATAATTTCATTCCTAGAAGCTTATAAATTAAAAATAAAAATAAAAAATGCCCAATTCACTCCTTTTTTTAGTACTCATTACATTGTAGTTTAACATTAAAGTGCCATTCAGTAGATAGAGGACAGCAAGCCACCTTGAATAAATCACCATGTGTGCACAGTGCAGCATCTCTGAGTGCAGGGGCTCCTGGCAGAAGATAAACTAGTAAATTGCACAGTGTCCAGAATCATGGTGTGCTGGAAAAGAATTTGGCCAATTACAAGCAGATTCCTCAACTTATAAAAAGTGCTACAGAACAGCTTAGTCAGCACTTTGATGATGAGTTACAGCTGGGGGAAGACCCTTGGCTACAGAATTTGCTGTGCTGATTCAGTGACACAGAGAGCCCATGGAGTTCTTGTGAAGGTATAATTGACTATTGCAGAGGGAAGGTGAAGGCAAGAAAAAGTGTCATTTTGAACTTGATCGTAAAGGAATCACGTCATGTAGTATCTAATAATAACGAAATGTGCTGCTGTGACCAAGAGGATGCAAAAGCCAGCAGGATGACCAGATATCAACAAAGGGAAGAGAATATTTTAAGCACAGGTAAAATACCGAAGGACATTACTACTGCATTGATTTCTTCTCAATGCTGCTGCCATTTATTTGTTCAAAGAGGTTTTTTTTGGTTTTTTTTTTCAACTACAATAATGAAAACTGAAGCAGGGTTTGAAACCCAGGTGTGGTTCTTTCTGCATCACTGAGGGAAAGAAAGTGTCAGGAATACACCACTGATGTAGTACTTAAGAGTGCTGCTCTTTAAGCCCCTTATAAACCATTTCTATCACTGATATATTGTTTCTGCATGGTTAACAAGAATAAAAAGTGGTAATATCTGTGAATATATGCTTTTGTCTTTCTAAAGAATAATAGCTATACTTTTAAAGAAGGAATTCTTATGTGAAAAATGCCATTGTTGTAATTTCATCATATTTCCTTTCCTACCATAAGTGCAATGGAAAACAGACCTGGGAAAGAGAGAAGGGAAAGAAAAGTGGGACATATCCAATATGACCTGTTACTTCATCTATACTGGCTTTCTATTAGTCTCTGGGGCAGATTCCTGAGGGACAGTCCTATTTCTTCAATTTTAAGTATTCTTTTGAAGGAAGTACTTGAGGTTATATTCTTGTTCTCCCAAAGTAGCTAAGTAGACCTATACGAACATAAAGATTTTTTTGGTATTGACTTTCATATATATTTAAATGGTTACATTTGCAGCTCTAAAATAAAGTAAATTAAATTCTAGAGATTGCCTAATACAATCATAAATACCTCTGTGACAGATGAGCATGATGCTATTATATCCAGATATTTTAATACTTCGTTTTTTCCTTGCAGTCTGGTTATCATCCAGTATTCTTTAATAGAAAGTGGCAGAGTATAGGAGCAAAGAACTGGTAATCTATGAACTGCTTGTGACCTGCTCTAAATCACCTGCATGACTTTGAACCCAAGACCACCAACCATATTCACACTTGCCCTGACCAAAGCAAATGGTCTCTATTTGAAGCAGACAGTTTCATTCAGAGAAGAAATTAATGCAGTTTAAGGTCAAAAGAGCTGATAAGTTGGCCCCTATATATATATATATCTATATGTCTATATATCACCATTTTCTTAATTTCCTGAAAAAGGTCTGATAATTTGATTTACTTTTCAAATATATCAACCTAACCTGAAATGTGCTCAGAAAAAAAAGGATGAGTCTTCTCCTTTTCCATGAAAACAAACTCATCTAACAGCATCAAATAAACCAGCTTTGAATAGTTACACCCCAGTATCAGACTGGGCTCATAGAGGAGTTAGCCAAAGGCCAATTACAAGCTGATCTAGCTAAAGCCAGTGTATTCTGGACCTAGGACAATCTGGATTTAGGCCAAGAACTAAGATGGAAAGAGCTTTACTGGATGATGAATTATCTCCTGCTGTCAGCAGACAGTACAAAGACATACATTCTCCTCCTCCTGGAATTACGCACCAAAAGATAAGATAACAAGTGCCACTTAAAGGTGGCATGAATCCTGAGAAATATGTTCTCAATTGCTTGTGATGCAGTGTCTGATTATTTTTTTAACATTTCTGTGACCATATTATGGACCAAATATTGCAAATTTCGTCCCTTTGCATCCCATATAATCAAAACAGCTCTCTGCACATAAAGGATCTACCCCAATTTAGTAGTTGGCTTTAATGAAAGCAGATTGTTCAATATTCATATGTTGGAACACCTAACAACTATGCTCAGGATGATCAGTTCTCCTGTGCCAAGTGCTTTACAAATGTAGAACAAAAATAGTGTCCTTCAGAGAGCTAATAAAGTGAGAGCAAGGCTGTGGATGGAAGATAAGGAAAATAGAGGGGTATATGGTGACAACCTACATGACTTCACTGAGGGCAAGTTGTGCCCTATGAATGTAGTGACCCTCTGTGATGGGTTGAGGGCTTGGTTGATAAGTGAAGAGCAACAGATGTCATCCAGCTGGACTTCTGCAGAGCATTTGACACCGTCCCACAAGGCGTCCTTGTCTCTAAGCTGGGCAGTGGTGTATTTGACAGATGGATCACTTGCTGGGTACGTAACTGGCTGGATGGTTGCACTCAAAGAGCTGTGGTCAAGAGCTCCGTGTCCAAGAGGAGATCAGTGACAATTTACATTCCTCAGGGGTCAGTATTGGGACCAGCACTGTTAAACATCTTCGTCAATGGTTCTATGATTCTAGAACAATCCCACTAGGGAAAAGTAGGGAATGCAAGGAAAGGATAAGGTTGAAGGTAACAAAAACTTAGCTCTGCAACTAGCTGTATACCAAAGAGAGAGGACTGCAGGCTTAAGGCCAACTTAGTCATTCGGCTAATAGAAGAGTCTTTTCATTTTAGACATATTAATATTATCATTGAGAATTTGTTAACTGGGTTCAAGGCATCCATTCCAGCTTCTAAATATAGGGGAAAACATCCAGATATCACTTAACAAAATGCATTTACGAAATGAATTTTATGGAAAGGTATCAAAAACTTTTGCACCTCAGAATTTTCTCTGTGTTGAGGAAGTGTTTCATCTGGGTAAGGGACTGGGTAAAAGTTCAACCAGCTGATTGCTCTGAAAATTTTGCATAAGCCATGTGTCTTAAAAGGTTGTAGCAAGAGTCAAAGACAACTATGCTTTATAAAACATCTAAGCTCAAGAAAAAGGCCAATCAGTTTTAGAAGTTAAGGACAGGCTAATAGCGCAATAAATATTAATCAGAATTAATGCTTGCATATGTTCTTACAGCCATGGCATTAATCAAGTGTAAAGAGAACAGAAAGTGGTATACATGGCCAAATTTGTGCTTCTCTGGAAAGGTTTTTCTCAGGAGCGGGGTTTTCTTATATATTTGAGAGGGAGCTTTACATCTTCAAATGTTTTAATTATATGTAATGAGTGTGATGCTGAGGGTGAAAGCTGTACACAGTGGTATGAGAGCAGGACTGTTTGGCACAAGGTAGTAGGACAGGGAGAAAAGCTGTGTAGGATTTGAAAAGTCACCTTATTGCCGTAAGCTGAGGGGCTTTCTGCATACCCTCTGTAAAATAGGTATCACACATTTTCTGTGTGATAAAAGAGCATTTTCTTTGTAGGCTGAGGCCCATGCAAAGCCTCACTCCTGGCTGGCACAGGCAGAATGCAGCCCACCACGTCCCATGACTTGCCAGAGTGTTTGTTGGAAGCTGTGCATGCCCAGCGCTCAGCACGTTCCAGATGTCGGCTCTCAGTGCAGTGACAGCTAGCAAGGTTACCCGTAAGGGTAAGGTGGAACATGCACATAAACATCCATAGAATTGGGGTTCTGGCCTCTGTCCTGGGGCATACACTCTCAATTTAGTACTTGCAGTTCCAAGTATCGCCCTCAGAGAAGCCCTTTGTGCCACTGTTCAAAAATCCTGTTCATCAACTTGCCATTCCCTAGCTGCCTTCACCGCTGCTTTGTTAGCTCGATTTTCTCTTAGACAAGAACACATATCCCTGTATCCAGAGGCAGTGTCAGAGGAAGGGAATCAATGCCTTTTTAAGTGCTAAACCTTGCACTTTTATCACTGTTAAAACAGGTTCTCTAGACACTATTAACTCTTATGTGGTGAAAAAAATAGGTGAAATAAAATGAAACTAAAAAGTTAATAAATATTTTTAAGTAGTTTTAGTCACATGCACACTTGATAAAATAAAGAGGCAGTCTTCACTGCACATTTAGCCAATGGCTAATCTTCAGGCTCCTAGCTCATAAGTGGAGTTTCTTGGTGCTTAGCTAACTTGACATTAGGTTTAATTTGTCTCCTCACCTAAGCAACTTATCAAAAAAGCTTAAAAGGTACTTTTGAGCCTGCAGAATCTCATGTCTGTGACTAGGGTTGCAGTACAGAGCATCTCACTCCAGAGGTACTCAGCAAGTGATTGGAGCTGCTGCCTCCATGAAGGCAAGGTGAAAATTTGACCTGACATGAGGCCATGCACTCCAGGGAGCTGTCAGAAGGTGCTGAATTGGCCAGGGAGGAAGAATTGCTGAAGAATCTCTTTACTGGCAACAACTGATCCACTGCCGTCTCAAGACAGCAAGGTTTGTTCTTCTAAACCCACGTGAATATCAGGGTCAGGAAAAGCCTTATCTGGTCTTTCCAGGAGTAAGTGGATACTGAAGGAGGAGAAAATTAGTTTTGGCTTTGAAATCTAGTAAAATATCTTCATTCCCTTAGACTATAATAGTTTGCTAAACCCTCAGTGTTAAAGTACTAAATTCTACAGCACTAAAGCAATATAAAGCTCTAAATTCTATACAGAGACATGAAGTCCTTCACCAAACCCCATAACTTCCTCTGAAAAAGAACACTTTGATATCAAATTCAAAACTCCTGACCTATTTAGCTATTTTATAAAAAAAAATGTGTCCTCAGAAAAGGTAACATTATAACTCACACCAATTCTTCCAGTCACCTTCTTCAACTTCAGGCTCTGTTCTAATATTTTTCATTTTTATTTCATACATCTAGTTCTCACCCCAATCTCATTCTCAGTCAAACCCTGGGTCATTCATTCCACTGCTGTGCTGGAGCAACAAAGACAGAAAATAATTATACATGATTGAGATGCAGATTATAATGTTTGAAGTTGTGTATGTCAAAGCTATTTAAAAAAAAGGGAAAAAAGTTGCAATTGAAATTAGAGAAAAAAGAGAGAAGTGAAACAGTATAATAAATATAAGAGAAAGAGAAACAGTATAATAAATATGGTTCTCCACAGATTTATTTTTTTCCCTTGCATGAAGGACATTATTGCTGACACCATTGAGCTTGGAATTTATTTTTTTTTTTTTAACACCAGGGGCATGGAAAACAAAAGTGTGTACAATTATGAAATTATCTTACAAATCATCCTGTGTGATATTTCTGCAATTCTTTGTTCTACTGAACAAAGCATGCTAAATCATTCTAATGGTCTTTGCAATGTGTGAAAATAAACAGGTGAGAGTTATTGCATTTAAGTTAATAATATCATTTAAGTGATATTTGATATACACAGAGGAAGAGCCTATGTCAAAAATATCTTTGTGTTTATGAAGCAAAGGTGTAGCCCTATGAATGGCTTATATTTTGATAAATTCACATTGCTAATTTCAAAGTGTTTTCGTTGCAATGGTTTTGCCATTCAGATGGTAGCATATGCCCTAGCACACAGTGTTTGAAGGTAAAGCTAGATCCATGCAACTAGAAGCAAGGACAATCAGGGATAATTTAGAACAGCCATCAGAGGTAATTTATGTTATGTTATTTAAAATGAGTGGGTGATGTATAATCACCAGGTACAGAAAACCAGGACATAAAAATCAACAGTTGGAGTTTTTTGGTGGCTAATAGTGTTCTCTGATTCTGTAAATAACCACAAAAAGGCCTGTCATTGCCTTTATTTGGTTAGTATTTTGTCTTCTTTGAGCTTTTTTGTTTGTTTGTTGGTTTGTTCATTTATTTTGGTTTTATTTTAAATCAAGCAGAGGAAGTATTTTATGACTTGGCAGAAATATTTTAACTAATTGTATCTCATAGAGAAGATTCTACTAACTTTATCATTGTAAAGCATCATTAGCATTCCTGCTAAACTTAAATATATCAAACAAGCAACCCATAACCAAACAGCAAAGTAAATTAAAGCCTTACTGCTCTGCAGGGGAAAACGGAAATGTCCTTTGTGCACTGCATTTCCACCACAATCAAATGCAAAGTTACCATTCTCAGTTTTACTGTTAAAATATTCAGTGGTGACTAGATGGGAAAAATGAACTCTGCAGTGAAAGAAAATGAAACTTTAACTGCATGCTACTTACTAAAAGCATATTGAAAACAGAAATAAAGATATGTAGCAGTGAGAGAGCATGGGGAACCTGTAGAGTTGATCCTTGGTAATATAACTGTCCAATGTACCTTAGTTTTTCCTTGTACTTCATCTACAGATGCACATGTTTTGGAAGTTATTACAGATCAAGTGAGGGTGTCTTCCACAGTGTTTATTTCCCGGGAGGATTGCTAATAGTTATTTAAAAAAATAAAATTTACATGGTAATTAAAAACTAAACTGGAAAATAAATATGCAATAAATGAGAACTATTATACTGAACATTTATTAGCTTGTATATGTCCTAAATCAGAATTTCTTTATTAACGTAGCTCAAGCCAGTAGCATAACATATTTAAATTTATGTTTAGCTTTAGAATTTTTGAGAATTTGAACAACAGGAGTAGATTTGAAGGAATCTAAGTGAAAGAGAATTTGTTGTCTAATAAATATGGCAACAATGGAAGAGCTACTTAGAAAGAATGTCTAATGTGAAAGGAGTGCAATATGCCATAGTATATATAGGTGCAGAAAAAAGAGCTCCTGGCTCCAAAAAAAGAGATTTATTAGTTATTCAGATACTTAATTTGCTATAACCATTGTCTACTGGCTACTGAAATGGCACCAACATTTGGAAAAAGCTGACTCTTTTTATGGCAAGAAAGGAGGGATGGAATTTTGTGACACACTGAAGTGATTTAAATGCCAACATACATGCACATTCACCTGCTTTGCCTGGCCTTAATTAAAAATGTTATCTCCACCTACTTAAAAAAAAAAAAATAAATGCAAGACTGACCACTTTTCATGCTGTCCTTGGTTTCCAGGGAGTACAGTTCCTTCACCTGATTTCTCCACATACACAACCTTATGGTATTCTCTGTACAACCTTTCTGCCTATAAGAGGAGCTGAACTAATGGTGGCTCTTTCACCACCAGCAGATGATCTTGCAAGTGCAAATTTCTCCAGTGTAATGGCTATGAACTTAGAGAGTTTCAACATGTATAGCATTAACCATAGCATAAAGTATGAGACAATTAGGATGTGAATTAGGGACAACAACATGTTCAGGGTTAGGCATTCTGAGTTTTTAAACATCATCTGACTGTGAGTACAATGAATCCATCAGCCTATCTTAGGCCTGGATGCCTTGCTTAGTCATCAAAAATCATCAAAAATATGTTTTTCAGATGGTCTTTACAAAGTTAGAGAAGAATGAAGAACTCTAATCTGAAAAAATGAAAGTAGACACTCTTCATGGCAAGGAATAAAAAATTGGTATTTCCTGGCACACTGTAGTTATCTATATAATCTATTAAAATAGATTTTGACACAGTGTTGGCATTTGAAATAGCTGTATATTTATAGAAATGTTGAATATCCAACAGCAGCTAATTTCTTAAAACACATCTCTCTTCCTATTTGTCTAGTATTGCCTGTATCTCATCTGGGTTGAAAATTCCTGAATTTTTATTTTTGTCTTTTCCTAGTGATAAGAAAATTTGAAGGAGAGAACTTTCACCATTTACTGATTTCAATATACATTAACATTCAAAATTCTGTAATGAGTAAAAAAAAAAAAAATCAATTAGGAGTCTTTGCAATAACAACAATAACAATGATAATAATAATTTGGCCAAATTTTAATCAGAATCCTGCTAAGGCATTGTTTCATGATGTAAATGTAGCATGGGTAGTTCCACACTGAGCTAGCCTTATTCCCAGAGTGGTGTCTCCACTGGGACCACAGACACAAAGCCTCAAAGCAAATTATTCTCCTCAAATGAAAAAAAGCTCTGACCTCTTCTGCATCCATGGAAAAGAAGATATAGCAGGCATAAAAATGAGGAATTTACGGAAGAGGAAACTTGCCAATAACCTCAAAGTAGGATAGCTGTGATATGTCAGCTTTAAAGTCCTTAGGTGGCGGTGGCAAAACGAATTGCTTTCACCTTCTGGTGTGAACATTTGTATGCTAAGTCTGCTTTCTAGCTTTTCCTATAGGAGTTGAGTGAATCAAAATACTTGGGGCAGGTCCAAGTTAAGCACTTAAGTGCTGTGGAAGCTTTAGAGAAAACCTTACACTAATGTTTGTGTTGCTAACAAATGTGGAGCTTTCTACAGAGTTTCTAGACCTGATACTCAGATACAGGATTAAAGGCACCTCTGACTAGAAACTGCAGAAGTAATGGAAGAATGATATGTTGGATGATATCCTACATAAGATTTCTTTTCCTATTTCATTTTTTTTTCTCAGCAATAGTGCGTTTCTTTACTGATGCTCTCCTAACTACTTCATACGGGATCTGTTATGGGTGACTTAGCCTGCAATGCTCTCTCACAAGTTCATGTTGCCAGTTCCTTTTTGCTTCAGTAGAAACTAAGACTTTTTCTACCACTGACTGATGGCAAAATATACAATTTCTGCCTAATTTGCAATTTTTTTGGCCAGTTTATAGCTATGAACAGATTTTTAAATGGTATTATTTATTCATAAGTATTAACTCATAAATAGTATTTGAAATTCCTCAGTATGCTTACATATATTGGAGCAGTAATATTAATTTTACTTCAGTTCCATGGGATTTTTCAGGAGCTGACCTTTGCAATATGAGCCAATTAGGCCAGATAGAGTGTTCCTCTGCTCTTCTGAAAGAGGTAAAATTAGAAAATATCTTGTCATAACTTTCTGAAAAAACTTTCAGGTGGAAAACTGAAAAATTTCTGTCTGATGCCCTCCCAGTTGATCTCTGTGGACAAGAGATTTCCACATGATTAAGTTACACATGCAGATTTCAAAACCTTATCTCAGTTCTTCTCTGAAAAATTTTGTTTTCTCTGTTAGTTCTTTGCTAGGAAGAAGCCCATCACAAATATTGAAGTTGAAGTCCCAGGATGTTTCTGAGTTCGATAATATCTATTGTAATTTTAGGTTTTGAGCCCTTTGAAATGGAACCTCTTCTGTGAGCACTAATAGTCCCTCATGTATCACGGAGATAAATTCTAGGTTTTAAATCTTTGTCCTCTACCAGGACATGATCAACATTCTGGAATTTCCATAGAGATAATTTTGACTGTGTGGACAGAACTGAGGTGTTAGCTGTTATTTTCCAGAATTAGTCAGAGAGGGAAACTGCTTGACTTACAAGTTTTTATAACAATATGCATAAAAAGAGAGGTTTTTTTCAATAATTACTTTTAATTGTTTGCAGCTAGCTGGATCAAAAGCAAACAACACAGTAACACACAAAAGCCTGAAACTAATTACTACAGAATTTCCATTTTAAAGGTCAACCAATTTTCTTTACTTCATTTACCATTTTATACAAGGAGAAGAAATTTAATAAATTAAGAAAGAATAATGGAATTAGAATAGAAGAAATCAAGACTTAAAGTCTGTATGTCTAAAACAGCTTTTTTGCACATTGGTTTGTATTTATACAAGGAATACTTCCATTGTAAAATACACTAGTTTAAAGGAGGCAGATTTAAAATTCATCTATACCAATAAGCCATTCACAAAACAACAGTACAAGATAGCCTAACTGGATTTACCCCTCTTTTATCCATTATAACTAAGACAGAGAAATTTTATTTCAAATATATAGACCAATTTGGTAATTTCATTTAACTTTCAGTAACCAGTTTTCTCTGAGGCTAAGAATTTCTATCCAAAAGTTATTCTATCTAGTTTTCGATCTAAATAGACAGACATGAAATATTTCTCGGTTAAACTTTTATCAAAACGCCCCACAGAAGTTGAAAAACACTGATGAATCATTCCTCTTAAGAATCAGAATTCAACTAGTGTGCTATATTTATCAGAAAGGAAATTGAATTTTCTTTTTAAAGACGCATTTTTCAGTTCACATTTCACCTTTTTTTTTCTAGAACTCCCTCTATTTTATTATTTTGGTTGGGTGATTCAACTCTTTAGCAATGAAGATGACAGTTCTCAATGTTCTTAAGCTCACAGAATGTAGGTAAGCTTTTCCAAATTTCTGATTCACAGAAATTCCACAGTTTGTGCTCATTAACTAATGCTCAGAGCTGAAGTTAAGCACACCTTCTAGAAAAGTTCCCAAGTTGATTTTTGAACTACTGTTTATACAGAGATCATCACAGGCCTTGGTTACAAATCCCTGTAATTAACACCTATCTGTTCAAATTGGCACATTAGTTTGATCTCAATGTGATGGCAAAAAATTCAGTATCATTATATTTAGGTTTGCTTCCAGAGATTTTCTATTATTACTTTCTGTTTTCTAGACAGAGTTTTCTTTTATCTGATTTGAAATGCTTCAAGATTGATAGAAGTATTTCTTAATCCTCTCTTTGATAAACTAAATTGATTGAGATCCTTAAATCTCTACCTCTATGTTCTGGTTTCCATCTCTTTAATGGTGGCTGGGCTCTTCTCCAACCTAGGTTAGTTTCTCAAGATCCTTCTTTGAAATATGGATGCCCAAACTGCAAAACATGTTTCAGTAATGTTCACATCAGTACCATAACAGTTACATCGTGAAAGACAACATCAAGTTTCTTACTGGAATTGCAATTAGCTATCACCATGATCATAATACCTTATTTAGAGTCATTGCTCCCTGGGGTGGAGTCTCCTGTCATAGATGATTGCCTGCATCTTTGCTTCAGATGTAAAAACCATCTGTCTCCTAGTGGTTTACTCTACCTATGAAACAAGTTACCATATTGCTTTGTATTAGAAATCTGTCATTGTTGTGATTTCCCCCTCCTCCACTAAAGACTTTTTGTGTTTTCTTTCGTGTCATTGACAGACACATTAAATGGCACAGCCCAAAACTTGAATTAGAGAGGTGGTATTCTAAGTGGTTCAGAAAGGTCATTTTTTTTCCAACTTGTTTTGGAATTGTTGCTTGCCAGCAAACTGTGTGTTGAGAAATACAAAGCTTCCTCACCCTTTCTAATTTCACAGTTCCTCAGTTTGACTGTGAACTGGTAAAATTAGACTTAAATTGTATCAGTGTGTATTGTGTAATTCGCCCTTTGTCTTAAAGTTTCTTGTCCTACTTGATGGTACTGTTCCATACATTACTGTAAGTTCTGTTATATATTTAACTATTAACATCTCTTAAATGATATACTTTCTAGTTTGAAAGGCAACCATAAATACCATGCCAAAAGGAGCAGCAATATACAATACCTGTTTCAAAGCATCATATGATTGCTAACACATGTGATTAGATTACTCACCTTAAAAAAAAAAATCAAAGCTATTTGTGTATTTAAAACTAAGCATGTATTTAATTACTCACCAGTCACCAGTTTCCATTACAAAATACTGCACTGTTCTGATCTTTCTCCTTCTCTAAAAATACCATAGAAACCTTTTTCACACAGAGCTCTGGCCAGCAGCCATGAGATGTGCCCAGGTTAGAGAGCCCTTGCCGGAAGAATCACATATCCTTTGAGTATTCTTTTCTCAAACAGCAGATTCTCTTTCTCCAGCTCCTGCTGCTACAGATGCCAGTTGGTGCTGCTGGCTCTGGTAAAAACAGCAGCAGGAGCAGCTGCAGAAAGGGGCAAGGCTGCCTTTACCTTGACTTGATTTTTCTTGTTACTGTGAGATAGACACACATTTGATTGTATACCTGAATTGGTAGCATGTGCCCTTCCATGGAGAACTGTTTCTGAATTTTACAATAGGGAAAATATTGAAAAGTAGAGGGAGTTAATGTAGAGAAGTATTTTGATGAGAATTCACATAAATGGGGTTAAAAGCCATATTTCATCAAGCATCCACCATTCTGTGGAAAGTATGCTGCCCAGTCCACTTCTTAAACTGGCTTAACAAATCTAGCGGCTGATTTAAGTCAGTATGACCTCTGGAATGGGGCAGGTGAGTTCTAGTGATGAGCAATATTTTCCATGAGCTTTCTTTGGAAACTGCAGATAATCCCACTGCCAATGGTCCTTCAAACACAGTGAAGTTTACCTCACTATTTTCAGTTTTGTATATAATCAATCTCCATGTAGTTTGGATCCCTGATATTAAAGTCAGGAATTTTTCAGCCAGGACTTTGGTCCTGGCCATTACAATTTTAAGCTAGATTCTGAAGACATCACACTTCTTACAATTATAAATATTTTTTCTATTCATGTCAGACCACTTTGCATGATCTAAGGATCATTCCAAAGGATTTCTTTGAAACACTTCTACTATTTTTCAAAAGGAATCTGAAATCCAGGGTCTCTTTTGGGATTTTTTCTGTGGGGAAAAATGCCTTGGAGCATCATTACTGATAGTCCCATGGAAGTGGATAGGAACTGCACAGGTTCTCTAACTGCTGTTGGAAAAAAGTTTAATGGTTTTTGTTGCTGACCAGAGACAATTATAAATTCGTTTAGATTACATGAGTGGAGGTAGGATTTTCTTCTCTTAGCATGCCAATGCTGTCAAGTATTGCTGAAATATTAAGCCCTGCAGCTGACTCAAATTCCACACAAGTGCCTTATCCAAATTGCTGTGGCTGTTAACAAGTGCATTGTCTGAATACTGTAAATGGCAAACTTTGTTTATTGAGCAATACTTCCTTTTCTGGCTTGAACACTTTTCTAATGGAAAAATTTACTATAGTAGGAGCTTTTGCTCAAGAGTGAAATTTAAGGCATTATTGAATTTTCCGAAGCAAAATATCTACAGAAGAGTTGAGCGTTATCTTTTTGTAGAGATGAAAGATGTACCTAGCAATGTGAATTCTTTCCATTTTCCAGCAAAGGAAATGTGCTTATATTCATCTGCAATTTTCTTCATATTATCCTTGACACTTCTGCTAAATGTTAGGGTCAGGAAGAGAATTAGAGTTCACCCAGAGAATAGCTTTGAAGCTTGGAATGGCCATCCTTTAATCTCTGCAGTGATCCATTCCTCTCCATATTCCTAGTAATACTTGTCATTTACAAGCCATAACATTCTTCCTTTTTTTTAAATGTGGGATTGCAGAGTTCTGGCTAAGATTAGATGCTCTGAATGACAAAACAAATTAGTGGAGACTCTCAGTGTCTGAAGTTAAATCATGTTATATTGTTTGAGAAACTAATCCTAGTACCTGAGAATTGAAAATCCTTGAGTTTCATGTACCTTCACAGTAAAGTGGGTTTTTAATTGTTACAAAACACAGGCCAAGCAAATATGGAAAATGGAAACCTGTCAATGCATTTGTCTTAGTAGGTATATTTTAGAAAGAGTAGCATGATATATTAAAAAATCACAGTACTAAGATTAATCAGATAATTTTTAAAAAGGGATAATGTTGTTAGATTATAAATTCTTGACATAATAGAGACATGAAAAATAATTAGACATGTTAAATATGTAATATTTTGTCCAACTTTTTAATATATTTTAAAATACCTTGGGGGGTTGGAACTAGATGATGTTTAAGATTCCTTTCAAGCCAAATTATTCTATTATTCCACATTTGAGTTTTGTGTGTTAGTTGTTTATTTTTATATTTAATAAAACAAAAATGTCCTCTCTGCATAATCTAAGTCACAACATTAAAAAAGAGCAAGAATATCTTTCCTGTACAGTAAGTGCTGTAGTCATTAACATTTCTGGTGACTCATGCAATGTATTACTAAACAGCAAAAGAGCTGGGAGGCAAGGACAGAGACAGAAATGCTACCATTAAAGCTCTATTGTTTCCATTAACTTTAACACAGAATTTTGGTCACTCACTGCACCTTAGGCAAAGCATTTCCCCCCAAAAATCCAACATCCTTTCTCTTTCATCCCAATTTAGGAAGGCCTGGATTAGGTGGTGGTAAATATTTATAAACTGGAAGGTTTATAAAGAAGAAATCATGGTGTAACCCATCAAATGCCAAAATCCTCTAGCCAGATGGTTCACCTACATAATGACAGCCTGTGACAAAATTATGTGAAAAGATGACAACACACTGCTTCCTGTCACTATATTCCAAGAAATTCAGAAGTGAATCCTAAGTTAGTGCATGTTGAAAACCCCATAAAAGAATAGACAATACTTAAATGAGCAAGAAATGAGAGACAGTCATGACAGAATGACAATTTGTTCCTTCTTTTATGTAGAATGAAAGGCATTCAAGTCCTTTGAAAGTGCAAAAGCTAAGGGCATCCAAAGTGAGTTTAGAGGTATTTGAACAACTGTCAGTAATCTCTTGGAATTTAGGGGCATGTGTCAACAGGTGGAAATATGAGTAGTTTTAGAAAAGAATACATAGATTAAATTATTCAATCCAGATTGATGCAAAGAGTACAGGAGGCAGCAAGAGAAGAAGCAGATGTAGAAATTAAGCAGGTTCGCAGCCAAAAGGAGCTTGTGCTAAAAGCATTAACAAATAAATTAAAGGTTTGGAAAGAAGTATCTTCTCAGTAAAAGAAAATATCCACTATCCACTTCCACCTTTCCTAATCAAACAGTCTTTGTAAGAGGAGGCTTTGCCACAGTCAGTGAAGCCCTCTGGGTTAAGATCTCCATTATCAAAGTGTTTTACACTTTGACCCAACAAACTACGTCACTTGTGTACTTTACATACTCTTCTTTTAAAGCTGATGCCAGAATGGATAACCTAAAAACACAAAATAGATTTAAGACAAGATTGGTTTTGATGGCATTTAGCTGAATACGAGTAGTAGGTGTAGATTGATGGAGTAGAAATACAAGCCCATCTGATCAAGTCTCTCCTGTATTCTTGAAATCCTAAAAACTCAACAATAGGAGGTCAGTGAGGAGGGCAAAGAGGTCTTAACACATATGAAATATTGACCTGCTGAATACAATAAAGATGATTTTAGTTGGGAAGAAAGGCAAAAAATCAATTTATATTTTGTTAAATACATGCGGATAACTGACAATAGCATCTACAAAATGCTACAAAATCTAAGACTAACATTTCATAAAGAACCTCCTGATTGGGAAAGGCAAGGGCAAGAAGACCTTCACTTCAACATATGGAAAGAAAGGTGTTAACATTCTTAATTAGTTAATTTTAGCAGCTTTCATTCTGAGTCATTCTAATTAAGATGGTGAAAGATGAGTCTTTTGAAAAAACTGCATTGCTACTGAGTCAAGGGAGGTTTAGGTTGGATATAAGGAGAAGTTTTTTCACCCACAGGGTGGTTGGGCACTGCTACAGGTTCCCTGAGAAGTGGTCACAGCACCATTCCTGACAGTGTTCAAGAAGCCTTTGGATAATTCTCTCAGGCACATGGTGTCATTCTTGGGGTGTCCTGTACAGGTCCAGGAGTGGGCTCGATGATCCTGATAGGTTCCTTCCAGCTCAGCATATTCTATGATTCTACTTGTCAACAAATATTTCTTTTAAAAGTATGCATAAGGAAATTGTTTGATTTCCATTCACCATGAATGATCACAGTGCTCAACAATGTTGGAAAGTCATACTCCAAAATAAGGCTTAAAGAAGTCTCTGATTTTATGGTGCAAACCTGCACTGGAAATATCAGAGACCTACAGTATGGAAAATTCCAATATTTGCCAAACCAAAAAAAGCTTGATTAATGAAGTAAATCTAGTGTGCAACATAAAGAACTAGAAAATTTCTGAGAATAGATTTTGATGAAAAAAATACTGCAATATACCATAAAACCTAGACAAGGATACAAAGTATCATTTTGTAGCTTGCCAGACATAAAAGTACTTTCACTTATGCTCATGTTTATTTTGAGACATTTTTAAGCAGCAATTATTTTAGAAAAAGCTACTACAAACACCTTATTTCTGGACATGAAGAAATACTACTCAATAGAGAGTTAACATTCACCTGATTGGGCCAAATATTATAATTGGCTTTTTGCCTGTGCTTTTCTTTTAAATTGGTTTTGTTTCAGCGTTCTTGCCATCTTATTGAGATTAGAAATTCTGCAGAGCAACCTTACTACTATCCTACTTTGTTTCTGAACAAGACTGATTTAATTTTACTTCCAGGTGTCTTTAATACCCATCTTGTGTGTGTGTATGTGGTTACTTTAGTCTTAGACAGTGAAAAATATAATGTATTTGATCTTCTGAAGAAGTCAGGCCTGTGACATATCTTACCTCTCTGTGTTGCATGACCCAAATCCTTCATAATACTGTTTTCATGAGAGTGTGTTAAACTTTCTATTAAAAGAAATTTGGGTCTTCAACACACTTGATCATGTTAATGTGAGAAACTGAAACAGATGGAAAACAAGTTTAATGCACATGAAATACTGTTCAGTCATCTTTGTTAGGAATTATGAATTAAATGTGGCAAATTTATTCAACTCCTGTAGATAAGGAAAAACACAATTCTTTGTTGGCTTCTGTATCTTGATGTTCTTCTACTAAAGAGTACACATATTTTTGTGAGCTATTAAATGGCAGAGAAACACTTCATATTCAGCTAAGCTTTTTCTAGAGACAGCAGCTTTGTGTTGCCGCCCAATAAATTTCACACTTTTCTATTCCCTGCTTCTACTCTTCAACAGTAATCCCAAAGATGAATGCAAAACAAGTTTAAAGTGAATTGGAGTATGCTAACAGCTCATAACTATTTTTCTCTGAAGAGAAGCTTTCTTCCAGAAATCCTTATGAGTAAAATTGATCCCTAAAAGAATCATTGTTAGAAAAGGCTCTCCTTGCCAATCTGTTTAGAGGGAATGATATATGGAACAGGGATATTGAACACTGAGTCTTTTCAGAAGTCTGTTAAAGCCACCAAAGATTGTTGAAGCTTTACCTTCAGAACAATCTTTACCTTCCATACTTCAGAAGCATAATTTCTTATTTAAAAATTTTAATAAAAACAAATCAGTGACTGGGTGATGGTGCAGCTTTATCACATATTAATGATGGTACAAGTGGTAGCTCTTCCCTTTCAAACAAGATGCCACAGCCATTAAAAACAAACTTTGGTGCTATTCATCATGGGGAAATTTTTCCCATGTTTAAAACTCTGCAACCAAATTCCAGAAGAGTATGAGAGGAGGTTGTCTTACCTAAAGTGTGAGTTTGACTCATCACGGACGGCAGAAATAAGTGTAATGAAAGCAATTTAAGTGTCTGCTAAGGTGTTAGACTATAAATTTAATTATGATAGGTGCTAATCCACAGGGATAACAAAGGTATCTATTTTATTGATTTTTCTTTCAAGTAGCAGGTTGTCAGCTGGTGATCACTGTGGAAACTTTGCAGGGTATTAATCACAAGTAAGCTGCTACTTCAGCTCTTGGACTGCTGCGAGTCTTCTCTGCTATCTCTCCTGAGACGTACGGATGGATAGACCCACATTCTGTTCCAACCTCACAGTAGTCACGGACCCAGAAGAATGGAGAAAGCCCTGGGAGGTCTCTTTGCACAGGTAGGAAAAGTTCAAACATGGCAGGCAGTTGTAAGCTACCTAGTGTGGTCTGGAGCTGCAGTCTGAAGTAGGAATACAGCTTTGCTTCACTCCATAGCTCCAAAGTACCCAGGGATTTACTTACAGAGAAAATAATTGGGGTCCAGAAGTACTTGCATTGTTTTCACAAAATGATAGCTGTACTTGCAACAGTCCAAATAGTTCATGTTCAATGACTATGGTTATTATTTTCTAATAAATATTTTTCTTAGTATCAAAATTTTTAAAGCAGATAAAATATATGACTACAGTGTATTTGTGTGACCTTGAAAACTCACTTTGAAGCAAATCATTAAAACTACTATTTCAAGTTTCATATTTGGGAACTTAAATTTTCATTTTGGAATACCTGAATTGGGCCAGCACACATTACAGAACTGGGCTTCTGGAGAGGCACAGTGCAAGCACTTTTGCTTGGCCATGTTTCTTGTCATAGAAATGCTAATGGATTTACTCTGATTCAGAGAAAGCCAAGAAAAGAAGGCTCCAGTCATCCTTGGCTGGAAAGACATTTTGTTTTATCCTGGTGGATGCTATTTCAGCCTTAATTATGTTTGCCACTTCTGGGGGAGGGGAAAAACATCATCAATCCTTAGGAAACTATCCGCACCAATTCATCAGCATACATGACCGTTTCCGCTTTCACCTCAAATGAAAGCTCTTTCTGCCAAGATTTCTCAAACGTTATAGTATACATAGTAAAGGAAAAGAGGAATTAATACCCTACTAAAACATCCTCTTGTCCACATGGGTTCTTTTTTCCCCTGGAAAGCGGATGAAAGAGACCAGGAGACACGTGTGACATCTTACTGTGTAACTTAATGCGCTACTGGCAGCCACTTGGATGCTGTGGTGATAAGAGTGGCAAAAGAGCCTACACAGAACAGATTAGCCAGGGATTTGGGAGAAAGGAAGCCAAGTGGCAATCAAACTGGCTGAAGAAAACAGAGGGAGCACAGAAAGGATTGTACAAGAAGCACCTGCCTGCTCTGAGTATATATTTATCTCCCTTTAACTATTTCCCATGAGTCAGACAGCTCTCCTAGCTGCAAATTCAAACACCATCAGAAGCCTTGGATATCAGCTTGGCCTGGTGATCCAATAACAGTAGTTATCTGTCACTGTTCAAGAGCACCTGGAAGCTGCTTTTGTGTCACTGAAACACTTTATGCTAAAATAGAAAAGCAAAATTGTATCTACTATTTGAATATATATATTGTATATACTATTTGAATGATACTATTTCAATGATACATAAACACTGAAAAAGACTTTTGTTGCCAGCTGACTGTGCAGAATTTTATTTTAATTTGATAAATTCAAGTAATTGCCCTTTGGCTTCTATTTAATTGCATGAAAAAGTTAGTACTAAATGCTGCACCTTAAGAACACCAAATTAGGATTTTCCTGTTTATAGCCTGCCTATTATCTCTGGGTATTTTCTGTTGGATAAAAATAACTTTAAAAAAAAAAAAACAATATTTTTTCTTAAAAAGAAAGAGTAATTTGTAGTACAACAGTGTATTAACAGCTGAACCTGGGTCTAAAATCTGATTAGTTTTACATCAGCTTGTGAGCAATGGTTTGTTCATATTTTTCTACAGTTTTTCATGCAGTAATCTTTATTTGAGTTATAGAAGTCTGATTTTAATCCAGCTGCAAATATACCCTATTGTCTCTGTTGACACTGAGCATACCTAAAAAACAAATGCACTTATTACCATCTTATGTTGCAGACTGCAACATGGGAATGCTTTGCCAAAAACGGTCAGAGAACCAAGACATTCTTTGTCTACCGTACCTTTAATGTCAAGTAAGTATCTAGATACACATAAAATTTTATGCTAGACAAACATTTTTGACTAATAATTTTGCACAGAAGAACAAATGATTCAATCAAAAGTTAAAAAAATAGATAACTGAAATTTTCCATGGAGATGATACTGTTCATAGATGTCTGTTGAAACTTAGGAATCTAAGTCAGCAGACAATTCCAACCTCTCACTTGTCAGTGAACGTGCTGTAATGAACACTGCAGCATCTCTGCCTTCTAGAGTTGCCATGTGAAGGGAGGATGTCAAAGTAAAATGAACTTCTATAACCACAGATACACAGCTGTCAGAATCTCCCTAAAAAACCCCATAAACTGAAAATGTGGAGGCCCCATCTCTGGCAGTGTTCAAGGCCACGTTGGAAGGGGCTCTGGACAAACTGCTTTAATGGGAGATGTCCCTGTCCATGGCAGGAGGGATTGGATCTAGATGATCTTCAAGGTCACTTCCAACACAACCCATTCTACATTTACATGAAATGCTAACATAAATGATGAATGTGCTCCTCACCTTAGGAAAACAAAAAGAATACTCAAAGTCTTATTTTAAAGCAAAAAAAAAGCAATATAGGGCCTTCATAAAGACAGGCATTTGAGAGGTTATTTAGATCATCCTCAGTCCCTGAGAAAGTGTTTACTACCTTCAATTCCCTCATTACCTTCTCTCACAAACCTGCTGTGATGAGGCTCTGCAGGCTTACTGCACAGTCGCTTTCACTGCTTCACTTAACAAGTGAAAAGTCTTCCTCATATTTAACATGGATTTTTCTTACTGCAGCTTAAAACTATTAAGTTAAGTAGTAGAGACTACTTCTGATCTCTATCCATTTTGGACATGAATAATAGATTATTCCCTTTTCTTTGCAACAGCCTTTTCATGTTGAAAGCCTGTTGTTACATTCCCCTCAGATTTTTCTTCTGTTTACAGCTTAAAAACCTAAATAGCTTTTCTCATAAATAAATTTTTCTATATCTCTAGTCAAGGGATTTTTTGTTTTCCTTAGTGCATTTTAATTGGTCTACATCTTCCTGAGATGGTTCTTGAAACAGCAAATGGGGTTAGGTCTTACCAGGGAGAAACATTACTGAAGAATTTTTCCATCATTCTGGCTACCATATTTGAGTACAATGATCTTCTCTGTACCTGCATGGCATTAAAGGGCTCATTTGACTTGTGATCCACAGCAATTCCCAGGGACTTTCCTCAGAGCAACTACCAACCCTGTTGTTCCAACTCTCTTCTTGTGAACCTGAATACTTCTACCTGTTTCACTGAGCTTTTATTTTAATGTCAAAGGTTTATCATTATATGTATGATATATATATATAGTGTTTATATGTATATGTATACACACATATAATGTTTATATCTACCTATCTGTCCATCTATTTACACAACAAAATATCATTGCAAATTATAATCATTTCCAAATTTAATTGTTGGTAAATGTAATGCTTTTCATTTATTTGCCTACATCAGTAATAAAACTACTGAACATAAAAGACCCCGCCTGTGAAATTTATCTGCTGAATTTGACTAGATGCTTCCTTCCAGTTTGACAGGGAACCCTCTGGTGTTTATTCTTCAGGTATGTTATACTGTCAGTCTCTCACTGTAAATCAAATTTCTTCACCTTCACATAATCCTAGAATGGTTTTGTTGGGTCTTAAAGACCACTCAGTTCCAAGACCCCTGGCTTGGACAGGGACATCTTCCACTAAACCAGGTTGCTTGAAGCCCCCTCCATCCTGGCCTTGAAAACTTCCAGACATGGGGCCATCCCCAAGGTTCTCTGGGCAACACATTCCAGTGTGCCACCACTCTCACAGAAACAGATTTCTTAATATCTCCTCTAACCCTATCCTCTTTCAGCTTGAAGCCATTTTCCCTTGTCCTATCACTGCAAGCCCTGGTAAGAAGTCCCTTTTAAGCTCCCTTTTAGACCCCCTTTAAGTACTGGAGGGCTGCTCTAAGATCTCTCTGAAGTCTTCTCCTCTCCTGGCTGAACACCCCCAGCTCTCTCAGCCTGTCTTCATCGGAGGATTGCTGCAGCCCTCTGATCATCTTTGTGGCCTCCTCTGGACTCTGCCACAGGGCCACGTGCTTTTTATTTTGAGGGCCAGAACTCCAGGTGAGATCTCACAAGAGTGAAGTTGAGGGGCAGAGTCCCCTCCCTTTACCTGCTGGTCATGCTGCTTTTGGCAATATTGTAGGAGACACTTAAGAGCCTTATTAGAGCTAAGATAAAGAGCAGAACATATGGTTAGAAAGGAGAGAAGGAATTCAGACTGGTTTGATCTGACTTGCTAATATGAATCCAGTTGACTGCTTTTAATCTTTTTCTTATCTTGTAGAAGCTTAAAAATATCTGATACCATTATTCATTTGAGTTGTTTTTTCATGGGTTTGAAGTTTAGATGTCTGCCCGACAACTTAATAGATTCTCTACTTAAAATAATAGCAAAGTTTCTTCAGTATGTATATATGTAGTTAATAATCTATATCATGTCTACTTCACAACTTAGTAATTCTGCAAGTGGTCTGGGGTCTTCTAGGATAAAAGTCATCAGGCTCAACTCATGTGACAATAGCTATTTGTCAAATTGACCTATAAACCATATTTTTTCTGTGTTCTAGGCTGAGCTCTTCCCACCATTTTTTGGTGATAGCCATAGCTTGGAAGTGGTTCTTGTCAACAGAAAACAGTTTTAAAATTTGGCATAGCACCATTATGGAACACATTTGCAGGATAAAATCTAATTTTAAGTGGGTTTGTAGTTGTTGCAAGATTTACCTTTAAAATGATCCTCCCTGGGTATGCAATATAGGCACGCCATAGGCACAGAGACCCCCACACTATTTTGTTCCCAATGTAACTACTGAGAGGGAGCACATGTCATTCAGGCTGTAGTGCAAGGAAATCAAGCCTGCCAGAAACCCTAGGTACCTGCTCTGACTATTAATTCAGTTAAAGGCTCTGTGCCTACATTTTCTCTGCTAATTATTATGCTTGTTAGTAAAACTAAACTTATAGTATAGGTATGTATGTCAAAGCTACAGTAACTCAGCTGATTTTATATGTATCTATATGTATCTTCACCAGCAGCAATGGGGGAAGAATCAATAAAGTTAAGCTGCTTTCTGTTTATGGTATTTTGTTGGCAACAGATAGTTATTTCCTGTAATTCTTTGTTTATGCATTACTATGTGATAAATTACTTTGTGGCAATTTTTCATTCTTTAATCAAAAAGATTGAATTCAAGTTGTCCCTTGCATTAATTATCTATCAGACTTCCCATGTAGCTCAGTTTATTTATTTAGTCACTATATTTTCATTTGCTGGTTGTATAAAAATGTAAATGCTTAGGACATAAATTCAATCCACTTTAGTAGATTTGTAGACTAGCAGGATGTATAATCATATATGTACTGCCAATGCATATATTATAATTTTAATATATAACTCAAATGCATAAAAGCAAGATACGTGAAAACAAGCAAAATAAATATGGTATAATATGTAAAAAAGTATAATCCCTCACTAAAAATTAATTAAGTAAAAAATTAAGTATACAAGATATTAGTCTCCTTTAATATTTTCCTTTATTATTCTCTAGAAGTTAATCTTGTGAAGAAAAGTTTATTTATTAAAGCTATTAATTTTTTTTTGTTGTTTGGAAGCCAGTGTTAAAGCTTTCAGCACTGACACATTTTGTAAGACCTTTGTAGTTCATTGGATAAGTCTCAGGCACAACCCAACATACAGAGGGAACATAAAATGCAGTGAAATGCTGAAGCCAGGGAAAAGGAGGGTGGGACAGGGATGACAGAATTGGAAACATATTACAGGTTCAATTTAAAATAATTTTAAATTAGTGCAGGAGCATTCAACTAGAATAAAGTTTTCAAAAGCAATTAGTATATCCCAGCAATGGACAGCAGTCACCTGAGAAACCACAGGAAGCAAAACCTTCCCTATTTTTGCTTCAGTGTTTGGAGTGACCAAGACTTTCACAGTCAGATCAGGAAAAGGAAAGGGAAAGGAGTTATTTCAAGAAGTGTTGGCGTTCTATAAAACTCTCTACAAAGGTAGTTTAAGCTGGAACAAAATATTTTTCTTTCTCCAGTCCTACACCCTCCAAATCATTCACTTCCCCCCTGAAGACAACTCAGAATTGAGTTAACTTAGAAAATGCTCATGGAGTTGTTTATTTGATTTCTTCATTTGTATCCATGGCAAAGCAATCTGCCTGATTGCCAAGAGACCTTTTTTGTTCAGTTGAATTGGGAGAGGGGTCAGAGAAGAGGAGAACAAAAGGACACTTCAGGGAAAATGAAAACCATGCAAGGTAGAAATAATAATGCAGATCAAGTTAAGGTTTGGAGTTTGTTGGAAGATGAGCATTAAGTTTTGTCTCAAGGTTACTCAACCCTTTTTCTTAACTCCCACTCTTTATCATTTAGTTACTTCAAAAAGTAAAGGCCATTTCAGCATGAGAAGATGAACTATTTCTTTTTAAAAATGTCAAAAGTATTTTGAGTGTTCAGCTATTAGAACATTTTAACATTCTTGAATAGTCTTTCACCTTTTTTTGGCAGAAAGTATTTGCCCACACAATCTCTTTGGAACTGCATGTAATTGTGAATTTACTATTTGCTAAGGAAAAAAAAAATCAACAAGCCAAAGCTATCTGTTATCTATTGAAAAGCACAAGATTGCCTGGGTAATAATTATTTGTTGCATTTGTGTGGCTTTAGGCTTTACATCTAGAGATTACTGGGGAATTATTTTTAAACAAAATTCCTTGACATACGTAGAATGTCAAGATTCTGTAGATCCTGAAGATTTGAACAGTTCACATCGTTCTCTCTCTTTAGGAAAAAAAAAAACCCAACAAACCACCAAGATATTTTCCTCTTAAGCAATGTGGAAGAAAATACAGTACATTTCAGTTAGAGAAATCTTCCCAAGATGTTCAAAGATTACTTTTTCTTTTTTTTAATCCCTTTCTTATTAGGACACCAACAAAACACATCAGGGTTCTTTTTTTTTTAACTATAAAGATAGAAACACTGGAAACACTTCATATTGGTTCAGAGGTCAGGTTACACATGTGGGAGACAGTCCTGTCTTTTGTCAGTATCCTCTGTTGGACCTATTTGAACCTTAACAAAAAAGCCACCAACAGCCATGTCTGACCCTGGATTCTTACACATCCCAAGGTGAACACTTGCTTTAGTAGACTAAATCAAATCCCTTTGGCTGCTGCACAGGCTGAGCATCTGATTTATAGATTATATTAGAGAATCATAGAATCATATAATGGTTTGGGTTTGAAGGCACAATAAAGATCATCTAGACCCAACTCCCCCTCCATGGATAGGGATGCTATCCACTAGATCAGGTTGCTCAGGGCTCTATTTAGCCCTGGCCTTGAACATTTATTGTACTTAGGTGTAGGAAAACTACAGGTTTAGGATGTGAAGTAACCCAGTCTGCTAAAACATGAATTCACTACAAGCCCAAGGGGAGGACTCCCACCTGCTTCAATCTGAAACCTCTTTGTCTCAAGTGAGTTTGTAATGTAGCTATGCCAAAATTAAGCTAAGTCACAGTTTGCAGTAATTTTCTCAGTAGGTCTTAAAGCAGGTTAATTTTTAATTAAGCCTTAAAGTAATTACTTCTCTTTTAAAATTAATTAGCTCTTGCTCCATGTTTTTTTTTTTCCTTACATGCAAAAGCTCTACTTGCATGCACTATTTGCTGTAGTGTCAGGCTGTTTGGAGCCTGAACACGAAATTGCACATCTGGTTATAGCACAATCTGTAAACCCTGTCAAATGGAGCAGTATTACCTTATTCATGTAAAGAAAAATTAGTCTGCCAGATTTCTAGTGAGATGGGAAATTTATGAGAGAAGAAAAACTGTTCCTGTAGAAAGAGTATTTTTCCCAAACAAGTCCTGTTTCCCTCTTTGCTTACTATATCCTTTGGAGCTCTTTCTGCTCTTTTAATAAGGATATCAACTTTTTTGCTTGTCATGTCTGGAGACACCTTCTGAAAAGGCTTGGTTTACTTTTTAATCCTCTTTGTCAATGGTTGTGCTAAGATCAAATGATTGTACAAACAACTCTTCATTGTGCTAACGAGGGATTTGTTGGAGCTATTTTTTCCTTTAAACTCTTAGAAAGTTGTACAAAGGCTTTTGTTACAAATGAAATCCTCAAGAACAAAAGCCTATAACTGTTGCTGTATTGCTGGGGAATTTAAAATTTCTGTAAAAAGTGCTTCTTCCCTGTCCTAAGTGTGCATTGCTGATGACCTGACATGGGTGAAAAGAATGACCTCAGTGAGAACCAAAACTGGGTTAGACTGTATCACAACATTCACTTTTGCCAGGGCAGGCAACAGCCAAAAACAGTGTATACAGGTAAAATAGGCTCACCTCCCTCAAAGCATCCATTCCTGTCAGAGGCAAAGTAGTGATAATCAGTGCTCAAAGCATTGAAGAATAATGATTAGAAATAGGACAGGCCACAGCAGGGGAAATTATTTTGATTTCAGTGCATTCCTATCACAGCTTTTTAAAGGCATCCAAACAATAATGCATCAGCTTTTTCAGTCAGGTTTAATTTTATCCTCTTAGCTTTTCCAGCTAGCAGAGGGAAAAAGCTGTTGCTGTGGATAGTTCAGTTAAAATGCATACACATCCAGGATAAAACTGCTCTGAATAATAGATAACTCAGGACACTAATGAACTAACTACAAGTCCAAATACAAGCATGAACATTATGACAAGCACCAAAGATGTTATTTAGGAAAAATTTTAATTAAAACTCTGCTAAATATGCATTGGAAAGACTGATTGAAATACCAAACAGCCATGTGTTGTTCGTAGATGCTAATTGAGAGAAAGGAAGAAAATGGTCTGGTAATGCATGACTAGTTCCCAGGATACTGCTTTCAGGCTAGTATTCGCCATTCCTGAAGGATGTGAAGCAGCAGAAAGTGGTCTAGCAGCTGGGAGCCCACAAAATGAGTCATCCATAGGCTGGAAATAAACCTTCATACACAGGGCTTAAAGGAATCTTAAGACACTTAGGCATGTTCATCTCATTCAGCACATTTCTCTGAAATACCTTTTCTTTTGAAACTTTCAGATACACAAAGGGATGAACTGAGTTGGTCTTTGGTTTGATTCACTTCTGTAATTCCAGCATTCAGGTTGCATCCCTACAGGAGGCACAAAGAGCTGGAAGGAAGAGAAGCTCACAGCATCCTGGGTTCATAAAATTCCTGAAATTCAGCAGACCTCTTCACCTCTGAAGCAATAACTATTTCTCTCACTTCCTAATTAGTTTGATTATACCTGCATGAACACTTCTTCAGTTCTGGGATCAAAATTTTGTTTCTTTGCCCAGGTTGCCAGTCTGCAGTCACTATCACAGTGTCACCAACAGAGTACAATACCCAGGCATGGGCAGACAAACAGATGATAGGACACAAGATTTCATTAGGTTAAACACTTACTGTGGGATTCTATGTAAGTAATTATCTGTAACCAAAATATGAGTCTTCCATTCAGATACACAGACAGATAAGAAGCCCTGCTCTGAGGTCAGACTACCAAGGAATCAATGTGAGAATCTGTGGACACTGTACAAAATCAAAGATAAGTAGGTGGCAAAACCCAAAGTGGTCTAAAACTATTAAGACAATGGTGAATAGTGGGATAAAATACCTAAGTTGAAGCAAATATGAGAAACTCCCTTCAGGTGAATAGCATGGAAGCGCAGTAATGGGAGTCCTGCCTTGGCGGGAGTTCACACCAAACCAGAATTAACAAATAGGGCATAAAATCAGCAAACCCAGGGCTAGTGGGGAAGAGAGTAAAGTCAGCTGGGGCTGATGATGTGTGAGAAGGAAAAAAAAGCGAATATTGGGCAAAACATGCAATCAGGGCTGTTCTGTGTCCCTCTGAGCATCTCTGCAGGTGATCGGCTCAGTTCAGGAAGGTGTGGGTCAGGCAGCCTCCCATTCCTGCTGCACCCCGTGTCAGAGTGGGCTCTGCAGCCCAGGGAACCATGGTGCTGTCCTTCCTGTGAAAGCAGGGATGCTGAAAAAGAGGGAGTGGAGTGACTGGACCTGCCCTAGCCCAGGCATGACTTAATGCTGGTGCCCCAGGCTTGGCTTCCTCTCCTACTTCTGCTAAGGAAAATCAGCAGATTAGCTGCAGTTCAGTTGAGAGCACTTGCCCATCAATCTGATTCACTTTTCTGTTAACTCTCACCACAGACTCCTGACAGTACTCAGAGGGCAGGAATTTAATCCTTCCTCATCAGAACTGGGAAATGAAGAGATCACAGAGATGCAAAATATTTGGAACAACAGGAGCAGGACCAGAGCTACAGGGTCAAACAGAATGTGGCACCTCTGCAGTTAGGACATTGCATTCTCACTTCACTGCTGCTTTATTTTATGACTAGGCATCCTAGACTTTTGTGAGATTATCCAGGAATTTGAACAGAAATTTAATGATGCTATCTTGGCAGAGCAGACCTTTATGCAGTATATGGTGATTTTAGTGGTAAAATATTCTTTATAGTAAGAGCAGTATAATTTTCCTGAGTTTAACACAGCGAGTCATTCTAGTTATTACAGAAAATCCCCCAAACATTATCATTGATAATTATTATTACATACTGCACAATTTTCAACCTCCAGAAAAATATAGACTTGTGAAAAACACCAGAAGTGTTTTAATGATCAAACCTGATTTACATTTTTACCCGGTATTTCTCTGCATCAAAATAAGGAAAACTTTGTACTGGATTTTATCAAAAGCTGGTATAGCATATGTCTGATTTAAAAATTCACAGCTGCTTAAGTTGTAACATCTAGTGACCTTTATTTGAATTATTTCCCTTGAAATGGAAGGGTTATTGCCAGAGTGCAAACTTGTGAATTGAATCACTCAAAATTTAAAAAAAATCTGTATACATTTCTGTAGGGAAAATCTACCCCTTTCTGACAGAGTCAGTTCAACTTAAGGTGGAGAGCAATATAATTAGTCTACAAGAAATCCTTTTGGAACAACTACACATGGACTAAAAAATCCTCTTTATGAGAAACGTCATGACCTAGTATGTTCTAAGACTGCTATTACAGCACCTCTATCCAATCAATGCAGAAAAGTTTAAAAAAAAAAGAAAAAATAAAGAAAAAACAAGAGAGAAAATCACACTACCTTCTAAATTATGAGATGGTATGGATAAAAGAACAACAATGACACAAATGAGATAAAACTGGATATAATGAGTTGGCTTTTAAGGTGTAGTTCTTGTATCACAATTTTTTTCCAAAAGCAGCAGTTGTATTGCTTGTACAGAGGAAAGGTTCTGACTCCAACATAGCATATGCTTTTTTTGCTGTTATTTTTATCTAATTATCCTTAGAGACTTGTCCATGCACGGTTCCTTTCACTCTGTAATGAAGTACAGCAAATGGACAAAAGCATTTACGTAGGTAAATATGATTAGTCACATGGGGGAGGAGGAGAAAAAACATCCTGGAAGATATTACTGGAGACAAGGAGTGTTTGTTTGATGGATGTAACACCTGTAACATCAGTTTTAATCTGATCCCTGGATGTTTACTGCTAGATGCAAAAATCTTCATCACGATCTGGAGGGATGATTGTCCTCATTTGTGTGATGAGCACAGCTTGATTTAGTTTGCATTTTTATTTTGACGTAATTTTGGGGTTTTATCACCATTTCAGATGCAGATGTTCAAGAATAACTGTTGATATTCCATTAACTACCTTGAAGCTGCAATTTTACCAATTTAATATGCATAATTTGAAGATTTGTACTGATTTACCTGCTCTGGAGCATAGCCCAAACTGATGAACATGGATGGTATTTCCCATACATAAAAGGTGATTTGGACACAATATAAACCCCTTGGGGTTATTCAGTGTGGGAAAAATGAGAGAAAGAAAATGTCATCATGTTTTCTTAATAGAAGTTTTCTTTCTTTTCATTCTAGTAGGGAAGAAGAATTTGGGACCAAGTTGCTATGTTTGTATTTCATCTCTGGGTTCCTGAGGAGAGGGAGAGGAGAAGTTTCTCCTCTTAAAGAGCTTACTGAGGTGGAATGTTTCAGGCTAAATGTTTCAGCTAAACCCACAAGTGTTTTGGGAAAACTTAAAAGTATCTGGGAGGAAATTGTTGCACTGAAAATCTCACCAAACACTTAAAACAACAGGAAGATAGTCCTCTCTGCTCACCATGTTCCTTAATTAGTGATGAAATATGTCTGTCTCCCTTTCTTCTTTACTTTAGGAAAAACAAAACAACCCAGTAACAGCAATGAGTAAATGAAATACTACACCCAGACATAATTCCTTTAAAATCATACTGGTCTGATGGAATGTTAAAATCAAGGTGCAAGAATCTAATTGCAGTCTCAGAAATAACCTCAAAGTAATGGCACATGTTACCAGCAGCACAGGAGTAAGAGGAAATACAGTAGATCCATGCAATATTTTTCTTTTTTTGCTTTATTGGGAAGACTGATATTTCACTCTGCTTGAAAATTCACTCTGCGACATGGATCAGTGGGTACATCCATGTGCAAGGAGTTTTGCTAAATTCTTTAGCTCATTCATTGGAAAATAAGTAAAACTGCTTTTCTACTTTATCAGCAGGCCAGCACAGACATCTTTGAGACATGTACATGTCTCTTACAGGCACAAGGCAGAAGGTAAAGAGACCTGTGATATCTATGGCTCATACTATTGGTGCACAGTATTCCACAAAACTGAGCTGAAAGACATTTTTTTCTAAATTTGCAGAGATTAATTTCCATCTTTGATTTTTTTACTACCCAATCAGCATACTAACTGATTTCACTCATTTTTATAAATAGCATTTATCTTCTTATTGCCATTCAAATATAATTTACTCCAGGCAGAGAGATTACAGACCTTGATTTTATCTGAAATGTCTTTGAGTCATAGTGAGTAAAATGACTCACTTCCATCATCAGTGTTCAGTAAAATGATCTGGAATATCAAAATTATCTGCTCTGTCTAGTCCACTCTGTTCTATTTATTTTTCTTAAGCTTGACTTCTGATGAGGAATGATTTAAGGCAATTTCCAGATTTCCCTCTTTTTTTTTTTTTCCAGACCAATCCTTCATTATATTATCTCCCAGCTTCCAGCCCAGAAGACCTGCCATTTTTGCAGTCACTGTCAAAGGCACATTTTTCTTCATATATTCTTTGCATTCTGATTCAGACTCCAATCAGCAATATCAATATGAGATCCCACTAGGAAAGAAAGAGCTGGTTGGTCCTCAGGAAATCTCACTCTGATGGACAAGGAAACAGCTTGTCTGGTTGACTTAAAAGAATGCAAAATCTAGGAAGTTATCTATGTAGTGCACGTGACACAATCAAATTTAGGCTTAGTTCTGGACTCTGCAGTAGAAGAAAGACATTAAAATATTGGAGTGATGCAAAGGGCTATGAAGCTGGGTAAGAGATGAAAGTATCTGACATATTAGGAGAGGCTGAGGGAGATAAATCTGTTCAGCCTGGAGCAGAGAATACATGCTTAGGGCATTCTTATCAATGTGTATCAGTACCAGAGTGGGGGACTATGGAAGACAGACTCAGACTCTTCTCAGTGATGCCCACTGATAGGACAAGAGTCAGTGGGCACAAACTGAACTACAGGGAGTTTTGTTTAAAGATAAGAAATAAAAACATCACTTTTTTATTGTATGATGGTTGAACAGTAGAGCACGTTGTCTGGGAAGGCTGTGGAGTCTCTGTCTCTGGAGATATTCAAAACAAAAGTGGACATGGCCCTGAGCAATCTGCTCTAGATAACCTTACTTTGAGCAGGGGGACTGGACTACATGGCCTTTGGAGGTACCTTTCAGGCCCAAGGATTGTGTGATTCTGGCAGGAGCTAACATTTCTTGCACCTGATAAACTGTCCCTTGGATGTATCCTGTACAGCATGCTAGGGGAATACTAAATAGATCTATGCTCCCTGAGTCAACACTGCTTTTGTTTTAATAACAAAATGGTGTTGTATTTGACGTGCTTCCTGTATCCTTTTTTTGGCAACTGTGTTTAAGCAAAATTATCTTCATGCCTAAATTGCCAAGGTAAGTCTTTACTTCTCCTCCTGCAAAAGGAAGAAATATTTGCTTCTTTATGTACTATACCTGCAAGCAAATAAAAGCAAAGAAAATAGAAGAGTTCAGGCAATGCATGCAAGAGTGGATGCCAGAGTGGGCAACTTTCAACTTCGAGGTAAATAAAGCCAATTAGCACTAAAACACGTAATTGGATTTTGTATGGAGCAGATCAGTTTAGAGCAATTTTTACCAGTTTCAACAAAATCACTAATTAATCTTCCAAATTGAAGAAATGAGAGAGTGTGCTGATTTCTCACACATCAAGCTACAAATAATGCTTTCTCTTCTAGGAGGAAGAATAGTGGAAAGGGCATCATATGCGTGGGAAGAACAGAAGAACCTTGACATGCAAACATGCAGATGTTATACTGAAACTGACTGAAAAGTGGTCTTTCTATAACCTCTATAATTTTATTATTTTTTCCTCATCCCACTCCAAAAATGTCACCGACTCCAAGTCTTACATTTTAGTCACAATGGTAGAAGGAAAAAAAAAAAAAGCTTACTAAAATTCTGTCCTCCCTGTAAGGGGGCTGACATTACCTTGGAAACTGACCAGCAGAACAGTGTCCAGCTGAGCAGAAACTGGGGCAACAGCAGATATTTGCACAGCTAAAAAACTGTACCACTAGGCCAGATCCTGGACAGCAGCTCCATTTTCTATCATGAGATTTTAGACCTACAATTGATAAAGTAGAACTACATCCTTTTCCCATTCCTCACCCAAAGCAGAAATCTCAGACACACATTCTCCAAGCTAGGTAATGGTGTTGACAAGACAAAGGAGCCCTGGAGGAGTAGAAGCAGTTCATTTTCATCTCCACAGAGCACTTTCACTGTAATTTAGATAAAGCCACCCCCTGTCCCTTTTCCTAGAGATGGAGAAAAGAAAAAGCTGACCATGCAGGGACAAAATATCATACAGAAATGTTGAGAAAGGGATCCGAGTTTCAAAGTTAACATCCTCTGTAGTCCCAAAGACACTATGTCCTCTTACATCTTCAGATTGTTCCTTGTGTTTCTGTACCTAGGATCTTCAAAGCAGCTGTTTTCCTTCCAAAGAAGCAGCTATTAATCAGTAAACAGTATTTCTTTTGCTTTCATAAAGTCTATCCTAAAATTATTTCCAATATCAATGCTATTACCCTATGATAAATGCAAATTTGTGTGTCAGTCCTCCCTTCATAATGAATAAGTTGCATTACATATAGGAGGGAGAACATGACTAAATAGTAATCCTAGAACATCTGATTTATTACAAATTCATACCCTTCATTAACATAGAATATTTTTTACCCACAGTCTTCTCCTAGGCAACCTACCTGTTTTTCTGATGCAGAAGGTGGGAGAATGTTGTCCCTGTTTTGTGCTACAGTGTACAGTGATCATTCTGCTGTGGCATGGATGTGGCACATAAAGAATGATCTGGTTTTTCAAAAGTGCAGCTGGGGCAGCATATACTTGTTCTTGCATTTTGCCACAAAATAGCCAAAGAAGTCATAATGATGATGCAGAGAATGTGGAGTTTGGTTTACATCAAAGGAATTCATGAAAGTTAATGCATATCAAAAATAAAAAGGCATCTGAGTCACTGCACAAAAGCTATTTTTGAACTTATATAATCAAATATACTTACGTATGATATAGAGAGACTGTGCCAGCTATGGCATGCATATCCCTTTACTGTAATTAATCTTTGCAAGCACTTTCAGTCATTTTAGATCTACATTTACTTCTGCCTCACACAGTTGTGGTGTTATCTCAGTCTTTACCATCTGTCATAGACATCAGAAAAAAAATTACTGAAACCAAAGATCATAGAAATGATTTTTAAAGCATTCTGGTTTTCATACTTTACAGTTTCTGTAGGCCTGCACATATAATTTACCCAAAAAGCACCACGTTACTGAATGAGAATGGTTCAGTATCAGCAAAGAAGCTCTGGCTTTCACAAGGCCTTTGCTTAATATACTTAGGTCTTGCATGTTTCATATTGTTGTTCACATCTTACATTTCAACTTCCTCTCTGTTTTTAAATAAAAGATCCAATGGAAATAGCAGGGGAGGAAGAAATCTTTTCGCAGATCAGCAGTTGCCAGGGTGTCTTTTCAGGCTCTGGCAGTCGTTAGGAGTCTTACCCAAGAGCTAGGCCATTAATGAGAAGTCTAATGACTTCCATTCCTTTCCTTGAAGCATTCAGCATGTCACCAGTATTTATGAGGAAGCCTGCTGTAGCTACAGGGACATTATGTGCTTCACTGTATTTCAAGCTGAGAGACTTTGAAAATGGAGCATAAGTTTATCTATTTTGGGAGGGTTTTTTGGTTGTTTCTTTTTTGTTGTTGTTTAAAGTCTCCCTTTCCTTCTGTCCTTTGCAAATAAATGTGCCACATTCCTCACAGCCTGAAGCTAAAGAAATATCTTCAGGCTTGTTGCCAGATCTATTTTCCTCCAAATATCTACCAAATCACCAGAAGCTCTTATTAACTGAGTGAACTGAACCTTCAGACAACAACTGTTCCAGTCCCTCCTGGGGATTTTCTATCTGCATATAGTAAATAATTCAAAGTTTGAAGTTTGGTACACTTATTCATTTAGTTTGCTTTATTTTTTTCAAAGCAATCAATGGACTTAGCAAACAAAATGGTGAGTTTTAATACTGAGCAATTCTACAATTCTACTGAACAATTAAGGAAAAAAAATCCATCTAGGTAGATCTGTTTTCAGTTGTCTTCCTACAACATACTCCCTTTTCAAATTTCCCAGAGGGAAGTTTGTTTTCCTTACCTTCCTGGGATCACGGTGACTTTTTAGGACTCCGGTTTTGCAAACACATGCTGCCTTACTGAAAATTTCAGAATCACAGAATGGGTCAGGTAGGAAGGTACCACAGAGCATCATCATCCAACCTCCCTGGCTCAGGCAGGGCCATCCCAGAGCACATGGCACAGGATTGTGCCCAGACAGTTCTTGAATATCTCCACTGAGGGAGACTCCACATCTCTCTAGACAATTTGTTCCAGTGCTCAGTCACCTGCGCAGTACAGAAGTTCTTCTTTGTATCCAGGTGGAACTTCTTGTGCATTGGTTTCTTTCCTCTGCCTCTTGCCCTGTTGCTTGGCACCACCAAGAAGAGCCTGGTTCCATGCATGCAAGCATAACCCTATATATTTCTAAGACTTTTACCTTGCTTCTTTAGTATGTTTATCCTCTGGAATCTATGTTATCTAACAAGTTATCTTATTTAATAGAAGTGAGACTTATAAGACATTAAATTAAACCCTTTCTTATTATTAGTCAAATTACCCATCTATCTAAAGGATTACTATATGAAAAAGAGAATCCTGGAAGTGAAGTGACAGTCAATAAGACCAAAATGCTTTGAAGTGTAGAAATACCATTGGAACCCTAATTCAGTTCTTAAAAAGCTTAAATTTCTCCCCTGACACATTTATTTTGCTATTATTTCTCATGGATGCAGAAAGAAGACTCCCTCTTTTCCAACCTTATAGACAGCTTTGAGTGCACTACTGATATTCTTATTCTCCAATCCATCACCAGTTGCCTTCAAGATGAAATAAATTATGTTCCTCAGCAAGTTCCATGAGCTCTTCTTGTAGTGGTTGTGCAGGCATGATAAAGACACAAATTCTCTTCCCATTTTTGAAACTGGAGAAACTCTTTGCCTTGTGTGCAGAGAAATCTCCTTTCAAATCAGAATTTTTTTTCTCCAAGGGATGGAAAAAGAGTTCTCCACTGTCATGCCATCTCCATTTCATAAGTGTTTTCCTCTTGTGCTCTCTTTTGGCCTCACAGTCTAAGGGAATTGCACGTCAGTGTTCATAAACAATTTTGGCTATGCATTAAATGATGATTACAGGGAGATGAAACATTCACATCACTCATTTTCACCCTTTTGCCACTGTAGACCACCATTGAGATGATCTAGTGTGAGTACAGAGTGACATTTTGAGGAATCAAGAAAAAATGGCAGAATTGTTATTGGACACTGTAGAATTTTATCAGATGTACAAAAGTATTTCAGAGCAGAAGTTTTGCTTCTAGTAAATGCTACTTGAAAAACTTCTGAAAGCCCGTTATAATCTCACTTTCTTCAGTGTATCTTTATGGCATTTCATTGTGATTAAGTATCATGGGGTGGTAAATGAGCCACAGAACAGCACAGAATGAGGACTTAATATCCTCAGTTCTGTATTTTTTTTTCTCTTGCTATGGCTGGAATTGTCCTGCTATTCTCTATCCACTGGTACATTTGTGACATATAACTTCAGCTATAATGCAGCTATATATTCTTTGGATGACAATAAAAAATGGAGTTGGATTTTATATCTTTATTACGTCAATGATCTCCAACATTTCCAAGCATTTTCAAAACTATCTTTTCTTAAATGACTCATAAAATCCCCCATGTAATGTGTACTCCCTGTAACCAGGCTAACAAGACTTAGCTACTGCTCAGGAGTCTTTTAGAGCAGTATTTGTCATAGCTCCTGCTTGGTGTGCTCAGGTAGTAACAGCACACAAAAGCAGATTGTATCATTAATCTCAGATTTGATAGAAATAACACAAGGACAGAAGAACCGATTAAAATAAAAAGAAATATTATCACAGCCAAAGATAAGTGTTGATCTAAACGTCTCTGAAGGCTAATGCACTAGCAGAAATAATTCAACCCACTAATGTCCACTGCCTAAACAGGCTATCATCAATCAGGACTCTCCCAAGACTTCAAGATGAAACCAAATGGATGGAGTATTTGTGCAGAGCTGTTGTGCTAAGTGAGGAACAATCTCAAATGCCTGTGAGGCGAGGAGTGATACATAACAAATAGAGGCAGATTTATAAAGGATATGGGGCTAATCTCTGTTGGACTTGGGCCCCCTGAGACATTACATCTTGGGAAAATAATGGACAGCATTAAAAATGGCTATTTATTGCACTGTGCTATTTTTGACTTACAGGATTTGCAGTATTCCCTTGAGAAATCTCCTAAAGACCATGGAAAGTACATCAGTAGTCAATGGGAATTATAATGCCTAATGTGGGAGGTGTACTGTAAAGTGCAATTTAAAGCACAGGTCAGAGAATTTAGACAAGGGAAAACCATAATTGCATACCATCAATGAATCTAAATGGTTCTCTAATTATGATGCAGACTGTTAGGAGTCCAGTGTTATTGCATGAAAGAGACTTATTACTCACAAAAAGCTTTTTAATCTCCTATGTCCCAAGGAAGGGACATCACAATGCACAAGGCCATTTTTCTAGTCAAAAGTGATGTGAATCTGTGCCTTATAGCTGTGAAAAATTACAGTAATCAGGAAAAAACCCAACAACCCAACAACTTTCATTACAGCTAACATTTCATTTTAAGCCGTGTGGACCATAATATGGAATTTTTCTCTGGTGTGATTTTTGTCACAGGTACCCCTTTTGTTTTGTATGATTATTTTTAATGCTTAACCTTAAAGAGTGTCTGGTTGTTACCAATGTGGAGGTGTACATATTTACACAACTCTAACCAGTGTATCAGAAGGTGTTTTTCCCAAACCAGCAAAATGAAGTCTGTAAAGAAAGGCCAAGGCAGTGAGTACTGAGCAAGTTGGGGGAGCAAGCTGCCTTGTCCTACTCTGACCTCCAGAGCTTTCTAAAGGAAGACTTAGATCTTCTGTTATTGGCATAAGCAAGCAAACACATTCTACCAAGTACATATACTCACTGAATAGTACAAATGGTACAAATTGAATGGAGGAATGCATGTGAATAAACAAAGTAACATCTATTGCCCGAAGGTGAGCCCTCATAAATCAAACTCACCAGGAAGAAATAGTCAACAGCTCCACTAAGTTTTCCATTAACAAACAGACACTCAGTTCCCTTACGAGGATTTATTTTTTAACTTGTAGAAAGGCAGCAAGTGAGGATAAATGTCCTGCCTCAGAGCTAGTTCATCAGTAAGCAGCAAATATGTTGGAAAGCCATTCCAGTCCATTGGTAGATAGCAAATGTTTTTAAAAGCCATTGCTGCCCAAAACTATCTTTTAGCAAATAAAGAGTATTTTAGCAAATACCTCATTGTATTAGGAAAAAAAAAACAAAACAAAAAACCAGTGAAAAGGTGCGATGAGATTTCTGCTGGAGCTGAGAAGTGAGCAAAGCAGTCAGTGACAGTTTACCACCTTTTCATAATACCCATGCTTGTCATATCTGAGACCATCACAGCACGAGACTCAGGCACATTTCCCGTTTCCCAGCCTTAGCATTTTCCACATTCACCTGTCTTACCCTTGGGCTTCATGGTGAAACACTGCAGACATTCTGATATGTGAATCCTCACAGGTGGATAAGACACTTCCAGCTGCTGAGAAATCTCCTTGTAACATACAAACATTGACCCCAACTGGCTACTTTCTCCCATGATTTTACCAACAGACAGAGAGTCTTGTGTACAGCCTCTGTATTAGGCAAAGCATTTGGGGGGTACAGCTGGCCAGTTCCTGGTACAAGAGCTGTTTTTGACACTGGGATAGTCATAAAATGGTATTCTCTGTTTACAAATTTAAACCACTTTTTATATCAAATAGAATGGGGATCCAGGGGAGAATTATCTGCATCTTAGAATGTGAGTAATATCTCCATGTAATTTACTGAAACAATCCTTTTCCAGAAAAAATATTACACTTAATAATAGATTTCTAATCTGAGCTCATAGAGAGGGTCTGGAAAGGACTTCTTATAATATGCTTAGTACATTTTCTGTAATCTGACAGTATGATCATTACAGTGACTTTGAGAAATAGATGCAAAGACTTTGCATAATTAAACTAATCAGGGCAAGTTTCACTGTGAGAGAAGATTGTTGATGAAGCATTTTACCTGGTTTGTGAGAAAAGGAAATTCTTAATATTCCCCTCACCCCCACTTTTTCAATTTTCTTTCCTCTAATTTGATTTCACAGTATTTACATAACAGTTGTAATGGGATTTTTTTCCTAACTACCCTATAAAACTGCTTTCCATCCTCCCCCACCATAAAAAATACTATTCAACTATTTAAAGAGATTTAAACAATAATCAAGTAGTGTGAAAATCTGTTTGTCTAATGAACATTCCTGAAGTTACTTGCAGAACTTCATATACAGCTGTAGCTACTGTGCTTTTAACACCTCGATTTTCCCAGTGCACCTTGAATAGAAGTTCACTGCTTGCAAAAAAACCAGAAAAAAATTCTTTACTGGTCACAAACCCCAACATATTACACATGTTCTGCGGTGTATGTGCATCTCATATCACCTTCTGTTTCCTTTGATGTTGAAGCTGAAGTTACCTGATTTGTTCTCTCATTTTCTGTGCTGAAGGGCAGCTACATTAACGTCTCTCAAAGGAAATAACATGGGGGCAATGAACTTCACCTCCATTACAAGTTCAGCCTTGGCTTGTGCTGAGGATGACTGGCAGGTTCAGGGCTCTGCAGCCCTGGGCAGCGCTGGTCTCCCACAGCAGGGCTTGGCAACGCTCTCCTCTGATCTGGGACATTGGCTCACAGGCTGTGTGCAGTGTTTGAAGGACAGGAAAAAACCAAAAATCACCAGTCCTGTCAGCTGTTTGGGGTCTTTTTCAAGAAAATAAAATAAGACAGTGCATTGAATTCTCAGCTTCAGTTTGTCTGTGTCTTCCCCCTGCCCTGGCTGGAAGTGGGGCACAGGCTCTCAGTGCATAAACACCTCTTTGAATGCCTTGGTCAGAGTTACCACCCACCCACAAGTTCTTCCTACAGAGGACAATACAAAGATATCAAATGGAGAGAAATACCTTTAGTGGTAAAAGGAAAAACAAAAGGAATGCTAATTTCTCATCAAAACTAGTAAGTCCAAACTGAGCAGATGCAGAAAATCTATATCCACAGAAGACCTCCATCATGACTGAATTTTAGCAGAGATCACCTCTCATAATAAACTTACAAACAATGACAAAAGTTGTCTTAAAAGGGGCAACGTCAACTCACAGGACATAATAGAGGTTCACATGTTATTGAATCAGGCAATTATTTCACCTGGAATCCAGAACACCCCGCTCCTCTGTCAGTGTCTCACAGTAATTACTCCTTCTGATAATTGCTCCTTATAGATTAATCCAAGATAACTTAATATCACTGATGTCATCCTTTCCATTATCTTAGAACTTCAAGAACTTTTTATCTAAAGAATAAATCAATGTGAACTGAAAAATGTTTGTAAAAATATATGTGATTGCAAGGCAGCAAATCACTGGTTTTACCATGCTACCTGCTCATTAAGAAAATTAATTTTAATATGCGCTAATGTGTATATCCTTTGGTAATGGTATGGAGAAAAATTAAATAAATTCAAAGTATTATCTTCTTTCTATTAAAGCTTAGTCATATTGATGATACTCTAGATGTATGATATTGTACACTTTCCAAAACTCAAAAGATTTTAATATACTGAAATTTAATATTTAATTAATTATTGGTTTAAATTAGCATTTATTTGCTTCTTTTCTTAAGCTTCAGGATGTCCTCACTCTAAAGATATCTTCTGAGTGTATTAATATTCCTCTTTTGAAAAGGAAGATCCTTTTATAAAACTTGAATACAACAGTATTGTGGGTTTTAAGGAGGTATTCCTAGCAGTCAAAGTAATAATCAAAGTAAGGCAGGAGAGCTGTCCACTTAATGATGCAAATACTATTGGAGAGAAGATCAATACCAACCCAGGGTGCTACTGAAATTGCATTCCCGGTTTCCTCTTACAGTTTGCTATTTTGCTCTATCATTTCAAGACAGCTCATTGCTCAGTATGTATGTACTGCTGAGCATTTACAGAAAAAGAAAATTGTCAGGTGTTTCCAGCATTATGGAAATTTCTATCCTACAGGTTTCAGCCGGCTGTGTTTTCTCCCCGGACTAGTCATGGCAATAAAGACCACAGGAAAAAATGAGCACCATTATTCCTTGCAGATACTGATTTTTTCTGAGAACTTGTACTTTTTGTAATTCGTAGCCATCGTTATGGGTATTTTTCTGCACTAATAGTGTTGGCATCAATGACCTGAACATCACAACAAATTCCTGATTAACTCCATATACTGAGATGAGTAGACAATCTCTTATTTAATATGTTGAAATGTAAAACTGTTTCAGGAATAAAATAATCTTTTGAATACTTTGTGCACAGAGGGGAACTAAAAGTATAGCGTGATAGAAGATTTCAAGGTAACTGAACCCAAAGGTTTGACAGTGCTCTTTGCGTCTTTGACAGGGCTCAGAACAGCAGAACACACTGCTAGTGCTGGAAGCTCACATTTTTACCCCTTTGCCCTTTCATCTTTTCAAAATTGTTCATGTCTATAATGCAGTCAAAGGAAAAGAAAAAAAAAAGGCAACCTTTTTCTTCTTGTAAGACACAGGTTGATTGCTGCCTCTTTTTGAGAAGTAGTATTTGCAGAAATGAGGTCACTGTCTGAAATCACTCCCCCATCTGCTCGGTTTAGCCTGTGAGTCATACGGAGTAAGAAAAAAGATTATCTGAGCCAGAGTTACATGGAACAGAAAACAATAGAACAGCACATCAACAAAAGAAATTACTATCCCACAGTTTTCTCTGCTCCTCTCTATTTGCTTACTAGCTTGGATGCATTAATTAAGAAAATCAATTGAAAACAAGGCAGTGAGAAAAAAATTAGTGCCTAATTGTGATTAAAGCAAGCAAAGTGATCACAGGAGAAGCACGGCTGTCAGGATGTAAAGCGAGTATTTTCAACAAGAAATGCTATAAATTTCATCGAGGATGAAATAATACCATTATGTCTTGTAAGTGCAACAGACTGGTGTGCCTTCTGGTCCCAAGACATAAATCCCAAAGAAGTCACAGGCTCTGTGTACCTAGTGAGTGGGGGCACAGACACAAGAGCAAAACAGTAACATAACAGGCTAGAGAAGGTATCAGCATTCTTGTGACACTTTGCACTCAAATCTTTTTCTCCTGCAAAGTTTGAGAAAACAGGAAGTTTATTTTGTACTTTTCTCTCCTATTAATATTCTATGCAGCTTTGCTAAAATTCTCAGATAAAGAGAAAGGGTGTCTTCCAAAATAGATAGTAATAAGATTCATTGAAGTCAACATTTATTTTCCCTTCAAATTTCTGGGTTCATCTATAGAAGTAGGTCAAAATATTCCACAACTAATTCATGACCTAAAAATGCCACTTTATATGTTTTGAAATTATCTGCAAAATTGGGTTTTAAAAATACATAATAACATATGAATTAAGTGAAAACTGAATAATAAAGTAGAAGTAGATCACGGCTCAGATGCATGTTTTGACCAAAGAGCTACAGATTTTGCTTCTTTTCTTGAAAAAGAAAGTATTTAATGTTGCACATTTGCTCTATGACATTGAGTCAACATGAAAAAAAAAACAACCAGAGATGTGCTTTTCTGCATGATTCTGTGGGTGGCTTGCATAGTGTTTATGTGTGTCTTCGGGAAGAGAGGAGAAATAGCTGCTCACATGCTTTCTGCAGTGAAGAACCAAGAGCTGGCATCACTTTCACCTCTACCTGAGGTCCACCTGCATCCCTGGGGCTGACATCAGGCCAAGCTCACACAAGAGCTCTTCCACAAGAGGAAGCTGCTGCCCTGCTGCTGCTGCTACCTGGGCTCACAGCCCCAGCCCAAACCCCAGCCCTGACAATCAAATCTCCCTTGAAAAGGGATGGGTCAAAATCTGACATTTCCCCATTTGCAAGAGTGTCTGAATGCTGACCCCCACCTCCATAAAACTCAAGTTTCAATGTATGTTTTTCTGCCCACACATACAATGTCTTCATCTTGGCAAATGAACCCAAAGGCAAGTGTTTGCATAGGCTTAATCAACAGCCTTTTGCTTTCAGTCTCAAATGTACTGAAATATTTCTTTGGTGCACTTTTTCAGGGATGCTACTCAAGTTGGGGAAGCCACTGTTGGCACAGGAGAAGATATTGCCATAAACCGATGAAATTTCAAAGTTCAAAGAGCAGCTTAAGCAGGAGGATTGTTTATTCAGCTCTTTGAAACGGAAAGAGAGGGAGAAACTCATGCAATGATTTAACAAGATGAGATATGCAATGTTCATAAAAAATAAAAATTTTGATGAAAAATAGAATTAATTTTAATTGCAAACTGTTCAATATCCTAAATTAAACATAGGGGAGGTTTTGTAGCTTGATTAATATCTTGTAGGAGGTATAGAGAATTCATATTTTCATACATTTAACAAATTATTATTTATTAAGGCATTTACTAAATGTTTAAAAAGAGTTGGCGAAGCCCATTGTCTGTAAACAAACCTATAAGCTCCCTAGAAGTAAAATGAAGATGAAAATCAAGCCCTTGATGCTCAAAAACATAAAAATAAAAATGCCAGTTCAGATAAATTTTTTGACATCTGTTGTTTGCTTGTAATTTTAATTCAAATGAGTGTTTCAAAACCAACTCTCACCTAGGGCTGCATACTCTAATCCCTTGCTCTTCTGTCAAGAAATTAAGCATGCAATGACCAATATGTAAACTAATAGCTGAACTAAGGGATCTTAAGTCTTAATTATGCAAGTTCAGCTTACATTTCTAGGATCTGAGTCTGCATTTTGAGCTGGTATGAATCTTGTTCTTATCTAAATAAAAATTTCTCCCAAGTGCTAAAAAAGAAGTTTAAAGGATTTTTATTACTCCCTTAAACCTTAAAGCAGCAAATTCTCTTTTTGCTCAACTTTGCTACCTGGCAGTATTTCACTATTACCAATCCAAGAGCTAAAATACAGATAATTTGTAAGCATAAAGGGCCAATGCATTTACAGGAAAATTCATTTGGTGGCTGCACTGATCTGCTGAACATTAAAATTTGCAAAATCTTTAACTTTGCCTTAACTGCAATGATAGTCCCTGCAGGTAAAACAAGGTCTGTTCCCTTCGTTCTTTCTCACCTCACCCCAAGGCCTGCTCTCATAAGGCATATCAAAACCCCCTAAACCAATAAGGCTGATTGAGCAACCACATTTCCCAAACACTTGAAAAGCAGAACGATAGCCGCTGACACAGCCAGCTGGAGTGTCAGCCCTGAAGGATTTACACCTCTGGTTATAAAATGCTGGAGAAAACACAGAACTAGAAACTTCTACCAGCCAAGACAGTCTTTGTATGTTTCTGATAAAGATCCTATAGCTCTGTTTGCAATCCCAAAATGCTAGTAACACTCACCCCTTTGCAAAATTCTGCTGGCTCATGCCCATCCCCATAAATACTGGAACCCTTAGTGCATTAGTGACCCCGACTTTGAGAACTGCTGCCTAGGTATTTCCCTCCCCTGTGCTATATTTGTATCCAGTCAATGAATCCGAAATCCCCCACTAATTACCATCTAAGCTGTTATAAAGAACCTACACGTGTTACTGCAGGGAAGAGGATTACTGTACTTTAAACTTAGCAAGGCTTGGTAATCCCGCGTAGCGCAGCACTGGGCTCCATGGGCAATGCGGGTTTAGGGACAGAGCTTCGGGCAGCACTCCCTTAGCAGAGTATTCAGCTGGCACCATTGCTCTGCTGCTCCTGCAATGCTCATGATTGCTGTGCCACTCGGTGAGGAGCACATGAAAAAAAAAACAAAACCAACATGTGGCAAGTATATCATAATTCATTTATGTGTTTTAACAATTCTGGAATGTCCTTTCAAGATGATGATGGCAGATTTCCTTGATGGTACTTATGGCCTTTTAAAATTTATTTTAGAATTAATGGTTTCTGCTTAAAACAACCATGGAGGGAAAAAAAGTAGGCAGAGCTCCTACCCCAAGAGGTCAGATAGTCATCTTAAGCCTACGCTTATCTCCAAATCCAAGTATTTTAGACATCTGAAATTCCTGTTGGATGAAAAAGTTAGTAGTTGAGGGCAGCATGAGAAATAGAGCAAGTGCTCCATTGCATTGAAATATGTTTTAAAATTTGATCAAATAATTTTAAAACAAGAAAATAAGAATGTTCTTGTTTTATCTACAGATGGGGGCGGGGGGAGAAAGATCACTTTTTTTGCACACCAGCAAAATTTTATACAGCTCCATTAAGCAGCACTGAAAATCATTTACTCCTAAAGACTTATGTAATATCTTCCAAAGCTTTCATCCTTCTCTTCCAGAGAAGAGAAGGAACCATCCAGTACAGAGGACATTCTCTCAAGAGACTCCAAGAAGCTCATTTTAAGAAAGGCAGTGCTTACAAGTCAAGGACATACCTATGATAAAGGTAAGAAGCATTGGAAGACAGGCTGAGAGACAAACAAACTATCAAAAAAGTATATTTTAAAATAAGTTTCTAGGGGCTCATCTTAAAAAGACACAGAGTGGAAGGCTTGCCAAAAAAAAAAAAAAAATCAGTGAAGATAAATTGCTGACTTACAAATTTTAGAAGACTGACTCTCCAAAACTCCTGGATTTTTCAAGTTCTCAATGACAAAGAATGTTGAAAAATGGCTGATTTAGACACCACCACCAAATCACATTGTGGTGAATGAAGAAGGAAATATTTCCATTATCAATAGCAGAAATAATCATGTCCACCACAGGGCATGGTCCATTGCTCATAAATTAGATTAATCAGCTAGAGGAGTTTTGTAAATATTTTACTGAAAATAGACTCTTTCCCAGTTACAAGTTTCTTGTCAATTTTGGAAAAAAAAGAAATCTTCTAAACAAATAATTTGCTGTATGTATTTTCATCCATGATAAGTTTGTCATAAGATGTGGAAACACACCATGTCACCAAGGAAGGATTTGCTTATGTGGTTAAGAAATCAATGTAAAGTACAAATATATTTTAAAAAAAACCCCAAAACTAAACCCCAAACAACATTTTCACAATGCATCTTAATTAAAAAAAAAAAAAAAAAAGAAAATCCATGCTAAGTATTTCACAGGTGTCTGCCCCTGGATTGAAAACACTTCTGAAGATGTCACTATGTCTGCAAAGGTCCAAATTCTGCACAGTATTTTTTCATGGAACCCAACTAAACTCTTTGTCCTGGTACTTTCTGACCTTGGAGTCCATGGTTAAACACCTCTTCAATAATTTTTTAACCCAAAGTTAAGGTAATTTCCCTTGCATCCTCATTCAGTTATTCTCAAGTCACTGAAATGTAGGAAACAGTGTCACAAAAAACATGTCCTCTATAAAATTTTTAACCTTCATGTCTTTATCCATGAAGTCAGCAGAGCAGTAAACTTCAGAAATGTGAATCTACAGTAAACTGCAGAGATGTGTAGGTAGCATTGAATTGAAACACCATGGACCTCCCCAAAAGCACCCCATCGTGTCCCAGCAGAGCAATTGCAGAAGACCAGAGGGGTTTTTTTTGTATTTCTCCCAGTGGTCACTTAATCTAAATTTCTTTTGGTGCATGCTTCAAAGGTTTTTTATTAGGATAAAATGTATAAACTTTCTACAGCTTCTATTATTTCCCTGTCCTTTTTGTGTAACTTCAAATTTCTATATAATGAGTTAAATAAGTTATATAAGGTGTGATGAGACCTGTCTATAAAGATTGTATGCTTGTGATTCAATCCAGCTAAACTCTTGGTCCCAGCAACTCAATGCTCTAACTCATGGTTAAACTCCTCATTTGCCCAGGAAGGCAGTAACTCAAAATAAAGGTTGCCCACTAGCACTTTCTTTTATAGTGGTTATAGAAATCCAGTTAGAGAAATCCACTTCAAATAAGAAAGTGTTTAAAATTTCTACGTAATACTTTCAAAACTCCTATTGAGAGGCTTTGTGTATGACAACATCCTCAATTCTCTTCTGATGGTATCTTGTTATTTGTCTCTGAACAATTAGAACTCAACTTCTCAGGAAGTGCCTGAGGTCCCAAATACACTTTCCCCATATCAGTATACTTAACTTTCTCAGCCTCTCAGTTTGGCAGTACTCTTCTGAAATTCCTGTGATCTCATATCAGCTAGCATCAACAACTTCATAATGATAAAAAGCTTTGCTGTCCTTGTATATAAATCTAGTCACTCTGGTGTTTCCAACTTTCCTTATTTAAATACTAAGACTAAGGACTCCATGTCTGAAAAAGGCCATGATTTGGCTCCTCCAAGGGTATTTACAAAATAAAAGGAAATCCTATGGATTTCTCTTGCTTCATGCTCCCACAGGGAAAATACATTATCATAGTTTTCTCTAAAGATAAAATCTGAACTCTTGTAATGATCAAGGTTTTGAAAATTTATTCTACCTGAAATCTCTCTCACTGTTCCTGACAGAGGACCCATGAGGAAAAACTTACTTTGAGTTGACCTTTAAAAACTATTTAACACAGTATTATTGTGATTAACATTATTAAATTACCTGTATGCAATAAGATATTTCTTCACACATGTGACTAAAAGACATCACAAAATAATGGGTGGTTACATTGGATAAGTCAGTCCAGAGGCATGAACAGGACCTGAGGCACTGCTGACTTTCTGCATAGCTGGGTTTAACCTCTTCAGCAACCATGTTCCTTTTCAAGCTGGTTCCACAAGGGGCGTGAAAAAAGGACAGATTATCATCAAGCATTAATTGAAATTCCAAAGTTAATATGACTTTAAAATATATTTTCTTTATATTATGTAATCTTTTTAATGTGTAGCAGTAATCTTGCAGCATTATAGTCTAAGATATTCATGGAAAGGAAGTAAAGTAGCTGTAAACAAATAAGGCAAGCTTGCATCCACTGTTCCTTCAGAAACTGATTAAGTTACTCTGAGACAAAAGCTCTCACATTTCCTCTGCTCCAGCTCTATCAGTAAGTCTAAGGAAAAGGTGCTGCCTCTCCATACAAACCCTTCTTCCTTTTTCAATACTCTACTTGATGAAAAATTTTGGGGTCAGTCTTGACCCAAGTGGCAGAAGGACATGGCTATTACATTCCTGTAGAAGTGGAATTAATAGGAGCCAACATATACTAAAGATGTGCAAGACTGGAGGAAAAATAGGTGCATCCTACAGCGAGACTCCAGTCTTTCAGAATATACATTTTCAGCTGCAGTAGCGCCTTCCCAAAACATTTTTCCTTTCCCCTTCCATGACAGCATGCTGGAAACTGCTCTGCAGAGACCTTTCCTCCCTTCCCCCACGTCACATTATTCTTTACATCTTCTCTCTTACACTGAGCAAATGATGCAGAAAGAGTAGCCAGTGTTTTCCACACAAAACAATTTGTTGCCTGTTAGAGGGCATATGGGCAGGACAAGCGCTGCCTTCAGCAGGGTAGCTGTGCCCTCTGTCATTATTTTCTGCTCTCGCTGCCCGTTCCTAGCTCAAAGCAAGCCCTGCTTCCGTCCGCTACTCAGAGCAGTCGTTTAAAGGACAAGAGATTTTTTGTAGCTGTGCTGCAATTCACAATGCCAACACAGAGAGCCTCGTTCCTTCTCCAGTTTTTGTCTAGGAATGAGCATAAAAGATGGGATGGGGGAAGGGAGAAAGGGGTGGAAGGGTGCCCCAATGTTTCTTCTGGCATATATAATATTCCTTGCAATGCTCAAAGACTTAACATATTAACTGGGTTACCTACAAAATATTAAATCATTATAAAAATATTAAAATACTCAAGGGTAAGTTATTTTCATTTCTGTAACTACAGAAGAAGAAATACTTTTTTTTTTAAATTTAAAATAACAATCCATGTCTGAAAAATACTTTTTAACTGATATGCAAACCTAGTAGCTATTTTGGGAAAGTACTTATTTTTAAGCACATGATAGGTCGCAAACACAAATATTGCTGAAATTTATCTACTGTAATCCAGTGCTACCATTTCATATTAAAAAAATTAAATGTGATTTTCCAAGACATGTTCTTTTTCACATTAGTTGTTTCATGTGTCCTTTTTTGAGCCTCTTTATTCATAGCCACTATTTTAGACAACAAAATCACGTGCACTAGCAGATGAAAGCAAAGAAGCAGCATTTCAGTTCCTGGAGATTTAAAAAATCATGTTACCATGCCAAACAGCACAAATTAAAGTCCTCCTACCATCAGTCATCTCATCATTGACCTTGCTGTGAATATCCAATTGAGTTTATTATTGCAAAATAAAGAGTAGATAGAGTTTTAGTGTACTTAAAACAGAGAAAAGCTATGTTAGATTTGGAAGAGCTCAGTGAAGGACCTACAAACACAATTGCATGGGGCTCTGACCCCCAGGAAAAGTAACAAACAGGAAGTTCCAGCCAAGTTATGCTTTTACAGCTACTACTATTTCTTAGATTATCATTTCACAATTGCTATCTCTGCTAGCTTGAACATGTAACCAAGCATAGCAGTGAAAAAAAGATATCAAAAACCTGTGCTTCGATCTTCATTTTCTCTCTGAAAAAGAGCATGCCTAGTCTGCCCTATAATAATTTTCTCATTTAGCTGATTGTTCTTTATTCAAATCTCAGCTAAGCCTTGAACTATGGATGGCATAGTCTCAAAATATCTCCAGTAAAGAACTCAGTTATTTCTTTCTCTTTTATGAATGTTTAGGGGGATTCAATCAAAATTTTTCTTTGAGGGAAGAGTTTGACCCATTTGACACAGAGAACCAATCAACACTCACCATTCAGTCACTGAAATTAAAAGATTCCCTTCCATAAACAACATGTGTGCAATAGGCAACAGAATTAAAACATCAAACCTTCCCTGAGACAAGGAGTACACAGTGGAATAAAACACCACTTGCTCCACATAACTTTTATCTCCTAAAATCAATCGCAACTCCTTCATGTAAAATGTTATAAATTTTGTTACAGTTCATTTATTATAATACAGAAACAGCCGTCATGCATCTAGGAAAAAGAAAGCGTATGGCACACTCCAGGTCTGCCTCCCTATCCAAGAGGCAGAAGCAGTCTGTTGCACAGGTAAATAATGAGGTGACAACAGAGCTGCTGCCTTCCAGAGAGGCTTCCCATGGCTCTTCAGGCAGCAGCAGTGAGGGGGAAAAGGAGGGCTTTGCCCTTACTGCACCTGACGGCAACATCTGACTGGTACATGGAGAGATTTTGAAATAGAATTCTGGTCCATGTTCAAGGAAAAAAAAAACCAATTATCCTTCATGAATTTAAATCCTTTGAAACCCTATGAAAGGCTCACACAAAGTATTTTTCCTTTCTGCATGTTTTCATATAAAGTTGAAATAAAATTTGCCGTGCTATTGAAATGAAATCCTGAAATTGGGCTGGAAAGCTCTGCAATGAAAGAATGATGCTCTCACATTGTGCCTGCTTCAAGATAGAATTTTCTCGGTGCCAGTCTGTGTCATTGGAAAATGTCATTGAAAAATGTCCAACTGACTTTGGGTAAGTGTCTGACTTATGAGAGGTCTATCTCCATCTTTGGGACAAAGGAAAGTGGAAGATAAGTATCGGCCCTTAGTCTTGACCTAAAAGAGTGCAACAGTGTGTTCTCTGATACTTGAAACTGATGGCAAATCTAGCTTACCTCTCTGATACACAAGGGCCTCAGGTATTTTTAGGTATAAAAATATCAGAACTATTTGTGTACTGAAGGGTGCAGAATAGCTTGAGAGCAACGCTAAGCTTTGTAAGAATTGACATGACGCATTCACAGCCCTATTTGTTAAATACCACACGATAATACATTTTTCAGTGCTTTAGCCCACCATCTCTGCTACAAAATTCACTGGTTTCTCCAGCCTACCTCAACATTGAGATTTTTTTGTTCTTGCACACAGCCGGCAGTCTGGCAAGCTAATCGTTCTCTGCTGATTCTACCAGATGCCTGTGAAATAGAAAGCTGCCCACCACCAAAAACTGGCAGTTTTATGACTGTGACAATTGCTTGTGGCAAAATTATAATTAGTACACCAATGTTGCTATGCATTCTAAATTGGATCACACTGATTTCTGCTCCAGTTTTTCCAGGCACTCTGAATATGATTTTTAAACAATTGTGAAAACAGCTGCATTCTGATTGCTGTTAAAACCAACATCCACCAGATCACAGCACCAAGCACAGCAATGTTTCTCTTGCTACTCCAAGAGATGGTGTCAGTGGCAAGAACAATGTTGTACTGGTCCAGGAAAGGCTGTCATTGTTGTTCCCAGAGCATAAAACATCCTTGAGTGATTAGAGATAACAGCTCGTGTAATCTCTCCAAGTGGTTGCAGACATGCAGATTACACAGGCTTTTAGCTAAACAGAACACTCTATACAAGGCTGTTGCTGTGATTAAATATTTTTCATGTGTTTCCATTCCAAACATTTTTAAACACCTCTAAGCAAGGGAGAGTGGGTGGAGAAATATGACATGCAGAGAAAAATACTTAGAAATTTAACATTCTACAAAAAATGCTCTTGAACAGGTCAGAAGTGCTGTCCTTCTCCCTGACTGCTGCCCAAAAACGGCTCTCATGACACTGCCTGATCTCTGTGAATATGAAAGATATAATTCCACCAAACTATTTTTTTTAATACAGGTTGGTGTTGCCTAGGAAAGGGGCAAGCAAGGTACACACCTCTCCTTAACCGGTGCAGCAGGTTATTTGCAAACAGGTGTAGCTGGTGCAAGGTCTCATGGATATGTTTGATGTTGGGGGAGGAGACATCTTTCCAAGGAAGGTGGGTCCTCCTGAGCCAAACAAGAACTATCACAGGTGGTGGTTTCTCACCACCCATAGTGAAGCCTGCCTGAGATCAGCTGCAATGCACTTGCAGACTAGTGAAACCAGCCTGTTGTGAAATAGGGAGCACAGCAGGCATGCTAAATACTGTTTGAAGGCACTTGAGATAAGAGTCATGATGAGATGCTCTGTTTTTGCCAGACAGCTGTGTTGCAGGCTAGAGGAACCTTCCCCAGGGATGCTTCTCACTGCAGGGGTGATGGCACGTGCCAAGACTCTGGACCATCCCTGGCCCCCAAATCCAACACTTTTTTGGACAGACCCACGAGGAAGCCCTGGGGGCTGCCCAGCAAACCTTCACAGCTCACTGCACACACAGAAGGAGGCAAAGGGTGGGCAGCCCTTGCAACAAGCAGGAAAGTTTTGCCATGCATTTGATCATTGGCTGTTTGTGAGTTATATAAATCATGGAATGGTTTGGGTTGGAAGGGATCTTAAAGATCATCCAGTTCCAACCCCCCTGCCAGCTTTCTCCAGACCAGATTGCTCAGACCTCCATCCAACCTGGCCTTGAATATTTCCAGGGATGAGGCATCCACAGCTTCTCTAGTGAGGCAACTTGTTCCTGTGCCTTACTACCATCAGAGTAATGAATTCTTTTTTCATAATATCTAATCAAGGCCTGCTCTTCGTTTGAAGTCATTCCCTCTCATCTTATCACTATGCACCCCTGTTAAAAGTCTCTCTCCATCTTTCTTGTAGGCCCCCTTCAGGTTCTGAAAGGCTGTGACTAGGTAACCCTGAAGCCTTCTCTTTTCCAGGCTCAGCCATCTCTACTCCCTTAACCTTTATATGCAAGGTTTTTAGGACCACCACAAGCATCACAATGAGTTATCTTTGCATTGGTTATAGCAGAGCAGCATTTGGGAAAAAAACATTGCTGGTCAGAGCTCCCAACGGGGACTGTACAAAAGAACATACCAGGAGCAGGGGCTCTGGCTTCCTTAATGATAATGTGCCTTGTAGGCACTTAGTGATGGCTGCAGCAGATATGAATAAAACAACACTCACACACTGCTACTACATAAGCTGTCCTCCCATTTTGATTTTCTACAAGGTAAGTGTAAGGTCATGAAGCAAAAAGGTTTGGGGAAACAGATTGCAGAGCAGTCAAAGCCATTTACAAGCGTTTGCTGTAAGGGAGCCACAGGGAGAACAGAAACCCTGTGCCCAAGAGTCCCCTGCACACAGCTCCCACAACCACCGTTCCCTGGCAAGGACATGTAGGTGTCTCAAAGGGACATCAGAAAGGGAGAGATCAGCAGCCAGCCTTGAAAAACTCAACTTTGGAGCTGAGATGTGTTGATTATTGATTGCTGTGGTCACCATCATAGTGCTGAAGACCTAAACACTTTTACTGTTCAGGATAGGCTTTTCTGCTGCTATTGCAAAAGCCATCATCTTTTAAAAGAAAACACCCTTTTCAAGACAGTTTCATTATTCAAGGCCTGACAGCGAACAAGCAAATCACCCTTATTCATGCAGTGATTAGTCCAGACAAAATGAGAAGGAAAAAAAACCAAAACCAAAAGCTGTCTTCCTGGGCATCTCCTTTATCATTCTCCTTAACAAATGTTAAAAAGGAGCAAAAGGAAAAAAAAATGTAACCCAAACATCAAACAAATTAATACCAGCATAAAATCTCTCTCTTGAATAAGGAAAAGTATCAAATCAATTGTGTGGCAATACAAAAATTCTAGAAAATTCGATATTCTTATGTTAGCACAATGCAACATATTGATATTGGCCTAAGAAAGTATTGAAACTAACTGTAGATAAAAGCAACTCTTCTATTCCCACAGTAATGGGTTTTATCTGAAGTAAGGAAGGAAAAATACCCCCAGATTTGGGTTTTTTTGCGCATCCATAGGAAGACAGTCAGTGGGGAAAAATCTCTACTACTGTAGGCTAGCAATGAATGAGGGACAGGTGGAAAACCCAGTAACAGCAACAGCTTATGGTTTTTTCCAGGAATGACATGAAACAAAGAGCAAACACTGCATCACAGAGCAATTGTTTGTGTATTACAGGGTTTTCTCTCACTGGTGCTTTCTCCATTTTGATGGTCTGTAGAGTTTGGTATCACATTGTGTTTGGTGTGCCGTGGAAACAAACAGCAAATGTGAAACTGTTGATCCAGTTAAACATTAGCAATTTATAGGCAGTTAGTAATTAAGTGGATTGATCATTTTGGTGCTATTTGGAAAGCAGCTGGAAGATTTTAGGGATGTAATGGGAGAACTACAATCAAAAGCAATCCAGCCCCTCATCTTCTTCAAAACAGCTGCTTCTTTTCATTCAAGAACTTTGCATGTCTTGCTAAAATTTCCTATTGCTTTGCATATTTTGTGAAAAGCATTTATTAAATTATAATGTCTTCTGTGCGCTTTTTTAATTGACAATAAAAATTACCAGAAATGCACAGCAAAATTCCACACAAATGGATGAGAGCAAGAAATCACACATAAGAATTTGCCCACAGATTTTCTCTCACGTTGTTTCATGGGTGCAGGTGTGCTGCCTTCAATGACTAACAGTTAAACAGTTAACACAAAATCTTCTTCTGAATACCATGGTTTGCACAGGTATTGCATAGGTTTGCACATCATGGTGATTAGCTCTATGCAGTTAAGGGTGCATGTGTGTGGATAATGGAGGAGGGGAAGCTGTGCTCATCCCTGTGCACACCTCCAGATGTTCAAAACAATGGGAGCCATCATCTCTAGCACCAGCACAGATACTACAATACTCAAAGCTCAGTTAAAAAAAAACACCTTATGCATTTCCAGAAACAGTGAATAGCCACAAACGTTGTGAATGTAGGGGCTATATTTCTCCAGCATGTTTCCCTGCTGCCTCATCCACCATTTTCTCCACAGCTGTATCCCCAAGCCCTATCTATAGCTCCCTATGTGGAAAACCAGTAGCAAAAGAATGAACTCCATGGAAATATACAGCTTTTATAAGATGCTAGGCAATTTAGCTATTAATAACACTTGACGTCAGACCTTCAGGGAAGCAAAAATGCTCCTGAAGGAGATCTAAAATAGGCCAGCTACGACTCAGTACAGCTACGAGAGCTGCAGCTGGCCAAAGGCAGCCCCACCGCAACTCCCTTCTCCAGAGTAATAGGGCTCTTTAAACTATCTCTCCAAGATCTCTGTTTCCAGTGATTTTGCTGTCAGCAAATTAAAAACAATAAAGAGGCAGATAACATACTTGTGGTAATTTAAATGCTATTTCACGTTAATTAGCCAGGTCAGCCTAGCTGCAACACTTCAATTAATTGTGGGAAAGTGGTATCATCAGTTCACTACTAGGTAGCACTGACAGAGCTGTTCAGCATCTAATCCATCATTCAGAGACAGGGGCAACAGTTTGAAAGAAGATACAAAGCTTCAGGCATTGTTTTTTCTCTGTGACCCACTGATGAAGCCTGTTATTAGTATTAATGTTTTATTAATGAAGATGATAAAGGAAAGAGACATTTATGGACATGCTTGGACTTTGGGACCCCTAGCTCTCTGTATCATGTTCCATTTCCCAAAAGGACAGAGCAATTGTCATTCCAAAGCTGTTTTTGTTTCTCTGGCTAACATTGTGCCCATGGTCATGCAGGCTGTGTGCCATGCAGCAGTGCTCCTCTCCGTACCTCCACTCCCACCAAACTTGGTGCAGAAGGACAGCATCAATTGTGATGCTGCTGTGAGGAAAAATTTGTTAGCAAAAGGTTTAGCACTGCAGCAGCAGAGCCCTGTTTTCTCCCTGACCCCAGCACTGCTCTGTTTTGCTCAGTACTAGCAGAAAGTTTTTGCACCTCCAGGGGATCCTGCAGGACCCCTGAAAGCACCACGCTGCTTTTCTGAATAGCCTTTTGCCTGTCTCCACTATAAAGTTATTCTCTGACTTTGTTTTGCACAAATGCTGCCTAGAAAGCCCAGTGACAACCTGCTTAGAGGAGAGAAAAAGGAGCATTTGTCCTCTCTGAATGCAGTACAGCCCATATTCAAATATACCTCTTAGCTATAAAGGATTCCTTCTTCTTTCCAAAAGCAATTGGTAAGAGCTTGCTCACTATAAGTCAAGTACAGCTGATTAAGAGGGATTTTTGTTAGTATAGAAATAATTTTATCTGCATGATAAAACATTAAAATACTGTAAGAAACCACAGTTTGCTGCCATTGTTAGAAACATTTGTCATACAAAACCAGACAATTAATGGGCATGTGAAATTGTCTCATACTGATACCAGGCCAACAGTTTATTGTTACCCAGTTTTTAGGGCAGTTTCCTCAACAAAGGCATCAAATTGGATAAGTTACTTCCATTGGATTAACCTACTGGGTCGTTTTCTAACTGTTAATACAACCCACTGCAGAAGTTGACATGTTTTAAATGTCAGCAAAATTTTATGCTGTTTACATACCATATCATTAAAAGAATAGTTTAGCTGTGGCTTTTTGACCTAACCAAAAAAAAGACAGTAAGCCAACAGAAAGAGTCTGACCTAGCTGATCACATTTTTAGCTCCGTAAGTTCTAAGTGCAAAAGGTTAAAAAAAAATAATTACTGTCAAAACTTTTTTTCCTGCTTAGGCAGTATGCAATTGTTTTGCTTTTTTGATTCTCCCATTGAAGGTAAGAGAAGACCACATATGAAAATCTGCCAATGAAGTGCACAAAGCATCCACATCTTTTCCACCCATCACAATATTTTAAACAAAACTATTTCTTCCCTCAAATTCAAGATTCTAGCATATCTGGCATATCTGCCACATCTTCTCCCCCTTGCCCCTCCCTCCCCCCCCCAAAAGACAAACAGCATTTCGATCCCTGAGAAATAAAAATAATTTTCTGTGTGTAGCTAATATGTATGGTTGCTATGGTGACATAACAGTTGGCTAAATTCAATCTATGGTGACATAACAGTTGGCTAAATTCAATCAGTTCTCCCTATTATGTGGTATTTTGTTTAAGAAATCACTGCTTCAAGAAGAAAGCTCCCTTAGCCTCTTTCCCTTCCCCTATCATTTAAGAGTACTCAACAGGCTTATTACTGTACTGATGACTATGACACCATGACCTTGATGTGAGGTCTGTTGTTGAGGAAACCCCCAATAAGCACCAAGAATAACCAGCTAATCAACTGTGAAAACATATGACACACTGCATTCTCCCTTTACCTTCCTCCATCTTATTTGATACATTCCTGAATACTTATACACAAAAATAGCCTCTGCAAAGACATATTAAACACACCACTGACCTAAGCAGCTGGATTACTCCTCCCCCCCACCCCCCAAGTTTTCCTTTTCTGACATTTTTCAAAGAAGTAGAATTCAATTTTCAGCTATGCAGAAGTTGAGCCACAATGGAATCATTTTGAAACTCCACTGTAACATGTGTGATGTTCAACATCACTAGGACTGGGAGCTTTTTAGTCCCTAAAGGCAAGTTCCACTTCCCAAATAAGAATAGTATTAAGGCTTACTAAGGGAGTTTGGAAAAAAAAAAATTGATTGAAGTAGATGAGAGGTGAGTTTAGCCCAATAAATATGTCTAAAATGGCCATAAAATCAGTGAAAAGTATAGTTAATATGGGGTAAGAGAAATCTCAGCACAGGAAGGACATAGACTTGCTGAGAAAATTGGGTTGGTTCAGCCTGGTAAAGAAAATGCTTCAGGGGGACTGTGCTGTGACCTTCCAGTACCTAAAGGGGGTACTTTAAGAAAGATGGGACAGATGTTTTAGGAGGGCCTTTAGCAATAGGACAAGGGGCAATAGTTTTAAACTAAAAAAGGGTTGATTTAGACCACAAGGAAGAAGTGTTTTACAATGAGAGTGAAGAAACACTGGAATGGTTTGCCCAGACAGGTACCCCTTGCCTGGAAACATTCAAGGTCAGGTTGGATGGGTTGCTGAGCAATGTGCTCAAGTTGGAGACACTCCTGCCTGTGGTGGGGAGGTTGGACTAGATGAGTTAGAAGTCCTTCTCAAATCATTCTATGATTCAATAATTCCAAATGGCACCCAGTGCGTTTGTCAAGGCTTTAAGAACCTGGCTGTTTGATTGTGAATGGGTCAGTCTTAAAATTGAGCCTTTTCTGCCCTACTTCATCATACAACCAATCTCTAGAAAGTCCATAGCAAAAATACAGAGAACAAGGGCACAGAGTGTCTCTACCTTACCAGCAGAGTGAAACAGTGGTCTCTGTGCAGCATCCTCAGATAATTATGGCAAATTTGGATTTCAGCAAGACTTTTACACAGGCATATAGTAATAGACAAGGGGTAATGGCTTTATATTGAATAAGTGTGTCTTTAGATTAATATTAGGAAGAAGTTATTCACAATGAAGATAGTGAGACCCTGGAACTGGGTTGTCATCTTATTACAAAAGTTCCATACCTTCTCAGTGATTTTCCATGGGCAGCTCCTCACAGCACTAACTCCTTCTTCGCAACACAACCAACATACTCCAATTCTCTTCTTGACTGGCTAGCCCACTCTTTTATAGCACTCATCCTTATTGGACACAGCTGTGGCCTGTTAAGGGCAGGCCAGTTCATAATGTTAGGTAATTAGCACAGCTGCAACTCCTCAGGGATGAGATTGCCTTCTGCATTATCTCTATTCTCTTACATTCTATCCCCCTGCAGGGCTGGTTACCCAGAGAATTGATGCGCAGTTCCCAAAAGTTATCGAGGTTGGATGGGGCTTTGACAAACTGGACTAGTGGAATGTGCCCCTGTCCATGGTGGGAAGATGGAATTAGAGGACCTTTAAGGTTTCTTCCAACCCAAACCAATCTGTGAAAACTGCAGATGTTAGCAAGATGTAATTTTTTTACACATGCAGAGACCAACACTGAAATCTGGGAGTCTCAGATATGCACTTCCTTTTTAGCCCTGTCCACCCTTGTTGCCGCTCATGGAAGCAGGATCCAGGTTTACTGATGGCCTTGAGCCAGTGCGGGGAGAAAGAAATTGTTCCACTTCCTCATCCTGTTGTTGGACAAGATATACTGCCAGAATTGATGATCTCTTGGGAGAGAGAATAAAGCCTGAGCTAGGCAAGCTTTGCACTGTCTTTGCAGCATCTCAGTAACATTAGGGGTTCCTTTCAGCTTTCATCTTTTGCTTCTCATACTTGCTGTTCATTCATCATAGAAATAGACAAGCTCATATTTTAATGACAACTTGAAAGATCTCTTTTCCTCTCTTTCTAGCCAAGGACATTGGATTCAACTCAAAATACTGTTTCAAAATGTAAGTGTTTTCCCCACTTAAAAACCTCACTGAGCTTTTAATGCACACTTAAGAAATGCTAAAAAATGTATTTTATGCAGCAGCTGGAAATTATGCTAATCCTAACAACCATCTCCCAAATTCAAATTGTTGCAATAATAGAATTGTGTAAATTTGTACTGTAAGAATGCTTATCCCAACAACATGGCAGCACAAAAAATTCACATCTAACCAAAGGAAGTCTCTATAAGATGTATGGCTAACAATGGTGGCAAGCCTGAGGCCATTATTTGCCATAACTTTTCAATTCCACTTTTGTTTTTATTCTAAAGTTGTATAGTTAAACTCACAGCAAAGACAACACAGCCATAGGTAAGCAGAGAATTGTAAGGTATTTTAATGTAAAAAAAAATATTTCAAGGTTTTAGAAAGGATTGTCTGCTACAAATCTGCAAAGCAAATCTGAGACTATCATGGAATGTGTTATGTTATTTGCATTCAATTATTTGCACTAAGCCCTCACTGACTGATGCCTGGCAGAAGAGATTTATTTTGTGCATCAAAGGATCTTTCATTTGGAGTTTACAATGAGCAGATGGGAGCAACTGAGAGTAATAATCTTTCTCTCCCAGTGTACTTAAATAAGTCACCAGATATTGCTTGGTGTTAAAAAAGAATGGAGCTAATGCCCTCTATAGATATTACTGCATTTTCTATGCTGAGAAATGCTTAGGAAGTTTAGAGAGTTGTTTGGATACTACCAAAAAGTCCTTTCAGGTTCCTGCTCTTTACCGTGGAATAAAATAACTTTTAAAAGACAGACACTAATGGCATCAATAACTTTACTTGATAGGTACCATAGCAACACCACTACCAAACTCTGATGAGCTCTGGAAGGTGTCAGAAACATTTCAGCAGTTTTATTGAATTTTCAAAGCAGATTTACAAAGGTTAATGCACGTCAATTATTTACTTGCAAACCCTCTGAAGGTTGTTGGGTTTTGAAGCATGTAATTGATGGAGGAGCGTGAAAGTGGAGGTTTCATGGACTGCCTCAGCTAGATGGCATAAACATGCCTGAGAGGTCATAGCCCTTCTTTAGGGAGAAACTGCTCCAAAACTTTGGGCCAGGGACCTTGCCAGCAGCTCACAATATTAGACAAAGTCTTTAGGTTACATTTTTGCTGCTGATTTGAGTCTTTTTAGGTAAACCTAGCTTGAAAATGCAGTCACATGGAAAAGAAAGTTGAAACTACCAAGGCAAATTGTTTTGGCAGAAGATGAACTGTGCAAGTGGAAGTGCAGGAGCAGAGATGGGAGCCTACACTTGAGCTAGACATCTGTGTGAATGGTTGAAGAAGAGAGCAAGCAATTACAGGCAGCTTTTATAAATTCATCACCAAAATAGAACCCACATTCCTTTCTACTCTTTGCCTGCCCTTAGTTCACCTTTCATTTTGCTGTTCTTGGACTCATGTCCTCATTCACCACATTTTTTCTTCAGAAAAAGATTGGGAACTGGTGAAGCCCCAGTACCAGCTGGCATGAAAGTAAGGTCATTTCTCAAGGAGCATTACTAGGATGGCTTGGTTTTCCCAAAGAAAAGAAAATGGGAATGACAAGCTTAAAATTACTGTAAAATATGGAAATGCTTACTGAATACCTGTGTTCTTTTGTTGGGTTGCAGTTTTTGTTTGGGTTTTTTGTTGGTTTTGTTTTGTTTTTTTTTTTTTTTTTAATCATGAGTCTTCTAGATTTTCTGTTCAGAGAAGACACTGCAGCATAAATTTTAAAATAATTTGCATATAACAGCATTTAAAGATTTAACAAAGGGTTCTAGGAAACATTGATTTCCAAATAATTTTTGTTGAAACACTGAACACACAAAGCAAAAAAACCTGCCCAAAAATTACACAAGCAGAGCATCTGTTTGTCTCACTGAGTAGAAGAAATAAAAAATATGTTTTTCCCACAGAAGAGAAAAAAATTTTAAGAAGCTGATTTGTATTTGGTTCAAGAAGCAACCAAGATAGTCTCAGGAACTTCCTGCAACACCACAGTTCTGAAGAGACTGGCTTAGCCAGTGTTGAAGTTTCTTAGAATCTTAAAAGTTTTAGCTCTGCATAGATGTGAAAGAATAACCCTATACCAAAGCAGCTCAGTGCTCAGCCATACCTAAATCTAATTAAGGCTCAACATTTCTGTGCCCATATCTCTGACAGTTTAATCCAATAAAACATACTCAGATTGGTACTACTGTATACTAACACAATTAGTTCTTCTTGCCATCAAGCACATTTTACTAAGGATGGCTAATGTCACTCTACCTTCTGAGCACATTTTATGAAAAAGGACCCTTTCCACTGACTTACTGAAGAGGAGGAGTTGGTGAAGGGGAAATGAGCTGCAAGTTGTCAGGAGGGCTTTTCAGGCAGGTGTTCCAAGTCAGCAGAGAGGTGGTGTCTTGAAGTATGAGTCAGACTCACATCACTCTGCACAGACTTGTAATCAAGGTAAGGTACCATGGCACCTTGGATGACTTTTATTTCAGATGGCACTCAGGACCTTGTGTGTCCCATCTTCTCTGCTGATGAGTTTGGGAACCTGAGCTCAGCCTCACTTGGGGCTGTTCCTGCTTCAGCACCCTAAACTTCACCTTTGTTGGTTCTAGCCTGTAGTGATCCAAGCAGTACTCTCAAAAAATGCAAACAAAATTTGGAAGCCAGGAATCAAATGTCAAAAATAGTCCTTTAGGCTACAACATGGCTGCTAGAAGAGCAGTGGAAATCAAAACTTTCACAACAGAACATTTGAAACAAGTCATATGCACTTTCCCAAGAGGAGGGTATGAGAATATTTGAAGCACAGGCACATACAACTATCTGGGGCCTAGGTAAGCTTGGTCATTTCAGTGTAGCTCTGCAAGGTGGGGGTTTCTGCAGCTGATGGAAGGAACTCTCTCCTCAGCTCAGAATATCAGCACCACAGCTTTCATTTAAAAAACACCCAAACTACACTTAAGAGAATGTAATGTCTGGAATAGATCCTCTTTTTGAAGATATTGGATTTATATATAACAAGGAAATAAGTTGCTATTTATAAAGATTCTCCTGAATACCTTAATCAAATAGACATTGGTGGATAGCTGAGAAATATTTCCGCCCTCTATATTTCTACCTGAATTCAACAATTTATACATATAAATTAAAAGCCCCACAGGATTAATACATTGCCAGGTTTCATCAGCACCCAGAAATGGCTCATTTTGCGCTACCTGTGATCATCTGTCCTCATCTGCTTGATTGCTAGGATTCATCTTGAAATTAAAATGCCCAACAAAATTTCAAAGATTCACATTATGTTCTACAGCATGGTGGTGTTTTTTAATTTTTAAATAACTTGCTTGTAATGCTGTGACTCAGAAGAAGTGTGAATGACAGAAGGAAACTTATTAGATTAAAAACACTTTGTTGCAGAAAGTAGGGAAACTGAATTCACCCACAGGAACAGGTCCAATGTTTTATTTTATTAGCAGAGATTCAGGAGCCTTCTTCCCACTCCACTCTCCAGCTCATGCACTAATCAATGTTGTAAGGAGCCATTCGAGTCAAGGCCATACAAAGCCTGAATATGAATTAAATTTGTCTCAAATAATGTAAGAGTAGTCCTAAAGTTGAGTTCATTTTAGGTTACAGCTTGAAGAAATCCATTCACCTCTGGATGTTACAGAAGGTGGGATTTTCCCAGCTTTTATTGCAGAAGCCACCTATGGAGATAGGTCCCCAAAAGCACTTTGCCTTTAGCTACTGAGCAGCCCTTCTCAGTCAATGCATAGCCTGGAGTACCTTAGCAGATTATTGCAATCCCCTCTATCTGCTTTAAACATTTTTGTAAAAAACTGCCCAAGTCTTGCATATGCCAGCCACATGCTTTCCTAGTTTCAGCCTTTGCCTCCAGGGTCCATTAATCAGGTTTTTTTCCCTAGTGCCACAACTGAAGCAAGCAGGTGTATTTTCATGCCCCAAAAGCAAGCCCTGAAAAGAGCTGAAGTAAAAGACAGTGCCCTTTTACACTCAGTGCTGAAGTGAAGCCAGCAAAGTCCCGGTCACAGAAGTCACATTTTTCTCAGGAATATGAAAGTTTTCATCACTGACTCTCCAGCACACCATGAGACATGTCCTGGAACCACCTACACACACTCTGCCCTTCCGCACATCCACACTGGATATGCACAGGGAAAAGCTTCCATGTCCACATAACACTTGTGTGCTGACCAAGTAACAGCACTTATTCTCACAGTCCTGTCATGCAGGGTTAGAACTAGACTGGGGCAAGGGTTTTCAGCATTTGGAAGGCAAACTGTGGTGGAAGAAAAGGTTGTAGAGTGGAAGTCTAGCATTTGCCCACAAAAATAATTTCACAGTTATAAGGAAGGCAAAATCTGGGAATTGCTGGGAAAATATGAGGTAATGGTGATTAGTGCTGAAAGGAAAGAAGTAGCAGGAAACTGGACCAAAGCAGGCTACATAGCAGTGCTGAGTTAAAAAAAAATCAGTTGTTGGTGATTCAAATGTATAATTAAGTATTTCTTGACAGTCTCACAATTTCTTCCACTGGAAGTGTTCCTCAGACACGAACATACTGATATTTATTATAAGAAAGCACACTTTGATCTCTCAATAGATCGCTGAAGAGACTCATCTGCCGTTGCAAAGAAATTAAAGTACACATGCAGAAAAGGGCAGACAGAGTAGGAGATACTGGTCAGGCAGCAGGTAGAAAGACAAGTCTATTTGGGCAAAAGAAAGACCTGAGCTAGAAATTTCTGTGCCCTGGTAGTGTGTCCTGATGTACCAGGATATTGAGTGTAAGAGAAGTGATTCTTCTTTGGTGGTTTTTTGTAAGGAACAGGCAAATTACACTGTTCAAGGAGAGGTCCCAGCTGGCAAGTGCACACAGAACAGGCAGTTCAGCACCTGGAGTTATGTGATGAACTTACAGCCAAACTGATACCAGTTTCTGAAGGCAGTGACTCTGTCTTACCAGACAATCTTGTTGTATTAGCACAAAATGATCAACTGGATAGAACAGTTCAGCATATTATCAGAAGAGACAATACCTTTATAGGACTTACCAAAAAGAGAAATTTAAGGTTCTTGAAGAGAGTGATTTTCTTTCTTATCACTAAAATTTCCCTCAGTGTTTCAAATAAAAAACTTTTTTTTTTTTTTAATAAAAACTACTTAATGGAATAATTTATTCTGGTTTTCATTCATAGAACTGTAAGATAACATAGTAATTTTCTTCACATAAAAAATCTGAACATTCAAGCAGTTGTAGAGAAACTTCAAAATATACACATTTTCATTAAATCTGTATAATTATTTTACTGTCTAAACAGAAAACATCTTTTACTAATTATTTAAAATACTGATATTAATTTTTTTAAAAGGTAAAAAATTCAAGATTTTTTAAAGCCAGTTCCCACCCACATGACACTCTACCACTCCACTTTGTGCTCACAAACTTGAAGGCTATCATTACAAATGTGAAATTCACAGCTGCATTAGGATTTCAGCAGAAGGTATGAAACTCAGTTATTCAATACTTGCATCACATTTTTGTGACCTGGCAGATGTTTTGCTAGCAGCTGGGAAAGGAATAATTCCCAAATTGAGCACACACAATCTGCTTCTGAGAAGCAGGTGTAGGGTTCAGGACTGAAATAGCCACATACAGACAAGTGTATTAGCAAGATACCCCAGGGAAGAATAAAATTAACCAACCTCCTGACATAGAAAATGGCAGGTGAAGTATTCTAGGAGAGAGGAAAATATAGGGTTGGTTTACTTCAGATTTTGAAGAACGTGAACCTGGCTTAGGTTTTGTGCAATACATATCTGTTAAATATGGAAAAGGTATATGCCACCTCAAAATTAAACTGTAAAAATTCTTGTAATTCACAGATTACGTAGGACAGGTTTTTTTCTTTCCCACAACGTAAGTGGACAAGAAAAAAGGAGAAAGTAATCTAAGGATACTGTATGTAATTTTCAACCCCTTTGACAACCGATATTACAACGAGCAGCCTATTATACCATTTTCCTTCTTCCTGTCTTTCAAAGGTACCTGTGGCTTTCTCAGGTCCTTTGAGTACAAGAAATGTCACATCAGATAAAATGACTGGTAATGGCGAGGTAATTTCAGGTTGTGAAATAGAATTCTAAAGTACAGCTGGGGAAAAGCCCTAAACTGAGCCAAAAGACTGCTGAATTAATGCAGGCACAGAGTATTTAACATAAGCTTTTATGTTGGAAGCAGTTGCCTTGGCAAAACAAAGTTTTCTAGAAACAGAATAAAATCCTTACAACTTGTTGCACTGAGCAGGAGCCAGCAGGCAGGAAGGACAGAGCTGCACGAGTGTCTGCCTCTTCTGTGTGCCTTTAGTGTCACTAGTGTCCCCATCCTCCTCACTCACTGTACGATTAAAAGAAACAAAAATCTTTGATGTCATTGAGGCTTCATGCCTAATCAGTGATGGTGGTCTGTAATTTAAAGGTCTAAAACTAGGCCTTGGGAGAACGAGGCCTAGGACTAAATCACAGAGTGAAGGATTGGCTTGAGTTTGAAAGGACCTTCAAAAGCCATCTAGTCCAACCCCTGCCATGGGCAGGAACACCTTCCACTATACCAGGTTGCTCAAAGCTCTGTCTGATGTGGTCTTAAACACCCCTGGAAGGGAGCATCCACAACTTCTCTGGACAATCTGTTTCAGTGTTTTGCCATCCTCACCATTAACATTTTTCTTCCTTATATTGAATCTAGATCTTTCCTTCCTCACTAAAAACATTGCCCCTTCTCCTGTTACTAAAAGCCCTTGTAAAAAGTGTTTTCCATGTGTCTTGTAAGTACCTTGAAGATCTCATAGTTGTGCACCATGCTATATATCATCTACATTCCTTCCATAAGAGATCCTCAGAATGCTTAATAAACATCTAATGAATTTAATAACACCCTGGGAAATGTGCATGACATTTTACAGAGGGATGAAGAGGTATCGAAAGATTAATTGCCTTGCCATACACTGACTTTGCAACAAGCACCTGTCAGATATTTTGAAATGCACAGATGACTTCAACTTCTCAAGGAAAGTCAAAGCTCCAGTGACTTTGATACAGTTATGTGTACAGGCATATGCTGAGGATGAGACCAAAGCAATGAGAGAGCTTAGGAAAAATATAAAAAGAAAACAAAGATTTCCTCTTGGTGAAATTTGGATCTGAACACTTATGTCGTATCTCTAAGATTAAATATTGTCCCTGTGCAGTATACCCTGAAGTATTTCTTCAGGAGTATGATTTCTAATCAAAACATTTAAAAGTTGAGATTTTTTAAAAAATATAGTTTTCAGAATATAGGGAAAAATAATCTTTCAGACTTTTTCAAATGTTTCATGTCAGTATATTTATTGTTGCAAATTCAACACTACCTAAGCACATGCAAACATCAGTCAGGGCAAAATTTGTCCAAAAATCTCAACAGTACAAATGACCCTAATAGTTGATGCAATGAATCAGTTTGAGTTAGAAGGTCTTAGACATAAACATGTATTTTCCAAATTTATTCCAGGTTCATCTCTCTGTCCCTCCTTTTGTTCTACACTGCTGTTGTCGAACAAAAGTGTGTGAGAAAAGGCCTTGACACAGTATCCTCTAGGTTCAATTGAAATGACTCAAATGAATTATGCAGTGTTAACAACTTCAGACAGTTTTCACAGAAGACAAATGAGTGAGTCTTACATCAAAATACATTAATATTTCAAAAAGAATATTTTGTGTTGGCAGGAATGGTATTCTTAAAAGCTGTAGAAGCCACGCCTTTCTCAGGCCCTGTGATCAGTATTTCAAAGGCAGATGAAGCTGCTAAGCAAATCAAGAATTACTACCCAGGCTGTCCATTTATTTGAAGCATTTCCACTGACATGAACATAGTGTGCATTGACAAGATTGTCTTTGGGGGATAAAATAGTCATAGTCTCCATGGAAATGATGCATACTAAAGAGCAAAAAAAAGCAGGCTGAAAATTTTGGGGTGGGATTTTTTTTTTATCTGGTTTGGTTTTATTTTTTACAGAGATAACAGCACTATCATGTGCCTCTTAGAAATGTTTACAGTCTCCATTGTGACATCAGTGATCCTTAAAAGGCTTTCAGGTCTAGGCCCTAAAGTAGCTGAAATTTTCACATATCTCCCCCGTTAAATGAATACAAGACATTTCCCTCAAGAAAATGATGTGTAAATAATGTCTGTTATGATTTGTGCTCTCTCCCAAGTAACCACATGAATATACAAATTGGTGGTTTGCCCTGCTTCGTTTTTCCCCTTTTAAAAGGGGAAAAAATAAATTTGTCTATTAACATTACATAAACTCACCATATCCAAGGGCTATTTTTAATAGTTGCTTGGGTTTGTTTTTAGCCCTGAGGGAATTAATCATATTTTAGATTTTGAATCCTCATCCCCCTTCAGTGGAGCCCAACAGAGCACAAACTAAGTTGCCAGGTTTTGGGGGCATTGTTTTAAAAAGGCACTGTAAAAGACTCAATCATTTTATGTAAGCTACCTATTTCTGTGAAAAAAAGATGTGCCTACCTTTCTTCAGTCAACAAGACTTGTCTCACTCAAACCAGCATAAATGTAGCTGGATTCCACCAACAATGTTTGAGGTCAATGGTTTCCATACCAGCTTACTTCTCAGCTGCACAGTCTGAAACAGTAGCAAAACGTTGTTTTATTTCTGCTCCTAAAATTTAACTTTCTTTACGTCTTACCTGGACTTGTGACTCCCTTTTGTGCTGCATATTCACAGACTGCATTGCTGTGTTGGAAGATAAATACAAAAAAAAAAGGAGCTACTGCTTTGCTATAAGGCAAACAATACCTAATCATATTTATTTTCTTCCTAAAGCACTGAAGATTTGGCTCCATCTTATACTGTCTTCGGTTCGCGAAAAATAACTGTTGCATAAGGCGTGAATAATATTGTGTTATATAAATATCTTGTAGTATATGAACATGAAAGTGTATATTTATGGAGTGAAAAATGCGTAAAAAGCCAATTGCTTTCTTCCACTTTAACTTAGTGGGAGTTTTCTCCAACAGTTTTTAACTATACTCTTTAAAGCTTAAGTGTTTTCCAGGCAGATTTGGGAAAAGCTGGCAAAATTCCTTGAACTTCAGACCCCACAAAATGAGTATCATTTCTTCCCAGTTTCTTATGTCCTCACGGATATGAGCTACATAAGAAGTCTCCTGCTATCATGCTGCTTGTCTCATTATTAATGTTGTATCTGAATTTCAAACCAGTAATGAGACAAGGAGGCCTGGGAGATATTTTCTATAGTAACAATATCATGATGATGCTGCATTCTAGTATTCCCTAGTTGTTATAGCAGTGGTGGCTAATTCCATGTCAAATGGAATATTTGCTATTAAGCTGACTTCCCTATGCTCCTTTACACAGCAATGTAGAAGTCTTTATTTTCCAATTGGGTTGTTTTCCTTTGATGTTGCTTTGCTAGTGAGTATATCCCTTCTGTTTTGCTCATGCAAAAAAGCTAAAGCAGAAAGCCAAAAATAAAATTGCAATAATTACCATTTTGTACTTTTAGTCTCTGAAGGGACTAGCTGACATAAGAGATTTGCAAGAGCTTTTATGTCTTTCTGAATCCAGCATAAGACAGTTGTCTACTATTTACCCATAATTCTGCACTCTTTTTTTTTTACTTACTTATTCTTGTAGGCTTGGTTTTTGCCTATTTTAGAAAAGATACACTTTTTTTAAAAGAAAATATTACTCACTCTTAGTGTGGTAGCAAAATCTGAGGTAACTTAATCTAGTTGTTTACCAAGGCAAGGCGAAATTATTTTAGTGTGTCCCAAACTACTTCAGGCAAGATGAACCTGTCTTCCAGAAGGCTTGCCTTTATCTTTCCCTTCAAATGCTCATGTTTTACTGAGGTACAACAATAAAGAAGCCAGCCTGTAATGTTACCACCTCAAGGTATTTCCATGATTTCATTAAAATGCGCCTTTCTGAAAACTCAATCAAGATTACTTTTCTCCTTAGCAAGACATAAAAATGCTTTTGAACAAAACAGACAAGAAGAGGCCAAACTAAAAGCTGTGGCTCAAATTAGTTTTGAAAACCAAGGAAGTGAAACTGCCTCAGGATGCCTTTCATGCATGATTTTTATCTGTTTGTAGAAGTATGGATAGCAGCTATTTGTTACAGCATCTATTTATTACAGAAACAGCCTTTCCCTGGGTTTGACGACTTTATTTCACAACAGAATTACCCCCTTACATAATGCACTGACAAAACTGCAACTCTACAACAACCCAGTGGATACATGCAGAGCACATATTTTCACTACCATCACCAGGGAAGTTTCACAGTTACGTAACTTATCGGCACAGGCACAAATTCACCTTGCAAATAAGAAAAGCCAAAGATGAGACAGTAAAAGAGAAGACCAGATACTTAAGGTCAATTGCAAGCAACTTTAATTAAGCCTTTGTTTGATTTTTTGCACTTGCTGCCCTTTCTTCTTGCGTTGAAAGTCAAACCTCCCATGTCTGCTGCTCTATGCTGCACTCATCACAAGGGTGGCCATGGGGTCACAGAGCTAAAGGCCACCAACACTTCACCTAAGCCAGAACGCAGTAAGATATGAAAGCAGACACTGGTCTGCACCACCTGCCTCCACTCCATGAGCTGAGACATGAGTTACCTTCAGGGGAAGGGCAGGAGCTGCAGTGGAGATAACACTGAGCCAGGCACCACACAACCCCAGAGACTCCAACCAGAGGGAAAGAGCCTGTGTGCTGTGGAGCATGCAAGATGTGTCATACTGTAAATCACAACTCCGTGGCAGTTGCTGTGGTAACCACACCTTTTTAAAAACCACTTGGCAGATAAAACATTTATACACTCTCACACCCTTCTTTTGCACATAGGTGAAAGCTGCAAAAGTGTACAGGCCTCATTTGGCACAGGCTTTTATTTTCCTTCCATGCATTCTCTACCACCACTTCCTCAAGTACTCAAGACAGGTCTGCAAAGAATGAGATGTAGACTGGTTTCCCCAATTTCTCTATACAGAAATGAATAGCAGCAGCCGCTCAGGGATAAAAAAATAAACAACAAAAATCAGCTTTAATCTTTTATTGTCTTTTCCTCCTGTCCCTATTTCTTCAAGATTTTGAATGCATTGTTCCTAACTTGAATTTCAGCTAAGCTGTCTTCCTTGTTTTGGTACATAGACAGCTCTTTTTCATGAATTTACAGAAAAAATGTTACCGTATTACAGTGCTGCTGGGATGCTTTATTACTTTTATTATTGGAAGGTACCATGCTAAATGTATCAGTGCAATTCCTTATTAATTAGAAAATCTTCCATAGCACAAGAAATACTAATGCTCACCCCACAGAGGACAAGTGTAGGACTTATAGTTGAACTTGATCCCAGTTCACTCTCAGTGACTTTGGCATGAAGAATCTCCTAATGCCGTTTGGTATTCCATGTAATGGAACCATCGCTGGAACCTCTCCTTTGACCTTGCTCTCAGTGTGCTGGATCTGCTCTCCTCCAAATCACTTTGAAAAGACAGAAATGAAGGGCAAACTCTGGCAAAGCCAGTACCAAACACATCCCTTAGGTTGTACAAGGACAAAATTCATGAGCAAATATTTCTGGTACACTGAAATATCACAGCAGTTTGTCCTACAAGAGAATTCATGATACCCCACAAGCCAACCTAACGCATCTAAAATCTTATGGGTGGATTGTTTTACATATACTAAATTCCTGTATGTTCCCAGGGATTCTGTTTATTTATTAATGGATGAATTATCATAAAAGCCTCTTGGTTAGCTGCTGCTGAAGGCCTATTCACTGTATTTAACTAGGCCTGAAAGCACAATACAAGATATTACAGTCCCACATGTAAAATGCAATTTTAAACACTGAGCTCAGGATGCATAGATTTTTAGCTTACTGTTCTCAGGATCTTGAGAACAGAAGGCTTCTCTGTGGTGTCATGGGGTCTGTATAATTATCCTTTGTATTAATGAGTATCAGGAAGAAAAGCCCAATCAATGATGCACTACTCTCGTGCTTAAGAAAATCAAAGTACAACAAAACACAGTCCCCAGCTATTTCTATTTTTCTTAGGGGGAAAACAAGCCATGACATTACAGAAAACAAGCCAAGCATTCCCTGTGCTAATCTATAGAAATAAATTAGAAATTTATTTAAAAGTTTCTTTACCAAATAGATGTCTTATTGAAGTTGAGAGTGAGACTTTACATGTAGGGTTGTTCACTACCTTCAGAGACTATTTGTGACCACAACAAAGAAACAGCAGAGATCAAGATACTTGCAGAATTAGAATTGAAATTGAGGGTTTGGTAGAACAAAAGTGCCAAAGTGGTTAAAAATGCTGCCATGGCTCATGGAGCATCTGTATGCTCATGCATGAGAATTCAAGGCCTAATTTATTTCCTGATGATGTTCACAGAGAGGAGACAAATTGAACCAATATTGTCATTGCAGTTTCCTCATATTGAAGGAGGAAAAGAAAAAAGCCAAAGCTGTTTCTTGCCAAACATAGGAAGGAGATAAATGTGCATTCCCACACCAGTGCATTGTGCCAGTGGAAGGTGGCACCTCCTTCCTGCCAGCCCACCCAGCTGTTCACTAGCAGCTTGTGCTGGGGATTTCTGTCTCCCTCAAATCCCCTTCCATCAAAACACACAATGACCAATCCTTGCAGCTTGAACCACGACAGATAATTTTGCTTGATTTGGAAGGATTGCTCACTTGTACAAAAAACTCAGCCAACAAAAATGAGGGGGAATCACTGTCATGGGGTGGGGAAAACAAGACAAGTTAGCAGGCAGGGTTTCCTGCCTGCAGTTTAAGTGTTGGTGAGATGACTACTCTTTTTATTTTGGTTTTTTTTTAATTTCTTAAACACGAAGAATTTCTCCAAATTAAAATTTCAGTGTTAATCTAATGCTGAAAAACAGTATTGAGGACTATATCACAGGCAGAGTATAGCCTATCTTTTAAAAAAGGGTAAGTACCTGTCAGTGAGCCAGCAGCTCAGGGGACAATATTCCATAGAGGAAAGATGGTGCAGCTTCACTGACTTTGTCCTTTAATGCCTACCTGCAAGGATCTTCTGCATTCTGCATGTGTGATAGATGATCATTCCTCAGCTATGGGAGGTGGTTCTCATTATCTTCATTTCATGCAGTACACTCCCCAAGGCATTTATATTATTTCCCCTATATCTGATTCAAAAAAAAACAAAAACAAACCCACAGGAAGAAAAAGTCCCAAAACCTAAAAGCAAATAAACCCCACTGTCCCACTGTTTGCCACAAATCAAAACATCTAAAGCAGCAATAAAAAGTTTTATTTCAATTATGCATTACTACTGTTATGCTCTACTCATTGATTTTGTTATCAGAGAATTAAAGTGTATTATAAGGTTATTTGTGTCACTTGCAAAGCTGAGACTTTTATCTTATTCGTCTCTTGAATGTGTAACTATGTTTACTTTCAGTGTAAACACATTTGCTTTCATCAGGAGGGAGTCTGGCTTATTATCTCAAATGTTATTGCCATATAGTAAGTGCAAGAAAATCCCAGTAAGAAATGCTTTCATAAAACAGAATTGTTTTGCAGTAATGAACTTCCCTGTTAGTGGAAAAGTGAAAAAGGTAAGAAGCAATGTCCTTCAATGAGGAAACAAAATAAAGCTTCCACACATGTTGCCGTGACTCTTTTCTACAAATAATGGTTTCTGTCTACAATATCCTATATATCAAAACCACTTCTAATGCTGTTGCTATAACAAAGCACCCTGATTCTACTGTGGGAATGATCTTTTTACCCCCCTCCCTTTTTCACTAGTGGCTCGTATACAGCATGTCTTCAAAACCCCATCAAAGCCTGAAAAACACAGCACTTACTCACTGATGATTCCTCTATTGATTCAAAGGCATTCAAGTTATTATTAGTCTCCCTCTGTGGATGCATCACCATCAGTACTAGCTGACTTCCAATGGTAATTGTCCACTTCTGTGAGACTGAAATTGTCAATATCTCAAATCAAAACAGTTGGCTTGAGACCAGCTTAGATCAATAGAGCTGATGGATGATGCACACTCCCACCCCACTTAGGTTGGAAATATAAGCAATTTTAATGTTTTTTTCATTCTCTGCTTCCTACAGCCCAGTCATTAATACTCTGGGATAATTGGGGTTGACAGATTATTGAAGTGAGCACAGTGCAACTGAATGAAGGTGACTCTTTCCCCACACTTGTCTCCAACCCTTGTTAGATGTACTAGAGCCTGAGCAGCTGCTGTGCTCAGCCCATGTCAGGTATGAAGCACTCCAGCTCTGCCTTTAGCTTTGTGATTATTAGAGCAGGTCAATGTTGTTGCACACTGAAGCAGAAAAGAAGCAAAAGGAAGGGACAAAATAGACAAGGAATAGAAAAAACTGTAGGGTAGAAAGAAAAGTCCATCAGCTACTGTGTTCTTTTTTTTCCAGCCCTCATTTTGTTATTATTAGCTTGCCCTCCCTTCACAGTTTATGACACCATTGAAATTTATATGTAGCTATTCATGTATTAGGCTTATTTTGTAGCTTTTCTAACAATTTAGGAATAACATAGAGACTCTGGAATCCTGCTGAGCCTGAGAGGTAACTGAACTAGACTCAGAAAGGATTAGAAAAGAAAATTAATTTTTGTCTGAGTATAAAAGGTAGTTTCTGAAGACTGAGGAACTGAGAAATATTGTCAAACACAATGACTTCCGATGCAAAAAAAAAAAAATCCTTTTCCTGCTTTTAGATACCATTGACATAGGTTTTCTGCATTTTAATACTTGGTTGTTTACTTCTTCCTAAAAAAATCATTTAGAATCACTGCTTTCATGATATGCTGATTATTAGTGATTAAGTATAGCTATTAGACTGATACCATTTGCCATAGGTTAGATGGTCTCAAGCTGTGGAATTATTTTAGAAGTAAGCACAGAAATATCTGCAGCAGTAGGAATATCAGCAACAGCTGACACACTGCCTCTAAAAAAGGATTTTGGACTAGGAGACTAAAAAAAATTTTAAAAACCCAACCTTCTCAGTTTGGGATGCTCAAGGTATCTATGAAGGCCTAAACCAAGACAACTCCAACTCAGATCCTCCTTCAATTGCTACAAAAGTGGCTTTAGATGCTTGGAAGTCCATGAACTAGTCCCAGCTTTTACTTGGGGTTGATGCTCCAAGTCACCCTACAAAAGGCAATCACAGAAAAAAAATACTTGGGACTTATGATGGGCATCAACTTCCCCTCAACAGCACTGAGGTTCAGAACAAAGACATTGTCATGTACTTTAGAAATCAGATTTCACAAAAGCACTGGTTTGCATTTGCCTGCCACAAATGTTTCCATTGAGACACCTTTTTAATTTGTAATATGAGCAATTTTTAAATTAAACCAAGGTCTCCAAGAACAAGTCCGTTCATTGCCAAAACTTAAACCTCAAAAAAAAAAAACCACAAAAAATCTTTCTCCTCTCTTCTCCAGGACTCTGCCAGCCACTTTCATCAACATTTTAATGCCTTAGAGCATCCTTGATCTTGCTGTTATGAGAGCACTGCTTTTTTAGTCTCATGCAGACACTTAAAAAGGTAGCATCTTATCACCATACTATGGGCGTAGTAGGAAGTTCAGAAGGTCTTCTCTCCAGAAACCTTCTCTGCTTCTCAGTTTTCTCTGCTGAATACAACATCAATGTCTTTCCACAGAATGGCTTGCCATTTTAATGCAGTTCTAAGATCACAAGCAGCAAACATCTTCTAACATGAATACAGTGCTTTCCTCTTCAATCAGCAACAACCCTCACCAAACCCTCTGTATGCTTTTTTAAATTTTTTTGATCTGTTTTTAAGAACTGAGAAATCAAAGTCAATGCCTTTCAAAATGAGGTCGTGCATAGCTCCAAAATTATTTCCCTGCCAGACTTCCATTTTCAAATAAAAATAGAAGACCAGAATTTATTTTTACAGCAGAGGAATAGTCTCTGTTCAGGGGTAGAAATTTTGTTGTTTCAAACATCTGAAATCAAACATCTGGCTCCACAGGGAAGGCCGAATTACAGAAAAATATCAGTTCAAAAGACGAAAACAAGAAGCCATTGCTGACAACTGGAAAAAGGAAGCTGAACTGATAATATTATGCAGCTGATACTGAAATAAGTCCTGCCAAGCCTAAATAGTAATACTTCACATTCAACTAGTTGTGTCCTCAGAGGCATGTGATAGTGCACACCAAAAATTTCTGCATAGAGCTAGAGCTCCCACTTCAGCCTTGGAGTGTTTTACTTCAGTCATAACATAATAACTCAATTTTATAGTGCTCTTTGACATGGTAGGAGAAAGTAATTTACAAACAGGGGGACGTGATGTGTCCAACAGGAAGCCGGCTACCTCACAGCTCCACCTGATTTATTAATTTCAAAGGAAAAAGAGAATGGCAACTGCAGTCGTAACAAGTGTTTTATTTTCTGTTCAAGTCTACCACCCATTAATAAAACTAGGGAGAAAGAAACTTCCAATGACATAATAAGATACACTGTACACCTCAACATATCCAACACCCAGAACAGTGGTGGCAACGCTTGCTCAGGGACTACCTTGAAACAGCTTATTTTGTACTGCTGAAAAACATTTATGTGTCAAAATGATGGGTGAAAGCATCACCAGCAAGACAATTTCCTGCAAGATCCCAGAGTGAAGTGTTTCTATAAAATACCAGTCATAGGTTCAGCTGTTCAGCCCTTCATATCCAGACAACATCATTATCTCCACTACAATGTGATGGAAATAGTTATTTTAGTGCCATAAAGCCATGTATTTTGTTCTTTTTTTGATCTCTTTAATAGTGGAACTGAAGCCATTTTTGCTGTCTGATCTTTCTTACTGATTTTGTTTTATTTCTGCTCTTAAGTTAGCCATCAACATCCTTCAGAAGCAGTTTCCAAACAAACAAAATATATCTGTGAGGTCTTCTCAGAGCTGACTGGAGATTACAAGACTGTAAGCATGCATTACTAAGGTGGTACAGTTTTATGTTCCTGCTAGGTGAGATCTGGGTGAAGCTGTCCTTATGTCAGTAAACAGCTTCCTGAAGTCCTCCTGAGCTTAAATTACCTCTAAAACTGACTCTGCATCTTGTCCTTTCAGGTACTTCTTCAATCCCTCTTAAATTGTATTAAGAAGAAAATGCTAAAAGTTTCAGCAGTTTTCAGCACACTTTAAGTTTTATGCATAGTGAAGGTTTCATATCCATCCATTTTAATTTTCTTTTACAGATATGTTGGCCCAAAAGAGATCTGTTTATTCCATCCTGAGTAAAGTAGCTTGTGACTGTGTGCAATATTGACAAACTGCAGTGCCACGCTGATTATAGCATCATAGCTGGCTATCTGAACGTTGTGTGAAATGCACAATCACTATGCAGTATCAGTCAGAGCTAACAGGCTATTCAAATTCTTAAATACCAAATGTCAAATACTGTCCTCAACATCCAGACTTGTTCCCAGCTGCCAGAACCATAGGCACTTTCTCCTTAAGCAGCTCTTCCTCTACCTTTTCAGAAGCAAGGAAGAGATCAGCATGAGTCAAGACAATGGTTATTGCACCCCAGAGGTACAACAGAACTCAAATTTTACTAAGTTTCTAATGAAACCTGATTTGTCTTCTTCCCCTTCAGAGAGGCCCAATGTAAACTTAGTTATTTACAGTCTAACTTGCTCAACAAATAAAATATTCAATTTAATGGCCTTTATTGCAGCCATGAAGAAGCTTGTGCTGGGTTTTTTGATAACCCAGTAGTAGGTCCACTCACAGAGGATTATTCTGAAAATCAGCTGAAAATGAAAGGTTTCATAAAGTCCAAAGCCTTAATTCTTCATCCCTGACTTAAGTGTCCTTCTCTCCCTCACTGTTTCTCCCAGTTTAACTATTAAGCTCCACTTCCAAGATTAAATTTTCATAAGGACACTATATTTTTATAGCTCACTTTTGCTGTTTAGTGATTCCAAAACAGAACATTTTAGGCTGTTATTTTACTGAGTGTAAAGTCTCACATACTGTAGCGCTTTGGCCCCCTTACTGTTTGATAGTGCCAAAAGCTGTAGCTCACAGACATGCCAAAAATATGTTGTCATACTTCAAATAGCATCTTATGTTTAGCATGATCATTCTAACATAAGATTTCGGACAACAATCGGCACCTTTGTGTTCCACTTCAAACAACACCAGAGAGGTCCCTATTGAAGACAAACATTTACTGCTCTCTGAGATCGGAGGCCTATTCAAGGTCAACTATGCAACAGATTTGAAACAAGAAAAATTTGACTATTTCTAGAAACCTTGGCTACATAGCTTGCAGTTTGTTGATTAGTGGTGTTTTATTGCCATGAAGTTATGCTAAAATCATGACAGACATTGCTGCTTCTGTATAGACAGTGCATGAGAAGTGATTGCTCTTCCACTCAGGCACAGCGTGATAAGGCACAAAAGAAATGAAAGAAGAAAAGATTCCTACATAGCCATAAAAATAGTACATCATTTGCTTAAAAATTTTACATATAATTTTAAATACATGCTGAAAGCAGATAACACAACCTTGTAATGATTGTAATAATTATCAAGTAAGCTTTTTGAAATTGTAAGGCTAATGGCATTGGACCTAGAGCAGAGTCTAAGCAAAGAAAGCAGCAATTGTAAAGCAATTAACCTTGTTCTACTGCTGTAACTTTTTAGGATAATATTAAAAACCACTTGCCATTTTTGACCTTTAGAGGATAATGAAAGACTAGGAGATATTATTCAACCAAGAGAAAATTTTGCTTCAATGTGTATTTCCCTATCATTATTTGGAGTGATTGCATTCTACTTTGAGCTCAAAGAACAATCATGTGCTGGTGTAAATTGCTGGTAAGATATTAAACTTTTGTTACAGGTCAGGTTACACCTTGCTTGGATTGCTGCATTTAACTCTGCTTTAAATAGTTAGATAGCTTTAAAAGATAGCTAGACATATTTCAGTTGAAAGGGCAAGTGCAAGGCACTTCTTGAATAGGGCACTCTGGCTTGAGAGTCTCCATTAGTATTAGTTGAGAACCAAGGCAGAGAGGAAGCAGTAGAAATGGTATTGTTTGAACAAAGGAAAAACTTCATATTTGGGAGGCTCTGTACACAAGCTTGGATGAAACACACAACCATTTGCAACAAAACATATTAGCAAAGATTGCTGCCAGGCTTGGAGAAGTTCCTCCAGTGCAAAGCACCTATGCAGCCTGAGTTGGTCTCTCTTCTGCAACGCCCCTGATGACATTGAGGAAAGAACAGATATAGCATTCATATAAAAATTATGGAAAAAAGGAGGTACGTAGATGACACCTGGATGAAGAAGTAGCAAAATACTCTGGAGAACAAAGCCATCACGACTATGATAAATTGGACAAGTGGTGCAAGAATATGAAAGACAATAAAGAATGAAGTGATTGATTTTCCTACTGCTAAATTGAACACCTAACTGCAAAACAAGGACCACAGCCTCCAAGGACTGGAGTTTCAAGTGCAAAAAAATAACTAGGAGTCCTTCTCACCAAAACCACCATTTAATGCAGAAGAAATTGGGTACATGTGCTGCATTTATGACAGCTGCATTTATGGCAAATGGTCTGTTCTACTTCACATTGATGACAGCTGTCACTGAGTCTCCAGTTTTAAGCACTACACTTAGAGAGAGAGAGAAAAAGATAGTTAAATAAGACAACAAGGTGCTCTTTCCTGTTGTGAGGGGGGTCACTAGCGTGAGAGGGATCAGGTTGTTTGGCACCTGAAGGGCTGGCTCCTAATGTAGATGCCATCTCTTCCTCTCTTCCCATTTTATCCAGCAGAAATGATCCACCTCCTTCTTCAGACATGGTCTATCTGCCCTTGCCCTCCTGTGTCTTTGATCTCTGCATGGCGAGCATTGAATTGTTTTATTTTCAGTTCTCCTGTAAGTATGATAGTATTTGAATTGTACTTTCCAAAATGGAAATGCACATTGAAATCAAAGTGCACTCTTAAATCTGATTATCCCAGGTAGATTCGTATTGCTCAAAGGACAAAATTTTTCTGATTAGCAATGCTACTAACCGAAGAGATTGAATAAATTAACTGATATTTTAGTCTTCTTGTGCTCAATTCTTGGAAGGGGGATAGTTGTGCATGTTGACACAAATAAACAAACAGAAAATAATCTTCCTAGACTACTAGAATAACAGTTGGATTGTATACTACTAGAAAGATAGTTTTGTGTTTAAAAATTGTCCAACACATCCCTTGGATTGATATGCGTGCTGTATTTATCCAATCATGCAATTCATGTAAACAGCCTTGAGGGAAGAAAAAAAATTAGCTAAGACACTCTGGTTCAAATATTTCAGAGCAGCAGCTTCCCATCCAATTAGATTTTCATGCCTTGGGTCAAGTTCTATATCAGATCTAGTTTTTTGTGCTATTCTGTACACCATAAGCATTGTAATAAACACCCCTATCTTTGAATTTTATGCCATGATATTTCATTTGGAAAAAAACCCAAAAAAACCACTTTCATGGAATATTGCTACAATAATTCTATACTCTTTTTTAAACTTCTCGTTTTTATGAACAGCATTGTCAACCTACATGTTCCCTTACTGCATGGCTACTCTGATAATTGCTATAGCAAAATAAATTTTCAAAAGTGAAATCTTGCATGCCATATATTAATGCTTTATGTTTTATATTTTACATTCTTATTGGCTACCTTCCTATTGAAAAGGCATTATCCTAGCATGTAGTGACATCAATTCTTGTTGGGACCTTTGTCTGGCTTTGCTTGAAATACCATCCAAAGTTTCTGTGTGTTCACTTCAGAGCAGAATTCTGCAGGGCCTTTCAAATTATTATATTCCACTCAATGATGCCATTGAGATGTGAAATACATGCACTTCTTTAAACTATAAAACAACATATAAGACTAATTTTCAAGAAACAAAAATCTTCTCTATCACCACAAATGCACTTGTTTCTCTTCATGTTTGAGGTATTTTACATCTTTCCAGAGACACAGAACAGCAGAGTCCAAGACTACCATGATATTCTCTGTGTTCATGTTTCAAGGAACTAATGTGGCTCAGGTATTATCCCAACATTTCCAGAAGGAGCCTGTGTCTACCTCTCTTTCTAAATTCAATGTTGATCTAAATTATGGATATGAGCATCTTAAAAAAAAAAAAAAAATCAGAAACAAAGTTTTGAGGGGTCAGTGTTCACCTTTCCCTCCGCCCCATTTTTAAAGATATCAGAGTGGTTTGGTGCCTCCCTGAGAGGAAGTGGGACAGAAAAGTGGATGAGATGGGAAACCAAACACATGTCCTCCTAGTCCAGAGCCAGCTGGCTCAATCCCTAGAGTGAATTTTTCAGGAATGAACCAGTAACACTTCTCCACAGGGAAGTAATGGAGAACATTTATTTTTTCTGTCTGTCCTCCACCTGTGGGTGTACTCTCTAAACTTTTGGCTAGTTGTAGCTACAAAATAAAGAACTAAAGACAGTAATATTTTCATTAGTTTCACCCTGTATCATCTGACCTAAACCACTAATACCTTCAGGGAGCTTGAGCACATGCTGGTTCAGAACAAAAACAGGCACTTTATGAATGTGGATGCTCACCTTATCACACAGAATAGTTAGGATTGGAAGGGACCTCTGGAGATCATCTAGTCCAATAATCCTCCTGCCAAAGCAGAGTCACCCAGAGCTGCTGACATAGGAACACATGCAGATGGACTTTGAATGTCTAAACTCTCTCCAGTATCAAAAGAATTGTTTGAGTTGGAAGGCATCTTAAAAAACACCTAGTTCCCAATCCCTTGCAATGGCCAGGGACACCTTCCCCTTGGCCAGGTTGCTCAAAGCCCTATCCAGCCTGGCCTTGTACGCTTCCTGGGATGAGGCACCAACTACATCTTTGGGCAACCTGTTCCAGTACATTACCACCCTCATAGTAAAGAATTTCTTCTTAATATCTAATCTAAACCTACTCTCTTCCAGTTTAAAGCCATTGTCTCTGGTCCTACATGTCACTATATGCCCTTGTAAAAAAGTCTCTATCTATCTTGTGGGTTCCCCTTTACACAGGAGAAGGACACAATAAGTTCACCCCAAAGCCTTCTCTTTTCCAGACTGAACATCCCCAATTCTCTCAGTCTTTCGTCATAGGAGAGGGGCATCATCCCTTTAATCATCTTGGTGGCCCTCCTCTGGACTTATCTCAATGGCTCAATGTCCTTTCTGTGCTGAGGACCCCAGAGCTGGATGCAGTATTTCAGGTGGGGTCTCACCAGAGCAGAATAGAAGAGCAAAATCCACTCCCTCGCTCTGCTGGCCACGCTGCTTTTGCTGCAGCCCAGGACATGTTTGGCTTTCTGGGCAGTGAATGCACATGGCTGGGTCATGTCCAGCCAGTCATCCACCAGCACCCTCAAGTCCTCCTCAGCAGGGCTGCTCTCAACCTTGTCATCCTCCAGCCTGTGTTGATATCATCGCTTTTCTTTGCACTGGGTCATCCTAGAGGACATGAGATTCCCATGGGCCCACTTCTTGAGCTTATCCCTCTGTCCCTCTGAATGGCATCCTGTCCTTCATGTGTGTCTGTGTCTCTCTTGTACTGCAGGGCAAAGGGACACAACACTCCTGGCTCCCCAGGAGTGTTTTTGCAGTACTAGGCCAATACACAGAGAATGTGGCAAGTTGTCTACCATGATTCCTGATTTTCTTGTGTGAATGCTGCTTGCAGTCTTCCAGTTTATATTGTGGTCTTACTCTTTTACAGTCATTTAGCATTTGGTCTGAGCAAGTGTGACAAGTTCTAACAGACACTGCACACCTCACAATATCTGTCACTTACTTTTTTTTTAATAGATTAACCTCCATCTTTGCATCAAGCAGAACTTTCCATTTCAGTTTTCTCTAGCAATACAGCAAGAAGTTTGCTGCTCTTAAGCACAATGACATTTTACACAAAGATGGGCTGTGCACAAGAACAGTGGGCAGAAGCCTGGGCTTTCTCAAAAAGATCCACAAAAAAACCCAAAACAATTAAAAGAATAGCTGACAGAACAAAAAGAATTAGGTACTCAGTAGTAGCTAGTTGAAATGCTGCTTCATTTTACAATTCTCTAATGAGGTGTACTATAACACAGTGACCGAAATAACTTTAGGTAATGGGACTACCTCTATTAATCTACTTATAAGGAAGCTGTTCATTAATTAGGGTGGACAGAGCAATCACAGGGTTGCTGAACAAAAGCAATACCAATTCACACTGTTGACAAGTATCTAATTAGAAATTAATGGCAGAAAACTGTCCAAATATATAAGTCCCATCTATCAGAGAAGTACATAGCACAGGTGTACATAATGAGAGAATTTAACACATCCATCTTCAAAATAGATTCAGGAATCTGTTTAGAAAACATTAACCCTTCCTTACACAACTAGCTCAAAGCAAGAACCTGGTTAAAACCATCTCATTATTTCAATTGTGAGTCCTTCGTAGACCTCTAAATTTTTGCCTACTTGAAGATTGATAAGCCCAAATCCACCAAACAATAAAAAAACTCCAAACCAAAACCCAGCAGCCAAACCTAAACCAAGCTTAAGTACAAAACCCACCCAAACCCATCAGCACACAATATTCAGGAGTTACCAAGCACTCTGAGCAAAGATGGTCACAAAAGAGGATTTTTGGAACTCCTAATTTTTCTGTATACAATGAGGAGAATATAGGAGATGCCTTCACACCTTGGGAAAGCTTGCTAAGGAAAACTATTTATGCAAGACTAGCCTAACAACTTGTACATGTTGTAAATATCTGGATTTGTTTGGATTTTTGCTTAAACTTTGAGAAGTATGAATATATGACAGTTGTATTTTCTGTCATCCATCTCAAGCAGGGCACAACAAATGCTTCACAAACAGTTTATTCATCTGGAAAAACTGAGATGCTTTAAAGATTGAAAGACCAAGGGCTTGATAAGCAAGCATATTGCAGTGCATATCTTGCCTCCTCAACAAATTTTTTATTTTTTAATAACAAACTACATTTATTAATCCCATATCTCCTAACACATCATGTGGAACTAAGTAATTAGTGCAACATCTTTCATAAGCTATGTTAATAAACCCTAGCATCTCTGTGTATGCTTTAGGAGAAATTCAATAAGCAAAAGGACTTAAACTTCCAAGTAACATTTGAGAAATTCATGCCTGAGGTAATTTGTCTCTCTCACAAAAAACCTTAAGCCTGTCTTTTATTCATGATGTCCTAGACAAGGAGGGAGACCTGACTTGGCCTCTTTGCAGGTCTGTGTTCTGGGAGTGTCACTGGGCCAGACTGCTCACCTCTGGGGACCACAAAAGTATGTTTATTCCCTTGGGGTGTGTCAGCCTTCTTTGAAGGGCAGGGATTGCTGCCCTTCAAGAGCTCTAGATGCTGAGAAAGCCAAAGTCCATCAGGACAACAGTAAGTATTGGTACGTTTCATGACTTCAAGACAGAGTAAGATACATCTCACTTGCTCATACTCGAGGTACATTTTCCCACACACCACTGACGGTCTGTACTTGTGAGGAGCAGGACTTTGGCACTTCCTTGATCCCTCTCCTGGCTTTGTTACTGTGACAGATTAGGATTTGCAGCAAATGACGTGGGTATAAGGTATGTGTGGTAAGGTACCTGAAGAGAGTTTTGTAGAGCCTTAGGACTAGGCAACATATTCCAGCTCTGTTTGCATGCAGATGTTTGGGTGCTCAGCCTCAGGTGTTTTTAGTTTGTGCTCCAGATTTTAGGATGAACAAGAAAGTCCTTTTTTAAACTGACACTTTCTTTCTAGTAGATGTCTGTTTCTGATCTTCAGCCATCCAGAACTTGTTTTTACTAGTGCAACAGATTATTCACACAGGCTGAAGCAACTGTTGCTGTAAGGGAAGGGCAACACCCAGGCCAGGTTCTGAAGGTGGCAGGCAGGTAGCCCACACCCATTTGGAGGCACAGACAGACTCCAGCTGCATCCCACAGAGAGCACAGCTGCAGCAGCATTCACTTGGTTATTTCTGAACCCTTGGCTCAGCTACTGGCTTTTCATCTATATGAAGGGCAATGCTGACAAGTTGGTGTTTTTGATTCAGCTGAAAAAGAAATTTTCTTCTATGTATCTTGTACAGTGCTGTGTTATGGATTTAGTAGGAGAATAATGTTGAAAACACACTGGTGTTTGAGTTGTTGCTAGGAAGTGCTTCCTCTGAATGAAGGTATTTTCTGTTACCTAGGCTCTGCCACAACACCAGCAGGGAGCACCGCCAGAACAGGTGACCTGAACTGGCAAAGGGATATTCCATACCATGGAATGTCATTCTCATCCTATGAACTGAGGAAAATTGACTGGGAGCCACAGAGATCTACCCAGGGACAGGTTGGGCATTGGACAGTGGGTGGTGAGAAATTGTACTGTGCATCACTTTTTCCTCTTAGGTTTTATTCCTCTCTTTTCATCACAGTCTTTTTGTTTGTTTGTTTTTGTTCTGTTTTGTTTTTGTTTGGTGGGGTTTTTTTGTTGTTGTTGCTTTTTTTTTCCATTATTCAATTTATTTCAACCCAGAAGGATTATCTTTAGTTTCTGATTCTCCTCTTCACTGGGGAGGGAGGCAGTGAGCAAATAGTTGTGTGGTGCTTGATGGACAGCTGGAGTTAAACCATGACAGCTGGGTAACTTCTCCTAGCCTGAAGGCCAAATCACTCTGCAGTTAGCTGAATACCACTTAAACTGTAATCCTAATGCAGATTTTACAGCTTTCTACCTTGTTTACAGAACCATGCAGTAGGAAGACACTCAGCTTTCCCCTACTACATATATCTTGTTTACATATATCTTAAATCAAGGCCAGTTAATTCCCTCCCCTTGCTGTGCTTTGCACATCTTTTGCAGGCTACAGAATGCAGTGACCTCCTGTCCTGGCTCTGTGGTACTTGGTTGTGAGAGAACCAATGCAGACGTGTCTCCTGCCCTCTGAAGCTGAGCAGAGAAAGAAGAGAAACCTGTATTTTCCTTACTACTGTAGCCCATCCTGCTTCGTGCTTGAAATTAAAGGTGGGGGAGGAGACAGAGGGAAAACAAACAGACCACTAACCGTGAATGTGGTCTCACCAATTTACTTTTTGTGCTAATGTGAACATTTCCCTCTGTTTCAGTGCTGTACAGCTTTACTTCATTATTTGTAGCTAACTGTGAAGACGGAAGATAATGATTCCGCACCGTAAATTAGATCCTATTATATGAGTTGTTTCAGATTGTCATCTTGACATTAAGACAATGTTACATTTTTAGAAGTAGACAGGAAATTTGCTCTTTTACTTTGGAAACTGGAAGCAAAATTTTGCTTTTTTGAAATGCATGCATTCATGAATGGCTAAACAAATCAATTTCCCCATGGACATGCATCATTTATCAAACACACTGGAAGATCTCATCCTGCAATCCCTGTCACACAACAGTCCCACTGAGGCCAGTAAGGTCATTCTCAGAGCTACAGGATCAGGCTTCTGCATTTGCTGGCAAACAACTATTTTGCAGACTACTTTTTTATCCACTCTCCAGAAATACCCTGAATTGCCAGCAGTGACCTTTGGATAAGCCCTCACTGTTGATCGGTCCTGACAATTTGGCAATAACCTACAATCTCAGCATTTCAGAATTGCAAATAGAGATTGATATGGTGATGTCTCTCTACGGTACAGGAGTGTGGCATATTTATCTGAGAGATGCAGCTCATCCTAAGAAAAAGGCACATCTATAAACAGCTAAAAATGGAGTAGAGAAATAAGAAAAATAAAGGAGATTACATTGAAAGGCAATGGAGAACTGTAGAAAGAACATGAGCTACAGTCAGACACAAAGGAGTGGTGCTTCCCCAGTCATTTATTGCTGGGTACAAGCCATGGACAGGGGTGAAAGAAGTGCATGGTTACACTCTTATACACTATGTATAAGTGGTCTTGTGCCACACCAGCAGCTGCTACTATCAGGAGCAGTGGTAACCAAGCAAATCTTTCTATGCATGCATGTTCTGATACAATCCCTTGCACCTATTTATACTGGAATACCTGCATACATTCTGTTTGCACTACAAAGCAATGTAATTCAGAATAAATGTTATCTTTCCCATGAAGTCTTCAGGTGCCTCTGGAAATGCTAACAAGGAGCTGCATAGTTAAGAGCCATCCAGGCAACACTTATTTCACTGAGTTAACATCTCTAGATGACCCAGTGCTGTTCTTGAACAGAGACTGGTAGGGTAAACATGGCCAGATTCATAAAGCTTCCTTCAGAGAAATTCAGTCAATTCTCTATGTGGGCAATGAAGAGATAAGGGGTTTTGAAGAGTGCTCTAGTCATTCAGCAAGTCCACTCCACTGCCTGTGGAGTTCATCTTCTGAAAGGCCTCAGAGGCCGTGAAGGACAAGCAGCTGAATGTGAGCCAGCAGCATGTCCTGGCAGCACAGAAGGTAATACAGCAATCTTGGGCTGCTCATATCAGAAGCACAGTCAGCAGATCAAGAGATGGTATGATCCCTTTCAGATAAGCATTTTTTACATTGTGTTTGGAATACTGTGCACAGATTTTGGGCCCCCCAACACACGGGTTCAGCAAAGTACCACTAGGTTGGTCAGGGTTTGGGCACCTGCCCTCTGAGGAGAGGCTGAAGGACCAAGGCACGTTAAACCTGAAGACAAGACAGCTTCAGGGGCATTGAACAGGAAATCCTCAGAACCTTTGAGGCTACCCAGTAAATGGAGGCATTCTCACCACAGCAGTGCACAGTGGGAAGACACTGGGTACAGGAAGAAGTCAGAGGCACAGACTGGATTCAAAGACAGATTTTGCCCCCTGAAAAGAGCTGTGCACTGATCCAGATTGGCAAGAGAGGCAATGCAGGATATGTCTTGTGGTTTTCAAGACCAGAAATCCCATAATAATCTGGTCACTTTTCTTGGAGCAGAAGGCTGAACACCAGAGATCTGCTGAAGTCCCTGCTCTCAATTAAGTCCTTTTTCATGTGCGCCCGTGAAATATAAACTGACCTTGAAAGGCAACAGTACTCTACCCTGTCACACTCACAGCAACTCCATCCTCCTCTGCCTCATAGTCCTGCTGCTTATTCAGGGGATATAGCTGGTAACTCTCAAGCTAGCAGCTCATCTCCCTCTGGGGTGCACAAGCAGGTCTCCAGCCAGGTAACTGGGACAATACCTCGAAGCTGAGAGCTGTCAATTCCAGAACAGAAGGGGCTCAGATCCAGAACTCCTGCCCCCCAGAAAAGAGATGGACAGAAAGAGCAACAATAACACTGACTGCTCCAGTGTTGGGGGTAGGAGATGAACATGAAGCTACTGGTTTGTCCAGCAAAACTGAGAGACTAAGTGGACTTTAGGTCTGCCTCAAAAGCAAACTGGCTAATAATGAATAGGTATACCCAAGCCTGGATTATAAACTTTCCTCAGCAGCTGAAGAAGACTGGATCTGTTTAAATTTGGGGGGTCATCACTGCCAGATGACACCACAAATAGGCAGACTGAAGAGCTTTCTTGGGTGCGGGAAACAAGAATTCACCCAAGATGGACTTATGCCTCTCTGTGGGCAACCCACAACTTTCAATGGTTTGAGGTGGAAAAGCTGTCAAAATTCAGTGCTTATGGCACAGCAGAGCTCTCAGAAGAAAGAAAAATCTCATACTTATATTTAGCAAGTGAGCAATGAAGCAAAATGGCATAGCAAACGCTGACGGTAGTGGTGAGGCTGTGGGGGTGGGAAGGGGGTGTGAAAACTGGCAAGAGCTTCAGAAGAGTGAGTTTTGGTATTTCAGATTAGGAGGTAAAGGCTAGCTGCTCTGCAGCAGGTACTGAAATTCCAGTGCTGTAAAAATTTAAACATCATCTGAGCTTTCTCCTATCTCCCACCCTTCTGTCTTGTTTGAAAAATATTTACAAGGGGGTGAAAGGCAACCTTCAGACGTGTGACCATAGCTGTGTGCTGATGGTTTCTATAAATATGGGTTTGCTGAAGCACTAAACTATGTTCTGCTGCAGTATGGCATTATGGCTTCTGCTCAGCAAAAGCTGTTCCTATTCTCATTTCAGACCCCTGCTAGTGTTGGCATCTGGCTCTCAGCTACATGACTTTTTTGCCCTCCATCATCAGAGCAGAGAAAAGCAAATACTTTCAAGTCAGGCTTTGGCTGTAAGGAACAAAATTTGGGTTTGTGGCTCAGACCTACATAATCAACAAAAAAATAAAAGGGATTTTAAAGGTCTGATTATTCCAGACTTTATTCTGGACATTGCAAATAATTTTGTGCTTAGTCATCATTCCTTTTGTGGTTTTGTCTGTGTCCACTCAGTTCTCTGGAGCAGAGACAGACAGTGCAGACAATTTGCATTTTATTACCCCTCCCCCATTTTCACAGCTTACTCCTACCCTTTCTTCAATAGTCCTACCACCTGCATGTCTGTGGTAGACCCATTTGAAACCAAATTGCCCTGGGATACAAGCATAGAACTTACATGCACAGCCCTTCAGTAGTGGCAGGAGGTTTGCAAAAAACTGCATGCTTTTTTCTCCCACAAAATCTTATCTCTTATATCTTATCCATACTGTGCAGTGGCAAGTCCAGTTCATGTTACAAAGACAGAAACTTTGTTATCCTAAATACAGTAAAGGGGTTACACAGAGATATGTGCTGGAGAAATAATTTCTTATCTTATAATAATTTCGTATCTTATATTGGTAGGCTCAAAGCAAAATGGCTGTAATGTCTAAAAATTTCTGCAGCTAGATTTATACATAGAATTAGAATCAGAGCCAGGAATTTTTTCTTTGCTTGATTGCATCATCATCTTCCTCCACTTAGAAATCAAATGAAGTCAAGAAAGCATGCAAGTGTGAGAGTCAAACATTCAGTTTTACTCCTCCCTTTCTTCTCTTACCTTCTACCACTACTAAGTACTCTATTTTTCCCTTGTATTTTTCTCCTTTAAATGGAAAGATAATTTGTTTACGTGCTTATTTTAGCATTATTTGGGCTGTAAAAGAAAAAAAATTAAAACTCTATTTTTCACATGCTTTGTTATAGAGCTTCTTCAGTTCACACATTGCAGTTTCACAAAGCCTAAACTGATCATCATGCAGATTATTTCAGACTAAATAGTATTGTGTGGTTCTGGATGTATCCACCCATGAAATAACATCATGCCTTACCTAGAAGCAAAAATTACTTCCAAATTATATTTTTCTAAGGGCCTTCCAGCTTTGGCATCTATGCTGACTTGCATTGGTAATTTGGGGAACAGCCAAGAGGGAGATTGGTTAGGTCTTTTCTTTTTAAATCATCTTCCCAGAAGCATCTGTTTCAGACATTCCTGGAAAGAGGCTGTTGGACAGGATGAACCTCTGGCCTGACCCAGTATGGGTGTTCTGCATCCTCCAAGGGCAGAAGTTCATGTCACATTTAAAGGGCTTGCAGCCAAACACTTCATTCCAAAGAGCCTTTAGACACACATTTGAATCAAAATATGACACAGGCTGTGAAAGTCAAGGAGTTGGAAGACCTAGTCAGGAACTGAAAAAGACACTGTTGATAGACACATGCAAGAAGCAATTAAAGCAAGAGAAAGTGGTGAAAATTTGTTAATACAAAAGTTCTGGGTTTAATCAGTGACAGCAGGCTTACTAATTAGACTTTAGTAATCCCTCCCTCCCAGTTGTGCTGTTCTTTTAATAAAACCTGTTCTAACAAACAACACAATTTTGAAAATTAAATACAAAGGTTAAGTATTTCAGATTTGTTCATGTTATTTTAATCAAGCAGCAAGGATTTACAGAAAAAAATATAACCTGAAAGAAGAGCTAAATAATGAAAAAAAAAACCCAAAATGAAAACAACTCTACAAATTCAACCTTGAAATAAGTTGCCTTTTCTTAGCTGTGAGGATAATTACATATTAAAAGAGCTTATCTGGTAGGTGGTAGACTCAGCAGAGACTGGAGTCTTTAAAGATTAAATATTTAAAGAGATAACTCAATCCAATGTGGGAAATAACCTCTTGAAATCCATCATGAGAAGAAAGCCCCAAACACTAAATCACCAGAAGTCTCTTGTGACCATAACATCTGAACATATAGATAACACTGTATATTCCCTTCTCCAGAAACCACGCAGTGGACAATTTCAGACACTTTGGAGGCAGCAGAATATGGAATCCTTCCTTTTCCCTGAGTTCTGGATGGTGCTGTCAGACAGGGGCTTGCAGCCTCCATAACCCTGCAGAGAGATCTTCAGGGAGCAGAAAAGGCTCACCCAATCTGTGCCACTGTGTGGACACACACAAGAACTTCCATGTGGCACCTTCCCCTGCCAAGAAAACCAGTTGGCTGGAGGCTGGATTGGGCACTGTAGTCTCTAACTGAAGGGTATGCTGGTTTGGGGTTTTTCTTTAAGCAGACAGACTCCAGCAAAATTCTACTTCTCACACAAGCTGCATATGGCATTTCACCAACTTTCCTGCAATTTTGGGAGTCCTGAGCATTGTGAACAGTCACACTTGCTCTCTGCCTGCAAGTTTCTTTTCCAGGGGCCAAACTGTGCTAATGAAAGTACTGCAAGTTAGGTCATCTGAGGGGAAAGGGACAGCTTAAAGCTCAGAAGCAGTCAGCCAAGCCAACAGAGAGGTTTTTGTAATTTAAGACCTGAAAAGCCTTTTTAAGCTGCAGGTTTGCTTTTCACTATAGCTCTCATACAAATCATGAGCAGAGCAGCAGCAGCAGGAAAGCACAGTGCTATTCTTATGAATCATTCCCCTGTTCTGCTGCATCTCTATTTGTGCTTAACATGTGACATTAAGGCCTTTTCAGAGTGTCTAGAATCACAGAGCAAATGACAATAATACCTCATCAAACAGTCTCCCAAGTATATAAATAACATTTCATACAAGTCATCCCAAAGCATACATTTACATAACTTTAAAATAAAAAAGCCCACAAAAATTTACCTGCCTCACAATGTTCTTCAAAACAGTAAAAAAAACCAAACTATTCAAGACTCTTGGGAAAATGAGTGAGTATGGAACAGATTAACATGCTGTGAAGCAACTGTTCTCCTGGAGCTACTGGGGACCTAAAGATATTTTTATCCTTAGCTGTGGATTTTTTCTTGCTGCTTTGGAGAAGGGCCACTGTCAAGCCCAGGTTTTGCTTTCATAAGACAAAGACAGCAGTCAGCCCAAGAGTCCACTTTCTTTTCCAGCTGTACCCCCTCAGCAAATCCCTAAGGAACAGCAGAGCTTGGGAAAGCTCATGGAGCTATCAAGGGACACAACTGACACACATTTCATTCCATCAAGGGCTGACTAGGCACAGGGAAACACTTGAGTCAATGGTGACAGAAAGCTGGTTATAAAACAGCTGTAAAAGAGAAGCTGATTTATTAGAACCAACAACTGTTAGAAGATACTTCGAATTTAAGCGTCTTTGACACTGGAACATCTTATTGCCTCAGTGTCCAGGTTTACATCTGCCTCAATTTCTGTAGCTCCTCTAGGCCGCACTGCTGCTGGAGCACTGGCTTTTCCACAGCAAGATGAAGTCTAATGCAAGCCAGCTTATGGCACTGTCCCAGCCTCAGCAGCCTCATGCCAAAGCTCTTGGGACATTTTCCTTGTCAAGAACCCCACAAAAGAGCCTTCTGACAGAGCAACTAAATAAATGGGGTGATGAAGAAGTTTGCCATGCTAGGTAGACACCCCCTAGAAGCTGCTCCCCTCTTATTCAAAATTTAAGACCAGGTATTGTTAAACTTGATCTCCTACCCTTCAAGGATTGACAGCACTTCACAGTTCAACTATAACATAATTTTGCCCAGCATCTTTTTCAAACATCCAATTATTAAGTTCAATCCTTACCACAACCTTTAGGAAAAAAAAAAAAAAATCACAGGACTTTCAGTACTGTTGCCAACTTGACCCCACACCCTTACTTACACCCCAGCCCCACATACTTACGCCCCAGCCCCACCAAAGCAAAATCCCATTTGTCTTCCCTTCAATAGCAACAAGCATCATAAAGAATAAAAATTTACTTTAAGTTCTTAAGGGAAGAGATGGGGAAAAGAAAAAAATCAAGTCACCTGGCAGATATTAGCAATGTGCTCTGCTGCATCAGTAAGTCTTGTTTTGTTGTCACACAGAGCAAGAGTGGGGCAGCTCCAGCAGATTAGGGCCCACCAGTCCATATGGTGCCTACCTCCATCTCTTCATACCCCTTGGAAAGGAGAACATGGGAAAGTTTTAATCACTTCTATCCTCCTGCAGCTTAAATTTCAGTTTTTAGGTAAGTGATACCCAGGAGACAGTTACAAATCAGTTTTTACCAAGAATACATGGACTAAGAATAGTCACCAGCAATTTGGATACATCTTCCTTCTAACATCCCACAGCAGCTAGAAGTTGCACACTTCTGTAGTTTCCCCAGGAAACATATTCAGACATTTTGCAACTCTCAGCATTGATTTGTCACTGAAAATACATGGAATATCAAACAATTCTTGCCTGACTTTTATCTTTATGAAATATAAAATTTCCCACCTTCCTAAACCAGGAGGGATTTCCGTTTAATGATTATAGTTATTGAAAACTTGGCGCAAGTCAAGCTAAAAAGTTCTCTTTGGCTTCCAATTTAGCTATTTGCTCAGTTGCTTTTTATGACCTCTGAAAGTGGCCCAGAATCTAGACAAAGTTTCAGTTTAATCTTTTTTACTGCTGTAACCAGTATTATGCTGTTAGTGTGTCATCAGAGGATGGTTTCATTTGGCGCATCTTTCTTCCATCCTCAAAAGACTCCTACTGAGAATTGTCCCACTTGCTGCCTTTGGAAAGAGTCCTCTCCTTATTCCTTCAGTGATTTTTGAATGGCCACAGCCTGGCTTCCTGAATGGTCTTGACCTGGTCAGGAGTTCTCATTCTTCTTTTTGTCCCCTCCCTGCAATCACTGGAGCTCTGGCCCCCCTGTGCAGTTTCTTCAGAGTAACCCTCTGTATAGCTCTGCAGCCTATTGCAAACTTGGCAAATGGAAAGCATTAGGACAAAGGATTAGAGCAGATATAGAATTCCAGATGCTGATGTTGACCTCAAAAGTTAGAAACTGCCCTTTTCAAGCCATCAGTGTCACTGCCAATAGCTGTGACAGTCATATGTCCCTGACACTTTGGAGGGAAAAGCTGAGAGAGGAAACAGTCTCATCATACAAGTGCTTATTTGTTGCACACTCTTCTGTGGCTGACCACCCACATCCGAGTCAGATGTGCCCAATAACATCTTCAGTTTACTGAATATTTATTTATCTGTTAAAGGAAGATGCTGAACATCCTGAAAATAACACATCCACCAGAATTTTCACCCCTAACTATTCTGTCTCTTCCAGATACTGATCTCTGTTGGATGAAGAGTTCTGCTTTGCAAGTTTGTGAGAATTTCTGACAGCCTTTTCTGAGCAAGCTTTAAAGCAAGTGAACTGGAGATCTCTTGTATAAGTAATTTAAGTCAGAACATAGGAAAGAATAATTAAGAGTTGCAATACAAGTTTTTCCATAGCAATTTGAATTAGCAAGGTTAAGAAGAGAAACAAAACTCACAGTCAGCTATTTCCCACTAGACTAAATCACAATAACTCACTCCTAGTAGTTGTGTAACTTACTCATGCAAGTTGTGTCTAGAAAAATCTGCTTTCTGTAATACAACTCTAGATTCAAGTGCTTGAGCCAATAGTGGGTGAGAATGTGGCCAAGGTATTTTCTAATACCAAATCCAAGGTGATACATATTTTCATTTAGCACATGAAGCCAGTTGACATCATTTGCAAACGCATTTAAGTTTGCTCCATCTTATAATTAACACTAGATGAGGAAGGATCAGCAAAAAACCCTTTTTCTGTAAATATTATATCTTACTTCAAATTCAGATCCCACAATCCATGGTCTACTTACTGACTTCTACAAACAAAACAGAGTAGTGAAAGCCTAGGCTAATAGCATTTCATATTTACTCAAATACCAAATTCTTACACTGCTTTCTAAAACACATCTACTGAACAGCCCAGGCCATTTCATGTCTAGGTACTGAACAGTCTTGATTTATCAGACAGATAGCCAATAGTTTCAGACATTCACCAAGTCTGGGCCCAGAGCATATTATTATTCTTTTAGCTTATGCCAAAGGAGCCATATCTTCTCTACAAAAATATTTTTTGAGTAAACTACTAGCAAGACACAGCCAACACAGCCAGCTAGGGACCCAACATGACCATCTGGGGTTGATAATAGTATATTATTTGCTTGAAAATTTAACAAAGAGTCTCCAGGTCCAGTGTGAAGATGTCTAATTGCATTTGCAGTCATGGTAACTAGTTGATCCTCAGTAAAAGTCCAGCTCAAAAAACTTGTAAGGCCTGTGCAGTGATGATCCAAAGTTCATTTCTGACTAGATCTTCATATGCATTGTTTCCATTGACAAGATCTTCTAAATATCCGACTGCTGTTGGATTTACAACACCATCTTCATGCCTTTGCCCTGCTCTGGGTTTGCAGCCATGAATCCCTGTGCAGCTCCCTCCACTCCTCTGCTCTCCCTGCTCCTTGCCTCACCTACTTTATGCTAAGATGGGAATGGTCCATCATGGAACTACTCCCTTGTGAAGTTCCTTAACCATTCTTCTGGGAAAAAACTCAAGCCTCAGTTTTCTCCCTTTCCTCCTTCCTGGCCCTCTACCAAGCTCTGATCCTTCCTTTCTGCTCTCTGCTATTTTCTACTCCTTACTGCACTTCAGCTCAGTTCACACCCCCTCTCAACCTGCTGGATTTGAGCAGCTTCTTCCCAGCTGAGCATTACCTAAATATAGCGGGCTGGGGGGAAATCCTAAATAAAAAACCACAAGACAATCTCTGCTCTGTAGGCACTGTCAGTCTCAGGTGCATTAGCAGGGAAAACAAATGCTTTCAAATAGGGAAAAAAATCTCAATAACATATCTATAAATGAATCAGTAAAACTGATATATCAAATGCATCAATGGCCTTTTTATAATTGTAGAGAGTACCCTGGAGGGCAGTTACATTAAAAAAAATACAATTTTAAAAATCATGTGGCTTGTATATGGTTAGTTGGAATGAGAGCAGCAATCTAAGATGAAAGTCACTACAGAACAACTTAAGCTTTTTAAGCTCCTCTTTCGTGTATATTTGAGCTGTATACAAATAGGGACACCCATCTGAGAAAAATATTCTTCCAACACAGTGAGATTACTGCTGCCTGGAAATTTTTTGAATCCCATTTCACGTATAGCTCCTGACAATGTTAGTGACAGCCATGTCACAAAGCATTAGGTAAAATTGTGAGAATTAATTATGTGCTATTTGTTTAACTTCTCTTGTCATCCATCTCCTCTCCTTCTATTTGAAAATTCATTTACTCACCTAAATCATTTTCCCCTCACTCTCACTGTGTGTTACTCAGTCTCACATTTGCATTGAGAACTTATCTCCTTTTTTTCAGGAAAGGAACAAATTTGAAAGAATGGAAAACCCTCAAAGTGTTTATGCTCCATTAAAACTTAATTCCGCTTTTAATCCCAGACCAGACTGTTGATAGATTGATTCATATTAAATGGAACTTGAGTCTCTGTAGTCCCTTTTTCTCTAATGAGGCTAGAACAGAAAGAGGATGCTACTCATTGTGAGCAGGGATATTGCTTTCTGGTCCCACTATTTAATTCTACCTTATTATGGGTGTTCAAAACTGTACTTCATTCTCTAGCTCCCATTTCAACTTTCATTAACTACATAGTCACAGTTCACAGAACAGAATTGGAACAATTACTATGAGGGACACAGTTATTTAGGAGGGGAGAAGCAGTTGAGAAACGTCATCTTCCCTGCCTGCTAAAACATAAGCTCTTTGACTCAAACATTCCTTTTACCATGCCAGGCTATTTCCAAACCTCACAAACGGATCCAAGATTTACCTTAAGACAAGCTGTAATACTGCCATGCTTGGCAATATCTGTTCACGTGATTTGCTGTTGATATGATTCCTCAAAATAAGCCCCCAGCAGAACATCATTGAAATGTCGTCAATACACCAGGTGCTTATAATTTAAAAAAATTAAACAACAAAACATGCAGGTTTGTACAAGCACTCCTCAGCTCTGCCAGTTCTGTTTCTATTTTTTAGTAGCATTTAATAACTTTATGCACCAAGTTATCTTTTTAAACATTTCCACTCTTTGTTTGAAGACATGACATAACTGTGCATAAAATCTCATTTTCTAAATCCCTGAAATGCCAAATCCTTCCCTTTGCACTTGAAGGGATCATGGAGAGGAGTCACCATGGAATGAACCTTTTCCCTGCTGTATCACAGCTGTGCCCAAAGCAAACCCACACTAGACAAGCTCACTTTCTGTGCTCAGCTCCTGGGGTGTTTGCTCTGGGGTCACTGCAGTCTCTAGAGCAGGCAGTGACACCACCAGCTGCCAGGGGCACCGCCATGCAAGCTCTTTCCTGGACCACAGTTTGCTCCCATCCACACATAAAAGAAATCATTCCCCTTGTTAACAGCATCACCCTGACAATGCAGACAGCATCCTGCCCGCCAGCCAGGCAGCTGCTCCCTCTCCTGTGGAGCTGTGCATCAGCAGAGCCCGCCTGTCCCCGCTGCCCTCCACAGCTCACAGCTCACTGCACAGTGCTGCCCAGCTCCTGCAAAGATCCCTTGGCTTTCTGCACCCCTCAGGGCACGGTGGAGGACGTGTTTGGGGTGGTATCTTTGTCACCTCTACATTTCCTCCAGCACTGTGGTACATGCCTGACCATATTTCCTTCTGCAGTAGGATTACCAAGAGGAAAATGCAACAGGGCAGACCAGGATGTGTATTCTGCTGAGAACAAAAGAGGTGTGGGATGACCAGGCCTTGATTGCCACACAGCTTTTCTTAAGCTTCTCCAGAAAAGTATGAGGTATTTCCAGCAGAACAGCTCAGTCTAGCAGAGGCCTGATTTGCCAGCAACCCTTGTTATTGAGTGAGCTTCTGCTAAGCCACCCCATAGCACCAAATTTACTGGGTAGGATCTGACTGTGTTATGCTGCCCACCAGATGTCTGTGAAAAACAGGCACTGCAGCTGCCCCAAGAGAGTAAACTCTGCTGACAGTCTGAGGCTTTTAAGGCTTCTCTGAAATATTTAGTGAAGAAAGTGTTCACCTGAAGACAGAAACACAAAATGCTGCTTTCCCTCTGGAGAGGAGGTCGCAAAAGCAAGGGGAAAAGTAAGTGGAAATAAAAAGAAAACCAAAGATTAACTGTGATTTAGTCAGTGGAAAGGTACCTGTGTTTCAGCCCCATCACTCCTGCTCATACTGTACCTTGCAAGTTTACAGCTGTCCTGGTCAGTTGCAGATAGAAGCAGCAGAGTACCTGGATGCAGAAAAGAGCCTATGGGTCCAGGCAGTGATCCCTTGGAAGCAAACAGCTGGAACTAATAGGATAACACATGAACTAGCCCAAGTGAGTCCATAAACAGGTGTGCCTAGGAAGGCATTAAGATTCAGGCCCACAGTCCTCACCACTGCAGCACTTAGATCACATAGGCTCACTGACTACTGTGGCAACATCCTCAAAATAGTTTGTTTTTCTAAGTAAAGAATGGTGATTGAGCCAGTAATTATTTATTAATTAAAATTATTATTTTAAAATAATATTTAATTATTATTTAACCCTTATGCCAACCTTCAAGAGAGAGGAAAAGGTAAGGTATGTTCAGCAGCATGGTGATGTGCAGAAGGAAAGCCATCTGTACTGCCAATGGCCATGGAGCAACCTGTAAATCCTGAGTTACAAGTAACAAATAAAGCATTGAAACATCTGAAGTGACTCAGAAACCCATTAAAAACAAGAGTCTCACAATACTAGACAATAGAAGAAATGAATTGTCTTGTTTGTGTAATTTAGGTAATAATAATGTTTTTGAACAAAGTCTACAAAGTGATAAATGAAAAACATAAATCACAACTGACTGATCTTGTTTAGCAGCGCCAGGAAATTTCCCTCTTAGAGATGGAAGATGGGGGAAGCCTCTTTCTCTAAGAAAGATAAACTGGAAATCTTTATCATAGCATTTTGACCTATCTATCTGTCTTGAAAATGGCATTTTACAAGCTTTCTGTGAACACATTTGCATTTGAATTCCTCTGTCTTCACAAAAGATCTCCTCCCCTCTAATTTCCCTGGGTGAAACTTCCCCTTTCTTCCGCTCAACTTTTGCAGACACTTGCAGACAATGTTATATCAAGCAGCTTTAATTATCTGTCAGCAGCTATCAGCAGCAACCATCAGGACAAGGAAGACAAGGAATAGGAATATTTACCAAGCTGCAGCCAGCAGTGCAGGGTAGGCAGCTGCTGGCCAGCTTGCAGCCAAAGCCCTACACTTTTCACCTCGCTACAGTATTGGAAAAACACTTGGACAAGCACCTTGGTTCTTCCTTGTGTTTGCTGGCAGCACATCTGTACTCTTACCTATATGGCATTAACTTTCCTCAGCAAAACAGAGGTACTCAGTCATTTACATCCCTGGTAAAAGAGAGAAAGGAGGCGAAAAATGGTAGTGCTCCTACTCTCAAAGGATCATGCTGTGAATTATATCAGGTACATTTCAACAGCTTGAACACTAATCCAAAAAGATGTACAGAGAAGTGAGGGGCTGCAACTGCATACAGCAAAGCTGAAGGGATTTCAGTGTAACTTGTACTTTGCTTTTGGTTATCTTCATTATTGAACCATCTATCTAAACACAAACCAAACAGACAATCCACAGACAAATCCCCAGTGTGATATTTGAAGGCAGGTGGCCTAAATAATGCAGAAGAATAACAGTGGAGCCTCTGGCCAGCACAGGAAAATTCATGTTACACGTCCTCAGACTCCACTCTCAACCCAATGTTCAGAATCCCATCACTGTTTCTGCACTGAAATATTTGTGACACTTCACTGCCACCAAGAGCTTCAAAGGACATACTGTGCCATTTCCTTTTTGAAATAGACCTTTTTCCCAACTTCAGGGGGGAAGACACTGACAGACAGTGAAAAGATAATGCTCTTTTGGAGTCATTCTCTTTCTTTGCTACTTCAAATGTTCCCTCTCCCAGGCTGTTATAACATTGCATTACACAGGGAAGAAACTGTTCCACTTCTGGGGTTTCCTCTGCTTATGTTTAATGTCAGTGACTCTTATTTTCAGTGCAGAGACTGTTATGCTTAAAGCAGATTAGCACTTCCAGAAAGAGGCATCAAGAACACATTGCTTGTACAGGAGCAGAAATGCCATTAGCAGGAATCAATTGGAGCAATATAAGTCAGAAGACAGGAAGGTTTGTACAGAAGTATATCAAGATGTTTGGTAGCAAATCCTACCCAAAATCAATAGGTATTTTATGAAAAGGATGCATACACCTTTACAACTTGCAGTGTAAAGAACTCTCATCCTAATTACACGCCCAACCCCTCTCACAAGACCCCTGCCACCACAGCAGGCTGCAGCAGCAAAAGGGTGCACTCTGACTCTCCTACCCATTGCTCAGGTGTGTCTTTTCTCCTCACTCACCCACATGAGATAAGGGCCCAGACACTGCCCCAGGGGTTCTGGTTCACCACTCGGCTGTCAGCATTACCTCCAATTTATTGCATAAATTCCTCAAAAGGCAAACATGTGACAAAGCACTACAGCACCCTAAGAACCAAACCCTTCATGGCTGCTGATCTCGAGTTTTACTTTCCAAAGAGCAGCTATCCTGTACTTTAAGGCAAAGACAGGAAAAACTTGGAGAAAGCATAAGTTCTCAGATTCAAACCTATCTGGGTTCTTTTCAGCTTATGACAAAACCAAAACCACAACATGACCCTTTTGGTTCTTCCTAATCCTTTATTTTGCATATGTCAAATAGGTGTTTCATTGAAAAGCATCATGCTCTTCACAATTTTTTCTATAATTGCAAGTAACAGAGAAACAAAAAATTCTGCTCTCTGGAACATATCACTGTTTCATGCAAGGATTTTCACCATGATTTAGAAACCTCATGGTACAGAACACAATAAATCATTTAGCTGTATACCCTAATTATGCATTTCCAGAATAAGTAGCAATCATTTAAATGACAATTTCCCCTTTTAGGACCTTTCTAAATTTGATTAATGCATTACAACTCTGAGAATTTCTGCTGTCAACAATTTGTAATCATTCAGATATTCATATATCACAAACACAACAAGAGGAAACACTTTGAACTGTTCTTTAATTAACCACATATCAAGTAATCATTAGTTGTGCAAGTGATAACAGCAATAAGTGACAAAGTACATGAAACAACATCATCAGCTTTTTTATATGTTGGAACAATGCCTGAGGGCATCTAATGGAAAGTCACCATTCCAGCAACTCACAAAGAACTTGGTCTTATCCTCAAGAGGCTTTAGGATTCAAATGCATGAGAACAACAGAGGAAGCAGGTGAAAAAAAAAATAGGACAGAAACAAAACAAAACAAAACAGGAAGAGTTCTGACACACAAGTATCAGATTTTTTTTAACTTTTATTCCAGGAATCACTTAGAAAAGGAGCATTTAAAGAAGAGATAAAACCTAACAAAAGGCATATGGGAAGTAACATAGAACATATGGGAAGTAACTAAGAGAAGAGGGGAGTCAGCCCAGGGCACAGGAAGAGAGAAAGAAGCTCCTCTCAAAAAAGGCAACCAACCCCACAGAAGAGCCCCCTAACCACAAGCGTTATGAGCACACTGTTAGCAGCCACAGTACCTTTTCCTTTCAATCTCTGCTTCCCATTGATCACAGTGCAGCTTTTCCTTGGATTGCTTCAAAACTTTAAGAATTAAGTCAGTTAAGACAGAAACACTGACTACCCAGTCTCTCAACAGAGGCACATCCTGCTCCCTTGTAGATGTGGGTGTTAGAGAGGTGAGTAATCCCACTGGAGCCTGTTGCCTGAAGTAGTCTGCACACCTGCCTGCCTTTCTTCACAGGTGGGTACAGAGCTATTGTGCTTATTAAGGAAAACATTCTGAATGATTCAGTATAGACTTATTATAGAAATGTTGCAACAATGAAATCAAGTGATTAAGCTGTGCTTAATTAATATAAACCCATAGAGCACCTTTGTGCTCCTTATTTTTTCCTTCTTTTCTTTCCTGGGTGATAAAGTGATGGAGTGTATCAGGGATTGCCAGGTGGTGAAAAAGGCTGAACACGTATGTGCACTGAGAGATGGATTGCACAGTAAATGCAGTAATGTCTAGACTGTGATGCTGAAAACACTGTGGGGAAAACAAGAGCAAGCCTTGAGCTCTGAAGTGTGATTGCCTTACTTTCCAGACAGGAGCAAAAGCAATTTGCTGAGATTTGCTGTTCTAATAAAAAAGAGGTTGCACTTCAGATCTCTGGCTGCAGCATGCCCAGATGTTCAGCTTACAGGCAAGGAGCAGTGAAAATCTCTCAGGGTGGGTACCACAAGGTGTAGAGTAGCTTGAGGTCTTCAGGGTGCCTGAGTACCTGGGGGCTGCACTCCTGTGCTGTGCCTGCATCTGCATTTAACTGATACCCCAGGATACCTGTGTGTTCTCCTTTAGGTGGTCTTTCCCAAAGCAGTGGGGAGAGTCTGTGATGGAAGGCAGCTTGGGCAGCACTGCACAGCACAGCACTGTGGCTGCAACTGGAAAAGCAACAGGGAAGGCCTGTCAGGAAAAAATCAGAGTCAGAGCTGAGAAAAAAAGCACATGAAGTGACAGCAGTGGCAGCTCAGGCAGGCCTGTGTGTTTGGTAGGTAGGTGCCATATAATGTGCAGTATATCAGAGGGAAATCAGGCTTCATGTGGCCATCACTCCAGCAAGGAAACTCTAATTGTCACATAAGCTACTCATATTTTATTCAGGCTGAAATTACAGCCTCAGAATGTGGTTACTTGCTGATAATTGGGCTATGTCTTCAGCTGCTTTAAATCTGCATGACTCCACAAATGCCAGAACAGTCGTGCTGATTTAAACCAGCTAAGTACCTGGCCCTGTACACTGACCAAAGAGGCATCCTGTGCCTGCTGGATTTATGGACGTGCTGTGTTAGCATGGATGAGCTCCTCCTTGCAAGTCACCCCTTTGTGTGCTCCTGGTGCTTTGAGCCTGGTCCCAGCTGGGCCATGCCTGTGCTGCAGAGTGTGCTGAGTCCAAGCCAGAGTGCCCTGCTTGCCCATGGGCCATGCAGGGAGGCAGGGACACTGCATCCTGACGCCCCACTGGGATTCATCTGAGGCACATCCCAGGTCTTGGGGCTCCCTCTGGGATTCCCTCTGTGACCCTGTTCTCCCTGTGCAGCCCAATTGCACCAGTGCTACAGTAGGAGCCCAAGAGACCACAGGGCTGCTGTGCAGCACCCCACTGTATGTGAGTCTGGTCTGACCATTAATAAGAGAACCAGTAGATGTTATATAAAAAGTGGCAGTTTCCCTGGCTGTTTTCTTCTCAGGCCCCTCTGCACAAAACCCTCTTGTTGCTGGGTCCCCTACAATGCCTATTTACATTAAAAAGTGTGGCTTCTGCTCTAACCCAAAACCTGGGCTTTTTCTCTTGGCAGAAGGAGGTTGAAAAGTGCACATTGCTTTTGAAATCTGTCTCTGAACATTTCCTTTAGCTGCAACCACAGATCACATCTCGTAAACAGCCACAGTTTTCAATATAAGTTTCATATTTGTTGGTTCTAATCTTATTATTTATAGAAATGCCCTTTTCCTGGGATCCATAATCTTCTCAAATTTCAATAGTTTCTTGCTGTGAAAAATGATTCACTCTGTGCTGACTGTATGGTGGTAGCTGCATATTTGTTCATTGTGGTGCATTTTTATCCAGAAAACTAAGTCTGGAAATGATTCCTGGGTAACAGTTGCCCTGAAGAGCACTGCCAGTAGGCTAATCCAGTCTCCAAATGTCCAGGATCCTCCTGAAATTAACTGGAAGTGATTGCAGAAGTGTGAGTAAACGTCATTAGCATATTCTGGCAAATATTTATTGCATCTATTGCAGTAAATAGACAGATTGACAGATTACGCAACTGATGTTTCAAGGCGATTTCCACCCATGAAACATTAGCTCTTTGAATTAAAAAAGTTAATTCTAGTGTTACACAAGCTTAAATTGGCAGTCAAAATGAGAACTGGAAAGCTTAAATGCTTTTGTGAGTGCCTATCAAATCTTCCTGGTCCCTGAAACCAAACCCTGACCAGGCTGCCTGTGGGACTGCAGCTATAGTCCTTCCAAGGCAGGGGGTAAGTGCAAAGGGAAAGAACCCCTTGGGAAGGAAATTGACCCCAATTTTGGTGAGCTGAAAGAGCCTCACTCAAGTCAAGTTTACTGTAGGACCACAGCATTGTGCAGACAGTCAGAAATTCCTTTCAGATTTTCTACAGTATATTGTAATAGTCCTCTTCAAGGTAATAGATTGTAACCAGGGTTTTTTTGCCTTTGAAGGTAGATTTTTACCTTGGAGTGGAGAAAGAGGTACATTGTTTCACTATTGAGAAAGATCCAACCCATATATTTCAGAAGATGGAATTGTTTGTTACAAGAAATCACTGGGGCAATCCATATTAACATGTTAATTATGATTCAACAAGTTTTCCATGGCAGCCTAACATCAGTGTTAATTTCTCTGGGTAAGTTTTGTTACAAAAACCACTGCAGCATGGTAAACAGAAAGCAGATCATTGCTGGGAGGGTTTGCTTTCTCAGGTGTCACCCTAATTGGTGACAAATGCAGCCTTGTGGGAGACATTAGGTGCATTGGGTTGGGAGCAGGGAAGGTTTCTCCCTGTCGGATTGAGCTGGTTGCATGACCCCACAGCCCTGCAAACTGCAAAAAGGAGCATGGCAAGCTGGATGTGTTTCAATCAATAACTGGACTCATTAGTGAGGCATGGTGAGCCAGCCTCCTGTTTACCTACAGCAGTGGAGAACTGAATTTGTGTCATTTCTGATTTCTGCCCTCCACATCGCTGCTGCTCAGCGCAGACACTTTTTCCCAGGCAATTAGAGAACCTCAGACAGGAGCTGGAGTGAGATGGAAGACACTGTGTGTTAATTAGGGGTTTTTCAACTAATTGACCCAGTCATGCAAAGGGAGTATCTGAGATTTATTGCCATTTTTGCTAATTTCACCATTCACATATCTGAAGCAGTTTTACGTTGCATCAACTTAAAACCTTCCCCAAACATCCAGAAGTTCAATAATAAAAGGTTTTTCTCTGTGGGAGTTTTGATGTGGGAAAAAAGGACCCACTTATCAACTACGTCTAAAATATCTGAAAAATTCTACAACACAACAATATTAGCACTGTTTTCTAGAATGAGGAATATGAACATACGAAAATTGTTTCTATGAAAATATACAGTGAAACAATGAATCAAATTAATTAACCCAATTAATCCAAACAAATCTTGGGTTCTAGTATTAGGAAGGAAGGAAGGAAGGAAGGAAGGAAGGAAGGAAGGAAGGAAGGAAGGAAGGAAGGAAGGAAAAGAATTTGTACTGTGCCTGATTTCCCTAATGTAGTCTCCTAGATGAGTCTTTGGTAGTCTTGTTTTCTCTCCAGCCTTTCAAAGTTTGCAGCGGCACTCAATGTTTGAACAAGCTACAAACCTTGTTTTGGATGCATGTGTTCTTCTTCCACACTTGTACAGGCTTTATCTCAGCATCAGAACATGTATCTTTTGTCCAGACACAATGATGATGCACTACTTCCATGCTATGCCCTCTTAGTCCTACCTCTGTCGTCTGGAGAGCCACTAATTCTCACCATGCCCAGGGATGTGTGACTTCTGCCCTGGCAGAAAGGTTGCTCTTTCACCAGTAGAAAGAGGACGGCCTCGTGTGAGCAGCCAGCTGGAGCAGGGAGGCTGGAGAATTAGCCGTCGGAATCAGTGGGTTTGCCAGCAGCTATTTAGATTAGATTAGAAAAGGTGTTAGGAGAGATTAGCAGGGGATGGGCTTGAAGATAGTGATAGGGGCCAGTGGGGACATTAGAGGGCACCCAGGGACAAGACTTTCTGGACGCTGGCATTCTCCAGTCTCAGGGGAAAGGTTGTGTCAGGTATTGCTCAGTGCCTTGGAGGCGGAGGTGATGGACACAGCCCCAAATGACCATGCCCTGTAGCCTCTGGCTGAACATGCTGCTGCACTCCTGTCCCAAACTGTAAATTGTCCCGAGAAATCAGCTGGTCAGACACCTTCAGGATCCTGAGGAAATTCACAGCAGGTCTGTGAACACATGGCAATGTTAAGCACTTCCCTGGTGGACTTGTGTTCTCTTGGCTTGCCCATGAATTGAGATTTACAGAACAGGCAGCTTTCTGAGGATAATGTAAATTCCATCTGGATGTCCAACAGGAGATCATTACCTTCCACAGTGGCATTGTCTTCATCAAACAAAATTATCTTCACCATGAACATTGCCTGACTTGTAATCCTCTCCCTTAGCCCCTATTCCATGCTGTTGGGGGTCTGCCCATGCTGCCATCCCATCGCTGCAATTCTGCCCCATCTCTAGCTTCATCAGGATATAAGTATCTTTCCTTGCTCTGCTGCTCCTTCATCTCTCACCTGGAATTGTTGCAAATGACCTTGGAGGGGAGACACACCTGGCTTGTTTTTCTTGGTCCTTGTAGACAAATGGCTGTTGAAAAGAATCCTCCACTTTTTTATACTTTCCTCAAGGTAATATTCACCTACTTCTTGGTCCTGGATCCTCTCTGCACGCGTTCTCCTCCTGAGATCTTCACAACACCCCCAATAATTACAGTAACCAGATCCACCACAGCGTGGGACAGGAGACTTGTGATTTTGCAGTTTGCAGTTTTCCATGCTGGCACCTGTAGAAGTTCAGGAGGCTTAATCCTTGCTCTGCATAATGCACTCACGTCTCAAAATCCACCTTTCCTCTAGTAACGTGGAGGACCATCAGCAAAGGAGGACAAGGTGGTCCTCAAATCGAGAGGCCAAGGTCAGCCAAGGTGGGAGAAGAATGCCAGGTGGATAAAAGGCGCTCTGCAGGAGGAGAAACCCCCTATCTTTAGGTTGCATGGTCTGCATAAAGATGCTTCACAACAGGCCTGCTTGGAAAATAAGGCTCAACAGACAGGGAAGTAAAATGCTTTCACAAATTCAGAAAATTGAAAATGTAGAGAGCAATTTTTAACAGTCTTGGCTCTGCCCTGAATATACAATGAATACAAATTTCAAGAGGACAAAGGTGATAACAGGAAAAATGTAGGACATGGCATAAACTGCACTTGCTCTTTCAAAAAATGCAGATGCTGCAGTGAGCATCCGAAGGACTGTGAGTCACTTCGTTTAAGCATCTTCCCAAAACAAGGGGGCACACAGAAGCCAACAGCTCTGAAGCATCACTAGCTCTTGAAGGAATGCAGCCCCACCATAGCAGCTTGGTATCTCCCCTCCTGCACATCTGATTTTTGGGCAAAAAATTCATTTCATAGAGCTAAGAAACAATAAATCAAACCCCGTAACCAAATCAAGGGGGAAAAAAAGCCAAAGCCTAAATGAAACAAATATAGCTATACAAAATGAAAAACTTTTTTCTGTGGGGCAGCTGGGCTACTTACACATAAACAACCAAGCACTTATAAGGATAGGTTCAGAAGGGGAAAAAATTATTTGGGACAGTGAAGATTAAGTCTTCAAAGCAATAGAATAACAAAGCTTGAAAACACAGTAAATTTTGTACATTTTTATTGGACTGTTGTTTTCAGCTATAAGTAATTTCTAGTTTCATTGACAAAGGAGCTGCCGGGCTTGCTTTGTCTCCCTTCCCGCTTTACCGCCGTTTCCCGGAGGTGCTGCCGGGCCGGGCCGGGGAGCGGCGCTGCCAACGCGGAGACACCGCGCCTGCAGTGGCGGCAGCGCGCCGCCAGGTGGCGCCATCGCACCGCCGGCCGCCTCCGCCGCTCTCGCGCACGGGGACGGCACCGACCCGGCATGGTCCTGGTACCGACCGGGCACCGACCCGGCACCGACCCGGCATGGTCCTGGCACCGACCGGGCACCAACCCGGCACCGACCTGGCATGGTCCTGGCACCGACCCGGCATGGTCCTGGTACCGACCGGACATGGTCCTGGCACCGACCCGGCATGGTCCGGGTACCGACCCGGCGTGGTCCTGGCACCGACCTGGTACCGACCCGGCATGGTCCTGGCACCGACTCGGCATGGTCCTAGCATGGTCCTGGCACCGACCTGACACCGACCCGGCATGGTCCTGGTAACGACCTGACACCAACCTGGTACCGACCCGCCATGGTCCTGGCATGGTCCTGGCACCGACCTGACACCAACCTGGCACCGACCTGGCATGGTCCAGGCACCCCTGGCATCGCCCTGGCACTCCTGGCATTGTCCTGGCACCCCTGGCATCGCCCTGACACTAACCTGGCATGGTCCTGGCACCAACCTGGAATGGTCCTGGCACCCCCAGCATGGTCCTGGCACCCCTGGCACCACCCTGGCATCGTCCTGGCACCACCTGGCATGGTCCTGGCACGGCCCTGGCACTGAGCTGTCATCACCCTCACACCGCCCAGCATCGCCCTGGCATTGCTCTGACACTGCCCTGGCACCACTCAGGCACACCCGCATTGCCCTGGCATTACCCTGGCATCGCCCAGCACCACTGCAATGCCCGGCAGCACCTGGCACCAGTTGGCATCATCCTGGCACCGACTCATCAGCACCTGACACTGCAGGTCATTGCCCTGGCACTGACTTGGCAGCACCTGCCAAGTGCTGCTTGGCTGCCCTGTCACCACTCTGGCATTGCCTTGCACCACTGCAGGGCTGCCCAGTGCTGCCCAGCATCAGCTGGTCCCAAGCCTGAGCTGGCCTGGCATCACCTGGCAGCAGCCCAGCACTGCCCCAGCTCTGCCTTGGCATCACCTTGGCATCACTGTGGCATTGCTCCAGCACTGACCAATAGATTCAGGGAGGCTCTTCAGGACCTGTTCATTTCCCTCCACATAATTAATACAAACACAATTTATTAAATGCATACATTGCTTTCCGTTTTTAATCCAATGAATTATTCAGGATGAGTACTTTATTAGGCTGTTCGTCTTCTCTCCTTCCCCCTTGGGCTGGGTCTCTCATATTTATCACTGGAGGGATGCAGCACAGTCATTTCTGCAGAGAAATACTTGTCTGGGGACTGGTTCTAAGTTTATGCTGTGTGGGCAGATTTTCAAATAAAGTTAAATTTTTCTTTTTCCAGAAATAGAGGTGCAGTACAAAAGTTTTGTGTTGGAAAGTTGCAACCCAGTTCATCACTCAGTGTTTTTAGAGCAATTCATTGGTATGTGGTGCTTCCTGTGACTTTTATCTTAGTGCATCCACATAAATCATGGAATCATTTGGATTGGAAAGACCTTTCAGGTCATCAATTCCAGCTGCTCAGCCCAGCTCTGCCTGCCCACCACTAAATCACTTCCCCAATGCCACACCTACAAGTCTTTTAAATCCCTCCAGGGATAGTGATTCTACCCCTTCCTTGGGCAACCTCTTCCAGTGCTCAACAGCCCCTTCCATGAAGAATTTTTTCCTAATATCCAATCCAAACATCCCTTCAGGCTATTTCCTCTCATCCCAGCACTTGCTACTTGAGAGAAGAGACCGACACATGCCCTGCTCACTACACCCTCCTTTCAGGTTATAGAGAGTGAAAAGGTCCCCCCTGAGCCTCCTTTTTTGTCAGACAAAACAACCCCAGCTCCCTCAGCTGCACTGGTAACACTTGTGCCCCAGACCCTCCAGGACCTCCACTGCCCTTTTCTGGACACAAACAACAATCTGTGAATAACAATGAAGTGTGCAAAATAACTACTCTCTCCCTGAGCAAGTTGGTCTTGCTTTTCTAGTGCAGACTCCAAAGTGGCTGTAAAAATGTGTTTCTGAATTAGGGAAAAATCCACCAGATCAAGAAACAGTTTGATGGGATATTTCTGTCAGCATGCTAGGTGACAGCAAACATGGGCAGATCCAGCTACACAGAGCTCAGTGGGCTTCTCTGTGAATTTCATCTGGCCTTCCTGCACTTTGACACACACTTCAAGAGAAAATAAAACAAAAAAAACAAAACAAAACAAAAAAAGGGACCAAAATAAAACAAAACAAAAAACCAAAAAGTAAAATCAGGAATTAAAATATATACAAGTGTTGATATATCTTGACAGATTGTCTGTCAGTTTGTTTTCTGTGTAAGTTCAGTATGTTTTATCAACAGCTTTATGAAACGTGATTGCTGAAGAGAAAGATCTCTGAAATGTTTCTCAGGGTCACGGTGGAAGTAATTTTTCAGCAGAGGATTGTGAGGATTTCCATGCCAGAGCAGCCATGGAAGGAGCATCATCCTGCAGCCTCTTGTTCACACAAATGCTATATGATTTCCAGAGGGGCCCTTCGCACTAAACTATTCCCAGCTGTCTGTCCCCTTCCCATTGCTCTTCTGGGAGTTTTGCTGCTTCTGGGAGGTGTTGCTCATTCTCTGTGCCTGCTAAAGTTCATGGGACCTGAATCATTCAGTGCTGCCCTTTCCCAGACTGAGTCCAAAAACCCCACAGCTAAGCAAGTCTTGGAGAGTTTTTTCCCAGAAGTGGTGTTGAAAACATCAGTTCTTTCAAGATCTCTCCAATAGTCACAGCCAACACCCTTCTAAACTGGGCTGCCCAAAAATGCCCACAGAGAGCAGCTGAGGTGTCTAACACCTCAATGAGGAAGGGCAAAACAAAACAAAAATGTCCAAACACCAAAACTGAGTTTCAGAGGAAAGGGACCTGGCCCAGCTTTGTGCTTATGAAGCATTAAATAACCAGTGCCAGCCTTATTTTTTACAAATACCTCTCCTTAAGGAAAGTTAAATGTGCTCTCTAAAGTCTACAAAGAGATCAGCAAAGATTTATTCTTTCTTTTAAACACATAGTAGAATGGTCTTGGTATGTATATAATCAGTAACCCATAAAACCTTAAGGGGAATTTTTATCCCAGAGACTCATCCCTGTCCTTGATGATTTAGTAGTAAAACTACAATCAAGCTTGGGACACATGGGATTATGAAAAAAGATTTAAAGCATTTTTTAGAATGCCTAATAACACAGACTCTTAAAACATTGTGAAAAAGGAATGCTGGAATCCTTTGAAGTGACTTTCAATTAAGCTTTTAAATGAATTAGGATGTTATTTCTGCGTAACAGCTAGACCATAAATTTAGTTTCTAATTAAATATCGTGTGAAAACTTCATGTCACACGTCACTGCTTGCAAATTTATTCGCTGTCGGGTTTGACTGAAGTTACTTAGGGAGAGGCTTTTTTCTCCTTTTCAGGGGCACAGCAACTTCCCTCTGGGAAAACAAAGGAAACCTTCCATTGTGCTGTTCTATGGGAAAATAGCAGCTTCATTACTATAATAACCCAACTCACAGACTTCTTTTGCAGCTCTGGTCAAGATTTCCCTCGAATTTCTCTGCCATAGTCTCCCAAAGCCTGTTTATGTTCTCTGGAGGAAGCCACCTGTGCCTGGAGCCACATTATTCCTCAAAGGGTTAATGAAATTCATTTTTACTGGACCAGTTTCAGTCACATCATACTTTAAGAAAAATATGAGCAGTTTTCACTATTTTGTCACAAAAGCTAAGAAGCAGATGATGCCAAGTCCTATTGGCAGCATTATGAGGCAATGCATTTGTAATAATTACACAGTATTACAGGTATAACTATTTCTCTGAACATTATGCCTGATAGCTCTTTTGTCTCTGTCCTTTCTTACCCTTTATTTCTCCATCTCTCTAAGCATCTCCTCAATTTCTTCACCTAATTAAAATTAAAATACCATATTTCAGGCTGTAAAAATCACCCTGGCCTTTTCATTGTTGTTCTCTTTGCTCTGACTCCAAATGACATCAGTTCAAAGCAAAATGTTACTGGACGCTCAAATATCTTTTTTCCCTAGGTAACCCTTAAGTATTCCCAGCATTTAGTGATGACCAGCGACATGTATAAGGTTTTAGGTCACTGTGACAAAAAGAACATAAATTCCGTAATTTCCTTTATAATGTGGTGACAGTAGTCACCAGAGAATTACCTGAGGCTGGTTTTTGAGCTGTTTACTTAAAGAAATGTGTCTGCCTATGAGCCAGGCTGCTGTGGTTCTTTCCCCTGTGGCATCATTTTCCAGCCTTGTGACTGTGTGGCCACCATGAGTGCAGTGTGGGCAGGAGCATGGCGCAGGGCAAGGGACGTGGCACAGCACAATCCCTGCCCCTGCATGTTTTAGCTGCCTATTCAGAAGTAAATCACCACCTTAAGATGGCATTGCAGAATTACTTGACCTGACTCGCCAGCCTGCAGCAGCCTATTCCAGAGGTAACTTGGTGATGCATTGCTAAGAAGCTCATGGAAGCATTGGTGGCACACATTATTTCCCCTGGGCTGAGCAGTGCACTGTGAACTCTACCCTGAATTTCTGGCTGAGGCACTCCTCCTGTCACAAGCCTGCAGGGTCTGGGACACCAAAGATCCAGCCACAGGTTTGTGCTGCTGAGCATTACACTGTCCACTTGATCTGCCAGGACCATTCAGAGGGGCTTGGCATAACATTTCACACTTTTTAACCTAAATCTTCCCATGAGTCTGTGGTTTAGGATTCCCCACATTAACCATATCTAAAGAGTTTCAACAATCACTGTCCTTCATTGTTGAAGCCAAGAAATAAAATTGTGCTCTTGTTGTTTTGACCTAAAAGCAATAGAGTATAGACAGTTGTTAATATTTAACTGTGCCCTAATCTTTTTATTCATGAAGAATATTTACACATGCTCCATGAGGGTGGGATTTGCCTGAAACAATCAGGAATTGGAAAGTGTCCTGTACTGTTTTTTCTAAACAACTGAGTTGGAAACAGAAGTAATATAGCTAAATGTTGGAAGTGTGTAGCAGACACTGCTCTGGATAATCATGCACCCAGAAACAGACTTTTGGTTTAGAGATGCTGTAGGCAAATATAATCTCAAAAAAACCCTCAAATGGAGCCTGATCATGTTTAGACTGCAATGTAGAGCTTCCCAAAAAGTCTACATAAGTGTTGTGCCTGATGCAATTACTGCAGTCTAAATCCTACCACTCTTACTAATAGGTATTTTTCCCTACCTCACATGCTTCATTATTTTCCTCCTCTTCCTTTTCTTCTTAATTTAATTTTTATATGAACATAAGCCAAAATTTCAAAACTGTTGACTGATTCTGTGTTTGATTTGCCATCTCTCCAAGGTCCTGATTTTCCTAGTATGCGAGGCCAAAATTTTGTGAGTTCAGACCACATTAAAATGTCAGAAGTCAGACAAAATACAGGCTCTCAAAATGCAAATGACAAATGGAATCACTAGCAGACTCATAAGTGACATGAACAAATTTTATTACCAGAAAACATCATTACCAGGTTCCATTAAAAGAAATGTTCAAATTAAGGCTTCTCTAAATACATGTCTAAAAGGCTTTCAGAGCAACAGAAATGGGAAGGTGAAGTTTGCTGTCTGCTTTCATTTAGGCTTAACAAAGGTCTAGCAAACAGAGAAATTAGGCTCTTGCAAAGTCTGTGAAAACAGCTAGCTGCACAGCCTTCTGGGGGAGTCTGCAGTGGGACCTCCTAAATTACTAGACTCCGAAGAATCCATTTAGAAGACAGATTTTTCCAGATGCCATTATTAAGGAAAACATCTTCTGTTGTTGTTGTTGGGGTGTTGTTGTTGTCTGTTTGGTTTGTTTTGCTTGTTTGTTTTTGGTTTTTAATATGTCAGCCATAAGACCCCAAATCCAAAGCCTGTTCTATTTAGCATTATGCCTTCAGAACAAGGTTTACTTTCTGGCTTTACAATAGTTCATTGCTTCAGAATTTTTCCCCTAGGTAACTTCTGGGAAGTCCTTTTTCTGGCCAGCATTTTAGAGGATCATATTTTACCTTCCAGGATGATGCAGTGGCTTTGTTGCCACCCTGTGAAAATCATAGAAATGCAGGTTCCAGCTGTACAAAATCCACACATAAATGAAATGACTGCTCAACTGTCTCCTTTGCCATTTCTGAAAGGACTTAATTCCTACTAGAAACAGTGCAAGTACCTGAATCTGCTTATTGACTACACTCCTGCTCACTTTTTCTTGAGGCCAAGTCTTACCTGCCATGATATGCTTGGGTACACAATTTTCACTAACCACAGGGCAGTCTCCTCCATCTTTATCATGGAAAGCCCTCTCCTCTCTTCCCACAGTCTTCAACAAATCCATCTTCTAGTGTTTTCAAGCAGAAGAGAAACCCCTCTTTCCCTCCTACTCTGTGTGCATCATAGATCAGAATTAGAAAGAGGGTTATTCAAAAGAGTTAGCCCAATGGTGCCAAAATAATTGAAATAATTTAATTGTGTGTTTGGAAAGAATCTTCATCCAGAAGATTTATGATCTTTTATCTACAGAAGATATTACAAAATACTCAGAATTGTGCTAAATATACAAAATTAAAATGATGATTTGAAGTATCCTGTGGTATTTCAATATGCAGTGGCAAGAAGTGGAAAAGGTGTGTTGATGTGGAAAATTCTTAATTAACATTTAAGTAAGTATCCTCTGTCTACCTGTGTGTCTATCCTCAGCTTGCTGTGAAAGACTTTAATATCCTCATGCACTATAAATCCTCAGTTGTGCATCAGGGAGTGTCATGTATGATCAACAGTTTCTTATTATAAATTGTGATGGGTACTGTTGAGCTACTTACCAACAGGATACTTGCCTCTGACTTGACATGAATATTAATAAAGCTGTTAGTCCTCTGTCAATAAAGCAAGTAGCTTCTCAGTCTCAGTAACTGAGCACAGTAATTGCCATCACTATCCTTAAATGTCAAATTCATTATTTCACCTCCGGAGCAGCCAGCCCAAAAAGTAATTTAACATAGTTCTTAAACATCAAAATTATTTTATTTTATTTTATTTTATTTTATTTTATTTTGAAGGAACTTGCAAGCAGCTCCTCTGTTTGTCAGACAATGAAAAGAAGTAGCAAACACCACTGAAAATCTGTGTTTTCCTCATTGGCTCTCCATGCTAGCATGGCTCCAACTCATTTCTGATCTGTGAAGACAACAGTAGATGACAAACAAAAGTGAAGGATATTCCAGCAGTGCTGAGGGGTACCCACCACATAACTCAGTTGATGTTGGTTTATTTATATTTTTTTTCCCTGTGTAAAGTAAAGGAAACCATGGCTGGTGATCAGGATTGCTACCTGTAGCTGGGTTCCATTAAAAAGCCTTTTACTACCTCTCCCAGCTTTGCAGCCCATCCTAAATTTTCTAGAAGAGACAATTGCATGTTCCAGAGGTGCAGCCAGGGGCACACAGAACACTCTGGGGCTGTTGGAGCAGACTGGCAAAGATGGGAGAGAGATGTGCGAGGCTGAACTGCTGCTGTCGAAGAGACACGAGACAACTCGTAGCAATCCTGTCTCTTCTCAGTTGGATATTCCACAGGAATCAGAGACAATTGAGTTAGAGCCTGGGAAAGTGGTTGAAAAAAAAAAACAGCCTTAGAAATGATGGTAGGAAAAGTACTCAAAGAATCACAGGTAGTCTTCCTGTTCTTCCTAGACAGTCAAATTTTGAATCTAATATTCACATAAACTGATCTAAAATGTTTTGTTTACAAGACCCCAGACTATGCTGTAAAAACATGCTCAGAGTAAGCAGAAAAACCCCAAATTTCCCATGTTCATAGATCAGGGAAAGCCATTTATAACAAAGGTTAATTTAGTGATCTAATTAATGACCAATTGATGTGTGTGTTGTGCTCAGAGAGGCTATACACTTTTCAAAACCTCAGCTATTGCCTCGTTGGTTGGTGAGAAGCTCAACATGAGCCAGCAATGCACCTTCACAGCCCAGGAACACAACCATATCCTGAGCTACATCAAAAGAAATGTTGCCAGCAGGTCAAACGAGGTGATTCTGCCCCTCTACTCCACTCTTGTGAGAGCCCACCCGGAGTTCTTCATCCAAGTTTGGCATCCCCAGCAGAGGAAATATGTGGAACTGTTGGATTCAGTCCAGAGGAGGGCCATAAAGGTGATCAGAGGGTTGGAGCATCTCTCCTATGAGGACAGGCTGAGAGAACTAGGGTTGTTCATCTTGGAGAAGAGATGGATCTAGAAGTCCTTAGAAGGCTTTAGAACATCTTCCAGTGCCCAAAAGGGCCTAAAAAACAGCTGGAGAGGAACTTTAGATAAGAGCATGTAGTGATAAAACAAGGGCAAATGTCTTTAAACTGAAATAGACTGGATCTGGATTAGATGTTTGGAAAAAATTCTTCACTGTGAGGGTGGTGAGGCACAGGAACAGGTTGCTCAGAGAAGCTGTGAATGCCCCATCCCAGAAAGTGTTTGAGTGTGGGCTGGATGGGGCTTTGAGCAACCTGGTCAAGTAGAAAGTTCCTCTGCCCATGCAGAGGAACCTTAAAGGTGCTTTTAAAGCACCTTTAAAGGTTGCCTTTAAAGGTCCTTTCCAACCCAAACCATTCTCTAATCCTATGATACAGCAGTAAAAATAATTTAGATTTTGAGAGAATATTTTATTTTTAATATTTGGCCTGAAAAATGCTGAAGAGAGGGCCTCTGAGAATGGCCCATGAGCTTCCAGTGACAACTGAATTGTCAGATCAAAAAAGGGCTTTGGGTAGAAGGAGTGTTCCTGGATTCATATTTGCAGGTCTCTTTTCATCCCAGGAAATGGTTCAGAAAATGCCAAGACTGTGAAGACACCCAAGGCTGAAGAGCAGGAACTCTGTTGGAGCTGCATCAGCCAAATGGGCCAGCCAAACCAGACACTGCTCCAAGGGATTGTCCTTCCTTCACCCCCATGTGCAGCAGCCTTTCACCATCCTAATGACTGGTGCACTAATTGTGCCATTTGAACAGCTCTAAAATAAACCAGACTGTAGTCACATTAAAAATAAAATAATATAATATGGCTGTGTCTGAAACCTAACTACAATCTAATTTCTCTAAAGGTTGTCTGATAAGTATATCACAAGAAACAGTTCTGCAGCAGCAAGGATTGATTCCGCTTCCTCTCTTTTCTCAGGGAATAACCTTAGAAAAACTTTCAAATTGATGGTAATTCACAAAGGCCAGACAAAATAAATCTTTAATAAAAAGGTTTGCCCCAAAAAGGAAGAGGCTGTTTAATGAGCTTAGACCTCCAAATGGTCAGCCTGTGTGCTCTCTAATTTAATACTGGGAACCTTGGCTAACTTCATTAAGAGCATGACAGTGAAATTGAGATAAATCATACTGTGGTGAGGGGGTGGGGACCAATACAGAGAAAATTACAGCCAGCAGGACAAATAGGTTATATTATCACATAGGTAACTTAATTCCATTTTAGTGTTAGAATTAATTTCATTAACACAAAATATGTATTTTACATTGCAGCCACTGTCATTATGAAATGAAGCACATTGTATGATTCACATAAATGCATCCACAAGATGCTGGACCATTCTTCGGTTTAGTTCTTGACTATTTTCCCATTCATTGAGTGGGAACTTTCAAATTTTTTGTAGTAACTTTACAGTTGAAAACGCCATTATTTTGATTTTTACATCTTTACTAACTAATATGTCAAAAATATCTTTACTAACTCTGTCATTCTCAGACTTGTTACTTCTACAATTAGCTTCTGCTAAGTTTGAGAAAAAATTCACTATGAAAATATGCCTATTCTTTACTATCTCTTAATACTCATGCTAGGGAAATACTTTTGAAGACTTCCCACAGGCTCAGGTCTTGGTGGCCAGAAAAAAACCCCAATATTAAGAGGTTTAACCCATTTCATAGAGTTTTAATTCTGTCTTGTAACTGCTGTCTGTCTGAGGTTTTTTTCCCCCTGCAGGGAATGTCAGTGATTCCTCTAAAGACTTTTCCTCCAGAAAGCTGAGTCACTTTTTTTATTAAATGCATTCAGCATAAACTGCGCATTTTAATAACAATTTTTTCTATATTTTGCTTAAAATTGCACTGAATAACATTCCATTCTTTCTACCTAAAATAATTTAAAATTAAATAATTTTAAATTTTATTTCAAGCTTTGTGATAGCAGCTTCTCAACACCAGCCCTCCATTGCACTTCATCTGTTTGTGTCCATCCTTTTCCAAAGGCAGAGTGCTTGATGCTGAGGGAAAGGCTGCCCTGCCTCTGCCATTCTTTTATCTCATTTTTGGGCTGTTGGTGGTGCACATCTACAGGGCTGTTTCCATTCCATGGTTTGGAGGTGACCTGGGAGGGATAGCTGTGGGTTGTTTTTGGCTGAGCCCAGCTCTTCGGCTCTCATTTTCTCCCCTCTGCACTTCCCACGGGTTACTTGTCCCCTCTGGATGGGATTCACAGTGGAAGTACAAGTTTTGACTGTGGATAAACACTGAGCATCACAAGACAGTGCCCCATTGGTCATTTCCCAGTGCATCATGCAATGCTGTGTTTCACATGGCAGCTGCCTGACACCCTGCACTTTTGGACTACAAACTCAGATTTAGAAAATGAAGTTTAGTCAGTCCAGCTAAGGAAGACACACACTAAAACGAGTTCTACTCCTAGTTCAGTCCTGCTTATGGAATCTGTCATATTGAATTTACTAATTTCCTGGAAAAAAAGTTTATATTTCAGCATAAAATACTGCAATGTAAGACTGAATGAAACCCAAGAGCCTTGTCTGGACTAGGAAATCTCTTTTTAATAGTTTTATCCCATTTGCATTGAGTTAGAATACATTTCCTTTAGTAAAGGGCACAGGAAAATATTCTTTTTATAACTGATTGATTTAAAAGGGTTCTGCTCTACATCACCAAAGGGGAATAATACAGACCTGTTGTGGCAGACAACCTGATTTTGAAATAAGAGAACTAAACATTGACAACTGCAGTAACTGACCTGTCACATCATCTACATGAAAAAGGCTTGAACAGTCACTTATAATCAAAATTGCAGAGTGGAGAATCACTGTCTATGTCTGACTGATTCCTTGCAGACAGGTGCTAATGTTAAAACTGGAGCAGTTGCAGGGGATACAATGTCAATGTTAGGTTGGATGTGGCATATACACATGTGATTATGGTCTAAGAAGAAAAGTTTTTATTCTGTGTGTTCTCCAGCTTATATACTCTTAACAAAGTGTGATCTTCAGTCACTAACTACATTACAATCACTTATATTCATTGATGCAGAGCAATTAGCATCAATATAATTGGCAAAAGTTTTACAGAAATTTAATAAGGCACACATACACATCTACTAATGCACTTAGTCTAGTTTACAAAAATTTTCATGTCTCTTTTCTAATCTGTTTCCATGCTGACAGCCTTGTCTTCTTCTTTGTTATGGATACACTCAAAAATCGTCAGTTGTTATTTCCTCTGTTAACTCAGCTTTGCTTGCAGGCCAGCTGTCAAGCCCCTCCATATTACACAAACTCTTATCTGCCATCACCATCCCTGATAGGTCTCCTGGCTCTTTCATGCCATGTCCCTGGGCCATGAGCTGGCCTCTGCTTTGCTTGGGCAGGGACAGGGGATGGCTGGTCCTCCCCTGGCTCATGCATGGGGGGAGACTCTGTGGAGAGCCAGTTGCCCAGGATGACATCTCTGTCCAGATGGCTTTTTAATATCTCCTGGGATGGTGACTTCACTATCTCTCTGGGCAACCTGTGCCAGTGCCTGGTTACCTTCACAGTGAAATGCACACAACAACATTAAATAATCACATAATTAAAAAAAAAAAAAAAGAAAAAAAATTTTTAAAAGTCCGAAAGATTGCTGGGAAGGTTTCTATTCTGAGGATGGGAGCAGCTGTGTCTGTGGTGGCACCACCACAAGAGCTCCCTAAAATTTCCATGCAGAGCTACCAGTCATGCAAAAATGCATGAGACATCTCAGGGGGGCTCTGTGATATACTGGCATGACACAGCAGATGCAGTGCTGCCTGCATGGCTGAGGAAGCTGCAGTACTCCGTGATGGGAGCCCTGGGAAATGCTCACAAGGAAAAGGTAGTGCTTTTGAGGTTAAAACAATGTTTAAAAGGAAAACTAAATTGAAAACTAGATTGAAAACCTCTGCCAGAAAGCTCTCTGAGATACTGACCTTTTTTGGACTGCTTCACTGCAAACACGGATTAAAAAAACCCTTTTTTTCTAGCATCCACAAAAAACAGAGCTATGTAGGCTGTTAAAAAACCCAATTTCTTATTTTGCTGGCATCTCTTTGTAGAAAGGAATTCAAGACTTCTTTAGCAAAAGAAGTCTTTCCTCTGATGCCACAATTCACAGAAATATAAAATATTCCTAAGACTTGTTGAAATATTTATAAGAGTTGGGAATATTTACAAATTTAGAGAATGACTACAGTAATTTAACTATGGCAAATCCAGCATCAGTGACGAATAAGGAAAGAATTTTCATGGAAAAATCCAGTGTCATCGTTTGAATTTTCAACCATTTTCCAACTGTTTCAGACCACAAGTGGTGTTTTGCTTAAATGTTCAGAAATCCTGAGGCATATCTTCACTGAGTGGTTACTTTTGCATTTGCAGCTAAAGGATCTTAACAGGTTTTCTATGTTCCTAGTATTTCTGTCTGTGAATCAGGTAAAAAAATGTGCAAAGTAAAAAAATAGCTACAATTTGTATTTTATACATTAAAAGGATTGAGAGTGGTCTTCAGTGAATAAATAAATAATACTACTATTTCTTTTATAAAATGAGAAGTTACTCTGGACATTAAGACCAATCAGAGCCTGCATTTGCTGCAGCTCATAATGTAATGCATTCTTTGAAGAGTGTGCTTCAACAAAGACTAAATAACAGGTTCTTAGGTTGTAGATACATCTTTTGGCTAAAACTCATAATTGCAATGGAGAAGAAAAAGAAAGTGTAATTTTTTGTGTATCTTAGTATGAAAGAAAGAATTTGATTACAGCTACTGTTTCTGAGTTGTGTGTGTGTCTCACAAAGTTTTAAGCATTATTGAAACCTGATAAAAGCAGGTAATACCATGTTTATATGAAGAATAGTGTATGCAGTGAATGATTTCCCATATTTTAGTAACTAATTGTTCTCTCCTTTTTAATATGTGCATTTACTCTCCTTTTCTCTCCTTTAAAATGTGTGAATTTTGATTTTTTCCTTTCCTTTGTTAAAGTACCTATGGAGAGAATATTTGCCCTTTGTAAACATTTGCTTAGATAACAAATATTTCTGTCTAGGTATCAAATAAAGGGTGTTCCTGTAATTTATGTAAAGAATTCAAAACCTTCAAGAAAACCCCCCAATCTCCAAAAGTCCAGGTCTACTGAGATGTCTCACAATGAAGTAAAACCTGTTACAAATAAGCCCTAGAGTAATCAAGTTTATATATAAAGCGTGTAGCTCAAGCAGGCTCAGGAGAACGGCTTTTTACTTAATCCATTCCTCAAAATCAAGCCTTCCCCACTATTTTTCCCTGGATGCTCCATCTTTGAGCATGAAGGGGTGTCACATCCCGAGACCCTTCTGTCAGGTTTCGTTGCATGGGCCAACAGATACAAAAGATTTCAGGAGACACAAGTCCTGACAGCTAATGCGAGCGTGTAAACCTCACTTTCTCAGGAAGTCAGGCAAAGAAAACTTCAGCACTGACCCCAGATGATCACACAGAGGGGTAACTTGGGTTCAGCTGAGCTCATTGTGCATTGTTGCATAAGGTTTGTTGCCAAGATATGGACTGCAATTTGTACAATGTGAAAGCAGCAGTTGCAGCTTTGAAGCCAGTGTTGGAAGTGTAATTGGGTAAAATCCAGACTTCTTTCAAGATAGTGAGAATCCTGCCAGGATTTTTAAGAGCTTGGGTTCAGTAACTGTAACTGGGTTCAGAAATAAAGGCAAACATGAATAATATTTTCTCAGCTCCTAGGAGAAATATTCTATAGCTCATTCAAATTATTGATTTATTTACATGACTCTTCTAAGGTAATTTTAGAAACAGGTAGACTGCAGACTTCATAATGTGAATGAGCAAGAGCCAGTGCCCCTCCAGGTGCTGTTCTTACAGGAACATCATGTACCTTTAATGCAATTAAAACATACGCACGTACAATTTCTAAACCCCAGCTGGAGCCTTTGGCTTTTCTTCTTGATTAGCCCTGAGTGATGCATAATGGCTAACTTGGCAGGCTGCCTTTTCTGCAAAGAGACAGGTAGAGCTAGCATGTGAAAAGAGATGACTTATAAAATCCCTTACCCCTTTTGCTAGAGAAAAAAATTCTCCCTATCATTGATTTATCTCTAGGAGGTTCAGCTGAGAATATATGTTAAACCAAGAAGCTGCTCATATGAGATTTTAGGACCGCTATGGCTGATAGAGAGTGAGATCTTAAGGAGTTCATTTATAGTACAAGGAAAGTTGCCTGTCAAAAGTAGAGCTTACTGAATATTTATCAGCTACTCCTGCTCTGACATGTTCCAGAAAACACCCTTAGAAATCTTTGTGTTTTGAAGTTACTAATGGCTTCTGAATCTATCCACGTACCAACTGTGAACACAAAAGTGCAGCTGCTCTCTCACCCCTTGATTTCTTTCAGCTCCAGCCAGAACAAGTTTTCTTTGTTTCCAGATAAGTTAATGGTTTCCCCTTAATAGCAAAAGACTTCTTTAAAAAGACAAAGACTGGCACCAACCTGTCTCTCTCTCCCACAAACACAAGCAGACTAGTCAGAAAACCACCAACAACGAGGAGCAGTGTGCAAGACTTTTGGAATGGAGTTGACTATGAAAACAATTCTGACAGTCTGACCCATATGTTTAGTTGTGGGTTTCATGTCACATCCCAGGCTTTCTGCTTTCATGCATTAACCCTAACTCCAAAAAAATTAATGGGGGTGTGATTTGAGCTTTCACAGAGTGTTTACAGCAAAATTACTGCATTTGGGATTTGGGGCTTTTTCCCATGCATAATGCACACATAAAGTGGGCAAGAAAGACTGAGTAGTGAGGATCTGCTCTGGTCTGGGCAAGTTTATATTGATAAGTAATTTATTTGTATATATATATATATGTATATATTATATATATTATCTATATATAATATATATATATTTGTAGGGTGCATCTGTAGGAAAATGGTTTCCTGAGAGCACCCTTGTAGATCTAGTGTCCCCTCAGAGTTTGGAATGATGTTTTCAAAAGTCTTTCATGCCCACTTATGACCTTTTTTCCTGTTCCTTTCTGTGTTGGTAGTCTGGTGGTGTCCTTTTATATTTTGATAAGGAAAATAATGTAACAGGAGGCCAGGGCCCCTAATCCTGTTGCTTCATTGCTGCATGCCAGGAAGACTGGCAGGAAATAGTGTTTTTAGCTCTGCTTTTGTGTAGCTAAGCCAAAACCATGGCTTCATCACATCTCTTTATAACCCTGATGTTCTCCATGTGACTCCGGTGTTGGAGTCTCAGTCCAAGATAGAGGCAAAATGACAGCAGGAGAGACACAGTCACAAAAAGCGACAGTCACAGAACAAAGAGGAGTTGTCTGTCTCCTGTAGGTGTCTGCAAATATACACTGAAGCCTTAGGCTGATGTGTTGTTCCTCTAGAGAGGCATACTGAGAGGAAAATGGGTTTCTTTTGGCCTTCTGCAGAGCATTTGGCATCTCCCTGCGTGATGACACATTTGTTGTCACCACCAACATGAAAATTCCTATGTGAAAGTATTTTTTGCCTCTGTAGATATGGGTGCTTGAGTGAAATGAGGTGATCACAAAATAATAAGGAACGTGGCAATTACCAGCAGAACTCATTTGTTATCTGTTGTCGAGCCTCAGCAGTGGAGGAAACAGTCATCTGGGCACCCTAATGAAATGTGACAGACGTTCAGAGAGCGAGGGCTGATATTTCCTGACAGCATCACCATCTGCACTCTGAAAGCTGTAGAATCCAGACATCATAATCTGTTATGGGCTGTTTATTATTGTACCTTCACGTCACAGGGCACGCAGATCCTGGGCTTACATGTCGTCAGCTTTGTATGCAGTCCCCTCACCTCAGCTAGGATCCCAATCCACAGACTCTCACCCTGCTCCCTAGCTGGATGTTTAGCTTTCCAAATAATCATGTCAGTAGCCTCAGATGCAGATATTTGTAAAGGATGGGGTAAAAAAGGGAAAGAAAGGAAAAGTCTTCTAGCCTCCCAGCAAGCAAAATAGATGTTAATCTAATTCTTACCTGGGCAGATGGGGTTGTATAATCTGATTTCCAGGAGTAAGGAACTTTTTCAAAGAAGCAATGTTTTAGTATATACGATATGACATCAGTTTTCACAGCTTCAAAATTCTAATGTGGCAGTGGTTTTCTGACCCAGCTTCTCCAAACAACAGAGGCACAGGGAAAATTGTTAAAGAACAAAAGATGCAAAAAAACCAGAGTTTGGGCTAAATAGAGAAAAAATATGCTGCCTCAAATATACTGGAACACAGGGATGAAAACAGGGATTAAAAAACTAATCCAATCCTTTTTTTTTCCATGCCTCTTTTTCAGATAAAAAAGATAAAAAAATGACCTTGAGAGACAAAAGTACAGCCAATTAAAGAAAAATAAGCAGAGAAAAAAAGCCAAAATAACCAAAGAGTGGGGGTTAACTTTACCCTGCATAAATGAGTATTTCCTTACATTATAAGGAAGAGGGGGAAAGTCTGAAAGCGCAAGTCAAGTTACCAAAGCAGTGGTCAAGATACCACTTTGGCCTTGAAGAAAATAATTTCTTTTGAGGCAACTTACCCTGAAGAGTGGCCTTGAATTTCCAACTTGTTGGCTAGTGTACTGTGTTTGTTTTCCTGCCTGGTAGTGAGGTAGCGAACATGGGGCACTCAAGGTCTCAATTTTTTCTCTTTTAAATGAAACAAAACTGCACAAAAGACCAACACAATCCCCCCCAGAAGGAGTGTCCTGTTTTGCTTCTCTGTCTCATGGAGGAGTACTCCTATTCTGATCGTGTGAAAGCCCAACACTTCTGCAAAGTGTTATTCCTCAGAGCCTGGCTTGAGACTTTGCTTTGTCGTACACTCAGCTCCTCTGAGCACTGTGATGAGCAAGCTGTCACCCGACACAGGCACTGATCTTTGAAGCCACCTTTAGCAACTAGAAGGAGGAGTTTGCATTCCTCCTGTGTCAGGACCCAGGACATCCCTCTGGCTGTCCTGAGCAGCCAAGACCCCTGCCAGGGGGCTCAGAGACCCTGGCACAGAGCCCAAGATGTGGTTTTGATTACGACCCGTGGAACAAGTTACCAGCCTTAGATGAAGATCTGCATGGCACGACAAAGTAAGTAGAATGATAGTGAATTTATCGCAAGGTGAAAAAGTAGATTTTGAGATATTTAGAATGGGGATTCAGGGGGGAAAGATGGAGGGATGTGGGCATGTCCAGCCTTCCTTCTTCTTCTTCTTGGCCTCCATCTTCTGCCGTGATGTTGGCACTTTTAGATTGTTTTAGAGTAAACGCTCACTGTCTAACATAGGTGATAGGTATTGGAAAGTTATTGTAAACATTGTGTACATAGTTTTTAGTATAAAGACATAACACTGCCCCGGGGGCAGGCAGAGTGCCTGGACTCTCTTGCTGAATGGACCTCAGCTGGACAGGAGAAAGAATTTTATAGATAAGATACAATAAACAACTTTGAGACCAAGAAATTAAGAGCCTTGATCCTTCTTCAAGCGCCGGCTGGGAAAAGAGGCTTTCTAACTCTTCTCAGGGTCACTCTGAGAAGCTAAAGATCCCAACACTCCTGAACAGAAACAGCCCTTCGCTTGGTTGCATCCCAGTGTCTCAAGTGCTGAGAAAAAATGGAGAATTCAAGTCTTGCGTTCCTTTAGCTAGTTACCAGAAGGATGTATGACCTGGGGCTGATTTCACAGAATCAGAGAATCCTTTTTGTTGGAAAAGACCTCTGAGATTATTGTGTTCAACCTTTGGCTGATGACCTTGTAACTAGTCATTGTTAATTGGACTGTTAATGTTTATGTTTCTTAACCCTGAAAAGCTGTAAAATTGAGAATGATGTGGGGACACGCTTGGTTCTCGCATCACTGCTATCTCAGATATCCCTGTTCTGTGGGTCTCCTGACTTGACTGATTTCTGGAAGTGAATACATAAAAATAAAGAAACGTGAGGTGAAAAAAGAGCCACAAAAGCAGTTCAGCACTGAGAGGGTCATTGGCATAAACAGTGCAGTTCTGACACTCTCTGCAGGTCTCAGTGATTGAAACAGAGGAGGACAACAAGACTCCCTGTTCCTGCCTATAGATTTAGCAAGTGTAATACTCAGTAAAACAAAGTAGTTTTATAAAAGTTTCTATGATTCTGGGAAATATGATGGGAAGAATTACAAAATCTGAAAAGTTTTACATTAAGTTCTACTTTGTGAACATATATAAATTTTTTCAGCTGGTGGAGTACCTAGAAAACTATTAGATCCTCAGCAATGTAGATATTAGATTTAAAAGTCTGCTCTTGTACTATAGGGGATAAAAAACCAAATCATGTATGTCATCAGCTGAAGTCAGCTGGGTCTAATAAACTGTGACCAGTCAGGACAAACTCTGTTCCTGAAGCAGTTTTTCTTTGGAAGGAAATATTGAAGATCACTTGGCTAAACTTTATGCGTAAAACATCAACCAGTGATAGCAAGGAAGGATTGGCTAACGGAGTTGTCCTCCTTAGAAATAAACACATACAGGGAGATGTGGGAAAGAGCCAATATCCCTCCAATGAGGCAAAGAAGATTTATTATATTCACTCTCCCATTTCTGGAAGCAGATGTCTTCTACAGTTAGTCTTGTAACTGAGGATTTTTAGAATGATCTGCTTCATGGGAAAGAAATGAGGGGGAACAGCATTAGTAGGAGTTATGTTTGTTAAGCAAATACAAGGCAAGGGCATCTACTGTAGCAACTGAAGAGAGGAGCTAAACCTTCTGGGATTCATGTGCACACAGAAGAGCAGCTAATTCGCTCCATAGGGCAGGAGCAAATGGGTCACCTTACCAAAAGACACAATTCAAATTTTCCACAGACACAAGGAGGTATCATTTAAATCTTCAGAACAATACAGTAGTACTTTTTTCCCACCTCATATTACAAAGCAAGCAATTACAGTCTTCACTAGCTGGTGTTTCTAAATGGGGTTCATCTCTCAAAGCACACAGGAATATTTTCCTTAAAGCTATCTGGAGTGTCTTACTCTAACATTTTAGAATCAGCCTAGAATAACTGAATTCAGTTTCCAGCTTATGTAAGAGTTAATTTTCTCTCTTTCTGTGCAAGTTCTACATTGAGCTACTGTCATAGTGCATGTGAATGATTCATGATGACTTGCCCCATGTGGTCTTCTGCTAGAGGCAACTGGAGGAGAAAAAAGCAAGCCTCAAAAATGCCAACACAACTACAACTCCCACACAAACTCCCTTCTCTTTAGAACACCATTTATTGTTACTCATCTTTAGTGAAAGAAAAGATGAGAACCACACCAAAATGGAACAGGTAACACCACAGGGCTTCTAATGAAAGCCAAACTATAAATGTGAACTATTGTTGTTTTGGTGTTAGAACTAGCAAGCTCGTATAACAAAATCCAAGTAGCAAGTCACTGGAGGAAAAGTGATGAGAAAAGAAAAGCTGCTTATGTTAATTAAACAAAGCAAATCTGCCTGGCAGACAAGAACAGCTTAGAAGCAAATGAATTTAAAATATGTATCTATTTCTTGGTGTTCCCTGAGCACACAGATAATATATGTGCTCACCCATTCAGTTTTAGGGATTAAAGAAATCACTGGGCATGTTGACTAAATCCAGGGAAGATGATCTTTAAAAACAAAAGTTCATACATGTCCACCTGGTGTTGTGAATGAAGTTCTGGAAGCAAAGAACAGAGATCTTACTTGTACTTGTTTTGAACAGCAGGATACATCACAAATTAAAAACCTATTACCCAAAATAGGGAAAAAGATTCTGCCAGACCACACCATGAGGCACCAAAACCTAATGAAGAGAAAACCCATTCATCAGGCTCCATCAGTACTGCTGCTCACTCCTTACTGAAGCAGTGAAGAAGACATTTACCAATAGTTCAAGTTCTCCTCCCAGCTCCCACAAACTCTTTTGGCAACTTGATCCCTGTGTTGTAGAAATCCCATTGTGAAAAATACTTTATGTCAAAAGTCAGGTTTTTATTAATTTAATTTCTTCTCAGACCGGAGTGGATAACCAAAGAAATGGGTGAATCACATATTCTTTCAAGAATTCATTTTACTTCCTTTTATATTTTCTACTAATTGAAATTAAACTTTTTTTTTAGCAAAGCCTTCAGTAATGACACATTAACTGTTTATTTGACATAGGCACACATTTAAAGAACAACTGCAGCATATTTCATGGTAATCATATCAAGAATAGTTACAAAGCAATTTTATATACTTACCATTGTAAACGTACTATAATCTGAGACCCTTAAAAAATATCACCAGAAAAAAAAATCATACAGGACTTCAGTAGAGTCAGTAAGACTTCTAGGTGATTGTTTGCTATTGAATAAACATCCAAGAATCTCCAACTCATAATATTATCACAGAATGCTTTTTTATTTTTCTGAAATGATAAAATTAATATGGCTGTTTCCAAGTCACAGTTGTTGGTTTTATTTATTTTAGAGCAGAGATTTCCAGTGTAACCACACAGGACCAAAAACTTGATGTACAGTGGCATTTAGTAATCTGTTACAACATCCTGCTGTGGCCATGTGAATCTCCATTTAGGCATTGCTGCTTTATTAACCTAACAAAGAAGAGTGCATCATGATAATAAAATTGTTATAATCAACCTGAATGACAGCATAGCAAGCATAGTGCAGGATAGCCACATACACGTGATTCCTCTGTTCTTCTGGAGTTGTGATAAATATAATTTCACATATTTGTACAACATTTTACTTACCACCATAAGTGCTAGTAAGTGGTAAGTTTGTTTTAATTACTTATAGATACCTTATTTCTATGATATGTATTTTTTTGTGCTGAATAATGCATCAATTACTACAAACTTCATGAGCACACAGTACCTCATGAGACTGTCTAATAAGCATATAAGAAGCCAAGGCTCTCAGTCATTTTTTATTTTCCAAGATATTAGACTTCTGATGGCATTGGTATTCTGACAATGATGGACATGACTATTAAACAGTTGAGTAATAGATAGTGTGCCTAATAGGACTAGGGCAGTTGCAAAGAGAGAGTAAAGTGATACTGTACAAGTGCACAGTGGGAAGACGAGTGGAATAGGCTCATATGAAGCAGTGGCAAAAGCCCAGATTCACTGGTTATTGAAATTCTTCTCTTGCCAAATGGATTAATTTTAAAAATGGCATAAAAAGAAACCATTCCAAAACTATATGGTTATTAACAGTTATATATACAGTATAATTATTAGTAACAAAAAACCAAAACATAAAAAAATCAAAACCAACAACAACAAAAAAACCGCAATACCAAAAGAAAACACCTAACCCAAACATATTTGAAATTTCTGGGGACAAGAAGCATTTAAAAAGTAAAATAATTTTGAAGAAGTGGAGTTGTTGTGTATGTCCTTCCTGCAGCATAGTAAGTGAATCCATGGCAAACACTGTTTTGCACCACAGAGTCTCTCCAACAAGTTTTCTCTCTCTCATCCACCAGACTTGTCTGCTCATCAGCCTCAGAACTGAACCTTTATTCATGCTCAGTTTTCTTAGGCTCTCAGAGAGAAAAATTCAGAGTGCTTAGAAAAGAAGTGCCTCCCAAAACAAAGGTGAACTGGTGAAAAATCTAATGGTTCAAAAATGACTAATACAAAAACACATGCATGCCTCAAGACCCAACTACTTTCACCTTTCAAAGTTGGCTTGACTAAAAATTCACCCAGTGTCTACAGAAGCGAACCACCTGTGTACTTGGAATCCAGGTCAGTTTTCATTACTAGATGATTTGGAACACTTTTAATCATGTTGAATTCTTGTTTGCATTTTTAAGTGAAAGAAGATTGAGCTAAATCACTATCTTGTATGAGTCAGTGCTGTTAAATTAAAAAATTAAAAAAAAAAAAAGAAACCAAGCAGATTACAAAGACTTAATATTACAGTATGTGGTTATTCATGACTAAGTCCAACAGAAGGAATCCCAAAATCATTTAACACAAGCAACAGGACACAGTAATAGCCAATTATTGAACCCACAGTCTCTTTGAGGATCATCTAGATGAGTAGAAAAGCCATTAGGAAAGTTTTGCAGGGCATCTTCCTCATTGTATTTCCAGGTGTATTACTACAGGAATCCAGGAATTCATTTGAAGCAGAGCTACAAGCCATTTCTAGATTTAAATATACTGTTATTCATTTCACATGTATAATAGTGCAATCATCATTACATAAAGGGAGCAATAAAAGTGAAGGGTACATTTATTTCATTTGTATTTTCAGAAACATCATGGATTTCTTCGGCTATATAGAGCAGTTGAAAGGATAAGCTCTATATCACCAGATTCACACAGTGCTATTTAAGTTGAATATGTAACAACTGCAAATATCTAGTCACTTTACACCCAGTAGGTGAGAAATACCTACCATGATGGAATTCAGATACTGTATATTTTCATCCTTAAAGATATTAATATATTCAACCTCCCTTTATTTAAGACACTTCAGTCTTCCCTGTCTGTAAATCAAGACCCAGAAGAATTGCAAAACTGGAGCAAATTCTGGCCAACTCCTTTTCTTCACATCAGTTCCTTTTCTTTCAATATCAAGAAAATTAAAAGGAATAGTTGAGGCACAAGTGATTTTTATGCAGAAGCATAGAAGTATTTAAATAAGTAGACTAAATCTTCAGTATTTAACTTTAAAAAAAAAGACATAGATCATAGCTATATGATCATAGTCATAGATCACAGTCACTGCAGTCTTACTGGATTGCTTTTTTTTCCCCCCAAGATGAAAAAATACACTGATTCACAGAACTTACCAAATCCACTTTATACTGCTATCTCACATAGTTCATATCTAATCAGAGCAAAGTACAAACCCGTGCTTCAAGGGAGCCTGAAATCATTCTGCTACACCTGATAACAAACGATTTCTTCAGCCAAGAGAGCTTCAGTGAGCTCAGAAATGCACAGAAGGGTCCGTCCAGCTGAACTGACGTAAATGGTGCTCGCAGAACTTAGCATGAAAGTGCACTGGCAACAAGCTTTTGAGAATAAGCTCATATCATAAGAGCTTGTGCTTGAAACTACTTTTACAGCTATGGTTATATTGTTTCTGTTAAGAGGCACTGCATAAATATGGAGTCATTCATCTAATGCACTTAGTATTTCTCAGATGAGGACTATTGCAGTTTTACCCTATGTCTAGGTGTGATAATACTTTGGTTTGCTTTACAGCAGTAGCATTGCACTAGCAATACAGCTGATACTAAAGAGAAGGCTGAAAACACTTGCAGACTGGAGTTGAAAAACCCCAACCTCCTCCTTTACTTCTTTTCATGCTTCTTCGTTAGTTTTCCTCTTTCTAGTTGGAGGCTTGTACCGGTGTTTGTTCTCTTCTCCTTTTGCTGGCTCTCCTGGGAAACTTGTTGCACTGCTCGGAGGATGGCAGTCTGCACAATCTGCTTGCTGGCAATCTGCAGCTTAACTTCATCTTGCTCCAGCCCTGGCTTCTCACCTACCAGAGCCAAACAAAAAGAAAAGGAGCTAAGAATTTGGGGTTAGTCCATGAAATCGTGAAGGACAGAAAAAGACGAGGGGGGAAGCAAAATCACAGAGTGACTGAGGACAGTTTATTACATAGAAAACCTGCCAATACTGAAGAAGATAAATTAGGGAGGAAAGTGCCTGTGCGTGCTCAGCACCACAGGACTGAGTGAAGGGGGAGGTTTTGAGTCATACAGCTCAATTACCCACTCCCCAGCACTGGGGACAGCTGTGACTTCACAGCTGAAACAAGAACAGATGTGTTATGCAGTAAGACAGGAAAGGTTTTCTCATCCAGCTGTGAATCACATCCATTTTGACTTGAGCTGTGCTTCTCAATAGGGAATTGGACTTTATTTTGTAAGTCTGACATGTACTCCCTTACCACCACATAAAAAAAACACTGTTTCATTAACATTTCTTTTTTTTTTACTTTAGATTGAAAGCCCTCATCCATCAAATCCCAATTGACTTCAAGTTACAAGATTTTGTTTAGTGTAGTTTATTAACCCTTAGAAAGATTTTCAAAAATATCAGCAAAACATTAAGAAATACTCAGATTCCTGTAAGTAAAACAGAGAACATTTTCTATGACAACCTGTCAAATACATATTTTCATGTGAAACTTCCTTCTTTGGCTAAATGTTTAAAATCTGGAGAAAAATGATGTAGTATGACTACTGACATCTGGTAATGAGGAAGAGTAGTTTATGTTAAGAGGTTTGTCTTTAAAAGTATTTTGACTCCTAACATAAGTGGCAATTTGGACAATATAGAATAGTCTGTAATGGTCACAGCTGATACTGATTTAAAAAAAAAATTTTTATTTGCACTTATTGGCATATAGGAAATCAGTTTCTCATTGAAATGTTTAGACTAGGTGCTACTGACATCACTAGATTTGATTTTAAAGTTTTTAAAGACACTCATCTCAGTTCTTTCTTAGTTGACTGTTATGCTCAAGTATTTCATTACATAGGATTTCCAGTTTACTGTCTTTTTAAATTACATATATTAAGAATTGTGTCCTGAGAGAAATCAAACAGAGTGAATTAAAGATCAGGTGCTTTTATGAGAGGTACATATCTGAAATTGTGATGAATTCCCAATGTTCACGTTTTTTTCAAGGAAACTTAACATAGAAAGAAAAGAAGAATCACTTGTTTCCTTAGGGAATATGCTACATGCTTGAGGGAAGAGACAAGGGGTCCTGCACCTGGATCAAAGTAATGCCTGATATCAATGCAGACTGAGTGGTGAATTTATTACCAGCAGATTTGTGGAGAAGTACTTGGGGATACTGGTAGACAAAAAGCTGGAACTAAGATGGCCTGTAGTCCAGAAATGTATGCTGGTCTTTACAAAAACGGCATGGCCAGGAGCAAAGGGAGGTGATTCTACTCCTGTGCTCAGCCCCTGTCAGACTCTGGTGTGCTGTGTCCAGGTCTGGGGTACTCGTCACTGTAAAGACAAGTAAGAGGTTAAAACCTGTGAAAACATAGGAAAAGTGTTTTGAACTGGAAAAGCTGACTGAAAAAATCACTTGAATTCTTGGAACAGTCAGATTCCCTGATTCAGTTTTTTCCACTTCTCATCACTTGAAACAGTGTGGTTTTGGATGGAATTAAATGTTACTTAACAGATCAAGTATAATAATTCTTCACTACTCAAATATGAACTCACATTTTATCACTCATCTAATTAGTCTTCTTGCCTGGCTGAAAAAGATCAGTCAACACATCTGATGTTCAGAAGATAATGTATTAACAAAAGCAGGGATAAACATAAAATTCTAAATAAAAATGAATATGTTGGAATAGACAATGAGGTTATATGAAATATAAAAAAACCTGCCAATCCTCAAAGCCAGAAACCCCCAGAATATATAATTGAAAACATACTGTTATTAAGCACATCGCTGTTGAAAATTACTCAGTTTGCTCTCCTTAGAGATGCTTTGTTATTTATTTGGTCCTTGCCAATTAATCTACAAAATCTGATGTTCAAATATTTTTACTTTAGAAAGGTCATCCATAGCAACAGTCAGTTGAACAAAAAGAGATTTCAAGTGCATTTCTCTCTGGGCTTTTCAGTTGTTTATTCAGGAGCAAAACCTGTCTGAAAGCACCACACAGATAAGTGAGATGTAGAGTATGTCTGCTCAGCTCTAAGCCATTAGATGATTCTTTTATTTGCTGAGATAACCAAGAACAGAGAACCCAAAACCTCTGGACTACCTCTGCCCAGCCTCTGAGGGTTTAGGTATGCACAGAAAGGAAATGAAGCAGCTTGAATAAACTTAATTAATATTTGTGTAAAATGGTTAGGATGATAGCAACCCAGATAACAAGAGATAATTGGCTTCAGAGACAGAAAGAATCAAAGCTGTTGGCCTGGGGTGATGTGAACAATGAGATCTTTGGCAGCTTGTGTGGACCATCTAAATGAGAAACCAAGTGAAAATGATAGTTATTTTGGAGGGTGACCATATAAATTAGAAACCAAGTGAAAATGATAGTTATTTTGGAGGGTGATATCTGGCACTGTGTTTGACCCAGGTCTGAGCCTGTGTTGGGACCATTATTTGTAGGAGCTGGAGTGCCAGAGATTTCAAGCAGTCAAAAACAAACATCCAGCTCCCCTGGGTATATGGTATCCATTACAGCTGGTCCAACAGGACGTGATCCTGGGCAAGTGGTTCTAGATGACCCTGCTTGAGTAGGAGCTGGGCAAGATGACCTTTAGAGGTCCCTTCCAACCACAAACCTACTCCATTCCTGTCATTTTAGCTAGTTAGGCTGTGATAAATCAAAACTTTTTCACTTTCTGAATGAGTAAACAACAATCTCCCAAAAAAGTGTCCCCACTACCTCCTCTTCTTCCAATTATTCATTTCAAGGAAAGCAGTTGGATAGTTGTTTCCTGAGAAGCTCACTTATTTATTGACACACTGGACCTACTCTGAGCAAGAAGATAAGAAAGCAGAGATGACTCATAGAAGTATCCCAAAAGGGCTCAGCTGGAACATATCTATGTCCACCTTGCTGAAATACAGACTGCTGTGGACATCCAGGCAGAAATTTGAGTGCCTATAGAATTAATTAGGCACTTCAAGAACTGCACATTTTCAGTCAAGTAAAAAAAGGACATAGCTCCTGCTGGCTAGGTGTTTCATGTTTAGCTAATCAAAATGAGAGTTACTAAGATGATAAAATGTATTTCTTTTTTATCTACCATTTTTTTAAGATTTGAAGTATAACTGTTAAGTTAAAATTCCATGACAAATATGTCATTTGAAGTAATTTCTGGGAAAAAGCTTGAACATCAGAAACACATGCTGCCTATTAGTTTGCCTTCTCTAAAGACTATATTTTCCTCTTGAAGTTAGAAAATCTTTATTTGTTCTCTATCTTTGGATGCTCACCCCTCATACCCAGCACCCCAATTCTGTAAAGAGAGGAGTGAAATATCTGGGTTGAGGGATGTTAAATACAAACCAGTAAATTTATCATCAACACATGATGAAGCCTCTTTAGCATGTTTTTATTACCTTGTGCTACTCTCCATAAATTTAATGCCAACTAACTCAGCAGATGAAAAGTAACTTTTAAACGCTGGTCTGGTTCTGCAATCCAAAATACAGTTTGAGAGATCCAAAAACCATCAAAATCTTGGACTGGCTGCAGGAGTCAGTTACATATTCCATTTCTACCTAAAATTAGTGGTATGTATCAGTGCCTTGAAATTGGCTTGCTTGAGGATGCTCCCCATGAAGGGAAATATGACAGAAGTTTGGAAAAAGAATAAAAACACTTGAAGTAAATTCCAAATACTCATTTCAATTAATAGAACTAATATTAGTTTAAGTCTAAGGACTCCTTGAGTTTAAGATTTACATCCTCTGAGAAATTTAAAGTTATACATGGAAAAAAAACCACTAAAGAGAAAAAGCTTTTAGAGATCAAATGTTTAGGAAATTTACTCTGGTTGCACATCAGCCTTCTCTCATTTATATCCTTCACTTTCTTCAAAGTATCCTGAGTCACTTCCTTTCCAGCCTGCAATCAAAGTAGTCTCCCGCACTTTCTGTTGATATCCCCTGGGGTTATTTCCTTTCAGCTAGCTAGAAGTTAAATTTACTACACCTTTATAAAAAACTCCTAATAAGTAACACTCAATAATGGCTGATATATTTGAATCAACAGCTAAGCTCCCTGCTGTACATTTTCCTAGGATTATTTGGAATACTATCATGAAGGTAAGCTATGACAGGCATGATCTTGCAAAGATGCCAGTCCATCCCAGATCCACTAATGTTGTCAATAAACAGTGGGGAGTTAAAGACCTTTACACTCACCTTTCCTCAAAGCTCGTAACGTTTATTGTTCCTGTATGTTGTATAAACAACTTTGAACTTTAACTGTATCTAAAAATAAGAATAAAAATCACATTTCCCTATATAAACTTCTGATCAATTTAAAACTCAGAATTACGCATAATGCATTCCCCTGTTAGCTAACATTTAAATTATGCAACAATTCTGAAGCTGAAAGAGCCAAGAAGTAAATATATTTTTCTTCAAATTTACATAAGATTATACAGGTAGAGTCTTTAACTAAAAATTTACCATTAGTTTTAGCAATATATTGCTTTGGATTGCAATAATTAATGATTACTCTTTCCCGCAACACTGCAACATTAGAATTAGTTTTTAAATAAAATTATTGTCATTATTATTATTAATTCAGGAAAAATACTGATCTCTGGAAAATCTCTCAATTCTATTGAAAATTATTACTGTAATTTTTTAACCCAGCTGACAGTACTAATGAAAATTTTAAATGGAATGAAAGTATAAATAGACAAGACCATGATTATTTGACTTCATCAGAAGGTCCAGTGTGGATGCATGGGAGCTGTGCATACAGCAAAAAGCTGTATGTTGTTATGTAAATTGTGTTTATAAACTACAGATATTGAAAAACCTTAGAGAATCTGGCAGGTTTGTAATGACATAATGTATGTGTGAATGTTGTAATAATTAACATTAATATTCTTTGCATCAATATTCATATTCTTCTATAAGAAACCAAGCTCTGTTCTTTAGCTTCCCTTTGCCATTAGGCAGTAACATATCTCTCCATCTTGTTGGCCACAACATAGAAGTTCCAGGTGAGTCTCCTCTGGCAAATACTTTGTAACCTGTGAATTGAAGTGGTTAAGATTTCTCCTTCTTTGATTTGCTTTAGAGGTTGGTGCTGGGATTTCAGCACAAGAAGCCTAATTTGAAGAAGAGATTCACAATCAGGAAATGTTGATGAGTCATTTTAATTACATTCAGAGTGAACGAAGATGGCAATCAGCCAGGGCTGAAAACTTTTCAACACATGTGCACAAACCAACTTTGCACATGAGAGTCATTAAAATATTTTACAGAATTAGAAACCCAATTCGTCTCAATGTCAGTAATGGTGTGAGCTCAGAGACCTCATTAAAAGGTCCTACAATGAAGTTACAAATTTAATATTTAAAATTAAAAAATAGTAATAAATGTATTCTTAACTGCACTAGAGTTAATTCTGTCCAGTACCATTTCTCATGCTCTAAAATAGAGCCCAGTGAGGTCCTGACTAATAGCTGTCAAGCAGCAGGAGACAATACTCATTTACCTTGATTCCTTGAGAAAGAGAGGACACTGAATATAACAGAAATGCCAGAAGTACTTTAATGTAGGATCCTGTGTTTTTCCAATTTCCTGACATGCTGTGTGCAGGGGATTTCTTGTGAAAGTCAATGTTGCTAAGGTAAGGTTCAGTTCAGGTTTATTTTCTGCCCTAGCCTCATACCCCGTTCTTGCTGTTCAACCAGCATGGAAGAGGGACTGTTTCATGAAGGGGACCAGCACAGATTACTTTGCTCTTCAAAAAAAATTTTAAGAATGAAGCTGGAATAACTCTGCTCTGAATACAATTAGAGGAGGAATATAAAGGCAAAAGAGAAGAGCAGAAATGCAGATAAGCTGTCTCAAAAGACATACTAATATCAACACAGCAATACTTCATTGTATCTTTTTATTCAGACATTAGCTATATCTCAACTCAGGTTTTGTAATTTTTTTCCACTAAGTTTTTACTCTTTCTTAAGAGATAAGAATACCTGAAATTCTCTTTGGGTTTTTTGCTATATATAAAGCTATCTTTTTAAAGACTCCAGCAAGTTATTACAATTTGAAATATGCCAGTGAAAATGAACTTTTTAGATTAAGAGATTGCTGAGACCTCTCTATTCTTAAGCATTTTTTCAATGTTTTAGTAAGATTTCTTGCCATAGTTCAATAATATTAACTAAAACCAGATTATACACTTCAGTCTATATATTTTCTAGGTATTTTCACATATAGGAATAACTTCACTCTTTAAGGACTGCATTTTTCAGCTTTGAAGTCTGAATGTAGTTAAAAATATTAATCACTGACAATTCTGTCACACCCAAACCCATAAATGTGATACTCAGATTTTGGTCCCAAAAGGAATATTTCTGGATTCAATACTGTAAACTAAGATTAATTTAACAGGGGTTTTGAGTCTTAGGCTGCAGTTCAGTGTATTAAAAAGAAGAGATTCCCTAAAGAGCATCTGGGACCAGCTGCTTCAAAGTTAATGAAAAATTTATATTCTCTTCATCTGCACAATTTTCCTACTTCTTTTAGAGAGCACATTTCAAATACTAAAATAAGAAACCTCTCTACACAAACGCTGTAATTCTTCCAGGGTGGGAGAGGTCCAGAGGCAGAGATACAGGTGATCATTATCGTAGAATCATAGATTGGTTTGCGTTGGAAGGCAGCTTAAAGAACATCTAATTCCAAACCCCCTGCCATGAGGCATCCAGAACCTCTCTGGGCAACCTGTTTCTGTACCTCACCATCCTCACAGTGAACAATTTCTTCCTGATATCTAATCTAAACCTTCCCTCTTGTAGTTTAAAACCAGTCCCCCTTGTTTTGTCACTATCTGCCCATATAAAAACCTCAATCTCCCTGTTTTTATAAGCCCTTTTTATGCACTGGAAGTCTCCCTGAAGGTGTCCCCAGTGTCTTCCCTTCTCCAGCCTGAACAACCGCCACTCCTTCAAACTGACTTCATTGGAGAAGTGCTCCAGGCCTCTGTTCATCTTTTTTTTCCTCCTCTCTGAACCCACACTAACAGGTCCATGCCCTTCTTGTGTTGAGGATGCCAGAGCTGGATGCAGCACTACAGGTGGGATCTCACCAGAGTGGAGTGGGGGAGCCACCTCCCTTGACCTGCTGGGCACACTACTTTTGTTGTAGCCCAGGATATGGTTGGGTTTCAGGGCTATAAGTGCACATTGCTGGCTCACATCCAGTTTTTCATTCACCAGTAGCCCCAAGACCTTCTCATCATGGCTGTTTTCAATGAGTTCTTCCAGTCTGTGCTCATCTCTGGAATTGCCTCAACCCATGTGCAGTACTTTGCACTTGGACTTTTGAACTTTATGCGGTCCTCAAGTTTGCCCAGGTCCCTCTGGACAGCACCCCATTCTTCTGCTAGGCCAACTGCAGAGCTCAGCTTTGTGTCATCTGCAAACTTGCAGAGGGTGCACTCAATCCCACTGCCTGTGTCACTGATGAAGGTATCAAAGAACACCAGTTTCAAGATGGGGCTCTGAATGACGCTACTCATCATCTGACCCCCTCTGCCTTCTATTTTCTACAGTTCAGGTGCTCAGAGATTCCCATCTAAAAAGAAAACACTAAGCACAGAAATCTAGATAATATTTGTGTAGGTCCTCTGAATCTGTATCAAAAAGCTCATTTTGATCCCCATTGAAACACAGCTTTTGTGTTAGAAGACTTCAGTATCCACCACTGTAAAGAATAAGCAAATGGCAAGTTTTCAATGGAAGCTTATTTTGCCAGCTGCTGTGTTTGGATTTCTATAACTTTTCATGGGTTTTGATCTGAAAGAACTATGTAGAGGTTAATAAAAATTTTGAATATCTGAACCTGCTTTTCTTTTTAAGTGTAGAAAATAGGGAAAAGGTTACATAACCTGTAAAAAGCCAGCAAACATTCTGCTTTAGCCAGTGAAAACGCCCTGCTACATTTGAGATATATTTCAATTTATACCAGATTATTCAGAGTCAAAAATTGTATGGCCAAATGTCAGATGAAGCAGAGCCCTTCTCTAGCTCTAAAATAAATCCCAAGCCCCATAATAAAAACACCCAGGAAAAGAAACATCCCTCACAGAAAGCCCTAAATTTGCACATGCACAGCAGTACAGAAAAATTTCCCTGTTTATTTTAGAATGTGAGTGGAGTATGAAAACTGTAAATACAGCTATTAGCAACCAAGCCTGAGATTTTATATACTCATATACCTATATATATAGATGTAGATGTAGAATTTTGTATATGTAGAATCTCAGAATTACAGAATATGCTGAGTTGGACCCATCAGGATTATTGGGTCCAACTCCTGCCCTGTTTGGGACAATCCCCAGGAGTCACACTATGTGCCTGAGAGTGTTGTCCAAATACTTTTGAACTCTGTCATGCTTGGTGCCATGACCAGCTCCCTGGGGAGCCTATTTTAGTGCCATGACCACCCCCTGGGTAAAGAACCATTTTCTAATATCCAACCTAAATCTCCCCTGACACAGCTTCAGGCCATTCCCTTGGGCATATACACATGCATGTGTATACACAAAGTCATGATAGAAAGTAAACCACAGGTTATACAAACCTAAAAGGCACCTAGAAAGAGCAAAACCCTTTTTTTGAATTTTTAATTTCATAGCTGCAATCTTGACAGAATCTCTCTGCAACAGGATGGCATCCCATGTTGTTTTCCACTCTTGGAACTGATTCTCTGTCTTCCCAGAGAAATATTTTGTGCTATATTAAGAAAACTTACTTCAAGCAAAATGCAATGTCAATCTGACAGTATTTAACAGAAGTATAAATGGATATGCAACCCTTCTGTACTGATAAATCATGAGTGGATTCACTGCCCAAAGACAGAAAATTCAGGGTTATTCTATCAATATACATACTACAAAGTGAAGCAACTACAAGCACAAGTAATCCACAGGAGGTTATGTCTGCCTTATCACTAGTGAAAGGCCTGAGTAGAACATGGCTCAATTTACTTCTTCAGGCAAAAAAATTTCAAACTCTCTAGAAGGAAGACAGCATCTTCTGGAAACACAACAACAGGATTTGCAAGGGCAGACAACAGCAACACAGAGCTCACCTCCTCTGATTTCCGTTGCAATGCACTCTAAAGGAACCTGAAGCATTTTAGGGCTACTCAGGTCACCTTTTCATTTCTGATAACATCAGTAAAGACTATGTTCCAATTGGCATTCACTAGATTTCTGTAGAATCTTTCAATTTCTTGTGTAAAAGACATGATGCATATGGGCAACTAATAGCCAAAGAACTTCACAAAGGCTATAAATGAATTTGAATGCATTGCTTGCAAATAATTTTTGCTTAAAAAAACCCCTAGTATTTGTAACATAATACAATGTATTATGTCCTTAAAATCTTTAATAGACGAGATTGGAGGTATAGAAAGAATCTACCATTCACTGTATTTTACAGTAAGAGCACTTATTTCCATTAGCACAATAAAACATATAAGATTGGAATGATATTATTTATATCTATAACAAGTAAAAGAGAACAATCCACCTTCAAGAACAATGACTTGGAGGGACAAACTCTAGAGGTCAGTGTAACACATTCATTTTCTACATTCACGATTTGACTTTCCTGCTCAATAAACAGTTCAGTAAGGATGTTAATAAGGACTATATCACTTGTTACCACTATCCCCCAACTATGAACAACTCCTTCAATATAGGCCATACACAGTCACTGTGATAACAGAATTCTTCTCACACCTAACCTGAATAGAATTTAATCCAGTGACAGCAAAGTGAAATATGCCAGCCTCACTTATTCAAGACTTCAGTTCTGTTAAAAATTATTTGAAACAATAAATTCTGTGCCATTTTTAAATGCAATGTTGAATTGTACTTTAAAGAAACATTGTACCTGGGACTGCTGATTGTTTTCTTAACTTGCTAAATTAATCATACTTCTGAATATCTATGAACTAAATTTCTTTCACCTCACTAATGAGGTCTGCTGGTGGAGTTTCACAGCAGGGGAAAGACGAATGTGTCACTGGGAAAAGGTCAGCACAAGAAACATTTTTCTTCAGCAAAAGAGAATAAGGAATTTCCTCCTATATGATTTTTTCCTACCAGGTGGCAAACACTTTGAACTACTGTTGAGAGCTGTAAATGCATTCAGACACTTCTGGGCAGCAACTGGCCTCCATACTCACTACCAGCCATAACAAATACTGGACAAAACCTCCATTATTTCAGACTGCATGAGGCTGACAAATAGTTTTGGTTTTCATTTTCAAATTATGTCCTACACATGGAATTTATCAACATTAAGCTATCAAATAAGAATCCTATATGTATACGGATTTACATTTTTTATTAGGGATTTTTGGGGGGAACTACAGAACTCAGAGAATTAGCAGAATGTAGCACATCAGTTAATAAGGACAAGGACTATACCCTGTCTTGTTCTCATGGATGAAAGGCACTGCATAACTGAGTGCCAGAGTACCACAGTCAGCACAAACACTGGAGATATCCCACAACAGGGTACCTTCAAAGAAGTAAAGTTATTGATAGCAATTTTTGCATTCATGAACAGGCCCTTCCATACTGTCTTGATCTGGATATTGTGGTCAGGAATCTGCAATAGTACCTGTAACATTGTAATCAAAAAAAAAAAAAAAAAAAGAAAAATTAAGTCAAGAAATTTCACATCTTCACATTCTGCAACCCAACAGGTTCTTGTTATCCCAGTTTTTCCACTGGAGAAGATCAGGACTATTCAGACCAGTAAGAACATCTGTTTCAGTTTGCAGCTGCTATTTCTTCAATTGCAGTGTAATGAGATTCCTAAAATGTTTGGTACAGGATGCATTTCTGATCTTCAGTGTCATTATACAAGTCTGCTGTGTTGCTCCCAGCTTAAAAATGTCAAGAACAGCTGTGCTTATGAAAAGCTCGTTGAAAACCTACTGGTGTTGCTGTTGCACGAGAAAGGCGCTGAGCTGTGAACATTCTGACTTCTCAAATGTCTATCTTTAAACTTTGTGTTCACACTTTTTTTAACACAAAAATATTGATACAAAAATTAATTCTATATCCTCCTCCTCCTTCTAGAACTATAGGGTGTTGAATAAAGCATCCGAGTTTCTAGTTACAGAGAAACTGTCAGGTAAAAATAATTATTCAAATTACACTGACAAATAACAAGATTCACCTGAAAGATGAAATCACACGATTCAAAGAAGATACAAGCTTAAGAAAGGAAGTGTTTGACCTGAAACAATCTGTCAATATAAATATTCCAGTCTTTCTTGAGGTATTCAGTTCAAAACTGATTCCTTTCTAAAATAAACTATGCCAACAAACAAACAAACAAATAAAAAACCCCCCAAACCCAAAAAATCACAGCTTTGTATTGGATTAAACTATTATGGCTTGCAGTGATGAGACTCTATTATTTGGTTATTTAATTTATGGCTTTACAGAGTAAGAGTCAGACATAAGTGTTTGAGTGATTTGTGCAAAACAGCATCAGAAAAAATTCTTGAAGCATGAAAAATACCTTTGTATTGTGTTTGTTTAGATGAATCATACAAAAATAGTATTTTTTTTATCTTTGCATTAGGAAAACATTTTGGAAATTAAAAGAAGCAAGGAATATGCCCAAGATAATTTTTGGAAAAGTAAAAGTCTGCTAAAAAGTTGTTTGATTAGCAACATTTAAAGTTACTGTTAAATCTGGTAAATGCTGATATTGGAAGTGATTATATTCTTGTAAACTAATGATCTGCTATCAGCAGAAACCTTGCTGCATAATCTAATTTTTACTAATGTGTTAGAACAAATAAGTGTTTTAATGCCTCTTCATTTCCTACCTCACAATGGCATATATTAAATCTGTGGAGTTATTTATAGTTAGCAATATTTTATAGGCGAATCCAGCTAATTCTGTAATACACCATCCCATGAAGAAAATTTAAGAAAAATTTTGCAAGAAGATCTGAAAATTCAAAATTATGACTTCTCTCTGCTTTTTTGGTCTAATCTTTGAAATTTCATGGTTCTCTACTGCAGTCTTATACGTATCTCCATCCTTACATGCAATTTAAAATAACATATTGTTATCTACATCTCAAACTGCCTAAAGTATTTCAGGAAAATTAAAGAAACTAAACCTTGCAACGTGTAGCTTGTGTGAATTTCATGTGTCATCCCCCATTCTAAGGGCAGCACAACATGTGTGAATTATCCAGGGAAATGAATGCCAGACATCTCACAGAGCTTGGACTGCATTTCCTATACATCAGCACGTCATTAATCAATCAGCACAAGACAATGCAATGAAGCCCCAATCAAATTAAACCAAGTAATGAAAAATGCACTCTTAGTTCCTTTTCTGGAACAGTCTCAATGTTAATTTTCAGTGGGAAGGAAGAATATGAATAAATGTAGAAAATTAAGAATACCTTTTTGCATACCTACGAATAGCAATACACTGTCTAAAATGAGCCAGGACGTCCAATTTAGGCATGGAATACTGGCCATTTTATTATATTTTTATCTATATCTATCTATCTATCTATCTATCTATCTATCTATCTCAGTAACAGCCAGGCTTCTTTTGATGTTGCTTCTTTTTGTGCTGCTTTGTTGTGTTATTTTTCAACACAGGAAATAATAAGTTTTAGGGATTGAAGATTCACAGTAAAGTATGTATTCAGTAAATAGTCAGTCAGCTTTGCCTTTTAAAAAGTTATTTAAACTTGATAAGCTGCTTCTACTTAACAGTTTATAAATGTAGCCATTAATTCAGTGTTCTGAAATAATATATCCAAGACCTTAAGAAAAAGACCATCATCCTTTTCATCTGCAAAATCTTATCTTTGTTATCAGGTAAATGACTTCCATAATTTTTGTTTCTGGAAAAAAAATTTCTCTTGATTGTTGTTTCGTTTGCTTTTTTCTATCCCATCCTGGAAGTTTATAATTCTGACCCTAACCACTTACAGTTGGATAAATCTTTTACTTCCTCTCCCTTCACACCCCAACAAATAAATGGAACAGAAAATGAGGTCATTCATCACAGTGCGATAAAATCAGAAAGTTGACTGAAGAAATGAAAGTCAGTTTCTTAGTAGACTTATAGTATTTTTACATCATATGGCCTTAAGTACTATGAAGATGCTAAAGATGCATAAACCTCTTAATTTTTTTTTTTTTTTTATTTTTAATATCTGGTGAAGAGATAATGCCAGGGCAGAGCTGATTTGCAGGGAAGAAAAGCAATAAAAAATTGGAATCTACTCAGGCTTGCTCTGTTTGAACACAATAGATTGCTTTATCATCTCTTTCACTAATTCTCATGTAGTTGCCCTAAGTATTTTATGGCAACATTTGCAAGGAGACCATGGCCTTTTCTTTGAGTAAAGGAAAACTGAAGGATGACCATATAAAACAGTTTTAGACAGAGGGGTTTTTTTCTGTCTATGGATTAGAGTCGTGAAAAGAACAATTCATGCAGTTAATAATGAGCTTTGGGGTTTGTTCTTCTTCAGTCTTTGGAGAAAAAACATGCACGTTTTCATTATTTTAGCAGTAATCTCTTCCTGAAGTATTCCAGTCCCACAGAGCATTTAAAAAACTTGTACAGTTAATGGTGACAGTGTGACAGACAAAAGGAGTTCAGGAAAGAGCCACTAATGCTAAAGGTGTATTACAAAAAGCAGTGGATTGTTCTATTAAGATAACTAACTTGACCCTAATTTCGGAGCATGATGTAAACATGAACATATGAAATTAGAAAGCAACCAGGCAATTAAATAGGCAAAATTAATGAGATTGTTTAAAAGAGATACTATTTTTTAAAAAATTAAACTGAATTGGGTAGCAAAGTCAGACCCAAGATTTCTTTTTTAATACAAAAGTGTAAAACTTTTGGATTCTTACCCTTTCAGAGATTGGATATGCAACTTCATGAAAGATAAAACTTCTGTTAGCTTTGCAAAACAAAGGTATTAATAGTTATTCATTGTCAAGTTGCAGCGCTTGCTTTCCCTTTTCTATTGACCCACTATTTTACTGAAAGTTATACATTTTTAATGAAGTTATTTTCAAGTCATGTCCCTACAAAAGATATTACTCATGACTTACACTTACACCCTGGAGCTACTGGAGGGCCTCTCACCCCTCTCATCCTTTTCTGAACACCCAACTGCCTATTTCCAAGCAGAATGTACCAAATCCAATAAAAAATTGCTGTAGTTTTGCTTCTTTTATGGGTTAACACAAAAGTATACTATGCACTAGAGATTCTGTACTCTTATACAGTGAACTCTCACATTAGACATGAACTGCTGAAATCTTCAATTTAGCTCCAGTAAAAATTGGACTAAACAAACTTTTTGTTCTCTTTCATTCAAATACTTATTTTGCTTTGAGGGGGAAGAAAGAGGAAATGAAATTTATAAATTATCTCCATGAGTTTCAGGGATGGTCGTATTAGCAGCCACTGTTGTGGGTGCAGAGGGGGATTCACTCCCCAGTCACTGAAAGGCCACATCCTCCTTCGTGACCCTTTAGTGCAGTCTGACAAGCACAGCACCCTGCACACTTCTATAGGAGGCTCCTGTCCCTGATGAGAACCACAGGGGTGACCCTCATAACCTTTGGCTCCACAGCTAAGAAATTCTAAGCTAAACATCCTCGTTTGAACCTACCTGCCTCTGCCTGCTGGCAGCTCTGCCTCACCCATTACCCACTCCCCGCAGCACCTCTCCGGCACGGCCGGGGCCTTCCTGCGAGGCTGCTCGGCTGGGATCGGGATGCAGCTGCCCTTACCTGGAGCGAAAACCATGGTGCCGCCCGGGCAGCACGGCTCAGCACCTCAGACAGCTCCGGCCCCGCTGGGATCAGCACCTCAGACAGCTCCCGGCCCCGCTGGGATCAGCGCCCGGACGTCGCCCGCCCCTGTTGGGATCAGCACCTCGGCCAGCGCCCGGCCCTGCTGGATCAGCACCTCGGCCAGCGCCCGTCCCGCCGGGCTCAGCACCACGGACAGCGCCCGGCCCCGCACGGCGGCGGAGGCGGCCGCGGTCCCTCCCTCCACAATGCGGCGGGGCGGGGAGGGGGCCGGGGCGCCCGCACGGACACACACACACACACACACACACACACACACACACACACACACACACACACACATACACACTCTCTCCCTCTCTTTCTCTTCCAGAGAATCATCACTGCCACAACTCCTTACCCTGCAGTGGCAGCAGGGGTAAGGGCAAAAAGGAGAAAGACAACAGCGATCTGCCCGGCAGGGAGACTGGCTAATTGCTCCTAATTACCCCTCTCGACAACAGTCCCGCTGCCTGACATTTTGGGGTGCGCTGCTTTCAATGCAAGCTGACAGCACTGGTAATAGGCTTCAGCAACATCACACTTTGTCACAGCATTTTTGCTTCCAAAAGCTCAGATGCTGAGGAATTTATACTCTGATTTCACAGGCCCGTTAAGCCAGCTGTACCCAACAGCAGCACTTTAAGAGGCAACATGAATATTTTGGCATATAAAAGACGACATCAAGGCAAAACAGTAAAGAAAATAATGAATAGCAATAAAATAAACACTATGAGGGTCAACAGCAGAAGACTACTTAAAATTTCCTACCAACTTTTATGTTTCAGGTTTAATTTACTTTTGTTTGTACAACCCATAATCAGGATTCTTTTGGGCCATGAACTTCTACAGTAGAAGTGAGAAACACACAGCCTGATGGGACAAGCTTTACAAAAACTAACTCTGCTCTTTAAGCCTAACTTGCAAGAGGCATTTTGAAAAACATTATCAGGGTAAATTATGGAAAGTACATTAAAAAAAAAAAAAAACATACATTTTTTGCATGTATATGTTTGCAACAGGCAATATATTTTCCAATCATATTTTCATAATCTAAGATACTCTTACAAGCTTATCTCATTCTTTTCAGAGTCAAGCATTTCACAAACACAGAATTATGCAATTAACCTGAAATACTTGAAGTCTCAAAATAAGGCCTTTTTCTTAAAATACAGAAAAGACTGACCTCCTTAAATAATATTGCTTAGACTGACCTCCTTAAATAATATTGCTTGTATACTTCAGCTAGAGCTCAAGAGTGGCATCACTGTCAAAGTTAAACTAATTATTTGGTGATGGATTTTTTTTTTTTTTTTTTTTTTGAGGAGGGGTTGTTCATTTTGTTTGTTTGTTTGTTTGTTTTTTCTTTTTCTTTAAGTGTGTAACATCATTTCTCCTTGGGAATTAGTTCCAGATTTATCTTCACTTACCATTTCTAGTATTCAGTTTCTGGATATTCCTATTATTACCCTTAGCAATTTCAGCTTCTTTATTGCTATTTGTTTCCCTCTTCTGTCTTATATTTCAGGGATCAGTTTCACTTCTCTTAGATGGCAACTGAATGAATGAACACAAACATACCCCTGGTTGCTCAGGAATGGTGTTCCCTTTAAAAATGTGACTCCAAAAATCTGTATTCTAACATTTTCTCACCTATCATTATTCCCATTCACCTTAAGTATGGGAACCAATTACCTCAGAACTCAATTAGAAGAATTTCTAGTAAAAGTATCCCACACAAAATACAGAAACGAATGCAGTCCTCAATATTCAGCATTCTTAAGAGAAAGGTAAAGGATACCCCATAATCTTTAGAAAATCATGACTGATCCATAATCTGAAAAGATTGCAAGAAAACTTATACTGGTATTTTTATGATATATCTGTTATGTAGTCCTTAATGCTTGATGGAGAGTTATCTATCATTTAAAAAAGGTATTAAAGCACTTCTCAAAGAAAATTTCTATTGGACATATTTCTATTACATAGAAATATGTCCAATAGACATATGTCCATTCTCAAATTATATGGATGTTTCTAAGGGATTGTTTTGAGATGGTGGAGCAGCCTGCTAACAGATTTTTAAAACAATAAATACAATTAAGTGATATCAAAGTCTGTAAGTAACCTGCAAAATTCTAGGTGGGTAACAGAAACTACATCATTTTGGTGAAAGAATTCAGTTCATTAACTGGATGATGCCAATGAACATCTTTCTTTAACTGCTATCTGTATTTAATCTGATAAATAACTCAAACCAGTCACATTTTATTCTCGAGTTTTCAGTTTTCTTGCTTAAATTACAAGCTAACAGCAAGTAATGTTTTCTGTTAGAGGAAAAAGTTATATCAAAAGTTTTTTGAACTGATTTTTGTTATAACATTAATTTCTGGATTTTGGATTGGGTCATAAGTTCAAATACACCCCAAAAATCACTGAAATAACTGCACAAGAGAGAGGTCTATAGTGAATTGTCACCTCAGAAAGAGTGTGCAGTTAATGCAGCACAACTCCTTATACAAAGAGTGCACTAGTAATTTTTTTTCATTCAACTTCAGATAAGTGGAAAACAACACTAGTTATGCCCACTTATTCAAAAGAAAATCCCTTGAGAATTAAGCATATTGGTAAAAAGGAGACTATATAATTAAACACAATTAATTTAAAGATGTTCCATCAACATGTATGAAATAAGAAGCACAAAAACACTTGCAGAAACATCTGCATAAATTTTGATCAGTAATCATACAGTCCTTGCCATGTATATAATTTAAATTATTAATCTTTAAGTGAGGAATTACTGATTCCCATGTAACACCTGTGGACATAAAAATTCTTTTTTAATGTATCTTTAAATACTTTTTTAAGGATGTCTTGGCTTACTTATAAAGTACTTCATTAAAAACTTTAACACTTTTTTAACAGATAGCTAATATATCTAGACAGTTACAAAAATCATGTTGGCTGATGTCACATTAAATCATCCATGCTATACATAGTTCTGTGGATTTAGACCCAACGCAAGCCCTTTATACTAACGGAGCTGAGAACAATTATTTGGTTACACAGGTTCAGAAGCTTAGTAAATATCTATTCAGGAAGGAGCCCTTTCCACCTGGTGACGTGCAAGGTTTTCATGTCCTGTTAACAAGAACATAGAGCTAACATTTTACAGGTAGTATTTTAAACTCTTTTCTAAAAGAATCATGCAGAATTAATCACCTAAACATAAATGAACACATTCTATAACAAAATTAATACAAAGAGATAAGATTTCATATGTCTTACATCAAATACATTCAAAAGTATATTTTGTAAAATTTTTTTTACCCAACTTTGAGAACTAATTATCTCTCAGCCTTTTTTCTTTATTTCTTCCCACACTCGTACATTAATAATCAAATCTAAATTTTTGGGAGGGAAAAGTAGGAAACTGCTTGAATTATTTCATGTCTTTTGCTATATTGTCTAAGATCATAATGGTCATCAAAAAGCAATTACAGTCACTGTAATCTTACAGTAAAGCTTAAAATAAAAATCTTTACTAGCCAAGATGCAAGATATTACATCTGAAACTGCAAGGAAGCTGTCTAGAAGAAATTGTGACTGGTTGTCATCAAGAAACATCTAAACACTAGATGACTATTTGAAATGTCAAATTGCAATCTGTACAGCAGGGACCACAATAGTCAGGATCCCAGATTTAGAAATCTAACATTTAGTACCTCTCTGATTAATGTACCTCTAACAGGCAGAAGTAGAGAATAAACAGGGAAGGTAGAAAAGAAAAAATAAAAATAGACACAAGTGCCATTCTCCTGAAAAAATAATGAAACGAAAAGTCAGTTACCTTTCCATGAGCGCTTCAGAAGAATAGCGGTGCACAGCAGCCAAAGTGGTGACACCATGTAGGCCAGAAGCAAGAACACACAACATTTCCCAAAACAGTAAAAAGTGAATACCATTAAGGATAAGTGTGGCCAATAGTATTTTAATCCATTGGTCAATTCATTTTTCTTAATTAATCTGATAAACTACATAACAGTCCAGGACTGTGATTTACAACTAGAAAAATATTTTAGACAGAGTCTAGGAGAAATAGCTGTACAGTTTTGTGGTGGTTTTTTTTGGTTTGTTTGGGTTCTTTAAAGTATCACAAAGATGCATCCATCCCAGGACTTCTCACAGCCTGTAAAGATATCCCAAAACACCCACATCCATCTAGGTAATATTTCTAGCTGATTACATTGCCACCCTCACAACATCTGAATGCCTTGCACCCATTAATGATTATCTTCAAACAGTCCCATAAAGAGTAAATTGGTATCTTTCTGTTATAGAGAGGAGTAAAAATTAGAGAAGCTGAACCCAAAGCAGCAAAAATCAACCAAAAAAAAAAAAATCCGCCCAATCAACAAAAACAATGACCTAGATAAACCTCAGGAGGTTTAAATAAAAGATTCAATGACTCACCTAAAATATTACTACACACACAACTGTGCAGTGAAGCCAAAGTAATAGCTGTTCCCACCTGCCACATCTTTGCTGGTTGTCAGTCCCTTCACCAAGACAGATGAATGAGTCACAGCCCAAAATTTAGAGTCTTTCCATCATGCAAGAATTCTTTTATACATCAAGGAATTCAGTTCAGTCAAGTCCTTGGCTAATGACCTTGGATCTAGCAGAGACATTGTGAAACCATAGGCAAAGGTTTAAAAGGACTTCACACACAACCACTCTTCTGTGACATGTCTCCATGGACAAGGCCATACCATTCTGCACCATATGGAAAATGCAGAGGTTGAGCTGGAAGACTCCTTCAAGTGAAATTCTCATCTTCAAACTTTTTCTGTTCCTATCAGCAAAACATTCACTACACTAAAAATGAATGTTTTTGTATGTGTCTTTCTTTTTTCTATGAAAATTGTTTTAAGACTCTGATCATGCCGCAACTTATTGGTTGTGTAACTTGACACACAAGTCATAAAATTAGGCCTTTTTCTCAAGTTTTCAAGGAACTTAAATGGGGAGAAGCATTTATGACCCATGGCAGACCAGTGAGCAAATGAGCTAAGAAGAAAAGTCAGCTTTAGAATGAATGAAGATTTCCAGACTTAGAAAAAACCAATACTATTAGAATTCTCAATCAATCAGTTATATATTTTGATAAAAGTAAACCTAAATATTAAACCACATGCTTAATTTATTGCTCAAAGAAAAGAAAAAAAGGTCAGTAAAATGTAAGTACCAAAGTCATAATTGAATGGGCTACTAAATAGCTTAGATTGTTCAAGAAATGAGAATAGGGAAATTATACTGAATCACAGCAATATGAAATACAAATGGTAAGTACACAATGCAGCTTCCTAACTGGTCCTATAAAGGCAAAAGAATGGGGATTTTATCATGCTTGGCTAAAAATTAAGCAATGTGAAGAAATAAGACAAATATGTGAATTTTAAATTAAGTTTGAAAACATCAACTTTGATACAAAAGAAAGAATATAAAACAGTAGAGTTCTAAAATTTTAAATTATGACAGGAAGATTCTCGGAGCATAATCCATGTCCATCTGGAAAGCATCTGTAACAGGACAATCCTACGCTGGTAGAATTTATCACATCCATCAAATCAGAGTTCCTGTCTGACTCAATTTAATATGTCCTTGAAATAATGGAAGATGTGCAAGAAAGTCACACAACTGGATAGAAGTTAATTATTGAAGTGGAAAATGAAACCTACACTTCAGATTGAAAACATTGACTAAGACTCTTAAAATAGGTAATTGTTCACTTCAATTAAAACATTTGTGTCTAACAAAGTCTGATTATGATGGCAGCAATGACATTTTAAAGTAAGCATTTCTCATGTATTTCAGAGTTGTTTTTTTTGTGCAGACTGAATTGCAAAGCAATTCAGCATAAGCAAATCTGTCAGGCTCTTTAAAACTGCAAGTTTTAATTGTTACTATATAGAGTTGTAGATAAGTGTTAGTCTAGTAACCAAGCCCAGTTATGTTCAGACCTTTAACTCCTCTGAAATACAAAAGGGTAGAGCTGCTTCTTCCTACTTTCCAAATGGACTGTTGAATTATTTTTCCTTATTTGATCTCAGATTAAAAAAAATTCAGATACACAAAGAGAATACACATATGCAAATGTTTTGAAAAATCAACTCTTTCCAATACAAGCAGTCAAAGAGATCTTACTGCTTTTCAGGAGTACAAGATTTCCTGTACAGTCCTGTAAAGTTAAAGACTGAAGCTTCACACTAGCATTACAAAGTTTATGTCTCCAAATCCTGGTATAAGTTCTATTCTATATTTTAAGAGGAAGCATATAGGGACCATGCTTATTATAAGAGCTACTGGAGAATGTGGATGAATCAGTAAAACATCAAAACCAGTAATAGCTATAATAAGGCACCTTGTAAAAAGGAAATATTTAAATGCTATTACTTCAAATGGGAAAAAAATTCTTGTTAAATTAGCATAGAGAACCATGAGAAAAATCAGCAAACAGAACTCATTTCCAGGGAAGAACTTTACACAGAAAGAAGGCCACTTTTAACAAAGAATGCCTCCTGGAGCCTCAGCTACACAGTTGAAGAATTACATTTAAAATTCATTATTGTCAAGTACCAAGTGGAGATGTAAGAAAACCTATGATTTTTATATCCAGGCCTTTAAACTGTTTCATATTTATAGGTAGAAATAAGCCAAAATCACTCAAACTTTAGGTTTTCCACAGAACCCTAAACTGAAAAAGCAGAAAATTAAATTATGATAAAAGCAGTCTAGCTGACATTACCTAGTGAAATACAGAATCTATTCCTATACTTTGGATATATATTATCTGCATTAACTAAAAAAAGTGATTATTTTATTTTCCCAGCATGGTATCTAAACCAGATCTACAATAGATGTAAATTACCATGAAGTGAATATTGTCTACTTCTAATACTTGCAAAGATTAAATTATGTTGAAAATGCTTTTTTTTCATACTTTTGGGATTCTAGTTTTGTCCTTCAGTGAACTAAATACCTTTGTCTTTTATTAAGAACTCTTTCTCCTAAAGCTGAGCAATTTGCCACCATTCAAGACTGTGCAGAACTTTTGAAGAAGAGGCAAACAGGAGTAGATTAATTTAAAAAACAAAGGAGAAAAATAGCCCCCACAACTTCAATCCCCAAATTCCCTCCTCCAGAAAAAGCAGAAGTGACACACACAGATCACCCTCTTCAAAATACCACAAGTCTACCAGCAATGGATGCTGCAAGGAAATGGTGCCTGATCCCTTCTGTTGCCTGGCAGCTCCTCACAAACACTGTGCAACATGTGCTGTGCTTCACCGCTTTGTATTTAATGTGGTGCCAAAGTTGGGCAAGCCCTGCTCCATTCCTTCTAACTCCAGCAATGTGCTCCTGCCACTTACTTTGGATCAAACCTAATGAATTGGTTCAATTTAAAACTAACTCACATAATCACTGATTTGCTTTCTTATGTAAAATAACTCCACTGACTTACTCTAAAGCTACAAAAGCTGCTAAATCTGAGACAAACGAGAAGGAAATGTGCAAAAGGTAACAGGAAGAAAGAAAAAGAGAAAATGAGATTACCCCATTTAGCAACAGTTTGCAATTCACTATGACAGTCAAAATACAAAGCTGCTGTCTCAGGAGGCAGCTCCACAGTAGCTTAAGCTGCTCCAAACTGAGGCTGTTTTTCCACTGACCCTGGTGGAAGCTCCACCAGTGGAGCTAGTGGAACTCCACTATATTCCGTTCTCCTGTCTGAGCACTTTGAAATGCCACAATAGGGTTTTGCTCTGTAAGCACTGCTTGTGGTACCCTCTGCTCTGGAAAAAAAATGGATTTTTATTAGTGAAGAATGAAAACTTAGATGCAGGGAAGCTTGGTCTTTAGAATATTTTACAAGACAAAAATACTGTATGTTGCTTGCATATATAGATTACTTAAATGTATAGACAGACTACTGGGAGGAGGTCAGTAAACTGCAAGTGGCAGCACTGCAGGGTTTGAGTGGTTTTGGTTATTGTTTTTAACAGAATGGGTTTACATCAGAAAACCCATTTTTCTAAACATAAAAACTTTCATCCTTTGGTGGAAAAAGAGAAAAAATGCTCTCATGTTTTAATGATTTCATGAAGATGATCTATATTGAATGCATCATATCTATTAATTTATTTTACTTCTGAATGAAAATACAACTTTAGCTCTATTGCCTAATGTGTCGCATGTAGTACTTCTTTGAAGTGGCTATTATAAAAACCAAAATACATTTGGAATTTTGATTCAGTAAGAATTCACATTTCTTGTTAGTACCACTCGTTTTACAAACTCAGGCTCGCAAACTATAAACTTATAAAAAATCATAGAAAGAGTCTGAGATACAGGTATCCAGAAGTTCTGCTTTGGCCATGGTTTTTGACACCCCTATACCAAACAGATCAGATGTAGTACATCTTTATTTATACAGTCCACAGGTTTACCCATAAAAAGTAGATGCTTAGCTACTAAATAGTAAAAATACCAGTAAATTAAAAACTATGTATTAACCAGATTCAAAAATATTATTTCTATTTTAAAGAGTTACATTGCTGTTCATATTGGAACCACTGAAGTTCACCAATTTTCAGAGTTCTATAAATATCTAAATGATCAGGGCATGCAAATAAAACTAATATAGAAGGACAGTGGAGAGAAAAACACTGGAAAACATATCAGTACTGTATAAATCACTATTTTTAGCTATTCAGTTATTTCAGATTTCTTGCATTACATTTAAAAATACTTCCTGAGAATAGGTGTCTCAATTCTTATGACACATATTTAACAAATCTATTCATGGAAATCTTCCATCTGTTCTGAAATGAATAAGAATGTTACTATAATTGTTTTAGATCTATATGAAGACAAATGACAGACCAACTGCTGTAATGGAATTTTTAATGAAATGTTCACATTTCTGGCTGACTGGGCACACTACTGTGATCTAAGGACTAACAGAAAAAGATGAAAATTCCTTAGATCTGTCTTCACTGTTGGGGCAGAATTATCCTGTCCTGTACCTATCTGTAAATGCTTACATTCAGAAAAGTAATCTGTTGCACACAGTAGATGATGCAATCTCTTTCATAAATGCTTTGTCTTCTCTACAACACCATAGCTGTATGTATTAATAGAATACTTAACAAAAGATAATCTGCCACTAGAAGTATACTCTAACTTTAGAGTAGACTTTCTGACATAATCTGGTATTTTATTCTGTATTTCACACAATTCTATTCATTTAAAGTATCCCTATTTAATGGAATCATGAAAGAAATCTCTACATTAGAAAACTGAAGCCTAATCTTCAAAAGAACTCCAGTTTGGCTACCTAAATTGCAAGATTTTGAGAAGTAATTAGCATTCTGTAGCTTACTGGAACAAATAGAAGCTGACCTCAAACTTTTGCTACTGAAGTGAGCATGAGGAATTTCTTTTCACAAAACAAGCTTTAAAATTCTAATCACCAGGTCTAAATCTTTCTGAAAGATGAAAGCAGAAAAAAAAACCCACAAGGACTCACTCAACTGTGATTTGCCTAATTTTACAATATTTTTAAAAATATTGATAAGAGTAGTATGTAAAAGAAGGGCTGAGGAGTGGAGACTTCTAGTTTCCAAACTGAGTTGTGCCAAATAATCAGCAGCATACCCATGGCTAATATGATTAGGATGAGAAATTAGGCAGATATTGCGGTTCAAAATGTGTTCATTTTGTTCCTTTTTCCCTTAAAAAAAAATCCAAACAAAAAACCTTCTAAGGAATGTTAGTCTAGTCTGGCCCCAATAGAACCAACAGTAAAATTTCCATTAATTGGAGAGAATCTCATCCACTGTCTCAAACTGTAAAAGAACTTGCTGTCCTTTTCTAAGCAAAAATAAAAATGTGCCCATTCCTCAATGGACACAGCTTATACCTCACAGCTCACTGCGCTGGAAAACCTCATTGGCTTGGAGGTGATGCACACCTGCTTTTGTGCATGGTGTCCTCTGGCACAGACAGGAGAGAGATGGCAGCAGTAGCATTGTAAGATGCAGACAAATTTACTTGAACTTCAGACACACCCCCACAATATAGAGGCTAACATTCCTTCAGAATATACAGATTAGTTTAGAACACTCTAACAAGAATATAAATACAGCTAAGGATATCTCCATCCCTCCACACCTGTAACTTTTACAGCTATAAGTTGTAACAAAAGCAGAATCTACTCTGATGTAACACACAATGCTCTCACACTTTCCACTGTGAGTCTTCTCATGCAAGCCTGCTTTTCTATAACAATCTCAAATTTGCAGCCTGACCACTTGTGCTCAAAAGTCAGAAGCAGTTTTCTTTAACTATAATACTTGAGTTCGGTCTTTCCACTCCAGTGTATGCTGTCCCAGTGAGCTCCATTTTTATTTCTTACTTTCCAAAAAAAAATCCCAATGAGGATCTTCTTGAGAGGTTATGGAGTTTATCCCTCAGCTTCAAAGCAAAACGAACCATATTTAAACCACTCCTAATAGATGTTTCTCTAACCCATTCGTGAATGTTACCACTAGTGGAGATTGCAGTACCTCCCCAAGCATTCTCTTTTAGTGATTCATATTTAAGTATTTTCTTTTTTTTTTTTTCAAATGTAATTGTTTACTGCTGTAATTTATGCTCATGTTTTCTTGCATTCTTCATAGCAGACCTTGAGAAAATTTACTTTCTTCACATTTTACACTTTTGAGCTCTTATCATAACAGATCTGTTTTGTACAGTCTTTTTAACCCCGACTTACCTAGGAAGAAGTGCACACAATTTCAGATAAGAAAACATAGCAAGACGAATATATTTAGAAAAAAAAAGTAGATCCTATTTTGGACCTACTATCTTTATATCTATGATCATATACAGTAAAACATTTTAACAATGGTCATTTATCATGTTCCTCAAGAGAACCAATAAAATGTAATGAATACACATCCTCTGATGTTGCACAGGTACAAAATGTATAGTTTGTTTACAAACTAATATTACTGAATGTAAAATGAAGCAACATTTTAAAAAAATATATTGGTAAAGGTCCAAAGTTTACATTTTCTAAAATATTAAGGTCATGTTTTATTTACAGACCAGCGTTTGAACAATTACTGGCATTTAAAGATAACTGCTTAGCCTGATGAATACATGAATAAAACAAAGCTGTAAAAAAAAACCTAGACCAAATAAAAACCCCTCAGTAACTGAAGTTCCATATAACAGTTCCAAAACCACTATTTTAAATTTCTATTTAGAAAAGCAAGATGTGATCTACCACACAGTAACTTATCAGAAACTGGTCTAACACTTTGATATGCTATAGTTATCGCAAGTGACCAATGTTACCAACCATGTGCCCGAGTGTGTTTTTTGCCCATTTTAACTTCAAATGAAGTTTTCACAACAGCTGTAGTATTTACAAATTTAAAATGAAGGGTTGATATACTTTTGGATTGCATTGCTGCTGTTACTGTGTCTTCTCTTGATGACCACAAGTAGCAGACTGCAATCCAAAGATCACTTATTTTCTTGACTCTGTGAGTTAACTATTGTTACCAGCATGTACCCCAGCTGGTTAAAAAAAAACAAAACTAAGCAACTGACTAATAGTGAACACTCACCCAGGATCAATTCTGACAGAACTCACTCACTGAAGTCCCCCTCTTGATGAGGAGTGGTGTGTCAAAAGGTGGAAGCTTTTAAACTTGAACAGGACCTATGAGCTGTATGATCAGCCACGACACAAACCCCAGCTGAGCCTGCGGGCAGGTATGTGACACCCTTGGCTGCAGCTTCAGGAGTCTGGCAGTGACACCTGGTCACCTGCTCCTGCAGATACTCCTCTGCCTTCACTGTGCTAGGTTAGGTGACCTGAAGTTGCATAATAAAAAAACCATCTCAGGCTGTATCAGCTTTTACTGATTTTTACTGGATTTGAGTAAGGAGCACGTCTCCTCCATGCTCCACCCTTTTTCCTTTGTGGCCCAGTGCCACCTCTGGGGCCCTGTATAAAAGTGAACATAAAAACAAATGAGGCAGACATTTTTGCCCACAGAAGGGACTGGTGAATGCCATGACACTTCTGCTTTGCCGGCCAGAATCCCTGTGAATAATGCAGTTTTTTCAAGAATGCAAGTAATTCATTAAAACTTGCCACTTTTATAAAAATAGGAGGATATCTGAGGGAATGGAATAAGAAGCAATTTCATTTTGATTACCATCCTCCTTTACACTCTGTTGTACCATCCTACATTAGGTGAAAAAAGGCAGAATTAAAAAGCTTAGGGATTCAGTGTATGCTTCTCATAAAAATTGTAGGTACAATGCCTAAGAATTATGAAAACCAAATAATTTCTTTCCATGTTTGTGATTTTTGAGATCTCAGCGTTTTCAAGCATAAGTCACTGATTCTCACTGATTGCAACGTTTATATCGTATTCAGTATTCCATACTGGATAAAGGAAAGTATCGGCCAGTGATGATCCCTGCTACAGAGAACTTGATCACATTCTCAAATTAAAGCAGTTATTAGTGCATTGTACTGCTAGTGACAACAAAACTGTTTCACATTCTGAGAACACCCATCTCTGAAATGTTTTAACATACCTAACCAAGGGATGCTATGTATTCCTATGTAACATTCAAATCCTCTAAAAATATGCTTTCTTGAAAAGATTCTCAGTCTAAATGTATATCAACAACAGATTTTGCTCCATTTAATTTCTTATATTATTTCTGATAAAGTTCCTACTTTAGTTTTTAACTACAGGCTATAGTTTCTAACTGTTGCTCTGCTTCAGCAGCCATGGCTGCTGCCTGCAACTGTTCTGTTTCACTCTGGATGGAGTTGGCTGCTGTAACTTGCTTTCTTTCACTGTGCATATTGTTCTCGTGCCTTTTTAGGTCAGATGCCTTAGCAAATGCTTTAGTGCAGGAACTGCAGACAAAAGGTTTCTCTCCTCGGTGCCTTCTTTCGTGGTCTTTGAGGTGGGACTTGTGCTTGAAAGCTTTATCACACATATGGCATGCAAATGGCCTCTCATTACTGTGAACTCTTTCATGCTTTTTTAGATCTGGTGCACGAATAAAAGACTTCCCACACACTTCACAACTGTAAGGCTTGTAACCCGTGTGTATTTTCAAGTGTTCTTTCAAATGAGCCTGCGTGGTGAAGCCCTTTGTGCACATTTCACAAACAAATGGTCTGTCTGCAGTGTGTAGTTTTTCATGTTTTCTCAAACGCGCTTCATCGGAAAAGGTCTTGCCACAAGCCTGACATACAATGTGTTCCCTGTGACCGTAAAGCAAGTACTCAAACTTCATATCCCCGGCTGCTGTGGTCCATCCTGGTGTCTGCTCATCTTTCACTTCACTTATGCCATCATTAAATGTGAGTGCCTGAGGGGTCTGAGATCCTAAGTCTTTAGATTCCGTTGTTTCCATAGGTTCTACTTCTTGGCCATAGCAGTTTACTTTTCTAACTTCTTCACTTCCCAATTCTTTCAGAATTGCCTCTTGCACTCTCAGAGTAGTGGTTGGTGATTTACCATCTTCCTGACTTGGGGGAGTGCCTTCTACTGTCACATCTGATGGACTGTCATCATGATCTCCAATCTCTTCCACCTCATCATCTTGGGTATCATTGGGTTCCCCAATAGAACGGTTCATTTTTAGACAGTACTTGCTCTTGGACTGTGTGTTTTCTTCAGGACTAGATACATCACGTTTTTGAGAGCAGAGTTTATCAAGAAACCGAATACCAAGGATCTGGCCTGAAGACATCATCAAGTTTACATCTTCTTTTTTAACAGAAATCTTTGCAGTATACATGTAATTGAGAACTTCCTCAAAAATATCAGAACGAAGAAAATCTATTTCTATTACTGATGAACTATCAACTTCAAGTTTTTTGAAAAGCTTTTTGAAGTAGGTACTGCAGGCAGCAAGCACACACCTATGGGCTCTGAACTTAACATCTTCAACCACAATAGCGATGTCACAAAACTCTCCTTCCAAACGTTGTTCATTCAATGTTTTCAGGAACACAGTTTTGTGATCGTCGTCATTATATTTAATGGTTTCAGACATACTGATGAAAAACTCCTGTAAATTAACAGGAAATTTTGTAACTTTTATAAAGCAGTCTAAGTCACAAAACCCCAAGAGATTAAGTAATTCCCATCATTTAAAAAAACCCAACTTTTTTTTGCATAAAATGATGACAAAAAGCCTGTTAGACTGTAAAAGTATTACTCTGTAACTGACTTTAAAATTGTGAATGTATAAAGGTCTTTCTTATGTTACACAATTTACAACTGTTCAAATCTTCATTACAAAATTGAAAACTTACTCTTTAAAACTCCAATTCTCATTAAATGTATTATCCAACTCATAAGCCATTATTATAGCTAAAAGAAATGTTAACACTAAAAATGTGTAGGAAATACTCTAAATAAGTCAGCATGATAAACTATATTTGAAATATCAAATATAAGCCTTACCATGAACAACGCGGGAAGTTTTCTAAGCAAATGATTATTAAATTAATCTCAGAATGGGCCACCTTCAGCCTGAAAGATGAGAAGATAATAACATTTCAATATGTGACAATATCGATTCCAAAAATTATTTTGAGTGTTAAAAGACAGCATTTTCAATTATTTAAAGTTAGATAAAATACATTGTTAAAATACCCAGTTATTTTCTCAATAACACTACAGACAACTGTAGAGGACAGCTCCATGTGTTTATTTTCCTATGGCTACTGCACTTCCCTGGTTCCACTTTCCTGCTACTTAACTTCGCACTAAATCTAAAGGTCTGGAAGACCTCACTGGGAATCACCACAATTAACGCAGTAACCAACCCATCAAGAAGGTGACCAGTCTTCTGCTGAACCAGAGAGCTGAGCCAGCCTAGCAGAGGGTCTGGCAAGCAGACCAAACACCCCAAAGGACAGAAAACCAGGGACAGGGATGGATGCCCATCCAGGACCAGGAAAAGGGACGAGTGTATCACATTTCCAAACTATGGAGATACCAGAAAACAAAAGGATAATGCAAGACACATAATTTCAAATTATTTAATCCCAACTGACATCTAGTTGCACCAAAGTAGGAAACGCAGTGGAGAGGAGAATTTAATACTTTGGAACAAACTCAGTGCCACCTGGCACAGATCTCCTGGGAATTTCTTCCCTAAATTCTAATTTTTCTGTAACCATATATGAAACAGAAGCAGATGATAGCTATGGTGACAGGTTTGCAACTCTTGGTGCTGTGTGTTTCACAGGATATGAGAACACCTGGCTCTGCTGGTCTGGTACCTCCGCTAAAGTGTCCCTGGCTACACAGAAAAATTAAAATAAAAAAAAGGGGAAAAAGGACAGGCAAAATTCTTTTTAGTCCCAAATAATCAATTTTTAAGATAGCTAGATAGTAAGTCTGTAAATATTTGAAATATACAAAAGGAAATGAAACTGGAAAGCGATATTGTATATATTTATGGGCCGTCTGGTTCTGCTTGACCAGGAAAATGTATCGGTCCAGCATTGAAGATGGTAGGGCAAACAACTATTTAAATGGGATCTTTTTCGAGTTCTTTGCAAGATGGGAAAAGCTTTCTTCTTAAGCAAGCATCAAAAAGTGTCACTGGCAATAATCTAGCAGCAATTGCACCGTCCTGTTAAACAGTATGCGGTTTTGCTGCAATTCTATCGACACTGAGAATGAACTATAGAAGTAATTGGCTGAAAACAGGGCTGCGGAGTACACAGGGGTGTGCAACTGGCAAAGAACAAAGTTAATCCTTTGCGAATGGAGCGGGTCAGGCACTAGCCCAGAGCGTTTCTAGCTCTGGTTACTTATTTCACTGGGCAATTCAGATTTATTCCTCCACACGCTTTTTACACGGCCGCTACCTCCGCAAGGGCCGCACGGAGGTGTTTGCGGGGCTGCTCGGGACGCGCTCGGTGCCTCCCCGCGCCGGCTCTCGCGGCCGCCGTGCCCGTGACCGCGGAGGCGCACGCCCGCTCCACGCACCCGCGGGCGCGGCGCAGGCGGGTTCCCGGCGGGGACCGGCCCGGCCCCTGCCGCGCCGCCCGCGCTCCCGGCCCGGCGTCGGGGGCGCCCGCGAGCGCCAGGCGGCGGCTCTCCGGAGCGAGCCCGGCGCTCCCGCCGCGCCGCCTCACGGGGCTGCGCGGGGACGGCGCCCCGCTCCCTCCTTTCGTCCGTCCGTCTGTCCGTCCGTGCCTCCCTTCCTCTCTCCCTCCCCCGCTCCAACGGTTCTCGCGCGGCTCCCGTCGCCTGGACGCGGCCGCGCGCCCCCTTTGTTGCGGCGGCCACCGCCGCCGCGCGGGACCCGCGCGTCCCAGCGTGCGCATCCGCCGCTGGACGCGTCCTCTTCCTCCTCCTCCTCCTCCTCCTCCTCCTCCTCCTCCCCCTCCCGCTGGCCCTCCCCTCGCCCGCGGGAGGCAGGCGCTCGGCGGCGCCGGGGCTGCAGGCGGCGGGCGCGCCCGCGGCAGCGCCATCTCACCCAGCGCGCGCTGCCGGGGCTGTAACGGCGGCGGCGAGCGGGGGAGGGATGGCAGAGGGAGGGGGGGGAGGAGGAGGAGGAGGGAGGGGGCGTGCGAGGGAGAGCGCGCGCGCGCGCAGCGCAACGGCGGCCGGGCCGCGGCGCGGGAGGCGCGGGGGAGGAGGGGGGAGAGGGCTCGCGCTTACCTGCCGCCCGCCCGCGCGCGCGGAGCCGCGCTTCCCGGGGGGCGCGGGGGGGCCGCCGCTGCCACTGCCGCCGCGCGGGAGGGGGACGGGGGAAGGGACGGGAAGGAGGGAGGGAGGGAATGGGGGGGGAATTTGGGGAGGGGGTCTTGGGGGGGGGGGGGCCCTGCGCGCGTCTCTCCGGCCGTCACCGCCGCCTCCTGCACGAGCACTCCAGTGCGCGCGCGCGCGCGCTCGGGGAGGGGGGGCGCGGGGGGTGCGTGCATGCGCGGTGCGAGAGGAGGGCGCGCCTGTGCCCGGGGAGCGCGGAGGAGGAGGAGGCTGGGGCGGCGGGGAGGGGGGAGCAGCGGGGCCTGCGGCGCGCCAGTTCCCATCGCCCTCCCCCCGCTCCGGGGGACGCGCGGCTCGGGCCGCGGGGGCGCGCGGGCCGCGGCCGTTCCCGCCGCGCCTGCGCCCGCCGCGTGTGCGAGCCCGGGGCGCGGGCACGGCCTCCCCCCGCCAGGCGGCGCACGGCGGCGAGCGCGGCGCGGGCTCGGCCCCGAGCCGGGCTCGGCGGGACCCGCGCGGCCGTTGGGCGGCGCTCGGGGGCGCGCCCGCGCGTGCCCGCGGAGGGGCGGCGGCGGCGCTCGGTGCGGGAGCGATGCTGCCCCTGGTGTGTCCCTTGCCCGCCACCGAGAGCGGAACGGCTCTGCCCACCCACACCCGCCCGCGCTCCCTGGTGCCAATACTCGAGGGGTTGGATTTTAAAAGGCATAATGCGATCGCTAGGAAGGAATAAAGGCTTTTGTTGCACTGCTCATCTCCCACCTCCGGTTTTCCTTCCAAAAAGCATCTCATGAGATGCTGCTCGGATGGCACAGCTTTCACTGGGATCAGTTGTACATGAATAAAACCTTACAGTGCTTCTGCTAGTGTGAAATGCAGCATGTCTGCTTGGGAAAAACTCGGTAAGTACTTGTGTTGGAAAGTACAGCGAATTAAAGTCACTGGAATAGTAGAGTCATCTCCTGGGAGCAACAAATTGACCTTTTTCATTGGGTTGATAACTCCTTCGCCTTCCTGGGCTATTTTCTGAGAGGTTTTCTGTGTAATGCACTGACATATGTACTAGGTTTTGGTCCAGCTAGATCGCTTTGTTTTGCTGGGGTTTTAAAATAATTTTTCCCCACGCCCTATTAAATATAATGAAATTAAGTCCCTATTTTGCCTGCGCTGTCAGAACTTCCAGGCTTGTTTTTGTAGTAACATTGGTAATTTACATCAAAAGGCAGAATTAACCATCTTAAATAAGACTAGGAGTAATGGGTTCAAACAGAGGGGATATTTGGGTTGAATATAGGGAAGACATTTTTCTTTGTGAGGGTGATGGGGCACTGGAACAGGTTGCCCAGAGAAGCTGTGGGTGCCCCATTCCTTGTAGAGCTCAAGGCCAGGTTGAATGGGGCTCTGAGCAACCTGGTCCCGTGGAAAGTGTCCCTGCCCATGGCAAGGGGGTTGGAACTGGATGATCTTTAAGTTCCCTTCCAACCCAAACCATTCGATGATTGCATGAAGGCTTTGAAGTATTTCTGAATCCTGTAAAAGACCTCTCCACTTTGGAAGGAGCTTCCCTTTTAAAATTACACAATGTGCTATTTCTTTCTTTGACAGTGTCCCAAACACTCCTGCAATAGCCTTATTGCTCTTGAGAAACACATAGCTGCTGGTTTACCTCACTGACCAGCAAATGACACCACTTCATTTCATTGGCACTATCTTCTTGCTCTGTCTGTGGCTGACAGTGTGGATATGCCTAGCTTTTAGGGCCAGGTTCTGCTGTGGGTAATCAGAATTAAACTAGTCATGGAAAAAAGGTTACAAAAGTTACAGCTATCCATTTTTTCTCTCTGCTTTTCTGTATCTGAGGCTGCTGCTGAATGTGTGTTTCTGTGTGTTTCAAATTGTATCATTAGTAGCTCCCACTGAGATACTAAAATAGGGGAAGCATATGTTCAATATCCAGATTCAGTAACTATGGATTGTGGAGAATAATATAAAAAAATAAAAATCTTTGTTACTATCTAACTGTGTGTGGTGGGTTGACTCTGGCTGGATGCCTGGTGCCCACCAAAGCCAGGGTCAGCTGAGCAGGGGAGAGAAGGTCTGTTGGAAGGCACATGTATTGAGATATAAGGGTAGGGGGGAGGCCACTCACCAATTACTGCTACGGACAAAACAGTCTCCACTTGAGGAAATCATTTTAATTTATTACCAGTCAAATTCAAGTAGAGAAATAAAAGCTGAAACTTAAAACCTCCTTCCTCCACCTCTCCTTTCTCCCCAGGCTTAACTTCATTCCCAATTTCTCTCCTTTCTTCTTTCTCCCTGCCAGCTGCTGAGGGGAATGGGGGCTGGGGTCAGTTCACACATTGCCTCTGCTGCTAATTCCTTCTCAGGGAGAGAACTCCTCAAACTCTTTTCCGTTCCAGCATGGGATCCCTTCCACAGGTGACAGGCCTCAATAAACTTCAGCATGCTCCCCATGAGCTGCAGTTCTTCACAAACTGCTCCAGCGTGGGATCCCTTCCATGGGATGCAGTCATTTAGGTACAGATGGCTCCAGTGTGGGTCCCTTACAGGGTCACAAGTCCTGTCAGCAGACATGCTCCAGTGTGGGCTCCTCTCTCCATGGGTCTACAAGTGCCAAAAGGCTGCTCCAGTGAGGGTTTCCCACAGGGTCACAGCTTCATTTAGGATTCTTCCAGCTCCAGCTGGGGGTTCTCCATGGGCTACAGGTGAATATTTGCTGCGCCATGAACCTCCATGGGCTGCAGGGCAACCAACTGCCTCACCACGGGCTGCCCAACAGGGGAAATCTCTGCTCCAGTGCTGAGCACCTCCTTCCCCTTCTTCTTCACCTACCTTGGTGTTTGCACAGCTGCTTCCTTCATGTATTCTCCCTCCTGTCTCTCTGTTGCACAGGTTTTGCCCTCACTTCTTAACTGTGCTATCCCAGAGGCACTACCTCCCTCAATGATGGGCTCAGCCTTGGTCAGCAGCGAATCTGTCTTGGATTCTTCTGGCATTGGTTCTGTCAGACACAGGGGAAGCTTCTAGTGCTTTTCACAGAAGTTACCTCTGTTTTCCTCCCCACTACCAAAAGGTTGTCACACAAACCCAGTAGAGTATGTAATATTTTTCATTACATATGAATGTTGCACTAGGTTTTGGAAACAAGAGACAAAAGGTAAATGCCACAAAAATTCTGGATGAAAAGACCTGGGATTGAAAATATGTATTGTTGAAGGTGAAGCATAAGAATGAAACCCAACACATCTCCACTAGCTTGTCTGTGGGCTAATATGTGTAGTTATGTCAGTTGCCAAAATCAAGTATTTTTTTCAATTTACTGGAAAATACCATCCTGCAGAAAAAAGTGTTTGAATCACATGTGGACTGAAACACTCTTCCTATTAAATTATCCTTTACCCAGCTAGCACAGATTAACATTTAAGCTTTGAAATAATTCTGCTGTTTTCCTATCTGATGAACTAGACTGTAGATGCTGTGGATATGTTGGACCAACAGGTTGTTTCCAGACTGTTTGGACTGCAGGGATATCTGTAAGGGAAAAGAGTCCTTTGTAGGATGTGCTTGTTTTGTTTAGAAAATTGTGTAACAGGAGGGAAGAACGACAAGTGCCACTTCATGTAACCATGCATGAGGCTTTAGAGATGGCATGCAGGGAAGAGTGAAGCTTCTATCTAATACTTTCTAAGTGATGACTGGTGTAAAGTATGTATTAAGTGTGGATTTCTGTGTGTTTGAAATGGTTAGGTTTATGTCTGTGTGACTTCCAAACGACAATAGAAACATCATGGTATTATGGTCATTTTCATGTGTTGAGATTATATCTTGGTCTTGCAGAATTGAGCATCATACAAGGACACAGATTTTCCATTGGTCAGATTTCTTGTCAGGCTGAGTGCACAAAAGAAGGTGAAGATACAAATCATCCAGTATTTGTGAAAGGGAATCATAGACCCTGTTAGTATATTTCTGTGCGTCAGCAAGGACAGCAAAGCCTCCTGAGAGTGTAAGTGAATGTGTTAGGACAGAGGAGGGAAGTCGGGGAGCAGATGCTCCTTGCAGTGTGTGTTTCCCATAGCAACCTGGCAAATTTCCCGGCAGAAATTTGCGTGTGAGTTAGTCATGTTTTCGCATCACTTACTCGTGCCTGTATTTTCAAGTATCCCCATGAAAGAGGAAATAGTAGAGACAACTGGGGAGGAGCAGAGCATAGATGATGGAGGTTGGTGGCACAGCCCCTGGCTAAGCTGTACAAATGGGTGGTGAGAGGCCACGCCACCCTCCGAATGACTGAACAGCACTTGGAGCTTGCAGTTTGCACCAATGCCTGAAGGGACACAAGTCCTGTCAAGAGAACCTGATTTGTAAAATCTTACTTAATACTGTTGTATTCTAAGTAGATGAGAATTTTGATGATATGCTTTTCTTACCAATTAATGCTACTACTACTGCTATGGTGTGTTTATCTACAGTCATGTATAGTAATGCCTGGAGACAGATGATTGTCAAGAATTGTGGAAAATAAAAAGATGTGGCTGTGTGAGCATGGCAGTTCACACTCTGTGCATGCACGAGTCATCCCATAGTCTAGTCAGGTCTAGCTGTACTTTGCATAATTACACACACCCTATTACTGTCCCTGTTAGTATCCTCTCTGTCTCCATGTCCCATCCTTATTCTCCCTACCCCTTTTAGGGTATATTTCTATTCATGTTTTGGGGTTTGGACTCTATTTCTTCAGTATTTTTATCTATTTCTCCCCTATATCTCACTCATCCTTCTATTTTTCCCTTTTTTTTTTTTCTCCTTCGCTGACACTTACCTTACTCTTGGCCCAATTCCTTGACTTTGCTGATACCCTTATTTGATTAGAACCATATGGACAGTGAGTGAAGAAGGATCGATGCCACTTTCCAATGCCAAGTGCCAAGTGCATTTATAATGAAATTTCACTTTTTCTTCCTTCCCCATGGTGTTCTCTCTGTGTTTCCTTACTTTTGTGCCCTTGTCTTCTTACCTGATTCCTTCCTTCCTGGTTCAGTTGTGATCCTGCAGTCTGGTGCTGAAGCTAAGAAATGCTACAGGTAGAGACTTTAGTGAATAGCAGTGTCTACTGTTATTCACAGCACCCAATGGAAAGAGAGCACTGAACAGATGTGAGAGGTCCCAGAAAAGAAGGAAGGAGTGGGATATATTTATATCTATATATATTATCATCCTAGGTAAAGATGGTATCAAATGGATAAAAGCTTAAAATCACACATTTGTTTTTAACCTAGGTATTTCTTGACCTTTAAGGGTGTAGTATGTAAGAAAAATAGAAAGCTTTTTGGTGAATTAGTTAATGTTCACTTGGTGAGAGCTGTATCTGTGCTTGATTCTTGCTTGTACTGCAGACCTGCTGGCAGTATAACATACTGCTCAGAAACAGCTGGTCCACAAATGTGTAACAGCTTCCTCATGCCTGATCTATCAAAAAAGAACAAATTTCTCATTCACAGGTCAGGTGCATTTTTGGTTTACAGAGTACATATAGAACTTGGTCCTGTATGGTGGTTTCAGCCATGTTTCATGTTTCTGTCAGTGTGCAGTTAATAAAAGAGGCTGCCATTCTGTGAATTATTTATGCGCTGTCCCGTTTGTTTGTGGAAGTAGGGCACACAAATTTTTTTGGATGAATTATCTGCTGGCATGAGAATGGGCAGAGCAGAGCAATTCAACTCTTTTTTGAGCTAGAGTTGTGGTTACCAAGATATCATGGATCTCATAATAGATATGCGAAAATTATTTTTATTCACGTTTGAATTTTAATGATAGAATCATTTCAGGTAGAAAAAGCCTCTAAGATCGCTGAGTCCTATTTTTAAGCCAGCATGGCGAAGTATACCACTAAACCATGCCTCTAATGCCACACCTACATGTCTTTTAAATACCTCCAGGATGGTGATTCAACCAGTTCCCTGGGCAGCCTGGTGGAATACTTGATGACCCTTTTGCTGAAGACATTTTTCCTAATGATAGAATCATTTGGACACGGCGTAGTCTGCATTTTCTGAAAGGAGCCAAGCTTGCCAAATGCAAAAAAGTGTTATTTACTGTGATGTATTTATTTTGTAAAAACCCAGGCTTTTATCTTGTGTTTGAATATTGGAAACTGTTCCTCATAATTATGGATAGACTATAATTGAAAAATCAGTCATCTCACAGCTACAACCCTCAGGCCCTCCAACCTTATTCTTTCTCAACCTCATGTGTTTTAAAACATTAGATGTTTATTGTTTAGAGCAAGAACAATCCATTTAATTCCCCCATTGCCATATTTATTAGTCAATTATCTGTAAAAAACCTAAAATCAATATAGAGTATGATAGTTTTACATCACTGGATGATCAGTATTCCTGCATTCATGAACCTCACACAAAATGCCATTAGTAGAGAGGCATCAGGCTCCCCCTAAAAGACAGCTTTGCCTGCTTCTGGGTGGTACAGCTGCTTGCTTCACTAGCTCATTGCAGGCACTTATCTGCTGACATTTTCCCAAGCAGCTGAGCATATTTTGGCATTGATATCTGTAAAGAGAGGTGGAAAGTTTCGTTGCAGTGAACAAGCTCTGTGGCTTTATGTGTGACGGTTTATGCGCAGCCTATCGGGTTTGCTGCACATTTGCTAATGACCACAGACTTTCACGTTTGAAATGTGTGACTTTTAGAATGGAGAGCACTTCTGCTATTCTAGTTTGTACATTTTAAGCTTTTTTCAGCACCTTTCTCCAAGGAGATCAGAAAGATTTTATACTGTTAACACCTGCATTTTCAATCTCACTATTGAATCTGAATATTTGCAGAAAGCGTGGAAACAGTTTTATGATAATGAAAGTAGTGATCTCTCAGAAGTGATCTCATCAAGCAGCTAAGTCATTAAAGATTGCTGCAGGAACACATCACCAAAAAAACCCAAACCCACCATAACCACAGAAAATCATTTGAGCTTAACTGTGCTCCAGTTAAAAGCAAAAAAGCCCCTTTTGTGCACAGTTGAAACAATTAAATATAATTAATTGTAACCCATTCAAGAATTAAAAAATAATTAGATAATTGAAGAAGTGTTTGATTAATTTTAATGGAATAAATCAGCCTAGAAAGTTGAAAGAGTCATCCTGATGTCACACAACATTAAGGAACTAAGGTTTGGCTTTTCAATTCCGTGGACAAACACACGACCTTCATTGCCAGTTATTAAAAGTGCAGAAAAAGAAAGAATAACTCTGGTGTCCATTTCTCTTCCCTGAAGTGACTTTTAATATTAAAGGCGGTAATAGCTGTCTAGGAGGAGGAATTAATTTTTTATGTAATGTCAGTTATTTAAACCATCTTCCTTCTAATGGCAGGAGTACATACAGTAGTAGCAAACACAGAGAGAGAAATTGAAGTTCTTAAGATGCTTGCTCTTGCTTATAACCTTTTCCTTTCCAAAGAACAAGCTTTACACATTGCCTTCAGGCAGCTCTGAGATGTGACTCATTTGTAGTAGCAATAAGACTGGTTTAGATATCACTTTTTGCTGATGTTTTTTTGCCACATGGTTGTAGGAATGCTGCAGAAGGTGGAATCTTGTCTAGCAGCCTCAAATGCAGAAAATAAACCAGAAGTAGGAAGGTGAAATCTAAGGTTGGGCTGACACAGATCTAGTAAAGGCAACAGCACTAGCAGGATCCCCCTGGCTGAAGATGGTCTGAACATCTTTGGGTGAAGGACCAGTGCTCCTACAAAGGATTCCAACCTTAGAACAGTGGTGGGTGGCAAAGTGTTCCCCTTGCTGTCTGCTTTTCTTCTACTGCTGGTGGCAGGAAGCCTTGTTGTTGTGTAATTTTTTTTTCTGTATTTAATGTTTTGCAGAATGTAATAGATATCATAAAATAGAATTAGTCTCATAAATCTAATAGGTCTGTACCTGTCCCAAAAAGGCTGCATAACTTTTGCCCAAGAAGAAGAATAGGTATAGGTATAGATATGGAGATATATAAATATTTAGATATATCTGGGTAACCTGAGGCAGGTGTGCATGGTTTTGGTTTGGACTTGTGATGGGTATCAGTCCCTCATCTCCTGTTGAAACACAGCACATTTCTGGTTCCCATGTTCTGAAGAGGATGAAAAAAGAAAAGGTTTCAAAATCATTTGGACGGCTGTAGGAAGTGTTTTAGAGTGAGAGACTTCAGAAGTACTAGTTGTTTAGCTTCCTCAACAAGTGTGCATTAGGATGACTTGATTACAGAGACTAAGACACTTTATGGAGAGAAAATACTGAGCAAATAAAGGGATCTTTCATCCAAATACTTGAATTGTCTGAAGCTGGAAGCTGTGACCATGAAACCATTCAGATAAGCAATGATGCATACTTTATTTCTAAACAGAGGGAATGATTAACTGTTGGAATAAACTAGCAAGAAAACGAATGGATTCTTCATCTCTCAAAATCCTCAAGTGAAAAAATGGATGCCTTTCAAAGTTATGCTTAGTCACACCCCAGTTAATTGGCTCAAAGTAACAGCGGCAAGTCACATTGTGTCCTGTTTTATATAGGCTGTCAAATTAGGTGGTTATAGTGTTCTTTTTGGCTTGCCAGTTTGTGAAATATTGCAACTGCCAAAACCTGCATTAAAAGAAAAGTAGTGCTTTGAAGTTAAGCACTCCATGGATAAAGAAGGAAGAATTTAGGTTACTTTAGTAATCTTCACTGTGATCCTCTGTGTATTTGATTATGATGCAGTCTTAACTGCTCAGTCACTCAGATTACCAAAGCTCTAATCCTAAATTTCTAGAAATCAGACTATTCTTTTGCTTGATCTATAGAAACAGCTCCTTCCCCTTTTATGTGGGTCAGCCCTCAGCAAGGAGTGCAGTGAACAAATAATTGTATAAAGGACTGGTGGAATGAAAAGCATTTAGAATCAATGTCAAGTTAATGGAAATACACAGTCTTCAAGGAGAGAGAATACCCCATTAGGCCATCAAAATGCCTGTTCTGAAAGGCAGCACAGTTATGGAGATGTCATGATCCTGCATATTAAGAACAATTATTCTGTTCATAAATGCAGATACAGGACATTGGTCACTGCCCAGCTTCAGAATACAATGGATTTTTGCAGGGAGAATTTTATTTCTCATATTTATGTGTGTTACCTGAGCTGCATACAAACATCTTGAGACTACCATAGGCCTGTTAGGAAAAGGAGTGAAGGTGGGGAAAATTGCTGCCTAGAAATTTGTTTGAGCTCATTCTCCTCATAGTCAGTAAGAATATTGTCCCTCACTAGGGAAGCAGATGCATAATTTATAATGCAATGCATAGATAATACTGGCTCATTGACTAGCATTGACTTTTTAACACATCACTTCATATACAGAAAAAAATTATAAAATTTAGGTTGAGAAAAATGCATAGAGCTATGAAACAATCTTTTAAACCCATTGAAAAAATATCTCTGTATGGCTCTGCACAAAGAATTTAGGAAATAAATTTACCAAATTAAAGTAGAAGTGTAAGTGAATTTTTAAGGGAGAGGGGAAATGGGATTTTAAAATATAATGTTGCCTACCTTTGTCTCCTAGTAGTCTCAAGAACATTAAAAAGTTGTATGTTAGAGTATGAAAGAAAAGTGTAAGCCTCCATTTGGGGATTTTTTTTTTTAAAGTGTGTTCCTCTATTTCTCAGTAGCTTTTCAAATGCCATAGTGTTCAGAGATCACATCCAACATCCACGAAAGTACCTGGAATGGCTCCCATTGATTTCCATGTGAGACATTGTGAAGCAGTGTTAAAGATAGGACTGAACACAGCCTAGGTCTCTTCAGATGCAGCAGAATTTATTTTCTGATAAATCCAAAGCTATTATTGTAAATGATCAGTTTCATTTCTTAGAAGATGAAGAAAACCCTGGCTCTCCATTTAGTTTAATGGGAGTTTAGAAAAATGAAAATCCTGTATTAGAATTAGTATAAGTATTATCAATGCCTTGTCTGCTTTCTTAGGACTGGATTCTGCAAAAGCAGTATTTAATTTATTACTTTAATGTATTAAGGCTACTTGTATCCTCATGTGCTACACAGTGGGAACAATGTGGAATAAAGACAATGGTTATACTGAATCCTATTAGTTTTACTGTTTAAAATAAAAGCAATTCCCTGTCAACTAGTCTGGATCTTCTTCCACGTTCCTTATTAGTGTAAGCTTCATCTTTATAACATGTAGCTAATTGTTTGCCCAAAAGAAAAGATATCCTGTTATCATTTTTGGAACTCATAGTACCTCAATATGAAGGGATTTTAACTGTTGGTTATGGGGTTTGGTGGCTACAGAGAAATCTTTACTGGTATACAGATATATAAACTGTTGATAAGAATGATTTTCATCATCTCAGAAATACCTGAAAAATCTTTACATAAGATGAAAAATTACAGTCAAATTAACTGAAAACTGTAGGTAGGAGAGGTAAGGGAAAATAGTTGCCAGTCACTTACTTTGTACATACCAGCCATTTCCCTTTAAATAATCTTCCAAATACATATAAATAAAAGGCTGTGACTTTGAATTCAAAAACATATCCAGATGTAAAAGAGGTGTCTGTTAAGGATAATAGATTTCAACCGTGATCAATACATCTGTTGTGCAATCTTACACAAATTGCCTTGCCACAGTTTTATAAGTTGCTAAAAGATCTAAAGATAAGTATATCAAAGCAATGATGTGCTGGAAATACTAACTTAACACAATTTAAGCAACTCTTCCCTTTTCTCCTCCTTCTATTGTTCCTTGTCTACTCAGCATCTTCCAGAGGTTTGGAAGAGTCCTCAGTATTTACTGGACTACGAAATAACAAATGCAGCTATAAGAAAATAATATGTAGTGGCTACCAAAACACTTTCCTCTGCTGTCAGTGTGGACCATGGTGACAGATATGACAGGTGCCCAAACACAATGACATATCCAATAGTTCATTTTGCCTTTATAGGGCTGCATCCTTTGTGTCAATTCCGACAAGAAATTACCAGAATAGAGTATTCCAAGCAAAGGGACTAAGGTTTGGAGATTTGTTATTTTTGTGTTTGGTTGCTTGGCTTTTGGTGTTGTTTGGGGTTATTTTTGTTGTTGTCATTGGCTGGTTTGTATTGTTTTGTTTTATTTAAAAGTCTGGTATTACCAGAGCATACTCCACAAATTTCTTTTTTCATCTAGTTTCCTATGAAGTCTAGTGTCAAAAAACATAATAATTTATCTGTCTGAAGCTCAGATCTACCTGTGTTTCCATATTGACTTTAAACACAGCACTCTTCAGTGGTGTTTCAGGGCACCCTAATAGATATAGGTTGACTTTGCTACCATTGCAGAGGTAGCTTACAAATAACCAAGTACACTGTAGCTTGTGATGTTTAACTATGAGAAAATAATCTGCCCTTGACTTCTGAGATAATGGGTTAGATGCATGCAACTAATGTACAAGGTCCCCAGGGATAAAGTATGTTCTTAGGAAGATGGGTAAACACAGTGCACATGGACTTTTCAACCACATTCAGGTCTGTGCTTCAATACTTTGCAGTAAAAGTTGCAGGAAGTACAGGAAGCATAACTTGCAATAAATTACAGGCTTGTGTGAATTATTAGTCCCATGGAAATAAGTAGAAGTTACATTTGCCTGGTTTGAACAATTTATGCTTTATAACTACAGTCTGTTAGAGTCTTTTTCACAGAGCACATATAAATATTTCCAGCAGCTGTGACTGCCAAATTACTTGGAGCAAGTGAACATTGCTCAGTCTCAGTATGAAGAGTTTAATAAAAATCATGCCTTATGCTCATCCCAAACATTACTCAATCTGCTTTACCTCATACATACTTGGGACTTAAATGCCCACTGACATCTCAGCCAAACTGTGAGTGATACAACTACAGCCTATGGTGGTAATACAAGAAGTCTTTTTACTTGAAATGTGCTATGAAATCGAGTTATGTGCTTTAAAATAGAGTTACATTAATCATTTATAGTATACATGCAGCAGAATTTGCAAACTTACACCGATTATATTATGCATTGGCAACTTAACTAACCTGCATTTACCATTCTGTCTGTATTTATTCACAGAATTCAAGGTGGATGGCTAAGCAACCATTTCTCCTTTCCATATTCTGCAGTCTGCCTTCATGTTTTATTTTGATATGAAAGCAGTCAGCTAGTCTCATAAATGTGGAAGAGAAACATATGCCAGAATAAGAATCTCTTCTTGGAAAACCCTAGAAGAGTTTCACAACAAAGTCACTAACCATCCAACTGTAACACCAATGAAAATACAGAAACTTCTCAAAAACCTTGCATAAATACCACAATAGACATGCACAGTTCAGGAACAATTCTTACAGTCCCTCCTTGGTCCCAGTATCTGTATATAACATAAGACAAATGGGATAGAGATGGAGAGGATAGAGAACAATTTTCATAAGATTAACATGCTGGCTCTGCCTGCTGTCTGCCAAGTAGTCCAATTTACAGAAAGTAATGTTGCCAGTCTGGATCATCCTTTAATGATGGGTGCCAGGTGGAAAGCCTGGGGTGCTTTAAAATAGATTCTGTCCCTTCACAGACTTTTCCATCTCAATTAACATCACTCCTTAAATCAAACGCAACTAGCCATTGTGGATGTTCTACCTGTTGGGGGGAGATATGTACAAATAAAGTAGACGTGTGGTACACTGCTATTGTACATTGACTTTCATTCTCTGAGCTTACCATAGTCAAAACATAAATTTTCACATGCTGGCCACTGCTGTCCATCATGGTAGCACTCACTGAAATGATAATTGGGATTATTTGTGCACTTTTAAAACTAGAGATATTTTGTAACTGCAGCATTTTCCAGACTTTCTCCTGTGTTAACAAGGTATATTGTTATTAATAGAAGTAAACCCAAGTTCTTTTTGTCAGCCTTTGGTGTGTGTACTTGCAAACTTTCACAGCTGTTAAAATGACAAGTAAGTTTCCATACACATTTAAGCAAATCAAAGTGCTAGGATAACTCTTGCTTCAAACACACTCATATGAGGAAAAAGTGGCTGTTTTTTCTGACTTAAACCATGACACCATTCTGTTAATTTCTCCCATAAGTGCCTATGAAACCAGTCCTAGCATGCAATAGAAATTTCTTAGTGGACATACAATTGGGACCTTAACAGTGCAAGCCCTGATTTCAGAGGTGTCTTTCAAACAGACTGAAACACAGCAGGAGTGAGAGTGAAATGACAGCAGCTATAAACTTCACCTCTTATATTGACATAGATTCTGTAAATGTCATTCATTTCAGTAGCAGAAGCCCCTCTATTTAGACATGACATCCACATGTATATGACATCCACAAAAATATTCCAGAAATCATTTTATTTTTAACCCATGTGGTGGCTTTTGTACCTGGGAGAGAAAATGCTTCTCAGGAGATACTGTAACACATAAAATCTGCACTTAGCTGTGTTGTAACTCTGTCCAAATCCAAATTTAGAGAAAAATAGCAGGAATTTTTTTTGCTTAAGATCACCAAATATAAGTGCTGTACAATTCTCAGGGATTCTCTTTTGCTAATATAATTGCCATTGTGTTTCAGAAGAACCTGAGATAGCCTTTGTTAGCCCTCTAGCTTTAAAAGCTCTGGTGTAGCTGTGTATTAAAAAGAAATTTAAAAAGTGAATTTATTAGCTTAAGAGCATACAGCTTGGTAGGTTAATCACACACAGACAGTTAGAATCACAGAATATCTTGCATTGAAAGGGATTCAGAGAAATCACTGAAGTCCAGCTCCTGGCCCTGCACAGGACCACCCCAAGAATTACACCCTATGCCTGAGAGCATTGTCCAAATGGTTTTTGAACTCTGTCAGGCTCAGTGCTATGATCACTTCCCTGGGAATCAGTTGTTTCAATCACACTCGGGGTGAAGATCCTGTCCCTGTGCTTTCCCTTGTGAGACGATGTAACTGCAATATCTCCTCTGTCTCCTCTTCTCCAGACTGAACAAACCAAATGACTTCTGCCTCATAAGGCTTCCCCTGGAGATCCTTCACCAGCTTCATGGCACCCCTTTGGATGCTCTCTGATAGCTTTATGTCTTTTTCGTATTGTGGTGCCCAAGACTGCATGTGACACTCAAGAAGAGGCTGCTAATGATCACAATATTTAAGTATTTCATGCACTGCACAAGTCAGAGCATCTGTTAGAGCTTTGGATTGGTATGTTGTCTATTAGCCCACCACACTAAGTGTTAACAGTACTATATATGCTTGCATGTCTTGCTGTGACAGTTGAAGAGCCACAGGATTATGTATTGTCAATACAGAGGCTAAATATGTCATAACAGCCTTAGGCATTGCAGGCTGCTTTGATTCAGCAATATTCTGTTGTAGTCCTCTAACACACTGTTAAAACTTTTTGCTTGCTCATCTTGCAGGAGCAATTTAGCCATGAATTCTGCTCAGCTACTTTGCTTTTCCTGAACATACAATAAATATGTTGCTCACAGAAGTTTTACATAAGCGGTAACTCAAGAAAAATTTAGGTGTCTTTTCCCTCTCAAGATCACTAGTGCAGAATGTCCAGAGAGAGGATGCGACAGCTTTTGCTTTCTAGTCTTCTTATTTTCAAATACTCTCACCCACTCTGTCTTTAAGAGCACTCAATCTCACCCGACCCTTCTATTATCTCCTGGGTACCTGGTATGTGGACCCTATAGAGCATTGCCTTTAATTTTGACTTACTGTTGTCTGTTGAATGTCTTTCTCCTCTTCTCAAGGTCCCTCATGCTCAGATGTCAGTGACCTCCTTGTTGGTGGATGATTATATCTGCTCATTTCCTCATTCTTATAATCTTATCTAAAAACTCCCCACAAGCATGATTACTGAGTTTGTGTCTTCCCTGAATAAAACCCTCTGTGATCTTTGTCTCCATTCTACCTTGGTACAGTTTAGTTTCTTGCCTCCTTGCCCCCCACAATCATGTCCTGTCACTAGTCCAGCCATCAAACCTTTCATCCTTATTTCTTAGTTTACCTTAGGTTTTCTCTCAGCCATTGTGGGACTATTTTGAGTTCGTTCTGGAAGTTCTCTATAAACATGAATAAAGTGTTTCTCATGTCCTTCTTAAAAGCCCCCCTTTTAAAACTCTTTATAGTAGACAAGCCATGTGCACTGGGATCCTTTATCCCTCACATCCCTTTCTATTCACCTAGGTGTCTCTCAGCAGTCCTCTCTTGCATTGCCCGTAAGCTGTTTAGAGGAAGAATCCACATTCTTGTTCTGTATGAGTTCTCTATCTTGGAAAATGAAGCTGTGGACCATGAACAGGGGTTCAAGATAATTTAGTAAAACAAACTATATACTCTACTGATGATAAACCTAATTGTTATTAGTTCCTGTCTTAGTTCCTGGGTTCAATACACTGGCTTAAACCAGAGGCATGGTCAGGAGCTTCTATATTGTGTATTTACAGTTTCCCATGGAAGAAAAAAAATATTAAAAAGTTGAGGTATATTTGCCTCATGACTTACCGTCACATGGTAAAATATACCTCACCAGCTTGGGCCTTGAAAGATCTGTCATATTCATAGGCCTTGATTTTCATTGCTGTAATTATGAGGCTGCTCTGATATTGTAGTTTTAGGATTTGCTTTGATTTCTAGTGATTTTACTGCCAGATATTGGGTGGAAAAATCCTGTTTGAAGGAATATTGGTCTTCTGAAGTAAAATTCTGAGGCAAAATCATACTTCAGAGAAATAATGCACAAACAGTTTCCTGCAACATTTAAAGATATACAGTTTTAAAGCCAAGAGGGCTTTAAGATATAGTTTGAGTTCCTGCTAACAGTGGAATGTATACATTCTGTATAAAGCTTACTAAAATCCTAGAAGTTTTTATATAGAAATGGGAAGACCTTGCAGAGTTCTGTTTGCTGCCATAACAAAACCTGCCACAGCAGAATTCCTTTCTCTTTTCTCATCTGGCTTCAAGTTCGACTCCAGATCTTGTACTAACAAAAGTAACATATCTAGCAAGTACTGTTCACAAATTTGGTTGTTAGAGTGCAAACATACAGTAAATTTTCTGTTCCAAATTGCTTCTCCTGCTTTCAATACAACCTGGTAAATCTGCCAGAGATCTGTTGTTTGCTCTAGTCCTCTTTTAGGGTTACATCCTTCAGACCCATCTGTTCAGGTTATTTTGACTCCTAGACCTTGGGGTACACAGACCTTCTTTTCCACATTTAATCTCTTTTTAGAGACAAATATTTATTTTTACCTGTGTGATATAGACAGATGCTTTATTTCCTTCTAGGTCTGTCACAACTCTTTCCCTGTCTGGCACCATAGAAAGGAATATGCACTGTAGAAAGGAATGTGAATACTTTAATTCTCACATTATACATTTCCACATCTTGAGACAAAGTCTCTCAGTGAGATTTCCTCTCATATGTTGGAAGCTGTGCCTTCCCACTGCCATGCTTAATTCACTTCTACTTGCATTGGAACAAAGATAGAGAAAATAATATCAAATAAAAATGACAGGTTTCCCTGTCATTTGCTGAGGTCGATCTGAGAACTACCTGATAATTTTAGTTCAAACATAAAGAGAAAAAAGAACTAAAGGAATTGCTGTCAACGTTTGGCTTGTCCTATCATCTGCAAAAGCAAGATCTTGACAAGCCATGCTGATGACCAGCATAACACACAAAATGGACATGTGAGGGAAGCTATCTCTGAATGACAGCAGATCACTGTTGTGAAGTGGATGGGTGTGTCTTTCCCAGTGAAGCAAAAGTACAAACTGTCTGAGGAAAGGTACTGACCTTCTTTTCACCTTTGCTGTGTTGGAGCTAGGCACATGCTTCTTACTGTTGAAGTCACCTTCACGTGAATTTGAGCGGGACGCTTGTTTCTGCACATCAAATGACTGAGCTCAGTCTGAAAGAAGTTCCTATTAAGGATATTGAAGGAAATATTCAACTTCTTCTGCACCAGCCATGAGATTAATTATACCTTAATATTTGCAATAGGATATATTGAATTCAGACTGAAAATTGTTTTCTGATGGCAATAACACTAACACACGCTGCATTTGTGAACTTCTGCTCATCAGCCATAGCAGCAGGGTATAAAGAACTATGAATTTGTAAGGAATAATTGTTGGAAAATAGATATAGACATTTTGCAGCTATCATTTGATAAAAATAAAAATAGAAAATAGTAGAGGAGGATGTTATATTTTATAGGCTTCAACTTCTTTTTAGGTAGCTATTTTATGCATTTCTGTTCTGCTAACAGAAAGATTAATACTCAGTCACATCCAGAAAAGGGACTGGGACCCAGTACATGGGTGTTGATAATGTGGAAAGATCCCAGCCCTGACTGCCATCATAGCAGGCTCTGAGCAGGCCACGGGTATTGGCTGACAAGTGAGTTGGCATGAGGGAAGTTTCTCTGCCACCTTACATGGATATGGATATGGATGCCTACGAAAATTTCTGCCATCAAGGTAGTAGGGATATTGTATTCGTAGGTTGAGTACAAAAGATTTGGTAAGGTCAGATCTTCAGGTCTTGCAACTTGTGTTGCTGGGTTTTTGTACCAGGAAAATTACAGTAAAGCTCAGCAGGAAGTGTGGCTGTGATTTCATCCCAGAGAAAATGACTGAGATGAAGCTGAAGGCTTTGTTAGAAGAGGGATGAGAGCCAAGGGGTCCATAAAGCATAACAGTGAGAAACACTGCAGAACACCTGGCAGGGATACAGAAGCAGAACCAGGAGAGGCAGGTTTCTCTCCTGTGCAGCTCTAGATTAGTTAGAGTGTACCTAGGCAGAAAAGGCTGGCCAGGAGACTGCTGAAAACCTGCCAGAAAAGGCACCACTAGATCCAAAAGACACCATCAGATCCAGTGCTCTCAGTACTCTCAAATACCACATTTTCTGAGGACAATGGCTTGCCCTGTCAGAAGCAAAGCCTGCATGGGATAATGACTTCTATCCATCAGTGTATTCCCAAGAGAATCAAGAGGGAAATTCTGCTGTCTTCACTTATTTTTTCTTCCTCTGGGAGAGAAATGGATGCAGAGACATCTCTATTAGCAGGTCTTAGATACTACTGTTGTCTCAAAAGGTCGTCATTTATCTCCAGCAGCAAAACAGTGCAAGAGGGGTTGAGTTTTAATTGTTAGTGCCAACATAGCAGGCATCAATTTGACAAAAGCTTTACTAATTGACTTATAAAAAATCTATTTGCCAGAGTAGCTGAGCACACAAGGCTACTTTGACCAAGCAGATAATTTAAGGTGAACATCATTAACAAATTATGTACAGCTGAAATCAGATCACTTGGGAGTCTCAGCAATAGCTGCTTTGCATAGTTTCATGTAGGTGAAGAGGTATTACTGATTTAGTGTTGAAATACTTTAATCTTGTTCACACAATTTATAGTTTCATGCCTCTTTATGAGGGGGAAAATACAAATACAAATATTATTGCATAATGAAATCCCTTGAAATTTTTTGCTCATGGCTGAGCCAACAGCACAGCAACTGTGCAGGCATTGGATATAGACTCTATTCCCTAGTTATTCCCTGGCACAAATTAAAAATATCATCAAATAACAATGCGGCTGTTGGTATCTAAAGACATGATTAGAGATACAGCTTAGTATTATATAACCTGAGGACGTGGTGTGGAATTTGGCAACATTATGGGGATGGCCTTTTCCACTCTTATCTCTCTTCATTGAGGTCTTCAACTAATAGCATGTAAAGGTGAAATATTCCTGTTTCAGATGGTAGATGGACATTAGTCCTTCATTATTTTTACTCCTTTTGGAGACAGCAATGCTAGTAATTTATGGCTAAGAGTACATTATACAGGATACATGCTAACAGAAGAGATATAGTCTTGCATATCTGAACTTATTGTTACAACTGCGGTACATTTTGTCTGATTTATTTTTTTACCAAGCGTCACTCAAACAAATTGGTTGTGTTATGCCTACAGAAGTTCTGCATTAGCACTGTCTGCCTTACCTCATTTTTCTGAACATAAAACCTCAAGAGTGTAACAAAACCCACATAGCTATTGGTTGCTCTGTATCACCATCTGCTGCAACACTACTCCCTTATTTTACTTGCACATACCTAGAGGTTTTCTTTCTTCCACATGATTGTTCTTTTATGAGTAGCCACAAGATTTTTCTTCCCCTTTGCAACCATTGTTTTTGCCTTAAAGAAGTACAAAATTTAAGCTGTAGACACATTATAGAGTTGACATGATAGCAAAGATTTTTACTGAAACTTGTGCATAAGATGCAGCTTTCTTGATCTTGAACTATTACCAATTACCTTGCCTTTCAGTCATGTGATCTTCCCCAGGCTCAAAAATAAGTTCCATCATACATAGAGAAGGAATTGATTTTGCCACCAAAACATGTCAACAATACTGATGCTTTTCATGGAATTTTGAAAAGGCTGTTGGTGGGATCTTTTCACATCACTGTGAAAGGCGGGTTTTTAGTTTTGGCCAAGTTAGTTTTCTTTTGACAAAAACAAATCAATCTTGTTCCAAATCACCAGAGCAATGGGGTTTGGCCTGCCACAGCACTGTGGCTTCCTTGACACTGCAGGGTTAATTGTCAATAGCAGATTAACATACTTCACTGGGAGAAACTGGAATCAGCTTCCCACATTGTCCATTTATTTCTGGAAAAAGAAGGACATATAATGATAAAATTTGGGCAGGTAGCCAATTGGGTGTACTGTTGTCTCAACATCCATTAGCTTTAATTGCTGGGGTGATTGATGTACTTCATGACACAGATGGAACATGCAGGGTGCCAGCCAAGGTTTCTGTCACCCACCAGGCTATGGCAGAGCCTGTGTTTTGCCTGCCTCTCTTCTGCTATGCCATCTTCTTCCCGCAGCATTAAATGCACTGAAGGAGAGCTTAGTAGCATGACTGGTGTGGATGCATCATTTCAGTACAAATGTGCCGACGCATGTAATCAGTGAGCTGATACCTGGCTTGCTCAGCCTGTGTCACGGCAGCCTGACTTGTGTGGATCAGAACATTACTAAGGTTTATGTAAGGGTCATGTGTACTAGAATGGGAGGAAACAGTCCCATTCCTCAGCCCTTGCTCTGAACAGATCAGGTAGAATCCAGCTCCAGTTCAGAGACTACAATGCTGGGCCCAAGTGAAGACGCCCATTTGGTCATGGGCATTTTTATCAGTGGGAATAAAACTGGTGGTTTATTCCAGAACAGTTTAGTTATCAACATAGCAATGATGTTACCTCCTTATTCTCATACACTAACAAGTATCACATTTCCTGGGGGGATGTCCATTTTGCCTTCACACAGAAGTTCTAATGTGGTAACACACATGACAGAGTTGTTTCTACTAAACAGTGCTGCAGCTGTAAATATATACAAATTGCTTGAAGAGAAGTAATACAAACCCTTTCAATAAGTTAGACAGAAATATGGGCTGGCTGAATCCACATTCCAGGGCAAGATCATAGCAAGGCAGTGTAAAGGAAAACTGGATGCACGCCACAAGCTCCAAATATTTCCACAGAAAAGTGGAGTGCAACAAGGAGGACCTTTACTAAAAGACTGGATAGAGAGTCAGAAGGACTTAAGTGAGCACAGAGGAGGACAGGATTGAGACAGAAAAGTGTGGAATGTGTCTACAGAGAGGGCAAGTCGTGGGGGACAACAGAAAGGTACTGGTTTCTGAGCCTGAGCCTGGAGAAAAGCTGCTGTGCTATCTCTTGTGGGGGAAAACAGGCTGGCCTCCAGAGTGGGACAGAGCAGTTCTAGATAATACTGACAACATGACTCTAGATGTAATATTGAGAGTTGGGGGGACCAAAGCAGACCATGAGAGGAACTGAAAATTTAGGAAGTAAAATTGTGGCAACATACATGACACACTGTGAGGAGAAAGATCCCTTGAGATGCAATCATGAGGATGTGTTGAGGCTGTTAGGAGTTGAAGTAGACAAAATACTTCTATGGCTGTGAAAAGGGCAAGTTGAGAGTGAAGAGGAAGTAGATAGGCTCGTAATAGTCATTTTGCTTGTTAATTCTGCGTGTTAATTATGCTCTCCTTGGAAGGTATGGGCAGGAGCCCATGCAGAAAGAAGAAGAAGCAACAGGCAGGACATAGATTGCCTTACTGGGAGGTGGGATTTATTTAAATAGAGGAGTGCAGTTTAATATTGTTAGAGAAAAGAATGTTTACTGTACTGAAGGCAAACTACAGCATTTCCATCATGCATACTTTTCAGTGACAGGTCAGAAAGAGGAATAGAGAAAGTAGGGATGGGGTTTGAAAGGTCTGAAAGCAGATGACAACTCATCAAAGCTAATGGACCAGAAAACATGAAAGGTCCAAGTGTCAGTGAGAGGGGAAAATGAGCAAATGTTGAAAGAGATCAGATGAAGGTTGAAGAGGGAGAAAGTGGCTATAAAAAATATCAGAGAGTGCTGCTTGATAAAATTACTCATGGGAAAGACACCAGGGCTGAGAAGAATGAACCAGGACTGAAATTTGTAGAGAGATAAGGCAAAGAAATATGCACTTAAGGATTGGATGTATCATTGTTGTAGCAGTTGAAGTGGTTATGGATAAGTTGGGAAGACTGCAGGACAGAGAATTAGCATGACTTGAAAGAAGGTTGATAGGTGTGATAAGAAGCAACAGCAAAATGAATATAAAGAGAAGCATCAGATGCAGTTTGTTTAAAAGCTGGGAGAAAAGTTGGAAGAAGAAAAATGCAGAGAGAAGCCTGACAGATCAAACACAGGTGGGTTAAGTTGGAGAATATGAAAGTAAGCAAGAAGGGACAAAAAGAATTTAAAATAACTTGGAAGTGGTGGGATAACTATTGCAGGCTGTCTTCCCAGAGTAAGCAGATGTGTCCTCATTGCAAGAACTATATCACACAGGTATTCAAGTCAGTCTTTTATTTCTGTGATATCAGGCCACATGTTGCAGTGGTTTGTTGTTCCCTTTTTATAGAATGATATGTCAAAAAGTACCTGTACTGACATCTCATCTGATTGCAGGAAAAAAAAATCTAGTTACATGTCCATCACCAGATGGCCTTTTAAATAGTAAGAAAGAAACAACAAAAATATATTGTTTAATAGATATTCAAGGATGACTTCAACAAAATATTCTTAGAATAAACAATGTTCTGTGAAACTGTGTGGGTGTGTTAGTCCAGTAGCTTAGGATTTAGGAGCTCTGGCTAAATTGTCATCACCTCTGTGGCTATATAAAATGATTCACATCTATCTAAGTTGCATATTGATTGGAGATTGGATGGCAGGAATATAAATGACTTTAGAAGCCTTCATATGCCAAATGCATCAACTGCTTGGCCAGAAAACCAGGACGTCTGAGAAACAGCCTCCGAAATCCACTGAGAAAGGACATCTGGGCTAGAAACACCCTTGATTTAAGGAAAAATCATATTAGCTGGCCTTTTCCTACTGGAAAAGGCTTTGAAAATTCTTAATTATTTACTTTGTATACTCAGATATATTGCTTTAATTTGTTTCTATGCATTTTTGTACAGTTTTTGATACACCCTTCCCTGAGCCCTTTAATGTGCTTTGTCTAAACTTGTATCTTTTACACTATAGCCACCCAGGATTATCTACCCAATAACAGGTGGCCAGTTCTTTACCTGTGCACTGTAAGGCAAGGCTTGTGTGCAAACACATCCTCTGGGCTGTAATTCAGGCAGCTTGAAAGCTGCACATGTTCTGGGACCTGCTTTTTTGCAGCTCCTGTTAGCTGACAATGCCCAAGCTTTGGTTATGCACAGAAGTTAAGAGTCATGGTACACCTCACCACAGCAGGACAGCAAAGATACTTCTAGAAATGGAAAAGAAATTCCTAGCCAACTCTGGACAAAAAAAAAAAAAAAAAAAAAACAAACCAAACAAAAAAAACCCACCCAAGAATAAAAGGCTTGTAATTTAAGTTTTGTACTGGAGAAAGTAGAGCTGGTAGACTGTAAAGATAAAATCTAATGTGTTTAAAAAGGAAAACAATTTCCAGTGTCAGAACTCTTTCTCATTTTTCTTTTCCCTTTTATGTCACTGTAGTCATGCTCAAAGACAGGCCATTAATTCTACTTACAGTGAGTGATGGTCATTTCAGCTGCAAGGGTGAGGTCACTGATTTATGGAGGTTATAGCTGAATTTGGGAACATGAGATAATGGAGGAAAGTTGACTGACTTTTTTTTGTGTAATTTGAGCACATTGGTTTCCCTTTAAACAAGGATTTTTGAAATTCTGCTCCAGAAGCCCTTACAGGAACCATTAGTTCCAGCTGAGGAGCAAGACTGATGTTGAATGGGAGCCAGAAAAAATGGTAGAGGTGGAAACAAAAGGTATAAACCAGACTAAGGTACAGTCTGAACAGGGTCTAACATTATTCCAAGGTAATGGAATAATCTGGTTACAGTTAGTGAATGTGGAAATGTATGGAAAATCTTTCTATAGAAAAACTAACAAGATGTCCCATTGTTTATCTATATGTAAATCCTTGAGGCGGAACTACAAGATGCATAAATAATAATAGTAATTTTAAGTATGACCGACCAAGTTTTAATTAGGAAGGCTGGTATTTTGTGTTGCTCTGGAGCAACCACGGGCAGACTTTTCTGATGTGGCATAACATTAGTGACAAAAGACACAGAAACCCACTATTGGCAGTGTAAGATTGATATAGCCTTTGGAATCTATAGATTTAAGAAAAGTGCCTATTTTTCTTTCTTTAAAAATAATGTAAGAAATTGAGTTAGTGTTTCTCAAAGCAATCTACTTGTCCAGCCATAGTCCATCCACAGTACCTCAAACGACCGCCGTATCTTGGGATCTATATAGGACTGCAGGAGATCTCAGCATTGCCTCGGGCATGTCACAAACCTTCAATAGGAAACATTATTAAAAATAATGATTTGATTCCTAGTTCTGAAGAATCTCAACCATTATTGCTCCGGTATAAAAAAGGGAAATGTACTTCTTTATCTCGTCCATAATTCCTGTGAAGATGTAAAGGTGAAGCTTGTAAATGGGTTTTCTGACCTGAACTGACAGAACTGTTCTGGTGTAAGGAAAGAAACCTGCAGCAAGACTTGCCAGTGATTGCCAAACGGAAGCCTAAACTCAATGTCCAATTTATATGCCATGAAGAACTATTTATCAGGAGCTATCATTTTTGCAGATACAAATTGTTGTACAGATGAAACACATCATCTCACCAACTGCCTAAATCTGCTCTGGGAAGAAATAAGGCTAAGCTGTTAAACCCTTGCTTTGATCTAGTTTGTGGATTTAGAAGCTCATTAAAGGTTTTTTATATTTGCTTGAGCACAGAAACACCATTACTTGCCATTTGTGATGAGAAAGCCTTAAAAAACTTCAGGGGCATAAATTTTAAGGAATTCCAAGCAGCCTTTAAAAAATGTCAGTGTAATGTATTCACTCTTTCTGTATGTGTAATGGTCACTATTGCTGTGGTCACTGGCTATGCCCATTCTTGCCTGGTGTGCAAAGCCCTTACCACAATGGCTCAGAGTAATTATTTCTCTCAGGATTGAAAATGGGATTCCAGTTGTAGCAAGTAAGGCTGCCTCCCTGGCTGGTGTCTATGTTGGCAATGCTGCCAACAAATAACACACTGAGGGTTTGTTTTCCAGGCTGGTTTATGTTGAGAAGCCAGACAAAGACCAACAACAAATGAGAAGAGACGGAGACAAAAGATGGTTGGTAGAAACAGGCAGGTGCTCTTTATTTCATGTGGCACAGCATTAGGCAGACAACCCAAGAAACAGTTTCTAACAAAAACCAAAGCTATAACTTCCAGGAACCATCCCCCAAACAATGGTCTACTACCAACAGTGGCACTGAGATGTCCTTGCCTGTCCACTCTCATCTCCTCATAGTTTATATGCGCTTAGGCGGTATCTTAGTGGTGAGTGTCCTTTCCAAGGAGACTAACTTCCTACAATGCAATATCTTTAGACAGCGTACATACTGTGCAGGATCACCAGAGTACAATCTCCTCAAGCCATGCTAAAATATAATGCTAACTCTGGAGAGAAGGCTGTGCGATGGCCTCGTGTCTCTCTGAGGTAATACAATGCTGTTTCCTAGCTGACAACATGAGGGGCACCTGAAGGAGGATCGGTATGGCTTCAGAGTCTGTTTTTGAACTCCTGATGCGGTAGTGAGGACCTGGTGCGCCACCGGCCAAGACGGGGTGAGGACCTCCTGCACCCCGACCGCCGCTGGGCACCAGCAGCACCAGAGAGCTGAGCCTACTGTCACTCGGGGGGATGAGAACAGACATGGTCTTGGGCTAGGAGGAGGAGGAGGAGGAGAGGGCCATCAAATATCACAACAGACCGTCAGTTTTGCTCGGTCATTAGGCGAGAGGTAACAATGACAGCGGGGCAGGGAGGGGTTACATCGTTAGCACTCCAGATTTAAAGGCATGAAGAATGGCTGGTGGAAGGAGGATGTTTTGGAGACTAAGGGCAAAGCTTTAAAAGCCTCGGGATATTACTTTTAATTATTATCTACAGGTTATTCTCTCTATATATACTATTTTTCTTTCTAAATTATGAAAATAAACATTTATTAACAAGTCACTGGGTCAAATCCTGCTCTCCACTGAAGGCAAATCCATTGACTTCAATGGGAAGGAGCCCCGTGTAAACAACGAAGGGCAAATTTGGCCCTTTATGTCCTGAAAAGTCTGCTTGTACCCACTGCCTTTCAATCCTGCAAGGAAATAGAGATTGAAGGGTGAACTAATCCTTACAAATTTCTCTTAAACTACCAGGGGAGTGTCAGTGAGATGCAGCAAAGATGTGAAAAAAAAAAAAAAAAAAGAAAGGAACCAATAAGTAATACTGCTTTAAAGAGAATTTTATCCATGTTTCAGAGCCAAAGTACAAAAAAGAGAGTGGATCTGGATCAAGCGCTACTGGCCTTTACTTTCTAAGCAACAACAAAATTCTTCATTTAGCTTCGGTGAAATGTTACACAACCATACAAAACAGAAGGAACCAAACAGTCCTTTACCTTTGCAAACATCATTTGCCCAAAGGTGAACACTGTCATCCCTTTGGATTCTCCACTAACTCCCACTGTCTGCACAGTGGAGTGGCAGCCACTGAAGACAAAACACATCTACTGTGCACATGAGTGAAACCTGTGGTGTCTTACAAACATAACATTTCGATGTTTTGAATACTAAAGAACACTAGGTGCTTTTAGACACAGAACAATACGATTTCAGATGCATTTACCACTTTTATTTCACTATGCAGAAACATACATTCACCATGTGTTGTGATGCAGCTGACAGTGTAATGGACGCTATCCCTTCCGTGGGTATTAGAGCTGGACACTAGCGAGTTTTCAGTGGACGTTCTGTACAGGTTAAGGCTTGACTCAGAACTAGATAGTAAATGCTGACCAGATTCTCAAACAGATTTTTTTTTTTTTCTCTGAGAACAAAAGGGAAATCAATAGAAAACCATCACGGTTATTTCAGATTAATAATTTTCTAAAGCTGCAAACTAAGTAAAATACAGATTTTTTTTTTTTCTCCAAAATAACTACATATAATTTACAAGGTTAGGATCTGTGAAGGGTGACTGGAAGATGACTCTGAACAATGCTGACAAAAATCATTGAAGTTAATATACTAAAATCATTACTACCTCATAAGGTATTCAGTCAGGTATACAAAGCACACTTTGTAAGCATTTATATGTTTTGATAAGAGTAAAGATTCATCATTGTTTATCGGGCAGTAATAAAACCAGATGAAACAAATATAAGATTCAAGTTGTTTACTGAATAAACTGTGTTATTGGCACATCTAATGTGTGGTAAAACATTATACACAGTACCTATACAGCTTCTAGCATTTTCGGGGTAATCTTCATTTACAATATTTGTAAACAAAAGGCTTGCCACCTAACAAATTTTAATTTGTTTAGACTTTCAGAAACTGTGAAAGGCATGAACTGTTTATGTGTTACATGAGATCACTGTTTATATTGTTTATGAACGTGCAGGTAAAGCTGAAAACTTAGACATTTTAAGAAAATTAAAAATGCTGCTTTTCTGTAATTTTATTGTTGCTTCATGCAATATTGTTTAACTGCTGCTGATTCAGATTGCTTTCTATGGGAAGGTATCTCTGCCAGTTTCTTTATTAACGGTCAAGATCAATTCTTCTGTACTGAAATTTTCCATAGACAGATACAAGTCAGTCAGGTTGGAACTGAGACTCCGTATAGGTTCTCGTATTCCTACTGGTATGCATGTCTGGATTCATATGCATTCTAGGTTATTCCTGCAGAAAAGAGAACTGAGTTAATTATTCAAAGCAACTACACTCTTGCAAAAGAGATTTTGTCAATTTGTTCATACAAGAAAAGCTGTTTGACAACGGCATATCCCACTATAAGCAACTTGGACCAAATCCAAAGTCCACTGACGCCAATGGAAAGAATTAGGGACATCAATAGACTTTTAAGCAAGCCACATTGAGCTGTCTCTGAAACAATTAGCAGAATACCACAAGAATCACAGCTACTCACTCCTTAGTGACTGGTTCCATCTTCCAAATAAATAACTGACACTGAAATTCAGTTTTCTTTAGGGTCTGTATATCCAAAAGCAGGAGAGCCAAAGAGCTTCAAAAGGTGCTGTGCATTATACTCTGTTACTTACACCAAGTGCTAGGGAATACATATTGTTTTAAGAATAAAATGCTGCTATCGATTCAACAAATCTGACAAGCAGCTTTTTCTTCCCCTTCTGCATACAGCATTCAAAGCAATTTGTGCAATGGTGCTGGCATTAAGAGCTTTTGCATAGCAGGTTAGTATGCATGACATGTTTCTGCACACAGAATAAATATAGGAATATTGAGACGTCTGTTTAGCCAGCCACTATTGGAGAGCATGCCTTTGCTGAGGAAAAGCTAGACGCAAGGAAAGCTGCATTATCATCTCATCCTGATAAACAATGCTGCTTTAAAACATTAAATGCTCTTTCAAGTACAAGAAAGCCAAGACACCCAAATACTGACAAACTAATTCACTGCGTTTAAAAACAACTTGGACCATATCTTTGCAAGTCGGGAATTGAAGCATAACTTTCAACATATCTGCACAAGACATTTAAAAAGCAGCTGTAGGTTTTTTCCCTTGGCATTTTTAAACAAAAATGCACACCTTTAAGAACAAATTGTTTTTGTTCTTAAATGACACAAAAGCGGACAACAGATTTTTTTATGACTTCAGAAGTAGAAAATTAGACTATAACAAAGCATGGACAATGAGGACTTTTCAGAGAGCCAACAAAAGCAAATGAGTAGTTTCTCTTTCTCCAGCTGGCACTGTTTAATGAAGCCAGATGTCTAGAGCTGAATATGGTTTACTTTCAAATATCAGAACTGATAACCAGCAACTTGAAAATGCCAGTGAGAGAAAGTGAAGAGTTAAAGGTGAAATATGGTAGGAAAACAACATCTGCAACATGCCAGCCCAGTAAATGCCTAGGAAAATCATCTGGTCCTCTTACCTGTGGTCAATCCTCCCCATCTTCTGGTGTGATTTCTGTCTCTTTATGTACCACTACTTTGGTCACTGACATGTCAGGGTGCTGCTCTTTGGCTTCTTTAATTGCCTGAGCCAGCGCCTATCCCAAGGAAACCACAGAAGGGCAAAAACAAAAAGGAGGTGGAACATGCATGATCAATAGCAAGGTGGAGAGATTCATGACATATTACACAATTTACAAATGAGGAAAATGATTAAAATATGAAATATACCATCACTAATTTAACTACTATTCCAGTTTAATATAAGGCATGCCAGTATGGATATCTGTCAAAGCAATATTTAGAAATGTTCTCTTTTTCAGTCGTCAGGGTGGCCTTTTTAGCAGTTTGTAGATTTTACCTGATCATGATCAATATCTGCATCTCCAGTGATGACTATTCGTTTTTCAATTCTTGTCTCTGAGATGCCTCCTTTCACAGTCTAGATGGGAGGGACAAAAATGCATGTCAGTAACTCACTTTAGATACTGCCATTCTCATGACTGGACCAAAACAGCTCAAAGACGTGACAACCTGGACTGCAAATGAGCAGCTCTGAGTTGGCCTGAATGCTCTGAATGGACTACTGACCTTCAGATGTCCTTCCAACACAGGTAATTTTATAATTTGAGTTAATCTGCGCATGCATCAAGAGAGATGTTTGTGTGTCAAAAATGCCAAACTTCTCCCATGAAAAACAGAATGGAAATACAGACAGCCCCATATTCAGACCTATTTAAGTCCAACTGCTTGCTTCAGAATGGCATACGGGGTGGCATGGCCTTTGTATGGCTCATCTACTAATGGGGGAACTTCAATGCAGAAAGATGAAATCCTGTTCTCAGTGAATACTGGTAGGAGTGCTGTCACAGCACTTAGTTTCTATTTAGGGAGGAACTGTTATTTAAATGCTACCGTAGAACCTGGAAGACACAGCAGGGTTTGTCTGTGCAGACGAGCTTTCGGCCTGGCTGTGGGCAAGCTCCTCAGGGTACCACCCAGAAACACAGCCAAGGTGTTGGAGCTGACTGAATGTCCTGTTATGGCTACAGGATATAGATTCACTATGTGCAGTGCTAAAATCTCAGGGCTGAAAGGCACAGTCATGTCAATGGAGCCTCATGTTCACACAAGTTATTCCTTCAAGGCTACCATATGATGCCAATGTGGTTTTACTCCTTCCAGTTCCAGGTAGCATTTGCAGCTAAATCAAGTGTTTCTGTACAACAAGGTTTTGTGTTTGCATAGACATACCTTAAGGGTTTAGGATTCATGTCAAGTCATTGGATGATGTATTAATCAACTCAGCATAGCCAAAGACAGGTGAATAAAGACAAGTATTTATGGTAAATTTACAACATATCGTCAAGAGAATAACAGAACATGTTCCCTCTCTGAAATAAATCATAGAACCAAAGCTAAGATAGCATACACCCTGGTGAAAAAGGAGCTCTCTGTTTTCTGAGGACTCACTTTGGTGATATGTGTAGTAGTTGTAGTGCTGGTGGTTTCAGATGTGATTGTTTGTGCACTCATCAATACACCTGGTTCAGAGTCAGCACCACAATCCACCTAGAAACCAGAAGAGAAAAGCAGTTACCAAAAAAATTATCCTGAGCACAGAACTGGACTGTTAAACTTCCCTATTTCTACCGTTTTCTTCATAAAGTGAGTATCTTATGGTATGAAAAAACTGCTATGAGGGCAACAATGTGTGAGTATTTCTCTGTGTATCTGGAGGCTGTCCCTCCCCTCTGGAAGCAGAGATGAGAAGATGACACTTAAATCTGCAGTTTCATCAATGTTCTGGAAAGGCCCTACAACAGGATGTGAGAGTGACCCTCAGGTAAGTTATTCTTATGTACATCCTCCTCACGCTAATATTTAATACTTGAACAACTTAGAAAATTTCACACTAAAACATACACTTAAAGATGGGTAAAGAAATAGGTTCCTTAAAGGCACATTAAATTAGACCATGTCTTTTGCAGAATTTCTTACCTGAGAAGACTCATATGTAATGGTTTTTGTTTCTGTATGGACTACTGGCACTTCCTTTGTTGAAATTTCAAGGGTTTCCCCACCAGCGGGAACACTGCTGAAACTTATAGTCTCAGTCTTCACAACTGGTGACTGCATGAACAAAAAAAAGAAGGAATTGGAACATTTAGCAGAGGTTATGGAATTCTCAGAACAATTTTTTTTTGTTTGGGGAAAAGAAAAAATAGCTAAAAATGTTCTGCATTTTAAAAAAAAGATAAAATTCTCTTAATTACAGTGGTACAGTCACATGTATAATGCTGGCAACATTTAGCACTTCCCTGGATTTTACAAAAACAAAGTCCAAAATGCTCTAAATGCTACAAGAGGCAATGGTCCCAACTTGAAAAACACGAGGGTCCCTGAGAACATCAGGAAACACTTTTTCACTGTAAGAGTGACTGAACACTGGCACTGGTTGCCCAAGTGTTCATTCCCACCACTGTGGAATGTTCTTCCTTGAATATACTCAGAAGAAGCTCTCTGGACACGTTCTTGAGCAGCAACTCACTCTGGATGTCCCTGTCTGATCAGAGAGCTGGAGCAGATGACCTCCAGAGGGCCCTTCAGCCTCAACTGTTCTGAGAACCTGTGATTCTACATTTTCTTAGAATGACAAGAGAATTAATTCTGTCCAGGCTTAGTCTTTAATCTCTGGGGAAAAAACCCTGCACAAAACAGCTCTTGAAATTCTACTAATGGGGCTAAAACAAAGAACCTGCTCTGTTTAAGACACAGTACACTTATTTATAATTGCATCAAACATGGAAAAAACAATCCTGTCTTTGGGGATATGTGAACTTTGCCAACCTCAATGGACTTTCCCAAACAGAATGCCAGCTGATCTTGTTATCTGTTGCATAAAATGCCATGAAATTTGGTACTTCTCTGTAGCATGAAAAGCAGTTACAAGTAAAACATGCATGGCATTGTGCTAATGATGGAAACCAGCAGCAAGCCTTGCAGGTGACATGCAAGGAGGAAATAAGAGGAGAAAAAACTTGCTTTCTGTAAAAGTGCAATCATATAAGCTGTGCACACTTTACTTTCAATGACAGGAATTAACTTAGCCTACTATTAGCCTACATTCACAATTCAGCACAGACACGACCAATTTAACAACAAGTTACCTCAAAATGAGGTTTTCTTTCCAAAGACTCTGAAAGTTGGACTGTTGTTCTGTGCTCCTCCGCCTGCTCACACGAAGCAGCGGCAGCGACTCCTTCCTGTTTGGTTTGGGCTTTCCCAGCCTCCTCCCTTTTTTCCTCCTTGGCCCCCTCAGTCCCAGCAGAGCCCTCCTTCCCTTTCACGCCGGCAGCCACCGCCGACGCTGCCTCAGCCTGGGCATCCAGCGTAAGTCCGGCCACTTTAGCAGGATCCCCGCCTGCATGCACCTCCATCCCATGTCTCTCCTTGACAACTACAGTCTCCTGTACAATCTTCTGCACTGTATCCTGATCCGGCTGAACTGCTTGCTTCATGTCACTGGAAGTTATCTCCTGAGACGTCGTTGTGTCTATTCTCTGCAGGGAAGGAGGAAAAAAACCCTCAGCATCAGAGGCAGACAACACTATCTGCAGTAGCGCTCAAGATTAATGTACTGTGAACATACATTTAAAAAAAATGGGCATTATATTTTGCCAAATTATTTCTCCCACATTGCATGGATTTTTGTTCTTGGGATGTTATCAGTATAGCAGAAATGGAAAACAAGGCAAGAAGCAAAATTTTTAAAAGTGAAGAGAAATTTTGATGTCGATGTTCTTCTCATTGGTATTGTTGTGTGAGTTTTTACAAAGGCAAAATACAGCACCCCACAAAATGACCAAAATAAAATGAAATTAAAGAAAAGTTGGTTGCAGCCTTTTTTTTTTTTTTTTTGATGAAGCTTCTGTTGTGGTCCATTGAATCAAAAGAAAACACACATGAATACATGCATTAGTTGTACAGTTCCATATTGTGCAAAAAACCACAAAATAAGAGAAAAGCAAAAGTAATTGGTGCATGGTTATGACATCGATGGAGGGAATCAAGCAGCCACCTGAGCCCAGGTATGGGAAGTAGAAGTAACCCCTCCTATGAACTCAGTTGGTTTTCTGGCGGACTCTATTAAAGTGAAGATATCTGAACCATCCAAGGTTTTTTCACTGGTGGACTGTTTAGTCTAAATAGACAAAGAAATGTAGAGTCATACACAGAAAAAAGGCAGACCCATATGCACAGACATATTAATTGCCAAAACCAGAGGCAGAGAAGGAGGAAAAGGAGAGAAGGTTGCAGGAGCACGGAGAAGTTGGAAACAGGAAAAGAATGGGAAAATAAATCAGAGCGAATTCATAATGGCTGTAGTAAGCAATAGTTAAAAAGCGTTGTTGTTAGCATTGGCGTTTTGCTGGTTCAAGCAAACCTTTTTTTTTTTTTCCTTTTATTAACAAGCCACAGCAGCAATACTGAATTTCAGTACATAAACCAGAAAGGTTGAAAGCCTTATATAATGTCTGCTTCAGACCGTGAGACGGATTCAAAGTATGAGAGAAAAAAAATAAGCCGGGTTGGCTGCTGTCAACATAAAGCCAGGCAGCAAGAGAACCAAAAGCTAGGGTGGTGTGAAGGGATTGCCTAAAAGAAGTCATGCTTTTATCTTTAAATCGTGGCATGAAGTCAAAGCCACTTGTTACCACTACTCTTGATGCAGACGACTCAGTAACATAGTGAGCAGTAGCAATGGTAAATGGCTGTTCTCGGGAATATCTCCACTCAGACAGGCTCTTATCTGTCCGGGCAAACGCCCCTGCTTTTACAGCTTCTCCACCAAGATGCTTTTCTGCTTTGCCAAGCTGTAAGCTTTCCAGTGTACCAAGTAACTTCAAATCCTGGTCCATCCTTAGTGTCTTTTTCAAACTCTCCTCTTCAGGACTTTGCAACTGAGATTCTGCTTCCTTTATGGGTGCCAGAGAGTCAGACAGCTTTCTTCTTGTGCTCTGCACATCAGATCCCCGCCTGGCTTTCTCATCAGTGACAGGCTTGAGGACTTCATACTTGGCCACTATTGGAATGGTTTTCACAGACTCTTGAACTTCCCTTTCCAGTTTTTGCAAAGTTTCTCCTGAAGGCTGTACCGCTTTCTCGCCCTCTTTAGCTTTACTTGTCATGGTTACAATTTTCCCAGATACGGTATCATAGGACTTTCCTAGGGTGAACATTTTCTGCTTATTCTCCTCATTGGATTGTATTTCACTTTCCAAGTCCTCAAAGCTCTGCATTAGAACGGTACTGGATTTTAATATCTCAGGTGGAAAGGCAGTTTTACTGCTCACAGTCACTACTTTGTATGCCAGATTTTTTTCCGATTCACCATCAACTACCTCAGAGGGTATTTTCTCTATAATAACCCAATCCTCAGTGCCCTATATTTGAGATATAAAAGCTAAATTAGAATATCTACAGGTTTATCTGTACTTCAGGAGCACTAAATTATGAAGATTTTTAAGAAATCATGTTGTTTCTTCTGAAAGCACATAGTAACTTCTAGCATTGTACCTCTCAGAGCAGTTATCAAGCAAATAAACAGAATCACCTTAGGGAAAATATGATTTCTTTGCATATTCTCTCTCTTCAGAGGTCCATATAACATGGACCCAAAAATATTACTTTTGCCACACTATTTCTTTGTATTTGTTTGAAGCAAAATAGCATGTCAGCACGTAATTATAGTGGTGATTGGAATCAGCTTGGGGTTAAAAATCACATATTGCAGTGGTTAACAAAGCTACAGTCAAAAACAAATTACAAAAATAGGGCAAATAAGCCCATTCAAATGTACCCTAGTTGTTACAAACATGCTGTTAATGACGTTTTAGAATAGTACTCTTCTGTACGTAGCCTGCACTGAATTTCCTTGTTTTCATTAGAACATCAAGCCCTTCAGGATTGTTTAAATGGAGAAGCACAACATAGCAAACTGTATAAACTAAGCATACTACTAAAAATTCTGAATGAAACTTAATTGCAGCATCTTTTTTCCTCCTCATGCAAATGTGCTATGTGATTTGCTTTGACTATGCAATCAGCATCCAGTTATTTGACTTTAAGACTGTAACTTCTGTAATTAACTAAGCAAATGATGTAGTTTAAAATCAAATGAGTTAAAAATAACCTCTAGGGATGATGGGATACTTTTCTGGATAATGATTTGATGAGAAGTAACCAAAGTGCCAGCAGATTCTCCTTCCTGCAGCTTCTTCTCTATCACACTTGGCTAATAGAAAAACCAATAAAAATATAAAGTTCACCATCACTCAACATACTCTAAATTCAGTTGACAATATAAAGGAAATGCATTCTCGTGACAGAAGTGCCTCATTCCCCAAAACGTTCTCAGTGAGGTTTATGCTGGAAATGCATGCAAACTGCAAACAACATCCAAACTGCACCGTGCAAGGAGACTTCTAACTGGCAGAGAAATCAGTCTGCTTTAGGAAGCCGTAAGCTCTGGAGAAGACCCATTCCTCAGAATTTGGTCTCCAGATTATACCTCTGCCTGGAACTTATTAAATAATAACAATAAAATAATATGAAAAGGGAGGGCTTGGAAAGGAAAAAAGATAATAAAATAATAAATCATTGCCATCCTTTCTGACTGCATTTCAATGAAGTATTGTTTGTTTTTACCTGCATTTCAAGGAATGTAGTACCTCCCTTCTGCAAAATTATGAGTTTTTCTGATTTTTCTGTTTCTTCTTTGGTCTAATGTCAGGGGAATAAATGATTTTAGTAAATGGAGGGTATAGATACTATACTTCACAGTAGCTCATATTTCTCTACAAATTATTAATCTCATGGAAAATTAGGAAACAGAACTAAAGAGAATCATTTTGCAGCACAGAGGTTTCCAATGAGAAGTGAAATCAGCGTCTCTCTATGGAGAGGAGACATGAGTATACAAATGGTATGCACAAGTGTAGCACAAAACCCACTAAACTGAGTAAGACCCAGGTGTGGATGCAGTGTGCTTGTTTCACTTCATATGATTTATTTAGCTGGGGCTGATGCCAGCTCACACAGCTTCCACCAATAGCCCAGAACAGGCCCCTGCACCTTCACTCTGGGCAAGGCTCCCTCCTGAGTTTGCAGCCCTCTCTGCTGAAGCAGGCAGAAGGTGTGCCCAGCCATGATTTCAGCTCTCCCTTTCTCCCTGCTGGTATTAGAAGTCTTAGAAGCACTTTTCCTACAGAGGGAGCTAACTGCTGTTCTATTATCCTGTAGTGTGACACCGAAACCTCCTCACTTTTATCCCATCAGCGCTTTCCCAGTGCTATGGGAATAATAAGAGTAGCTCTATCGTGGACAACTGGGAAAATGTTAAATGTAGGCAAGACTCAATTTCCCAAGGCTTTTGAGCCCACCTTCTGGGCTGGCCTCATTTGGCCATAAGCCCCTGCAGAGCAAAATGGGTTTCTTGCCAAACCCTTTCTAGTGACTTCAGTAACTACTATAATCAATAGATATGCCAATGTAAGTCCTATAACTGGCGTGATAAAAGGGTACATATACTCGAGAGGAAAGACAGAAATTTAAAGGGAAATATGAAACTAGAAAGGGATAAATGGTTCAACTCCCTGACTGCAAGGAGATGCACAACTCCTTTATTTCTAAATTGTTGATTTCATCCAATTCAGGTCAGATTAAACATTGTCAAGGACTTTGTCAATATGATGGCTTTTATGTTCTACAGCTGTCTGGCTGTAGATGTATCATGGAAGATATTTAAAACTATATTTTTCATTACTAAGGAAAACCAAATTATTTCCCTATCTGTTCTAAGAAACCAAGCAGTGACCAGTGGCTTAAAGTCACACTGACCAAACACTCAGGTGCCATGTGCTTGAAGATCGTATTTTGAAAAGACATCTTTTCTCTTCTGTTCTTGTTTTATTATAAGAAGGGGCTACAGCTAACAGCACTGAACATATTTTTAAAGTGGATAAGGTGTAACTTTTTTGACTAGCAGAAGGCACTACACTATCTTGACTTCCTCTGCATTTCTTAGTAGGCATCAAGATGCTGATTTTGACCTATGGATGATGGCTGCAGCTTTTTCCTGAAAAAATTCCCTCTCATCAGGACATGTGGACTGAAACCATCTCACTTACTGGGACCAAAGGAATGGCCAGGTGCTATCTACTGCAAAAGTCATTTCAGAGTTAGGCTCTGATAGCTCAAGTCTGCTCTTAATTTTCCTCAGAAATACCTTCATTTGGATGAGGTTCTGTGAAACAGATGTATTACATAAATGCATGTGTAATTCTTGCCCTTTTCCTTTCCAAATGAATGGTTAAATTCAGATGTGTTTCCTCAGGGTGAAGCCTACATAGCTGTGCAATACTCCAATACTGCTTGTTTGTTTTAATTAAAACTGTTTATTACATTTCTAAAATAATAAAGATATTAAACAAACAGGGTGGTGCTAAGTTTGCTTCCCCTGTAATCCTCTGATTCAGGCTCAGCTAGCCACCCTTTCCAACAGTTCCTTACATCTTAATTATGATAAATGCATTCTGTTCATTTTACTTACAATTTTAATTCTTAGAAGGATAAAACTTCATTTTTAACTACAATCAAAACAACCTGTTAGTAGGGTCTGTTATGATTCCTGAACATGGCAGTACGAGCAACACTAAAACTCCTCTGTGCTCCCCTCAAAAGGGAAGATTTGAGCACAGAGCCTGCTTTTTTACGTATTTTAATCCAACTTGAATGCCACAGTAATGCACATCTGGTGCCAGCAGCAGCCACTGGCTATAATGTGGGAGAGGAAGAGGTGAGACCCCTTTCCTTGGCAATATCCCTTTCCCTGTGAGGAGAAGCTGACACTTGCTACCTGCATGCCTCCAGGGATGCCCTTCCCCAGAGTTATGGGTCTGCAACACCAACCTCTGAGGTGAGAAAGCAGAACACTCTTTCAATTTACACTTTCCAGACAATTTTTACTGAGTTCCCTACAACATTATATCAGTGCTGTGGGCACAGGGAAAATCTCATGACCTTTTATTGGTTTCTAATGCTAAAACCAAGAGGAACCCATAAAGATAATTCCTGTGAGACAGAAACCAGATATCCATTAATAATAGAATAAAAAAATAACTCTCAGGCAGACCACACAAGCTTATTTCTTTTTGCTCCACTGGACTTAAGCCAAAACACTGCACTATGTATTTTATTGCAACACAAATGTTGCCTTGCTACCCCTACATGTCCTTATCCACCTACAGATCAAGTAAACACCAGCTTTTAAACTGGCAAGTTTCTCACAAGCTCTTCAAGAGTGCACAGTGAGCAAGATTTTTTTCACACACACACACTGCAGGAAAATGGAGATACTTAGCAATCTGCATTGGGTCTTCAATGACACTATCCAGCAGACTGCAGCAACCATCAGGTTCCTTATGGAACTGGCCAAGAAGGTCTAATTATTGTCATTATTACTTCCCCGTTTTCAGAGGCTGAGAGTTCTGCCCTTTGTTCTGTATTTTCCTTTCAAGCTTGGCACCACAGCCCCCACCTGTCTCACTACACCACTTTCCCCAGCCAGTCACCATTGTTTAAATTTCCTCTCCATCACTTTCATGGTTTCTTTACGCATGGCTGGACTTCCTCAAGCTCACCGAACCTGCAACAACGCCTGTATTTTGCACCCTCAGAGAGACCCAGTTCTGCCACATGGCTACCAGTGAATTTAATTCTCTATATACACATATACTTATATATGTATATATTTAAGGTATCTACTCTTCCTTTCATGCTTGCTGCCTGTGTCCTGAGAAAAGGGAGTGCCTGCAGGCAGGGATTGGCCTCTAACTACGGCCTCTAATCTAGTGAGAGCTGCTATAAGTAAAAATGCATAGAAAAATACATAATGAAGCCTTTCAGCTCACGCTGACCTCTTCAGGCACTAGTGGTTCAATCATAGGAGCATCCTCCTGCCTTGCTGCAAGCCGAACGGGAGATGTGGAAAGCCTCTTCTCCCACTCATTAGACACAGTCGTTTCTGTGGAGGTTTCCAAGAAGGTGCGTTTCAACTCGCTTATATTGGTCTGATGTTTCATCAGATCTTCCTGGGTTTTGTCTAGATCCTAGACAGTTTTAAAAGAATAGAGCAGTTTGTGATACATCCTAAGCCAACCACACTTTAGAGCCAAACACACAACTTGGTTAGTATAGAGGGAAGTAACAGCTCAGGGAGCCGGGGAGCACAGCACCAACACAACACTCTGTGAAAATGTGGCATTTTGAAAGAGAACAGCATAGCATATCTCGTACAAGTGAGCCTAAATACACTCTTAAAGAGCCTATCCATATCACTATAATTTGCACCTGATAAAGAGGCTCCAAACAAACATACATATGCGCGTGGAGGCACACACATAGAGGCACACGCATATATCGATATTGATAGTACAAGTTAGAGGAGTCATCATAATCTGAGAGAAAAATAATCTATTAGCAGGTGGGAGTACACAGTTCATGCATCATAGTGCAGATCCACAGTTTACCACTAAAACTAACACACATGTACGTACATGCACTGGTATATACCAATACCAACCTCTAACATAAGATTACTATGTTTGACATACACATTTTCACCCTGTATTCGCTTAATCAGACTATTCTGAAAGAAGTGAAAAAGAAAGGGAAAAGTAAGGGACACAGTATTGAAAGGATACAAAATGCTGTTTCTACACATTTCTTCACAGAGAACCGACAGTAACATGCTGAAAGAGGCAAACACCTCCAACATTGATACCTGAGCAACATCTAGACCTTTTGTTTCTGTACCTGTGCCTTTAGATCTCCGTCCTCCTCTTGATCCGACTGCCAGCATGAGAAAGATTGGAAAACAACACCTTACCCACTTGTATGAATGAAGGCTTTATGAACATTGGTGAGAGGTACACACTAGGTTAAAATCCCATTTTCTTCTCATTAAGGGTTTAAGGAGAAGGAGTAGACACACTCACTGGCTTTGCATGGTTTTCCTAACTCAGAGCAAATGTCCACTTCACAAATTTGTGTTTTGTTATCAAAGGGGTGTTAAACATCTTCTTTTTATAAATATTGCTACACTCCAGATTCATAAATCTCTATTTATGGAGCAGCAGTTGCACCTTCTCACCAAGGTCACGGCTAGTCTAGGACGGAACAGCAACAGCAAATGCTTTGGAATTCTGTAATCCCAGAATTTACACATAGGACATAATCTGGGCCACAAGCAAAGCTTTGCATAAACTCACCACGGGCAAACAACTTGCAACACTTTCTACAGAAAGAAGCACATTTTATCTGCTTAAAATGCTATTTCCCTAACCATAGTCCCTTTCTGTATTTCTGTAATTTTATTTAATATTTAGCCTGTATATATTCTTTCAGGACCTATCACCTGGAATGGCACACACATCCCGTCCACTTCAGTACACATTTTCAAAAGCAACACCATAAGGACTGTACCAGCAGCCCTATTTCCAAATGTGCAATTTTCAGGTGGCACATATACCACACATTTTGAAAATCAGGTATCCATATCCAACTGATATGTGCTATATCTTCTCTAAATAAAGATGGCAACTAGGAATAATAACACGCATTTTTTGGTAATAAACCGAACATTTAAAATGTCACAATTTTATGATTATTTTGTACTTTCTGTAGTGCTCAAGGCCTATGAGTGGAAGAAGCGCTTCAAAGCATTTTGTACTTCTGACTCATCTCAACAGACTTTATGTTGTCACACTGTTTGAATTCTTTTAATGCCCATGCTGCTATTTTATTATCAATTTTTCATATATTCCTAATTAGACAAATGACTCATGGGAAAATCTGTTGATTACTTTACAACTCCGTTCAAATTTATTTTATTTACAGCCAAGGCTGAATCGTCCTGACGTGTCATATAGAAAATTTTTCCTTGACGATAATTTTAACAGTCTCAAATATTAATGAGATCCTCCTGAAAACCTAGAGTAGTGTTTGTGGTAAGACTCTGTCTTCTAGCAGATGTCAGATGAAATTCAGCTCATGTTTGCAGCTGCAACCATATTAATTATGAAAGCATTACATGCACTTCAGTGAAGTCACATAAGGTTGAATTTGCCTGCACAGTCTATGTACCATGTTGTGGATATGAGGCTTCTTAGTGTAAGGAAAATATAAACATTTTACATTTCTCATCTAAAGAGAATACCTGGACTAGTAGTGGTCATATCTGAAGATTACATATGAAAGCCCTATGTGAAATTACATTAAAGAAATAACTTAGATATTTAAAATGCGAGAATATTCAGTAAATTTGAAAACAGATTTTCATTGTCTTCTCCCCACTCTCCCACTCAGGCTTCAGAGTCTAAGAGCAAACAAGCAAACAAAAACCCCCACGGTATGATGTGGCCAGCAGAACCCTCCGGGTGGGCAGCACTGGCGCGGGTGACACCGCCACTGCCCCACCAACCGCGCAACGCAGAGGCCTGGCAGCTTCCAAACCAAACTCAGGAATGAGAGGAGCCCACAGGGAACACCAGAAACTCAACGGTCCTGGCAAAGCTGTCCCGCTTGCAGGCACGCACATGCACACGCGCGCAGGGAGGGACCCTGAGCTGCCATAGTAGCAGACATGCGGTCAGGCCCCCAGGGTCGGGAGGAGGCGAGGCCAAACGCTCTCCCCTGCCATAGCTGGGCGCTGGCGACTGTACAAACCTCGGTGGCAGTGGTCTCACCATCAGCCGCAGTGTCCGTCTGCTCACTGTCAGTCTATTGGGTTAGACAAGTACCCGGGTCCCGAGAGGAAGGCAGGAATAAAGAATAAACCCAGCTCATCAGTACACGCGGCTCACGCGGGGAACTGTTAAACTCAACATCCCTGTGAACTGCATTAGCATTGCTCTTCAAACAACGCACATGTCAAAGAAGCAAAATAAAAATGCTATATTAGTAAACAGAACAGACTCAGAGGAAGACTCGAGGCGTACTGTACACAGTATATGGCTTTACTGGAACAAATTTATAAGCCAAACAAAGCATTCCTGGAAAAGTGTTATTTGAATAGCAGATTTTTTTTTTTTCCTTAAGAAAACCAGATAGTTTAAGAAAAAAAGGGGAAAAAAGTGACTAATATTTTCTAATTGAACTTTTCCTTCCATAATGAATTTTACAGAAAATTATTGAACTAATTTTTTGTTCTAGCCAATATAAGTAGTGGTTAAATTTTTATCTGGAGGGGAAAAAGATAATTTAAAACAACAACAACAACAAAAAAGCTACTTTAACAGTCATCTGACTTTCAGCCCCTCATTTGTACAGAGGTTATTCTTGTCTCCACATTTATACACCATGAGGCTGTCTGCATTACCAAGGAGTTCAAATAACCGTACCCCCAGCCCATCTACTGTCTGTCTGTGGAGTAATGGTAAGGCTCAGATCTCACTCGGTTCCAATAAAGAGCAGCTGATAATTGTTAATGATAGTAAAAAGAAAGAAAACTGCCATTAAAAGAAGAAAAAAATACTTCTCATTCCATTTAAGAGTATGGATGAAAGCAGGAGAAAAACAAAAGTAACTCCCCCCACCCCCAAACACTTACTAGGTATGAGTGATAAAAATGAAACAAAGCACAGCATTGCACAGACTGATCTATCCCTGCTTTGCATGAAGAACATTTCAGTGGAGAACACAAGTGTCAAGATTAAGAGAGAAGGGAGTGGAGGTTACTACAGACTGCAGAAGAGAGCTCAAAAAACTACTGTGATGTCAGGTAAGCATATGGAAAACTAGTAAGTAAAGTGCACCCTACTGCCCCAGACTCGCAAGACTGGCACATCCAAGTTGTTTTGATCTCAGTAAAAGCTCTGGTTTCCATTAGTGATTTTCTGTGGTCCTTAGATAGTAACCCCGGCAGGCAATTTAAAGCCAAGACAACACATCTCATCCTCCAATCCCATCAATATGAAATAGAACAAAAGAACAACCTACTGGTGGATGGAGTATCAGTCTCAGCTTTGAATTTCCTCCATTTTTTGGTCATTTTCTGACAACTCCATTGTTTCAAATGACACTGTTTTGATTTTTTTTCATAGCTTTGTTTTTTATTCTTTGAAGAGTTTGTATTGTTTGTGTGACAGACAGAAGAATAAACAAGCATTTTGCACTACTTGCTAAGTGCATGAATGGAAGTGACATGAAATTTTTCAAGTCATGACCACTCTTGAGACAGACCACATTTATTTTTAAATGGAAGTGTAATGTCAAAGCAGTCTATTAGGCTGGTCCAACTGCTTTCACTAAAGTGCTAGAAAATTGTTTCTTTATTAACAAAGGTTCTCATGTCTTTATAACATTACAGACAATTGTAAAGATATGGCAATAGAAAAAAAAGTATGCATTGTCACTCCTGTTTACAAAAATAAAAAGAAACAAAGAGGCATTAATGCATCTAGGCATTTAAAAAGAATTGAAAATTGTGTCAAGGCACTGTAACACATGTCTGGCACATAGAGTTCATTTTAAGAATGTGAAGTCAATAGAAAATTAGCTGCTAAGGTAAAAAACCAGAAGCTAGTGAATTCCAAGGAGTGAGATTTCATCTTTGACTGCATGGACTAACTCCAGATGCATAGCTCAAGGGAGAACAAGCTCAACAATGTAAGGTATTGGTTCAGGATACTGGCTGTAGTCCTCTGCATCCCTGTGTGCAATCTTTTGAGAACTGTGGGGGGCGGGAAACATTCCCATTTCTTTTACCACGAGTGGAATGAAATCCTAAATAAAGCATAAAGCTTGCTTTGTTGCAACATACATATCTGCTAATCAGCCAATCAACAGCCATGGAGTCAAAGTCAGCATTACTGAGTTACTTGAAAAAAAGATCTGGGGCTATCACAGAGCAGGGAATGGTGAGTTAAGGCTGAGTAAGGCAGGTCTCCTCTGTAGTGAAGAGTAAGGAAGGCCAGGCTCAGCTCCAGGATGGCCTGAGGTACAGCTGAGGTGGGGTTGGCAGGCAGGCGAGGGCTGGAGCGGGACAGAGGCAGCTTCTCCTGATGTGCTGTGGCCGCACCTCTCCTACCTTGTGATCATAATTGCTGTGATTTGTTTTGCCAATGTAATGCAGACATGCCCGAGTTTAAAACATATTCACTTTCATGCAATAATTTAAACAAGAAATACCCAGTGGATTAGGCACAAGTCTGTGTTGTCTGCCAGGAAGCACTGCCAGAGTAATCACCCTCATAAAAGAGCGATACTAAAAAGCCTATTTTAGATGTTTTTATGCTCAATACTTCCTAACTTTGCTAACAAAAAGAAGTGCTCATTTCTGAAAGAGGAACAGACTAATGTATTACATAAACACTGCCTCATGATTGCCTCTAGAGCTGGAAATATATTAATGCTGTTACTGCTATTAGATTAATCCAAGTGCAGAGCTAATGCAAATTGAGACCTAAATGCTGTCTCAAAATAAGGACAAGAAATAAGACAGCAGCAGTTTGGATGCCTTTTTCAGAAATAGTACATTATTTTTTAGTTGCAAGGCATCACAGAGCCAAAAGCATTTAAAGACAATGTTTTTACAAGACAAATTGTTGTGACTTTTGTCTTTCCATGAAAAGGAAATTAAATCCTGCACCAAGTCTTACAAAACCAACAGCAGCAGATGACAATGTTCAAGTTGGTTATTGAAGAGAGCTACTGCAATGGACTATCAAAAAGTGGCCAAGGTGGCTTTTTACATGGCCAGCCTGGTCTGTGATCATCTAATCTGGGCTTTTTTCTTTAAATACAAAGCAAACCTGTACTTTTGTATTTGAAGTTGAAAAAGAAAACAGAAAATCAAGGAAAACCTGAACTCATTATTTTATTCTGTCAACAAAGAATAATCAGGCTCCAGCAAAAACTGAGACGCCAGTTTCTTTGTTACTTAAGCAGATTCCTTTCCTATTTCTGGATTTACCATCACATCCACAGTACCCAGAGCCACTTCAGACTCCTGCTGCAGCTGGTTCATCTGCCCGTGATGACCCTGGTGGCTTAAGGCATCAGTTTTGGCAGTGCTAAACAAACACTGCAAATGTCAAAGCAGCCCACATGGCATGCTCCTGCAACAGCTGCAGAACAGCTGTCCCAATCTGACCCCTCACTGATAAGTTGGATTTAACCATGGGAAAACAATTTAATCTGCAGCAGAGATAGGATCAAGGCTGAAAATTGAGATCTAGGTTTTGTTGGATCAGAAAGACTTTTCTGGGGTTCAGCTACAGCTGATAGCCTTTTGCAAAAAGCTGAATCTATCTAGACTTTGAACATACTGAAGTTGCTGAGCGTGCTCATCATTGTTAGGCAGGTAGTCATATAAATAAATGTAGATACAGATTCATATATTTGGATGTTCAGTAATTATGCAGAAATATACTTAATACCCACTATATAGATAACTATCCTAACCCTAAAACTATTCTAAACTGATAGAGGGAAGAAAAAGGTCTTGTCATGTAGTGCAAGTCACTTTGAACCACCTGACACTGAGTTCAAGCCAAGCCTCTTCTACACAGTGTTGTGCCTAACCCTGGGCTCCGAGCTGTACTCCCAGCATGAGGAAAAAATAAAAAAGAAGAAAAAAATTAAAAACCAAAACAAAAAAACAACAACCCCCAAACCAAAAAAAAATCCCTTCTAACATATCAGCACAGACAGAAATGAGGCTCTGAAAGTAGGACCACTATTGCAGCAATCTAACACTGGTTAGGACTGAAGCACTGAACACGAAAAAGAGTGTGTTCGATGCCGAGGTACACACCTCTTCCTCTGAACTGTCACTCAGGTCATTGGCAAGTGAGGCACTCAAGGAGGCCGCCTTGGGCTCCAGGTAGCAGAGGCACATAGCCAGAGGAAAGGAGAGAGTGAGGGCGTATGGCACTGAGAAAGAGGCAGAGAGCAGAAAGAAAAAAATGAAGAGGAAGCAAGGCACGAGGGAGGGGGAGCGGATGGGGAGGTAGTGCTGCACACTGGCAGGCAGGAGGTTGGTTTCGGAGAGGTTAGGGAGCGACAGGTAGCCATCGTCATCCAGGAGGGAAGGAAATGACTCTGGAAGTTGCAAGGAGAAGGAGAACAGTGTTCCGCCTTTGCCGGCTTTTTGCTTGTAGCCAAAAGCCACGTCTTGCTCGGCGGAGCAAACTCGCCCCTTCCTGTCAGAGTCTGGCTCCGACTCGCTGTGCTTTGGAGCGCTCTCTTTGGGGGCCTCACAGCCTAAGGACTTTGTCCGAGTGCTCTCCTTGCATCTCCTGCGAAGCTTTGCTGAAGATACATGGGGGCCAGGCTGAGAGGATGGCGAGGAGTGGTGGGAGTCAGTGCCAAGCAAAGATGGCTGGTGACAGAGAAAGGGCAGCAAACAAGGCGCAAAAGCAAAAGGACAAAAAGAAAACTGTAATTAGTTAATTTTCTTCCGTGATGATAAATAATATATATTATATATTTAAAATTATAAACAGTATTTTAACACCACAGCTTTCCACTGAATTGAACGGTGCATGTTCCCACGCCACACACCACAGGTATGAGCGAATCAGGCTTCCAGCTTACAAAAGGCAACTTCTTGATTCAACATTTGTCTAGTCCTCTGCAGCACAGGATTTACATAAAAGCCTCCATGGCTACATGGGGAGTTTCAGGTGTTGCCAATTTCCACTTACTGCAAGACTGGTTTCTGATAATAAAGTTTTCAAACAAGAAGTATATGGAGAGCAACAAAGAAGGAAACATATTTCTAATACCAGCACTACTTGTGACAGCATTCTTGCAGTCAGGAGGAAACTTGGTGGGGGCCAAACGCTTCCCATCTATGCCTTGGACAACCTCAGCAGTAATAAGTAAAGCTCCAAGGACTTTAAATTTCTCAATTGCAGTATTTTTTAAAAAATCTAGGCCATAAACCAAATTAAAACACATTGTTTGGTGGGGGGAGCAGAAATCCATTCATCAATGCACCTGATGAAAAAAAAACCTGCTCAACAGATATTCCAGCAGCCAGTTCCTCAGCACGGCTCCCACCACTGGGCCCTGCTGGACATTCCTAGAGCCCTGCCTCACCTCTGCTCACTGTGAGCCCGAGCAGGCAGTGCTGGGGGCTCAGCCCCTCCCAGCCATGCACCCTGCCAGCCCCTCCATGCTGCCATCCCTTCAGCCGTACATTGGAAGAAGGGAGCTGAGACTTGAGGCTCAGCTGATCCCATAATCTCTCACTGGGGGTCTTAAGGGGGGCTGGCTAGAGAGAGGTCCTTGCCCCACACAGCCACATCTTCTCATAACCAAAATGTAACCCTTTACCCATAGTGAAGAGGCAAAAGTGCCCCTGATGCTGTTGCTACGCATTTTACCACAATGCCAAGAATACTGGCTGCCAACAAGCAGGATTTGCTTTGATATGCCACTTGTAGAGCATTCAACTGGCCTTTCAGGTCATTTGAGGTCAAAAAATTGGTAGGAGGAGGGAGGTGATTCAGTGGAAATGGTGACTGTCATTTCACATGCTCCCTGCAAGCAGAAACCACTGCTCTTTCGAAGGACAAAAACCACTGTCATCACCAAAATGTACACCCAGTACAACACATCAGCCACAATGCTGATGGATCAGAGATGTTTTGGCCAAAATCCCCCAAGTGCACGTAGCTGAAGTGGCCCACTGGATCCATGACCAAGCCCTAAGTGCCTGAGCTGCTCCATCCGTACTACATCTCCCCAGGGAGCTATAACAGCCATTTCATTTTCACTCCAGGCTCCCAAAAGCAAAATTTCTTAAAAACCACAACAGTATCTGCCTCCTGTTCAAGCTGATGTTGAACTGGAGGCAAAAAGTAGATCCAAGTTTTAGACACAGATTGCTACTAAGCCCGACTGTTACCAGGTATATTAATGGTAGGAATGGGACATAAGCCTAGTAATTACATGGAAGAACTCATTTCCTTCCTCTATCATATCTCCCTTTCTCTCTTCTGTAACAATTTATCAATTCAAAGAATCTGTATTCCCAAACTAAGCAATCAGAACCAAGCCTAGCTTCAAACCACTTAAAATGCCTTTATGGGTTTAATGTAGTAAGATCAAGTCAAAACTTAATGCTCATGGACAGGTTTTTGTGTGAGCTAAATACACACACAAATACAACTTCTCTTTACTGTAATGACAAAAATCCAAAGTAAATGTATTTTTTTCTAATTCAGACTATTCACTTGCTGACATCTCTACAGTGTTAATATTTAGAATAACTTCTGGTACTTCAATACACATGGATAAAACAAAGGCAAAATGTCTTAATGGAAAACACACCTAAAACACTTATATGCCCTTAAAAGGGATTTGATTTTGAGCTTGTACTTCTTGAGACATTCTCTTTATGATGACAGACCAATCTGTTAGCATGTCCATGTGGAAGCAGGACTGAGATCTCTGTAGGATTACACAACTGTAACTATTTATGACGGTTTAAAAAGAACTCATCTCTTGAGTGGGGGTAACAATCAATCATTTGTACATATAAAAGTTCCATCAAATTAGTCTCCTAAAATATCTCTAAGTATTTCTATCCATATATAAGGAATAGCTAGATGATCTTCAAAATGCAACTGATCCCTCCATTGACTTAAATTAACAAACACTTAGAACAGAACTAGCTTCTTTTGAATGTTTTCTACATATTTGTTTTTTATCACTCTTATTCCACGTGGAAACTAAAGGAGTTTCAAGAAGACCCCAGTTAAATTTAGTAGATATTATCTTTTAAATGCTACAATACAGCACAGACTTTCAAAAGAAAATCTTTCTCATTCGCAATTTTCAGTAACTCAATTTGTTTCTGGTATTCAGTAGCTTAACTGCAACTCTTTTTGAGGACTTGGTCCTTTTGCTATGTAGCTCATTGTGGCCTTGTACGATAAAGCTAAAAGTTGAGGTTCTAACATTTGCATACTTGACAGTTCTGTGGATATAAATATATATATCAAGGTTTTTCTTCCTAAAAGATGGGGGTAAACCTTACTTGTTTAGCAAGTGCATGCCACAGTACACTTTCTGAATGCTATTCTACTGCATTCCTCTTCACTGTCAATCTCTATTTACTATTTTTTCCATCCTTCTGTTTGGTTTACCCTGTTTTAATATCTCAGTAGATATTATGCACAAACATGTGTGTATGTTTGTGTGGTGGTGATGGTGGGATTGAAGATGATGAGGGATGACTCAAATTTAACAATTGTTAAGAGAACCATCAATAAAAAATGCTTTCCTCAACAGAAACTTCAAAGAAGTGAAGCAAATGCTTTTGTAAGCCAGAAAAAAATTGCTTATAATAACAGATTAATATCCAGAAGTTAATAGAGAAAAAATGCTCACTGAAATTCATGCAAGGAAACAGTGTTATGAGAAGTATAAGAGGAATAGTTTAAAGCACAGAGCTACATACAAGAATACAGAACTATTTTGTTGCCTTGTCAAAATAAAATCCAGGATGGCCATACTAAAGTCAAGATATGACCAAAAACCAGAAGGACAAACATGCACCGCCAGGCTACTTCTGGGCATTTCCTAAAGAGCTGTTGAATGTTGTGTGAAAAACATCATTCTGACTGGTAAACATATTTCAAAAAAGAAGTCCAAGGCAGGAACTAATCTTTACAACATCATATGAAAATTGAAAGGACTACAAAAACACTGATCCAAGACATGTGTATAAACACAGTATATTTCCTTTCACAGAATCAGTTTTATTTCCTCTTTCTCCCCTTTCCCTAAAAATTCTGTTTCTCCAAGCACTCTCAAGGCAGCCCTGTTTAATACAAAACCCTGAAATTTCTACCTTGGTGTCATGGCGTATTGCTGAAATCGGGGTGACTTCCTCTGCTCTCTTCTTTTTGCCCTCTTCATCATCTTTGTCCTCTTCTGTCTTTTTCTCTGGAGTCACAGTGGTTATCAAGTTGGTCTGAGAGATGCCCTTTGTTGTGGCGTACTGGCCAGTACCAACCTCTGCAGCAGACACAGAATCCTTCATGTACATTTCATGGTTTTCATTCACTGATGCTAAAAGCAAATATTTAAAGAGGGAAAATCTGAAATAGCTTTTGCTGAGAAGCTGCATAAAATTAAAAAAGCTGGTTTAGAAAAACATTTGAGATAACACTGAAAACACAACTATGTCATGTTTCAGGAAACCAGAAGCATGTGCATACATTTAAATAAACTGTTTACTTGAAGCTCATAGCTTTTATATGCATATACATATATTGTGGATGTGTATACACACATTACTATAGCTAATGTGTGCATTACACAGTTGTTAAATGTTAGCAAGCTGTTAAAATTAGTACTGTAGTAAAACACCACATAAAAAAAGCAATGCATTGCCACAGTTATCAGGCAGGAAACATAAGGAGAACCAGCTATGACATCAGCCATGGGGGTGGAAGAGATTTTTTTTTTCTCAATCTGTCAGAATATAAAAATGCAGATCAAATGCAGATTTAGTAACATGCTGCATTACACAAAATGACAGTATTGATATAGCACAGGCATAATACCTGAGAAAAAGGAATTGTGATCCTTGTATTATTGAGTACTAAAGTCTGCCACTTAGGTGAGCTCATTATCCTAAAAAATTCTGTGAAGTGATGATATTCAGTTCAGCAGACCCAACCAGAATATTTTAGGATACAAGTGCTCAATAATTAAACAGGTTTAAATATATAAAAGCCATTTTGAAAGAAATTATACCTTTACAGACAGAATATAATCAAAACTGTAACATATGCCCAGACCCTGCTCTTGACTATTGAGTAAATAATTTCTAAACCAATAGGATTATTCAAATTTGTAAACTCACTTGCATCTGTAAAAAATGACAGAGTCTGGATCTCAATGTAAGCACAATGCAGAATGCTACAGACACGTCTGCATTATAGTAACAATGCTAGTGATGAGATCATAAGCATTGATTTAAAAAACCTCTTTCCCCCATTAGCACTCAGGCAAATTAACACCTTGCAGAGTCTAACAAATGCTGGGTAAAATGTTTCAGGTATCTTGTCTCTTGGGATTAAGTTTAGGAGGCAGAAGAAAGCAAAGGGAATAAAGGGAGGCATCTTATTTAGATGTTACAAACAAAATAATGCAGAAGGATAATTTCTGCTTTGAAACACATGCACAGCAATCAGGTCACCAGTTGCTTGGTAACGAGAAAGAAGCACATCAGAATTAGAATATTCCAAAATAATCAATGACAAGCAGCACCTTTAGAGGGAGAGAAAAAGGCTTGTCACATGTACTTTTAAATCAAAGCTTCTCCCCATCCCCACCACCAACTATAGTCATTGCAATTTGTGATATTCTGCAAGAGAATTCACCTTTTTTTTTAATCTGTAATGAATCTGAGTTTAGTCTCAGTCTTTTTTTTTCCTACAAAAATAAACTACAAAACTACAGACTCTTTTAACTCAACAGCTGACAACAGTAACAGCTGATGAAATAGCTGATACTCTGAACTACACACTGATTTAAACAAAGTCAGCAGCAGAACCATGACCTCCATGAAGCAAGGATAAAGAGAGGAGGGATGCACTATTAACCTATGTATGTTACTCTCCATTTCATACCTTCAAAAATAATGTATGAAAAAATTCTCTTAGTGCTCATTGGAGTAGGATGTGAGGTAATTGGAATCAAGTGTTATTACTCAAGGGAAAAAATTATTAATTTCTGGATTGTAACAACTTAAGTGAAAAATCTACACAGAAGAAAATCTCAGATTCCACCAAAACCCAAACAGTCACTCATGCAAACTCTGAAAAAGTGTTAAAGCCTGACATTCTTGGGCAGGCAGGTCCATCCCATCCTTTCCCAAATCAGGGAAGCAGATATGAGGCCAAGGACAGAGGCTCTGTGAAGAGTGGGCTCCAAAGGATGTCACCCAGCCAAACATTTTGTAAGGACCACAACCGTACATTCAGCACAGAATTTCTCTGCATCCTCCTCCTCTACCCTTGCAGTGCAGGTACTCACAGCCTCCACCCAGCCAAATCTCAAGGAGAGGAGATGATGAGCTTTACATCTAATCTAAAGCAGTGACAATGTTTGATAAGGTCAGCTGAGAGGCCCTTACCCCCATCCAAGCTGCGAGACATGGTGTAACGTTTACTAGAGGAGCGCTCAAAGTAAGGGGCAGGACGGTCTATGAGGGCGCTGGCTCTTCTCGTCTGCGCCTGCGTCCGGCCGCTGTAGCGGAACTTGGAGCCCAACGTGAGGAACTTCTTTGGAGGTGCTTCTGGCAGCAGGAGCCTAAAACACACCAAGCAGTGCACCTGTTATTTCCTCTCCTCCAAAATCAGCCCACTGTTTCTGCAGAGGAGAGAAGATGACTGCTGGGCATCGCTCTCCATCATAACCTGTGCCTCAGAGGTCTGTGGCTAAAAGGGAATCAAAGGATGCCCCTCATACAGCATGACAAAACCACTTAGCTAAGCATTTGAAGATCTGAGTTCTTCCAAATGGGCAAGAATCACTCAGTTCCTTCATGCTTGAAAATCAAATTTACTATTTTCTGATTACCAAAACTAAAAAGAAGGTGGTTCCTTGTACCAGAGGCCCGACTGGGCTGAAATGCAGATGTATCTCTTAAAATTTAACATGGTGATGTTATGCTGAGGACAGGGCCAGAAATGATTTCCAGTGAATGACAGGCAGTATTCATTCACAGGGGTGTAGACATTTTTCAGGTTAGAGCTCTCCCACCCTCTGCAATTTGGGCATGGCAGCTGGGTGAAGAAGCCATTCTCCTGCTATGGAGTCTATGCATCAGACTATGCATTTATTTTTCATTAAAAATCAGAAAATACCCCAAAAATGCACACTCCATTTCTCTTTAGATCTTTTGCTGCTAAGACTGCATTTCATATGAATGTACAGACAGCCTGAACCAACAGTTTTAAGAAAGGAGGGAAATCCTTCAGTACTCCCAAACATTCTAAACAGTACTTAAGCACTGGACACACCCTTTCAAACTGTTGAAAATCTAATCCTTTTGGGTTTCTCTTTTTAAGTATCTGTTTGGTGACTATCTTAGCACAAACTAATTACAGCACTTATTTCACTATTCCACATTTTTCTCTGGTCTTCCTAGAAGTCAAAAAAATAGCTGCAAAACTCCTTAGTAATCCAAAAATTATAGCTATGGGTTGTGTATTCTGGGTGACCAAAAAATCCATGACCTACTACTGTCTGTACTTTCATATATAATTTAAAAAAAGTCTTCTTTTTTAAACTCTTTCCCACATCCCCCTGCAATCTTCCATATAAGTTGTTCTCTCTATGCAAGCTTATATGCAGTAATGCAGCAGAGTCCTTCACCTCTTTAATTATAGCAGCTGATAATATCATGGCACAGATAAAGCAAAGTGATTAATTAGGAACATATGGTGATTTTAAGCAATATCTATCTGAAGTAGTATGAATAATTTGGGTGCAGCATCTCAACTTTTGAAAAAGCAATAATGTTTCTTTATCTGCTCAGAGGTACCTCATGATCAAAATGAAAATTTGATTTGAAGGGTTTCATCTCTGCTGACAAAACTGATATTTTCTGTCGCATTTTACATCACACCTTTAGAAAAAGAAATCCACATACCTGAAAAATGTATGGTGCTCAACACACACTTTCCATAAGCGCTTTGCAGCACGATGATTTGGCAACTTAAACCCAATAGTGCTTTCAAACTGCTCAAACTAGGTAGGAAAAAAGAATAAGTATGTTTTTGATGCTGTGCATCTATTTCTAGGCAGTGTACACAGGTTCATCTCCATTTCCTCTGTCCGTATCACCTCATTGCAAGGGCAAATGTATATGCTCATGTACATAACCACATATATCCATATTCTACAGAAAGAATTCTGGGAAACAATCTGTAAATGATAATCTATGGCAACCTTTGAGGATCATTTCTGGGGGGAAACACTAGCAATGAGCAAGAGATTTCTTATGGTGACAGTGATGTTTTATACCCTATAGTAACAAAGAGTTGAGTTAAAACTTGGGGGACTTCTGAGAAAACATCATTCAAGTGTTTTATCCTGTTGATTTAATTTCACTAGTTATAACTACAGTGGGAAGCCTAGTAATAGCTGGAGGTGAGTAATAGTCCTTAGGGACTGATTTGGTCTCACACAGCCTTAGATTAAGGATATTTACAGAGAAAGTACTACTGTTAGTAAATCACATTGGTTAGAGTTAATTCATCTGAGGAGGATGAGGCAAGACAGGTAATTGAAAAGAGTTGTCCAGAGATAAAAACAGACCTCTTTAGATTGTACTGCAAATTTATATATTTCAGATGCAGAAGCTGTGCCAGCTATATCTGCTGTAACATGTTGATGGCTACATGCAGATAGCTGAGTGGGTAAAACAGAGTTGCTGTGATGGGGGAAAGGTAGACAGAAAGGCACTTGCAAGGAAGTCTGGATCCCTACAGAAGCTAACAGGGAAATAAGGCAGGAAATAACAAAATAATAAAGATGACGTGAGTTAGTGAATCACATTATCATCAAATGTAATTTGGACAGAGGCTGCATTGATTACAGAACTACAGAAATATTTTACACATGGAACTATGGCCTGGTCACAGGATACTGTGTACCAAGACCAGCAGAGCTCAACAGGGTAGCAGGGGTGGAGAGCTTCAGTGCAGGCATTGGGAATGCCAATGACTATTTGTTTGGGTTCTTAAAATCAAATTCAAGGCTAGAAATTTGGTTAATAAAACTGTGTCTGCTAATGGGCAGGAGACATAGGTTTGTGGACTTTGGTTTAGGACTCTAAAAAAGGCTCAGGCTCAGGGGTGGGGAGCCCCAGCAAGTTTCCCAGATCAATTATGAAGTCAGTCCCAGAGACACTGGCTGCATTAAGGGAGAAATGCCAGTCCTCATCTAAGTGGCTTCTGTCCTGCTACACAGCTCCACACTCTAAATGGATATGGGGATTTCATCTATCACAGGCCAACTATTGTAGCAGCATTTAAAATGGAAATCCTCCTTTGCTTGTGATGATCCTGAATTTCCCAAGAGTTACCATCTTATAGGCCAGGTTGGATGGAGCTTTGGACAACCTGGTCTAGTGGATGGCGTCCATGCCCACGGTGGAGGGCTTGGAAGTAGATGATCATTAAGGTCCCTTCCAACCCAAACCCTTCCATGATATCCATGATTCCTGGGAGGGCGCATGCTCAGCCCATGAGGTCGGTATTTGCTTCGCATCCTGAAGCTGAGCCACGAGAGGGCACTCACTGTACGAGGTTTCACATCCCCTTCTCCTGAGCCAGCACAGGAGCTCCTGCGGGCCTGGGAGGGCTAATGCGTGCAGCTACCCAAAATGCTGCAAGTATACTGGTCCTATATGTTTATAAAGGTTGCTAAGGCCTGTCTACATCTCTTAGTGGCTGAGATAAATGCCAGCTGCATGTACAACATGAGGGAGGATAAGAAGCTCTCCATGAATAAGCAATATGCTACTTAAATGCCCAAAGTATTCATGATATGGATGAGATTTTTATGTGCAAATGGCCATATTTATTCCTTACATTAGTTCATGGATGTAAACAGAAAAATACCAGAGTTGTTTTTTACCTGTATCTTAAAGAAAGTGTGTACCTAACCTTTCCTAGGAAAATCAGCATAAATTAGGAAATATAAATGGAGAGGAGTGTTAAAAGCTTATAAGACAAAACAAATCAACAAATCAGTAAAAACATATGTTTTCTCAAGAGGCTTATCCACTTAAGAGAGCCAGGATGCCCTTACCTCCCCTGGTCGGATTTTGATGTAGAAGTTGTTCCTCTTGTAGGAAATTTTCAAAACCTTTGGCCAGGCAAATCTATTTATTCTGAGTCTGTCTCGATATATTAAGAGTCCACTTGCACAGACTCCTAGCATGATTTCCACTCCTTCGGAATCCTGGAACAGCAAGCAGTGCACTTTGTTGAGCATTTCTATCCTTGCATCCTACAGTACTACAGATTCCTGTATCCTGTGTTTCTATCTGAGCTACGTCTTTTTAATGCATCAGCTGTAGTGACCTGATTTCTGAGCGTTACCCTCCTCACTGAATGCATTCATGCAAATAATAGTAAGGTTGGGCAGGGTGAAGGAAACTGAGGGTTTCCAATGTTTCCTTATATTTAACAAAGACTCCAAAAGGAGGAGGAAAATTTTAGATGTCATTAAAAGAAATACATCAATCATATAGCAAAGCTTTATTAGCATAATAAAAAAAGTGTTATTAGCATAAATACCAGATTGAAAGTAGGTATGACAGCATAAAAATTTACTTCTCCTGGTATCACTCATCTCCATGACTAAGCCTTGTGAATCCTTAGATAAATTTTTCTTCTGTAGTTTGCTCACCTTTAGTAGGTGGCTTTAGAAAGTTTGCTAATTTCTTTAATGCTTTTGCGTCTTTGCTCAGTATTTTCACTTTGAAATGCCCAGTGGGCATAAAGTTGGGCATTTGGACCAGAAAGGATTATTTTTTAAGAGTGTGTGACTGTGACTGTGCTATAACCTGTTTGCCAGGAGGCTGTAGCTCAGACGCAATAGCACTACACAAAAGATTTGTCCACAATCTTATCAGAACATAGGCATAAATACTGTTTTTTTTAAGAAAGAAATATAGATTTTTCTTTCCTTTAGAAGTCTTCAAATAGTCTAAAACCAATCTTCACTGTCTTACTATCTTCTATCACTGTTTTTTCATTTAGCTAAAGTACTAGTACTGATAGAGTAAAGAAGAATCCACTTCAAAGTACTGAGTTCTTCACAATTTGTTTTTAAATAACTTAAAGTCACAAAAACCTGAGCGCAGAAGCTATGAAGATGTTACCCTCTGATAAACATGAAAGGAATTCATAATTTTCCTCTAGTTTTCCCAACCAGCCATCTTTTAGGCACTTGGTGAAAATCTGATTCATTTCAAGACCAACACAATGGTATGCATGGTCAGTCATGATGAAACAGCTATGGCACAGCTTGAAATGAAAAAAAAAGTTTTAAAATCACAACACAGAAATAGTGCCACAAAGTCACTCCAGTGTTAGAAAACACATCAATAGAGGACATATGTTCCAACAACGATGGTACCACCACCTAAAGATAGATTTTTTCTAAATACAGCTCATGTGTGGTATCACCATCAGGCACTACAGAAATGACAAAGCTATTTTTTTTTCAGTGTACTTCAGTTTAATTTTCCTAAGCAAAGAGCAGTATCTAAGTACACTGAACAATTCTAAAATAAAAAGTCTCATTGCAATAATCACACCGCCTGGTGAATATCTGAAATGCAAGTGTGCTCATACATGGCACGTTTCTGCAGGTGCAAGCAGCTTCATCATTTTATACACTTTTTCAAAAATTGTTGAGAAATACCTTCTTCTCTTATCTCCATCATTACCACAAATCTAAGTTTATTCAAGACTTCTGTTACTTGGTGTCAGAGACTGTTTTCCAATATGCTACTTCTATTGCAAAATGAAACCTGAATAAAAGAATTTGGCTATTTGCAGGAGCCGTGTGGTTACATGGGACAGGAACCCGTTAGCTGTAATGTCCAAGGCACATCCCTCTAGCTCTGCATACAGATGGGGTGGCCTTCCTCAGAATGGTGACAGCCCAGAGGACAAGTCTGTCTATTTGAACATATTTTTCATCACAGCCTTGCATTTGATAACTGAGAACTCATTTTAATCTGAGCTGGAGAGTCCAACATTGAATATATTGGCACAACCTTAATGAATTGACATTTACATAGAGACATTTGCTGTGGCATGACTTCCAAAAGACATGCACAGAGATACTTGTCCCCTGGCCTGACATCATCAAATCTCACTGGCAGACTTAATTAAAACTAAACATGACTTCTCACGCAGAGTCTACTTTTCCCACCTTCAGTTCAGGTTTCAAGATGATTGTGGGGTTCCTTAACCCACAGACAGGCACATCTTGGTTATCACTGCAGCTTTTTAAAATAAAGAGCATCAGTTTGGAGAGAGATTAGCTTTTCTACTTTTTCTACTTTTCTCTGAGTCTTTCAATTTGAAAAAAAAAAGAAGAGCAAACCAGAATACTAATACTTTTTCAGGAAAGAATAAATAAAATGTTTTTTTATAATATCCCATCTTAAAATTCACAGCTTTTCTGCAATATTCTGAAAAAACACTTAGGCCTTAATGCTATGTTATGTAAAACTTTCAGTAACAAAGCCTGTAACTTTTTTAAAACAGTAATCCATTTAGTTGCTGGTTTTTGGACTTCTTTGCATTGTGACATTTGCCAATCCATTTCTCTCTGCTCCAAATGTGCCTCAAGACAGAGTGTGTATCTGCAGGATACAGGGAAGGCAGTGGCATCCCTCCTGGTAGATGTGGCCCCTTGAGCTGTACTCAGATTCTTCATTTTCAGTGAAGGCAATTAACAGAACACAAAAGATTGCCTTGAATTCTGTAACACACATGTACAACTCCTATGAAATGCCCCAGGGACACCGTTGCAGGCTCTTTCAAAATCCAAGCAGCAAATTTATCTCAATTCTTGAAAGGAGCTGCAGCAGCAAAAAACCAAGCTCACAATAACTTGACCTTTAGAGAAAATGCAGTTCCCTCCACAGGGCAGGATTCTTTGGTTCCATATTCATTTGCCAAGGATGCTTGCTAACCTCAAAAATGCTAAAATCCATTAGTCTTACTCTGAAGAGTGAAGAAAACAATAGTAATTATTTATTTGGGAAAAAAACCTTAAAACCAAAAATTCGACAACCAATACAAGGCTAATAAGTGACTCTCTCCAGCCACAGTAAGAACGACCATGTTTTATTCATAACTTAGCCTGCTGATGATTAGAGAAACTACTTGATCATGGGAGAATGTTTCCAGGAGAATTACTGCCCTCCCTGTCAACCGCAACAACCACACTTCAGGAAAGAGACAAGCTGCTCTCTCCCCATTATCATCAATCTGATTAGGTTTCCAGCACAGCTAAATAATTGCTTTAAAGTCCTTTGCAGCATAAAAATGATCTGCTATCCAGTTAAGATAGCATGGTTAACCTTACTAAACTGGAAAATGTAGCTGAATGAAAAGAAAATTCACCACTCTCCGGACAGCTTCTAAAATCCTCCCTCATCACCTCATCCACTAAGTATTTTCCTCAAGGATAGCGTTTGTTTAATCAACATGAAAGTTGATGTGCAACATCTTTGAATCTATAGGATAAGTTATGTTATGGTTACAAGATATATTTATGCTTATTTCATGAGTCACCTTTCCTCATGTTGACACATGAGTCATCTCTGTCTCAAAAATACAACAAAAAATAAATCAGGGAGTCCATGCAGATCCATGTACCATGCCACAGGAGACATGGCCAGTGAAGGAACCAAAGCACATACCTTGGCATGATGGAGGTCTACTCCATACATTGATAGTTTTTTGGCATTCTCCAGGAAATGCATCTCAGCTTCTGCAGGTGTCATTCCCCTGTGGAAAAGTAACCAGTTCTAGCATAAATGTTAAGGAAACAGAATCCAAAAGAAAATCCAGCAGCTGGAAAACACTTTCAGCCTGTCAGAACTATAGTTTTACCTTTTATGTATCTGGGTACCTACCAGAGCCAGAGCTCTAGTGCAGACCCTGTTAATCGACATGCTGCAAAGCTCTTCTCTGTCCAAAGACATGCAGAGGAGTCTTGCTGGAAAAATCTTAAGTACACCACTGCAGAATTTAACATCTCCTGATGCACCAAGATGGTACCTGAGGCAAGCTGGAGCTCACACTGACGCCTTGTGCTTACCTGTGGCTCTTGTGCAGCTCGATCACTTTGTCCTCCAGCTCCTTGGTGTGGTTGGGCGCGAAGCGGAACTCACTGATGTAGTCGCTGCCGTACTCGTCGGGGTCGTAGTCGCCGAGCTCCGACTGCACGGTGTAGGAGCCCAGCAGGGCCAGCGTGACGAAGGAGCAGGGCAGCCGGCCCGAAACGATGTCATCTCTCAGCTGCAGGCAGAGGTAGTACCTGCAGGGGAGCACCAGAGCAGCTCAGACAGGGCTCCTGCACCGCTGCCCCCAAAGCACCGCCCGAGCACTGGAAAGAGTTCCAACAGGCATTTGCAGACAGCCAAGCCCAGAGATCTTCAGCCATTCACAAGGACAATAATAATTTTGTAAAAACAATCCCAGAATGCCCGGAACCCCAAGCTCTTACCTAATTTATTAGTAGGAACACCTAATTTATCTTTATACAGCAGCATGGAGATCTCTAAATAAAATTATTACTTTGTTTAGTGAACTAGATGAAGAAATACCCATTAAACATACTAGATTTCTATCATAAATCACTTACATATAAAACTACTTCATAATTATTTCAGGAGAAAAAAAAATCTCTCATATAGTGTTCATTTAAGAACAGGAGAACTCCAAGTCTTTCAAAAAACATAAGCTGTCTCTTTAGCAACATGTTGTGCTTTCTCAAAAATACATTGAAACAGTAAGTGCTGTTAAAACCACAGAAATCTGCAGTGGAAGGTTTCACCAGATACATGAAAACAGAATAAAAAGTGAAGAGCACTGGTTTGGTGGCAAAGGCAGAGCTCCCAGGGGAAATTTAGGAGTCTGAAGAGGAATAAGGCAATCCTTTCCTTTGGAAGTCCTCTGTTCAATTGTGAACTCTTGGCACACTGTCTTTCTGCACAGTACCTACCACAGGGGACCCTGATCAAGGCTAAAGGCTTCATGCTACCTTAAAAGCATCAAGTAGTCCATAAAACACTGAAGGTTAAAAATATTCAAAGGTTGCCAAATGTTGAAAGGCTGGGGAACAGTTTGCTGATGGCACAAAAACTCATCACAGATCAAAACTTTTGTGCCTCCTTCCAAGGAGGAAATCAGGTGAAGTTTTGGGGTTTTTGTTGAGGTTGCAATGTGAATACAAAACCAAAGAGTAGAGGTGTAGAGTGCAGAGCTGAGTGACTTGAAGAGGAGGGAGCAGCTATTAATACTACCATATTCTCTATTCCATGCACATCAATTGCTTATTTTGTCAAATGATACACAAAATTTGCATATGCATGCTTATTCTCATCTATCCTGGCTTCAGCTGGGAGAGAGCGCATTTTTCCCTAAGTAGCTGGTACAGTGCTTGCTCTGTTTTGGATTCAGTATGGTCACAAAATCACAACATTATCTCACTTCTTTCCTTTGACAGTCATGATTTTACTTACGGTAATAACTTGTTACCACCATATATACAAAAATGGGCATCAGGCATCTTTGTGAAGATTAAAATCAACTGAAAGGAATTTACATATTGAAAAATCTGGGGATTAAGCTTAAACTACACAAAATACTTCATAACACAGAGGATAGACACTGTTCACACTATCTTTTTTGACAAAGTATTGCGTATTTTCCATAAGCTCATATGAAAAAGAGAGAGAATTGGAATATAAAACATTTCTTTTCTTGTATAATTAGAGTGTAAGTGCTACCAGGAACAGCTTTTAAGCCACTTCTTAAAAGGTATTTAATGTTTAAAACACCTGGTAATGTCTTCAGATAGCTGGGCAGGGTCTGGAGGGTAGAATTTCACATTAAATGCAAACTGCCAAGCACCACCTGGAAAAAAACATAGATTGACTGAAAGTACACTGCAAATGCAAACAGAGATGCTCATGCTATTCAATCACCAGCGGACTTAAAAATATCCCAGACAAGCAATTAATAAGAACAGGTTTTAGAATATTTTTCCCACACATCATACTGAAGATACTGTATTAGATCAGATTTTCTTTACTTATTTAGCAGGATTTCCACGGAAGTGAGGACTCTGGGTGAGCAGTAATTTATTACTAATACTAAAAAACCTCTCAGTGTGAGAACAATGTTTATTGAAAGTAAGCACCACACAGTCTGTACAAGTTTTAAAAACCAATAACCCAAAGCACAGAGACCACAAGCCAGAGTGAGAATGGGCTCTGGAGTAGGGTGATGTGCTGAGGCCTAGCTGCCCAAATCAGCTCACAGCATCCTCTCAGAGTGCTGCCTCAGCACATAGTTCCTTTCTTCAGCAGACATAAATTATTGTGCAGACAAAACTGCAAGGACAAACACAGAGTATGACTGCAAAAGTACATAGCACTGGGGAATTCTTATTTAATCATTTCACTAAATTTAGTTGACCCATGGGATGGATACTGGTTTGTATCTCCAGAGTTGGCAAAATTATTTCTGGAGTGTTAGCTTTAAACGTTGTAAAAAAAAATTATATCAAGATTTAAAAATAGAGTTGAACATGGTAGGTAAATTTAGAAGCTGTTCTGAAAAAAAAAAGGGTTAGGTTACACTAGCACATGACTAGAATGCAAATGAAAAGCAATAACAAAACCCCAAACCACACTGTTCTTACAAGCAACAAGGAAATTTTATCCCATGGGAGATCTCATCCACTTTGGTTATTTACACATCTAATCTCAAATGTTCAAGGCCAGGCTGGATGGGGCTTTGAGCAACCTGGTTTAGTGGGAGGTGTCCCTGCCCATGGCAGGGGTTGAAATTAGGTGATCTTTAAGGTCCCAACCAATCCAAATGATTCAATGATTTCATGAATGTGCAAGAAGAGTTTTGATGTTAACCATCAGGAATTCAGCTCTTGGCACGACTTTTGGGGTCCTTGATTCTAGGAACTTTTCCATTTTCTTGAGACATAAAAGATGGAGAAAGGAAGATTTGGCTGGCAGTGAGGATGGGGCATAGTCCCAGCAGAGAGTAGACCGTCCCCAAGGTGGGAATGCAGCCAGAGGTGACACCTGGTTCCACAACAGATGGAAGGGACCATGGCCTGTAAATCTATTCCTTGGCACAAAAAATACATCAAACCTATGATAAAGCCTATCATAATAGCACAGATGGTGAAGATAGAGGAGTAAGCAGTCTTCACCCCATTTTTACAGGGTTGGAATAAAACCTAACACTCTGCAAGTTAGTGGGATATAACTAACGGGATGTGAACCTTTCTCAAACACTGGGATGAAATCCCAGCAGTGTGGTCTGCACGTTGTACAACTCAGCCAGTTTAGCAGGACTATATATATGCTTTGGAAAGCAGTATGGGTAACAGCACTGCTTTTCCACTGTTGGCCTGTTCCAAACTTCTGGGATGAATTGTAGAGAGAAAGGAAATTATTATTGTCATTTTCTGCAAACACCACTGTCCACTGCCTCAAGTCCAGGATGAGATGCTTCTGCCCTGCTTAATCTCCCACTGTCACAACCTTTCATTGTCTATTTCATGGCTTGGGTACATATTAAATACATTTCAAATATGTGCTGGGAAGTTGAGCTGCTTTGCTTGCATTGACCATCTGTGGAAACTGACTCATTGTGGTCTAAAGCACCTTCCCCTCCAGATCCATCCCTTCAAGAGACTTAAAAAAGGCAAATCTACATTACTTTGTATTGCAGATCACTTGTAATGAAAATAATACTGGAGGAAAGGGGAAGTTGCTCATAGTAAGTGGGGAAATTTTCCCATCAGTGTAAATTAACCCTTTTAATCTTGAAGAGGGAAGGGATTTCTTTGCCAGGCTTTACCCAATTAATGTGAACTACCAGATACATTTGTTTGTGGAAGCAAAAGGGCTAGGTCATTTACAAAATGTGCAAAGAAAAAAATTTACTGGAGCTTTTCTGCCCACAGAAGCCATACACATAGACATTTTGTAAATTTTTAAAAGTGAGGGGAAGTAAAAAAATCCAAGTCTAGTTTTGAACCCAGCAGTCTCAAAAAGGTTTTCCTTTGAGCCGTTTTTGAATTTCTAATATATGAGGCCACAAAGTGAAATATAAATATAGATTTAGAATACATATTTTTGCTTTTAGTAGAAACTTATACTAAGTTGATAACTAGATGCCTAGTTATAACAACTGAGCTTTTAAAAAGATTAAAGTGAATTAGAAACTTCGTGGTCATTTTTGGAAGAGAGATCAATCTTCTGAAAAAGAAAGAAAAGGTATTTTAGAGTAATATTTTGCATCAGTGAATTATTTCAGTATGGGGCATGAACAGTGTTTCTGCATATGTTATAAATATCAGTAATGCAAGAAATAATTCAAATACATGGCCTAGTCCCTAAGGTTACATTGCTTAATGTCAAATTTCAGGATTTTGCATCACTGCAAATGTCAAGTTGTTTTCAGCAACACAAGTTCACGTGTTGTGAGCATAAGAAATGCTTCACCATCATCCTAGCACAAAAAATCTAAAGGATGTACATAATTCTTTTGCTAAAGACTTGGGACAGGATACAAAAGATAACTGTGAAATATGCTTTGTCCCCATGGGGAGACGTGTAGAAGGGGGCAACGATAACAAACTTACTTCGGATCTGCTTCTTGATTTCCTTGGCAGGGTCCAACCAATTCTGCAAAGAAAATGTTTCCTTTTTTCAATTTGAATTAGAAAACACAATAAATGTTATTTTTAAAATAGTGCTATAAGTCAAAGCTAGAACATGTGAAGCTCTGCCACTCCTTTCTCCTTGGGGTAGGCAGGGCTAACACTAACTTTCCAGATGTGGCCCTGGGTATAAACAGGAATTTCATTATCCTTCAGAGACTTTGAGGGCATGAATGATTTGAAATAAAAGAATAAAAAATAGGATTTGATAAAATAAACCCACAGAGATCTTTTTGCAGAGTATTTTCAGGTAAAATTGAATTTCTACTAGCTTGTTAAAAAGAAGTGGTTTTGATAGTTTTTTTTTTCCTCCAGTCCTGTGAAGGCTGAAAAGACTTGCTAGAGGATAAGCAAGCGCAGAGTAGGGATGTTTGCAATGCAGCATGGGCATGAGGGGCTCTCCAGGGAAAATCAGAGGCAGAACCACAGCACCTCTGCCCCCATCCACACCATGCAGAGCCCAATGACTATGCAAGACAAAACCCCTGCTGAGGAGGTGGAGAATTATCCCAGCGATGTGTTAGTACCCCAGGGATGCCAAGGAGCAGATAAAATCCCCCTGGAGGAGGCACACAGCAGCTTGGGGTCTCAGTGCCTCTGCTGTCTTGACCTCTCAGAGAATCATATTAATATTTAGAATGCGTCAGAGCCCAGAACAAAAAGTTCGCTTTCCCCAGGAAAGTTCCACTTTCTCCAAAGAAAGATAAACAGATATATCAGAGAGACAAAAAACCACTAAAGAAATACCAAACAAGCAGAACACAACAATCCCTCCCCAACAAAAACAACCAGTTTGCAGCTGTCCAAACCTGCTCTGTGGTGCAAAACCTGAGCCTGAAGATCTCCAGCTATTGCTGAGCACAAAAGCACATTATGCACCAAGAAATTAAAGACACATTAGGGTTTCTGTTTACAAAGAGGACATGGGATGTGGGCACATATGTTGTTGTCTGGCTGAAAGTTATGTGCCAGAGGATGGAGATGAATTGTTAAGTACTTTGACATTAAAAATATGCATGTTATTGATCAATAAAAGGGGTGGCAGGCAGTTGTTCTTTTAACTGTTCAGGTCTGTAAAGTAACTGGTCACCTATAAATATTTAGTGCTTCTAAACCAGGTGTTAATAATGAATCCATGCTTCTCTCTCCCATAGGAAAGCATACCTATCTGAAAATGCACTTAGATTTCTGCCTAGCTTTTCTCAAAACCCAAAACTAAGCACATGCTAGGACATTATCTTGTGCTGGCATGGACCAAGTATCCACTTGAGCGATTTTCTGAATTAGAAACAAAGAAGTCTGTAAAGAAAGGGGAAAAAGTAAACAAAAAGACTGATTAATTTAATATCACATATATTTGAAACAAAAGGAAGCCTAGAAAACACAACTGTTGCTCCCACAAGGCATAAACAGCTAAAAAAGTAGTAGAAGCACCAGCTCCATCAGGGAAGCCCTTACAGGCTTCACAAAGCACAAAATACCCTCAGCTGATGAGCTCTGCTGATCTACTGTGCATATTGCTAAGAAGTTTTGGTTTCTGTCAAAATATTTATCTTAAAATGCCAAAATAACACAACATATTTTAAATTATTTTTTGATACTCTCTCTTTCACGGTACCATGTCCCAAACACCTTCACATTAGATATCTTCAACTCTTGTAATACACAGCTTGTTTCATATGGAAGCTGGAATGCAGGACAGCAGAATGTGATTCACTATTGCTACCAACTGCTTCTGAAGACTAATGTCTTTAGTCAAATCAACAATAATGCTAAGATGAAGTCAAGGCTTAAAGCCTTCCCTTATCTTGGCAGTCAGCAGGAACAGCCAGACATCCCCTGCCTATTTGTGTCCCAATCACTATTATTAAGCCATATTTTAGTACGATATGTTTTGCAGTGTATCTATGAGTGTAAATCTGACTTTCATCTTGACAGTAAAGGAATAAATCATACTGGAAAGAGCACCAGCTCTATGATTAATATTTTCTATGTCATAAATTGCCGAAAGAGAGGGAACCCAGGGAAGCACAGGAGATGCTCTTGAGGAGTAAAGTCACAAAAAGACAATTGCTCAAACTGTGTCTGTGGAACTTGGCAAGGAAGATAAAACCACCTTCTGGATTGTTTACAGCTGTCTGGGGAGTGTCTCAGGGAGTTCTAATGCTCACATGCCAAAGGCCACCTGCATTTTTGTGGGTTACCTTTTGGTTTTCTGTGTCTCTGTATGTTAGCCCAAAGTAGTCTTTTTCCAAAAGGTTCAGATGCTCACACACTTTGTCAAATAGCACTTGACCTCTGGAACGTTTCTGTGGGAAATAACAGAAAACAAACAAAAAGATGCTTAAGTTTGCAAAATAAAGTAATATAAGCATTAAAATAACACCTTTTCTGTCAAACCAGTAACCTCAAAATGATTCAAATCAATGCATCCATCTTTCCAACCTATTGACCTGGAGCTTCATAACAATCTGCTGAGTGGGGCAAATCCTCTTTTCCTAAAACCTCAAGTCTTCTTGCAGAGTTAGAAATAAGTCATATATGTCATATTTCAACTTCCAGTAGTAAAATCTCTTCTGTCTTTCAGAAACCCCAGCTTCAAGAGCATGATGAGGTCACACCTTTGCAAACCGAAGCAATTCTTTGTGTGCAAGTAGCAACAAATAGCAGTACAAAATATTCCTGGTCATGGACTATCAGAGTTGTGACTGGCGGGGCAATCCACTGGAGGAAAAACCAAACATGGACATACTTTTTGCTTTGGTAACAGTGTGGACTGATTTCAGGACCCATTTTTGTCGTCACACAGGGAAACGTGATTATGCCATCTATGGAAATCATAAGAAGAGCCTGGAATCTGACTGGGAATGCAGCTGGGTAAAAAACAGCTTTCCAGTGCCCCAGTAACCTTCTTTACTGCTGGCACGGCAGATGAGAAGACCTCTCACTGTCAACATCTAGAGCCCTTAGCAGAACCTTTGCAGTATCTATCATACTGGACAGTAAAAATTCAGGTCATGCTGTTTCTCAGCGTTGTATGTGAAATTGAGAAAATAACCCTCCAGAAAACCAAACAGACAGAAACATCCTCTTTATAACCTACACATGCCAACTTTGATATGCATTAACTACGATAAACAATTCAAAATTATTTGGGCCATATTTATTGCTGTGTTTCATCACTGCCTGCTTCCCAAAGTGCAACTCAGCTAAAGGAAAAATCTCTCCACTTTATTCTGACCACACGCGTACATAAATATTTTAGTTGATGTCAGCACAGCATTTTCTTTATCTGTAGGTGGCTAGAAGCAGACTGGAAACACACTACTTGCTTCCAAGGCAATGCAGGCAGTTGACAAAAAAGAGGAGAGAATGCCACCTCCAAATTTACATGCATCTGCCAACAGAGCTGCACCCGGACTGCACTTCCAGCCCAGCAGCCTTGGCTGGGAGAGGGCAGCTCAAAATCCAAGCTGACACAGCTATGCCAGCAAACCCATGGTGCCCAATGCTGGCCTCAAAACTATTTTAGAAGTCCTAAGCAAGCCAAGAGAAAAAAAAGGAAAGAACTGAGGGTTGCTGCCTAACACCCAGTGAAAACATCACAAGAGATGATGAAGGGAGTTGTGCAGCGTAATCTAATTTGTGTTAAATTCGGTATTTTTACTGGCATTCAAATGGTATATTGGAAAGGGCGCTGGAAAACATCCTTTACGTTTTATCAATGGAGAAACTGAAGCGTGGCCTAAAAAATGTTCTCCAGCTGAGGAAGGAAAACCAGGCCCAGAAGTGCATTACAAGTGTATTCCTGTAACTTCATTTACTGTGCCTTCCAGCATTATTTGAGCAAACAGCTTTAGGGCCTTGTTCTGTGTGTCACATGCTTTCCACGCTGTAAGTAGGAAGCACAAATATGCTCCAGCTCCTTTATAGTGTCAAAACAAATGTTTAGTTAATTCTTCACGCCCTGAACTTGAAAGTAGGTAACGGGAGGTTGCTGGTTTTATATTTGGTGCTCTCTGTACAGAAAGAGGCAGACAAAAAAGATCTTAATACTAGTGTGTGGAGAGGAAGCAACTCAGAAACTTCAAGCCAAAATGGTGACATTTCTGCTGTGAGCAAGCAATGTTGCATTTTGACAAATTTCTTGCTCTTCTACTTGTTAACAAATTAAGTAGTTATACTGAATTGGGAAAAACAAGCAGGTTAGCTCTAGAGGACACCAGCTCTGAAAAACACTGGTCTGCACCAGTGCACCATTTACATGTATTCGAACTGCGGCACTTCAGTGCTCTCCTAATTTTAAGAGTCACTCAAGGCCAGCACAGGAGCTGTTTTATGTGGCCGATCCATAGCTACAGAGATCTACCCAGACGTCTGTTTTGAGAAATAGTAGCTAGCAGCTGCAAGGTATGATGTTTTAACAGGGAATTACAGGAAACAGTTGTGCAGGACTGCTGTAATAAAAACCAAATGTCCAGGACACCCCCAGTGCTCAGTATTTCTTGTTTGGCTACACACTGCAAGTGAGAGTATCTACAGCAATCTGGAACAATTTTCTTGGCAATCTAACCTCCTCTTCCTCCTCCTGAGTGAAGATGTCCAAGTTGTACATAAGTCATTTTCCACAAAACTCCTGCTGCATCAGGATGGGGGAAAACTCTGCTGGTGGCGCAAGAGGACATGAGAAATCAAAATGTAACTAACGGCCCCTCCTGGCCAGTGTCTTCTCTTCACAATCACGGGGTAAGAACTGGTGATAGTTGAGGGAAAGCCTGACCAAGATCACTTCTCCTCCTACAGAAAGAGCCATTAGTGTCCAAACACTCACATTGAGTGTTGGATGAGCCTCACACCATAGCCTCACCACTGCCCCTCACCCTGCCTGTTCTCAGGTCAGAGATGACCTGTGGGAGAAGGATTTGAGGGCTCTGATCACCTGGGGAGTTGGAGCAGCCTTAAATGGAGTCACCCCTGCTGTCCTCCTAATGCAAGAGAAATCCTCATGCCCCTGCACATAGGCAGCAGTGCCACTTTGTACCCATGTGTTGTGAGCAGGCACACTGTTTCTAAAGCACCATTGCACAGAAACAAAGTGAAGGGAAGCTGTTGCATAAATTCATGGGAAATTAGGAGATTCATTTGGAAATATATAATTAAAACAATTGAACAGCCTGTTTTGCCCTTGTTACTTGTTTTTGTTTTACTGCATGCCCAAATAACCCTGCCATGAAAGGCAAGGATATCATTGCTTTGGCAGGGAGAGAATGGGAGGGGAAGAGAAAGGTCAACTTACAAAATCATACAGCTTCTCAATCCATCCTAAACCTTCCTTTTCCATTTTGTTGGAGAGACAAGTCTAAGACGATGAAAGATTGACAGTCTGCTGGTTACTGTGGATCACAACTTAATGCCAAAAATGCCAATCAATTTCCAGCAGTCCCAAAATGTGGATCAAAAAATAAATCAAAAAGAAGACTTTGTGCTATAAAATACTGACTTTCTAAACGAAAAAAAATTTCTGAAAGGTAAATCTGGCAAGAGCATCCACTAGAAATATCGTTAGATATTTTTCAGGCATGAATGGGATGAAAGGAAATGTGCAGATTTGAAAAAAGACACTTAGCTTAAGCTCTGGGAAATCAAGTAAACAGAAGGGATACAAGACACAGATTAAACGGTATAAATGAACACAAAGGTCTGGGAGCAAAAACGTTATGTTTTTTCACAGCCTCATCCCTGCAGGTCTATAAAGGCCACGGCTCTCTCTTGAAGCTGGAATGGGAATAAACAGCCTCCTGGTGAAGTTCCCAGTGAAAGGAGCCAGCAGCAGCAAACTTGGCAAACCAGTGCCTGCCAGCAATTCTCACACATAAGGAGAAGCAGCCTCTCTTCTCACCAGCTTCTCCTCAGTTTTGACGCTAAGTTTCTCCTTCCTTGGGATGATGAAGGTCACAAAAGTCTCTCTTTTCCTCTAGTGGGCTTCTGCATTATGCTCAAATCTTCCCACATCATCTTCCTCAGCCCATATCCCTCCATCATACCCCCATCACCTTACAAGATCACCAGACCAAGATTGTGTGAACAGAGTACAGAGTGAAGAACTCAAAAATTCAAGAACTTCCACTTTTGCTCTGCCTGGATAACAACATTATTATCAAGTCAATTATTCTCATTGGCAAAAATTTAGATACAAAATTCAGCATTTCTTAATGCAGAACAACAATAAAAAAGTTTTCCTTTATTATGATTAAACTCATGAGCTGAAAAGTACTTATAATAAGCAAATATTATCAAAATGACAAAACCCCCTGTATTGTGCCAACCCAGCTACCAAACCCATATGTTATTGTACTGTGTTAAGCCACGAGGAAAATTACATTGAAAATGAGCAACCAACAACTTAATACAAAGGTATGATGCCAACTTCCTTGTCCTACAGGTGGTAGTAAGACTCCAGAAAATTCCTTTGGGAGTCAGTAAAATATAATGAAGATATCAGGAAGATTGAAAATGTTATGTGTTGGATCGTGTGTCCCAGGCTGGAAGCCAGTTGTGCCAGAGGAAAATTTATGAGGATTCAGATCTGCCACCTCCAATAGACAAATTTTATTTCTATGAAGGGCAGTAGGCTTAGCTGCCCCATGCCAGGAGGCACCACCTCTCCAAAAGGTCTTCAAGCTGCTGTGGCTCCTGGTTTGGCAAACCTGCCCTGTCCCTGAAACACAATCATTTGCAGTCTTTCTGCAGGCTATTTTGGCACCCACCCTGATAACGCAGCCTGAGGCTCTTCTGTTGCCCCTCAACCTGAATGACCCACTTTCACTTGTTGGGTAACCTCCAACCTACAGGCCCAGCCACCTTTCCTAGCTCTATGCCAGCTAGAGCTGTCCATGCTGAGGACCTGTTGATACTCAGGCTTCTTTCAGACAGAATCCAGCCCTCTGTCTGACAGATTTCTCACTGGAGGGGCAGTGCCATTCTGGGACTGGCAGCTCAGCACGGCTGAGGAGCCTCTGTTCTCAGAGGGTTTCAAGGCACTGGCCAGACAATGCCACAGCTGGCCTGACCACACCTGCTCCCTGCCCTGGCCACTGCCCTGCTCAAGTCAGGGGCCTCTCCAGCCCCTCTGAACCAGCACAGCCATGATACTGGGATTCCTGTGCACCTCCCCGGGTGCCAAGGGGTTCAGTGTCTGATTACAGCATAGAGTGCTGGTCTACTCTCAAGGCTCTATTTTTGCTCACTAGCAGATTACCCTCCTCTCACTGAGAGGGAAACAGGATGAGGAGCTGATGAGCAGCAAGCAGCCCTCTCTGCTTCCTAAAAATGAAAACCATTGCAGCCTCCAAAGGGACGCACTTTGGGGCGGTTCTGCTTTGGCTTTCAATGCTGCAGTCTCATGTGGGTGCAGAACGCTGAGTAAGGGCTGCTTGCAGCATGGAATCAATTACAAGGGATCACATTCAGACCAAATTTTGCAGTGCTAGGGAAAACAGAGTGAGAACAGAGTTCTTCAGCCAGACATCTATAACAGGATTCATTCTTGCCACCAATAACCATCAACTCCACTGCACAGTAACCACAAGGTCAGGACAGCCTGATGAACTGAAACTCCACTTCCCTTTCTAACCAGCCAAGGAGCACAGCAGGATGAAAATGTATCACAGCTGTGGACCTGGAATTTAAAAAGGATGAGTTTGCATGTAACTTTCTGCACAAATACATATGCAAATGACCTTGCTGCTTTCCTGGGAAAAGCTGCCAAGCTGCCAGTGAGCAATGTCACACTAGCTCCAGCCTGGCATCCAACTCCACACAATTACTGTAATAACTCTAGTTAGGCAGGATCGCTGGAATAAGGACAAACAGATCAGTATCATGAAATCCCAGTACGAATAATTGGACTCGAAGTGATGTTGAGGTTATCTGGTTCACATTCCTAATTAGCACTTGCACTTTCCAATGGATCTCAACAATGCACTGTATAAATGTGTGGGCTGGCTCTAGCCTTGCATGCTGTAATGTATTTTGGCATGTGGCTGTACTAACCTCTTCCTCTTCCCCTCTTCCTTCTGGTGGGAAAGAATTAGCTATTTTTTTTTTCCTTTCCAATGTTTCAATTTTTTTTTGATGAAGAAGATTCCAATTGTGTGCAGACCACTGATTTTATTTCATTTTCCTGTTACAATTTAAATTAATTTTGGCAATTTAATTTGGTTGATACTTTCATTTTCCACACTGCATGGGCTGCATGGTAGTCTCCTATGTGCAAATACAAGTAAAACACCATATACTAAAATGTATATGGCAACAAATAAGAAGCATAAACGAGGGAAGCTTCTCCATTCCCATGTTGCAGCTTCTGCAATTATTCTTGCAACACAAACAAGTGAAAATGATTAATTGGTTGTCAGGAATACTTTGTACTAACCACAGAGAGCACTCTCTCAACAAAATTCCCCCAGCTGAGTCTCTGAGTCGCTGAATTCCAGCCTCCTGACAACACAATTTCTCATTCTTTCCTCATGAACTACCCCATTAATACAAAATATATGCCAAATCCCAGAAAAAAAAAAACCCCAATACTTCAAATACTCATTACTTGCAAGCTAAAGTGACCAAGCTTGCAATATCACTTTTGTATGGAGAATCCCATCTCTGGGGGAGGGATATGAACATCACCCATACGTAATAAATTAATATGCATAGGCAAGTATATATATAATTTGATGCATACAATACATGGATACAAACAGATGTGAATTTGTAAGTGGATGTTCATTGTAGTTCCAAATGTAGAGAAGCTTGTGGCCACATCATGTTGCTTCTCCATCTACAGAAAGTCAACCAGAGATTCTAAACTCACACAGCTGTTCTGGTAAGGAGCACATTTTTATCTGTGAATGAAATAATAATCAACATACCATAACATTTCCCATGTTTTTCATGAAAAGAGTTTGAACGTTCAAGAACCAAAGAACTGAACTGAGAAATTCTAGGAGCTAATCATTGCACTTTAGGCCAGAAAGTCTCCAAACATGGAAGACATGTTTTTTGAACATGCCTTGATTCAAGCCAGCAGAAGGAAATCACTATTTTTCTCAAGGAAGATGAGTGGAAAAAGTCATTCCAAGAAAGTTTAACTCCATTTCACTTCTACACTTTTGTAATTTGCATTTTCAAAGGATTTACTCTTTCCCTGTTTACACTTCTCCGCAGTTTCTCTCCACAGGGAAAAGAAGATGAAGCAGAAAGGTGACAGGAGTGAAAACAATCCCCGAATTTCTTCAAATCTCTCGTTTCTCAACTGAAGTTCACAGCAGGAAGCTAAGTAAGGAGAATCCAGAACGAAAAACAGGATAGAGAATCTTTACTGGAGTCTTAACTGGCTGAAAATCAGTAAATTTTCCTCTGGTTTACTGAAGTAAATATCACATGTGTAATGTGTAGGATAAAAGCATCTGGGAGCATGACATGACTTAACCACTGGAATTTAGGTCTCTAAATCCCCCGCCGTGCTTGCTGAAAATGGCACTGGCAGCTCCAGAAGCATCAATACCAGTTAATTCATCAGAAAGTTCAATGTGTTGCGAGTCATGTTCCAGGCATTCCACAAAACATTTTCAAGTCTTTTCTCCTAGGGAAAAAAAACCTTTGGCAAAGTTATCAGTGCAACACTGTATGCCAAAGACAAAGGTAGGCTATTCATTGACAAAACAAACAAGAAATGCCCTACTCTTCCACACAGCCCTTTAAAATAAAGGAAATTAACTCATATTGACTTCTTTTTCCAACTACTTGGTTTCTTGCAGAAAAAAATCTGCATATGCAAACCATTATAAACCAATGGCCTGGGTTGGAAGTCCCCTTTACGATCGTCTAGTTCCACACCCCTGCCATAAGCAGGGACACCTTCCACTAAACCAGATTGCTTGAAGTCCCACCCAGCCTGGCCTTGAACACGTCCAGGGATGGGCATCCAAAACTACTCTGGGCAACCAGTGTCTCAGCACCCTCACAGAAAAGGAAATTCCCAACATCCAATATTTAGATTGGATGTTGGGAATTCTCTCCCAACATCCAATCTAAATATTCCTTCTTTTAGTTTAAAACAGTTCCCCTTTGTCTTATCACTATCTGTCTGAGTAAAATGTCTCTTTCCCTCTTTTCTGTAAGCCCCCTTTAACTCCTGGAAGGCCACAATAATTTCCCTGGATTCTTTTCCAGGCCAAACAACCCCAACCCTCTCAGTCCTGTCTTTACAGGAGAGGCACTCCAGCCCCCTGAGAATCTTTGTTGCCCTCCCCTGGATGAGGAGGAGACATAAATGTTCAAAATATAACACACGGTCATTAATCATAAATGTTCATAAATGTATCCCTAGGATGGACAGAACCCTCTCATCCAGTTTGTAAACAGCTGGCTAGCAAGTGTAGGAGATATTGAACAAGATATTTTTTCCAGCCTTTTAGGATAAAAAGGGTAAAAAGACATACTCCAAGAAAAGAAAATGCGCAAAGCAAAATACATTCATTTTTTGGTTCTCAAAAGTTTTCCATAATTCAACGATAAACTGTATTTGGTAATGTCCCAAGTCAAAACTCCAGATAATATCTACTTAATAAAATATTTAGCCAAAAGTAGGGGGAACTAAGAATTAGGCAATTTCAAAAAATTTTTTCTGAATAAAAGCTATATTAAAAAGACTTTTTTCCCCATTATGAAGCTACTTCATGTACAGAAATGCTTTTCCTGAAAGCTGCATATCAATGTAAGCTCTCCAACTGTTCTACTTCTTTATTAACTTCTTTATGTGTGAACCTTCATAAAACATCCCAGTAGGTGACTGATGTAGAGTAATCGTTTGAAATAAAACCTGCAATAATATTTTGCATATCTGTCTCTGCCTTTTAATTTAGAACACTATCTTATACTGCCTTGCACATATAAGTGATGGCACATAAGGAAACAGTAGATGAGAAGGTATTTTGACATACAGTGATGATTGATCACTGTCTTTTTTCCCCCATGATGGTAGTACTATAATTCAGCATCTTGTTGATATTTATTGTAGTACACCACATTGAAATGTATTACCATTCCTGAAAATAACCTTTTCTGTCGACTGCTAACCAAGCATTTAGATCAACAGATAAATATGTAACACTGCCTATGCTACCATTAAATACCTGCAGCAAATGTCAATGACATTGTATAATATGACATAGTTTTTATCAGGGGCAACCTTCTTTAATGCCATTTGAGCTGGCAATCCTAAACAGCCAGCACTAATCTAAAAAAACCCAGGGGACTGCTAAATCCCAGTAAGAAGATTGGTGACCTAGTCCTGATTCTGGCATCAAACCAAATTAGGGTTTTTGCCTTCTACCTCAGCAGCAGAGATCACACCAGCACTGGCACCACACAATCTCTAAGTGTACTGATGGGTGCTCCACACAGTTTGCATCCTTGGGAAAACAGTGAGCACTCCTTTCACGACAATGCAACCGTGCTGGGGGCACTCGATAAAAAATAAACAGTCTGGAGCATGTTTTTGGATCTGGAAGTGTGAGAGCCATGTCTGCACGTGCACAATGGCTACAGAAATACCTGTCAAATGTGATGATTATCAAATGCATCCCAAGTGCATCAACAGACTGCATACTGTATAAACTGAGGTCTGCTACCAGCTTATGAGCACTACCCTCTGATTAAATGAATATAAAAACAGTCTACACAATTTCTCAATTAGAAGTTCTGTTCTCAGCACATTTATTAGCTTTACACATTTGCTAAATCGTGACATAAAATAATAAACAGTATTCCATTTATGAAGGCCTTTCAGCAGAGAAAGTAACCCCCTCACTCAGCTTTCTTAAGAGCACAGATTGTTTGGGCTAGGATTTTAGCTAGACATGCAGCTGATCCATTGGCTTAATGCCTCCTGATTGCCCTACAGCCTCCTGCAAGACACTCTGCAGTAACTCAGGCAGGTCCCTTGGGATTCATGCAGCAGCTGAAGCTTTCCAGCAGTGGCTATAAATATTTTCCTTATTCTACCTATACTTGGATAAACTCAGCAAACACTCATCTCTCCTCATCTCACGTGCTAACTAACTGTGCACAAGCCTAGTACCAACATATCAAGGGGAACCAATCACTACCTGAGATATAAATAGTCCTTGGCATATATTGACAAAAAAACCCCCATAAACAGTTTGTTTATTTTCAGCTGAAAAAGCTCTACTGTCAACACAGTCCGATTTACAGAGTAATCTTGCCATATGAATTTAAAAGCCACAGAGCTCTCTCTGACCTACATTGCCAGCCTGGAGTGAAAAAAAAAATACACTGCAGAGAAAGAAAACTGCTTGAGGCAGAAGAGGGAGCAGGATGATCATGCTTTTAGATTTGGGGTACTTGAGATGGTATTGCACCATCAATCCTGGGGTTTTCATGAAAACTAACAAATCCTGTTCTCAAGCTACATCCAAGATTTATCCACTTCAGATCACAACCATTTCTGCCAGAGTGAGATAAACCATGAGAGACAGACCTTGCTGCCTATCAACACTTTGCTTTGCAAGCAGATACTTCACCACCCAGTCCTGTCTATGATGTTCTGTTCACTGTATCAACAGACAAGGATGAGAAAACATAAAAGCAGAGCAGTGTTGCACGTGGCTCAGCTGGAAAAAAAATAATCACCCGTATGAGGCATTAAGATTTTCTTTGACATGGTAATACATTTAGAGGATGATAATATAGTGAAGATTTACTTAGTTTGGGTCTGGAAACGGCAACTCTAAGTGTAAACGTGGGGAGAGCACCTATAAATTGGAGCAACTAGAGTTGATGAATTTAGACAGCTCAGTTGGGACTGGAACAAGCAGCAGGCACTTCATTGACACAGAAACAGAGCAGGAAACACGACAAAATGCAGGGAGGCTTGGCAGGAGCGTGACTGGGCAATGACATGAAAATCAGCAACTTCTGTGTTGGTTGGGCATGAGGTAGAGGAATGTACACATTGTACAGAAACAGCAGAAGGCTTTGAGTGTCCATTTGGAAAAGGGAAAAGACAAAGCCTGTCATCCACTCTTTTTTATTTATATTCCAGCAGTCATTAAAAAATACATGCAGAGGTTGGGTGCTGGCTGCACAAGGCACTCCAGTAAGAAGCTGGAGGCTCTCTGGGGCCAAGACCAGCCCAGGCAATAAGCCTGGAGAAGACAAACATGAAGGGTCTGATGCAGTCTTACCCTGGCGAGGCCATCAGCAAGGATGGTGCCAAGGACAGGACCCCTGGAGCCAACAGACATCTCTCAGTCTGGAGTGAAAGGCAGGTGGAAGATCATCCTCTCCTGGGCTCTTGCAAACAGATTAACCAGCAAGGAACCTTGCAGTACCTCAGTTTGAGTGTGCATGATCAAACCTAGTTTTCAAAAACTTTGCCAGATGGAGAACAAGCTCCTGTTGCCTGGCTTGTGTCCAGCTGCTTCCCCAAGGGGAGGGAACAAGAGACTATTTCAGTAGAAAGTTTTCAGCTAACCATTTATTCCCAAAATATATGCAGTTTCAGAGCAGCTAAAAGTATTTGTCAATGTAGGTGGACTGCTCACAATAGTTTTCAATGTAATGAAAAATGGCTGGCACCTCCAAGGTATCAAAATGAGTATTTTTGCCTGATAAACTCAGCATTTCACTGCACAAATAATTTTCAGAAACTATTAACAAAAGGCACTAGTTAAGAGGATTAGATGTAGAAAATGTAGATCTGGAGAAAATGTGTACAAGTCTTTTTTTCTGTTAAGCTTCTGGCATTTGACTGTGACCATGTCCTCTGCTGTGCCAAAATGTGCAATTTAAGGTTGCACCTGCTGTCCACTTGGTACATCTAAAGGAGTGACTTAGTTTTAATTTAATTTAATTGGTTCCTCATTCAGTCTCTAAAATACTTGCATGTGAACTGGAGAAAATATCTATCTAGTGGTTTAGGTGTCTGCCTGCCAAGGTTATAAGAGACCTTCCCCCTGAATAACACACAGCCCAGATGTTCCCAGCCACAGGAAGCTGTGGGGGGACCTGAGCCTGCCCTGGCAAGGCAGAAATTCTTCAGCCCCACTTCCTCTGCCTTGTGGAATTTTGAAAAGGCTTAGCTCAACCTGACTTGTTTTGATTTAGACTTCTTTAGCTTCAGTGAAATAAGAATAATAATCATAATCACTAAAAGGGAGCCCAAACATTTTTATTTTTGTTTTAATTACCAAACTGAAGGAAAAAACCCTTTCTCTTCTCAGCCTCACAGTTGATTATTGAGATCATTATGACACTGGTGCTGATTTCCAGATCATTATGCTTCTTGAATTGACAATTATTTTAACTCATAAAAAAAAGACCTACAGTATTTGGAAAAAGCAAGTCAGAAGAACTGTTTATTAACTTTATTCAGCTGAAACATATTCAGGCAATACTCAGACTCCTACTGACATGTGTCAGGTAACATAGATCTTAAGTGAATCCCCTGGCTAATCCGAGTCAGCCCTAATTAGAGGGTCTGGGAACAGAAAACATGCTGTGTAACAGCGACGATGCCTCTCAACCCAGCCACTTTTACTGAAACATATCCTGGGGAAGAAACAAGACCCAAAACAAAGGTCTTCATATTAAATTAAGTGAAGTGTAAGCAATGAGTAGGTCAAAAGGAAAAGACTTATTTAAAAAACTCCTCTTGCATTCAATAATCAGTTTCACATGTAAAGCCATTTGCAAGAGACTGCGTGGAATTCATTAAACAATTAAAATGTGCAGGGGGTAACCGAAACTGTATCCTTCAGAATGCAGAGTGCATCTTATTACAAGGTTTCCTTCCTGACCTTAAAACCTACCTCAAAACCAAGGAGAAATTTGATGTTATTAAACTCCCTGTGAAAAAGCAGCTGGCAGGTCCACACACGGAAACTCCCAGGGAAGGGCTAACTGGGACTGTGTGGGGAGGGGACCACAGGGCCATGCAGTCCCCCTCTATCATACAGAAACACAGGAGGATTTTTCCTCCAGAGGGAGTCTTGCAGGTCAGGAAAAGCAGCACAGGCAGCCACTGCTCTCCTTCTTTGCTGGCAGAAGTGGCAGTGCAGAAATAATTCTGCTTGTTCTCAACCCTTCAAGCCTGTCCTAAGACAAGCTTGTAGTCACACTTTTTAACAGGAAAATGAGAAATTAATGCGAGAAGCAATACTTCAACTATTAGAGAATCCATTTATTTCATGTCCATTTTGTCTTCAAAAAGGATTATCAGCCCATACTTTTGTAGGGCAGAAAGGGAACAGTTCACTCCAGTCTGCCTTGGTCCATGTTACAAGTCCTGGTTTCAAATGTATGAAAAGAAAACTTCTTGCTATTTAAACTCAATCATGCTACTCTGATGTCACCTGAGGATGTGGGGAAATCCATTAAGAAAGTGGGGTCTCCACCAGGGATGAAGTCACCAGGAGTTCATTACAAAGGTGTAACAGTGGCTACAGCATGGGACACCGAACCACTGCCCAAGTTGCGTGACTGAGAAAACTGGAGTTAAAAATACCCATCTACAGTGTATTTTTACTAGTCCCTTCCCACCTCAGCTGACCCCCACTCACTCAGAAGTGGGGTTAACAGTAATACTTTTTGAGTTGTTGTTTCTCCATGTGTTGTGCAGCTTATCTGGATCCTACGTCAATTTGCTGTTTGATGTAGGGCTGCAGAGATGCCACAGACAGGCTGCCATGGAAATATTTGTTTGCATTCACTGGTGGCCTGCATGATAAGAAAGTCTGAGTGGTACAGGAATGACGAAAGAGTATAAATTACCAATGGCCTCAGACAGCTGAGCCTTTCAAAATGAAATCTAATTATTTTACCATTTATTTAGACAGATTATGTTACAGCTTTCTGCCCTCACATTGTGAGTGACAGCATGTATATATTTAGAGCAGCAACAAAGACAAATTCCGACTTGTTTTAGGAAGACACTTTAAATTAGGCTATGTGTAATGGAGAGCATGACAGCTTGTTCCACTTGCATCTTTTAATTAAAATGCAGTGGTCTAGATAACAGAAAATTGAGATGGGGCAGATATGGACAAAAAGGGAAATAAATACTAGAAGAAACATATTGTACTACAGCATTTGAAAGCTCCTACTTAAAGCTGAAGAAACCCAGAAATAAGTCATTTTTGCTTGTTTTCTTGAATCTTAGGAAAAACTTGAACTAGTGCGTTCATTGCCTTTTTTAGGTTATCTGAAATTAATTTGCAGTCTTGGATCTTGCTTTCTCCTTAGCTCTTCAAAGCAATGAATGCAAAGCATAAGTCTAGCTTGCTTAAAAGAGACAATTTGAAATGCAGTTTTGGCCACAGCTCTGGCCTTGGATGCTTTGACAATCAACATTTCTGAGCATGATGCTGGTTGGGAGAACACAATGAACAACCCAAGGAGAACCACTGCCAGCAGCGGTGAACATCTGGTGGAAACCACCAGGCTTTGTCCCTCTGAATGGACTGCATTGACTCCTGTGATCCAACGCCCCTCAGAAATCCCCAGGTTCTTCGTGACATGGGAGAAACAGACAGCTGCCCTGAGGCTGTTTGTCTTGGCAGACTGGGGACAATGTCAATGTACAAATACCTCTTTCCCAAAAGCCAACAGCTTTCCCTGGGGAGGGGAAGCACCATCAGGTGGCCATCCCACCTTGGAAAGGAAACCCTGCTCTGAAATATGGCTGCCACTACCATCTGCAGGCTTCTGACAAGAGCAGCACTGGGGGCACAGATGGTGACACTGGTGGTTTATGGTTTTGGAGGAGGATGAATGAACAGGTTGGGTTACCTCCTTAACCTGGTTTTGGCTTGTAACGTGTTACTGCATGAAAGACTTTCTGGGTCAGGACAGATAGAGCACACAGGCAGCAACACTGCAGGGCCTCAAGGGAAAGCTTTTACCTGGTATTTGCTTAAGATTCTTTCACTGAATGGAGACTACATTAGATGACCCCCTGTTAACCTCAGCTTTGAAGTTGGCTCCACTACACTTTCCCTCATACATCTCATACAACATGAAAAAACCCCCAGTGTCACAAATGCAAAGTCCTGAATGTGAGAGAGATTGAAAGATATAGCAGCAGACAGTGAAAATGTTCAGCATTAAAAATGGAATAAGAAAGAGGGGCTTCTGAAACAAAGGGCAGCAAGGGCATAATGGATTAACCAAACTTGCCTCAGAAGTGTCTCAATCTGTGCGTACGTGCCACGTCGGCTGCCAGGTCATTAGTGGGATGAACACATAATTGATAAGTTGCAGGTTGCGCTCTACTGGAGAGCAATAAACTCCTTTAAATTACATTAATATTTAACATACATAAAAAGCATTTGTCATTTGCAAAGCACTTTATAGAGTAACTGATGGATTCTATAATGATCCCCAACTCCCAGACTAGGGAATGCAATTCTGGAGAGATAAATACCTGGCCTGCATCCAAATCAAGATTCACTGACAGAGCTATTATTCTAGCTCAAAATTAGGTTTCTAAGTTTCTGGTCCTTCCAGATTACATTGCTTTGAGCCTTCAGTAGGTAGAAGCATGATACACACAGAGCAGAAAGAAAGGAGTTGACAACACAGGGTGACATTTCTGACTCACATTTAAAAATTGTCGCATCCCTACCTTGGGTCACTGTCACTCTGAAAGATGCAGTTATGTGGGTTGAACACAAGGAATGGAAGTATTAAATATCTGATTGCCATGTTGTCTGTCCCTCTCCCTTTTCTTTTAAAGAATTAGTCTTGGGGTATTTACTGACCTCCATAATTTGTTGGGTGCCTTACTATACTTTATATTTTTTATATATATAAGAAAGAACTGAGATTAGCTCACTTGTTTACAGCATGGTGATAATAACACCAAGGAAGTAGGTTCAATCCCTGTATTGGCCATTCACTTAGGAGCTGGACTTAATGATCCTTTTGGGTTCCTTCCAACTCATAATATTCTGTGATTCTGTAAAGCTTCATGGCTTTGTGTGCTGCTGACAGAGAATAACACACATACATACATACATACATGCATACACACACACAGACACACAGACACACACATATATATATATATATATGTATATATATATATCAGTATGTGTTTATGCTTGTGCATATATACATTTCCCCCCCATTTAAACTGATACAGTGAGTTCACTTGAAGGTGATCCTTAAAATATGATAGCATTTTTCTGAAATATGATGGATTGTTTCTCATGCTGCAGCACTGAGTTTTTGTTACTGACACAGAACTTTATTACCCAAAACTTCTGTAGAACTTCGGCCTCCTACACAACTTCCTGAGATGTCTCCTGAGACTGACCCTCAGCTTTCCTGCCCTACTAACTCCCTTTGTGAATACTTTTTTACTCCTCTGGAGAAAAAGCACAGTGAAGGTCACATCATTTGTCTTGGCTGCACTCAGCACTCTTTTGCTGTAGCTAAACTTTATGCATGTAGGAAACAGACTTCCTTTGGATCTACCAAGAATTGCCATGGGCTAGAGTGGGCTGTGCCACAGAAGCACCTGCAGTTGTATCATCAATACAGATGCAAAGTCTGAATCACACTGTTTCGGGCATGTAAGGTGTATCACCATCCCATTTGCACTCATTCCCTGAAATATTTGTTCCTCCTAACTAATTTTTGTTTCAATGTACCCCATGGTCTACTCATCATCATAGCCTTACAGCTTCATCATTTTAAAGGCATCCTTTTAGGAGATCTCTCCTCATCAGTATTACATTCTGCCTGGGAAGCCTGATCATCTTAGAAGCAGATAAAATGATTACTGATGACAGTCAATACAACTTGAAAATATTTCAGCAATGTGAGTAGAAAAAAAAATCATACAAAACTTATATTGGACATTATTCAAGAGCTATTCAGAACTTGCAAAGCAGAAGGAGAAATTTGACAAGCAATAAAACAGGACGGCTTCCATATGCCAGTATTTTTATGCTTCAAGAGAACTCAAGTAGTGAAAGAGTGAAACTTCTTATAAAAAGTATTATTCACAGCATTTTTTTGCATAAGTGGAAATCTAACATAACAAATCTCCCTTTCTGCTCCATCTTAGATTCTGATAAAGCTCAGCCTGCTAGACAAGATTTCCATACAAATCTTATTTGGTAAGATTTGCTTGATTGTATTCCAAAAAGTGACTCACATTTTACAAGCAAGTGTCAAAAGCTGAAATGAGTTGACTCTTTCCATCAAAGCCAGTATGAGTCATTCCTCCAGCTTAATGGCTCCCACACTATCCTTGAGTGACAAGACTGAGACTGCAGGTCAAGAAATGACCATTTAATAGTCACAAAGGACGTGTCCAGATAGCCAGTCCTAGGCTGAAGGAAACAGCATGGGACTTGGCCAGTGAAATTAAAAGATACTCAGCCACATGGACAGCTAATTTGCTGTAAGAGTAGTAAAATAACAGCTTCTGTTTGCAGCTCACTCCTAGCATGACAACATTTGACCCAAACTGTAATGCTAGGGTTAACTATAAACCAATAAGGTTTTTCCTCACCTGCAACTCTCCAAAGCCCCTAAAATGAGAGCAGTTGAAGGACAAGGGGGCTGTGCACAATGTGATTGTAAAGATGCCAAAGATTTGGCTCCCAGTCAGGTACTCCTTTTCTCCATCCTTTCTCCTTCCCCATGCTCCTGTGGATTTCCCTTTCAAGCCTGCAGACTATTTCATCCCTGCCTTCATACTCTCCTGTTTGCCCCAGGTGGATTTTCTTCTCCATGGAATTCAGCAATTACCCAAAGGATGGCTGACTTAGCCAGGCCCCCCAAGACTCATCCTTCCCCTTCAGCCACTGCTTGGTCAGGCTCAGCCTTGTCTTGTGTTCATGACCTTCTGACCTAAGACGGGACAGGCTGGTCCACTGCCCAAAAATCACCTTGATGACAATGACTGAATGGAGAAAGGGTCCACCCTGAGATTCTGAATTTTCTCATGCTTACTCTGAGATGCTAAATGTGCTCACTTTTTGCTTTTCTGGGGCCTTCTGGAGTTGAAGGCATCCTCTTAGCATGGGTCTGCCCACAGGCACAGACTGGCTTTTAGAGTGACAGCAAAGATCATCCCTCCCAAAAGTAGGTTCCTCTCAGAGTCCCAGCAGGGAAGGCAAGATTCCTTGCAGAAAAATCACAGCATCTTTTTGCCAGTAACATTCAATTACAGTTATGATTCACAGACATCATGGAAAAGCACACAAAACTCTCCATTCTCACTGCTATTTGCACTTGACATTTTCCCCACTTGCCCAGGGTGTCTCTCATACCCACAGTAATCTCACAATAGTCAGAATTTCTGTATGGACAATGACTCAATGGAAGACTCAACTCAGTGAAGTACCAAGGAAAAGAAAAGCCCAGTGAGATCAAAATCCTTATTTGTTTATGGGCTTTGTTGCCCATACTTTGTTTTCTGCATTCTGCTGTGGCTTTTACAACAGAAAATTAATCCACAGTCTCTGGCTGTTTCAGGGAGTGCTCAGAATCCCTCACCTAGCACAAATCTGTGCACCATCTCCAACAACCTCCAGAGAAAACAATGAAAGTTTCTCTGTGCTTGGCACTGGTGAAATACCATGCCATTCATCCTTTTTGTTAAATTAGAAATACAATGTTCACCATTTATCTCCTGACAGGATGAAAAAAAAAGGTGACAAAAAGCCCTTTACCTCTACTTCACAGGCATACTCCGATCCATCCAGGAGCGTCACTTTGCATTGCATATTTTTCGGTTTCTTGACGATCTTTAGAGGAGACTTGGAAAGTTTGCTAGATGAAGATTTTTGAGAGAGCTTGTCGTCCTCTAGCTGCTGATATTCCAACTGTTTTGCACTCGCAGCAGCAAACTCCTGTTCTTTCTCTGTAGCCTATAAAGAGAAAAGAAAGATGGTTTTTGAAATAAGATAAACCAATCATGCCCTCCAATTCACTGTACATGCTGCACCCAAGCATTTAAGTGAGCCTTTTTTGGGAGCTTGGACAAGAAAGCCACTGGTGCAGGAGAGAGTCTTTACTGAAAAGATTTCCCATATTCCTTCCAGCCCTCCCTTCTCCCTCCAAAATGTACAGAAATGCCCACGAAGGAGGGGCATTCATGAAAATATTTTAAGGCTTCTGCTTTTCCCACAGGTACAAAATCCCACTTCCTGTACTTGTTTTTTGGCATTTTGGAAGCACTGAGTAATCAGAAAATTTTGTTGATGAACAGATACTCCTACACCTTCCTGATAATACTCTGAAGTCCTGTACCTGTTAAATAATACGATGTTTCCATGGTGTCATATGAATAGAAAAACACCATCAAGTTTGCACTAATTTTGCTGTCAGTGGCAAAACAGTCCCTGAATGAGAGCATGGATCCCCCCTGAACAGTGTGAATTCATAAGGGGCTGCTGACATCCCTGAGAGAGTGAAAGGCTCCTCAAGCACACAAGCAAAGGGTTAAGAAAACACGACAGAAGTGAGGGGCCAAACAACTTTAATGTGCAGCCAGCTGGCTAAACATACAGGATGAGAGGATGAGTTTTGCTCTCTCCTGATGCCCAGTAAGTGTCCCAAAGCTGGAGAGAAGGAGGTGCTATTTGGAAGAGGGGCAAGAAGTAAACGACCCTGGCTGCTTTTGCTCGGGTTTATCTGAGGGTCAGGCCATTTGAATTTCCCGTGATGCAGCTCAGCCCCCAGTCCTCTCCACAGCTCTAGATGAAAGCCAGAACAGCTCTACAGCATTTCACCCTTCCTAGCAACAGCACTGTGCTGCAGTCATTACCCTTCTCATCAGTTATATCCCTGGTAGACTCCAAACAAAACCTCAACAGGAGTGCAGTAATACCTTAGCTAAAGCTCAAGTTAAATAAAAACATCTTTCTGTTATCTCACTACAAGGCAAAAAAACCCAACCTGCTCTGGCTCTGAATTATTTCAGTGTAATAAGCAACAAGCATTAGTGGAAATATATTGTAAATTAATCCTGCAAGTCTGTTTCCATTCATTGTATATAATAAACCTTCATGAGAATGGAGCAAATCCATCCAAAGGCTCTAAGCTGCTTTGAGACCAGAACAATGTTGCATCATATAACCTGAAACAACATTGTACCTCTAATCACAGGGTACTGTCCCTGAGTGATTTCATAGAAAAAAGCTTTAAGTTCCTCCTGACAGTGGGGGAAAGGACAATTTGGAGCTGGCTGTGATCCCTACAGTGTTAGCTGCCACCAAAGCCCACAAATTACAAAGAGGTATAGCAAGACCTCACAGTCCTCCTCTACCTGCAAGGAGGACACAGCAATGGCCTCCTGGGCATTCCTGGATGGGAAACTGGAAAAGAGTGGGCTTAAAAGATAAAAAGGCAAGAGTTGCTTTCAAAAGCTATTGCATCTCCTGGGCCATGAATGTTCTTCCTCAGGAGCAGCCTTGCATCAGCCATCTCTTCCCCCATCTGGCTCCAGCACAAGAGGAATTTCTCCTTCCAGCAGCTGGACACCAGCTCTGTACCTGGACGTCAAGGTCCTCACATACCTTGAAAACTGGTGGGACAAGAAGGCACAGTGTAGGCAAGTGGATCAGCTGTTTGCTGAGCATTCAACACTCACAGCAGCTGTGCTGAAGAGGGAGAGACCCCCCGGGACCACAGCAAGGCTGGAGGCCAGCGAGCCTTCTACCACATCTGCAGCCAGCTGGCAATTGGTCCAGCCTTGTGCAAGGAGAAAAAACAACACTGAAGATGCCTCCTGCTTGGGCCCCTGTGCAAAACTGCATTGCTGCTGGTGGGAAGAGGGGCTGTGATGATTTCTGTATGTTTTGTCAAAAGAAATCTGCCAGAAAAGGTGCACATGCATATATGTTGGTAAAAAAATTAATTCCAGTGATGGGGAAAAATGCACTGTCTTACCCACTGGCTTATTACATCTCTCATGTGAGGGTTAGCCCTGTGCTCCAACAAAAAACAACCAACAAAATACCCCAGCATGGAACTAATCTCTTTCAAGAAAACAGAAAAGCTGCTTGAGAAAAAAATACACAAGGACACCCCTCATCCATTTAAACCTTAGAACCATACTCAGCCTGCAAGCAATTTATGTGAAACCAAATGGACTAGTCATTATTTTCCTTCATAAAGACAGTCAGTAGATCAGGACTACTGCAGAGTTTTGCTTATTTATAAATATTAAAAAATATTACTGAGGTTATTTTGTTTGTTAAGGTTCCCATCTACATTAAGATCAGGGGGATGTGTCTAGGTTAAAATCATACAAAAGGTTTTCCTCTCATTTTTCTGGAGAACAAAACATGCCAAGAGCTATTAGAGAAAATTCCCCCAAACTATGCTGACATGTTCAGGCATTGAGGTACTTTCAGACTGTATTAAGTCTCTTCTTCCTAAAGAAACCTGACATCCTGGAATCCAGGAAAAAAAAATGGCCAGTGAAAGACCCATGTACACAGTGAATTATTTTTCACTCTGCAAGCATGGATTCATTTTCTCCTAAATTCTTCTCCAAGGTATTTCTGCACTGTTTGTTTGTTTGGTTGGTTTTGTTGTTGTTTTTTTTTTTTTTAGTTTCTGTGTCCAGTTTTTGCAGTATTTTTAAAGTACTATGGACAAAATTCTAATGCAGCACAAGTTGCTTCAGGGTTTGCATTTTTTGAGCATAATCTCTCTCATGTATGACACACTATGTTCAAGCCCTTCTAAATCTGGACCTCCTCTCAAAGGATGCCTCTGGATTCAGGGGATTCAGCAATAAAGATCTTGGATCTTTAGCTCTGCAGCTTCTCACTGGGGTATGAAGCGATGTTGCAACACTTGCAAAACACATGAATCCCATTTACTTATGGCAGTTACTCAGAAACTTCGGTGCTCAACCTTGTGTGATGCCACCTTTTCTTTGTCAAAGAGACAGGAAGGCAGACAGAAAGTGAGGTTGCATTATTACACTTGATAGGAAGGACTCATTTTTCTAATCCTGTTAATCTCAATATGAAAAGGCTATTCACCTACATTAAAATGTTGGGGGGTTTTATGGGCATAGGATGACAAAGAAAAGTTACTGTCATGGACTGGTAACTTAAATCTTCCTTCCCAAGGTTCTCTCATACAAGTAAGAGCAAAAATACAATCTCTCACTGGGATTATGGACAGTAAGAGGGAGAATAAGATCTTTCAGTTTTTGGCTTTTTAATGACACTATTGCAAACAGCTTTGTCTCTTAGTGCTGCATTTAAATGTTCCTTTCCTGAGATGCAGACACTTAATGCACTATGAAATACACTGGGCTGATCCGTGCAGTTGGATTTGGCAGTCTGCTTACAGCATGGACATTTGGATTCAGTCTGGTAATCTCAGCAGGAAGGTGTCACATATCCCTTTCACTAACCCAGTTCTTCTATCTTGCCTTCTACAGAAAGCAGCTCACTGGTGATCTTTGGGAAAGAAGGGGATCATGCAGAGCACCCCACACCTCTAAACACACATGGACAGGCTTGGTGTCTAAATTAGTTTGGGCTTTTTATTGTGTGTGTGGGTTATTTTGGAGTTGGGCTTATTTTGTTGTTTGGAGTTTTTTTTTCTTGCTGTTGCTGTTGTTTATTTGTTTTACATTTTTAACGTGGAAAGAAGCTTGAAGTGGAAAGATCACTGAAGATGTCTGGAAAAACATCCATATAAATAATAATACTTATGCCAAAGACTGATAGAATTACGCTTTTAATCAATGACCAGTTTATTCAACACCTACCTCTTTTGGAGAAGCTTTGCTTCTTTTCCCCAAACTAATCTCAGGAAACTTCTGATCTATTTGAGAGATGAAAATTGCTTTGCCAGCATTGTCTACCCCAACCAGGTAAAGAACAGGAACCCAGTTCAAACAGATTTTTTAAAAGGATGGAGAAGAGGAGGAGCTAGACTGGCTTATTCCACTCTCCAAAGGTAAATGTAATCAGATGAGGGTCATAACCTTACGAAGCTAAAGGAAGAGATTTGCAGGTACCTCATTAATTGTGTGTCACTTACCCATGAAGAAAAATGTCTGTTAATCCTATTGACTGGAAATTATTAACGGAAAGAAGAAAGCAGCTTCTGGAAATTTAATAAGTGCAACAATGAACTAAATGGAAAAGCACGCAATAGCTCTTCTGAAACCTATTACATGAATAGCTCAAGTAATTATAATGCAGTCATTTCAGACCCACGAGAAACTTAAGGGACCACAGCTTCTTCATGGCTCACCCATCAGACAAGCAAGCATGAAATCAGTGTTCAGCAGGTGTCAAAAGAAATGAACTCTGAAAACATTTTCAGCTTCATAAAAACTGACACTGTTTGCTATCTAATGCAAACACAAGGTCAAAGATGTTTCCTGCTTAGTTAATGAGACTGCCCTCCTGTTTAAGCACTGGGGGCAGAAATAGCTGCTGTGAATTTGAAAACATTCTGCGTGACAACCGTTTTCCTTTAAACGCGCAAGACCAACCAGCCCAGACCTACAGCATCGCATCAAACGCCCTTCCACGCGTATCTGAACGTGCATTTGCGCTCCACACTGCCAGGCTGGTTATCCCCTGGGAGCAGTAGGTGGGCACTCAGCCAGTGGCGTGCAGTGAGGGTGCGTACGTGGCTGCCTTACCTGCTCCTTTCTGACGGGCGTGCTGTGCGCTGCCACGGCCGAGAACTGCTCGAGCGCGGTCTGCTGCTCCTCACTCGGCTGCTGCTGCTGCTGCTGAGGCTGCTGTGGCTGCTGCTCCTGAGGCTGGGTCTCTGCCGCCCCTTCCTGAGCAGGGCTCTCCTCCTGATCCTGCTCTTTATCCTTGGACTCGGAGTCTGATCCCGATTCTGTAGTCATGGTTGGTTATTCTGCAAGACAGGGTGAGCAGTACTGAGTACAATCTCATGGATGTGAAAGATCAGATGGTTTTACTCTCAATATCCTCAGCCTTTAAAACTTAAGTTCCTATCACACTGGCCCAACCAGGATCCCTAGGAAAGCTTACCTGGTGCAAAATACCAGGTAAGTGTATTGCATCCATACTCTAGGGAAAAATATGTTGCTAAAAAATCTTATTCTACATAGTAATACACAGACATCATAGGATTTATGTGCCAGTTAAATAGAGAATACATAGTTCATAATTCACAGAAATAGAGCAACACATTGGGCCTTAAATCTAACAAAATCCAGTGGAGTTTGGGTTTCTAAACCATGTGGAAACTTGAAAAATTAAATATTTTGTCCTTTACATTGAAATCAACAGAACTTAAGCTCCTCAACATCTGTACTCACTTTTAGAAATGTACTCAAGTACTTTTGATGCTTCCAAGCAATATATTAATAGTTGAACTAGATGATCTTAGAGGTCTTTTCCAACCTAAACGATTTTATGATTCTATAAATACTAGAAACATCTGAAATGGGTCCACCAACAACAGTGTAAACATACGTTTGCCCTTAAACCCAATTCTGTCCTCCCCACTTGAGTTCATCTACATTTCTATAATTTCTCTCTAAGTGCTAGAGCATCTAAAAGTAAAAATAGACTTCCATTAAGTCATTCTAAATGTTAGATTTCAAATGAAGGGAATACAACTTTCACTGAATGTGAAAAGTCTATGTTTGTACTTAACTTTGTCCAGTACTAAATCAAAATGAAAATATTAGCAACACTAATTCAAAATTTTAGCTACTTTAATTAAATAGTTTTGTAGCAAATATGTGGCTGGCACCCAATTCTCAAATATTCACAAACTCAAACTTTAAAAAAAATGCTGTGATTTTTTATCAAAACAAGGATTTGAAAAAGCAGACTGTGTCAGTTCAGCAAAGGGAGTGTGCTTTGATGTTTGTTATTCATACGTTCTCAGACCTCACAAACTTATTCTTGAATAGTTTGCTACTAAGCAACTTGTAGGCAAACCAGTCTGCTGCTATCTATTTCTGTTAGTCATCAGGACATGATTCCTTTAACCTGGTAGCCATGGCAACTGTGCAATTACAGGTGATTCCACAAAATATACATCTGCTAATTCACCTGCTAGAAAGTCACTGTGAACTCCTAGCATACACTACAATGCTTACTAGTAGAAGAAAGTTTATTATAGAACATAATGGAAGTACAAACGTTTCCCTTTTTCTTCATTTAAATGTTTGATAAGCTAAATTGGTTGGCAGAAAATGTTATAAACGAGGCCAATTACTATTTTCCAACTCACTTGCGTATTCTGCACTTTCAAGGCTAAGCTCTCCAGTGAATACATGTCTCTGCAGAGCAGAGCAAGTCACAGCATTCAGCCTGTGCTCAGCTCCTGCACTGTGTGTGAGCAGGGGGGTGCCTGCTCCCACCCCCTGCCAGCCAAAACAGCATGAGAGAGAAGCAGAACTAGAAAGCACATATGGCAGATTTATGCTTCAGGCCACATTTTCAAGGTACTAACATGTGACACACATGTTTAGAAACACATCATAAATTTCCACACTCAAACTGGCACAACTGTATAAAAAAACACTTTTTGAAATGTGCTATTTAACAAATTGTTCTTAGCATCTACAAAAAGCAATAATTAACTTGGGTCTTAAAATGTGAACAGTGAGAAAGGTGTTCATTTAATCAAACTCCAGCTGATCATATCTGAGATGGTCACTTTAAATGCAGAGCAGAAAAACAGACGTTTCAGAGAGGGATTCATCTGACCTATTTTAAATTCCTGCTTTAAGCTGTGATAAATCACATACTAGAGCGACTTCAATTTGCTACGAAGGAAGCCTAAACAAGTTCCTCCGATGCAGATCGCTCAAACCCATCCTCCATGTTCAATTCTCCTAAGCCATTCTTTTTTGTATGCTTTAAACATTAAATTGAACAACAATGTTAATCTCTAAGAGTTTTTCTTTACCCATCTGTCAAATCAACATGGAATAAACTATTCTTCATCTGGCACTCATCATATATGCCTTGCTTTAAAAACACCCAGGTCTCCACAAATGTCTCAAGTTTGCTGCCGCCCACCCCACCCTGTTTTGAACAAGTGCTTGAGGACATGAAATGCAAATTAGTCAAATAATTAGTGCAGTAAACTCAAACTATGTGTTCAGTTTTCTTCTCCATAAACCATGAATTAGGAAGCTACCAAAACCTAACTTAGAGCTACAAGAATCATTGCTCAAACAATATGAAAGAGCGCCTATGACCAATACAAAGAGTAAGCACAAAATAAGTTGTAATACTTTTTCCCTCCTCTTGATATTACTTAGAGCAGTGCAAATAAACAGCAACCATCCTACCTGATATATGATACATCTCTTTAGAAAGAGGTATTACTCTCTATAGGATCAGATTGCCAGCCAATACTAACCAAAACTCTGACTTTCAGCTGCCACTACCACGCCTCTGAAAGCTCATTTTTGCACCTGTGTAGCTTCTTAGCTAATGAACATTTGTATCCAGTCTGTTTGCAAGCATGGAAACAGACATTTAAAATAACCCCATAAACCAAAACTCCAAGTGGGATGAGATGTAAACAAGTTTTACTGTTCCTACCAGTTATAATTTTGAATCTCAGGGAACAACAAATGAGGTTCTTATATCCTTCTGGGACATTCCTGCATGAAGCGTAGCCTTATAATAGTGAGTTACTCTCTAGGAGTCACTGGTTTTCTCTCCAGTTCGATGAGTTCTTGCTGGCTTTAAGAGTGCTTTATTAGAAAACTTTGTGTGCTTTATCAAATCTTTCAGCGTAAGAGATTTCCTGGATCCAATATTACTATCATTAGTCAGACAGCAGATGGATTTAATTAACCCAGGGCTGCCCATTTCCAAATGTCTTTATTTCCCCATGCATGCAGCAGGTTTAATAACAAATACTGAGAACAAAATACTGTTCTTCCCACACTGTTCTCTTACAGGTGTAAATAGAAGCAAAGCAAACACATTGCAAACCCCATTTCTGACAAACTCCTCAGATGAGAGTATTGTTAAGATTTATCTCCTTCCATCTAGTGCGGGTTGGAAATACTAAATTACGAGGCAGGAAATAACATTCCTCTCTCAGTGCAAACCAATAAGTTGTTTTGCCTTCCTCAGCAAACAGCTGCTTATCCACATGAACTCTGACAGCATTTCATTTGTTATAAGTAGCACAACAATCCTCCTAGGAAGAGGTAATTTCACTTATTGAAAGAAATAACAGTAATCTTAAGAAATTTACCAACATAAATATTACTCTGCCTTTGTTTGTATGCAGCAAACCTGACAGAATAGCTGGTAGTGCCTAAACCTTTATCAAGCACCCAGCTGACTCGGAATTTCTTATTCTTATTTGATTATTTACTATAACTGGCTATGTACCAAAACCATGACTTCTAATGTGAACTTCAGCACAGGAAGAAAGAAAACACTCAAGTTCCTTAAACTTTTTCTGTTGCCAGCACAGCCTCTGTATCAAATTCCCCTTTCCAGCAAGCAGAAAACAAGGCAATGAAGAAAAACTGGGAGCACTACTTTATACAAATGAGGTAATACTATGCAAGCCAGATGTGCTCTTGGATAGCTCCACTTTGGCTTACAACCCAGTATTCAAAGATTCCAAAAGATTAGCTGAGTCCAAACTTAACACAGATGCTGCTATAACGAGATAGTCCAAGGCAAAAGTACATTTGGCTGCAGAATGAAAATAAGAATGAAAATTAAGTCTTTTGATTAAAGGGAGGGGCAGGGGGGAGAGGGGAAGCCCAAAACTAGCTTATTTTAATTGACTACTAAAATTTGAAGCTAAAATTGCATGTACAGTCGGCAGTGCAAAATAAAAATATCAGTAAAATATTAAAATGTCAGTGTTTTAGTGCTGCTGACAACAGGTAAGGGAATATAGATAATAATATACTATTAAAGTATTAAAACACAACTTCAAAAAATCAACATAGCATTCTGTAATGATTTTATATATACACAAACTTCACACTACACAAAGACATTACATAAGGATTACAAAACCTGCAAACCACTTATGCAAAATCCCTACATCCTAAAACCTGACACAACACCTAGGTCTTCTTTCCTTCAGCTACCAACCTACTGCAGCTTGAGAGATTCCCATTTCCATTACCAATTACTCACTACAGACTTAGACAATGTATTTTTTCAATAAGGGAACCAAAACCATGTCGTCCTCTGTGTCACCTGGTCCCCTGCAGCAAGTGACAGCCCCAATCTACTGTATAAATTCATACATTCAAAAACTTGACACTCTACCTCTCGTTTTCAGAGCACAGACTTTCTGTGCTGCATCCACTGAGCAACAAAATTCACAGCTAATTGACAGCAGAGCCCACAGTTTAATTAATGCTGCAGTCATTAATGAATCTTTATTTATATATAAATACATACTAGTGAAATATCAGCTATATTAAGCAAACAGAAGTCACATTAGACAAGAAATTGCAAATTGATTCCGAATAAATTGTGATGTAATGAGAAAACAAAATTGAACCCAGTATAATTAAATGAACTATACATAGCCACTAACTATTTCCTGTAATGCATGGATTAATGATTTACATTTAAATGCTTCTTTGATCTGATTAATTCTCTTTGTAGAAAGTTCTCCTTTAATTACAGTAATTCTTGAAGATTGTTATAAATCTTTGCAAAGGTCCAAATTTGGAAATTATGTAACAAAATAATGATTCCATACTTCAAAAATAATTTTCTGCATAATGAGAGACATATTTATCCAATAACGATGAGATGCTGATGAGAAGAGCATATGGAGAACAATATTGCTGCAATGAGCAGTGACAGAAATGCCAATATATGTTTCAAGAAAAGAATACACGCCAGAACGCTGACTTCTAAGCTTGAAATATAAACTGTTTTCATCAAACTGCCTGAACCTCAGCACACTTCATTCCAGTTTTCCAGTTGGGTTCCCTTTTAGGAAAACAATCATTTTCTGTTGATCCTCTTTAATGTGGATGAGTTTCACCCTCACAAGCAGGAGGCACCCAAGCCACAAACGCCTGGCACAGGGTCCCCAAGAGTTAAAACCAGCTCTTTCTTGATCCATCACCAGTGCCAGCAGCCTTGCAGAACAGCAAGCCTCACAGAGCACAGAGGGGGCACTTCCCTGGCCTTACAGTTACTTCAGTGGACATCAACCAGCCAAAGCAACTGTAGATGTGTCCTGAATGGACATGGGTGGGAACAACCCCAAAAAGGGCCACTGGATGCCCCCTCCCAACCTCATGCTCCTGTCACCTTTCTCATGCTGGCACCAGCGTGACTTTGGGAGCCTGGTGGTTCAGCTGGGAGGGCTGGACCTCCCCAGGATGGGGAGGGGGAAACAACAGCCCTCCTTTGGGCACTGCTGCGTACCCCATCTGTCTGACACAGCTGCGGGGCTCCAGCCCAGCAAGTGCAAACCTTATGCTTCAGTGCACAAACACACCGGCTGGGAGTTCACTACTGCACCTTAAATGTACATACATAAGCACAAATTCATCTAATCAGCACATTAAAAAAAAAGCATGAAAATAAAGTAAAAAAGGTAATAAGAAAAGAGACAAGAGGAAAAAAAATTGGAGAAAGGTGCTAAGCATCTGGATGAGCTGCCATTGTGCCAGCAGAGAGTGCTCTGGGCTAAATGACTTAACAGATGTGGTGGCAAAGGACAGGGGCCCAAGCACAGATGCAGGAGGGAGACTGCAGGGAGGGCAGGGAGGTGCTAATTAGCAATAGTAAAAAAAACTGGTTGGAAGTGTTGCAAGATATAGCATGATTTAAAATATTTGTTTGGCCCTCTAGGAAGGCGCATGATATGGATTTCTTTAAAGTTTCTTGATGAAGATGAAAGGAAAACCAGATGCAACATCTAAGGAAGTAGTAATATTATCTGGAGGAGATGGAGAAGGCACCTTAAAACCACCAGACACACCTTTCAAAGGGGACAAAAAGGGAACTGCAGACACGAGTTACTTGTCAGGACCCAAAACTCCCTGATCCCAGGCACATGTGCACCCCTTGGCAGCACCACCACAAAATGAAAATACAGCCAAGTGTTTCTGGAGAAACTTCACCTAGAAAGCCTGGGGACAGAAACTGACAGAAGCTTTGAAAGGACCTGGGAAGGGGAGGAATATATCAAAAAGGAATTGTACACCAAAGCAGAACCAGAGAGACATGACTCGGGGATGAACATAAAAGAGAAATGAAGACTAGGATGCCAAGTGACTTAGAATTAACCAAGAGATGTGGCAAACAGTAAGAAGAGAGTCTCTATAAACACATGAGAAGGAAAACCAGGCCTGTTACAAAACATGAGAAAGGCTGAATTCTCCAGTGCCTCATTTCACAGCAGCTAGCTGGGACCAGATAATGGGGGCATATTTCACTTGACACACAGGATGTGTGAGTTCAGGTTGGATGGAGTAAGGGAAGAACAGAGCAAACACATCAGTCAGCCAAGTGGTTTCAAGACAGCAGGAGCACTGAAAAGGTTCCTACAGTGCTTGGGGAACCACCATCAGTCATCTTTAAACCATTAACCACTGCTATGCAGATGCCAGAGAGGCCAGGTAACGTCTAAAATAAATGAAAAGACCAAACACAGCACCCAGCCTTACAAAGGAAAAATGGGAGCATAAAAGCCAGAATACTTCTAATATCAAAGTTACTGGAGCACACTGCAGTAGGATTTCTAATCCTGTAAAAATAATGAGATTAGGAACAAAACACCACAAATGGCCAACATTAATGTATCAAAAAGTCATGTCAAACTAGAGTAATGCCTCTCTCACTCTCTCTGACAGGGCATCTGTCCCAGCTGATAAAAAGGAAGTAGAGTAGTACAGATGACAGAGCCTATCTTTAGAAAGGCTTTTAAAACAGCCCCACATGACTTTTTCATGAGTGAAGTACAGAAATAGCTCACATTATCACAAAAGAAAAAGGAAGGGCAGGGGGCGGAAAGGTGTACAAGTGATTAGAAGAACCCAAACCCTTGACTACCTAGCCCACAAAGTTATCAGCACCATGATGACAACCTGCAAAAACTTATTGATTTTAGGAATCACAGCTATTTGGGGATCAGTGGAAGATGGGAGAGTGCCTGATTTGTGCTCAGTATCACACTGATGAGGTTAGGATACACCACTGGCATCCTCTCCTGACTTAAAGAAGAGCAAAGGAGTCTGAAAGAAAACCATATATGCGCTGACTCTGACTGCGTTCCTGTAAGGGTAATGGCAGCATCAGCAGGGACCTCAGAAGTGAAAAGTGGTGAGGAAGATGTGGCTTAGGCAGCAGGAATGAACCAGCATGAGGGTCTGATGAATTTCTGTGGGACATAATGCTGGAGGTGCTCTTCTCTCTGCAGCACCAGGGAGAGGTACACTGCATATTATATTTAAGATTGGGATTCATATGTTTTTGAAAAATATGCACTGAAGAGTGTCAAGAAGGGAGTAGGAAGAACAATAGCAGCTTTAGAAAATGTGACCGGTGGAAAAACATTTAAGGAACTGGATTTGTTTACTCTGGGAAAGGGAATAGAAAGAGGGCCTGATAAGAGCCTTGCAATACATTCAAGCTTCTTGCAGACAGAAAGTAATCAAGCATTTGCTAACAGTGGAGCAAGAGCTTGATTGGCATCAAGTGGGATTTAGAGTAGACAGCATATCAACTGTAATGACAGTCAAGAAGAGGTTATCTATAGCTGTGTGGAGTCATCATGGGACACTTAGATACTGATAAAAAAATCAACAAAATTCTCTGTTTGCAACTTTGTAAAGCATAAGATATTAAGATTTCTTCTCTTTTGCTACCCCTTCCACTTTGGTTGACAACCCTAAATTCACAAAATGCCTAAATGGTAACAACCTAAATTCACTTCTGTTTCAGAGCACCTGGACGCACAGGGTGACATTTTTGTCTCCTGTTTACCTTTAATTTCTATGAATCAATGAAATTACCTGGGTCTGTTTTTCTCTCTGAATGGGGGACTTCACACAGCAATAAAGCCCAGGATCACTGCCATTTCTGCTGCCCCACTTGCACACAAGGTTTACGAAGAGTCTGACTGACCAGGTTCCCTGAAAACACCGGATCACCTTTTGGAGGTCATAACACCTAGAGCACCCCAAGGCTACCCTAATTTCTGAACAGGAGAAGAAAAATCAGGCCATCGTAACATGTTTTGGATCACTTTTTCCTGTCCTGCTGATCCGAGCAGTTTTCCCCAGGGGCAAACATGGATTTGCCAGCGGAAGAAGGGAACTGCATTTTTCCCACTAATTTCACCATTCAGGTCTCCAGGCATGGGGTGCAGTTGTTGCTGCACCCTTCCTGCATCCAGAGTGAGGGGTGGCTCTGCCTCCCTCATCCCCCACTGCCAGGATTGATCCACCAGCTCCAAAAGCAGCGTTGATTATAATTACAGCCACTGCTCACGACTCAAGCCAGTTCCTGCAGATGGCTCCTGCCTGGAAGATCTCATGTACACGAGCTGGCAAAGCACACACCTCTCTGAGAGTGCTGGGTGTAACTGTAGAAATGCACAATTTAACCCAAACCTGACACTTGTTTTATTCATTAAAAAAACTCAAAAGTGAAAGCAGAACTCCTGAGAAACACAATGAACTGCTGCTTATAACAGACTTCACCAAAATGTCTGCTCCCAAAAAAGCTTTAATCCACTCAAATACTGCATTGCAGGAAGTTAAAGGGAACCAGAAATAATACACAAATAACTTAGTAAGTCTGTATAGTGAGAAACAAGAGGGAATTACAGGAAGGAGGCAGATGTGAGGAGGAGGAGAAGGAAATGAAGAAACCCATAATGGAGAATACAGCAACATCCCACAGATGTTGATCATGAGAGAATTGCATAGAAACACACCCAACTTCACCTCTCATTTCCACATTTCACAGAAAAATCTTGGCCAAAAAAAAACACCAACCCACAGCAAAACTGGTTGTAGTTTGATTACAAGCAATTGATAAATACTTCATTCAGAAACTAAAAAGGCAAGAAACAGCCCTCGATGGCACAGGCTGATTTTCTGCAAACAAGTGACTTTGATTACTTGGGTTACATTTACATGAGGTTTTGACCTTTCTAAATTGCTCTGGAGCCAAATGTTCACATGGGGCTCCCTGTGCAGCATTCCCTATTTAAAAGTTGTATTTAATGTCACAGAAGCTGAGTGTGCTTCAGGCATCACATCATTAAAGTTCATATTCTCTTATATTGAGCAGAAAATAGAACCAATTCAAACTTAAAAAAAAAAAGAGTTGCAGGGGGTTGCTGACACATGGCAGGTGTGCTACATTATCACACTACCCTCAGGCCAAAATACTGTAACACCTGTGAACAATATTTTTTGTTTCATGCAGTACCTAAATAGACTGTACTCCAGTGCTCCCAAGCCGGTGACCTGCCTAACCTCACAGAAACAAGAGAATCAGACAGACAAGGTACAAATCACAGCATCAAGCCCATCTCCTCCAAGGGCTTCTGACTCCCTCTGACCAGACATTTATCATTCCAGCTCAGGGGATGGAAGAGCCTATGCAGTAAAAGAAAATTTGAACTGTAATTTAAAAATATCATCTCAACTTTTCTGATTTATCTTATTAATTAGAATCCAGCAATTAAACCACTTGTTTTTTGCTTTATTTTACTGAATAGTGCTTGAAAAAGTCACAAAGGACTGCTCACTGACAAATTAAACCCTCCCTAGCTTATTACTTCCAAAAGCAATGTAGCAGTATATATTTTTTTGTTTGGGTTTGCTTGGATTTCTTTTCAGTGACTGGATACTTTTCCCCCATTTTTATGGTTTGGAGGGAATTCACTTACGTTTTTGTGGCCTTTTTCCCAATCCAGTGTGGTTCAGAGATGGAAGAAAGGAAGACAGGCATTTTGCAGCCAGTGGCCTGATGTTTCAGCTGGCCATAGCCATTCCCAGTGTCCAGCACTGCTTCTTCCCAGCAAGACACAAATCAGCACCGTGGCTGTCCCAGCTCCCAGCCCTGGCACAGGCTCACAGGCACTGCTGCCCTGCAGCATGCTCAGCCTCAGCAGGTTTTCCATAAAGCTCCCCAGAGCTGAGCATTTTAAAAGCAGTTTTTAAGGGGGTCATGAATCACTTCTTCCCAGAAGCAGATGTCTGACCTGGGTCATGCAAGGCAGGATGCCTGAGCAATGGCTTCCCCCACAACATCCCAGAGCAGTGCTTGCTCTCCACCTCTAGGAGCTCCAAGTGGATTCCTCCATGCTGGATTAAAATAATTGAGAAAACTTCAAAAATTCAGGCAGATGCCAAAGGAAGGAAGAAGTCACAGGCAGTGAAAAAAATGCAGAGGAACCACCCTGAATTCATGCTGGGTCCTAGTTAAATAAAGGCAGCTCTGTGTGATGAGAGCCATCATGCTGAGACCTGGGGACAAAAGTGCTCCTACTTCATCTTTTCCTTTTGTTCCTTCCTATATTAACACTAATAAAACCCCGTGTTTCAACTTTTGAAGACGCTAAATGGGTCTGATGCAGCAAGACTACTTGATGGTGAGGCATCACAGTGGTTTTAGTTGTAATAGCTTCTGTTTTTCTGAAATGGATTATTCATTTCATATTTAGATATTAATCTCCTGGGCATTCATGTCAGTTTTGAATATAAAACACATCCTGCAATATCAAGTAAAAGACTTTCCAGTATGGAGCACTGCCTCAGGAAACCACAGGCTCCCCAAACAAATTAAAATCTTGTGCACCTAAGCAACCAAACCCATGGCATCAGGCAGCTAGGTTTCCATACCTAAACTCTTCTGGGATCTCCATGGTCCCCAGAGCTTCAATTACCTGCTAGAGATTACAAAAATAGTGCTCAATTGGCACCAGCAGCTAGCCCATGACATGTGTGCTCCAGGTTACGCTGTCACTGGAAAAACAATCTCCCAACATCATCTGAAAATGCAGTTCCACATTTCCCTCTCCCCCACTCCCAAAACTCAAATGCACATACCAGCAATCAGCCCTAACGCCTCACAGACACCAGCTGTAAAATCATGTGTTGGATGCAAACCAGGATGTGAGGATGGTGTGGGAGCAGGGACTTCTAGGAACAAATTGGTCAGTGGAAATGCACGATCAACAAGTATATTTATGGTGGGTCCAGGCATCTGTAGAGTGATCTCACTCAAAAACAGCCAGAAAGCAGGATTCTCTCCAGAGCCAGTCACACTTGGATTTAGATGTTTTAGAACTCTTTTTAGTTACATGTTTCCAAAGCACAGGAAGCTCCTTTCACATCTCCCAATGCACACTAGTTCAGACCTGAGGGTCATTTGCACAATCAGCTCTGTAGGGAATTAAGAGCAAGCTTTCGGTGTCTTCATATAACATCCCAGTAAAGCCAAAATCTTCCACCATCTGTGCAGCTACACCATACTACAAGGATTTGCAGACCAGCATCCAATACAGCCTGACAAAGAAAATAGCTTTCTTTAAAGAGGCTCTAACCCTTTTTACCTATTAAACCCTGAAATGCTCCACATACAGCTCCATCGTAATTACATTATATAGTCCTGACCCAGTGTTATACTGGATTATGCTGTCTCTGAAGATGGATGTCACCAGATCTGGCAATTCCTCTGCAATGTGTATGACCTTCTTGGAGTTCAGACACATAGAAATGACAGCAGCTCAGAGAGGACAGAAGGGGTTGAGGCAATTGGGACAGACAGGTGGCCTAAAGTGTCCCCACAAGACAGCAGTCAGAAAACAAAAAATGAGGGAGGAAGGGAAAACAAGAAAGCAGAAAGTTGCAGTAATGCAGCTTAATCACAAAAAAAAAAAAAAAGGAATGGACAAACTCCTGCAGCAGAAAGAAAAGCTCTTTGAAAGCTCTTTGCAGCTTTTAAATCACTAGGGTTTAAAAAAAGTAAGTCACATAAATCTGGGTTACTCAACAGAAATGACAATAAAAATATATATTCTGTATCAAGTTCATAATTTAAAAGGAGAAGTGAAGGTAATTAAGCTAGATGCTGCAATTCCCAAACTCTGTAATAAATGACTCTAAAATCATTTCCTTCCCCACATACTTTTTAAAAAATATACCTTTGCTAAATGTTTGATGGTGTGTTTTTAAGACTACAAATTCTGTCCACTACAGAAGGCCACTAATTCTGTTGCTACAATCTACCTTAATTTAACGGAGAATGCTACAATTCAGAAACAAAGTGAGAGACTTTGATACCGGATCCTACTTAATGTGCTGAGTTTCAAACTTGTCACATGTGCTAATGAGGTAAGTGCCCAAATCAGTGAAACAAGTCCATGAACAGTGGCTTTTGCCATCTTTCCTCCTGATATTATGCAGGAGCCTATGCAAGAGTCTCTGGCCAAGTGACAAAGGACTGCTGTGCATTGTAACTAATGATTATTTTATACCAATCCATTTCCTTCAGTACCCTTCAGGTCACAGCATGTAAAATTAATTTACATTCCACACTACAGCTAGTTTGGGTGGTAAAAATAAAAAGGTAACTGCGTAACTGTCTAACTCCTTACTGGAAAATTTGCTCAGAAAGGCATTTATAATTTCAAAGTTTAACATATCAAACAACTTTGATACCTCAGTGCACAATTCAACCTTCTCAGGAGCTAATAAATACATAGGAAATACAGCTACTCCCTGGAGCATCATAAATGGTGACTCAACAACCACAAGCTTCTCCTAGAGCTATGTCTGATGCTAGATTAACAAGAGAGTCACATTTCACCTCTCCTTCCCCTCTTCTGCTCCCTCTGTAGTCTGTTGTCCATGGGGACACAAAACTCCATGCCAATTTTCACAGTGCCATTACATCTGAACTAAAAAATGAATGAGGTAATCCACCCCCTCCCTGGATGTCATGAATGCTCCAGGGAAGTGGTACCCTGCAGCTGGGCTCCAGCCCGATCTGCTCTCTGTCACCTTCACTACATGCATGAGTTTTACTGCAGCTGGGGCCACAGACACTTTTCCCTCAAGGAATCATTGCTTTAGAGGTTTCCAAAGAAGCAAGAAACCAACTAACTCTTCCCCCAGCTCCATTAATGATCCCTACTGCAGCAGCCACCACATTTTCTTTGAGAGATACAGAGATGCAAGCGTGCCAAAAGTACCACCACAAAACAAGCACATCAGATGCATATTAGATCTTAATTAGGGAGCTCATCTTGCACATTAACTTCAATGCTCCATGGTCCCCTTCCCAGCCCGCCTTGTCTGAACTCTATCTGACATATATTTATGTCAACTGTTACAAAAATCCCACAATGCTGAAGTTTACATATTCCCCATAGGCCATTTATTGCAATGACTCCCAAGCTTTGCTGTTTGGGAAAATTTTCCCAGATGTCTGACCTAGTTCTTCCCACTCAAAATGTACTGAGTTCTCCTCACCCTGGCAATGGTGGATGCATAGCATGGCTCTGCAGTTCATGGACAGCTGCTGTTTGCCCCTCAGACCACTCTCCTCTGCCTCTTCTGGCACTCCTATTTTTAGTCCTCTCTCAGGCTCCTTTTTCTCTGCTCTGTTCTCTTTGCCATCAGTTCACCTCTTTCCAGAGCAACAGCATCCAAACCCTACTTTCAGTTGAAGATCAACTGTCCTTACTGATGCTGAACTGCTTGCAAGGACAGCTTTATATCTGAGCTTTATTCTCTTCATAGCTCCAGCTAGCAAAGAGTTCAATATTTTCACCGTATTATGACAATTATCAACTTAGTTTAAACCTTTGATTCATTCAATTCGTTCATAATCCCACACTGTTTTCTCCACACTACTGCCTAAGGATCTGCGTGGTGGATAAAAACTAACTTAACTTCATTTTATCCAACAAAAAGTGAGGAAAGAGACCTACTTACTAGCTAGATTTTATTTGATTTTTTAAAAAATTTTATACTTACAAAGGCCCTTCTCTTTTGAAGGGTACCATTCAAAAAGTTAAAGCATTTATTACCACATAAGATCTAGTTTCAGTGACAGGAGTGCACATGATTTATGTTAGAACAACTGCAGCTCCCTGTGTCCAAATACATTCATGCCACAGTACTCTCATATTTATTAAAATATTAGGAAGTACCAATTGGAAAAATTTTCAATTTCATCTACAGTTTCAACTCACTGCTGACATACGCACTTCCGTTCCTTGACAGGTCTTGGGGGCATCAGAAACTTGGCCAGGCTGACTCCCAGCATGTTTGCTGTAATGGTTTCACAGGAGCTGAGAACACCTTCCAAACAAGGCAGAACTCAAAAGTTCTCGTCCACTTTCAAGAGCCATAGGGCCATTAAGCTGACCTGAGTGGCATTCCTGGCAGTGTCACAACTTATTAATAAATTGAGAGCAAGCTCACATCTGCTAGGAAAGGAAAGTCTAGTCTCCCTCATTTTATGGTCTCTAGCTGAGTCAAGCACATTAAAATATGTATTACCTCTGTCTACCTGTCACTTCGTGTAACATGCTTAGGTGAACCCATGGCTGCAAGCCAGAGCCCAAACTGTTCCAACGCAAGCAGTGCTTTTGGGGAAAAGTTATTTGCAACAGAAGTGTCAGGTTCCTCTCAGTATGCTGGCAAATGTTTGCCTCAACCCTTACAGAACCAAAAGTTAAATGGTGAGGAAAGACTGCAATTTCAGGTTAATTCTGGGCATCATAATACGCTCATGAAATGAACAACATGCTCTGCCTTAGCAATGAAAAAATGGAAAAATAAAGAGAGAAATCAAGACTGATTCCTTTAATATGCATTTTAAGAATAATTTCAATACTGGTTTCTCAGGAGGGGACAAAACCGCAGCCTACATTACACTACCAAGAAGACCTTGTCTTCTTACCTTTGGTACTGAGAGTGAACATGCCTTGGGGACAGGAAGCCAAAAAAGAGCTGACAGGCCAATATAGGATTCTGCTTCATTCCAACCAAGTGGTAGACAATGGCTGGCATTCAGACAACTGAAAACTTGCAGAGAAGCTAGTTCAAGCTGGCTTAAGTGGATGCAAGTGTGGGCTTGGATATTTAGGAGTTCTTAAGAAGAAAAGCAGCTTGCAATGTTTCAGGGTGGGGTTCTGAGACTTTCTTTTCTGTCTAATCCATTAGTAGTAAGTAAGACCAGGAACATGGCAGGGTCATGTGTGCCCAGAACTGCATCTAAGCCTCAGAATTACAGCTGCAATTAATGAGTTCTCCAAGGGGGACTTGAGGGGCAGGGGGAGGAAGGGAGAAGAATCCACTGGAGGGAAAAAAAAGCCCCACCAAAACTGAAACTACCCAGAAAACCACAGCAGCCTGCAGACTGAGCAAGTTAGAGATTTCTTCTCTTGCTCACATGCAAGCACACAATCAAGGGCACCATTTCCAAACCACACACATTTGAGGTTCTTCTCTGTTTCACCCCATTTATAATCTTTTACAGTCTTGTAAAAGTGTACTGCCTTCAAAAAGGCAAGGATTCTTTTTATCTCTTATTTCTTTTGCAGTTCAGCACTTGACCTGCACTGACATAACCTTAAGTGACACAGGTTCAACTATTCAGCTTCACCATCTCTAAAGTGAGATGCATTTTATTAGGGTTTTTTCCTTTTTCCTCTTCCTCTGCTCACACTTCAGTTGACAGGAAACGCCTGCTGTGAATTCTTGTCCAGCATTTTAAATAGCACATGAAGTGCTTTCTGTCCAATGTCAGACAGCTTCCCATGAACTGTAAGCTCTCCAAGAACCAGAGGTGTAAATCCCTTTGTCCCTCCTCAGTGAGTGGGAAGCAGCTGGGCCAGAGAGGGAGCCCACAACCTCTGTGTGCCACTGCACCCACCCAGCTCCCACTAAAGCCAGCAAGGACAGAAGATACCATCAGCCCCTTCACTCAACTCCAGCTGTAACCAAAACTGGCAAGCATCCAAAAGCTCCCAATTTTTTAATGAATATTTTTCTATGAATATTATTTTGTTATTTTTCAAGCGCTCACTGTACCACCCTCTTCACCACAGCCATACATTCATTAAGGTTGGTCACATGCAAGTAAGTGCAGACAGGCTGAATTATTTTTGCCACAACCTCAGTGTTCTAACACCCAGAAGTCTCATAGGAGACAGTTTTTCAGCTTATTAAACTAAATACATTTCTGTGCTCTGCAAGTTTTAATTGTCAAGGAAGATCATGTGCAGTTATAAATCTATGAAATGTATTATAAATAACACAAATGATCAGCTTAGTTCAATATTAATGGAGAAGATGATTCTTTGAGTTTACTCCTCTCCATAACTGTCTGCAAGGTACAGCAGGTCTACTACTCTGACTGAATAGAAGGCAATTTTAAAACTCACATACATGAAGGATAAATCCAAACTTCTCTAAGAGTAGAAACACCAACATGCCGTGGTTGCACATCTGTTTCAAACACTCCTCATAACAAAAAGGCTGGATTTTTGGTTTGGGTTTTGTGCACTGGTTGGGGGTTTTGGGTTGCCTTTGGGAGTTTCTTGGATTTCGGGGGTTGGAGGGGTGTTTGACTTTATGGGGGGAATTTTTGATTTTTCTCAAAAGATGGCTTATGTTTTAATTCTCTGTCCTCTCAGAGGATGACATCTGCTTACTGCAGAAAGCAGTTTTATGTTAGAAAGCAGACTTGTTAAGTCATGTATGCACCTAGCAAGCTTAGGTCTGGCACACATCCCTTCCAACTCCTCTTCATTCAAACAAAATTTATATAGTGAAAAACCTGTGCCATACAAGAAAAAAAAAATACTATTTAGCTATTTTCAGAACAGACTGAATGTATGTGAATGAAAAACCTAGACTGAGTACCTAGGAGAATGACAGAACAAGAGGACTGGTTCAGCCTTAGTACTGTGATGGCTGTAACCATCCTTGCCCTTTGCAGTGTTTCTAACCTCAGCAGTAGTGCCTGACCCGTACAATGGGATTTATGGGTACCCTGAGCAGATGCAGAACTATTTCCCAATGATGTACTGCTGTCAGAAGCAAAAGGATTTGGAGTTTCCCTCAAGCTGCATGTGTGGGTCTGCAACACCAGCTACGATGTGCTTACAACCCCTACACTCTGTGCCTTGAGTTTTCTAACTTGTTTTGGTTCACGGGTCTGTGCAGGCACAGGCAGTGTGCTGCTTGGGACAAGAGCAAAGCCAGGGCATGGGCATGTCAGGGCCTCAGCCCAAACATTTCATGGTATGGATCCCCTTCTCCCAGGCCAACTCCACTCTCCTAATGAGGATATGAGTACATGCTTCTCTCCTGGTCTATATTTATCCCTGGCCCAGGTGCTGTTTTCCAACTGTGAACACAAGCTCCCCTGTGCTAGGGACCCTGAAACTGAAAGAAAGAATTTCTCCCCCCTCCACAAGTGCAAGGAGGGCAAAATGAATTCCCTCAAACTGGTGTCACATGCCAAGGCACAAAGGCCTGGTGTTTTTGAATGTTCAAAGCCAGCATATGTTTGTCCCTACGCTTATCTTCTATATGTTTTTGCCTCATTGAAGCCTACAGCAAACAGCTGTCATTAACATTCACCCCTTCTGCTACCACTTTCCTTAATCCCTAACTGACTTCCCAGCCTATAATTAAACTTTCCAGCTGCCACACTAAGAGACGGCACCAATATCCATCATTTATTTCTAAGTAGTCCTTAAAAGGCTCTTTTTCCAATTTCCAAGACCATGGACTAGAATCAAAGCCTCTTGCCCTTACAGAGCAAGATTTTTTTTTTGGCTAAAACCCTTCCATTCACTTAAAAACTGCCTCATCTTTTACCAGAGAAATTAAATGGCAAAGTAGTATTATCTTAACAATTAAACTAATGCATTTTTATAGTGCCAATAGCTGGAATGCAAAGAGCTTGAAAACTGATTCATAAACACTGCATGTGTTTACACATTTTGTATGGAAAATATATTAGAAAGAGCTCTATAACCAACAGCATTTACAAAGCTGTTTGGTTCAAGCCCAATGCTTAAACAGGAGCCTGAATTAAAATAATGAAAGGCCTGATATCTTACTTCAGATTGCAACAGTAAATTGGGGTTAGCACTTCAATCTTGAAAATGTGCTTTTCACATTTATGTAAGAGATTATTTGAACAGCAGAGCTAGTTGTCAACATTTCTGTCTGGTACTATTCTTGCAGTGTTCAAGAGGACTTGATATTTTATAAGAAAATTACTGGCTTCACAGTTGAAAAAGGGAGATGTCTGAAGCTAATACTGTACTTTTTGGTAATGTGACATAACAAGACCCCGAGGAAGCTGAGCAAAGCAGGTGAAGGCAGTGTAACACCCAGTGGGAACACAGTGTGGGGTTCACAGACTCGTCATCCACAAGCCCTTCAGATCCACCACAAGAAAACCCCCCCAAACGGCCACAAAATGTATTTATTTTTGTAAGCCCCAAATGTCTGGGACACCTGCTGGGCCTTTGAGCCCAAAAGGTTTCCCCAGCCCAAACCTGCAGGCTGGAGAGACATACACATCATCCTCAATCCCAGAGCTCTGCAACTCTGCACGCCAAAACCCAGGAGCCTTTATCTCCAAACAGTATCTGTTATAGAGCAGGGCAACATCTGCTCGACTGCTGAAGCACCATCACCGAAAACAACAAGCAGGCTCCATTCATAGCATGATTGGCAAATGCCAGCTGGCAATCCTGACAGCCCAGAGCCTGTAGCCTGCTGATGAAGGCTCAGGGATGTTTGGGATTGGCCACCTCGGTGTCTCCTTCAGCCCATTCAGGAGTCACATCATGGTCTGGTTTTGCCTTTTGCCTCATGTGGCAGAGTAAAATTGAGTGTCAAGAGGCAGCCTTCACGTTGATGAAGTTACCAGCCATTTAAACAAAGTGGGGCCTCTTCAGGAAAGGAGTGCATTGGTTTTCCATTTCATACTAGTGCTTGATATTAACAATTCAACATCAAGGTTTTAATGGATTTCCATAACTGTGCATAAATTTATCAGCTGCTGTAAGGCTATTTTGGTAGGCTACCAGATTAAACGTTCAGGTTTTGTTAAGTCTAAAAGCATCACTTCTCAGCAAAGAGATCATGCCAGACAGGTGCAGAAATTCAAAGCCTGAACAGCTATGGCTTTGTTCCTAGCAGCAAGGCAAAAAAGGTCAATAATTTAGGTGAAAATGGATACACTTTCAATTCTCTCTAAACCACAGGTGAAAACTTTTCTCCCTCCTTACATTAAACATATAATTTTAAAGACGGTTTTCGAAGAGTGCGTGTGACACTCTTAAGCTTCAAATACGTATGTGTTGAGAGGTTAGGAGAACATGAAAACAGTATTTCATTGAAACCCGTTTGTCATTTTTAATCACAGGATAACTCTAGAAGAGGTGTGACTGATGCTATTTAAATTTTCACCTGACAAACTGAATTATTCATCTTGGCGGCGCCTACAACAAAAGACCAAGCGGAGCAGGCAGTCAGTCAGCCACCAGCCCCAGGAGCTGCTACAGAGCATCCTTGAGAAGGGGAAGCCATGTCCTGCAGCACCACAGGGTGAAGTCTGCTCCTTGCAAACACAACAGCCAGGAGGGCCCAGCCCCTCGTCCTTGTCCCCACTGCCACCTCCTACCTTTTGTTTTCCAAAGCAGGGGAGGACTCTGGGCAGGCCCACTGATAAGAAATGCTGTGATTTGCAAGGATGATGACAGAAACAAAGTTGAAGCCTTTATCTGCACCTGGAAAGAGCTGTGTGTTCTGTACTTGTAGGTCAGACAGGGAGGACTAAGGACACTGAGGGGCTTTTTATTTGAAACTGAATGAAAACTTTTCCTGTTGCTAGTCACTACTACATTTGCCAGTGATGAGATCTGAGGCAATAGCCTGAAGTGTGTCAGGGGAGGTTTGAGTTAGATATTAGGAAAAGGTTCACCCAGAAGGTGCTGGTCACTGGAATAGGCTCACCAGGGAAGTGGCCACAGCACTAAGCCCGGCAGAGTTCAAGGAGCGTTTGGACAATGCTCTCAAGCCCATGGTGTGATGGTTGGGCCAGGAATTGGACTTGAAGATCCTTGAAGGTCCCTTCCAATTCAGCTTATTCAATGTGTCTGTGAAATATGCCAAGCTCACACTAAGCCTTCAAAGAATTGCCTTTTTCTAACGGAATGCACTTGTCATCATGCCTTGTCATCCCAGTTTCGGAAGATACCATGCATTTTTCAGAACTGTTATCTTAAGCAATGCTGTATTATTACTTTTATATCCCAATTCTGTGCCTCTCTAGTATTAGTGATCAATAGTTTCTTCACTGCATGTCCTACTGGAATTGAGAAAGAAATAAAGTTCCAAAAATTTCCAGTGTTAATAAAATGGGTTTTCCATACACCACAACTTCAGAATAGTAGGTTCAGTGTAGGCTATCCAAGGTCTTAAAACAAAGACTAAATGCCACCAGAAAGCAGGATTCCTTGCTTGGAAATGTAGAGATGTCAGGCTTAAACATGAGATTAGTCAAAGAGTGAATTCTGCTCAGCCCACATCTCCAGTATGTTTTTAAGTAGGAAATAATTCTATTCATTATGTAAACTCTTCTTCAGACTCTTGTTAATGTTTATGCTATCCATTCTGAATTTCTGGACAGTTTCTTTCAGACTCAGCAGCCAACATTTAATTAAGAAATATTTAACAACTAGTGTTTTTTAAACAACGTCACGTTTGCAGGAATAATTGCATATCACATCTACTTTACAAAATCAAAATACAGCCAGTGGAAACCAGATACAAAACACATGCTTTCAGCTGAGCTAGTTTTGTTTAGAATATGAACAGACAATGTATTTCCTTGGCTGAGACCTTGATCTGTTTGCCAAATACTGTCCTGCAGAGCTTTTTCTTCTTACAACAACATTCCAGGCACAGAGGACGCTATCAAGGAAGCACACTCACAGTTCTGCAGGTTAGGAACAATGATAACCTTGGCGTGCCTTAAAAGAAAGGTGGCAAAGCATTTTCAGCGAAGCACACAATGCCGTATGTAGTTACTGTATCTGTTTTATTCCTTTATAGCTGCTTGGAAGCCAGAGAGTGATGGGTATCTTCTTAAGCAATTAGAAAGTTTTTAACTTGATGTTTTGTTGCCCCATCTTCTAGTGCATGCCAGCACTTTTTCACTTAGAAAAAGAAAAAAAAAACACAGCACAATTTCTTATGAATCTATGGAAATATCAAACACTTCTATCAACTTCCACAGACTGGTTTAAAGAAGGAGGCATAACTACACCAAGGGTGTTCTTCAAAGCAGCATCACAGGATCAGAAGGTCATGAGGGGCATCTTTTTTTGTACCAGCTATTTTGCTTTTAGATAGAAGAAACACTGGCTAGAGTTAGAAAGGGGCACTTCAGATGATGGAAAATGCAGGACACAGGAAAACAGAAAAATAAATTGCAATACCCAGACTCCCACTGGGGTGAGGCAAGGTGATTCAGAGCAACAAAGAATGGGGAAAATACAGTGATCATGTCTGCAAAGCAGATAGGTTAAAACAACATTGCAGCTTGAGAGGGAGGAAGTCCAAAACCAGGTAAAGAGTTTGCTTTAATACAGACATTACTGTTACAGAAGCTGCTAGTGTCCTTCTGGTCAATGTAGCCATTTTGCCTCCATGGGTAACCCCAAAACCATGCAGTTTGCCCCGTTCTGACAAGAGACATTTTATGTCTGTTCCTACAGCACATCAATGGGAAGTTGGCAACAATTTAAAAGGAAGGAACTTTTTATTCTTCAGCTCTGCATCCTTAATTCAATCACTGTCCCCTAGGGCTGAGAAAAGGACTGAATTTACTGCTCTGCATTATCATGTTGGCAGAGAAGCTACACAGAAAAATATTCCTAGTTTATACATGATGCAAGTGTAAGAAAAACAGTTTCAGGTTCATACAATGAAGAATAAGTCAAGAAATCTAAGTCAAAGAAGTAGCAGATAAGGAGAGAACACTTTCAAACCTTAAGTATGAAATTCTGTGTGGTTGAGGTTCACAAGAGCTGTGGCCAACAGGTAACAGATCAGAAATGAGAACCTTAGCACCAATACTTAGAAAAATAAGGTCAGCTTTTCAAGTGTGTTTAGTTTAGCTTTAGTAGTTTCAGCATTTCTTTGATATATACTTTCAAGTATATCAGCATTTCACCATCACAGTAATTGTGTAGCATATTTAGTTTGTGCAAATAAAAGTAGATACATTGTTTATGCGGACAGCCTGGTTGAATATATTTAAATATATTGATGAAGGAAGTGGGTGCTGTCTTTTCTCCTTATCTTGGAAAACCAATGAGGACAGAAGCATTGTCTGCTGGCTCTGCTTCTCCAACCCAGGCACGAAGGGATTCCCAAGATCAGGATAGTGAGACAAATCAACTATTCTCTATTTCTTGAGACTGTCATTAAATAGGGTGGCATGAGAAGTGGCTGTGGGTGATGGTTTGGGTTTTTTTTTCTAAAATATCTACTACAGCCCATGAATAGGTGATTATAATCCACAAATACTAGTAGTGGCACTGAGGGCAGGACTGAACACAGAAAGCAAACCACTGTCAATACCAGATCTAAGCTGGCATAGAGCCTGTCCCCAGCCTGTGTTTTCTGCACTTAGCACACTACCCCTGCAAGTAACTGATGAAACCCCAACAGTGCTGACACAGTATTAAAGGATCCTCCTAATTGCCATGCTTCAAATTCCAGCTCTAAGCCTGCTAAGAGAAAGTCTGCAAAACTCTTTAATAAATCATAGAAATCAGAGACGAAAATTAGGTCATGTCACCCACGCCTCCGATCTGCACCGTGAGTCTGTTACCCCTACAGTGCTGCCGAGTGCTCCGTCTCGACAACTCCTAAATGATTCAAGTGCTGAGGCTTCTCCCAATTCCCCAGGCAGACTGTTACACAGCCCAGTGAACACCACCATCCACAGGCGTTTCACTGACCAGCCTCATCCTCTCCACACCAATTTTATCTTTGTCCCATTTTGTTCCGTTCCTATTTATATCTTCCTCCAACTTCCCCCAAATCTGCTCTTGATGCTACCTCAACCACTATCCGGCAAAAATTGTTGCTCAGGAAACGTTCTTCTGCCTCTCCTGTAATACTGCTGTAGCGTGCTGCTATTTTTAGGAGAAAAAAGGAGGTGGTAAGGGAATGAAAGGCTGCCAGCTCCAGCTGTACAAGAATAATGCTCCAGTACAGTGGAAACTACATTACAGTGTTTCTCTTTAAGCACATATAATTGACCAAAACCTTAGTCTTCTGGAATGATCTAAATGGGAAAGATGGAAGAAATGGAAAAGACAAACTCCAAGGCTAAAAAAATAACTCTTGTCATCTCACTTCACCTTTCAATCCTACAGCTGGGCTCTTCCTTCCAGGGCTGCTCTTGAGATTTTACAACAGCATTGCCCAGTTAGACACATGATTAAAGTAGCAACATACTGCCATTATCCTAAAATAATTTAGGTTGGAAGGGACCTTAAAACTCACCAAGTTCCAGCCCCCTTGCCATGGACAGGGACACCTTCCACTAGACTAGGTTGCTTAAAGCCCCATCCAACCCTGCCTTGAGCACCTGGCCTTTGGCAATGCTTTCAGGCACATGGTGTGAATCTTGGGGTGTTCTGGACACGTCCAGCAGTTGGATTTTATGATCCCTGATGGGGCCTTCCAAATCAGTATATTCTATGATTCTATGACTTTCAGGGATGGAGCATCCACAACTTCTCTAGAAAACCTGGCTATTCCTCCTTGTACTATCACTACATGCTCGTGTAAAAAGTCTCTCCATCTTTTCTGTAAGGCCCCTCAAATGTCCCAATGCAGTTTCCCCAGAGCTTTCTCTGCTCCAGTCTGAACAACTCCAACTCTTTCAGTCTGTCTTCTTAGCAGAGGTGTTCCAGCCCTCTGATCACATCCATGGCCCTCCTCTGTATCTGCTCCAACTTCTGCTCTGAGGACCCAGAGGGGGAAGCAATATTCCAGGTAAGGTCTCATGGGAGCAGAGCCCCATCCCTCAGCTGGCTGGCCACACTGTTTTTGACGGAGCCCAGGATGCTGTTGGCTTTCTGGGCTGTGATCATGCCTTGCTGTCATGATGAGTTTCTCTTACACAAACACCTCCAAGTATTTTTCCTCAGGCCTGCTCTCAATCCATCTCTCAGCCTGTATTTGAGCTTGGATTTGTCCCGACCTCCGTGAAGGACCTTCCATTGACCTTGCTGAACTTCAAGAGGTTCACTTGGGCCCACCTCTCCAGCCTGTCAAGGCCTCTCTGAATGCCATGCCTTCCTTCCAGCACGTCAGCCACACCAAACCGCTTGGTAGTGTCAGCAAACTGCATGATCAATTAAAAATGATCAATTAAGAAACCTGCTTACAAGAAGCCACTTCACCTTGGGCCAGCACCTCAAATGGAAGTTAGATCTGTGTTTTATGCCTGCTTCAAGACACAGTGACATGCTGACCTCCAAAAAGGCAGCTGCCCATCATTCCCCCACCTCCCCAGCCAATGCTGGTGCCAGACACTGCACACAGAGAGCTCTGTGCAACCAGTGCCTGGACTATTGAGACCATCTGGCCAAACTAAAAGACCCTGCTTTCCTTTTATACATCACCCACTGACTTTATCAAACCTGATTTCTACTGATATAAAAGGTTAGGAACCACTACCAGGAACAAAGCAGAGTTATCAGATTTTTTGCTACAAATAATTCTGACAGCTAAGCAGTGATGTTTCTCTTTGTATGGATGCATATGTCCATGTATGGACTCCAGGGCATCTATGGGGCACCTTCAGGAATCACATCATGCTGGGAGCAGAGGGGCTAAGCTCCATCTGCCCCAACAGTTGTTCTGCAACAGCAGTAATTTAATAGAAAGAAAGGAGTGATAAATACAGAGCACCTGGTGAAGTAATAATTTCCAGTGTCCTTAGCAAGATTTCAGCTTCCTGACCTAAGCTACAATTTGGCTGGGTCAGATTTTGGTACCTCCATCTAAACCAAACTGAGCCTTGCTTCACAGCCAGGCTTACTGATTTCCGTGGGAAGATTGGCGGACTAGGATACTCCCCAACATGAGTCAGGGTGCAAGAACAGGTCTCTCAGTTAGTATAAACATATGTTTCCTAGGTCTGGAAGAGCTGGTGTGTTTTTTTGGTTTTTTGTTTTTTTCTTCTTCTGTTCTTCACAGCCTGTTTACATTTCCTGGCTTGTTAAACTAGATTTTATTTGCAGCCAGTACATCCTAGGGAACTGGAGGTGTTACACATAATTGCCCTCAGATTCATAAGGACTAAACAAAGTAACCTCCACCACCAAGGAGTCCCCCTGCAGTGTCAAGTTCCCTGGATGCCATGAGTGGTGTCAGCTCCTGCCACCAGGGAAAGAGCTGCTGGTGCAACCCAGCATGTGGCTGTCTCCCGGGATTTACTCACCTCCTCCAGGGAGGTGGAGAGTGCTGTGACTGAGCTGCTGCAAGGGAGGAAGCTCTGAGGATGAGGAATATGAAAGAATAATCCCAAATGAGGAGGAGGAGAAGCAAGCTAGTGGCCAAGTACTTGGCCACTTTCTTGGGTGATGGGAAAAATGGAGAGTGCCAGAGGATAGGGTTCCATTAGGGATTCCACCAAGGAGCCCAAAGACAGGGGGACCCAGCCAGTGACTGAAGCCAGGGAGAGGGGACAAGCAGGGGGAGCAATAGGCAAGAGCCTGACTGGAGGAGCAGGACACGACTACAGAGCAGAAGAAAACCACAGGCCTAAGTGTGCAGCTTGCCCTAGCCTGATGTGGGCCAGGACCAGGTGGTTTCCCTACCTCTATCCCATGAACATCCCACTGTCCATCAACAGGGCTCCCAACAAAAGCCCACCAGGGTCAGCTGTTGCCACCTCAAATTATTCACTCACTTGCTACCTGCAGCCCATCTGGGAACAAAAAACCAACTCCTGTTTTGGGAAAAAGGCTGCAGTAAAAGCCAGGCAATGGGCACATGCTACACCTTGGTAATCCCAAATTTAACACAGCCCTAAATCAGAATCATCAACCATTCTCTATCCCACACAGGAGCTTTCTTCTCCCAAGTCTCACCTAATAGAGCAAAGCTGTGACTGCTTGCCCCTGACCCATTTGCCAATAAACATCTGTTTTTTACAAACACCCGTACATGAACAGGTATTCAAAATTGTATCCTGCTTTTTTTGTCTTCACATTCCCCTACCCTTTCTGAATATTTTTTTATTTTCACATATGCTTTGCATTTATTCTAGCCCTTTATCCCCAACACATGCTGTGAGTCCCCAGTTTCCACATTCTTCTTTAACCCTTTAAACTGAAAGACTTTCTCAGTGGGATCAAATATCTGGTGGGTGATCCTTATGCAGATTTAAGTACTTCTTTTGTTTCTCAGCTTGCAACAGATCAGTTTTGATAGATAGTGAAACCACTGAAAAGGAGTCTCTGTCTGTAGCACACAAAGTATTTCCAAGATCTATAAAGGAAAGGGTAAAAATTGATGAGGTCTATGTAGAAAAGCCCACCCCCTTTTTTTTTTTTTTGTTCTGTGTACTTTTTAAACTTTCATTTATGTAATACTCTTTCATGCACTGCATCCCATAGGATGCAAATAGATTCATGATTTAATAGATTATAATTTCCTTTTTGCTTTTACCCACTTTATACAAGAACAGCCAGCTCTGCTGATACAAAGACAAAGTAAAATTTAAAGATTTCATTTTCCTCCAGAGACAAAAAGCTGACAATTACTCAAATTGCATTATATCAATTACTCAGGAAGGGTGCAGGAGATATTGACTCTGCTGCCTATACAGCACACTGTCTCAGATTAACTCAGTTGTCCCAAATACTGACCCATTTCTGCTTTTCCAGAGCTACTCAGTCCTCAGCGATGCTCCCGAGCTTCCTCTGCACTGATGGCGATGGTGACAGCGATTGAGAGTGGCAGGGCAGGGAGCAAAGGGCCTGTAGGTTATCTCTTACCAAAGCCAGGAAAAGTGCTTATGCTCCTTTTCTCCACTACCTGGGCTGTTCCCTTTAAGAAATTGAGATCTTCCCAAAGAAAACAAGCCTTTCTTTTTGGGTGTTTCGAGCCAGCTATTGAGAGAGGCAGTGCTATGTGTCCATATACTCATTTAGACTTGGACCATTCCCCAGCCATTATAAATGGCTAACACTGGAGATTGAAAATTTAGAGAAACATGCTATAAAAGCTAGCTAATCTATCGTTCTTCCAGTGGTTCATCTCTTTTAAATACTTCCTTTATGCTACTGACTCGAACTGCTTAGTGATGCTTATTTAAGTTTAGTTCTGGGTAACACTCTTATACTCTACAATTTTTATACAAAATAGAAACAATCCATCATACAGAATAAACACTTTTTCAGTCTAATTTTCAGCTTAGTTGACAGCAATCATATTTTTCAGTTATGTGCATGCATTTATACTCACTTGATTAGAGAGAAATTTTGTTTGAACAAAACACTTTGAACATTCAAACACTGCAGTCATAACATATTTCCTGTAAAAATGTGATAAATAAGATGCTAAACCACAAAATCCTAGGGCCATGCTACATTGAGAAATCACAATCCTGCAGACTCACAACAGCCCTCCCTGCATAGACTGACCCTTTGTTTTCAAAGCCCAACTTATATTAAACATGCACTGAACACACATTCTCAGCCAAGGATGTATTTTGATGTGACAAAGTCACATAGTTTCACACTTTTGTGTGGAAAATGCCGTAGCCCAAGAAATAAAGCTGATGCTTCATCTCATGAGAGACAAGAAGTCTTTTATGACCACTTATAAATGGTTTGATGTTTTCCCTCAGACAACAAGCAGTCATTTACTGGTACATGAGATTTCCATGAAAAGAGTCTGAATGTCACCCACCGTGAATAACACATTTAACACATTTCAAGAACTTTCTGTTAACTCATAATCATGCCTGAAATACAAAAAAAGTGACATTTCACATATTTTAGGAAAACAACCATGCAAAACCCCCATGAAACTCACAACCATGCACCAAACAACAAACATAACAAACATAGGTGGGACCACACTGCTGTGGGACAAATCTACTATCACCTACCCCTTCCCGGATTTCAAAGAAAAATCTCTGAATAACAATGATTTCTCATTAAAGACTAAATATTCAGCAGGTTTCCACTACAGACAAGAAAAAAATTAATCCTGATTAAATGAAAAATTACGTAAGTTGCAGCTTCACCTTCACTTGCTCCTTCTGGGGAGAGAGAGCAGAGCCCCGACCCAAACCAGCCCTCTCCAGCTTTGGTGCAGCTCTCCAGCAGCCAGGCACAGCCCTGCCCAGCGAGGAGCGCCAAGGCAGAGGCGCAGGGGGAGGATGGGGATGGATGGGGAGGATGGGGATGGGTGCCACACCCTGCGCCCCCCCTCCCCGCGGCTCCTCCTCGAGGCTGAACCTGCCCACCGCAGCAGCGGGCTCCCAGGGGATGAGCTCCTGATGCGCATCCGAGCAGCTCCTCCTCCTATGGGGAAGCCTTTGGGGAGAAAAGGCCATCAGCTGCACCACTAACAGAGGGATGCGACTGCAGGCAATTAGAGAGGGGAGAGGCCGGCGCTGCGCTGGTCTGATAAAATAGAGCCAGTGTATTTTTAATGTTCCCCGATGTGTTTCGTGTTCCCTGCTGCAGCAAGCAGGTCTACAGCATGCCAGCAGCTCAAGGAGCTTTTGCGTTCATGCAGTGCCACAAGGAATAAAGTTCCAGCAGCTCTTACTCCAATGCAGTGCTCTCAGGCTCTCAGTCTCTCCTCCCCTGATTGCCATGCAGCTCCCATCCTCACGCTAGAGCTGAAACTTTCCAACCCAAGGAGACCAGCATAGCAGTATTTGCCTATACTCTATTATGCATGTACACACTCAGAGGTGCAGCAAGAGCAGTGAATTTAACAACATCAGTGATGCAGCATGATCATCTTGACCTTTTAATACTCTCTGAAACGACTCTTCTGCATAGAATTAGAGAAAAAGTATACATTCAACTGCATCTGACCTTTACTGGTCCAAGCCTTATGCAGTTTGCTTATATTCTTATTTTTAGTGGGATTTAATAATGCTTTCTTTATAACAAACCTTTCAGTTTTCTATGGACAGAGATAATTGCTGACAGCACCAAAAGTTAAACAAAAAGGTATCACTCAGCTCACCAGGCTGTAAAAGAACAGATACGCATGGGACACACCTAACCCGGAGCTTTTTTCCCTTTTTTTTTTTTTTTTTTTTCCTTTTTCTGGCAATCGGGCCTCTGACTTGCAATCATTTTGACAGAAAAACATTGTAAGTAGTTTCCCTTCAACTTCGAAGCAACGTGCATGTTCAGTGGAGGAAAACAGTTTCTGCCTCAAACAGGGGCACACGCCGGAGAACTGCGGTGAGAGCAACAACCGCCTTGACCCAGCGCTTTCCTCCTCCAGCACAGCCCCAAGAGAAATTAAATCAAGAGAGCACAAGGCCAGACAGGGATGATTTGCTCTTGCGATTTCCACAGGAGTGCAAGTTTTTAAGCTTCTCGCTATATGTGATGAAGTTTCGCCTTTGAATGAAAAATGGGACAACCGAAAAAGACAAAATCCTTCTCCGCCGACCCGCCCCGGTCCCTCTGTGGCAGCCCAAGGGCGCGGGGCCGCACCCAGGATGCGGGAGCACCGACGGACCCGCTCAGCCCCCGCGCTGGTCGCACCCGCGGCTTCTCCATTGCCCTTTCCCCACACACCTGGCCGAGCACCGACACTTCCACGCCGCGCTCCGCGGGGCCAGGAGGAGGGATGGGGAACAGTGAGGGGTTCCAGGGTCCGAGCCGCGCTCCCGAGCACCTGGGGCAGGGAGGCGCGATGGCTCCAGCGCGGGGCGGAGCAGAGCAGCCCGGCCCGGCCCGGCGGGGCCCCTCGCTGCCGGCCAGGCGGGGGCCGGCGCGGTGCTGCCACTGCAGCGGTCCGGGGCTGCGATGTGCTCCGTGCATAACCACACCCACCGCATTGCAGAAGCCACGGCCCGGGGCGGGCGGGTACGGGGTAACCCCCCCATGGCGAGTAGCGCAGCCGGGCCCCCGCACCGCCCAGGTGTGGCGTCCCCCAGGTGAGCGGGGCACGGCCCTAGGGGGGCTCGGGGTGCGCCCCACCACGCCACACGCCTCGCCCGCCCCCCTCCGCCGCCTACAGAAGTTTCCCACAGAAATGCGTATCGTCCTAAAAAAATTGAAATTGCGCTCGCCCTCCCACCGCCCGGCAGAGCTGCGGCGGGAGCGGCCGAGCCTGTGTGTGTCCCCGCAGAGCCCCCGCCGCCCTCCCCGCTCTGCGGGGACACCGCTGGCCGCCTGCCCCGCTCCCCCAGGCAGCCTGGCCGCACGCACACGCCGCCCCCCAACTTAAAAATGGCTCCTAAGAATGATGTAGATATATATACACACATATATTTATATACATGTCTATATATATACACACACGCACGTATATAAATAAATGCGTATCTATTACAAAAAGGGGGAGATGCGACGTGCCTCCGCCCCCCGGGCATACCCTGGGCTCCCCGCGGCGGGAGCGCACCGCAGGCGGAGCGGCGCGGAGCTTCCTCGGGCGCGGAGCGGAGCGCGGCGGCGGCGGCGGGCGCGGGGCTGCTCCCGGCGCGGCGGCGGCCACGCGTCAGCAGCGGCAGCGCAGCCCGGCTCTGCCCAGAGCGAGCCTCCGCCGCTCCCCAGCAAATCAGGGCTGCCGAGGCTCCTCCGGCGAGAGGGAGGGAAAAAGGAAAGGGGAAAAAAAAAAAAAAAAAATGGAAAAAAAAAAAGAACTGTACGCAGGGGAGAGCGGCAAAAGCAGGATGGCAGCAGGTTTGTGGAGGCAGCCTGCCCTACTCCCTGGGCCACCGCAGGCTGCTCCCCGGGAACGGCATAGAGCCACCCCGCCAGCACAGGGATCCCCACCTGCGTCCGGAGGGATTCGGCCGGTTTTTGGCCCAGCTAAATGAATCCGTGTATTTAGGGAGATGAGTATAGCTGCAGCAGTTTCAGGCAAACCCCTGCGATTGAGAAGCTCCCTGTCAACTTAAAAGCAGCAAGCTGTGAGCTGGCAAGGTCTGGCTTTGAGTAACATGTGGGAGTTTTGATGGAGGGCCTTTTCAATTTTAATTTTCAGTGACAAACTACATGTTCTTAAAATATGAACTGTATTTCCCTCAAGAAGACTGCCAAAATGTAAAAAAAAATTAAATACATAAGTCCTGTTGCACATCAGCTCCTGATCCAAAAGGGATAATGCAAAACCAAAGATGACTTTGAAGTTTGTACTCCAGTACAGACCACAACATGCCACATGTCAGAAAGCATCAAAAAATTTGTAGTGCATACAAAAGCAGTTCGGGAGGGGATTAATCTGACTTGCACCATTCCAAGTGTTGTAAATATATATCTCCTCTTAGAGCACAAAACTGACTTCTCCCTTCTACACACACAGGAGTGGCTGTTGGGTTTGAGACTGCTGCATCACCATGCTCAGAGGCACTGGTCATTTGCTTCTCTGGGGGACAAGAAGCAGCTGAGCTTGCTCTTTTCTGGAGGAGGAATTGACCACAGGAAGGGCAGTGATGGCTTGGCTGCAGAAGAGTGACAGGTGATGCTGCACCTTCAATCCTAGTACAGCAAAGTGGATAAATGAGGTTTATTCTCTCTTTAGATAGGGCACTTACAGAGCTCCCAAAACTTATGAGATCCAAATCATACTCAGGGCTCTGACATGAATCGAGGGGAGAGGGAGGGGCAGAGAACAGCTCTCTTAATTAGCAGCATCTCTGGGGGATTTAAGAAGAGAAGAAGGTTTTGACAGTAGGCAGAAGCATACCATTTCTCAGATCTGCAAAACTCTGCTGTTCTGTATTTCACATGGAATCATAGCCAGCCACACACCACCCTCCTCACCTGCTATGCAAGAGTGCCTGGCACACTGTAATGTGCCTGAGAAGGAAAGAGAACTCAAAAGGAAAATGCATGCCATCAACTAAGGGAGGGCATACCTCTGGTCACGCAGTTGAAATAACAAGACTTGTATACTCTTTTCCACCAGGAGCTCTGGAAGCCATCACAAATCACACGGGAATGGTCTTGACAGCTAAGATGCACATTAGAGTTAACAAGGTTTGATTTGAAAAAAAACCAAAACAAAACAAGAGGAAAGTAAGAAAAGGACTGACTTGCTCTGAATCAAATTGAGTCTCTAAAGCAAACTAGGAGACTCGAGAAATATTTGTGAAAAAACAGCAAGAATTTACCAGCTCAATCTTTGGCAGCTCTTGCACTGCCCATTAGAGAGGAAGGTGTTGACATCACTTTTATGCAGACACATCACAGGAGTTATTAGTGCTCCCCAGCCACCCATGTCGTCCTTGAGCAGCACTGCAGGCAGATTTGCCCCACAGTTACACTATTCTCTGTGATCCCTTTTGTGGATATTCTGCATACATAATGGCATCTTTCATCTGAGGCTCTAGAAGGCTTCCAGCACATTGACTTAACCTCAAAGCATCAAGTGGTATTAACAGGCTGCTCCTCCAAACAAGAAATCTTTGCAACAGATTAAAGGCAGCTGGTACCTCTGGGCTACCAATATGGGCTTAAGTTTCAGAGCTCTCAACACAGTATTTTTTTTTTTCATTTTCAAATGTTAATTTATAATTTCAAAGTGGGTTTGTTGCCCCACTTGTCATGACTTTTGTCAGAAGGAAGCTCCAAGGATGTTTGGGTTTCCACGAATCAGCATTTTAAAATTTTTTAAATGTTTTTTTCAGTAATTTATAGCAAGCCTGAATCCATACTTTTCTTACACAGGTGGGAAATGTGAAAAATCCCTCTGCACTTCACTGGAATTAACACAGTGTCCATTTACAGAAAAGGAAGACACCAGATGACAGGTCCAGGTAGCACGAGAAGAGACTGATCTCCTGCCTTGCTATGGGACAATATTTTTATTTTTACTATTTTCTTTTCTTTCTGGAGGTGGTGCTTCAGACCTAGATGTCAGGAGCAAATGGTTCCATTTGAGTTACATTCATCTCAACTCCCAACACATCAGGCTTGGTGCAGCCCAAGGCAGTCCCTCCTCACCTCCAAATGATGCCCTGCTGGCAGCAAGTCACACAGCCCTTGTTGCTTGCCATGGAGGAATGTTTAACTCCTACATTCTGCTTATTTAAAAACAGCACCAGGTTGGGTGGGATGCATGTGGGATGCCACACACTGGCACTCGCTCTGAACACACAGCCTTTGAACCCCCCGCACCCTGCTGCTCTAGACATGAGCTCCCTGGGTGCCACCACCCACACACCATCTCCCCTCCATTTCAGTGACGGCAGAACACCTCTCCCTGCTCCTGTTACACCATCCCCTTTCCTCTTCTCATACCCAGTCTGGCCCATTCTCCCCCTCTCTCTATTAGCACCATACCTATTGGCCAGGGATTTCCCAAACATCTTCCACCTCAGCCCTTACAAAAGGCATATCTTCATCTTCCCTCTAAAGCAGTTTCCTTCCCCTCATACCATATATCTTCCCCACATTTTCTCCATTTTCTGTATTGAGATGGCAGGACCCAACTGTATGAGCAAGAGTCAGAGTCACTCAGGCGAATGAGCCACAGCTGGGGAAGGGGGTAAAAGAGGTGGAAAGTTCTGCCCTCCATTCTCTTCTCTACCCATACACCCCTTTTGCCCTTCCAGTTTCTCAGCTTTGGTGAACACTTGCAACTTGCTGGAGAAAGCCCTTCAAAGGGAGGAAGAAAAAGCCATGGAAGAATAATAGCAAACATGCAGCAGGTAAATTAGAGGTGGGGAAGGAAAAGGTGCCAACACACACACACACCCCCACACCCCTTCCCCACGGGGTTCCACTCAGAGGAAAACAGTGGTAAGGAAAACAGGCCTGTGCAAAGCATTTGGCCACTACAAGAACTTTTTTTTTATAGGGGAGAGGAATGGGGAGACACATGGTCTCTGCCAGGAAAAGATGAATAGGCAACCCTGGAAGAACAGGGACAAGGATTATTGCCCAGCTCTGGGAACTGATGCCTAAAACATTCTTGTGATTCCCTAATTGATTGGACATGGCATTCAAAATAGCACATAACAGAAAAGCAAGACACAAAAATGCTATCAAACTCAGCAAAAAGCCGTCTCAAGTCCAGCCAACGATGAATTAGCTGGGCACAGCACTTTGAGAAATGGCAAGTACTATAAAAGTACTAGCATTAATACAGCATTATTAAGAAGATACTTCTTAGCAGACAGGAGCTTGGCACTATCTGTCTAGACGGGCAGATGGGTTTGGAGTCAAACTGATTTTTTTTCTTTTTTTTTTTTTTTATTATTACCGTATCCACTTCCATTTATTAAAAGCAAACCATTCTGTCCATGACTCATGCAGCTTAACTTTCTGCATGGCAATGAAACAAAATTCTCATAATTAAGAATGATCACTGTGAACAGATGAAGGTAAGATTTAGAAACCAAACCAAATTTTCTATTTCTGTCTTCACTCACTACAAACATAATGCCCACTAATTGGCCAATATTACCATTGCCTTAAAATATGTCAGTAGTAAACCTGTAGATGAGCTATCCTTAAGCAGAACTCAGTGACACAGCAGGTTAGATTCATTCTTGACACTGGTTTACTGACCTCAGAGAGGAGATTTATTTGGTCTGTTGTCTGTAATTCTCTGCCTGTCACTGCCAAATCCACCCCATTTTAAGACTACTGAAGGAACAATAAGTAAATTTGGCCCCAGCGCTGTGCAACTGAAATCCTGCCCGTAGAAGATTTACTGCAATTAATTCAGCACTGCCCTTTGCCACTTTCATATCTGTGGCCACTTTCTGACTGAAAGCATTAACTGGATTATCAAGGATTACCTCCTGCTGCAGTTCTCCAGCCCCCATTATGAGCCAAAGGTAGTCACATTTTATGGATACATAAATGTGATGCTTTGGGATGTACCTGAGGCTGTGACCAAAACATATGAGGGTTATCTTTCAGAGAGAATAATAAACCGAAGCTTTGAATCACAGTTAAGGTTTTAATTTTTGATTTAGTTTGTTTATTCATAGTCATTAATAAGGCTTAACCGTAGTTTGATTTAATATGTGCTGACTACAGGAAACCAACAGCACAATATGCAGTCAGTACAAATTTATTTTCATTTCATTAGTGTTCCTGAAGCCCAACAATAAGGGAGGGGAGGACAACTTTCATTTTTCAGTAGCACCTCTAGGACCACAAACTTCCCAGATGGCAACCATCTCTATGGAGGTTAACACAGACTATTTTCCTTTACTAGGTTGCTTCCTTCATTATTTTCCATACCATTAAATCCTGTCTTGCATTTTCGTTATAAAACTATTGTTAGCTCTTCTATGTCTTTTCATCTAATTCAGAGAAAGATTTAAGGTGAAGTTTACGTAAGCATAAGCTAGAGTCTTACTGAGTTAAAGAACAATCAATTCTCATTTTTATGGACTACTATCAGAAATAGACATGCCATCCTGAATCATAACTGCTTTCTACAAATCCCATGAGGAAGATGTCTCTTCCTCATGACATCTATAATAAAATGGCTTGCAGTGGCCAGGTTAATAGGCATAGCCCCCAACTGCTTTCATATCATTTGTCTTCGTTAGCTGCAAGATTTACCAGGGAGGGAAGGCACTTTAATGAGTGTTTGCATAGCACCCAACACAGTTCAGCTCTCATCCTAATTAAGGTTAAAAGCAATTAAGGGAAGCAGTAGTAGGTTCTTGTTTAAAATACAATGAATGTTTATGTTTATCATCATACTAAAATGCTATTGGGAAAGGATAAGAAGGCCTGCTCAAAACAGAACACATTTATCCTTTATCTTTGTTGTCTTATAGGCTAAGATGTCCCAGGTTGCTTTTTTCAATAGTTGAAGGATTCCTTTAGGCTCAAGGATTCCTTGCAATTGAAACATTTCTGGCCTGGCATGTCTAAACAAGAACTTTAGGTTCACTATCTTTGCTGTTGAGCTATCCCTCTCCATTTTTAATCTCCCAGAGTGACAGAGGAGTAGAAAAACCCAGATTGGACAACAATAAGTAAACTCTCAGAAAGGAGAAGGGCTGGTGTTTCTAATCTATCAAATACACTTTTTGAAGAAAACAACAACAACAAGCAAAACCCCAATTTATGCACTGTAATTTCTCTGTCTCTAATTAGAAAAGTGCACAGTTGTTCCCAGTATGCTGCCTCATCTTGCTCTTATATCTTTCCTTGCACAAAACTTTACAGCAGAAGTGGCTGCTCTTCACAAAACAAGGACCTGGGGCTGTGCCCGGTGGCTCCAAGCCCACCAAGCCAGATGTCACCCTTGTTCCTCACAGCCTGTCCCTGGCCCAGTTTGCCACATTCTCCCAGTTAGACATTCGCAATACCAACAGGAGAAACCTCTTTATTAATCCCACAATTTCTCAGTTGCTCCTTCCCACCTCCATCTCCTGCCCCTTTCACTAAGCCACTACAAATATTTATTAAGTCTGTGGGAAGAAGCAGGCAAACACTTTCAAGTTAGAACTGAAAATAGAGGAGAAGCAATAAATCTGATCAATTCCTCACCGTGATTTCCTGTGAGAGCTCATCAATACGAGACTGAGGAGTGGGTGGTGTGGTGTGACATGAGCAGTGAGAATGACAGCAATATCACACCACTGCCTCTGGCAGGAGCTATGCCAGCTTGTGCTGGCATCAGACGATGATGTTGGGCATCAGCCTTTACTTATGTGAGCAACTGATCAAAATTATACCCCTATCCTTCAGCCCCCACCTGAGTGGGGTTCACAGGGGCTGGCCCAGCACCAGCAAACAGCCTCTGCACATAGCCAGGAGCTCCTCCACCTGACATTCATAGCTGCTCAGACGCTTTCGAAATGCATTAAAACATCATCTGATCCAGATTACAGTTTAAGTCTCACATTCAATTCATGGGACACTGCCAGTTAAAATGAAGGCAGTGAAGAGACATTCATCCCTTCCTTCTGCTTCAACAGCTTACTCCCTCTGCAACTCGCTCTCACTATCAGTACTCATGGAGAAAAAATCAGAAGTAACTCACTGATGCAGGGTTTTTGTGTTTTTTCCTCAGCAAATACAGTGGCATACCTTAAAGTTAGATGCCTTGTGTACCCAGCAAATTGTATATCATGATAGAAAGTAGCAGAGGGTCACACTCCACTGTCTTCTTTCTAACTGAAATGCAGCCAATTGCTAACTTGACACAGACCTGCAAAACAGCCCCATGGTATCTGCCTTGGGATCTCCAAAGGGTAAATCCTCTTAACAGCATGAAAATGACACTGGTACAACTGGGGGGTGGGGAAAGGCAACACCATAACAAACCATCATCTTCAACTCACAGCTTTAAACTAAACAAATTTCACTCAGCCAAATGACAAATGGTATGTGTCTGTCCCCTAGGCACCAAAAAATAGCCAGGAAGGCATCTCAGCCTCTCACCTTCTGAAAAGCTTTTTACACATTTCAAATAACGAGTATCATGAACAGCCTCTCACAGTGCAAATGTTTAATTTATCACACATCCCTTGAAACAATAATTTTAGGACTGGGTTTACTTGGTCACCACCAGGCTCTGCTCCCAGTCAGCCTGTGTGCAAACATCTGTCCAGCTGCTCCCACAGAAACTCATGCACAGCCCAAAGTTGCCAGGCAACGTCCTCGATGCCTTAAGCATCAGGCCAGCTCGCCTGCTTTAAAAAAGTTACTTGGAAAAATAGGCTGATAGGAATGCACAAGCTTACATAAGAAACATGCATTTAGAAGAAAAGATGCTGTGCTGTTTTCCCAGAAAATTAATTTTTGGGTGCACAATTTGTTTTTGGTAAAAAAGTAAATGTCATAATTCCTGTCCTGTCATCACATTCAAGAAACAGAAAAGGCAAACAATTAGTGTGCAGAAGTTTCTAAGATTTCTAAATTAAAATCTGAACAAATAGTCAGGTTGAAAAATCTATTTCCTGGGCAAAACTACACAAAGCACACACTGCCTTTCCATTCCTTCCCCAAATCCAGGAATTAGCAAGCATCCCTTCAGTGTACCTGAGGGCTGACACAGAACCACTGGTGACAGTAACAGTCAAGCACATCAGTGGTTTCAAATGCATAACTATAAAATAATGTATTTACAAAGAGCCTGTGAACCAAAGAGTTCCAGGCTACAGTCTTCTCCGCATTTGAACTAATTTTGCTCAAACTTTAGTCAACTTATTTCCAAGGCCCTCTTTAACACACCAATCAGAGCAGCCTAGCACTCCCACTTTCCAGGGTTTTAGTGTAGCTCTTCTCTCAAAACAAAGTAACAAACAGAAAAAGTGGGACTGGAATCTGTTTCAAGACAAAATCATGTCAGTAGCGTCAGGGCTTACACACAGGGCTGGTCCTCAGTTTGCCAACTTGCCCGCTCTACCCTGATGGCACCATGGTGATGGGTTGCATCACTCTGCACTGGGGTATCCTGACCCATCTGCTAAGGACAAATTTGCAATTGCCATTGCACCTGTTACCATGCACCATGAACGGTCCTTTCTCAACCAAAGTTACCAGACCTTGCTGATGCTTGAGGTGCCAGCCAAGGGCAATAAGGCTGGAAAAGGAGTGTTTTCAGTTTAAGACACTGTTTTCCCCCGACAAGACACGCAGTGTAAGACATAATGAAACCTACAAATATTTTCTCAAAGGAAAAACACAGTGACATTGACACCAAGTATTACATTTACACAACATGTAGTGTACAGTTGTTGCCTTTACAATTGCAAGAAAATTCTATAACTCAATTAGTTTGGAATTAAATGTCCCAAACTCCTCCAATTCTGACTTTGCTATTAAGTCCATTCTTGAAGGATTGGGCCATTTTACTGATCTTTGTACAGCAGCTAATCTATAGTCTAAGAGTTATTTTTATAGACAAAAATAATAGAAGAACAGCAGAAGAAAGAAGTTACAAAGAAACACAAGCAAGCCAGATAAATGAACTCATAAAACAGCCTTCAGAGGGTTCAGATGACTTCAATGAGTTGCTCTCATATCTTCCTTTCACATTTTGGGGAGAAAAATTGGAAAGATGAAAATGAAATATGGGAAAGGTTGCGTTCATAAGGTTTTATTACTGCTCCTAGTCCTCTACACTCCATGCTTGCCCCAGCAAGCTCAGTGCTATGAGTACCCCTCTGAATCTTTCTACAAGGCAGGCAGGAGCATATGCCCCGGCAGTGTGTGAGCTGACAGGCAGCACTGCTCACACTGATTGTCTATCACCACACACGCTGCGATTAATCAAACAGGATCCCTGCCCACTAGGGCTCACACCCAAACAAAACCTGTCCCCTAGAGAGAGAGGCAGGCTTTGCTCCTCTGGACCATCCATTCTAGACCACCATGGCTTCACCACCAGCACTGCTTGTCTCTCTTTGTCACAGCACTGCGCAGGATGGATTGGAATGCTCAGCATCACAGATGCTGTGGCAGTGTCTCGTGGCGCAGAGCCGCCGTGTCTCTCCCTGCGCCAGCCACCCTCTGCTTTGCATTAAGCAATACAAAGTCTTGCTTTATTTTCCTTTGTGGGGGATTCTGCCACGCTTTGAAGGAACCTGAAAGTGATTATACAGAGGAATGATGAAACATGAGCTCTTGTTCTCATGTTCCATCCAGACAAAAAGGCAGGAGATAGAATGGCTTATTCTTGGAGAACTCAGCCTTGACTATCCACCACAATTGTGGTGATGCATTTCTTAGGGTGCAAGAGTGCCAAACCCCTTCAGAGAGCAAGATCATTTTTGTTCAGTACTCTGAAATCATCTTCAAAAAGAAAGTGTTCTCATGTCATCAGTGGATTCCTCACTGGTAGGTTTTCGGTTTGTTTTCCTTTTCCCTGTTTTTAATGAGTAGCAAATAACAATGATAAAAACAACAATAATAATAATTTTAAACTTTTAATGGGCAGTTGTTGGAATAACATGACAAAAGGTCTAGCCTTTGAGTGAAATAAATTTTCTATACTCCACAACACCCATGAAGTCAAATACTCTGATGTATGTCAGCTATAATGATTAGGGTAAGGACTTCTGAAGTTAAACTCACCAATGATGAATTTACAAAGTAAAGCAAAGCAAAGTTTTGTTTTTCTGTAATTGACTGTGATCTTGAAATGCATGTGAATGACAAGGTCTGTTGCAAAAGCTGCATCATCAATGTGGATATTTTATTCATTTACCTTCTTCAAAGCCTCTGTAGAGCTAAAATTATGTTCCCTATTATTTATCAATTTTATTTCATCTTATCAAATAAAATTTTCACTTTGCAACTTCCCAGACATCCCGTTATGTGATGTGCCTAAAGTTTGTATAGAATTCATCAGTCGATGAATGCAGCAACGCAACGTTCACCAGGCAATTACAGCATCTGAGAAACTCGCCATAAAGCAGCAGTTATAATGCATCATGTACATGCAAACTGAGCCATTATGGAAGATAATGTAGCATGTTACATCTTAATTTCTTATCTTTGAAGTCCTTAATGCCCTCAGATTCTCTACCATGAGTACAGCGACTGCTTTTAACCACTTGTTACCTCTTTCAGTACCTGAAACCTATATAACACTTGCCCTGTGTAAGGAAAAGTTCAGGTTTTTTTGCTTGCTTCCAAGAGAAAAGGAAAGTGATGAAGAATAGAGACATTTTTGAAATGCCGACAGCATTACTAAGTTAAATAATAAGGAACATTTTGGGTAGGATTTACTTAGCCCACAGAAAGCAGTTATAGCTACACTTAGGCATTCGCAAATATTTGAGAGGTTTTCATACGGGGAACAGCCGTGCACAGAGATGTCACATTTGAAGCAGAGTGAGAGGGAGAAACAACAGCTACTTGTAACCATGCAAGAGTGCTGAGCTTGCACAAGCCCAGAGGGCACCTCCACCTCCCACCTGTAGTGGGAACTCACCTCCACCACCCCTGCGCTCAAGCTCAGGGGCGCTGGAGAGGTGAGGAACACTGTCAGTGACCTGGGTACCTGAGCATGGCTCCAGAGGATACCAGGATCACACTGCAGGAAGACTTTGTCTTAATTATTGATATACGATCAACCTGGTTTGTTATGAAAGACCAACAATGAATCTGACCTGAGAAATCTAGGTTCTGTGGAATAAATGAGTTGTAAAATACTAACAAGTAGGGCAGACTAAAACCAGCCGGAAATTTCTACCAGGGAAAGCATTTTGAAAACAATGTATCAATAATGTAATTTTCAACTGTATTGTATATTCTCTTTCAATAATTTCCAATGTTCCTATATTTGTTTCTACACTGGGTTCTCTTTATACATATATATTTAGGGAAATAAAAATATACCAGGTCTCTCTGATAATTTCAATTCTCTCTTCTTCCTCCCACCCACATCTCTACATCTCCACTTTGCTTAAACCTTATGGTTTCAAAGAGTAGTAAAGAAACTCGTGGAAGTGAAGCTGGGTGTTGTATCAGCTATTCAAATGAGAAAATTAAACATGGGAAGGAGAGGTGGTATGAATCATGCTGAGTCATGTGACATTTCTTAAATCCCAACAAAGAAAAGTTTTAAAAATTTTTTAGTTAATAATAGCATTGCATATCTCAGATTCCTTAGTGGACAGACAATATTTGTCTGTCTTATTTGACAGTAAGCCTGCTCTTACCCAGGCTTCTTATACCTCTATAGACTATAATTTTCCTTACTTTTTGTAGTTTTCATTGCACTCTGATAAAATTTACTTTCTAGCATAGAAGAAATTCAAACTAATCATGGCTGTGCTGATGAGAAAAAGAAATCAAGACATTTTGTCCAATGCTCACTATATACACTGAGAATGCATCCCCTAATAGGTTCTAACACCTATTATATTCTCTAGTAAGTGATTTTATGAAGTGGCATCCCCAAGTTATTCTAAGCCATTAAAGGATATTAAGAAAAAATTTCTCAACTGAAAAAGATAACAAGCACTGGAACAGGCTGTCCAGTGAAGTTGTGGAATCTCCAACCCTGTAAGTGTTAAAAAACCCCATGTAGATGTGGGACTTATGGACATGGTTTAGTGGTGGATCGGGCAGAGCTGGGTCATTGGTTGGACCCAATGGTCTTAGAGGTGTTTTCCAATCTTAATGATTCTATGATTTTCAAGACCAGAATCAGAGTTAGCAGTTTGCTTAAACAAACAGGTTTCAAATCAGATTTGAACGCTGCCCTGACTCTGAGCACGTTGGTGAGAGGAAAGGAGGGGTCAGACAGAAGCAGCCCTGCTTCCTCCATACCATTTCCTAACGCACACTCTGCTCTCTGGCAGCAGCAGCCAATAATTATATCAGATTTCACAAGAGGGCTTCTCTGCCTGAACAGTTGGGCTGTTTATAAAACTAGGAATTATAGCAGCATTATAAACCACACAAATAAGCCTCCTCTCTGCTTGTTTGCACGTGGGTTACCCATAGGCAATACTGACAGGCCTTATCTCAACACATTCTTTTCCATCCAAGCCACTGAGAAACAACAGAGACTTTCTAAACCTGTTTGAAAATCGTATCACTCACTCACTCACTCAACGAGAGCCTTAAACAGACTATCAGGATTACAGCACAGGTGGAAAAAAACCATAAAGTCTGTTCTATCCACGGGAGCTTTACATAAGCAAACATGCTACTCCTCCCTGCAACAAAGAGGTCTAATCTCAACAGTTCAGTAGGTGAAGCCCTCACCATTGAAAAGGACAGGAAAACTCATCGGTTTAATGATGAAAGGCTGTCCCTGCCCTGTGCAGGGTGGCCAAGCCCAACAAAACCAACAGAAATATACTGTCAGAGAGAAACAATGCATTGTCTGACTGCTCTGTTTTGCAAATTAGACAAAGACTATTTTAATAGCTGTACAGTTTTGACTCAATTCCTTTATTTGCATTTTATCCAAGGGCAGCAATGCCATATTTGTGGAGAATTTTTTCAAATACCTTTTTTCTAAATAAATGAAAAGAGTACATTCAAGAGAAACAGATAAATTATGCTCAGCAATGAACTAATTATTACAAAATACACATTCATCCCAAAAGAATTCTAACTTATTATTTCAGCCCATTTGATAATTCAATTCAAATGCAGAAAATATTTGAAAATGACACAAACATACTAGCACATAAAAGGACAGCAACTGTGTTTAATATGGACAGTTAGTGCAATTACAGTAATTTCTCATCCAAGTTAGGTGTGCAGTTGATTCTGTGTGCATCCCTCAGCATCAGACCCAACAGACCCCCCCAGTGCAGCGCATGAAGGTCAGCTGCTCCTAATGCCGGAAATTTAGTGAAACAGCTCGGTTTGTTATTGCATTGGAACTGCCTTTAGCCAGGCCAGCTCGCAGCTAAATGGCAGGCAGAACAAGCAAATTCAATTAAAATAGCTCTGAGGCAAAAAGGAGATGAGTGTATTAGGAAACTATAAATGGGAACTTAAATGGGTGCTGCAAGAGCACAACCAGCCCACATCACAACCCCGTCTTTCCCTCTTTCATGCCCATGTTTTTCTCTAACAATGATGAATATTTTTAAATAGGTTGCTCCATTTCACAACTTTATCTTATCTTGGCATGCAATGAGCAGACACAGAAGACCTGGGTTTTCATCAATCCTAACACACCAATCCTTCCCTGTTGAGGAGAACTTTCAAAGCACATAGACTATCCCACTTTCCCAACTTATTTTTTGTCCCCCTCCACAGAGAGAAGGCACACAGAGCATCCTTTTGGCACAATGTCAGGCTAAACACAGGCAGGGCATGAGCTGCCATCAGCCTCTGAGGGAAGAGAAGAGTAGGGCACAGCCCCCACAGCTCCAGGACTGCTCTGCCAGGAACTTCAGAAATTAGCCTGAAAGTTATTCAGGCCAGCAGAAACATTGCCAATATTCACATATTCACACAGATGGGCACAGAATTTTTTTTCCTTCCTTCAAATCATTGCAAGACACTGCTCCACATGTGGTCAAGGGTAGTATAATATTTTCTTGGGCTCACAGCTCAGGATGGGAGTAGTTAGGGGCCAATTCTCTAGAGGTGGTTTTAATCTGAAGAGTTCTAGAGAAGAACATCACCCGTGAACTGTGCAGCCTCCCCAAGAGCCTTGTCTTCTGTACTAGGGCTCATCCATGCCTTGTTTTGCAATTACTTTCATGCAGTTCCTTCCCTTCATCATTGCTTGTGGCACCACTTTTGTTTCCCAGCTGAAGAAAACTATCTAGATAAGGGAAAATCAAACCCTTTTTAGTCTCACCAGATATCAGACAGTCCTACATCATACAGAAGAGCATCAGGAATAAAATTAACATTTTATATTCAACTACTTCTGTGTCTCTCAATGAGAGTCTCTCTTATTTTTTAATTTTTAAATCAGCTACATATGTGTTTGCTTAACATCTACCCTAGATCCTAAAAAAAATTGTTTTCAGTGGGTCTCTGTTGCTATAATAGCTGTGATGTGCAGCTACATACTTCTGCACCAGCACTGGATCAGATGCCAGGATTTATCCAAATTACCAATTCAGTTCTGTTTCTTTGACTCTGCCACAAGTTAAAAAAAAAAAAAAAGTCATCAAAGCAATGTTCAAGTAATGAACATTACACAAGTTCAACCTCAAAGTTTTACTCTTCAGAGCTAACTAAAACCAGGCATTTTCTGAACTGATGTAAGTAAAACAAAGCTGTTTGTGGTTGTTGTTTTGCTGGGGTTTTTTTCCTTTTTTTCTTTTCTTAGCATCAAAGTAATGCATCTTCAAGCACAAATATTTTATTTTCTCAAAGCAGGGCCAGATTTTCATTGTGGTTTACATGACAGCCTTAATAATCAGAAAACTAATGAACTTGGGATGAAGACAGACCTCAGAGTACAATGAATAAAATCTTTTCTGTCCTTAGTACCATCTACTACTAGGACCACCTCCTTTTTAAGAAAGATAAAATATTTTTCTCCTGTATTTTCTTTTTTTCCCCTCACACACAATTTATTTCACAGTTTTAGTGATCACTTTCAGATGTCAGTATGAAAACAACAATTTTTTTTCATTAATACACATAAAGCTACTTTATTATTTCTTCTCTTGTAGCATCTCAGAACTCCAGGCGGTGAAAGGAGCTAAAGCACACTATAATCTTTATACATCAACAACAGGTAGCCCTTGCTTTATACAGCCAGAATTAAGACTAGGAACAGTACTAAAGTGAAATTATTTTGAAACGAAACCCCCTTTTCACAGTGAATCCCAGGAAATTCACATTTCTTTCATGTAATTATGTTTATGTTGTGTCTAGAGCAAGTGAAACTTGGCAGGAGTGCAACACTCAGCAGACAGATATGGCAGCAGGAGAAAAGATAGCAATTCTAAAAAAAAAGGCTTCAACAGTATCACACACAGGAGCCAAAATTCAGAAGAAATATGTGTTCACTATCAGTGAGGTTAAAGAACTGTTGGAAACCCGTGCAGCAGAAAAGTCCACTCAGCCTCTGAAAGATAATTTTACCTTTTCTTTAAGCAAACTGGACAAGACAACCTGGACTTCTTCTTTTACATCAGTAATGTTGAATAATGCAAGCAGACTGAGAAGCTTCAGAGGAATCATTAGGGCCCATGCTTACAACAAAAATATTGACCAATCTAATAGGAACACAGTTTTTAGGTAAAATTACCCACCAGAATACATTAACATTATAGAAGTCAATACTTAGAAATGTCAAAATTAAGTTGCATTCTACATGCACTATGTTCAACCTTCCTCTTTCTTCTTCTTTTTTGGCCAGGAGGGGACTGCTGCCTTATCCAGTGGAAAAGGTAAAGAGTATTTAAGGAACTGAGTCATGAGGACAGAGTTATCAATTTCCTCACTTCCTTTCCTGTGGTGCTTAACACTGATAAACGAGCACTGCAAGAATAGCCATCAATACTGATAATTGCCACCTTTCCAGCCACATTTTCTACACAGGGAACTGAGCCACACACATGAATGTCAAAAGCATCCATCAGTTTGGGATCCCCAACTGGTGCCACCCAGGCAAGATCATTTACACCATGTCGTATCTTCTAGGACAATCCCAATACTTTTCAGCTGCAGCTCATCACTTTTGTACTGAAATTCTCAAATCACAGCTCAAACTTCAGGAAAGGGAAAATTCAGATAATTGGCATAGCCTCAGTAGGGAACTTCAGGGTAATGGACAGGACTGAGTGGATCAGTGCAGTCCAGCCTGCTACTTCATCTCCCCCATGGCCTTGCCCTGTTATCACAGCCCTTCTGCAAAATATAAACAGAAGTTGGTCAGCTTCTGAGCACACCACTAAACAAGCCCTAACTCGGACAAAGCAGGCATCACTCTCTAGTCCCTTCCCCTGACTTGTTACTGTCCTGCTTCCTTCTTTTCCCCCACTTCCTGATCTTCATCACACTCTCTACTCAGAGGCTTCCCTTCCACCCATGCCTAGTCTCACCAACTTGAACTCAAATCCTCATCAAACATAAACTTTTTGTGCAGCACTTCACTCAGTAAGGCCTTGCCAAAAAGCCATGCAGCCTGCCAAGATAATAGGCTTTGCCTGAAAGCACAAGAACAACAGAACATTTGAGAAAGAACAGAAAAAAAAATCCTAATATAGGTAAAACAATGTATTATCCTTTTATTTCTGAAAACAAGGTTAAGATCATTTTGGCTTGGTAAAAAACCCATATCCCTTATCTTCCCCTCCAGGTGAGGCATACACTCCTTTTGGATAAAAGAGTTAGCTGAAGCATTCCAAATCATGGGTTGAAAAACAATTTCCATGAGAAACACCTCACTAGCAGTCTGATAAAAATCAAAAGAGTTCAAAAAGCATAGGATTTGAATTGAATCATTGAATAATTATGATTAGAAGAATCAAAATCATTAAGTCCTATCTCCTTGCTGAAAGCAAGGTTAACTTCAAAGTTAGATCAGACTGTTTGAGCATTTGTTCTGTCAAATTCTGAATACCTTCAAGGATAAAGACTGGATACTCCCTGGGCAAAATTTGCTGATATTTGATCCTCTTTACCCTGAAATTTGGTTTTTTACACCTAGCAGGAAATCCTTCTGCTGCCATACACTTCCAGGATGAGGCTGGTCCACCTTATTGATAGACAATTCATAAGATTCCTCTTTGATTACTTTCTTCTCTGAGATATATAAAGTCACACTTTCCACCTCTCTTGGTCCTTCATTTTATTCTTCAGCCTCCTTGCTATCTAGATAATCTGCATTCTGAAAATGAAAGCCTTTCTTCCATGGGAACAAACTGGGCATGGGACTCCAGATATAACCTGTCTTTGGCTGACTATGGGGAACTTCTCTTGACATTCCATCTATGCTCTTCTTTAACCATGGACATGGTTTAGTGGAAGACTTGGCAATGTTATTTTTATGGCTGGACTTAATAATCTAAAGGGTCTTTTCCAACCTAAATGATTTTATAGTCTGTGATTCTGTCGTTGCCCTTCACTGCTGACTCATGTTCAGTTTGTGCACCAAAAGGACTTGTAGGTCCTCTCCTGCAGTCCTGTTACTGAGGCAGCATCCCCCAGACAGTTCTTATTCCCTCCCAGGTGCAGTTCTCTGCATTTTTCTATGCTGAGCTTCACAGGACTCCCTCTTGTTCCACTAGTGCAGTTTTTTGTGGCTCTCTCTAACTCCTAAAAACTGCAGTCCCTTGTGTGGCACTGTAATGGTGAATGGGAATGACTTACATTCATCGAGGGAAAAGCCTTTGGAGAATAAAGTCCCTGTCAGGACTGCCCATCCAGACCTGGAACCAACCTAGCACACCTCTTAACAGCTCTTGTCCGAGCCTAGGACTGAGACACTCCTGCTCACTCAGGGAGCCCCTCAGTGCCCACTGCTCTCACAGACAGCTCCACTAATGCAGAGCAACCTCTGCAGGTTCATGAAGCCTCCATTAGAAAAGGTCCCCCAAAACACTTCCCACAGAAGGAACAGGTATGTTTCTTCCATCATCACTTCTGGAAACATTAACTACCGGCATCTGAAGGCAGACAAAAAAATCAACACAAACTAGGAAGTACTAAACCAGATGTGCAACAAGAAGAAATGATGGATCTTTTGGGGAACAAGATGAAGGACGTGGAATTGACAGGTTTCTTTTCTCCTTCTCTGAGAAAAGCATGAAGCTGATGGATGATTTTTTTTTAAAGGAACATATTGTTAAAAATGTTGGCAACATATTATCAACCTCTAGGGTATATTTAATCAATTAAAATGTCTGTCTCTGAAAGAATCAAATTAATATTAGACACAAAAGTTGAAGAAAAAGCAGAAAGCTGGAGAAAGGAATAGCTTTAGCTGATTCATCCCTCTGAGATTCTTGTTTAATTACACTTTGCCCACAATGGAGAATGAATTGTTTGTCAAGTGTAAAGTTCATGGAAGGTAAATCCATCCATTGCCACTGCAGCAATGTAGGTAGGATGCTGTGTTCCTACACTATTTAATTGACCCAGTAAGTGATATGACTGGTTCCCCCTGAGATCTAGTGCATGGCCCCACACCAAACAGCTGATGGTGATCTCAGCTGGGGTGTAATCACCTCCCACACCAATGGCATTGCTGTTTTGCTCTTGTCTGACAAAATGCTTTAGCAGTGTTCCTGCTGTGGCCAGCTGGGCTTCCTCATCATCCTCTGCCCTCTCCCAAAGTACTAAAGCCCCATGTGCTACATTCCTAGGGGTTTTTGGTGTGATTGCATTCAGTATCTTGTCCTCTGCTAGAATTCTGTGAGGAGGGCTGCTACAACAGCAGGTGAACTTCACTATTTGTACTTGACACATGTTTCTGCTGTGGAACAAAAATAAAAAGGAATGTTCTTGTTTGCTAGCAGTTCAGCTCCACTTGTGGTTACTGCATTGGATGTCAGGGTCAAAAACTAGATGTGAAAAACACAGATCTGATGCTCTCTGTAGGGAGCCAGTTTCTCATCTGTCCCAGGCTGGCACAGCTCCACATTGACAGTTTGGCTCCCAGTGTAAATGGGCTATAAACATGGTCTTTGCTTTATCTGCGAGGCTTGAGGTATCTTAAATTCGACAGCCACTGAATAAAACCTTGCTCTGAAGTTTAGAGGTGAATTATTGAACTGACTTGGTAAATTACACTTCATTAGCTGTAGGAACATTACAATTTCAGCCTTTGTTATTTGAGCCTTCAATTTGATTTTGTCAAGACTCTCACTGCACAATTTTCTAAAGCATATTATTCTGAAAGGTTGGGCAAATGGCATAAAAAGCAGCAACAGAGTAATGACTTTCTTAGCAATAGCCAGAGGTGGTGGGAATTCATTTTTGCAAAACCAAAATTTTCTAAGGCTTCTCAGATCAAGAGTCCTCAACGAGTTCATATTCTCAACCCAAAGTGTAAACCCCAAGGAGCATGGCAATGTGAGAGTTTTGCACTCCTGTTTGTGAGGAGCCTCAGTGAGCTGTGATTTGATATGCATCACAGCAAAAGAATTGCCAGTTGCCAGCAGAAAAGGAAAAGACATTGAAAACAAAGTTTGAATTACTTTTGTAATTCATCAGCTAGGTATTAAGAAAAAGAAAAGAAGAATGACTGAGTCAAAGCCTGTAAGGAATTACTAGGTTTAAATTTACCTCTGGAGAGAATGAAATCACATCTGGAGCTTATTAACTTTTTCCACAGAAGAAGAGCATATTTGCTTGTGAAATCTTAAACAGCATGAAATGATAGACATGTAAAATAAAATTTAAAAAAACCAGATTCCAATAAAAGATTTTGAAAACAACAGCTTTAGGCATCATAAAGACTGTGGGCCTACAAAAGTTATTAAAATTTTTTAATGTAGTTTATTCACTTCCTAATATTATTGTGCATATTCTCATATATGATCAGTTTTTGTATTCTGCTGTACTTGAGAAGAGCAGCCCCACGACAGTTTTAAGCTGTAGGGTGTAAAACTGGTTGATGTACCTCAAAACCATGCTCTGAGCACAGCCTTGGCTTGGGAAGTTTTCAGGAACAAGAAAGGCAGCCACTGAATTAACACGTGATATTTTGGATCATATTGCTTATTACCAAAGATTAAAAAGATTTGTGTTTGCTTTTGGGTAGCTTCAGAGAATAATCCAAAGAACCAGGCTCAGGTTTAAAAAGCTTAGGGAACCTTATCCGAGAGCTGTTTGCCACCACAATCACATGTGACATCCGAGAAGGTACTAAAGCTCCATCCACCACTCAGAGAACATGCCACACTATAATCCTTACACATCAACAACAGGTAGCCCTTGCTTTATACAACCAGAACTAAGACTAGGAACAGTACTAAAGTGAAATTATTTTGAAACTAAAACCCCTTTTCACAGTGAATCCCAGGAATCTGGGGAATTTGGAGTTCTGAAATTCCTTCAGCACCCCAAATCCTTCCTGCTTCAGACTGCTGTCATTGCTGTGCTTGGGCACTACTGGAGCACAATGCCAAGGACACAGGGGCTGTATCTGGATGCTGGCTCACATTAGTCACAAATACCTTACAGAACATGAGACAAGGTTTCCCATTCCTGGACCTGCAATGCAAGTGAATGAAACCTGTGTTGGGGTGAAGCATACTCTCAAAAAAGCCAAACCAAATCTGAAAAACCTACCAAGAGCTTATTTGTCCTAGCAGATCTGCATTTCTAGAAGCAGAATGAGGCATTTAGGTAGAATAAAAAAAAAAATAATAAAAATGAAAACCAAGTCTGAAAACCTTTGCAGTCATTTCTTATGGAAGGAGTGGAGGAGGGGGAACACCTAAACCTTAATTTCCTACTCTAGTTTGAAATTAGTACAAAACGCAGCAAAATAAAGCCCTGCCCAATTATGGAAATTTATGGTGTAAATGAAAAATCTCTGCCAGCACATGAGGCTCCCACCTACTTCAGGATGCCCTGGAACAACCCACAGCTCGATTTGACCTCAACTTGGTTTGACCTCATCAAACAACGACCTCTTCCATTTTTGAAAACACGCTTTTCTCACAAGTGCCATGGCTGAACACCAGAGGAATGTTTTGGCAACAGCAGACAAGAGGCATCAGACTGAGCCATGAAATCATGGAAAATCCAGAGTATTTAAGGAAGTTAATGTTTTTTGTGATTTCCAGAGACATCACTGCTGGATTTGGAGCACAGGAGGTTTGTGCAGCCACAGCCCAGGCAGCAGCTCCCGGCAGAGACCCCAGTGCTGCTGTGCCTCATTCTAAAGCAGCTGCTGGATCAACGAAGTGAAGCATCCACAGCATGCAGCCCCAAGGTCTGCCATGCACTCACAGATATTTCATCTGTGGTTCCTGCCACCAGAGAATTTCCCTGATTCACAGCAGGGAGGCCTCACTGAGCAGCCAAAACACTCCCATTGGGTCATCAGCACCAACTGAGAGGAGGAAAAGCATAATTTTAAAGTTGCATAGCCTAGAAATTTAATCCAAGTCTCCTGAGCAGGGTTCAGTTCTCCAGGAGGCTGGAGAATTATTTCACCTTACCAAAACCATCTTCGTTCTCCTGAGTGCTTCCTAATCCACAAAGTGTGTAAAATTTTCTAATCTTACAAGCACAACAGAGTTCTCCATCAAAACCAAAACCACAGCCCATGTCTCCCCCCTACAAAAAAAACCCCAAACTCAAAACAAATCAAAACAAACCTAAACCAAACTTACTAAAGAGCTCTGCCATTACTAAAAACAGAGATAACCCAACCCTACTCGCCAGCGGCACCCACATTGTGAAAAATTCAAATCTCTCTGAATTTTTATGATATAAGGTGAAGGTTATCAGCTCAAGGTGTCCCTTTAGACATTTTATTCCCATTCCTCTTAGTGTGCTTTGTAAAAATGCCACGTGTACTGTGTAGGGCAAAGAGTCAGTCCAGAAAATTCTACATGCACGACATGAATAAACCAGATCTTTATCTAAGTCATTATAGTGTTATATAGAGGGTAAAAACATTTGCATATAAGGAAACAATGTATTTCTACAAAGTTCTTGCAGGAACTTGCAGTAACCAGCTGGCCAGCAGTAGAGCTGTTTCAAACTTACCTTAGGTTTTCAGCAATATTCACATCCCTACATTGTGAATTTGAGAGACACAAACTTGAGAAACAAAAATTATTCACCTCTTAAACCAAACCACAGAAAAAGACCTGCACATAATTCGCATTTGTGCTTTTAAGTACATTCCTCAAATCTCACAATCAATTTTATCTTATACTTTCACTTCCCTTTCCAAAGTTCCCAATACCAGGGACAGAACACATATCAATATCATAGAAAATACCATTGCAACACACTTTCTTGGGAGAAAAATTAAAATTAAGAGAGCATGCTTAACTTCTTTTCCCAAAGGATCAAGAGTTCCAGGCAGCAAAAAATGCTCACCAGAGCTGTTACAGGGGTAGAGCTTTTTGAGGATCCGCACCAAACCTGCAGGAATGCAAGAGCCTTCCCTGTAGCCAGCTGGCTGTCAAAGAGCAATGGATTACTTAGCCAAATTACAGGAGCAACCAATTTTGAGGTGATTTGTTTGATGTTAAATCCTGACTGTGACTCAAAACAATCTCCTTTAACCTCATCCTGGTACCTCCGTAAGAGACTTCATTAGGATTTGTGCTTCCATTAGACAAAACAACGCAATCAAACCCTCCAGTTTTGCCTGTGTAAAGAGCAGCTGCACTTTGCCAGGACACATTCTGAACCCAAGACTGAACCAGAGCCTCTGTCCACCCTGACTGACAAAACAAAGTTTCACCACAGAAGTAGGAATTGGGGAAAATCTCCACTCCCCATCTGGGCTGACCCATGGGTACTTTTCCTCCACTCATAGGGAATAATTTATCCATGTATACACATCCAGAGCACAGTATTGGAGAATATGACATTTTTTATTAGTTCTTAATGTTTTAATATCTGTCCATGCCAAGATAACCACAGATCATATCTCATCAAATGCATAACGAGCCAAATTATTCTCTAGCACTGTAAATCAGTGAAGGTCCATTGATCTCATTACAGGAGAGCAATTTACACTTGTGAAGAAGGTGGGGAAATAATTCTAAATGAGGAAAGAGAACAAACCCCTTAATCATGGGAAACCTAATTCAGGAAGAAAATGCACACAGAAAAAAAAAAAACAGGGTGGTTTTTGGTTTTTTTTTTTTTTTTTTTTTGTTTTGGTTTTTGTTTTTTTTTAGCTGAACAGCTATGTTTCTACCAAATATTTACACTCAAGAGTTAACTAGTTTTAGAACAACTTACTGAGCTTCAGAGACTTTGAGGACTCTCTGCAGTGTTTGCAGAGTTGAATAAAAGCAGTTTCCTTCCCCTGCAAAGCCACAAAATGCTTGGGACTCACTTGGCATTCCTAAAGCATTCCTGCCTCCATCCCTTAGCAATGATAGCCAGGGCCACTGACCACCAGCCACCCTGTTCACCCTCTCCTCTGCAGCCACCACGGGTGACACTGCCAAATGCAACACAGAAACCTGAGCAGCACCTCTGCTAATGTAATTGCCAAAGCGTCTGGTGAACTCTGGGCACATGTTTTATAAATCCGGGGCAGGGGGAAGGATTCATGAGCAAATGAGATATCCTGATCTCTCTGCCATGCATTGCCTTATAAGAACTTCTGAGGAAAAGAAAGAAGGAACACTTCAAAAATCAAAATATAGCGGACTTTTGCTCTGCGGACTGATGATGGCTTTATGTTTCCCCTTGGTATGTGATAATATATGTCTTGCTACAATGTAGGCTAGCTGGGAAAACACATTTTGACACAGACTTGTTGAAACTGCCTGCAAATTAACAAACTGATATATCAGAAAATTACGTATTTTTGCATGGTGTATTAAGTTTTTAAGCATATGAATCTAAAGGTATCATTTTTTAAATGGTATCATGAAGAACTACTCATATTAAACTTGATTATTTAGTACACACAGACTTGCATGGAAACTTCCAAACCAGCTTGATAGAAGTTACTTAACTCTAGTACACAGCATGAAGTAGAAGGACTAAAGAACAAACCAAAACGACTTCAACAGGCATAATGCAGTTTATTTGAATGCAGTTTATTTGGCAGAGCTAACATCTCACATATAATACTAAAAAGAAAAAAAGCTTAACCAGCTGCTTTTGATTCCATATGCAGCTCAGAAAAAGGCTGAGAAGATGCTGAAGGAAGACAATTAACTAGGGGGAATCTCTTCCAATGGTCCTCCCAGGGAGCTGTCATTAGGAAAAAAAAATTTTCTCTGCTGGGCAAGAGGCCACAGACATCATCTCTGAGGATGGGATACTTGAAAAACCAATAGTACATTTTTGGGGGATTTCTTGGTTTTTTTGGGTTTATTTTTAAGGATTTCTGCTGGTATAGTATTTTCCTTTAACTGCTGTTACTCCAACCAATGCTTTGTGTTGAATTGTTGCCTTCTGAGACCCACAAAAGAAGACAGGATGTCTCTCAGCTCCATACCTGGTAGAACCTACCCTAAAGGGAGAGAAATTTACCTCTCACAAAGTACTAGCAAAAATAAATAATAAAATAATAGTTATCATCATCACTGGACTCAAAGAACAGCATCCCAGCTGGGGAAGGCATATGGAAGAAGCTGCAAAGTCTGTACAGAAGAAGTCTCTCTCTGGCACATAGAAGAAAGGATAATAGATCTCTCCATATAAAAGCCCAACCTCCTGCTGGTGGAAGTAAGGATGTTTGGATTTGATTAATAACTGCAAAATGCTTTTCTCTCCTTTACAAGAGCCTGTTAATGGTATATTACTTTCATTATCAGGAGGAGGTATGTCACTGTAGGAAGGAACAGCAGTTGCATCCCTCCCAAATGCTGCTTCAAGGCAGATACTGCAACAGGGGCATAGGACTGGAGCCAGAGCCAATTCCTGGGACACAGCAGGGCAGGCAGGAGAAGGCCATGGACACCCAGCAGGCCTGTAATTAGCAATCACTGCTTTTCTCTCAGTGTCACCACAAAAGGGAGCCTTTAGAAAGATAAAAAGCTCACAAGAGCCATTTATGAATTTGAGGTACTGGTCTGAAAACTTGACAGCTAATACTAGTCCTTTTCTGGCTATATTTTGTACAGGAACCAGGGGTAAAGGAGAACCTGGAGAAAGGCAGCAGGCAAGAAAAATTGTTTGATATGTAAACAGAAGACTAAAACACAGAAGATAAGAGGGCTACTCTGTATTTTATCAATTGTCAATCTGGAAGAAACATCCAAGTGAAAGCTGAGGTACTGCAGGGAGAGGGAGAAAAGGAACTGGACCATGAATATGAGATGGTGAAGGCAGGAAAGAGTTGAGAGAAGGATGCTCTCCTGCTGGACTGGCAGAGCTCCAAGCTAAAAACCATGATACCAGAGAGGAGGAGAGAATTAATTTATCCACTATCTGCCACACACACACTGCAGGACATTTGTGTTATTCTGCTCAGCGGTGATATTAAAGCCTGGGCTATCTTCAGGCTGCCATTTAACCATGGTTAGAAAGAAAATCTCCAGAAGGTAAAATCTTGTAGCATAGGAGCAAGCACCAGCAGGTCCTGAGGAAGTGCAAGGGAAGGATGTTTTCACCAGCAGTAGTGATATATATTCATTCAATCCATAAGTAGATCTTTATGTTGCTGGACAAAACACAATGCCTTGTTCAAAAAACAGTACCCCATGATGGATGAAAAAAGCATTTATCTAACATGCTGTATGTCCAAAATGAAAATAAAAATAGTTAAGCTGCTATAATTCAGTGTATTCCTATTCAAAAGTTCAGAAGATTTGATATAATAAAAAACATTATTTACAGAATAACTGTGATGAGCCAGAAAAGTACTGATTCATTTGAGCCTGACATAAGAACAAATCTAACTGCATTAAAATGAAATAATTAAAGTTTCTTCCAGTAAATATGAACATTTGGAAAATACACATCGGTAACTAAAATGTTAACTTTATTGCAATGATTTTCTTCTCCCCATGAGACACCATGTACATATCTAAGGTTGGCATCAGACATCAATTACGGGCAGGGAACATTCTGTAGAGGTTAAAAAACAAAAGCTGTCTTTGGTGACCACTCTAGATAGCAACAGCAAGCCAAATGGCTCCACTTCTGGGACACTTCCAAATCAGTTCTCAGCCTATAACCACAAGAAAATGAAAGGCTTTTAAAGGGAAACTCATTTTTCAAAACTTTAATGCAGTTCAAAAGATTTGTCCTGGTAAGTGACCCAAACAGAAACAAGCTTTCCAGTGCTGCTCTTAGGATCCTGGGCCTTGTGCTTCCATTCTGTTCCCAATCAGAAAGTTTCAGTGGGTCTGCAGCACTTTGCTTCAGCTTCAGGAGAGCCACAAAAACCAGAGCGGGAGGGAAATGAAAAGAGCTGGTAAATGCGAACATAGCATTTAAATTAGGAAAAGTGGGATACAAGGGAAGAACGGGAAACCATCCAGCCACTTGTGAGTCTGTGCAAAGAGAGTCACCAGCCTCGGCAGCACAGCACCCCGTGCAGCTGCCCAGGGCCAGCAAAGGTGTGGTGCAATGGGATGAGGTTGGCAGTGAGGTGGGATCCAAGGGACACAGGGCTGAGACGATGGGCAGAGCCCTGCCAGCAGGACTTGGTGAGGGGCACCTGGGCTTCTGCAGCATGGCAGGAGGGCATGGAAGGGCAGCAAGAGCTGGACATCAGCAAGTGGAGGTCAGGAGCACTAAATCATGGAGCAATGGGAAGATCCAAAGGAGACATCTGTATGCAGTGGGGAGGGAACAGCACATCTGAGGGTTGTAACAAAACAGGTCAGGCAGAACCACAGCAAGACTCCAAAGAGAAACCCCAACAAGGGGTTACAGGTGTGCTTTGGGAGGAGGACTGCATTTGTCAAAAAAAGATTCCCAATTTCTGTCTCATTATTTCCTTCTTCTAATGGTAGAATAGGTGGTTTAAAATTTTTCTTTCCTATTTCAAGCAATAAGAATTTATTAGCAGCAATATTTTTCCAAGACAGCTAGGGACATAATCAGAGAATCATAGAATGGTTTGGGTTGGAAGGCACCTTAAAGATCATTGACTTCCAAACCTGCCTGCCATGGCAAGGGACACCTTCCACTAGACCAGGTTGCTCAAAATTTTATCCAACCTGGCCTTGAACACTTCCAGGGATGGGCCATTGATGGCTTCTCTGGGCAACCTCTTCCAGTGCTTCAACATTTTTACAGTAAAGAATTTCTTCCTAAAAATCCCACAATTATAAAGTCACTTAAACTCAAGCATGCAAGAGGGCCTTTTGGCACTGAGACCACTCACATACTCACTCTTAGGCAAATATGGAGTATGTGCATGAATTAATAAATTAGGCATGTGTCTAATTTAATTGCTCAATGCCCTCTGCATCTTCTGCTTCACTTTCAGACTGCAACTCCTCTTAATGCACATCTTTCACCTACCTTCTTGCCAGCAGGCTTCAAGCAACAGGGCTTTTCCCACTTTTACTTTTTTAAAGCTGGAAATGTCGCAGCAAGCCATTTTAATAATATACAGAGTAGCACCACTAACAACAGCAACACTAAATTTTACATGCAAAGCAATCAAGTTCCTACTGCAACATATGTATGAAGTTATAAAAATAGGCTGATCTGAGATGCAGTGCAGCCATAGATTTTTCAAGGCACATTTCCTTTGTAAAAAACATAAAGGACTACATTCTCTCAACAATAAAATGAGTTTTCTTTCTCACACCTCCATCCAGAAAAAGGAAATACAAGGGTGTTTCATAATGGGTGTCAAAGTTATAATTTCCAAATATCCCAGAAGTGATGGTTTATTTTCTATTAAAAACAAACACATTGAAATACAGCAGGTAAAATAAGTCCAACAAGAAAAGTTACCACTCCTGTGTAGTCCAGCACTGATTAGCTCCTGTGAGCTCTATAAATACGCTTTGGTGACAATACCACCTGAAATATCTCACTTGGTGGCATCATCATTTATCAATACCGCATTTTTCCTGCTCTGATTGAGCTATTTTTATGTAACAACAAAATTGTTCTTGAAATATTCAAAACTCTGATTATTGCACTTTTCTGAGAAGCATATATTTTTTTAATATTATTTCTCCTAGTACTGATAACATTTACATTTTTCTCTGGAAGAAAAAGATTTGTCTTCATAGCTTTTCTTTGTATTTTGCTTTATTTTGTCTTTTTCAACACTGAGCACAGCAAGGAAGAAACATTTGCATGCTAATGAAAATCAAGGCATGAAAGCCATTAAATCAAACAAAAAGTAAAACCACCTCTGGAATTAATGAAACTACTTTTCTCCTTTCACAACACTAATTCAACACTTTCTTTTACACACCAGTTGACTACTTGTCAACTCTTCCCTTAACCAAAATTATCAAGAGAAACAAACTTTCATGAATTCAACATTGAATTGTGCATTCTTAAAAAAAAAAAAAAGAAAAAAGGTATAATTTTTTTTTGTATTCAAGGACATGGATGTTTTAATTGACAAATTTAGCTCACATACCAATTTTTCTAGGATCTAAAACTTTTAAGTGTGTGCTGCACCTTATACCTTAAGAGCAAAGCAGAAATTTGAGAAGAAGGATAAAACCATCACAAATGTTATTGCATATTTCAGTTCAATCTAGTTTTATATTGCTATTTACACAGCAATCAGCTCCCAGATAACTCCAATTAACCTCATGCCTATTTTTTAATGGAGGATAGCTGCAAACCTGCTTGGGCTTCAAGCAAAAGGGCCTTAGTGCAAGGGCAGGCAGTCTGGCATAGCAAACTAATGAAACCTGGATTACTTGTAACCTGCAAACTGCACTGCTGGCAGAGCAGCAACTTTTGGCCATTGCACAAAGTCTCATTTTAGAAGGAACTCTGCTTGGGTTTTGTAACCAAATAAACCTCAAATGATTTTAATGGTGTGTATTTGGGTTTAATAATGCTATTTAAAACTATATATTAAGTTGTGTAACTTCTACCTTCAGACCAGGCAATTTCATTACTTTCCCCTATAAAAAGTGGCTTTAATAACTAAGCTTTTAAATTGTTTTCCCCATAATAAATAAATGACGTTAAAAGGCACTTGTCAGCACTGAAGATCTGGATCCAGTCCCAGAGTAGACATTAAGGACATAGATTAGATCAAGCCAACAAAACACTTAAAGCAAAGGTTTTCCCTTTTAGCTGTAGCAATTTTTAAACGAGATACAGTAATAAGATTTTAATGCCAGGAGAATGAGGTGAGACAAAAAAGAAATTACGTCAGCAATAACAGGCAAATTTGTACTAATTTCATGTCTACCAATTAGCACAAGCTTTCCTTCAGAAATGATTTCTGTCTCAGCATAAAAGTAACCAAAAACAAGACATTTCACAACATCAAACTCATGAGAACAGAGCTACAATACAATAATGTTTGTTATCATTTCTTACAGACACATTAAGAAGGAGGATGATAGCATCTCTTTCCCAACCAAGAAGAAAATTGAATGATAAAAGCAATGGTTTAGGTTATGAAACCAATCATCTCAATTTCAGGACAGTGAAGTTGCCTTCCCCATTTCTTTTCCTCCAATTTAAATGAATGCCCTTTTAGGAGCACATTTCTGGCTCATAAATTTCCAATGTCACATGCTACCATGGCAGAGACCCAGGAGGTTGTGCAGCTACCAAAGACATCAATCCCCAGCAGAGCAAGAAAGGAGTTCAAGTCAGGTAACCAAAACCAATGCAACACTGTAGGGGCTAGCTGGGTCCAGCTCCCAGGCCAGCAGGCTCAAGTTTGTGTGGGGAAAAGGGACAAAGGTGCAAGAGAGGTGAACATACATCTACTGTGACACAGGTGCTGTGCCCACCATGCTGAGGAGCACTAACAGCCAGAACCTGATCACACCAGTCTGAAATGCTGATTGCAGAATGGTTTATGTTGGAAAAGACCTCCAAGACCATCGAATCCAACTGTTAACCTACCGCTGCCAAATCCGGTGCTAAACCACATCTACACACCTTAAAAATACCTCTGGTCTAAATTAAGGATCTTAGCACTCTTAGTCTCATTAATCGATGTATTAGTGTATTCTCTCTCTCAAAATACACTACCCTGCATGTCAATTAGCTGATGCCAACTGTCTGCCCTTAATATTTACTTCCACAGCACTGTGTGTTACCTCTGCCTTAAAAAAGAACAGGTAGATGACAAGTTATTTTATTACATAATTTTACTGGGAGATATCAAGTCTAAAATAGTTAAATTATCTTCATAGTCAAATGTTTTCTCCTCCTCCTCCCAACCCTTTTATTTATAGCTTTCTTTTTCTTTCAGGTTAAATAGGTTAGGAATAATTACATCATCTTCATGACCTGCACTACTTCAAACCATGAATTATTTCTGCTCTTTTCCATTCCATCTCTGTGTTAGCATTTTACATCTCTAACAGTGCAATACGAATGATCAGAAAGCTCCAAATCCAATTTTCATGTATTGGAACCGCCTTTCCAACCTCATGTTCTTTGCTTTCCTTTTCAATTCCTGTCACAAACTCTGCAACAGCTCTCCAAGTACAGCAGAGCATCTCTCTTCTAGATAACACTCAGTTTTGCCATTTTGCAGTGCACAGAGACTATCTGGCATTTGCTTTAGTCTCCTCTCTGCTCAGCACAGGGACCTGCTGGATGCAGCAAACCACAGGACTTAGAAGCTTCCCCTGATGCCACCACCACGTTGCCTGCTGTTGATCCTCATGACTAGATCCAGACTTCCTGAGGTTTTTCCTCCTCCACAGAGCTTTACCATATACCATCCTGGACACAACAAGTAAGTGCTAGTGCAGTTGTGCCATGAGGCCGTGCTGGGGGGAAAGGACAACTACTTTGGGACTTCTCTCCCCTGCCACCAGCAAACCATTGGTGATGAGACACCCTCACTGTGATCCCAGCAGTGCTGGACATGGCAAGCAGAGGTTCACAGTTCACCTCTCACAGATTCCAAGAATCAGAGTGAGTGAAGCATCCCATCCTGTTACCTGGTGGGTGACAACAAAAGCCACCTGCAGGACCTTAGAGGTCACTTTGACCTCAGCTCAAAGTTTGGTGTTGGTTACCATGCAAAGGGCATTTGTGAGTGGTACAGTGTTTGAGTTGATGGCAGACAAAAAAAAATAAATACTGCCTTGCCCTTCAGCGACCTTACAAATACATTTCAAAGGCACAGCAGCAGTTTAGATTTGGCCCAGATTTCATTATGTTTAAAGTGACAAAAGGATTTAAGGAAAACACAGGTATTTCCAGCTTTTGTTTGGAAATTGAAATATAACCACAGCTTCTACATAGATAACTCATAAACACACAACCCACAAAATATTAGTGATCTACTGGATTACCATAAGACCCAAAAGCCTTCAGTGACACAAACATGCTTGCTTTCCTTGTCCTTCACTTCTAGAACAAGTGTGAAATTAAGTAACATGGAAAATGAAACTAAATTTAACAATGTGGTATTTTATATTTAGAAAAAAACTCAACAAGATAACAAAATGTTGGTTTGTTTTGTTCTTTTCCTACAGAAGACGGCATTTAACAGTAAAAGAAATCCAGATGTCTACTCCAATGTCATCACCTCTTGTGAGGCTGAGAGACCAAGTTTATACCTACAGGGGAAGTGTAGAGGTTGCCAAGTACACCAATGTCTCAAAAGCTTAAACAAAAAACAACAATACAAAACAAAACAAAAAAGAAGGCAACAAAAGCAACAACAACAACAAAGGATGAGCTGCCAAGAAAGTGTGTGTGTGTATCCATACTTAAGCCCCCACTCTACAACTTCTGGCTGCCTTCCTCTTCCAAATGAAACCAGCACAGCCCAGCACTGGGAGGCTCCAGGGCTTGGCAGTGATGCCCCATGCCCAGGGGGTTTCATCACCCTCATCCCATTTCCATGGCTGTCCTCTTCAGCTCCAATCCTTCCCCCAGCACTGCAGACACGCGGGCAGCCCAGCACCCCACCACAACAGCTCCCCATTTTCACCCCATGGCCAAGGCACCATCTCTCCACTCCCTCCTGGCACCACATGTTTCCCATTAACTTCGTCCGCACTCGGCTCACAAGTGTCGAGTGGAAAGCCCAGACCCCAAATATTTTACAGATGAAACAACAACAGGCTGTTTGCCAATGACTCAGGCCTGGATCCCAGCCCCTGCTCCACGCTTCTCAGGCAAGTGGCAGAAAACAAGCCAAGAGCTGTCTGGGGATTTGCATGGGGGATCTCCTCCACCTGGCAGGGGCAGGCAGCTCTGCAGCCGCAGTGTGAGCAACACCAGGGCAGCACCCACAGCCCCAGGGTGTCTTTGAGGAAGGGCAGGGGTCTGCAACACCCCCGTGCAGGCACGCAGGGAGGGGCGGTGGCTCGGGCTGCTTCAGTCACACTCAGCCCAGCCACGGTGCCCACCTGCCTCTTTCCTCATCAGTCTCACAGTGCTGCAAGTGCCAGAGTCTCAGGGTAAAATCTTGTTTAAGTGGCCCCAAATGCCCCTTTAAGGAGTGGGAAAAATCACAACCACACAAAACCCCACTGTAGTAATAATGAATCAGTTGTCAGACAGCGGAGGTTTTCCTCTCTTCCTTCCCAAGCAGGTTTGTTGTTGTGCCCTCTTGACCAAAATTCTGAGTTCCTGCTTCTTCAGTATGGAGTTTAGTAAGTAAATCTGCATTCAGTCTTAAGTATTCAAAAACTTTCTCAAGTTGTTCCAGTTTCAAAAAAAAAAAAAAGCCAACCAAAAACCTTATTGGTGCTTCTTGTCTCTGTTTCACAGCATTTATTATCAGGGCACTGGAGACATGATAGATTAGCTATCAAATACTACTCTATTTTAGTTAAAGACAGTTCAGAATGTAATAAAATTTTTAATTAAAAAATTAGTATTTGAGGGAGGGTTAAATATTACAAAACCTGAAATACTAAGAAAACTATAGAGGGTGGAATCCCACATGCTTCTTTATAGAAGCATTACATATTGGAAGATATTCTGTTGACTGGATATTACAACCCAAAACACATTTCAAAATTCATTACTTTGTAAAAGAACCCCATTAGTTTTCTAATTTTGATTTTATAGATGAGCAGGCTGGTTTCCAACATGCCACATCAAACACTGTGAGAGGAACTAACCACAAAATATTCCAGGATCAAATCACTGCCATGTTGGTTTAATTTCTTTTTATCCATATGCTATTTCATAATAGAATTATTTTAGCTTCATGTACACATGTAAAGCAGATGCAGTGCTTCAGGTTCCATTCCCATACTGGCTGTACTGGAAAAAGTCTCATTCTAGATAATCATCAGCAAAAGCAATGCCTATCACAATTCCTCCTCTGTGTCCTTTCTCCACACTGCAAGGGCGTTTAAGAAAAGGAACTGGAGTCTAATCTTTAAATTAAACACTAGATGGAGCCCACTTCCCAAGCCTGAAAAATGAAAGCTCTCCTTGCAGCAAACTCTTTGAGCCTATTGCGATATCTGGTCATGCATAAACATGACAGAACTCAAACAGCTGCAGTGACTGTCCTTAATGCAAAAATATATACTGTCCAGCAATTACATCTCTGCATAAAGGGACAGTCTTCAATACCAGGCAACTGCAAAGGGATTTTTATTCCTCTACAGATATAATAGTTTGGTGTAAAAGACCCACAATACTTGAAATAAATTAGGCGCACATTAATTTTTGTAATATCATTTGATAAACATAATGCTAGGTTGAGAGAACTATGGCTGGGTTCTCACATCTCTTTATTTTGACAATAAACTGCACTGCTTCCAACTGCATGAAAATTTTTCACATGCAAATTAAAATTAAATAGGAAGAATCCTTTTTCAGTTGGTTTGAATTAGCTCTAGCAAGAAGGTTCATTTGTGACAGTTGATAAAATGCCTCCTCTCTCAAATGAAACATACCACACATTCAACGAGAGATAAGCGAGCTTTGGTGTTAAAAATAGGACTCAACAACACCAAACCTCAGCACAACTATTCTGGTGAGAAAGAAAAAGAAGAAAAAGGAGCCAAGTTGCCAAGATCCAAACTGAGCAGCCTCATGGATACTGGATAAACCCACTTATCTCGGGCTCCACCACAAACAACTGCCAGTTCTGCAGAATTTTGGCCCCACTCTGGACTGGCCTCACAATGCAAAGGGCAGGCAGAAATTGCAGGCAGACAACCCTTGGCCCTTCCTCAGCTTATTGAAGGACACGCTCGCAGGAACAGCTGGGAGCCAAGCAGACAATAAAGTTGTGCAAAGCCTCAGACCAATTGCCAGCAGTGCAATTCTGCTGACAGCCAAGCTATCACTGATTGCTTTAGCCTTTGCTCAGTCCAGGCCACTGCCTTCACCTCATTCTGTTCCCAACAAACCTATGGTAATAGCTTCATGGAGGTTAAGATAAGCACAAAGGCAGTTATCTTTACCACTGAAAGCTACCTTTTGCTCACAGCGATCCATTCTTGTTCAAACAAAATTAACCACAGTAACCCTGCTTGCCTCAGGGCATTTTATAAACTGGCTGGGAGGAGGGACAAAGGGAAGTTATGACCTACCACCTACATAGATCCTAATGGTTACTTCCAGAAGGGAAAATACAGTATCTATGATGATCAGTGGAAGTTTTCTTTTACCCTAAAGGGTCCTACTCACTCCTTATTTCTGTGAAAGGCCTACATAGAACATTTCCTTGGTCCCACATCCCTGTGGATGAAAGATGGTCTTTGGGTTCTTGCAGGTTACTGCTGGGATGTTCTAAAAGCAAGCGAAGCTCTTCAAACATGAGACCTGCTGCTAGGAGATGGTGGCTTGTATTCCCCATCACACTGACAAGTGCCTGCTCGACCCCACAAAAAGCACGCACAGACAATGATCACATGTGTTTGTCAGAGCTGGGGCTTGTGAGCAAACATACTGCAGCCATAAAAGCAATGGGCTTTGCAGCTGTAGTAAGCACACAGCCTGCTCAAACATTGATACTTCAGTCTGTGAATATCCTCCTTCAGTCCTATTACCTTTGCCTTCCAGTATATTTAAGCTGGACACATATCTGGTCCCAGATGGAAAGATTGATTTTTGCCTTAGTTTTGTTTATTTATTTTTTTTTAACAGTGGGTAAGCACCTAATAGCAAGCACCTAACGTTTCCTTTACAAGTAAATCTGAAAATAATTAGCAATTGTTTTGCTCTTGACCTAAAACGATCTGGGAGAACACACCCATGTACTTCCACAAGCTTCTGGTTCAATAAAACAGGGACTTTATTAGCAGGAAGAATATCTCACCAACCACACAAATTAAATGTCAGCAAAAGGAGGAGACAATTGAAGTACCAGCCACAGTTGTAGGTTTGACTAAATAGCAATGTTTAACTACTTCCTTATCACAATCTTCCTATACAACTATAATTTAGGAACCTTTGCCACTGTAATTTCCCCTGCTTCATTTTCTTTACGGCTATGCTTTTATGTGTCAGACTAAATACTTGTTCATCAGCACTATTATCCATGCAACAGCTGAAAATAACCAGCTATGGGAAAAACACAGAGAAGAACAAATACAAAGGCTTTGCATATGTATAAAAGAAATTAAAAGAAAAGGCAAATTACCCAGTGTAGTATCTGATGCTGCAGGGAAAGTGGGCACAAAGCCCCTACAGTTACACAAGTGTAACTCTGAAAACACTGTGCAGACACATGGAGCAGAATGGCTACAGACAAGGTAAAGTTAAGCCTAAAATCTAAACTTTTCAGTTTCTTACAGCAATAATTCTGATGGCTTTCAGTCTCAGAACATGAAAGGGATGAAACTCTGGCCTAGCTGGGAGCTCACCCACTGACTGCATCCCATCACAGCTGGGGCATGACTAGCAAGAGTCAAAGTTCATTAAGTATGTGGATGGAAGCAGGTGGAATAGTGGTTTAAAAAGTGCAAAAATAAGCAAAAACTTTTAAAATCCCATTTGGAATTACTAACTGTTGCTTTTCACATTCACCTGTGTTGCCTCCAAACACAAAAGAGTAAAGTTAATCTGTAGGTTAAACTAATGCCCTTCCAGTAGAAAGAAAAATCAAGCAAAAAACCCCAAAAGCAGACATTTTTCTGTTTTCTTTCAAGTGTTTGCCAGACTAACTCCAGTGTTGCAGGCCATCTTCCTGAAAACTCAGAGGAAAACACACTTGGAGGGTTGTGTAAACCATTAGCAGTGCTTTGGTCCTCCAAAGGCTCTGTGGTCATCTCTGACACATCCATACTCCTCTTTATGGGTTCACCTCTTTCACCTTGCAAGGTTGTGCCAGTACCTTGACCACTTTTCTCCCCCTCTACAGAAGCACTGTTTGGCTTCACATAACCACCCATAAGCACCTACATCACTTTGGGGAGCTGGCCCATGTTCAGTCTGATCAACCCACAGATTTTCATCCGCCTCCTATTTGCACTCCCACAATTTTTGAAGGATTGCAAATATATATCAATCTCTAAAAAAAGAAAAAAAAACCAAAAAACCAATCAGCTAAACAAAAAGTCCCTGAAAGATTGGAAGTCTTCTGCATGAAGAACTTTCTCCTGAAATCTCTTCCCACAAAGTGGTATATTAACCAAAATAAACAAGAGTCAACTGATTATTTTCAAAATTTTAGAAATTAGTTATACAGCTACCATTGGCATAAAACAAAGAACATAGAGCTTCTTCAGAAACAGCAAGTGTCAGGTTTTAATTGCTTTGCTCAATTAAAAACTAAAAGCAACAAACCTTCACAGACAGCCCCAGCCAGCACTCCAGATGCTACATCCCTTTTCATCTTACAGCAGCCACCACCAGCTTGCTGTCATCACAACACCCTCCATGACCATGCCACTTGACTCTTCCAGTTTTACTCCTTTTCCCAACATAAAGATCCCTCTAAATTCAAGTGGTTTTTTAATGGATCACAAATTAGTTCAGGCTAGGAGCAGGCTCACAAGGTCCAGGCTTCTGCCCCAAGTAGGGCCAGCTGTGAGATCCAGCTCAGGGCTTTGTTCAGTCAGGTACTGAAAACTCACAACAATGGAGACTGCCCAGCCTCCCCAGGCAACCTGTGTCCCAGCTGTCTGTCCTCAGAATGAAAACACTTTATCCTTGCAACCAGTGTGATCTCCTCTCATTTCAACTGGTATACACTGAGAAGAGCTTGCAATGATGTCACTCTTTCAGTGAAAAGAAAGCACTCCTTAAACTTTTAGCTCTGCTATTTATCTGTTTATGCAAAGTATGCTTTGCTCTGTGATTTAGATTGCTGTTTCAGATTTTAACTTTGCTAACAGCATTTGCCAAAAATTCAAATATAACCAAATCAGAGTGAAAGTGAAAAACAAATCTAAGAATAAAACTTGGGTGGAAAGCTTACCCATGTGATCACATCAAACTTTCCCTGATGTGCCATGGTGATGGCAGCACTTCAGCACTCATTACTGCATTTCCAGATATCGAAGAAGCATCTCTTTATATAGGTGCAACAAGAGAGCCAATTATTCATGCAGATTCCAAAATAGGCCAAAAAAGCAACATACATGCTGGAGCAAAGCTATGAGGAATGCAGTCTGCTAGTTCTCAGACTCAAAGAGCTTTGAGCAGTGTGTCCATCACAGTAAATATGCATTGCTTCCTGGCCCCAGAAGCTATTGCTCTCTCAGGCTCCTCAAGGCTCCTTAGCACATCAAAGGACAGCAATTTGAATCAGCAGTTGCCTTACAGACCTTACTGCTACTCAGTCACCAAATTACCAAGTACCAGTCCTGCAGAAGGCTTCTTAACTGCACTTTTAAGCCATGCAGCTGAGTGAAAGACATAACCAGAACTAAGAGCAAAGGTAAATGCAGCAGTGCAACAAATGTTCATCCTGCCTAAAAGGTCACATGATATGTGATTAATGCCATTATCCTCCAGGACTCTGGAAATTGCCCCGAGACATGAGCTTCCCAGCATAAGCTACAGATCAATAAAAAGGATTAAGCAACAATACTTTAGAAACGATCAAAAGTAAACTATCAGGCTTCATCTCAAATTTCCTCTAAATCTGTCCCTGATAAGAAATTCTTAAGTTTGATGTCCATCTCTTGGTCTCAGGCTCTTTGCACCACTGCAAGAACGCAGGTGACGCAGACCGTGCACACTCAAGAGACTGAAAAAGGAGGAGGAGAGGGAGAGTGAGCCAATGTCAACCTTCCCCCCTCCCCCCAAAGGGATGTGTTCCAGCTAAACTCAGCCACAATCTGTCAGCAAGCAGCCAGTGCCAGCCCCACGCTCGCTCCCACGCCTTGCCCAGGACAGGGCCGTCACCGCACCAGGAGCACTCGCCTCACCCTGGGATAGGGCACACAGCCGATCCTCCTCCCAAACCACCTTTGTCTTGTCCCTCAAAACTTCAGGCTGTGCATAAGCAAGGCTGTCACCACACAAGTGAGAGGTGAAGCAAGTTGTTTTCCCTAATTAAACCTATTAGTAGTAACGAGTCACTCCTGCTAGGTCTAAATAGCTCAGAGATAAATCCCAAGGCTGCTAAGCTGCCAACCTCCCCTCGGTGCTCAGAGGCAGCTTTTTCACTCCTACAGACAACACTGGGTAAATACTACCACCTCCAGCCCTGCTCCTGGAGCAGATCTCCAGGTTGATATACTCAAAGCAAATGTTTTCCCTGCAGCTGTCCAGTCACCTTTATTGAAAGCCCAAAGTGCCAAAACCTCCTCCTCAGGGAGCAACAGCAGGTGCCGCCAGAAGAATATTCTGCAGGTCTGGTGTCTGCACACAAGGAAAGAGTGTGACCCCGACAGAACTTTGCGCTTTTTTAATTTTTAAAAAAGAAACCTCACCAGAGACTACTTGGGATGGAAGACCTTTTCATGGAAAATTCTTCTACAATATTTAATACAAACACATCACCAACACATCATCTCTTAAAAGCTCTCACCACAGGCAACACCGGTATTAGGAACAGTAAGGAAAACAACATAGTGCTTTTCTAAAAAGCCATCCAATGAATCTTCTGTCTGAACTGTTTGCAGAAACAACTGAATAAGCCAGAAAAGAAAAATTAAAATGTTCTAAGCTGTTGCTTCACAGCATGTCTTACAGAAAAGTAATTTAAAAGTTATTACGAAGACAATAACACTCAATCTCATAACATGACACTATTTCAAATTAATCCAGAGCATGTTAATTCTTTCACCTTTGCCAGTGATAAAACAGAATAAGGAAAGAAATAACCCATTCCATCAAAAATAATTTGAAATTTAGTAAGCTTTACCTGTTGCATTGACAAAACCAACACTGCAAAAACAGCCTTAGCTTTCACCAAGCACAACTTCCAATACATAACATCCTTCATCTTTATCCCAAGCAAGTAGAAGTAAGTGAAACTCATTTTGCAGACTCACCAAAATTATCCATATTCCAGGAGGCAGCCATTCATCCAGTTTATGAAGTCCATGGTTTCAGCACAGTCATAGCCATCAGCAGGAAAATGAAGAGAAAAAGAAGAAAAAAAAACCTCTTGAGATTCAATGAACAAATACAACACTACCTCTTACTGTTACTACTGAACATAAACAACCCTCCACTCTCCAATTTACTCTAGAAAGAAATAAAAAACCCCACAATATCAGTGTTAATAAAAGAATAATAATTACAGTCTAACAAAGATCTGTCACGGCTGACCTCAGAAAAGGAACAGTTTGTGAGGGGGGAAAAATGTCTTTTAAAAAAAAAAAACAAAACAACCTTCCACTGTACTTCCCCCATCAGGCAGTAACAGGTGTGCACTATCACAAACAGAAAAAAGTATATTATTTTCTCTTATACTGCTGACATTTTGAAATCCTTGATGAGGAGATGTAACACTTGGCAAGGAAGGAAGGCAAAGCCACCACAGTGACTGCTCAGTTTCAGAATCCTCAGTCAAGGATGGGGGATTGGTAATTTATTCTTTGCAATTAAGGAGGCCTGCAGCTTACCCCACAGCTGAGTATCTATGCACTATTACACATCTGCAAACCATCAAGAACACCCAAGCTGAAACAACTTTTTTTTTTTCAATGTGGACTTTGAACAGTATCTGAGTGACCAAACTCAGTGTGTGTCACTTCTCTCCTACTAATAAAAACCCAAGAAAGAATTTTACAGCTTTCCCAGGCTCAGCATTGATTTCTTTTGGCAACTGTTCCAATACAGTCGACCAACTTAGTGTTTGGGGTTTTTTTGCTTTTCTGTTCAGTTGGGTTTTTTTTTAATTATTAATCCTTTGGAGACAAAATGCTTCAAAGAGATCAGTACAAAATGCCAATTGCTACGGGTTAACCTAAACAAACTGCATGTGTGTATGTAAGGGCAGACAAAGGCATGCTCTACTTTTGACTGGAGAAATCAATTGCATGTGCAAGTTCAGGAAGTGCACAAGGTCCTGAGCACAGAGGAGCAGGCGAGGAGGGTGCTGAAGCCTGTGGTGGAAGGAAAGAAGGCAGTGGAGGAAATGCTGTCATCATCTCCCAGCAGCTCTGTGACCATCAGAGTGATCACCAGGACAAGGCTGAAAAGATGTCAAAAAGCCAAAGGCCATTGCAAAGTCCCTTTCAACAGATTGGGATGTATCTTCTCAGTTCACATGTTTCAACCATCCAAATTCTCCAAACCAACTGTTCTCAGGAATAGTCGTCCTCACAACTCAATGCTCTTCAGCTGGGTCCCAGTAAAGGGACTTTCATTTTCACCTCCACAAATCTCAAGGCAACTCAGGAGGGCAGTGAGCCACCAGCACAGCCCCTGATGCAGTTTCTATTTGATCTCTGCAGAAACTATGCCTTATGAAGGCAAATTTATCTGTTGGTGTCAAAAAAAAAAAAAAAAAAACAAAACCAAAAAAACCCAACAAAACTGGCACAAGCAAGTAATTTGCAGCTCCCCCCTACTCCATCGATAATGGCTGATGAGTTACCTCCTCCTCAGCCTTCATGGCCCATTAATAAGACAGCACGAAAGGCTGCAGAAAAAGGAAGATGATTGCTCACATATTTACCGCTTTGCTAGCAAACAACTTTTTTGTGTTGTTGTTGCTGTTTTTGTAGGAGTGATTTTACAGTAGAAGCCTTTCCAGTGGCTTCATGTGAAAAATATTGGAGGGGAAAGGGAAAAGGGATTGTAAAAGATTTGCCTTCATTTCTGATTTCTCTTGTCAGTCTTGTGTACCCCAGTCCTTCCCCAGAGCTGCAACCATGCCCCATTACTGTCAGTGTGACTGTAGCTACAGATTGCCCTCAAGATATTACCTGTCCTTTAGTCCTGCAAGGTAAACTGAAATTACTGGGAGAACATTTTCATTGGAGCAGACACGACTCCAAGGTATCCCAAGGACTGTAAAGGCCATTGAGTCCCCTGACTGGACACAAGACTTCATATTAAGGAAAGTGAGATTTTGATGGTGGCATGGAGCAAGCACAACATTAACAAATTTATCAGGATATGAGAGGTCACATGAAAGCAGATGTTGAGTAGGTGGGAGTGGCGGGAAACATGGTGTGCAAAAACACGAGGAAGGAACAAAACAAAAATGTATGGATGACTCAGAGCTGGCAGAATTCGTGCAGGAGAGCTGCTGAACTGGTTTATTTAGAATGGGGAGGAGACAGGAGAGCAGCAGCCCATTGACAATACTGCAGATACACTTCTGAGTGAAAACAAGAGGTGGCTGTTGAAGTTTGACAGGTTATAAGGGGCAGAGCTCCATTATCAGCTCAGAAGGTTTGTGGGGGGAAAAAAAGGTCACAATATGCCATAATGGAATGGATGAATGAATGTAAATTGCCTTGAGAATTGCAGCAGTATCCACTGCCTACACCACATGCCAGTTGCTCGGGTCAGGGGGAGGAAAGATACATAAGAGCAAGACCACAGGGACATTCTGAATTTCCCGTGTTCCTCTTCACATACTATTTTTGCATGACACTGGTTATGAAACTGAAAACGTTGGTTCAGCTTCAGGCAGCAATTTTAGGGTCAATTGCTTCTTCACCAGACACTGAAATCACAATTTGTCAAGCATCAAATTAACTGTGAACATTTTAGGGGACAGTGAACTTGAGTTATGCGTTATTATTGGGCCCCTTCCTCAAAAGCCTACCTTGTAATCCCTCTTGATATGGCAGGTGCTTTTTTTTTTTGCTAGAATCACACTTTAAGATGAACTCTGCAATTACACTATCTGCTTTTTGCTCCATCAACTCATTTCTGACTGCTATGCACTCTTGAAAGTACAGATCTCAAGTGGTGGAATACGCTTTCGAAACCATGTGAAGCGTTTTATCAATTTATCACAAGAGTACATCAATATAGGTTTTCCAGCTGAAAGCATTTAAAAGTTTTCAGGAAACTTTTATAGTGCAGCTTGGACCCACTCCTAATCCACAGACAGGGTAAAAGAATCATCTGGCACCAGCACACCACAAAATCAGTAAGCAATAAAGTCATAATGAGGTCCAACAAAGCCCCAGTAGCCAGGGCTGTGCATCTCTCCCTAACACTGTCAGCACAACACAGAACAACTACAAGCCTTGGTGCTGCAACTGATGTCATTCAGTATTCAGCTGAATCAAACTGGTGTTTAAGCATCATTCCAGCCCCAGCAGGCTAGAAGAGATGGAAGCTAGTGGAAATTGGAAAGTCATTGCTGGGAATTATGTCAGATTTGGATGTATTGTGTCACCTTCAGAAGAAATTCTGGGTCAGAATCAAACTTTTATATTTTACTCTTAAATGCAAATATTAGAGAGTGAATATGAAAAATGTATTCCTTAAAATGCAAAAAAAAAAAGTCCATCAATATTCTGCAAGTCCAATAGGTCTGCAGGTAATTTAAATGAGAAGTGATATTTTGTATCCAGGTGGGATGCTCATAAATCTTTTGGACATATGTGAGTTAAGATGAAGAAAAATATGAAATCAGCAGTGCTGTGAAGATTCTACATTTAAGTGATACATTACAAAGTTGACTTTGGTCTGTTGGGCCTCCATTTCAGTTCTACCTTGCCAGCCTGGGATCTGACCATCGAGGTGCTTGTGAAAGCTGAACCACACCATGAGCTATGCAGCTGAAAGTTCCCACTTGCCTTCAGTAAAACCAAGGCAGCACTAAATGTCAGCTCTATCAACATTTCCCCTTTACCCCTGAAATACAAAGCCCAGGTGCTGTTTGAGTGTCACCAAACACAAGCTGTGCTAAGTCCTCAGAAGGTGAGGAACTTCAGGTCTGCCTTAGCAAGGTGTCATAGCTTCACCCAAGAACGAACACGTGTGTGGAAAAGCTGTACACCTGCATGCAAATAAACACATACATAACCACAGCAAGTGTATGTAAACACAAATGCATCATGCATATGTATAATTACGTGTATGTATATATATAACGATGTATTTATAATTGGTATCGAGTGCTCAGCACCCAGCAGGTGGCACTCACACCCTGAGCTCCCGAGCTGGAGCGCCGTGGGAGGCTGGCACTCCTCGCCGCTCTACAGGAGGCACCACCTCACTGAGGTAAAGCCACCATGGGCACAAAAGCACTCATCACCCTTTTGCAAGGCCTGATGTGTCGGTTCCAGCATCTGGGCCAAAATCCCATTTAGCTTACTGGCCAGGCACCCCCTCCATTAATTCCCCTGGCAGCTGCAAGGCTCCCCCTTGACTGCTGCTGATTCTCAAGTGCTCTTGCAGCCTTTCCAGAGGAGCAGCAGTTTGGGGACTGAAAGGGTCCTGGAATATTTTCCATATAGAAGCTTCACATTATGACATCAAGAACAATACAGCTAGATGTAAAGCTTCCTTCAGACTTCATCACTTCTTTTTTCCATTTGACACACCCAACTAGCTTTCAATTAGTCCCACTAATAATTTGGGCTTTTGAAGATCTTATGAATGAGCAAATCAGAATTGGCAGAGGAAATGCTGTTTTCCTTTGATTAAAATTAAAGACTTGTTTTCACCCTAGACTTAAGTATCACTATCATATGTACATTCTTAATACACCTCCTTCTAAAGCCGAGTGGTGCTTCAACTTCAGCTGAGTGGGTTTGTTTTTAAAAAAATATTTTCCTTTCCAATTCAATATTCCACCCATCTCCCTTCCTTCTCAAAAAAAAAAACAAACCAAAAAACAAAAAAAAAAACACCCAATAAAATCAGTTTAGAAGCATCAATTTGAAAACATCAGCTCTTTGTGGAGCAGTGCTGTTCCCTGTTAAGAGAATGCTTCGTGTCAGATTGAAAGATACCTTTCCAAGGTCATTTCATGTTCCAATGGGTTTGTTATGAAGTTGTGGAATGGCAGATAAGGTTGCATGAGATAGTAAAGTGCCTTCCTAAGCTAGTTCTGGGCAGTAATGTGCAACCAATATTTGAGCAAGGGACTTCAAGAAACTTCATATGCTGAAATAAATGCTGCTGCAGGAAGGACAGAAGTAGTACTCAGATAGTGATAATCTGTTTCCCAATAAAAAAACAAAAGGCCATTTTCTTGGCAAGTTTGCACAAACTGCACACGTTTGTGGCACTTGGCAAAGGTTGGATGCTTCTAGGAATATTAGGGGGTACCTCTTCAGTAAGTTAAAATACCCAACCCTGTGTCATAATGAAGATTTGATGCTAAAAAAATGCTCAATTCAGAATCAATAGTGATGGCGTCAAATTGCAAGAACAAGGATACAAGAGTAGCTCCCTATTAAGTATGAGGACCAATAATTTGCAAGGTTAAAAAAGGGGGACGAAAAAAAATAAAAGCTGCATATCTAAGAACAGTTCTTTGAAAGTCTTGTAGTTACAAGTGTGAGGAATGATGATCCAGTATTTTTAGACTGCTTCTAACAGATCCCAAAAATGGAGGAAACCATAAAACAGTATCCTCTTAGCAAGCTTTTAATACTGCCTGAGCCTATCCCAAACTCTGAAAGAAGGTAAGCATCTGGCAGCACACTGAATTGCGTGCCACCATTTCAGCCATCATACCAGGGACTAAATCCTTCCCTGGAAGTAACAGAGGAACAAACATGCAAACTCCAGAGAGAAGCGGGGGAAAAGATCCTCCTCACAAATGGTTAGCTACATCTTAACGTGGTTTCTAGCTTGATGAAGGATCACCCGTTTGGAATACAAAAATACAAGTATTTGGCATCGAAACAGCCCTAACAAAAGGGCAGGGGAGCCTGAGGGGGTGTTTTTTCAAGTCCCAAATGAGCATTTTGGGGGGGGTCTAACAGCCTGACAGGAAAAAGATTAGAAAAATGGCCACCCAGCACTGAACTATGCACAAAATGCAGAGTTTCGGCGCTTCCAGTTCTGCATTGCACCCTGCGCTCCCAGCCCCCCGCATTCCCACAGGCTCCCAAACGCCCCCTGCTCCCCCTCCGCTGTCCGCTGCCGGGGAGCGGGGGGGCCACGGTCCCTCGGCGCTATCTGCAGTCACCCCGGGGCTCCATTACTACTACTTTTCCTTTTCCTGCTAGTATCACTTTTCTAATGAATTGCTGTTACTACAGAAATGTAAATGTCACCAGCTGAGTAGGTCGGGGTTTTTTTTTTAAACACCCGAAAAGGTAGGGAAAAGGGGGAGGGGAGGTGGGGAACACCTCATGAATATCCACTACTAAACATTTTTTAACGCTAAAGCAGCACCGACCCCGCCGCCCGCAGAACCTTGCGGCTTCATCACCGCTGGCCCCAAGCCCCAGAAGGGGTTTCAGCGCCTCATCGGCCCCGGCAGGGCTGAGCAGCGATGCTCCCCCGGCCGCGCTCCGGCTTGCGCAGCCCCCGCAGCCCACCCGCCCCCGCCGCACCGCGCGGAACTTTGCGGGCGCCGCCGCGTCCCAGCCCGCGCTGCTCTTCCGCGGGAGATGCTGCGCTCCGCGGCGGGCAGAACGGCGGGAAGGGCGGCTGAGGGACAGGGTCCGGCAGGAGCCGAGCCATAGCCCGCCTGCGGCACTCCGCACCGCGCATCCCGCGCCGCACCGCGGGCAGCAAGTCCGCCCCGCCGCCGGAGCGGGGGCAAACCCTGCCCGGGGACCCCGAAACGACCCACGGCGAGGACGAGCGGGGGCACGGGACTGCCAAAAGGAAAAGCGCGGAGAGGGGAATGGGAAGAGGCGAAGAGACGCCCCCGCGCCGCAGCCCCGCCGGCCCAGCCCTCCCTCCCTCCCCGCGCAGCGGCGCGGAGCGATGCGCAGCAGCAGCGCGCCCCGCGGGGGCAGCGCAGCCCCTCGGCCCTCCCCGCTGACCTCAAGCCAAGGACAGCCCGGCGGTCCCGCTGCGCATCGCCACCCGCGGGCCCCGCCGAGCGCAGCCAGGCCGGGGCGGCAGCAAGGGCGGCCGGGGGAGCGAGGGGAGCGGGGCTCCTCACCTGAGCCTGTCCCGGGAGGTGCTGTCCGCCGCCGCCGCCGCCGCGGGAGGGACGCGGCTCCTGCCTCTCTCCGCAAAGAAGGCTATCCCGGACAGTCCCGGCCCGGCGAAGTTACGCGCCGTCGCGGAGCCGGGCTCCCACCTGCAGCGCCCGTCAGACTCCGGCAGCCGGCACGGCACGGCACCGCACGGCTCGGCTCGGCCCGCCCCCCTCCTCCCCATTGGAGCCGCCGCCGCCCCGCCTCCGCCCGCCCGCCCGGAGCGCCCGCGGGGGCGGCGGTGGGCAGCGCTGCGGGACCCTCCTGCCGCGGAGCTGGCGGCCGGGGCAGGTGAGGAGTCGAGCGAGGCAGCAGCTCCTCTTGCCATCTTGCCACCCCACCGCAGTCCCTGGTTTGGCTTGGTTTTTTGGGGTTTTTTTGGGTTTTTTTTTCTTTTCTGTGGGAAGAAGGAAAGTACTAAAAGCGGGTCCGTGAGGTTGCTTTATGCCGATGTTCCGTGCTGTTAGGCTTACGCGGAGCTCGTTGCCGCAGCAGCCGCTGAGAGGCTTTGATGCAGGCGCTGCCGCCCGGTCCGAACCATCTGAACACGGTCACTAATGCCCCGAGCAGGCAGCGGCAGCTCAGGCAGGATGTCACCGGGCGAGTAGTCCGTGACAGATCCAGGGAAACTGCAAACTTCTGTGCAACAGCTAGAGGATAGGGCCGGTTGGGCTTCCCTAGCAATGCTGCCTGCAAAAAAAACCTCAGCACCTCATCCTTTCAGTCTGTTTTTCTATTTAAATTATGGGTAGCCCCTTCACAAGTGCACTCTAGACACATAGAAGGACAGCATTTGGGGCCTGTGGGGCAGAAACAAGAATGCAGCTGCACTGGCACAGGAGTTTGAAAAAGCAGTTTCCAAATAGTGGAAATTCCCCCTTAGATTTGGGAGCAACCACCCTGAAATTGTGGGGAAGTGAGGTTGCAGTTCCTGGGAACACAGCTGTCTCAAGATGGGAAATTTTCAGCCATATTTGAGGTGATGGGAATACCCATAGAGTAGTGAGAATTTCCTGCACCAAAGCATACAGAGGAAGAACCAGAACCACTCTCAGCTGACTTGTCTTGGCAAAATGGTAATGAGAAGTCCCTCCAGACGAGCGGAAGACTGTTCCCAGACCAGGAGCTTTGGGTGTCATGCCTAAGTCATTAACACCAAGATTATACCTGACCCTGCCAAGGTTTGTAAATCACGCCGAGGCTGACTTATCCCCCGTGGGAGGCAGCCAGAATTGCTGCATTTAGAAAGCCTGCTGACTACACAGTGCCCAGCAAATCCCTCTGCTCTGCTCGGCAGCAGGGAAGGCCGTCTCCCTTCCCGGAGGCGGCAAGTGACAGGGCAGGGAGGGCTGTGTCCCAGAGGCCACAGTGCAAGGCAGCCGTAGGAAGGGCTGTGGCGTCCCTTGGCTTCCAGCCAGTGTCACCGCTGCCTGAAGTTTGCCCACAGTGCAAATAATTGCTGAGATCCATCACATGTAGTCTTAAGAGTTCAAAGGATACCCGTGAGGGAGATTTCCTTGGGAGGCGGGGCACGGTGTGCCAGCTTCCAGTGGCAAAGGTTGAAGTTCCAATGGGGAAAGTTTTGTTCAGCACATGAGATAATTTTCTCTGATAAGTTATGCTTAGGTCGGCTCAGAGGGAACATCCTGCTATTGAAGGGAGTTGTGCGGCAAGCAAATTTCCCGGCACCTGCATTTGTGGTTTTTTGGTCTTTTACAGCTTTGCAAATTGATATGCAAGAGGTGCACAGGACGAGGTGAGTGACTTGGGACATGACCCTGGCCGATGCATCAGCAGGAATCCAGTGATGTCAGCAGAGACACAGCTCCAGCGTGTGGGAGAGTGTGGGCCAGGCTGCCCAGCAGGAGCAGGGCTGCCAGGCAAGCAGTGAAACTGTGAGCAGGAAAGTGGCATTGCCATGCCCCACAGATTTCCACTGGTTATTGTGGAATGGACTGACAGTGCACCCCACACTATAAGAGTCGCGGTGGGCTCTAGGAATGAGCCACATGTGTAGAACCAGTGTGTGCTAGGTGACAAAGTGAGTGAGTGCTAGGTTTGGGAAGGCTCCTGGGGAAGCTGGTGTTTTGCCAAGGTGGCAGCAGGTACCTGGGGCTTTAGGGCAACTGGGTTCAGGTAATTCATAAGCGATCACCCAGCCCTGGGACAAAATGGCTGAAGCCTATTTTGTTCTGCTGATGTGGAAAAGGCCACGCCAGTCCCTGTTGGAGAGGCATTAATTAAAGGAACTAATGGCGAGTTCCTAAAATATCTATCAGAGTGATCAGGATGTCTGCCGAGAGAAATCTGACTTGCTGGGCTTCAAGTTGTGCCAAGCCATTGTGTTCATCAGGAAATGAGGGTGTTCTGGGGCAGGTAAAACAGAAATAAATCACGCTGACCCTCCGCGGGTGCTTTCTGCTCCTATCTCCAAAGCCAGGTTTCAGGAGGTGGCTTACATACATTTGTTACATCGTTACTTAATAGGATGTAACAGCTCTAAGCCTTTTCTTCTTTTTTTTTTCTTTCTTTTTTTTTTTTTAATATTGTTGTTAGTGCTTTTAGCACACTGTATGGGAGTCTCTCCTTACTGAAATTACCATCCTAAGCACCCCTTTCTGAAACTCCCCTGCCAAGTTTTCCCTGCAAAGTCTGCATTAGAAGAATGTTAATCTGATTTACAGTAACCTGACATGACAACTTGTGGTAATAGGTGATAAAAAGTTGAATCCTTGTGACGGAGAGGACATTCATCCCTGACTGTGATATGAACGTGGGATATCCCAGGGGGTTGGCTCAGGAGAACACAGAGCCTCTGAGCACAGAGTGATGAATGAAGGGAAGAATTTGCAGCATCACTCTAAAGAGCCGTTTACACCAGAGAGCATCATTATGTCCATATATTTCAGCAGTTCCTAGTGTGGGCTGGCCTCATATATCCAAACTTTTATAGGCCCTCTGTATTATTTGTGTGGCAGAAGTGGGTTTTTTCCTTTAAATGAACCCAATTAATAATGCTTCATCTGCCACTGCTTATTAACACGCTTCCAGGAAATCAAGTGGTGGGAGAGGGATTGGCAGCAGCTGAACTTCGTACTCTGAAGGAGGAGTCCAACATTTTCCTGAGATCTATGCTCTGAGGTTGAGGCCAGAGGTGCAGATTTGCAATTAAGTTTAGGTTGACATAAAAGTGGTAATGAATACTATAGTAATATTCCATGCAGATGGTGTTTTCTTTGCAAAAAGACCTTTCTGAAAAGTCTCTGCATCCCCACCATCCCTGGCACATCAGCTGGCAGCACTGGCTCTTGGCATCCTCTGGCCCCAGGCACATCCTTCCACCGTGGCACCAATCCTCACTGCTGTGCCATGGCAACATGTTCCTGAAAAGTATCCTGGTGTGACAGCTCACCTGCTTGCAGCAAAATCCAAGAGCACTTGTTTAAATGCTCCGTTTCCAGTAAAGGAAACTCTATACTACAGAAGCTGCTTTGTCCCTGCCTGACCATTTTAAACTGGGGTTTGTTAGAGGGACCAGGGCAGTGTTTGTTAAAATTTGCCAGTCCCTGAGGATTGCTTTCAAACTGGAGAACATTATTACCTGAGATTAGAGCTATCCCCAGCTTTATTTTTGTACCATCATCAGCACACGTGATGTTTAAAGACAAAAAGACAGGAAGAGGCAGCATCCCTTCCTCAGCTAATATAGGGTTTGGTGACTGAAAGAGATTTATTGAAATCAATGTGCACTTTACCATCGATTTCTTTGTGCAGTGAGGCCTCCTTTAAAGCTTGTCAGCTTTTCCTTGTAAAGCTGAAATGAGACTAACCTGATGTATCAACAGTGAGTAGTTTGAAGTGATACTTCTTTTTCTCTCTTTTTCTCTCTCTCTCTTTCTCTCTCCAGGCTTCTGAGACATCACAAAATAACTTTTATTTAAACATGTATTTATCACATTTACTGAAGGTGTCCAAACTGCCTAAAAAATAAAAGCTGAATGCAAAATTCAATTTAGCATTGGCAAGGGACTTGACCAGATGATCTAACTGGTCGTTTATTGCTAGCTATGACTATAATTGCATGTCCACATCAGGCTGTTTAAAATTTTAAATTCAACCCACGCCATATTTTTATTCAGTGAAAGGAATTTACTTTAGTATCATTCTTTGCCCATGTCAGGAGAGCAATTTTTCACTGATGATAAGAAAATGCAATTTTTTGTTTTAAAATTGCAAATGAAAAAGCCATTTCTATGTCTCCCAAGCTTTTATTTATTGATTGTCTCATTATTTAGTGAATAATTGCAATTAATTTAATAATAATAACAATCTGTAGTGCACATCTATTGAATTGTACAGAAGAGACTTTAAATAAACTATTGTGAATTATGATTTTGTCATAATGTCATGAAATGCTGCTTTTTCAGGCTCCATAGCTTGACCCCTAAAACAAATAGCATGAAATACATTATTTGTCATTTTAAGGGGACTGACAGGCTTCTGCTATGAGGTGACCTGCACAGTGGCTGAAGGGGGAGCAGTGGACATTGTTTACCCTGAAACATTTCAAGGCAAGAAAGGCATTTGACATTATTTCCTGTCAGACCCTCAGAAATAAGCTGTCAATATATATGTTAGGTAAAAGGACAGTGGCGTGGGCTGAAAACTGCCTGAATTACCAGGTCCAGAGTGTTGTGGTCGATGGCAGTAGGTCCAGTTGAGGACAAGTCCCTAGCACACACGGGCTCAATGTTAGGGCCTCTTCATTAATGATTGGGGTGATGGGGCAGAATACAACTTTGAAGATGAGACAAAATTGGGAGGAGTGGCAGATACACCAGAAGGTTGTGTGGCCATCCAGAGGGACTTTGACAGCCTGGAGAAATGGGCAGGTAAGAATCTCATATACTGCAATAAAAAGAAATTGCAAAGTGTAACTAGGGTGGATCAAACCCAAGCACCAGTACAGGCTGGGGCTTGATCAGCTGGATCAGCCTGAGGGTTCTGATGGGCCTCGAGGTTCTGATGTGTGAGCAGAGAAGGGCCTGGAGGTTCTGGTGTATGAGCAGAGAAGGGCCTGGAGGTTCTGATGTGTCAGCAGAGAAGGGCCTGGAGGTGCTGATGTATGAGCAGAGAAGGGCCTGGTGGTGCTGATGTATGAACAGCTGATCCCCAGCCAGCGATGTCACCTTCATTGCAGCAACTGGCCCTTGCTGCAGAGATGGTCAGTGGCACCTTGGGCTGCACGATGAGGTGTAGCCATCATGTCAAAGGTGGTGATGCTTCCCCTCTGGTCAGCACTGGTGAGGCCACAGCTGGAGTGCTGGGACGAGCTCTGGGCTCCCCAGAACAGAAAAAATACAGAGGTACTGCAGAGAGGTCCAGCTAATGGCCCTAGAGATCATTAATTCATCTGAGTTTCTGAGGTGGGACGAGAGGCTCAGGAAGCAGGGACTGCTCATTCTGGTGAAGAGAAGGGGCATCTTACATATGTATGTCAATACCTGATGGGAAGGAACAAAGATGAGACAGACAGGCTCTCTTCAGTCATTCTCAGTGCCAGGACATGAGGCAGATGGCACAAATTAAATCACAAAGAATTCCATCTGAACACAAAAAGCCCCACATTTTTTACAGCGATGGCAGTCAAACACTGGCACAGGTTGCCCAGAGAGGTTGTGGAGTCTCCCTCCTTGAAAATATTTAAAAGCCATCTGGACAGGGCCTTGGGCAATCTGCTGTAGGTGTCCCTGCTTGAGCAGGGGGGTTGGACAAGGTGACCTCCAGAGGTCCTTTCCAACCTCAGCCACTCTGTGATTCTGTGAGTAATTCAGATACTGCACAGAGCATATTCTTCCTACTTCTCAATGAGAAAACAACAAATGGCTCCGCTGCAATTCCATTTTCTGACTTTGATGAACGGAAATATGTTACGCATCATTAACAACATGCCAGCATATTAAAACCATATTATGCTTGTAAAATAAAGAGCATTTTTTTCATCCATTGCCATCAAATTTATTTCTGAGTTAATCTGAAAAATTAAATAAATCCACATGGATCTCCCAGTTAGCGCTGCCAAGTATGTATATTCTTTAGTTTGAAATGAAAATACTTCTGTTCAAAGTTTGGGGTAGAACACATACACTCCCATGTTTCAAATTAAAATAAATTAGATGATTTTCAATCGGAAAGCTATGTCAAAGTGAAGGAGATGGCAGTATTGCAGATTGGCCATTCTGCCTTATAATGGCTCATCAGTCCAGGCCAAAAGTGCAGTAAAAGCAGAGAAACATCTGTCCTTGGTCTGGCTGACGTGAATGTGCAGGAGGCATATTGTGTTTTTGGACAGAACTGGTGGCTGCCTGCAAGTGTGAAGCCTGGACAATCCCAGACCACACTGAAGTGGAAGGGCATGCTGATCGTCTCTCTTTGAGATGAAATGAAAGAGGAATTAAAGCCTCATTTATTTAGTGGTAATTGAAACAAGACAAGCCACCGCCCAAGGTGCAACACAATATAGGAAGGCTGGGTTGGAAGCTCAGCCATATGGCTAGAGGGATTTCACTGAAAATTGGTTGCAAAACCAGGAAATGGGGCATTGATTCGGTTGAAGTTTTGCATTAGCTTGTGGGTGGAAAGAAGCTCAAACCAAGCAGGCAACCGGACAGGCAGGGTATGTGTGTGGCCTCAGAAAGGTAGCCAAGAACAAATGACTTTCTTTTCTTTTCTTTCCAGCCCTGAAAAGCCCAGAAAAAGATCTCACAGACAGGAAGACAACTTTTAACTCTCTTGTCCTTCTGTGTTTCAGTGGAAAAAATATTTCTATTTTAACAAACAGATTTTCCCCAACTTGTAAAAACAATGTTGACTTGAAGCAGCCCTAGAACTCTGTGAACTTTGGCTTCCTGCAAGGAGCAGCCTTATCTAACTGCAACACCATATAACCTAGGGCACTTAAATCAGTCTTCCATAAAGCAGGCTAGAGTCCCATCCCACTGTCAATTAGAACTCCTCTCACAAAATAGACTGGAAAAGATGTGTATTGCAGCCTTGGAGCAATACAGCTTCTCCAACAAAGTTATGAAACCTTTCTTCCTTTAGGGATAAACAGTAAAGCAACATCTAATTTGTATGAATAACCCTTTCAGCTGCTTAAATACTTCCACTCTGACGAATTTTTAAGCTGTTCTGATTCTCTGAGTGTATTCATCTTCCACACATATTATTTTAGTGCAAACAGTGGATCATGCCATGATCCAATATGTTTCCAATATGTTTTATATTTCCTACTGGGCTTTTTTGAAGATTTGTGATTTGATATCTTTTTCAAAATGGTAAAATATTAGCCAACTGTCCTGTAGATGGTTCTCCAGGTAAAGTTTTATATCTGATGGTCTGTGGCATGGAAAAATAGTCACTTGCTGACAAAGCTGTTCAGTCTACTTACGGTTCTTGTTGAACTGAAAATTTGCAGAAATGCGTAATGGTGCATGGACTATGGGTTTTTCCATGCCAACTCCGTCTCTAAATGTGATGCCATTTGTGTACAGAGCTATCCAGATGTGTGTCACAGCTTGATTTCCTGAGGCTGCTTAGGGAAATGCTTCAAGAGAAGCAGTGCTCTCTACCCCAGTGACATGAAAAATCCCTTCAGGATGCTGTACAGTACCAGAGCAGCAAAGCTTCATTACATTTGCTTCTAATGTGTCCCTTTCCAGCTTTTTGAAAATCCATCTTTTCTTCTGAACATGTTCACGAAGCTCACATAAAATGCTTTTTGTCATGTCTGACTAAACCTTTTTTAATTTGACAGTGGAAATTATGCTTCTGTACTCATAGATGGCTGTTTGTAATTTGGGCTTTTTCACTGATACAACAAAAATAGCTCCAATCTGAAGGTGAAAATTCGAGCCTGCATTTCTATGCCAACACTCACAGAAGAAGTCTAGCAACACAGGGGGATACAAACATATGCCTTAATCCTCTGAACGAACAGGTGCCTCATAGTTAAAGACAGATGAATACTTATTTGGAATATTATTTGGCATTACCACACCACTGCAATGCTAAGGACTCATACCCAAAGCGCAGCATGGCGGCTCCCCATTTTTGTCTTCTCATGCACCTGGTTTGTGCCAAGGGCTGAGCTGGGAAGGGTATATAGCTCTCTGAAGTGGGAGGTAGCAGGAAGGGAGAGGGGAGTATAAGTAGGATTCAGATCCTCAGGAATTTGGGATGAGCCTACAGATTGAAATCTTAAAAACGTTTGCAAGCTGCAGACCCTTGGTTTTTTGTTTGGCTGGTTGGTTGGGTTTTTTCTTCTTTTTTGCTTTTCTTTCTTTCTTTTTTGTTTTTCGTGACAATGCGCAGTAGTAGGGGCTTATAATTGCCCTTTGCTGTAGCTGGGGATCAGAGCTCAGTTCCAAGGCAGGTGCTGTGATTTGTGGGGCTTGCCCTGCTCTGCCGAGCCTGTGCTCTCCCTCTCACAGTTCCTGGCCACCTCTCCTCCGGGTGGCCCTCAGAGGACAGCCAGGCACTGCATCTGCTGACGTAGGTGGGCTAGGATGGATGTGGAGAGCTAGGTCCAGCTGTAGGTAAGGCTGGGCTTGTTTTGATGTGAGCTGCCAAGGAACCTAAGACATTAAGCAGAGCATGCTTGTGTAACTGCCTTTTCACTATTTTCTTTTAAAGCTTTGGCTTTTATAGTTAAAAAATAAAGATGACAAGTGAACTGAAAATATTTTGAGGATCAGAAAGTTTGTAAAGGTGCTTCCTGACAGTGTTTATATTATGGCTATGTCATTCCTCAATGTCACATACAGTTACTGTGACAGTTACTATTAAAACCATTTAGATTATTGTATGTGATTTAGCAGCATGGATTGATTGCAAAAGAATCATTGCATGTACTTAAGATTCATAATCTGCAGGGCATGTTATATGCAAAAATAAAAAATGCTTGAAGCAGGACTGTCTAATGAACTTACACGTGTTTTCAGACCATACTGTTATCCCTCATTAGAGCACGGATTTCAAATTCTGGAGAGGAAGGGTTAAACTTCCTGACAGCTGCAAAAGTTATCACAAGACAAGTGGTACATATATCATTTTAAAAATCCAGAAAATCAGTTCAGCCCTTCCACAGTAGTGACTGAAAGAGAGAAGATGGTAATTCCTTAGTGAGATAATGTTTGTCGTGGGTGAGTATCAACATGAAATCTGTTTTTAATCTCATTTTCAATTTTAACAAAAAGGATCAAAACTAATTATTAAAATAGGACCTCAAATAGACTTCTTACTTATTACAGTAAAAAAAAAGATTATTAACATTCATGAGGGCCCTACTTAAAAAACAAAAGACTTCAAATGAGCTGAAAGATGAAATAGATCCTGCAAACAATAGGTAATGCATAAAGAAATACAGAATAGCATCAATTAGACTCAATAACTACAAATTTGTTGACATATTTAACTGCTTTTAAACAATTTATTAACCCCACACAGTAAAATAAAAGGCACACAACTGCAAAAGCAGCAGAATGGATCAGTTCAGTAATTAATTAATTAAGTTCAGTAATTCTTTAACACCTGTAGCATAATTCTTAATCGTGTGAGTGGAGGAAAATGGCTTTTCATAACTGAGGTCCTAATTTTCAAGTGTTTCTGGAAAGACAATAAAGCCATAAGCAAAGAATACAGCTTTTCCACTTTGGAGTCTTGGCCCAACAGAAGACAGCAATTAGCTCTAATTATGACTTCCAGCATGGATATTAATGTGGAGACTAGGCATAAAAACATTTCTAATTACACAGCCTACCTGTAAAATAGTGTGGGGTTTATGGGTGATACTGAATGATTACTTCTTGTGGTCATCACTCCAGTGGGACAACTGAAAAGATCATATAAAGAGCAGGAGTCTCGTATTCTGGGTTATTAGCAATGCCATAGGAAGGGTCATGTGTTTTCTGACTTCTAAGTGTTACGTGTATGCAGATTAGAGAATATATAAAATCCTTAAAGAATAAAAATGAATATACATATCCATATATGTATTATTTTAGTGAAAGCCATACCTTTTTTAGTGAATTATTTATGTCATTCAGTCCCACTGCACTAAGCCTTACACATGTAACCTAGCAGGCTGTATTGCTTGCAGCAGTTAAGCCTTGTTCTGTCAGTCTGTTATTCACAAATGAACTTAAATTCTAAAAATCTCTCCAAACTGCTTGCAACCACACCTGCCATCCCATGTGACACATGCCAAGTGCTAGAGTCATGGGTGGTGTGAAGGGATGTGTGGCACTGATTTTGGTGGAGCCCCATGATCTGCCCTGGCAGGGAGCAGAGCCTGACACCTGTGCAGGAAACCAGAAAGCCACTGAAAAGTGTGATCAGCAGTTTGGGAGGAAGATCACTCGTGTGGGTCATGTGTCACCATTTCTCCAATAAGGCTGTGACTGTGCTACTTCAGAGGATGTACTGCGCCTTCAAAGTTAATATTAGAATTAAACTTGTCAGTTTGCATTTCCTCCATGGCCTTTTATCTTGATAGCAGAAACGTGGACATTTTTATGTTGTTTATGAAACTTTTTCAATATGTTTTACATTCTTTTGATAACATTGTGGGCAATTTTAATCCTCAAGCACCTTGCTCAGTAAATCTTCTAAAGGAATGAAATTACTTTTATATACAACCATTAAGTGCTCCCCTCTATTAGAACATTATGGACTAGATTTCATGCCTACAATAAAGATAATAAAGCAGGTTATTGGAATAGGATTTGAGATTTTAATTCAGATTTATAATAAACAGAAAGAAAATGGCTAATATGTACTGACTACCAAAGGTTACTGTGATATAAGATAATCACTAAGAGAGAGTTCAAGGAACTGAGAGACTTTTTATCCCAATGAAGATGAATTTGTGGTGCCATGGACTGTTGCAGCCTAAACAGGATAATTTTTCCAAAGTCTTACACAGAAACTTTCCATTTATATTCCATTAAAGCATTCTACATCAATGTCAGAGACTTGTAAGAATTGCATGATTTTTCTGTCTGTTATCCTTTTTAAAGTAAGTCACAACACAGAGAGAAAATCTTATGGAATAACTTTACCATGAAGTAAGAAGGATGTTACAGTAAAAGTAAGGAGCAGTTCAACTCTCCAACAAATTTTGCTGTTGCAGAAATGGATTTTTTTTCTGAAAAATGAAAGTGGTCATGAATGAAATGCAAAATGGAAAAAAAAATCAATGACATTCCTTGGAAAAATCATTCCATTTATTTACAGGGGAGAAACATCTCAGAATTAAAGATTTAACAGCATAGACTCAATATTCTTAACTTCAGATTCTATAATTAAAACTGCAGATTTATAACCTCAGTCCTACAAACATATGTCTAGAAAAAGTTATCAAAAGACCTACAATAAACCAGGATAATTTATTATCCATTTTTATCTGTCCCTCAGTTTAACTGCATTTTGGTCTAGAAAACATTACCATTTCAGAATTAAAAGAGTGCCTCAGAATTGCAGATAGAATCTGTTTTATCTTGCTTCTAGGCAGAAAACCATCAGCAATTGCTCCTGAAGTATTTCAAATTTTATTCCAGTTGGTGACTGGTTGATGCAGCTGATGCAGACACCGATGGCTGAGTTCAGACTTGAGAGAAGTGAATATTGAGTGCTTTCAGACTCAAATGCAATTTCCCCCACTGTACTCCAGATCCAGACTAGGTCCCAGTAAATAATTAATCCCATGGAAACTCTAAAACCTCCAGGATGTGAGACCTGGGTTTGGATGTCTCCAGTTTCCTTTGAACAATAATCCTTCAGGATTTAGGAGTAGCAGGAACTGCTTGGCACAACCAACCGCATCCTGCAGGCTGCAGATCATCTCCCGTATGGGTGTAACAGGAGGGGCCATTCCTCAATTTCCACATTGGTATTTAGGACGTAGAGAGATAAGGAATTTTTCCAAACACAGTGCGTGCTTCCAGTAAAATAGAAAACTTTATCTTCCCTGGTTATTAGGCAAACAGCACATCTGAGTAACTCTTACCAGGATGATCATGACTCTTGTGGTTGGTTCTTATCTTTTTTTTTCCTGAATAGAAATAGGGCTATTCTTACTAGTCTTGATTAATTCAACCATGTAAAAATGATAAGAAAATAGTATTTGTTAAGAAAGAGAAGTGAATTAATAAAATAAAGAAAATACATCTGAATCTTCTTTACTAGCAGTTTAGGTGAATACTGTGAGGTACCTAAGAGGTTTCTACTCCTTAGCTATTACAATTGCTACTGTTCATTTTTGCAAAATAGCTTTCTTTGAAAAATTAGCAGTACTTATTTAAGAACTATGTTTTCATAAAAAATTCCACCAGTGAACTTTGGTACTGCTGGTAAATACAGACATGAGGTTTTTGGGGCAAAAAAAAATTCTTCAAAGACCAACAAATAGCCATTGCAATCCCTCATCTCTCCAGACTTTATGTGCTTTCCCTTTTAGTAAAGTCGACTTCATCCAGTTCTGCACTGCAGTTACCTGGGGTAGCTTTAGAGCTGCCTACAATCATCTCTGAGTGTCTCCAGCTTTCAGGCTGGCAGAGGTTAATATGACTCAGCTACTTCCTGGCCAGCATTTTTTGCTCCTTGCAAAATAAATAATGCAGAAACCATATTAGTTCCTCTAATTTCTACATTTAAGCAATTTTTTCCAGTTTGTGTTTTGTATTACATGTTTTGTTTATATATTTATTAAATTGGAAAGAAAGACAGTTGAGAAAAAATGAAGTCCCTTTTATAGTAGCTGAACAAAGTAAAATTTCAATAGCATACATAGGTAGAATAAAAAATACATTCATTTTTTATTTTGATTAGTAGACCATTTGCAGGAAGAAATAATTTATTAGAGCAAAAGCTATATCAGGTAAAAGATACTTTCTTGGTTAAATTTTTCTTCTATTTTCAGTGAAAGTAGTTTTCAAAGTGGAAACCTTATCATGTTGCTTTATGCAAACTATCTGAGCCAAAGGAAAGGACTTTTCAAAGGGTCTCCAAATACTTTTTCACTTTAGCAAGGACCTCTACCATTGATTTGATACTCTCTTTATGGATGAAAACCTTATTCAAGAATGAGTAATGTTTCCACTGAAATCAGTTATCAAATAACAAGCCATTAGTGTGTTTTCTTTCTGGAAGGGATGATGCCAAGTAAATTACTTTCATTATAGGTCAAATATCACCAGTACTAAGAGCCTTGGACATAGTTTTTAAATGCTTTGATGGATCTGTATCAATGCACTTTCTACCACTGAGGAGTTCTGAGATCTCAACTCATCAAAATGTATTTATTCAGCTCAGCTTGCCCATTCAGCTGCAGTTCAGGCCTCTTCTTCACAGGAGAACTTCACTGAACAGTCGGAGGACATGGGAACAAAGAGAAGGTTTTGTTTGTTTGTTTACAGTTTTCCTTTGTGAGTTCCCCCAGGAGCAGGAAAGAAAATAGTTCACAGTCTGGTAAGATCAGAACAGCAAAAGTATTTGCAGCATGGCACACAATAAAGCATTGCCTGCTTGGAAGCACTGCACTTTCAGACAGCACCATCCTGAGACTCACAGATGAGCTCCAGATCCTGCCGCAGACTTGCTCCGGGAGCTAAGATTCCACTCACCTCTGGAGACTGTTTTTCCCTAGAGAGGCTTAAGATCTCACCCACTACTGAATATCTGGTTATTTTTCTAATTTTTTCCTCTATGAATGGGTACTTTAAAATTTGGATTGGTTTTCATTCCCACTGACAATGCTCGTATCCAACTAAACTTCTATTTATTTTACAAGTCTGTTTTCTTTAATCTTGTCATGGAGCAGACCACTAATTCTCTCCTTCTGGATGGTTGCAATGAGACCACACACTCTCTGCTCTGAGCATCCAGCAGACTGGAAAGAGATGAAAAGATATAACAAGAACAAAATACCCTTAGAAATCCAATGCTGTTTCCATCTGAATTGTTCCCTTATGGTTCCTCACCAAGTTCCTCACCAGAGATCTTTGGTCTCTTTGGACTGGCTATAAATCCTTTTTTTTCATTATTATATCATTCAAAAAATGATGGCAAAGCTGCATCCAAAGGACTATCAATTAGCTCCTGGACGTAGCCCTAAACAAGCAGTAGCCCACACTACACTCTTTGATTGAAACACCAAGTTCAGAAGTGAAGGTATTGAGCTGATCAACTTAAGTAAATAGAGGACCTCTTTGGAGTAGCAAATGAGGGGATTTTTGAAGTTACACACCAGTTATATGGGAGATAAGGTTCCTATGCTAATGTGCTCATTGATTAGTTGTTTCCAAAATCACAATTAGCATCTATTTGAAGTCTACAGTGGGTACCAGTGAAAACTGGGCCTTCCCTTTTTCAAGAAAATTGTTGAGTTGGAAAACTTTGGAAGAAATACACAGACTGCAGTGGCCTATATTTCAAAGGGAACTGCAATTTGAATCTCACCTATAGATTATTCTGAGAGAACACCCATGTTTCCTGATTTGAATACAAAGTATTCAATTTGATTTTGACAGCAGTGATATTATCTAAAGGAAAGAGAGAATGTGGTTAATATAGGTGTCTTGACAAAATAAGCTCTCTTTTATCTTCCTGTCCAATGTGACATCATCAGGGAGACATTTTTTGTAACCCGTGTCTCACATGAGCATCTGGAAAGGAGGCTACAGTTCAGAGACCTGGTTGTTCATTTTGATCCATTTGCACAGCTCCTGGGGCAGTTGTTTATAGATCTATTGATACAAGAGACACTGGGGAATCAGTCTAAAGTGTCATCAACTGCTGCCATCTCTGCAGTCCAGTGTAATTCACATTAAATATGTTTTGCCATCAGGAATTCTGATACAGCCTTTCTTATCAGGACTGCAACGGTAGCTCATAGTCTTACCTCAAACCCATGATCTCGAGAGATTAATTCTATAATATATTTTGTTATTTTAAGGACATTGCCATGACTCAGAGAAGCAATGGCAACCACTCAGAGAAGTGATGGTTTGCAATGTAAGATACCTATGGTGGTCAGAGGAGGACCCATGAGGATGGGTGCTCTGTTCACAGATTCTTCAGGCTGCAATTCTTTCTTTGGACACATTCCTCTGCCAGCAGCCAAAGTTAGGTGTCTGTGCCTGTCCTCAAGAAGCCTTGGCTGCTGATTCTGGATCTGTCTCTCCTATTGAGCAATGTTTTATTTTGGGTTCAGACACCTGGGACAGATGTCGGCTTGTGTCATGGGCAGAACCATTCCCCCACTGGCTACAGACATGCTCAGGAGCTGTGTGAGAGCTCAGCCTGCTCCAGCCACAGGACTTGCTTTGGCACACGAGCTGTGCATGGGCACCCTTTGGGCATGGCAGCAGACAGAAAGGCCAGAATTGTGAACTTCCAACCACAGGGTTTTCAAGGGAACCCAACCCTTCAGCAGCTCAGAGCCATGCTACAGCAGCTCTACATCAACCCATCTCTTCATCTCTTGATTTTTTCATGCATAGAATGTGCATTTCAGTACAATAATTTTAGTCTACACTTTGCCCATAAAAACTCTAGATCAGCACAGGCTTGTTGCTAGAGGCCTGTCAGTCTGATTTGGGTGCTGTGGAAGCTCATGGAACAGACCATCTTGAATGCCATAACCCATGCAGGACAACCTGGGGATCAGCCAGCAGGGCCTTGTGAAGCACAGGTCCTGATTGCCTAACTCAGCCTCCTTCTATGAAAAGGTGATGTGCTTAGTGGATGACGGGAAGGCTGTGGATATTGTCTACCTAGAGTTTTGTGAAGCTTTTGATACTGTTTTCTACAACATTCTTGCAGAGCAACTGACTTCCCATGGATGAAGATGGGTACTCACACCTTCACCAGCTTCTCCACCCTTCTATCAAGACCAGGTGCTGGGTCCTGCACTCCCTGCAGAGCTACAGGCTGGGGCAGCGTGGCTGGAAAGCACCCTGGGGGAAAAGGTCCTTTGGGAGCTGGTGGCTGAACATGAGCCAGCTGTGCTCAGGTGGGCAAGAAGGCCAATGGCACCCTGGTCTGTGTCAGCAGCAGCGTGGCCAGCAGGAGCAGGGCAGTGATTGTCCCCCTGTACTCAGCACTGGTGAGGCTGCACCTCAAATCCTGTGCTCACTTCTGGGCCCCTCAATCCAGGAAGGACATTGAGGGGCTGGAGCATGTCCAGAGAAGGGCAGCAGAGCCGGTGAAGGGTCTGGAGCACAAGGACTTTGAGGAGCAGCTGAGGGAGCTGGGGATGTTTAGCCTGGAGGAAAGAAGCCTCATGAGAGACGCCATTTTTCTTTACAACTAACAGAAAGGAAGTTGTAATGAGGTGGTGGTCAACCTCTTCTTCAAAATACCAATCAAAAGGAAAAGAAGAAATGGCCTCAAGTTGTTCCAGGGCAGGTTTAGTAAAAGTTCTTCATGAAAGAGTTGTCAGGCATTGGAACAGGCTGCCCAGGAAAGTGGTGGTCATCTCCCTGGAGGTGTTTAAAAGGTGTGTAGATGTAGCACTTGGGAACGTGGTTTAGTGGTGGGCTTGGCAGTGCTGTATTAACAGCTGGACTCAATGATCTTGAAGGTCTTTTCCAAACTTAATGATTTTATGATTCTGTCATGAGTGAGTCTGAAATTTCAATTTTTATTTCAAGTAACTATTTGATTCAAGTGTTTAAAACAAAGCTTCTTATCTTCAACAACAACAAAAAAAAAAGCTTTGGGTGAACAGTGACATAAATCACGGGTTTATTTGCAACTTTTTAACAGCCATTTGCTCAATATGGCCTCTGGCACAGCATATGCAACAACCAGTGAAAAGTGCTTGCACTAAGGAACCAGCAGCAACTGCTCTTCTGACAAATATTTACCCTTAAGTGTTGCCTCATCTTTCTAGCCAACATCTTTGTTACCAGCTCCTCAACAAACTGGAATGAAACTGTCTGAAATGCCATCAGATCCAGATGAAAGCAATCATGAACATCTTACTGGGTCAAACTGAATGTAAAAAAGAATACTAAAACCAGTATTATATTTAATTAAATTAGTATTGCTGCATGCAACGGATTTCTTGCTGTCTTTGTTTCCACACCAAATTTTATTTACCTTCTCCCCAGCTTTTCAAGATGTATCCCAGGCTGTCAGATTGACAGTGCTAAATTACTTTGTAGTAAAAATTGTAGGGAGGAATCTGGAGGTTTTGGTGACTGGGCAGAGGACAGGTGGTACATCTGGCACACAGTGAAAAATATGGGAGGTGGTTTGGGAATGTAATAAGTGCATATTAGCTAGATGTTTCTGTTAGAGTATTCAGAAGCAAAACATTTAATGATGCTGACATTTAAATTGTGATAATTAGATTTCCTAGTTAGCACCACATTGAGAAGAATGGGAACAGTTTATATACTGCTCAGAGCTGTTATTTCAGACTGTCTACAAACTTGGATTGGCAAGAATGACCTGGTTCGCATTCTATTTATAAATGAGTTTTATTTTGGCATTAATGAAAGCTTAGCTTTTGGATCACAGTCCTCTTCTATTATGTGGCTCTGTGAGGATAGGAATCACAAAAGGCTTGCTTCCAGCCAAGCTTGGATCTCCTCTAGTGAGATAGCCACACATGGCATTACCTCTGCAAATACTGGTCTGCACACATGGCCAGGACACCTCCCTTTCAAGGGAAGGCAGGTTATCTAGGTGTCTTAGGAGGTACACTGGGCACTTGAATAGAGAACTTTTCTTTGCAAAAGAGTTGTGGGAGAAGCAGAGTAAATGCTGGCCATTACTTGGCAAATCCAAGAGATTTGTCCCCTTGCTGGCAGAGGTTTGCTGCACGAGGCAGAGCAGAGAGCTACCCCCAGCATGACACATACTGACAGCCTCCATCTGACAGCCAGGTTTGCTGCCTTGCACAGTCACTGTGGGGCAGCAACCCACGTACAAAAACATCTTCTACCTTTCCCCCCTCCAGAGTTTTCACAACCGAGCAGCTTTGGCGGATGGGATGAGGAAAGAATCTACTTTCCTGTTCATTTTAAGAAATATTATGACCATACTCTTCTTTTTCTTCTGAGGGCCTCACCATTAAATGTTCTTTTGGCTTACTTGACAAACGAATTATTTCAGTTTAAATGTCCTTGTCACAGCTTTGGGGGAGGCAGCTTGTCCTCTGCAGCAAGCTTACTCCACAGCCAGGTTTGGAGTGGTCAAGTCAGAACCCTGTAAGCAGGGAGCTCATCACCTTGCTGTGGGGGCTCCTGCCAGATGAAGGGGCAGAAACCCCTGCCTGGCATTGGAGGTAAGGAGGAATGTTAAAGGAGGTGCATCTGAGGAAGGGTCAAGGGAGAGGGAGGACCCATTTTTGGGAAAAGAGGGCTGGAGTAGGACTGTAAAGGCAGAATTAGTGCACATGGGATAAATATTGGGACACTGGCTGTGTGGTAGAGATGGATGGATAAAAGACCAAATTATGTGGGTAAGAGCAAAGTAAAGAGAGATCATGGAGGCAGACAGTCTGTAGCCACTGGGTTATTCTGCCCTCCAGGAAGCCAGGCTGATCCCAGGAGCATCTCCACCCTTTCTGCTGTTGGTCAATATCTAAGAAATCCAATAACAAAGTGTGAATCTCACCTTCCCTCATTTCTAAATCGCTAGCTTGCAGTCTAGCACAACCCCCCACTGTTCCAGAAGCAAAAGTGATCAGGAAGCCAAGATTTATACTGTACTTATGAATATAAACACTGCTGCTGCTAAAGTTCAAATGATGCATGCCTGTTTTTTGAAGAAATCATTAAGCCCTCCAGAACAATTCCAAATGAGCCTTTTTATAAAGGGAAAACATAAAGAAAAAAAGTACTTCAGAGGAAAGCCTTCAAAATTTAAGAAAAGTATACATTAACAGAGACTCAGAACATTCTCCATGTGTGTGCTCCCTGTGAGATGGTTTAATTAGGTGAGCATGTTATATTTCATCCACATGACCTTTGCCTGATCCCACAGATTCAGAGCAATGAGTCTTCAAATTTTTTGCTGCTCTTGTAAAGCACATTTCTGTAGCAGAACTTTTATTTTGCTCCACAGTAATTAAATGTATTTATAGAGGTGTAGTAGGTTAACAGGAGAACTATCTGAGGAAAAGCAGACGGGAGGAATAACTTGATGAGTAACTAATCACTCATAAAATTCTTGTAGTGACAGTTCCTACAGGGATTTCTCAATTTGTGAACTACCTCATCTTCACTGTGGGGTTGGTTTGGATTTTTTGTTTTCTTTTTTATTAAGTGAGCAACCCGGTCATTATTTACTTTGTCTGGTATATATCTGTATAAGGGGTATAATTCCATAGCAGCCTTTTCCTTGGAGGAAGGCACTAAAGCGGCCTTTGGACCTGTACTACAGTTCCTTTTTCGTGCAACTTTCAGGGTGTGAAGATTGCATAACTTTGGGCCTGCTGTCAGATCTGGCCAGCGGCGAGTGTGTGAGCTGAGACAGTCTCCCCCCAGCCCGCATCCACACTCACACTCACAGCTGCTCAGTCACATGAGCATCCAAGCCCTGTTTCTCCAGGCCAAAGGGATTCATTCCCCATATGGCAGCTTGCAAAAGGTTTTTTTGTTGGTTTTTTTTTTTTTTTTTCCAGTGTATACAGCATTAGGTTTGCTCAGAAAGGTTTGTGGCCTTCATTTGTGAAGCCTTGTCCTGGGTTCCTGGGCAGGGAATGCCTGGCCATATAAAAAGCACTAAGAGGGGGAGGCCCCAGAGTGCAGCCTGTGAATCCCTGCTGGGTGAGGATCACCAGATGCACAGCCTTAGAAACCAAGTGCAGTGTTTCAGCACAAGGAATACCTCTGACCTTACACACTCCCTGGAGCTCGGAGTGTCTGCAAACAGGCAATTTGCTCACGGTGTGGAAGCTTATCATCAGGCAACTAATTCAGCTTTCCTCCACTGGGATAATAAATTCTATTTGCTTACCTTTTATCAGCAACAATAGTTGTTTAGAAAGAATGAAACAGAACATGATTGATTAGTTCTTTCTCCAGCTCCTCGTGGATCCAAGGTTATTTTTTTCATCCATCATGCCACAATAAAACAAGCATGATTTCTTTCAAGGTAGCAGTGTGGCTATCATGGTAACAGAGTGGATTACTCAGTGGTGTGTTCAGCAAGAGTAGCTGTTTTTCTCTCATCTTCACTGCAACATTCATATAAGATTTCTAAGGCTACCGTATGCTTACAGCTTTTTCTCCCCTGCTTTATTTAGGCAGGAAAACCTGTTGGTTTCTGTATGAATTTCAGTGTCCAGAAATAAACTGCAATCCTCTGAACCAAAATAGGGGGTCAGATATATCTCTTTGCTAGAAGCAAATAATTAAAGGAGAGCTATTAAATTTATTTATTTATTTACTTCCTTATCCTTTATCTGTATGGGCAAACAGTGAATTTTCTCTTCTGCTTTTACTGAAAAGTCTCTTACCAGGGCTAAGGTCCTCTCTTCTCCCCTGGGCATTCTCTTCATGGAGCTGCAGCTGGCCAAAATAGAGCCAGCAGAGCTGCAGCCATGCCCTTGCTTATTTGCTTGCAATTAAAGTCTGTCATTCTACAATAGACAATATGATTTCCCACTTGCAACAGGTGGTGGAGCAAATGCAACCCAGACAGGCACTCACCCAGCACAGCAGCTGTGGCTCCATCTCCCCGAGACATGCCATGAAAAAGTCAATACACATACAAGGCATGGAGTTTTTTCCTAAAAACTGTGTGCTTGGACAGCGACAACCTACACCTCCCTTGCTCTGACCTTTCCCATTGTCTTCCACCCATAACATCCACACTCTACCATGAGTCTCTAAGCTAAGGCTCCCTCTGCCTCTCAGCGTGGATCAGCACATCAGTGCTGAAGATGAAGGCAAGCCCTCCTTCATCAAGGTGGAAAGATTGGGGTTTTTTTGCCCAACAAGTCCTAAGGGATGAGACTGTGCTCTGTGGGCCATTACTTTTGGCAGTCAGATTCTGAAGGGGTAGCACCAGTCCCATCACCCTCCTGTCTTTCCTTCCTGCCTTTGCTGCCCTAAAAGCTTATTGTTCATTCACCTGTCTCATGGACTAGGAAAATTGAGGAGATAAGGGAGGGAGGCAGGGAGGGTAGGAAGGCATGCAGATGATCACAGGACAGATTGCCTAAGTGGGGCAGGTATAGTCTCTCTTTTTAGAAACACCAAATGTATGCCATCTCTTTCTGTCTGGCACTTATGACGGTCTCATCTTGCCATTCCTGATCATCAACAGGCCTTGTGGAAGAATACTGACATTTAAACTTTCATAACATGTCCATATTTTGTGGGATTTCATGTGGAGAAAGAAGACCTATGGGGGTAGTCCTTGCCTTGAGTGATGGAGGATTATTGCTCTGTGTGGAGGAAAGGTGAGTGTATTATGCAAGAACATAATTAAAAAACACAAAATTATGAAAGATAAAGGACTGTGAATGAACTAGACTAAAGCACTCTGAGAGCCCAGATCAGTTTTCAGTTGAACTAACAGTAAAAACATTTTTAACAGATTTAATTTTAATAAAGTGAAAGGAGTGACAGGAGTCTGAGGGGAAAATTAAAGAAATGCAGCTGAAGAGGAAACCTGCTGCTGCACTGGCTTCATCACACCTTGCACTAATCCATTCCCCCCCGCACTGTTGAGGAGGGAGAGGAAGATCCTGGCTTTGCAGCCAAAGCTGACCCACCACACTCTGAGACCAGGGGATCAGCACTCATGCACACCAAGACCAGCAGTACCCAAAGCCATATAATGAATGTTGGATAACAAACATGGAACTGTCTGGGATGTCCCTTCACACAAGGTGCCAGAGCAAGCAGGCGGTCACACGGACTTGGGCTGTCAACTTTAACCACTTCAGGCTGAATCCAGAGCATCGAGCTGGAGTGTGGAGGAAGCCATGCACTCCCTGGTGGGAAACCAGCTGCTCCTGCTTTAACATCTGGGCCCCCAGGGTTTTCCTTGGGGATTGCCATGGCCAGCAACAGCAAGAGTGCACTGCGTTTAAAGGACTGAGCCCTTAGTCCATCCTGCTTAAAGAAATCAGCTCCTTGCAGCAAGAACAGTCTCCAAACCCAGGGAGATCTCCATGTCAAAGGAATTCCAGGGTGTTACTCTGACATGCTAATATAATTGCCTGTAATGTGAATGCTGAAAGAGATGATGCCAAAGTGACTGTCACGAATGCAGAATAAATATTGTAGGAAAATACGGCTTCACATAATCAGAATTATAGGCATTTCTGTTTGAAGGTGTAAACATACATTTTCCAAATGAAGTTTTTATCATGGTCTTAAAAAAAATCCTTTCCTTTATACCTATAAAAATATCAGAAGGTACTTGACTTGATACAAAATACTTTTAAATGCTGTCCCAACATCATAATTTCTGAGCAGTTTGCACTGAAGATGTAATATCTTGGTATTCTGAGAAACAGAAGACCAGAAATACTGGAATGGTACTGATCCTATTCTAAGGAAAAATTAGTCCTTAGATTTTTCCTTGCTATTTATAGTAATATTTCTATTTCCAAGCTCTCATGCTGAGAAATGTGAATGAAATCAACTCTGGTTTTGTTGCTTTTTCTGTAAAGAGATGTGACCTGGGACCTCTGGTACAAATGATGTTTCACATGTTTCTGAATCTGTGAGCTTCAGAAATGTCCAGACATATCCTGATAATTAAAAGTAGATACAAAAATAAGGCTATGTCTACAAAATAACAAGTTTTCCCAAAATACCCTCACAGATTTTAAACATTCATTTTGGAAAAAATGCCCAAACAGTACCTTCGTTAAGTCAGTTGACAGCATAAGCCAGACGAAATCCAGACACAAACAGATATTAAATACAAATATTTCTATTACTATTAAGGAGCAGAGACCCTCCACCTATATCTGCATTTGGCCCCCAGTTACTAAAGTAATTGTGCACATTAAAATATTAAGCCTTTGGGAAGCTGCAATCATGTTCTGCCAATTTATTCTATACTGTTATATTTTTAATGAGGTCATTTACTGGAGGGTTTTGGGATAAAATCCAGAGTATTTACGGATTGGCATAGACTGCCAAGAACAATTGTAGATAAAAATAAAGTCTATGACTTTTCATACAGGGAAAACTGGAATCTGTACACTCATTTTTAATTAAAAGGTCCTTAGTCTGGGAGATGTGTGATATATTCCAAATCCAATTAATGATTACCTATTATTTTTACTGGATTTATCCATTCTTGAACAGTTTTCAAGTGTTATTCTGTGCTGTTAAATACAGTGGGCCTGATTCTCATGAACAATGGGTTTCTGTCCCCTTCTGACAGCTCAGGAATCCCTGAAAGTGTGCAAAACTGGCAAGAGAATTTTGCAATTCTTTTTCATGCTCCCGTAATTTCAGAACAAATCCATTATAAGTGAGAATAAAGGTAGCTTTGCTGCTTAGAAGAGAATATTAACAGGTACATTCTTTGCACTGGAGCCTTATGTGTCTTCAGCAAAGCTTTGCCTTTTGTGCTGGTTTAGCTGGGCAGATAAACACTCTCTACAAAGATGAGCACTTGAAGGTTATGTTTACTATTCTAGCTTAGTTAGCATCTGTCAGCAGACAAAGTATCCTAAAATATCAGCTAAGTCCTCCAAGAGATGAGCTGTATCTTTGTTCTATTATTTTATTTCTGTGCTAGTAATAATGGTCTGAAATAGGAAGGTCACTGACTCTGCAAAAATTCACACTTTAGTGTGACTATTCATGTTATGCCAGTTCAAGTCTATATCCACAACCTCATAAATGAGGGTCACTCTTGAGACAAAAGTAGACCCTCTTGACTACTTCTATCTGACTCTCCAGATTTTCATTTAATTTGTATAAAGTGAAATTAAGCTCGGGCTTTAAGGTTAATGGTGGAATCTTGAGTGGAATAATTTTATTCCAGACACTCTCTGTGTCATCCCTATTATAACAACAGAATTCAAGGCTTTTTATTTTTGAGTATCCATCTGCATGTCCCAAGATTTTCTTGAAGGGGAGCTTGAGTTCAGCTAGAAGGTTTAAACTGACATCTAATTTGATGCTGATAATGTGTGTCTCCGCCTATGCACAACTTTGAATGTTAATCAGTTATTTCAGTACCTAAAAATTCCTCTCAAATTGATTAACATGTTTCCAAACTTATTTTATGCCTTGCCTATTAACCAGATACGCTCCATTGTGGCCTGCTAAAATCTTCAGTAAGAAAAACAAAACTGAAGGATAAAGAAAACTGTGAAGAAAAGTAATGATGAGAGCTGTGTGCTGCTCTCTGTTAGCACAGGGGGGGTTGATGAACCATCCATAGCTGTTTAAGCAGGCAGTGTCGATAGAAGGATTGGCTCTGGTGCCTGTGCAGCATTGACTGGTAGAAAGTAAATCTTTGCTACTGCTTGCAGTGCAATGCCTCAGGCACAGTGCTGTATCATAATGGGGAATTAGAGCCAGACTATGTAAAGCCTTGTTGCCTGCAACTAATCTGCAGGATGACAGCATTTTCAAAAATGGATAAATGCTACCTGAGCAAAGGGGGGGGGAAATTGCAGTATCAGAGAAGACACAGCATATTTCCCCATCAGCAAGAGAAGATGTATCTCACAGCGCTCAATACATTGGCTGTTGTAATCATACTCAGTACAGCATGGGATTGTTTTATGTGGTTGATTTGCTGTTATCTTTAATTAGCCATAATTCTGTCTTTTTGAACATTAAATGAGTTTGGTTTAAGAATTCTAATTGTAAAAGTCTCTCAAATTAACAGAATGGGAAAAAAATGTTCATAATGAACTGAATTTTAGATTACAATAAGCTATTACAGGGAACAGAACAAACGTGTGCAGAAAAATGATTAAACTGCACAGAGTTCTCCATGCTGTACCACATTCCCCTGCCTTCCCCATTTTGGTTACTCTTCTGGGCTCTTTCAAGCCCACAGCTTTCCTCATCTACATCCCAGTCAGTTTGTTTCAGTGGAGACAATTTCTGGGCTTCAGCCACCCAGTCAGGGGAAGGATATAAGCAGACTCAGAATTTAGATCATAATTTTCAAAGGCTAGAGTGACTGGAAGATTTTCTGCCACTTAATATAGAAATGGGTGTAATCTTCCAGTAGAAATTTCACTCTCCCACAGCCTTGTCTTGAATCTTCTGTCAAAGGAAACGGGCTTATATATTGCTAAAATATCTTGAGCAGCTTTTGACACTCCGAAGCATCAATGTGCTCAGCACAACGTGGACTAGCTAACGCTTCCAAAGTGACTGTACACTGAGGTTCACACTGCTTTAGAGACAGACAAAATTCTTCCAAAACAGATGTCAAAACTGACACAGGAACCATTCTGCTGTGTACCCTGGCTGTCGCATTTCTTAAACCTGCCACAGGGCAACTATCAGCACGCTTTCTATTCAATACATGTATTTGCAGCTCTTTCATGATGCATTAGAAAACTACCTCTGCGAAGCCAAGAGGACATGTGAATGTAATTTCTTTTTCCACAAAGCATTTGCTATGTTCTTTGAAAGGTTAACCCACCTTACTAAACTGTACAAACATTATTTCACTTTTATTGACACTCTTTTCAGACCATGAAATGACTTGAGTTTTAATCTACTTTTTTTTTAATACCAAATGGAACAGACTAATTTAATAAGCTTCACAGACGGAGGTATTTCAAAAACATGTTTTCCAAAGCTTATGAAGTTGCAAGGGGGAAAGGAAAATGGTGTATCACAGAGAAGGTGTTATTGTTGAGGTAAATGCAGTTCTGTTTACTGGGCTGCTATAAGTTTGCTGGGTTTTTTAATTCCAAGACATGCCTAGAGACCACGGCACAGCTTTCACGCTACTTGCATTGAGAATAGTAAGGTTATATGGTCTGATGATCTTTTCCTATGGGGGGGGGGGGGGGGGGGGGAAGAAATTGCTATTAAAATAAAACTCTGAAAGGATGATTTCATTCTCAGAATAATATTTTTTCCCCAAATATGATGCATTGCCCACTTCACTTCTCATGGTGTGTGAAAGCAGAAGGCGGAGCACCCAACAGGGCTGGCTGCTTGCTGGGGCACTAACAAATATTGCAGCGTCCAGTCTGGTGCCACATAAAAGGAAAGTGTGGGCAGCAATTTGGTCAGGTCATTTTGCCATATAATTTACAGAACCAACTTTCCATACTGTGCCTAGGGGGAAATAACAGGTCCTAGCGCTCCTGAACATGTCTGTGGGCCTGTCTGCAGAAGCTGATGAAACACTGTTATCATTGTGAGCAGCATTCCCAGCTGAATGAGCTGGCTGGGGAGCAGGGCTGGGGACCAGGTGCACAGCAGCCTCTGCTTTCAGCAGCCTCTGCTTTCAGCAGCTACAGGTCCCCTGAGATGGTTCCCCCAAGGCTGTGTCCTCTCAGGGGAACAGCATGTCCATCCAATACAACCTCACAGTGGCCACTTTTGTACAAAATCAGAGTTGTGGGGGAGGTCCTCCTTTCAAGGGAGACCATGAAAGAGTAGTGGGGCACCACTCTTGGTCAGGATGCTCCTATTAAATGCTCCAAACTCAGAAAATAAAAATAATTCCTAAGTGTGGGACATGGTGATGCTGCTGGTAGAAACTTGTCTTAGTTCCACCCTGTATTTTTCTGGTGAGGGGTTAGCTCGGGGACAACATCCCACAAATGCTCCTTCCAAATTCAGTAATGGATTTGAACATTTGAGTGACACAGCTTTGCTCTGAGGAACTGGATTTGACTATCTGCAGACTCTTGGGTTTCATAGTTCATGAAATTGGTTCACATAGCAAAATATTAAGGATCTCATACAAATTCTACAGTCTCTATGGATTAGAAAAATGGCACACAGCATGAGCTTTCAGTCAGTGACTACTGAAGTACCAGTTGTAAGAATCAAGAATCCAGACCAGCATTCAGTTTGGGTATAAAAACAGGTAAATGTTTGTCTTTCAGTCATCATAACTTTAATTTACTCATATTGTACAGAAAATTAAAAGAGAAAGAAAGAAAAAAGTCAAAAGCCAATTCTTTAACTTCTATGTACTCTGTTGATTTATGGTGTTTCATTAACATCCATAGCTTCATGTGTCATGACAGAAGATTAAATAAAATGTATATTTAACAATGTAGTATTTGTATTTCACTTGAAAAATTCCTTGTCAGTGTCTAGCCAAGGCAGTATATACCATCCACAAGACCTGCCTTGATGGATAGTAGAAAACACCACATATTCTAGGAAAGAAATTGAGTTCTATGAGTAGTGCAGGCATCAAATGGAATCTTGTGTTAAATATGAAGATAATCCTATTTTCTAACAACTAATTTACTGACTCTTTACATTTTTAGGGTCAGACTCTCTTAAAAAGAATTGCTATAACTAAAATTATTCTATAAATTTGAGATATTTCTGGAACTGTAAATAAAGCTAAAACTTTCCCACTTTGTCATAAAAAGGAAGGGGTTTTTTGTTGAGTTTTGTTTTTTGGGTGTTTTTTTATGTTGTTTTTGTTTTCTGTATTATTGTTTGGGGTTTTTGTTTTTGTTGTTTTTTTAATGTAATGGCTTAAAGTTTCTTCTGCAGCCTGGAACAGTGTTTTAAATATTGTTTCTTCCTGCAATGAATTAAGAATTGTATTTTAAATCTGCTGCATATATTTTCTTTTATCACATTGTCATCCTTTGTTTTTCTTGTCTGAAATCTCTCATACTCCCAAGTACAGACATAAGGCCACACAGTCATCTTTTCTTCCTTCATTGGTTTATATTTCTTTGGGTAGCTCAGGGTCCTTTTTTGCCCAGGAGTATGTTCTCAGCAGTTTTTAAAGGCCAGACCTGTGTGTGAAATGTGAAAACCCCAACACGCTTGGACAGCTTGGGCTCTCTCACCAAACATAAATGTTCATAGAAGTAAGAAATGTTCTATTTCTTAACAAGTTGGACATCACCAAAAATACAGAAAAATGCAGACAAACATGAGAACATAATGTACTCAAACTTAAAAGCATAAAGGGAACATTTGGTTATAAGCACATAACTTGGGAGATGTGTATCAGATTGTTGCAGTGATTCCTGTTATCTTCACAATTAGTCTGAATATTTGCAGTAGTTGGACCAACCAAGAGATGGAGAAGTGAAGAGCCAGCAGGCCCTGTCAGGTAAAGAGAAGAAAGGGGTAGAAAAGACAAGGTATCATATAAACTGATCTACAGAATTTCTTAAAAGTTTTGGATAACTGAGGATTTCAAAACATTATTTATATTGAATTCTGTGATAAAATCAAGGTAGACCTGTATGACACTACAATGGAAACCCTTTTTATATTCTGTTGTTCAGTAGCAAAAAATAATGGAATTAATCTAAGATACCACATATATTTAATATAGAAATCAAGTTTTTAACTTGAACAATTTGTTAAACCTGAATTTTGAAACTATTATTTTTTAAATTTAAGGGAAAAAATAAACATTTTTAATCTCTGTAAAAAGTATATTTTGTGATACACTATCACATTTTCTACAAAGTCAAAAGTTATAGTGTTGTACAAGTTCTGCACATCATATTAGTTCTACTTTTAAAAAATCTGCTGATTTTCTTCTAAGGCTTCTTTCATTAATTCCTAGGACTCAAAGACTAAGCAAAGACTTTTTTTAGTAGCAAATAAAACAATTTAGAAGTTTAATGGACTGTCACTTGGAAGGAAAATTATCTACATACAGGCAGCAGGTTTCCCTGTAACCATTCCACTCTCAGCTCTTCCCATTACCCTAACCTTCTGTGCTGCAGTTAAAATAAATTAGCAAGAATGTGAACACGGGTAAAGTGAGAATTTAACCTGGCAAGATTCGTGGCTGTGTAAAGTAGATTTTATTAAAAAGTCCTGTTAAGACAGACAGAAGTAATTTAGTTCCATCCTCCCCTGTTGTATTCATCTGGGTCTGAACACCAGCCATTCAATTTGCATAGGAGCTTACATTACCAATAAATAGAACAAAGCATGGCATTAACTGCAATTGGAAACTTGACTTCCTTGCCTGTAAAGGGAATGGGCATTTCTTCTCCACTTAAAATGCACAGGAGTAATATAGGAAATATTCCTCTTTTATTGTTGCAAGCAGTGCATGAGAACTAGTGAAGAAAATTTCTGTGTTTACCTTTTCAGAAATCAAATCAGATGTGTGAAATTTAGCAAGAGAATGTTAAAGCTTCATTGTAAATTCAGTATATTTTTAGAAATGTGCTATCTCCTTTAAATACTTTCTAATTTGGATCTGAGCAAACAAAATCTGCTGGCTGAGATAAATACCTATGTAGGATGGAGAAGATTTTGGCTGGAATATATGCAATCAAGCATATTAAAAACCTTTAATAAAGCATTGAAAATCTTTGCAGTGCTTTATCAACACATAATAAAATACAGGTTTGGGATTCAATTTTCACTTAGGTTTCACAGATCAGAATTAAAAAAAAAATATTCCTCCCTTGAAAAATGGTGAATTTGGACATGGATACTACCCACAGTAATGGTCTTCCCCCACAAAATGCAGTGGGGTGTGGAACTCCCCAGAAAGGGCTGAGCAGATGGAGCCCACATGGGCACCTCTGGGCCTGGGCAGCAAACACTGCCCCAAAAACTGAGAAAATGGTTCAAGTGCCTTGTCCTGGATGTCCAGAGTTCACTGGATTTCCCCATGGGTGTCCTCCTGAGGCCTTTCCAGCAGGGGATGGGATTCCTGCATGTCAGGACCACGTCATGTCTGCCTGCTCAATACAGATGGTTTGGGCAGCATCAGGCACCTGAAAGGCCTCTGTCCATCTGAGCTTAGGCAGCTGACTCTTATCCTAAGCCCTCTCTACATTCACAGGACTGAGTACCTGAATTTCTTCAAATATCTATCTAGGCCTCAATATTTGGTGGTGGCACCAAATTAGTTATCACCAAACCACAAAATGTAAGGACATTCTGACAGCTGTTTCTAAGCCCACTGCAAAAAACTCACCAAATTTGCATATTTTAAGACTGGTTTTGTTAAACTCCAAAGCTCTCTCCCTGACTTTACTGTAATCATTGTAACTCATATTAAAAGCTGTATGTTTGGCTACAGAAAAAAAAATTAAAGAATGACCAGAACACATTAAACACTGTGCTCTAAGAGTGTGCCCTTTCTCTTGGATAAAGTGTTTTTGGGAATCTTATCAGGTCACTGCAGGAGCACAGCTTCTCTAAGGCTTAAATGCTGGTAGCGAGTAGAAAGAGTGGCAGCATTATGTACTCCCATCCATTCAGTCAAATCAATCTGCTGTGCCAAGGGGTAATAAGTGACCCTCCTTTTTCCTTTTTCTCCCAACAGAACCTACTCTCCTGGGCAGCACCTCATTTTCTAAATCACAGCCCTGTTGGGTGGGAATCCCCACTTATCTGGTCTCAGGATCATTCCAATTCTTCTGTGATTGCCTTGGGCAAAACAGCCTGTTTTGCCTAGAGCGAACCTGGCCTGTTCTCAGCTACATACCACAGAGCTAAGAAAAGTGGAGTCAGCTTCCTTAAGACCTCCCTTCTGGTTCAATGAATCTTGCCCTGCTGTGAATCACCTCGAATGCTTCCATCAGGCACCTAGCCTCGAAAGAGGTCAGAGTCCAGCCTTCACTCCTGTATTAATCCTTCCCTTGGCTGGCTGGAAGCAGCTCTTTTCTCAGTGAGTGGCTCTAAATCATCTCCCTCGGTCCTTGGATTTCATTGTGGTCAGCATGTGTCTGGAATGAAGAATTGCAGCATCCCAGTTATAAGCACCCCAGGCTTTTATTAGCTATAGTCCTCACAGCCTAATGCCATGGTTTAATCATTAGATAGGCCTTCCTGCTAGAGATCAAACTTCAGTCTTAGGTCAAGTTAATGTTGTTTGTTTAATAAATGTTCCCCCATACCAAACCATGTACTGTCAGAACATTAGAAATCACCCACCCCACTGCTTGCCTTCTGCACCTCTTGAGTAAATTGGCTTCAGAAAATATCACAGTCAAGAAATGTTTTTTCCATTAGCTAAGATAAAAACTCACATACTAGAAGCGACAAGCCATCAGCAGGATGCAACAAATACCTGAATGAAATTTGTCTCTCTTGTGAATGAAACTCATCTCATTCATGTCAGAAGCAGTGTTGTGGTAGTAATACTAGGAGCCTTCTAAAAAGTTTTACATAATTATGATAGTCTTCCACTGTGTTTTTGGGAGGAATACCAGAGCCCAGTGGTGACAACATTTAATGAATTCCTCTTCTTCTATGTGAGTTTGGGGCATATGGGGAGGCTCTGTTTTGGGCACAAGAGCCACAGAGAAATCAAGCATTCTTCTAATTTTCTGAAATGTCAAAATGACAAAAATAAATGTCAACATTTATCCCAATGCTAGGGATAAAGGAATGTTAATGTAGGAAAATACAGTCACCTGATATACAAAGATCAGATTTTCAAAAGATATGTGAAGTGACCCAGGAGTATTGGGAAAACTCTGTCCTTACAGAGTTCAGTCTTGGACTCCTGGCATTCAATATTCCTCACAATAGCAGGGAGATTTGCCAAGGAATTTTGGATCAAGTCTCTTCACTTAGTCGAGACTTTGAAATGTGTTTTGCAACCCATGGAGGAAAAAATAGGGAGAAATTAAAACTGTGACTCAGAACCATCCCTAGAAGGTGTAAATTAAAGGGTTAGAAGACATCTCACTTTTAAATGGTGTTCACATTCAATAGAGAAAAGCACCCCTTGATGTTGCACTGACTTTTTGATTTAGAGCTCAGTAATTAAAAGCAGCTATTTTAAAAATGGCTGTTTGTTAATCCAAGATGCTGTTACTTCGCATTTCATTTCAGGCATCACTTTTATAAGTTTTCTCATAAAAAAAAGCCCAACAGGACTAGTTTTAAACCAAAAATCCTGTGAATATTTATCTTCTGGATTTAAGACATGATGAATTTAAGAAGCTTAGGAAAATGCCAGCAAAAGTCCACCAGTGCTTTCTAGCATTGCAACTGATGCAATATAAATTGGAAATTAATTTCTTTCAGGAGAGAGGGCTTGAATTGGAAATAGTACTCTCTCATTGCAGGTCCAAAGGAAGAGGGGGGAAAAAGTGATTCTACTGTGTTGGATCCCTCATGGCTGATCATCCCAGGGGAGGGAACTGGGTATTCTGTATCCCCTGGAGGAAGAACATCCCTAGGACTTAATCATTTTATCCAACTGGATCAATATGAATGGTCATTAAGGTTAGGTTTTAGACTCAATGGTGTTTTTTTCTTACTCAAAGAATACAGTTACAGCTTGGTATTTCAGATCATCTGTGGAAAAGCATCAAGAGGAGAACTAGTACGGATTAGCTGCCTTTAACTTTTATCACTAGGGTCTGTTCTGTGCAGCTAAAGTTGGTATGAAAGATTAAGAGTCTCTGATTATAGGATTTTAAAAGATGACTTGATCCTTGTCTTTTGAGAATACTTTGTCTGTTAAGTCTTCATGCCACCTTTTTTTTCTTACTTTACTCTACTTATTGGTAAGTTCAATTTTCTTCTATTCTCATTCCTGTTGATTTGAGCTCTAATATTTTGAAGCCTTCCTATTCTAGAATGAAGCTTGAAAATGACAGTATGTCTTTATTTATAGTAAAATCCAAGTGGCCAGGCACCTAGCTAATGCATCTTGCTCAAAAGTTTGTGGTTACACCTACCTCTAGATCTGGAGTCTGAAGAAAATTTCCACCTTCTCCAAAGCCACCACCAAAGGGGCATTAGAGATCCGTTTTCACGGTGTGTGGAGCACAGAATAATTTCTGACCAAAGATGTTCAGATAGTAAGAAGTTTTCTTTCCTGGAACAGGTCTGGAAACACACATGGCCCCGGATTTTCTTGGTCTCATAGCAGGTTTTTTCGCTGAGTTTGTTACAGACTGCTGAGGAGTTACAGAATGTGAGACATCAAGGGCTGCACTGCCCTCTCTGTCTGAACCTGAAGACTGTACTAAAGATGGCACAGGACAGTGCCCCAGGGCAGGTCCCTCAGTCCTTTTTGATTTGCCAGTGAAGAATCCAAACTTGCTGGTCCTGCAAATTCAAAGTTTTCCAGGGAGAAACCTCTGTGACCAGAGTATGTCAGGCTGGAACTTAAGTGATATTCCTCTGTAAGTATGTTTGCCAAAGGCAACAGGAGTGTAGAGGCATCATTACATTTGGCCTGAGAACTTGAGTAAGCAAGTATTACTTCATCCAGAAAAATACTTATAGTTTTAATACATCCCTTCTTGTGAGTCTATATCTTGTCAATCTTTGACAAATACCTTATTTTTCAATAAAAATGAGAAAAAATGTAAGTTCAGAAGCATGTCAACACCTTCTGTTTTGTCATCAACTGTGATAAGGTTAACCTTGAATATTTTTGAATTTATTTGGTAAAGAAGAAAAATGACATCTGTTTTGTAACCTCACATCATCCCACACTTTCTGACAGTATGCAGCATTTTCACTGAACTGTAAGGTTTGCTCATGAAAGCTGAGCTAATCAGAGGTGGCTATCCAAAGTTCAGTCAATAAATAGTTTGACTTTTTAGCTTGTAATAATATAAAGGGATCAATAAGAACTATGAAGATTATTTCTCCATTTCCTTCTGCTTCATGTTAAGCTAGCCATGAATGACAGACTACTTCCCTTCTGCCAGTTTTTTGTCTTTAGCTGTTATGCACTATCTGTTCAGGGGATAGAAAAAAGTGTATTGTAAATCCTAGCATCTGAACATTTGCATTTAAGTAATATATTCCTAAACAATACCTGTTTATACCCTTTGCATAATTACTACCAAATCAGAATGTTTGATTTTTAAAAAGTGTAATTTCAGTCTTTAGGATGCATATGATTTTTGGTTTTGGTCACTCTTCTTGCAGAACTGGCTCAGCTATAAATATTTAGACCAAATCTCTGTCCTGAAAAATTAGGATCACTACTAAGAGCAAGCTTTTGTTTTGAAAACAAGTACATAATTTCTACCATAACAGCATATAGCACAGCTTCAGTAATGTCAGCCCACATGAAGCTTGTAGAACATCCATTATGTCAGATCACTTTCTGGAAAAGGCTTTACTAAATGACAGTACTGGAACAGTGGTGAAGTGTCCAGTTCGAAATTAATATCAACGTGGAGATTAAACACTGACCAATGTGAAGTGAAGGGTATTTCTGAGGCAAAACAGAAAAAGTAAAGATCAGTAAAAAGAAATAGAATTACACATTGAATATAGATTGTAGAACTTAATATAGAACACTTAATATAGATTGTAGATTATAGATGGAAAAAAAGGTAAGAAGAAGGATCCAGGAGAACCAAGTCAGTTGTAAATGTTTACATAAAAACCAGTTATCTGCAAAAGTAGTGCCTTTTGTGTTGGGATTTTTTTAAGGGTTAGTGAAAGTGAGTGTGTACTTTGGATCTGTATCTCACCTGCAATTAAGGTTATTTGTGTCCAGACATCTAATGCAATTTTAAGCAGAAGACTAAGACACAGGTCATAATCTGGAAGAACATATTTAATACTCATAAAGAGTTAAAAGTACTTTAATTGTCAGGATAGCTGAAATTCCAGGAAGGAGTCTAGGGAAATAAGCCAAAGTAATCTTGGAACAATTCTCTTTGAATATTCATTGAGGACAAAGAAGGTCTGAGAACAGGAAAAGTTCAGAAGGCATCTCTGAAAAAGAAATTTGTGGAACAAACCAGAAAGCTTAAAGACTAAGGAAGAACGAGTTTGAAGTTTCAAGAAATGCTGGGGCTTTTTTGGTGCTGGTTATTTGCCCTCAGTTCTGAAGAGATCTATTATTGCAACTGAACATGATGTTAACTACAAATTTGGTGTGGTGGGTAACACAGTGCCACAACCCATTATCTCTGTTAATAAATTCCATCTCAGAGAAGGAACAAAAGCCAATTTGGGGCACCCGGAAAAGGATACCTCAAACTCTACACCTTTGAAAACTGCCTGAAGTTTATAAAATTAATTTCAATGCATCAAATTGCAGGGTAGTGAGAGAGGAAATGAAAAAACCAGAATGTGAATGATGCAGAAAAATACCACCACTATAGAAGCTGCCCTAGCTCATACAGCTGATCCCTAACTACATACATGCTGATGCTGTGATGTTACTTTAACAAAAATCAAACTAAGTTTTTGTATCCTGTAACCTAAGAATCATATCTAAGTTGTAAGAAGCAGGTTGTTGTTTTTTTCCCACATGGTGGTGCCTAGGATCAGTAGTTAAGGCCCAGTGTCCAGTTCTGGAAGCCACCAAGTGCAGGCAGAATTCCAAGGAGAGAAATGATACCCAGGGAAAACCACTTTGAAATACCTGGTGTTGAAAGGGTGGAGGGATTAGACAAAGCTGAGAAAGACTAGAGAGAAGAGACTATCATAACAGGTAAGGGTTTTGCAACATAGATGTTAATCAGCAAACATTCTACATGCTTTTTTGACTATGACAGGAAAGAATAAGCCCTGATGTTTAGCATTTTCCAAGGATGGAGTCTGCTCAGACCTCCTGGGCAGCTTGCTCCAGAGTTTAACCACTGGGCTTTACAATGGCTGCAGCACATCCTGTTGCCCTGTCACTGCTAAATGTATATCCCCATCTCCACTGTAAACACCCTCATGGGTAGTTGTAGACAGAAATTTAATCTCTTTGCCCTTTTCTTTTTAGGGTTGAAAAATCCAGTTCCTTCTCCTCTCCTATGTCTTGTGCTCCAGACATCTTTGTGACATTCTCCAGCACATCCATGTATTATTTTGTGCTGGGGAGACCAAAACTGGTCACAGCTCTCCAGATGTGGTCTCACAAGTGCCAAGAGGAAAGGAAGAAGCACATGCTCTCCCAATGCATGTGTGTAGATGGTTCCCACTGCCATAACAGCATGTGGCTGACTCATGTTTAGTCTGTCTGTCAGGATTTCCTGGTCCCATCCAGCAGAGCTGCTCCACAGCCAGTCAGCCCCAATGCACATGATGGGTTATCCGAGATACAAGGCACCATGCTTGTTTTTATTGAGCATCATGAGGTTGCTATAGCTTGCAGAGGGTCCTCAGCTTGCAGAAGGTCCTCAGAGTCCTGCCTTTCAGTCCTGCAGCTACTTCACCCCAAATTTTGTATCACCCACCAATTTGCTAAAAGCATACTGCATCCTCTCATCCAAGATAACTGTTGTTTTTTTCTCAACCTGGAAATGAAACTTGAGATAATTTTAGTAAGGGGGTAACATAAAAGATAAAAGGGGATCCTTATTTGAAGGCCTCCAGAGGCAGTTATGGAAAGATGTTCACAAAAGCCCACCCCACCAGGGTGAGTAATTTTTATAGGTTTTAGAAAATTAGCATAATTGATGAAAGCACCAATTAGGAGAACAAGTGGTGATGCAATTGCCCCCCAGGTCTAGCCCCTTCTCTGGAGTCCCCCCTTCAGCACTAGTTGTACTCTGCCCAAGAGAATGTATCTCCAAGAGTTGTTCTCAGCCTTGGCTCCCAGGAAGAACCAAGACAACACTGGGACCTTGTACATCCTGGGGCTTGGAGCTCTAGAATTTGTTTTGTCTTTCTGCTTAGAGAAAGGCCATGGGAAAGTACTGGGAAAACTAGCTACTAATACAATAGGTGACAGAGTTACAAGTACATGTGTGAAGAATACAGAGAACATGTAAAAGAAATAAAGGCAAAACCCAAATGGCATCATAACCAATGGAGGTACAGTGTGATACCTGAGAAATACTACTTGTATGTGGCTGCCCAGCCTTTCAGGGACTCACATTACTGTGTTAGTTGAGAAAGCCCAGCCAAGTTTTTGTCTACCTTGCAGTGAATCCTCACAGTTTGCCTACAAGTTTACTATGGAAGAACCTGTCAAAGTAAAAGCCAAAGTGAAGATATGCAACATCCACTATTCTCTCTTCATTGACAGAGCCCCACATTTTTGCTTCAGAATGCAATCAGGTCAATCAGTTTCCATTTGCTCATGATAAATCTGTGTTAGTTGTTTCCAAATCTTTCAGTTTGTCACATACTTGGACAGGGCTTCTGTGAGGACTTGCTTTGCAATGTACTTACTGATGTGAGGCTGGCCAGGCTGTAGTTCTTTCTTCATTGCTTTTTCTTTTTCTTTTTTGAAAATGGAAATAAGATTCCTCTTTTCACAGTAATAAGAAACCTCTCCTGAACACCAAGAGCAAGTTTGCATGACATGGACCAGGTCCTCCAGCTCTATCCTTGAATTCAATTCTCCCCTATCACAGTGGGGACACGTATGTTCATTTCACCTCCTTCAATTTTCTAAGTGCTGCTACTAAGAGCAGGAATTGTGAGGTCTGAGATCAAACCTTGCTAATAAAGAGCAATGAGAAGAGGACCTTGATAATCAAACCCTTGTCAATGCCCTTTGCCATTAGTTTGTCTGCCCCTAGACAGCAGTAAGTACCATATTCCTTGGTATTCCTTTTGCTGCTGAGGTACTTACAGAATGTTGTCTTCTTAGCTTTCATATCTGTGTGGTGTCAAATCCAGTTGTGCTTTGCTTTCCAAATGTTCTCCCTGAAATAATTCACAGAATTCACAGAATGACCAAGTTGGAAGAGACCTTCGAGATCATTGAGTCCAACCCATGCCCTAACACCTCAACTAAATCATGGCATTGAGTGCCACATCCAATCTTTTTTTGAACACATCCAGGGATGGTGACTCCACCACCTCCCTGGGCAGACCATTCCAGAACTTTATCACACTTTCTGTGAAAAACCTTTTCCTAATATCCAACCTATATTTCCCTCAACACAGCTTGAGACTGTGTCCTCTGGTTTTGTCAGTTGTTTCCTAGAGAAAGAGACCAACCCCACCTGACTACAGTCACCTTTCAGGAAGTTTAGAGAGTGATAAGGTCACCTCTGAGTTTCCTTTTCTTCAGGCTAAACGCTCCCAGCTCCCTCAGCCAGCCTTGTTGCCCTCCTCTGGATGCACTCAAGCATCTCAACTTCTTTCCCAAACTGAGGGCCCAGAACTGGACACAGCACTCAAGGTGCAGCATCACCAGTGCCGAGTACAGGGGAAGAATGATCTCCCTGCTCCTACTTGCCACACTATTCCTGATACAGGAATACTAGGTGGTTACTCTACATTGTCAGTGGATTATCTGTCCCTGCCTCCACCTCTTGTGGCTTGAGCTCGTTGGGAGTTACACACTCAGCTGAGATGGCATCCTGACACATGTTCATTTTCCTGAGCACAGAAACACAGCTTCCCTACCCTTTATGAAGGTTGCTTAGGAAGGTCAACCAGCTCTTTTAAGCTCCTCTGCCTTTCAGGGCAGTATCCCCTGGGGCTCTGAGGCTTCTTTCAGGCACCCAGTTTTGCTCAGTTGCTGTACTTGATCAAATCCAGCAGCAATGTGGAAGTCCATACCCAGTCTGGGTGACTGTAACCAGGCTGGATGGAAACCACTGTTGACATTTACTTGGAATTTCTCTGAAAAAAAACCATTAAGTTACAAAGGCCTGTCTTTGGCCATGCCGAGACAGGAAAAGCAATTCAAGCTGTAGCAGGAAACATGGAAGGGGCACTCCAGAAATCCATAACAAGTATCCAGTGAAGCCAGAAAAGCATTTTCTAAGATTCTCCATCTTCGTCTTGATGCAAAATCCCCAAATAAATATTTCCCAAACTAGTTTGACATCCACTTGCCATTAATGAGTGTGATGAGTTCCTGTCTGCAGCAGAAAGACTTGCAATCTGCACATTATGGTACACAGTGTGATGAGCAATATTAAGTGCACCCTTCTGTATGGTGCAGTCAACTTGATAAAAATAGAACCAGACCAAAGCCTAAGGAAGGATTTCTTATTCTCCTACCATCAGATGAAACTCTTCAGACCCATAATTTAAATGTTTTTCTCATTGTAGGGGTGCTAAAAAATGTGTCAGAAGACTTCAGCTAGTTAGTCTGCAATTTAGCTTGAAAAGTTTGTTTCTTCCCATTCTTCCTAGTATTTGAATAAAGAGATGCGGGAAAACGCCTGCTTGCCATGGTAGGTACATGAGCTATAATTTGCAATGAAATATCATGGACTGTGCCATACTACAGAAGCTTTAATTAGAGTAATTAAAACACATTGTAACTTACCAGTGATTTTGCATTCAGTATATTTTAAACAGCTGAGCCCTGAAAAAAATGCAGTGATTTGCTCACTACCACACATCAATGGGTTTCTGCAGCTGTGGAATCACACTCAAATTGAGCTTGCACAGGCAGCCAAATTATTCTTTAGGAGCTGGAGAAAATCGGAGAATGATATTCCTAGAGACAGACCATTAAAGAAAAATTAACTATTAGATCTCCTATGTGATTTTTGGCTCTTTGTACACAGATGGCAGACTTCAAGGATCTTCTATGCTTCATATATATATATATATATATATATGAAGGTTTCCCTCCAGTTAGCAAAAGCAAAGAAATATGCTCCAAGAAAATATGCTGTTAAGAGTACTGTGAGCACGGACTCAGAGTAGAAAGGAAAAGATACCAGGTATTACTGGCTGGCAGTTTCAATCCAGCTGCTTCTTAAAGGATAATCCCACAAAAGTGTAATTAAGAAATGAATATGCTTTTGAGTGAAGGAATGAGGGCTAGGAATTTTTTTCCTAACTGTTTCTTGGCAATTACATTAGCTTTGTATACATCCCCTGTGTATTTCATTGTGTAGGCCTTTACCACTTCTAGAAGCTAAAAAATACGTAAAAATTCTGTCCTTCCTTGCAGAGATGCTTACATCAAGACCAGCTATAGGTAGGAGACATCTAATTTGATTACACTTTTACACATCCTGCACAAGTGCTTGGTGGGAAAATACGTGGGAGATTCAGCATCAACATCCCCATCCCTGCAACGTGCTCCGTAGGGCACACTGCAATGGCTGATTCATGCTGTGCACCTGGTGCAGCCCAAAGTCCAGGTTTGTGCCCAAAAACACATGTTCTGCACACAGAAATCCCTGAGCTTAGGCCACCAAGCCTATGTCCTGCCCTGTGTCTGCTGGTGGAGAAGCAATCCAGCCTATCCCCAGTACAATGCAGTACTGTGACTGGTGAGTTCCAGCAAACTGCCCATGTGCCATTAGGCCATTGTTAGCACTGAGATGAGTAGTTGGGAATCACCTAAGGAAAAATACTGATATCATCCTAGCCAGAACCCATCAGAGGCTGATTTGGACAGAAAAATGCCAGCTCAGGCACCAGATGAGTAAAAACCTTGAGATTTCCTTTGAGGAGGAACCAGTGTGTAAACAGAAGATTTTCACACTTCAAAATTTAGTAAGGTTAACATCCCGGAGATTAAATGTACACCACAGCATCTGTAAATGGTAGAGAAAGGTATAAAATCTTTAAAGGTCATGCAATCTCCACACAAAAGGAAGTGATTCCTATCAAAACAGTCTCTCCAGGCAAGGATTGTTCTGATATTTTCAAGACAGAACAACAAAACAGTTAATAATTATAGTTTTCTGGAGGACACCTGCATAGTTAATTTAAACTAAACCACAGAGAAATAGAAGCACTTTATTCCAATACTGTTCCTTTTTTTAAAACTACCTTTCTGAAAATGTAATTGAGTCAGCTTCAGCTGTTCAAGTGGCAGCATTCACAACAGAGAAAGGATGAGTCTTCAATGAGTGATTAAAATCTGAAGCAATCCATTTAGATAACCATAAAAATATCTTATTGCAGGTTTAGTCCAAAATGAAGTTTGACTATTATTTTTTTATTGACTTTGTAGACAAATGAGTATTTAGAGCAAGCAAAAATTCATATCTGCCTCTCGTCACAGCCCTGCTAATTGGTTGTCATAGGACAAAAAAAGAAGAACAAAATAAAAATAACAATTCATACAAGCCTTTTGAATATGTTTTTTCTTTCTTGGGAGCATTTGAAAATTGCTGGCTATTTCTGATACAGAAATTTGTCACAGGACATCACTGCCTCTCACTGCCCACCAGGCTGTCCTTTCTTGCCCCTTGAAACAGTGAGTGCCTTCTACTCATGCAGCAGGCACCAAATTTCATTAGTGTGCTTCTACAGGAGACCATTTAGCAGGGCTGTGATGAGAGGCAGATATGAACTTTTGTTTGCTCCAAATTCTCATTTGTCTACAAAGTCAATAAAAACAATAATAGTCAAACTTCACAAAGCAATAACACTAAAGAAAATGCCTATCTGAATAACCCTGGATAGCACTCACAAGAAGTGATGCTTCTCACTTGCACAATGAACCATTCCAGCTACATCTCCTCATATATGGCCCCAGGGTGCTGAAGGTCCCCCACTCTGCCCCAAGAGGAACCAGGGGAGGATGCTCTGGCTTAGGACAGTGGTAGGGATAAGGTCATGCCAGCCACACTCCAAACAGCAGGAGCTTCATCTCAGGTCCAGCAATGAGGGTCCAGTGTTCCCTTGCATGAGGAACTACTCCCATAAAATTTCCTTCACCATGGAGGGTTTATACCACCAGTCCCTGGGCTGAATATTACATGGGTCATCCAGTCTTTATCTGGTCTCTGGCAAGGAGTAGGGTGCTGTGGGATGCAGCAGGCTCCTCCACAACCACAGGGAAAGCCAGTGGAGGGATCAGGACGACAAGAAAACAACCCAGCTCTGACCTCCATAAATCACCTGGGTCCACAAATACAGATAAATTCTGTCAGTAACTGGACTTCCTTAGGAAAAGAAAATAGCCTCATTTTCTGGATATTGTGTAAGAAGATTTCAGGATTTTCCTGTTTTACTGGTCATTCCATCTTTCAGTTGACCCATAGCTAACCTTGAATGACATATTTTTTCACAAAATACTTGTCAGCACTGCGTAAAGACATCAGTTATTGTGATCCAATGACATGCAATGTAGTATTTTATGATTAAAAAAATGCAGAGGCCCTAACATACTCAGGAGAGAGTTATCAATCGAGATTTTAGAACAGGACTCAGTAGAGTCTGCAATGTAATCTGCATTCTCCCTTTGAAGCATGATTTGAGGAAAGTATGTTTGGTAGTACCAGCAAGTTGTGTAACAGCTGCTTCAGCTTTCTTGCCTTCCCAAAGGTCAGACTATTCTTTTAAGAATTTTTTATTGAAACACTCACAGCTCATCTAATTATATTGCTTGCTTAGGGGCACATATTGAATAGTAGTCAATTTATTAATTTAAAAATGCTGGAAATGTCTCAGCTCAAGTAAGTTCGATCCTTTCCTTTAAAAGCAACATACTAAAGTAGCCACATTGCCTACAAAGCTTTAGCACACACACCTTAACTTAACTACATCTCTAAATGCCACCAAGAGTGTATTCTGAGCCAATTTCAAAGCCCATGCAGAGCAATGACAAAGATGGAAGACAGCACCGTAAAGGAGAAGCTTTTTACAAGTAGGTCACAACCAGCCCTAGTCATTTATTCACTAACAATTACCTGAAAGTGTCCAAGAACATCAGGTATTTTGTGTAAGAAAATAGGTCAAAGCAGTAAATCTATTGAGGAAATATTGGGTATTTCTGCTGTATCAATGTTTGCTCTGCTGCCTTCCCAATTCTATCTGATAAGCAGTAACTTGTAGCAAGTATCTCAGCTTCAGCTTAAAGCACTTTATTCATCACAGGTGCAGATGAGTCACACTCATGAGAAAGCCTCAGTCATGTGAATTGGATTTGGTATAAAACCCCATCCCAGTGCTCTCTCCCTTCTATCTATAGGTAGTGAAAGTTTTAGTTAAAAGATTTATGTCTGGTGTCATAATTGTTGCTGACCAAAGCACTTTGAGGGACTTCCATGTAAGCTGATGGTATTGTTTTGAGCAGGTAGGTAAATTAATGGATGGTTAAATTTTACTTCATAACTGTTTTCATGGTTATAGTGTTGCAGTTTGAAGAGGTGTATTTGGTTAAGCAAATGTGCTGTGAGCAGAGAAATGGCAAGTTAGACCTTCTGCTGATGTTCTTGAAAATAGTTAAGGGTAATAGGATTTTGTGGGTTGGGAGAGAGGAGAGGGGGTGGTGTGGTCTGAGCTACTTTGATATTAGTGAGGGCAAAAATGCAGCCATTATAGGCAGAAAAATCTAATTGCTCAGCATGTTTGCTTTGTGGCTTTTTATTATGGTTCTGTACTGTACCTTATGACCCTGTTTTTACTTCTAAGGGGATCTCCCTTTGAAATGAGTTCCTTGAGGTATAAAATTATTGTAGTGCTGTCCATTAGTGCTGGCTTATGTAGCAGGAGGCAGCAGTCTGCCATGAATTTGAGTTATGAATTGTTTATACAGATCCTATTTTAAATCTCTGTTCTCAGATTTTTTTTTTGGCTGTGTCTATTTGTGATGCTAAAGTGATTGGAAAACTAAAGAAGAGCAAATTGAGTGATTCTGGTATTGCCCTTAATAGGCCTTCAAAGACAAGCAGCTTGAATAATAACCTAAATCCATGGTAGTTACCAAGTGTCTATAGGCCTAATCAGCTGCCACCATTGGGAATAGTTACTGACAAAAGTGTCCCACTTCTTTGTAACTTGTGTATATTATTTTTGTTTATGCATTGGTGTTTGCTGTCAAGATGCTCTGCAGAGAAACAGGACAGTAAAGTTTCTCTCAGCTTTAACATTGTCCTTTGGGTCTGGCATGTGATTTTGATAACAGCTTGGATAGGAACCTGGTGTTTATTGGAACAATGCCGGGTCAATAGCTTTGAAGTGTAAATCTTCTGTTTTGTTTGCCCAAGAAGTTCAGATGAGCCCTGGTAATGCAGGTCTACCTTGCCCTGGGAGTGCTTAGTAGTGTGCCTGAGGGATGGTAGCCTGAGCTGAGAGCATTCCATCACCTACTGGAGGGATGTTTGGTGGCTCTACACAACATTGCTGAGGGGCTGGGGAGCTCTGCTTGGGTGAGATGCAGTGAAAAGGGGTGGTCACTTTGCCCTTGTCCCCTGCTGGCTGACTGCTCTGTCTTGCTGCCCCAGTGCCTCTCTGTGGCTTGTGCTCCTTTTCACCTATGGAGCAACTGTCTTAAATCCAATTTGCCTCTCTTCCACTTAGCTATGCAGCAAGTCTGCTGTGACTTTCTTCAGGCTTTCTAACTGCTTTAATAAAAGCATGGCTTTGGGAGATATCTTAATCTGGGAAGCCAAAAGGGCGATATTGTGAGGGGAAAATTGCTTCCTTAAGGTGCTTGCTCTGATCTGCAGAGTGGATTTGTGGATCCTCTGTGGACTGCTAACAGGGATAAATCCTTGCTGTTTTATGTCAGATAATCTGTCCTTGCTTTTGGGATCCTTTTAGTGCTGAAAGGAACTTCTGGGTTTGCAGTGTAAAGGGTATTCACAGTTAAGGAGGGAGTGATCTGATTTATACTCTTATGGTGACACATATCAGTAGCCTGTATAAGTAAGATGTGTGTTTAGGTTACAAAAATGTATGTATATATACACACATACAGTGTCTGTATATATATGTATACAAGCTGTAACTAAAGATTCTTGTTGCCATAGTGTCTAATTCTAAAAAAACAGCCCTCTTCCAACCCAGAGTGTTTTTTTCAGAGCTCTTTTATTAATCATTAGTTTTTGTGTTCTTTATTCTTTTTATTGATGTTGCATCTAATGGTGTCAGTCTGCCTTGAGATGTTAAGACCGACTATCAAAAGATAAATTTTCTGCAAGACTTAATTCAAAGAGATGTATTATTCCTGCAGCTCTCTTCCATGTTTCCAAATATGATCTCATGAATTTAAATAGATCAACTACAGTTGATGTCTCTTCTTGATCTATTTGAATTGCTTCTGAAGCTACTGATCAGATGCTTTTGTCTCCTTCATGCTGGTGGCACAGCTGTCTGCTCATTCAAGGCCCAGCTTCTGAGGTTCTGGGCTTATTCTGTGCCTCTAAACCAGCTCTCAAACTGCTAGCTCTTATAAGTAATCAATGCTAGCTCATTCTTGGCAAGGGTTTAATCCACACCAGGGTTTTGATGGAATGGTTCAATTACTCTTTCTCTTAAACTTGATAGTCAGATGCAAAAGGAATAAAGGAGATGGGACAGTTTCCATAACTCTTAAAGATATTGTGCCTTACTCTGCAATTAATAGTATTTATAGCTTTATGTACTCTCTCTTCTGCCTCCTTCTTGATATAGAAAAGTGAATTACTGCTTCCTAAAAATCCATAATAAAGACAAACTAACTCCTGCAAATACCTTCTTTATAGATCGTTTGAGCAGTTAATTAAGTAAAGCATGGTTTCTCTTTTCAGTGACCGAACAAAACTCAAAGCAGTTTCTAAAGAAGGTGTGAGACTAAATATATGCTGAAGGTGTATTCCACAAATATATTACAATTACTTATTTTTTAGCATTAGGTAATATTTTCTTTTCCTGTGAATGCTTCTAAGTTATGGCCTTGTTGGAACTGCTACAGAAGCAAGCTTGACATTTTGAAAATGCCCATTTATTTTTTCCCTGGAGTATCTCATCTAGCAAGTGCTCTGCATTTCCTCTTCTGCTCCTGCTATTCTCTTGTGTGTTGGCATCACATCTGAAGTGCAGATAGCTGACCTGCAAAAAAGCTGCCACTTCTTTGAGCATCTCTGACCTGCCTGAAATGGCACAAGAGCACTTCAGCCATAGAAAATTACAATAGCTGTAAGATGTTTGTGCCATGTTAATTTTGTTTGAATATGAGGGTAGCAATTGCTTACAATAATTCTGACATGCTGCACAAGCCACAGCATGGAAATAATGTTTGCATAATACATACCTAGAGCTGCTGTTCCTCCCCAAGAGGATCCTAACAAATTAAGATGGAAAAGTTATCTTTCAAGATTGCCTTTTCTTTGAAGACTCAACAACAATCACAAAATATATCAAAGCAGTTAATTTGTTCCTGCTGTACTCAAGTGCCTGCATGTGTCTTAATAGCTTCTTAATGGATGCTTAAGAAATTCTGTCTGTGTCCAACAAACAGCTCAACACTTCATGGCTGGTAATTGCCCATGAGTTTACTTAATAGGGTTAATAGGCTGCAGTGAGAGCTTGGCTTTTTGCTGTCACATTTGGGAACTCATTGTCAAGGACTTGTTACCTGGGATGTCCCAATATGTTCCTTCAAAAAAAGAATAATCTTGAGGGATGGAAGGGAGAAAAGCTCTGCATTTACTGACCTTCAGCAGCAGCAGATCACATTAAGCTGGATAATTAAGTACAGACTCGAGCTCTGTCCAAAATAATATTTGATCTATAACTTGTAAGTCTGGGCAGATTGTGAAGTTTAATAGAACTTTGTGCAGTACCAGATGCCCTGTCCTGCTGCAAACTCTAACCCATCCCAAGACTACTGATGCTAAAAGAGAAACCAGGATGAAATATGTTTTGCCTTTCTTTTTTTTAAGATTACCAGTCCAAGTACAGCATTCACAGTGATAACTGGGAGTATGTGCTCTCAGCTCTTTTGTTGCCATTGAAGGAAATGACTTTTTTTTTTGCCCTCTGGGCAAAAAGGCATAAGCAGCACAAGGAGGGTTTGGTAGAAGCAGGTTACAGTATGTGTTTTGTGGCATAGAAGCAGTAGTTCTTGACTCTCTTCATTGGGCATATTGCAGTAATTCAGGTGAAAATGTCCTGTTACATTACCCTGCACACACCTTTCCCACCCTACCAAAAAAACCCTAAACAAACAAAAAAGAGAAAATCCTCAATCCCTCTCAAAAAAACCCAAACAAACCAAAAAAACCAAACCCCAGCAAAAAAATGAAATTAACCCCCGAACAACCACCCTCTCCCACCCCCTAAAACAAACCCTAAACCAAGACAGACTAAAAAACAGGAAAAACTTTGAGAACTTTGACTAGAGTGAATCCAGCAAGATGCTCCAGGGATAAGTTTTCTTTGTCCTCAACAATTATTTTCCAATTTCAGAAGAACCTTTCTTGATGACAGTCAAGTATCACTAAAACTTGTTGCTCTGCTCATTTCCCAGGACACAAAGGCAATGTATAAATATGAGCTGACAATTCATACTTGCATGATGGTGTAATAGTAATGTGTAGTGTGGTTTCACTACAGTCCAGTGTGTCACTGTCTGGCTTGAATACAAAATTCAGATGAGCAATGTGGGATTATTGTGCTGCACAGGGCTATGTCTATAATAGCATGTGCTTCTTTGGAGAGTGCTGGAAACAGCCTCTCTTCTGGTGCTGGAGTATTAGATACTGTCTTTGTGTCTAAATGTGGTGAGCATATGAATGTGAAATGTAAGAGGAGATTTGCCAACTGCTGATATCTTTCTGATTTCTCGGCCTCCATATGTCTTTCCACTGGCTGCCTCTTACGTCACAGTTTCCATCCCCCTGCTCAGATGCTTCTATATATCATTTTTGGAAGAGGGATCTGTGTTCATCTGACAGAAGGCATGCATAATGTTAGCTACTTATTGAAATAGAAGCAGTTTCTTGGACCCTGCATATATACTGATTTTCCTGAGTTCTCCTTTGAGGATATAGGTAGGGAGGCTGGGAAAAGAGAAACCCAAAACACGTTACCTTTTCATGTCTGACTTGATCTGCAGTTCCTCAGTGCAGGGTGAACTGCAAGAGGAGCATGACTCTGCAGAAGTGTGCTTACATGGCAGAAAAAAATCATCCCAGTTTGTCTCAATGCTTCATTCTGTTTGCATACACCAATAAACAAGATCTTTTTTATTTAACAGGCTTAAAAATTTCCTAAGGAGGGATGTGTGTAATACAGGTTGTTATTGAAAAATATTCAGGTTTGCAGTTAGGTACATAATGTTTCTTGAACAGAAAAGTGGAAAGCACAGTTTGAAACACATGAATAAAGAAGTGAAAGATAGTTCTTTACAAATTAACTATGTAAGCTATCAACTTAAATCTCTTGTTTAAATACCAAAAGTGTAATTTTCACATTAATGTGAATTCTGCACAAGTGAAATAAACAAATTTCCAGCTAATATGTTTCTGTTTATACTATAGGTACAAACCTATTTATATTATAGTATAATATATGTATTGTGTCAAAACCAGTGGCTGACTAGTTCCTTTGGGCAGTTTTAGGTCTAGTAACTAAGATAAAAATAATTCTTTCATCTTTATATAACGGGCAGACATTTTTAAAAGGATATTTGCAGTTTTTCTTCTCTAAAATGACCTCCAGTCTCCGAGCAAGTAAAAAGAAAAAAATGGAGGTGTTTTGTTTTTTAATGGTCTTGAGAGATCCTTTCTCTGGTCCTTCAGGTATGCTCCTCTGGAGAGGAACATGCTGCCCTTTCTCTGAGCCTGCCTCTAGCCCTGCTTGCAGCCCAGGCTGCTGTGGGTGAAGGGGGACTGGATGCTCTGTGCTGGTCAGATATTCTCTTGCAGCATTTTCTGCACAGCTGACAGGTACCCAGGCTGCAGTGTTTTCTGCCTGTGTCCTTTGCTACTAAAGAATGTCTGTCTTTGAGTCCTTTCACTCTTTTTGTCTGAACAGTGCTTGTGTAATTGTCTGATTAGCAAGGCTTCAGGCAGATGTGAACTAAGGCTCTGACAGTGAGTGGCTTGGATGCTCAGGCAGGGTTTGGAAATATGTCTATAAATTAAAACTTGTGAGGGCTTAGCTGTTCAGATACAGTATTCTCTCTCTCCAAGGTTGGACACTCAGTCATTTAAGATGGAGACTTCTTGTGTGCTTGCAGAATAAATTTTTTAAAGGAACAAATAATCCATATTTGCTTTTCTAAGTGGATATGAGATACTTAAGAAGAGCCATTAATTTACTGAGTAAATCCTTTAGACTGCAGACAGTCACTCTGGCTGGATACTGCAGGAGACCATCATAAGCAGAAGCTGAGGTGATGTAATGCACTGTATTTTGGATTAAAGGTTATCTCCTGAATTGATAGCTGGAAAGTAGACACTTAAACTATTCTGATTGTGAAATATAGCTGAGATAATGGAATCTGTGTCAAGTGCCATGAGAAATTGTGATAGAGTAAGGGGCAATACCTGTTCTATGCTGTCACAAAGCCACAGCTGTAGGCTTTGTGACTCTGGTAGTGTTAACCCCCACCTTTGCACTCAAAAAGTGCTTTCCAATGAAGACAGAAGCACTCATGCAAGAGATGTCCCTCCTGTGTGGTGTTCACTTGGTCCATGGGTGCCTCAGAGGTGCTGGTGCCAAAGGGGGATGGGGGTGCCAGGTTTGGCTGAGCTGGTGGCAGCTCAGGGTGTCCTGGTGAGGAGGGCTTGACCTGGAGATTCTGCCTGAGGGAGGGGTTACCAGAACAGGTTTTTTATAAATCAGTCTCAAGTTTGGCCCTCTCACCTGTCAATTTAATGGGGGCTCTGGTGCTGCCTTTGGGAAGGAGTAATGAAGTCAGGACACCCCAGCCATGTATGCTAGAGCAGCTAATTGTTTGTAACATCATCCTTTTTAATTATAACTTCAGTCTCGGTATTTTAGTTCCTCATGTATTAGAAGTGATGAATCTTACCTTTTTAAAGAATGTTTGCTTGCATAAATGATATGCCTACCAAAAATCAAAGTAATCTCAAGTGTGTGCTGATTATCTTATGCAAATAATTTTAAGTTTATCTTGGGTAACATACTTGTTTCATTTTAGGGAGTATAAAGATACACTTTGAAATGCAGACTAACTTGGCCAGATGAAATATACCTTAACTGAGTTCTGCTTTGCTTGGGGCTGAGGGGAAGAGGGGCAGCAGGAATTACAATTGAACCAGCTGACAATGTACAGAATATCTGCCTCTGTTACACCTAAAAGATTAGTACAGCATCCAAGATAATTACTGTTTAATAGCTGCTCAGAGATCCTCATAAAGAAAAGCAATGGCTGGGACACATTTTATGGATGTATTGGTTTTTTTGCTGCAATGTGAAAGTGGCACAATGATTGCATGGTTCTAGTCACTGTAAAGAAACGTCCACAAAACCTCTTTAACACCATGTATAATGATTATAACTCGCAGGGGAGCATGTAGTATTTGAAGGAGGATGGTTTATCTTGCATATCTAACACTTTTTCTAATTATAGTGCTTTTAAACAATGGCTAATAAAGCAAGCTACACACTTTCATTGGAAAGCTAATAACTGCATTCCTCTTCAGAGGAATGGTGGTGACAGCTTTCCCTCTCCACCAGGCAGTGCTGGTCTCTGGGACACCACAGTCACTATTCTATGCATCCTGCATGCTAAATGCTGAAACTCCATCCACGTACAGATCGGGTAATGGTGGATCATTAAGTATAAGTCAAGTCTAATCTTTCATCTGGACTCTGGGAACAATTCATTCAGTGTGGTCTGACAAAAATCTGAATGAGCCACTAAGGAAAAAGCAAATTTGTCAAGTATGTGTTGCTTCTATGAAGGGTGCTATTTCTGCCTCTAATGTCTTTCTACCAAACATAAATATTGTTCATTTCAGAGCTCCCATTTCTCCTATTTTCACCCTCCACCCATTTTCGTTGGCTTCCTCTCTGTAGGTGAAAAAATCTTTTTAATTTAGCCTTGGTAAGGAATTAGTGGCCTACTGCTAAATAGCAGCTTTTGGAATGCTCATTGGTTACTTTGGTGAGTAATCAGAGAACAATAGGCATCATCAAATATGGTATCAGTTTTGAGAGGTGTGAGTTGCTTGATCTTACCACTTTTATACTGGGGAAAATGGAGCTAATAAATGAATATGTCAAGAAACTCTGGATCTTCTGTGCCTCTTGATTAACAGCTAATGTTACACACAAATAAGGCAATTAAAGGATTTACTTTGGTCTAAAAGATTTGGTCTAGACAGAAGAAACCTGTAGGTACAGACCATGGGACACTGATGTTTTTTGCCACTCACTTCCTATTATGGGTTAATTAACTGTGACTCTGTATCACCTCCAACCTTCACCCTTCCTCCTAACCCTGTATTAAAGCTCTAGCAAAAGGTGCAATGAGACAGGGCCAAATACATCTCAGTAAAAGTTCTCTAGCTGAAACCATATTTTACAGATAATCTCTAATTGTACTTGAAATTATTTTCTCCCTTCTTGCTACCATTTCTCATCAACTGCAACAAAATTTCAACTTATGAAGGTCCAATAAACTGGTAAGATGGAGAAACTTGGGCCCAATAATTTCTATTTGCTTTCCCTTGATCTGACTTAATTTAATTTTGATTGACAGGGAATAAAATGAAGAGAGAATGTGGCATCCTGTGATGATTTAAAGGATGGAACTTCATATAGAAATGATGTTTCTAAGGGTATTTGTGGCACCTGTTTCTTCCTCCCCTTTAATATTGTGATAGCTGAATGCTGAAAAGGCATCTTAGCAGGAAAAACTGGTATCTGAGATGTCCAGTCTGCAAAGCATGCAATTATTTTTGTGGGGATGGGAGAGAGAGAAATAAGGCCTGGTGACCTTATAAATATATCACAAGACTGAGGAAAGGAACTTGTGTAATTATAATGTGAGGTGGATGTTTTAGGCATGGCTTGCCAGAGGGCAGTATTGCTAAGAGAAAAGACCTGGGTGCTGCAGGAAAGGTTGTTTGCTTCAAATGCCTTTTGCTTCGTGTACATCAGATTACTTCAGTAAATTGTTAGCTTTGTCAGGAAGGGGAGCTGGGGGAGAACAGAAAGCCCAGGAAGCCATTCAGATCTCAGGCAAAACACAAGAAGTGAATTAGTCTAGTAGGTGTGTGTCTGTGCTTGACCAGGTTCTGGTAAATCTTGCCTTCATCTCCAGCATTTAAAATATTCTCTCAGGACCTGAGATTCAAGTCTGCTCCTAGCTACTAAACTGCATCTGCATTCTGCTCCCCTGCAACTGAGTAAAAAAACTTTTGTGGAAAGCAAGGCCTATAAAAAGAGGTTTTTGGGTTCCCCAGACCAGTACGAGCAAACTTGCATGCCACTGTCACAGCTGAGGAGTTTCTGACCTATCTGATGAAGGAGAACTGTGTGAAAGCTGCTGTCATGGCTTATTTTCTGTGAAGAGAGGCTTTTTTGCATGCATCACAGTGGCTGTGAGCAGACTAAATCATCCTTCAGAGACACCGAGGCAGTGTTAGCCAGTCAGCAGTTTTACAGCACTTCTATGGAGCACAAAATCTGGTTCCAGGTAGAAGTGAATGTTGCCTGGTGTCCAGAGTGTCTCTGTGGTATGGACATTTAATACTGGCGTATTGCTTTGGAAATGAGACATTCCATAGCCTTTACTATGGAATTGCTTTGCACTACAATTAATATTCAAAGCAGCAGAGTTGAATTTTCTATTTTCATCCACATTGGGCATTTGATTTTTCTGAGGTTGAGGAGGTGGGAAGTATCAGGCTGAGTTCTGAAGCAGCAACGACAGGTCTTTGGGCAAATGCTGCCTGCATCTTCATGGGACAGGTCAGCTTTCCTTCTGGGTATTCCTGCACCCTTTTAATCAAGGGTTAGGCACAGCTACTATCTGTCTCCAGCCTTTGGCATGGGAGTGAGGGTGGGGGAAGCTTCCCTTTGGAGCTTGTGCGTTTGTTGTTTCAGAGCTGCTGGCTGAGATACAAGGGTCTACAGGAGCTCTGTCTGTCAAAAGGCTGGAAATGGAACAAACTATTTATTTGAAGAAAGAGCTTTCTTCATGGTTTAAATGTTCTGGATGCAGGTGGGTGGTCTTCCTGCCATTTTCCGGGCCTCCTAAGGGCATATTTCTGTGCTACAGGGGCAGGAACCTTTCCTATTTGTATGGACTGCAGTCTTCAGCTCTTGGCTGCCTGGCTTGCACTGGACCTTGCTGTGGGTGGACAAGTATTTGGTGTTGTCACCTGGCCTAAATGGCTTGGCAGGGCTCAGAATAACAGATAGAAGGGGGACTTGGCAGAAGCCTGGGGCTCTCTAGGATGCTTCTGCTCAGGATCTCCAGCCACTTTTTATTATACACAGGTGCCCAAGTGTTTTAAAGACCAAGATGTTGCCACCTCATTAACCTCTGAGTTTAGGTTGTACTAAGTCAAGGCATTAAAAACCTGAGCCCTTAATTCTCAACTTACTGACAGCCACAAAATAGTTATAAGGACTTGCAAAGCTGTAGGGATGGTTGGGTAACAGATGCATCTCTAGCTCTTTTTAGGGGGTGGCATTATCTAATGAAAATTTTGGGGGAGATGTGCACATATGAAGCATTACAGACTGAAGAGCAAAATAATAGTGTAGGGAAGGAACTGTGTAATACTGATGCGACTGCCTTGATGCTACCTGTTGAAAACCATAAAAATAGTCTTGTAAAAGACACTGAGGCTGCTTTCTATGTGATTCTTCTATATTCAACCTGAGCTGTTGCATAGTCTTTGCTAACTTGATGACAGTCTGTGAAATCCCTACTGAAGGTTACTGCGCAGGCACAAATGGGAGAGAGACAATATGATTTTAAGTGTTACTTAAGGGGAGGAAGCCTAACAAAGCCAACAACAAATGTCCACCACCAGGGCAGCTTGTTACAAATTTTTACCTGTTTTAAAGATTTTTCATGGAGTGGCTTAGGCTGAGTGCAAGAGAGGGGTTTTTTAACTTCTGTTATGCCACAGCTGCTAGTAAAACAAAGATTTCAGTGGGGTTTATGATGTTTCAGTGGCATAAATCCTGTCACTGTAGGTGCATTAAACTTTGACTCACCTACACGCATCTAAATACTTGTTTACAGAGAATTTAGATGCTGCTTTCTCTGAAGCTGACTGAACTATTCTTACAGGTACTTACCAAGGCTTGCACTGGTTTGAGGCTTAACTTACATAATGGCTTCTGAGAGAGGAGAAAAAAGGCTTTCTTTGTCAAGTACCATGACTGTGAGGAAGGCAGAGAGTTTATGGTGTTTCAGGAGTTGCTGTGCCATTATAAGTACCTAAAAAATGAACAAGTGTTTTACAGCAGTTACATGGTTGAAAGGGCTTCTCTGGGAGACTTCAATATTGTTCTTTTCTTCTAGTTCCTCACTTGGACATTGAAGACATGAAAACAAGGGCAGAGCTTGTTTTTGTCAAAACTGATGTCAGTGAGATGTTTGAAAGTAAGTTTTGTGCTGTTTCAGGATGAAATCAGTACTATGTTAGATTGTGCCTTTATTAAGGATCATTGAGCTGATCAGGGATTCTTCAGAACCCTGATTAAACACTCTTCCAGAGGACAAAAATCTTCTTTTGGAGTCCAAGTCCAAATATCATGGGTAACAGCTGATTTTATAGCTAGTTTATGCCCACAGTGCTTTGCCTCCAGAGAAATAAGATTGGTTGCTACTTTCATTAGCACTTGGCCTCTCACATCTTAAAAATCTTTAATAGTTTCTTTAAGTCTTCAGATTAGATATACAGTCAGAAAAATTCTTAAAGCATAGTAGAATATAAGTAATGTAGCTATCTGAGGAGTGAAATTAAATGTGAAATATATACAAACATTCAAATATCCTTTTAAAAACTAGTCTTTTCTATGGAATAAAGCGCCAACATCTGAATTCTGGAAAGAAAATATAATAGCCTTCATATGAATTCAATATGAGTTTCTTAAGCTTTTCATCTTTAGCCCACTGCAAAAATAAGGGGTTTTTTGGGTGGGGGTTGTTTTTGTTTTTTTAATAAGGAGAAAACTACTACCTCTGCCTTGGATTGCCCAACATTAAAGCATGTAGGTTGTGTGTCAATTTTTTTACACTTTTTCTATTTAGTTTTGACTTTTTTCATGGTTGTGGGTTTTGTGGAGGTGGAAAGGGATCGAGTTTTCCTGTGAAATTTGAACAAACATTTTGGTTGTCTTGGAGAGCAGATTTATAAAAAATATCTGCCTACCTCTTATAGCTTCAGGGGGAAAAAACCCTCAGCGTTGCCATGACTTGGAAGGACTTAGTCAAGGCCAGTCATAACCTGTGGTGTGAAATATTTTTCTCATACAGATGAATCCTGTTTGGTCTGTAGACTTTATTTGCTTAGACATCTTCTTTAACAAGTGCTGTTTCTGTTGAGTGCAATTGAGCTGCATTGCCCAATTAAGAAATATTCTTGGTTTTTTGGGCTTCTGTGGAATTAACCTCTGAATTGAGGAGGGGGAAAAAAAAAATCTTTTGCTCTTTCAGTGCCTTCACTACTTTTATCTTAACAGTATGGGTGGGAAAAGTATCTCCCTTTGCAGCTTCACCAAAGAGGAAAAGGGAATGACACAGGGTGGATGGGAGGCATTAAGATAAATGAGGACGTGGCAGCAGTTTGCTGTAGAAAAAACCTGTAATGTATCCACAGGAAAGAAAAAAGTCATGCGTGCAGGTCTGATTAGATGGCAACATGCTGCAGTTAGAGGAGACCAGAGCTTCACAGGCAATCTTGTTTCTGTATGAATTCAGCCTCTGAGTCTGGCTCAGGCTATTCTCAGTCTCTGTGAGTAACCACCTCTAGGCAACACACCTGCAGTCCTTTGATAAGGCCTCTGTCTCTGTGGTGCTGCATGCTGTGAAATGGTGTACTCATGCTTTAAAGCATGGGAGACCTAATCAGGGCAGGAGCAGAAGTCAAGACCACAGTACAGTGAGTAGAAGAAGTAGTTCAATCTTCTGTCAGGCTCTCCAGAGGTTTTTAGACTGGGCTGTTTGACCAGGTTAAAGCTCCCCCATAGTGAGTCCAATTGCAGAACTGAACCCAGACTCAACTATTGTGAGAAATACTTTTAAAAAAATAACTGTTAGGCTTTTTTCTTTTCTTTTCCCCCAGTTCCTTTAAAAAAGTACTTCAAACCCCAAAGAAAGAGGAGGAGGATCTTGGAGAACCCCCCGCCTAGGAGAAGAAATCTTTGGCATTATAGGATGAAGGTGATAAAACGGGAACTGTGCAGGAGCTGGCATCAAGAGATAGTTCAGGTAGATGGGAGTCCAGAGGGAGCTCAGCCTCAAGAGGTGGTTCAGGAACCCATTCAGGTGGATGAAAGCCCTGAAGGAACTCAGCAAATCTCACCAGTACGGCAGGAGCAAGAAGATCATTCCTCAGCAGCCCAGCTACCACCCTCTGCTCAAGAGCCGCAGGGAGGGAATGATATCCATGTGCATCCACAGAGGCAGCCAGGGCAAGGAGGCACGGCCCCAGACATGGGACCACAACCAACAGAGTCAGGCTGGGAGCTCCCAAAAGTGACTGTCAAGGTGCAGCCCCAGAACATGAGCCAGGGGTGGGACTGCCCGGAGGTGACAGTGCAGGTGCAGCCTCAGAGGCCAAGCCCAGGATGGGAAGCCCCATCAGTGACTGTGCAGGTGCAGTTACAGCAGCAGGGCCCAGGGCCATCTCTCCCACAAGTAACTGTACAGCTACAGCCCCAGGAGTGGGGACAAGGCACTGCTGGCATCAAGGTCACTGTGCAGCTGCAGTTGGGCTGTGACCCAGAAGAGGTAACCTCCCTCCAGAACCAGTGTGAGGAAGTGTTAGATAATGGAGAACAGTGGACTGCCCCAAAAAATCAGGGAGGGATGATGACAAGATCTGAAAGTGAGAGAGAGCTTGCTGTGGTGGAACTAGTGCCACAGGGGGTTCTGAGCCAAAAACAGGATCAAGGAGAAGTGGAAAAACCCCAGCAGGACCAGTGCCAAGAGGAAAGAGCAGAAGTGGTGAAGGTGCATGACATGCAGGCTGGAGACAAAGCAGACCTGAATGGGATGGTGACAGAGGAACAGCTGCAGGACCAGAGCCAAGAGCAGGAACATCTAAAAGCAGACCAGCCTCTGCAAAAGGAAGACCAAAGACATACTGTGATGAGACAGGAGCAAGGTAATATCCAAGAAGGGTCCAGGGGGATTGTAGAAGACCAGAAGGAAGACCTAGCACGAGAACAGTCCAAGAAACGTCCAAGAGAGTCTCCGAATTATTTTGTTGCTATTCCAATAACAGATGATCAGGTACTTTGAATTAGCTGTTTTATTAAAAAACTTAACTTTAAACTTAGGCCTAATTTCCTGTCTTAATTGCAAGGGTGCTTAACAAGCCAAGAGTGATCAAATTCTGCCTGCTTACCACAAGTGGTTTGTTGGGTCTGGGATGGAGTTAACTTCCTCATAGCAACCCCTATGTACTGTGCTTTGTTTTTGTAGGTTGAGCTGTGTTTATACACATCCATGTTTCAACTACTGCTAGGAAAGAAAAAAAATAAATATCACTTCCATGATTGTCACTGCCCTTCCTATAGGGTCTGAGGTGGTGTCTCTCATCACTAGTATTTTCTATTCTGTAATCTTTTTTCAAAAAAAAAGACCTGGCTTTCATCATCTTGTGTTGTCCCATCCTACATTTTCTTAGGTCTGTATTTAGTGCAAGGGTATTGATTTGTTTGTTCATAGTCTTTTCCACCAAAGTTCACAGTGGAGAATGAGAATTTCCTTCTCTTCTGCAGAAGATTATAGAGAATTGATCTGTTTTTTCTTCTCCATCTTTTATCCATTAAACTTGCCCTGAGATCCTAGATAGATGGTTAATTTCAAGAATCCATGAGTGCAGTCTCTATGCTCATACTTCAAGGTGTGCTGTATTCTGTGACTCCCATGTTTAAGCAGTGTTAGAAAAAGCAACAGATCATTTCACCTCCATAATGTTAAACCAAAGTGCAGCAAACAGTGGAAATACAAACAGACATATTCTTTTCTAGAGGCTTTGTGGGAGACCTAAATTGTTCCAGTCACCACAATAAATGCTGCTTCTGAAATAAGTCATACAGTCCTGCTGGGCTTGGCTGCTACAAGCCCTGTCTTATGATCCATGGAAGTAAATTCCAAAAATGATACAATAGCTAGAGAGAGATATTTCACAATTTATTTACTAGTTAGGGACTTCAAATGAATCTTGGATAACTTCTGCACAACTCTTTGTACTTGTAAAGAAAGTGGGAAGATACTGGCTCACCTTGAACTACTTATTCCCATTCTGCTTCTATGAATTTTAAGGCTCATTCCAAGCTTTGTGAAAGAAGACTATGGAATGTCTCATTTCCAAAGTAGCACTGCAAAGCCTTTATGGACAGATTTTTTTTAACCTTTAGCCTTTCACAGACCACTGTTACCTGCAGATGACAATGGGTTTTTTTTGCAGCTGCTCAAGGTAAGCAAAAGCAGAGACAGCTCTCATTTTGTCCCCATATCTGCTGTTATCGCAAGGGAGCTTGGATGGGATTCTGTTCCAGCATTGTGGAACAGCAGCACTGTGAGGTGGGATGTGCCCCATGGCCTTTATGTAGTGATGACTACAGATGACTGTGCACTCAAATATT